>NC_065560.1:21129651-22575984 GCF_022605725.1 Anthonomus grandis grandis
TCTCTCGCGAGGTCCTTTGACTCGCGTCCAAAAAACCGCTACAGACGCGAGCGCTACAAGTGACAAGACGGAGCGCGACGCGAAATACCAACGTACTGTTTACACATTCGCCTCGCGGTTCGCCTCGCGCCTCGTCTCGCCACTCGCGCGAGAGTGTAAATGAGCTGTTATGAGAAATCTGATAAAAAAATGTTGACCCCCATTCTTTGGGCTCGAATGTTAAAAGGAGTGTGGCCGCTAGGGGGCGTTTCTAAAATTTGGTCATTTTTGGTATTCAAGATAAATGATTTCTGTACCGAATGTCTTATGGCAGTTTTATATTATATTTATTATATTCTTTATAACATGCACATGACATTTATATGTATGCAAGGTGTTTTATTATTTTAAAAAAAAATTATATAAAACCCATATTATTTTTTTACATTTTCTTGTAGCCCTGAAAATTCCCTTTTCAAAAATATATAACACTATTGATCTAAATTCAATAGTTTACGATATATAAATAGATTTCTTAAATATCAAAAAATTAATATGCCATGCCATTTTTAACGTCTAAAAAACACAGTAGGCGGGTGTGAAACAATTGCGTAAAGGGCTGAGTAGGCCGTTGCTTAACTACTATGAGTGATACGTCATTTGACATGAACAAATATGTTTTCATAATCTAAACTTGTGATTCCTTTGTATAATAATCATGAAAAGTTCGATATAATTAAATGTTTTATTGAATGTAATGAAAATGTAAGAGAGGCTTGTAATCTATAACAGCTACGATATCCAAAACGGGTGCAGCCACATAGTATGGTATATACATATACAATAATTCAATTGGAAGAAATGCTAATAATAATAATGATACAGTTTTGGGCGCAATTCAAAATAACCCTAACCAATCCATCCGGAAATTGGAAGTAGAAACTGGAGTTCCAAAGACCTTTGAAAGACGGATTTTAAAAAAATACAGGTTTAAAGCTTATCAACTTATCAAACCTAAAAGGTGCATCCTCTTTTTCCTGCAGATCACGTTAGAAGATTGCAATTCTGTCAGTGGTATTTGCCAAAAGTGTCGTCAAGATGCAACATTTGGCTACAATTATTGTATTTGTACGGATGAAGCATCCATTAGTAGTGCAGGAATATTTAATAGATACAATAGGCTCGAGCGAATCATCACGCAACGGTGGCTGTGAGAAATCAAGGTCGTTTTATTTTAATGTGTAGGCATATTTCGTGGCAGATTTATTGGTCTCTATAGTATTTAGGCAGAACGTACCACGTATTAACCATACCGCAAAAATCGGCCGATCTGAGGACCGTGGCAAAACACGGTACGTTTTGTCCAACTAGGGTCCTAACGTGGTACGGTTTGTGGGCGGCAAAAATGCCACTTGTTTCAATGTATTTAACGGAATTTTACCAACTTAGTAGATATTTGGCAGTCAGAAGATGTAGATGCCGTGTTGTTCTAGTTTTTGCGTTTTTACTGGACTTTTACTGAAAAGAGAATATGAATATGGAGACAGACCTGTTAAATTTATTGCCGCAAAAATTTACCTTCAAACTGAAAGATAATATAAACGGTAAATTCACTTTTTACTCTAATGTCGAAACTTGCTATAAGTGGATGAAGAAGAAGAAAATTTTTCGCAATTAAGTTCAACGTCGTGGATTGTACGATGTACAAAGACACTATCGAATAAAATTTTACTAGGTAAGTAAAAACTAAAACAACTAACCCGAGGTTAATGTTTTTATGAATTTGCTTGCCAATGCGATTAGCTTATGTTAAATTCGTTGATTATATTGTTTTGATTTTTGACGCGTTGCGTTGCAGAAGTCTGTTATGACCTCATATTAATGTCGCCTATTTTATTATACATCATACAGGCATCAAGGCGCATAGGTATGTTGGGATTTTCGCGAATAATCGGTCACATGGAGATTTTTTCAACACCCGTTTATTAGCCTCACTTGTAACTTTCTAACAAATCTAGGAAATCGATTTTGACTGACTTACGTACGAATTTAAGTTTCGATGAGAATACAATATTTTCAGATTATTGAGATTTCCCCTCCTCTTTTTTAAAGTACCTATCAACTTTGTCCGATTGCAAACGCGTTCTTTTTAGTTTCTTGAACTATGTATTTATTCTCCTTCGAAAATTGCAGGTTAAAGTCGGTAAAGATATACGATAAAAATTTCAAATGTGTTTTCCGTTATTTTTCCTTGGTAAATGTAACTTAACAATAAATAAAAATGGTTTTTATGTTTAGAAAAGATGTTTATCATCACAGTTCCTTTAAAAAGTAAAACCAAGCCAAGGGAAAAAAATCTACAAATGTTGGTTCCGAAGCTTCAATTTCAATTGTTGTTAAACGAACTACTAAAGAAACAGAAAAAGACACACTTATACAGGGTGTTAGTAAATAAGTGCGACAAACTTCAGGGGGTGATTCTGCGTGGAAAAATAATGACAGTTTGCTATATAAACGTATGTCCGCAAATGCTTCGTTTTCCGAGATACGGGGTGTTAAAGTTTTTCTTAAAAATTAACGATTTATTTATTGCTCTGAAACCGATCGAGATATACAAATGAAATTTGGAGGGTTTTAAGAGGTAGTTATCGCGCATTTTTTAACATGCAATTTTATGTTCACCATTGGTGCGCATACATATTGGTGTGCAATGATCTTAATTTTTTTGAAGAGAAAAATAATACGCCACTGAGATGTTTGAAATTAAAAATAATTTTTGAATTCCTCGTTCAATTTGTGACAAAAAACCTCTCTTATCTTTTTTTCGTATGTGGCGCCGTTTTTATGCAATAAAAAAATCTTGACGCGTTTTTTCATTTCTTTAATACATTATCAAGAACTATTTAATACATATACATTAAACCAGAACAATAATAGAAAATAACAGTACTAAAATTTTAAATAGGCGCAACGAGTGTTCAAAATGGCCTCCCTCAGACGTTGCACAAGATTTAACTTTTCGCCTCATTGATGAATGACTTAAGAAAACCCCAAATGCAAAAATCTAGAGGATTTAAATCTGGTGATCGAGTAGTTCAATGTTCTGTACCTCCCCTATCTATCCAACGATTTGGAAATACCGTATCTAATGTGATTACGTACATTGATACTAAAATGGGCTGGTGCACCATCATGCATGAACCATAAGTGTTGCCTCAGTTGTAGAGAAATTTCTTCAAAAAGAACAGGTAACTCTTCCTGTAGAAAATGAAGGTAAGATTCTCCTGTTAGGCGTTGTGGGAGAAAATATTAAATGATCGTCAATTAATCCAAGCCATACATTTACTGAAAACTGATGCTGAAAATGAGCCTCAAAGATTCCATGTGGATTCTCCTCAGCCCATAAGTGATTGTTATGGAAATTTCATATGCAATGTCTTCCAAAAGTAGCCTCGTCAGCAAACAAAAAAATAGACGCGGAAAAAAGTTTCTAGGAAGTGGAACTTGCGCACGTTGAATATGAAATCGATACAAATGATTTTCTTTAAGAATTTGAAATACAGTGAAGTTGCTTACATTCAATGTGTTGGCAATTTTCGAGTACATGCTTTAGGTGACTCCGCAATTAACTCTAGAACTGCTTGTTTCTTAAACGTACCATTTTCACGCAAACGTTAGTGAAGACGAGCAAATATTGTGTGATGGGAGTACTCTACGTCCTGGATACAACTCAGCGTACAATCTTCGAGCTAATCATTCAGCTAATCATTTCCATTACTTCGGCCATAAATAAAACGCATATCTGACAGTTTCGCATTTGTAAAATTTTCCATTCTAAATCCAATTCCAACTACCTCTTAAAACTCTCCAAATTTCATTTGTATATCTCAACCGGTTTCAGAACAATAAATAAATCGTCAATTTTTAAGAAAAACTTTAATACCTCGTATCTCGGAAAACGAAGCATTTGCGGACATACGTTTACATAGCAAACTGTCATCATAATCATTGTCAATCTTAATCATTCATTAAACGGTGCTGATGCTCTGGCTGCTTTGCGCGTGCCTTCTTGTATAAAAGAACAATTTCTAAAATATTTCAATGAGGGTCTAGGAATCACTGAAGCAATTAATTATCATACTAATAAAATAGAGCTAGAAATGGACGAAACGGAATTGCACTGTAAAATATTGGTACACAAAGTGGAGAAAAAGCAATATTGGTCCTTCGAACAGGTGTTGGTGTTTTGAATGTAGGCATAAAAAAATAGTAGCTACTCAACTAAAATCATTTTGTATTTTAGAAATTACAAAAAAAACATTCTGAATATAAAGCCATGCACCAGGACCTAAAATTAACATAAAAGAATATCTATTTATAATTATCATTATAAGGCCTGTTATGTATAGAATTCATGATTTGCCACGTGCCAAAGATATTTTATTCACTGATAGTACTGCGTCCTGCGATGCTGAAAGCCATGTAATAACATTTATGTTAACAGTAACGGTTTGCGGCGCAGTTCCATTAGCAGTGATAATTAGCAGAAGCCAAACCCGGCTAGATTATGTGCATGGCTTCAAAGCTATTTTAGAAACTCTAGGTGATCAAGCATTTGATGGTCTTAAAGAACCAAAAATAGTTATGACTGATGATAGTCTGGCTGAGCGTCAAGCCTTAAAAGAAGTTTTTCCTTCGGCCAAATTGCTTCTTTGCTCATTTCATGCGGGTCAAGCCGTTTGGAGATGGCTGTGGGAGAAAAAAACAATATTATAAAAGATCATAGGCCGATATGAAATGTATAATAGTTTTAAAAAGATATAAATTGCTTCCTCAGTAAACAGAGCAGAAGAAGCTTTTAAAGAGGCGCAGGAAAATGCTATAGGAAATACTTACCTGCAGTGGATACGCATGTAGAAATATATTGGAATCGTAGGGAAGAATAGTATTTAGCTTATCGTGATTCAAATACACATGGAAATCAAACAAATAATTTTTTCCGAAGTTTGTGTTCGAATTTACAAAGATATTGTTCTCAGTCGTTGTAAAGCGTACAACGCTGTAGCTTTGGTTGATTCTACGTGTACAGTGTTAAAATAATATTACATTAGGCATTTAAGAAATTTTGCAAATGGTCGCACAGACTTCTTCTAAAATCTCAAATCCAACATGCATCATATTTAAAAAAAAGGGAGATATAAAGAAAGTTGATTATTTTAATTACAAGGTACCTAGTAGTACAAATTCCGAAATATTATACAATGTTGATTTGAATGTTGGATTTTGCTCGTGTCAAAATGGGAAACTAGAAAAACTGTGACAAAGCACCAGGCAGGTGTTTTATCTCTATTTTTTTAATATTAAAGTCTCTACTTCTGAAGAGCGACATTTAATGGCTGTACTGGCTTTAGGAAATAAAGCTAACCCACCAAAGTTTTATGCTCCTCTTTCACAAAACATAAGCATAAAGGAAACTTTATACCATGGCATGAATGCAACTTTTGGCAAACACTCAAATGATATGCTCGTTAGTGCTTCTTTGCTAAATAATTCACCTCAACAAAATCCACCTGCTGTAGAGTTTGTTAACGATAAGTTCAAACAGTTCTTAGACACGCTAAACCGTCATCACGAACAATTTGGTTGGAACTCGTAATAATTGAGATACTTTTCTCAGTAGTTTTGGAAGCAATATCGCTATTCGGAGATGACATGGATCGGCCATTCACGTACAATCTACGACAATAGCCAAAGAAACCGTGGGGTAACAAGAAGCAGCAAACGAATGCCAACTGGCCGCCCAGCTTCCAATAAGGTTATTAAAAGGAAAAGGAGAAAGTACAATTTAGCCAGTCACGTAAATAGCAACGAGCCCCATACCAAAGGGCATGGTTCTGGGCATTAAATATAAAAATAATCAGTGCTTACGTCTGTTTATGAAATGAAATGAAATATATCTTTATTAAGTAGGTACATCTAATATACATAAAAACAAAACTATACTAAATAAGTAACTTAACTAGGTAACAACAAAAAAAAATAAAAAATAATAATAAGCACAATTTCACCCTCTTGAAAGAAAAACAAACAAATAAATGAATTTCCACCAACCACATTAGTTTATTGCCCTAATTCACCAATTTCCAAATTAATTTATATTATTCAAACTAATTTATATTATTCATATAATTCTTTAGAACAGTTTTAAACCGATCAAGAGATTGTGATTCCTTTATTTTTCGAGGAAGACTATTATATTTTTGAAAACCCTTAAAAAACAAAGAATTCATGGTACTTCTAAAATTTGCTATTGGAATAAAAGTATCATCACTATTTCTTGTAGGGTAATCATGGACATTTCTATTAAAAGTAATGAACTGTTTGAAATAAGGTGGCGCTAAATTATTTACAATCCTATATATAAAAATCATAGAAAGAAAGCAAAACCTTCTCTCAACAGAAAACCAATTTAGAGTGTTGAACATAAAGGATATTGGTGTAAGGCGGTGTGCATTTAATATCACCCTCATGCCCCGATTCTGAAGTTTCTGAAGTCTGTTAGTCTGGTTTATATTAAATAAATACTGCACTGAGGCACAAAAGTCAAAATGTGGTTGAATGATAGTATTATAAGCCATTAATCTAGATTGATAAGATAGACTTGTTGATATTCTACTAAAAAAGAATATTTTTTTTGCAATTTAATTTTCAATGTAATTTTACTTTTCAATGTAATCACAATGAGTTTTAAAGTTAAGCAAATTATCAAGTTGCAGACCCAAATATTTCATACATGTTACAAATTCAATTTGTTCATTGTTAATTAATAATTGAGGACTAATATCCACAATTTTCCGATATTTATACTTAGATGTAAATATTATTGCTTTAGTTTTCGCCACATTTAACTTTAACTTATTAATATTTAAATATAATGATATCTGTGACAATACCCCATTCATTTTATCTACTGCTCTGTTAAGACTTGTATCACTACATGCCAAAAATGTGTCATCAGCAAAAAGGTTTATAAATTCACAATTTACAAAAAGCCCAATATCATTCATATGCAATATAAATAGAAGAGGTCCCAAAACACTTCCTTGAGGTACTCCCATATTGTTGTTTAGTTCAGTAGACTCATTTCCATTAAACCTTACTCTCTGTTTTCGATTACTTAGATAGTCAACAAACCAGTTATAAACAATACCAGCAAAGCCATAGTTCTTTAATTTTTGTAATAATATGTCCCTATCAATAGTTTTAAAAGCTCTCCTTAAGTCCAAGAAAACCCTTACCACATATTTATTATTATCAAGATCAGTTTTTATTTTAGATAAGGTCAATTGAAGGGCTGATTCGCAAGAATGCCCACGACGAAAACCTGATTGATTAGTCATCAAAATTTCATTACTTGTAATATGTTCCAAGATTTGATCATATACTGCCATTTCTATAACTTTTTCAATAGGAGGTAAAGTATTTATTGGTCTAAATTCACTGGCATTTATTGTATTATTGACCTCTGGAATTGGAATAATTGTGCTAGTGTAGAATAGAATAATTGTGCTTTATTATCAATAATATCTGTTAATTTTTTTTTATATTTTAGTAGGATTCATAATTTGAATTTGTATCATTTTTTTGCACAGTTATATGCGGAAATAAGTAGTTTAATATTATTTCCAATAAATGACTTATGTATAATACCGCGTTTTGTTGCGGTCCAATCAGAACGGCCGACTTTTACTGTATGGTTAATACGTGGTAGGTTCTGCCTAAATGCATCCCTATATTTATGATATACAGTCAAATTCAGAGCGATATTTACAAATTCTACAAACGCAAGTTAAGCGCTTCCTAGAGGAATTGACCTTACTCCATTAGATTCTTACATTTAGGGTTACCTTAAAAGTAAATTCTATGCCACAACACCTAAATATTGAATAACTAAAATAGAGGATGAGAAACGAAATTCTATTAATTTCGCCGAATGTTTTAAGAAGATTACAAACAGAATTTTATTTTCGTTTAGAGCTTTGTCAAGAAGCAAATGGTTTTCATTTTGAACAGTTGCTTAAGTAAAAAATACACATGGATTTAAAAGTTTTGCATCACCCTAAAGTTTTTTTTCATCGGACTGGTACATATAGTTATAATATGTATTTAACTTATTTATTATAACAAATTATACAATTGACTATAGAGATTGTAACTTTATTCCTATTAAGAATGTTTTTTTAAATTTTTGTAATAAAGAAAGAAATGCCATATTACGTAAGACAAAATCTTGTGTACAAGCATCTTAAAACCTAAACATTACGAATTCTCTTAAGTCTCACACAGAAGAACCATTACATATTTCTTAAATAAAATTTTTCAAAAACACATTACCAAAAAAATAGCAAAAAAAGATAAAAAACTGCTAGTAAATGCTGCCGAAAACAAAAGTTAGAGGAAATAATTTAAACAATAATAGAACAAAACAAAAGGTATTACAAAATATTTATTTTGGGTACAGCTATACTTTCGTATGCATCTAATTTGCGATTTTTATTAACTGGTTTTGGCCATTTTAGTTTGTCTATTCCTACAAAGCACCCAGTATTTAAAACATGTTTGGCCAAACTTGTATTTTCATATTTGACATTTTACATGTACTTTAAATCTGACATTAATTGATGTTCTTGTTTGTCGTATGTACTTCTTATCAAAATCTTTACAATTAATCTGATGGATCGTGAACTTTTCATTGGTCTTCATTTTATCTTCTGGATTACCTAAGTAGACCTTTCTTAGACCTAAATCCTTAAAAAGCCTATCAAAGCCTTTTGTCAATATAGGATCATATGGTATTAAATAAAATAAATTAATTTCTCTAACACATATTTTGGTCTTTGCTTTCTATAGAGTCGATACATAAATATAAGATTCATAAACTATTTAAATTTCTTTATTACACATCGAGTGAATAATAAAATACAAAAGATAAATTTAAAATAAAAATAACAAATATTTTCCAGTAAACGATCGGCATAACCTCTATTTGCCTCAATATAGTTTAAAATTCTTTTACTGATAGAATCCTAAAAAGGTATTGTTCATTAAAAGTAGTTGTTCATTTCTTGAACTTGAAGTTCATTGTTTTTTAAGATGTCTGCACTAATAATGACCTATATTCATAGAGAGCAATTAATTAACGAGGTGCAAAATGGCCGACTGTGTGGAATAAATGGTCGCCAATGTATAGGAACCGATTGGCGGTTGATAAGGAATGATAATTTTTTTTTCTACTGTCTATAATGAAGATAATAATGTCTTACCTTCTCAGCAGGCTGGTGTAAACATGACTATTCCAAATCCTAAATTATTTGTTAGGTTAATTTTTTATAAGATCATTCGATTACCCCTTAAACTTAGTGCTGGCTCTGATGGTATACCCAATTATTTTTTGAGAAAATGTGTATGTGCCTTCTCTTATCCCATCTTTATTTTATTCAGTAAGTCATTAGACTTGACAATTTTTCTATCCCAGTGGAAACTCAGTGTTATTACGCTTATATTTAAATGTGGTGCTGCTAATGAAATGATCAATTACAGGAGTGTGTGCGTACAGTCTGCCATTCCAAGACTTGTGGACAGTCTTATTTATGACCAAATTAATTTTTAATGCAAAGAACTTCTGCTAAGTGAACAGCATGGCTTCAGTCGTGGCAAGTCCGCTATTACAAACTTGTTGTTGTATCAGGGTGCTCTGTTGAATGCTTTGGAGAGCGGTAAACAAGTCATTCGACAAAGACTTTTCCAAGGCATTTGACAGTGTCAACCATAACTAATTACTAGAAAAATTGAGACTTTTTGGCTTTTTAGATTGTTTGGTGGCCTGGTTTGCGAGTTTTCTATCTGACAGCTTTTAGCGGGTACAATTTGGTCAACCATTCTGAGGTTCCACAGGGTGGTCATTGTCCTCCTCTATTGTTCAATATTTTCATTAATAATATTTAGGTTTGCTTTGAAAATAGTAATTTTTTGTTGTTTGCCGACGATTTAAAGTTTTATAGGGTGATCAGCTCAGAACAAGACATGGTTTTCTTGCAAGATGATCTGAATAGAATGGTGTGTTGGTAATAGTTTTTCTTTGAATGTGGGTAAATGCAGTTACATTAATTTTTACAAAAGAAACAAACAGGTATTTTCCTCCTATATACCTCCCTTTTATAACTAAAGCATCTAAGGTCCTTGGCTTTGTCCTGCGCAATTCTAAAGACCTGTCAATTAAAACTTGCAAAAGGTTGTACATATCACTTGTTGTCTCTTTGTTGGAGTATGGATCAATAATTAAGTCTCCTCTTTACATGAATAATTGTATGGCACTGGAGAGAGTTCAAAATAAATTTTTACGATTCTGACTTTATAAACTTCATATTCCAATTCCTAATGACCATTGTTATAATGAGGTAATGAATTTGCTGAATATGCGAAGTTTACTTAAGAGACGCACTGAGAACGATTTAATGTTTATTTATAAATTTTTGAATGGCCTTGTGATTTGTCCCGAACTACTTAATAAAATTTCATTTAATATTCCACACCGTAATCTGAGGGTAAATCGATTGTTTTCTTTGCCTCATCATCGTACCAACTATG
The DNA here is from genome assembly GCF_022605725.1 of Anthonomus grandis grandis. NCBI lineage: Eukaryota > Metazoa > Arthropoda > Insecta > Coleoptera > Curculionidae > Anthonomus > Anthonomus grandis. The sequence goes on from NC_065560.1 coordinate 21,140,278, forward strand.
CTATGCACTCGCCTGTCGAAAGAACCTTGACGCTAGTAAACTCTACTGGAATTGAAGTTTTGGGAATTTCCTTATTGCATTTTAGGAGTCCTATTAAGAATTTGTAGGATTTTGTTTTTTGAAATAATTTTGCTCCATGATTAATAATTTGAAGTACATTTGATCATTGTTATTGATAATAATATATTTTGCTTTTTCTTAGCTAATTTTGCATTGTCAATTGTTTAGATTTTCAGAGATTATTATTACTACTTGTAAAACAGTTTAATTATCTTTGGTATTAAGATTAAGTTTGATAATTATTGTTAATTAATAATTATTGGTTAGGTAGTCTAGCTTTTATTTTTTTTTCAGAAATTTTTATATTTTTTTTAATAGGGTTGATCCCGTGTATTGATTAAATAAATAAAATAAAAAAACAAGCGATAGCGGAGATACTAAAAGAAAACATTAAGTAAAAATCCTTTTATTTAAGACGGGTTAGGTTAGATCGTTAATCAAAAGTTCTTAATTTTTTTTAATAAAATTTAAACACGAGTTGCGACAGTAATTGGGTCTCTAATGCGCGATTTAACCTTTTTGGTTGGATGAGATTAGCTTATGGCAGGACATGCAGCTGGTCCTCATCTAGATTTTAATTCCTGCTGTAATCTGGCTTTTCCAGATCGATGATTAAATTGTGCAATAGGCAAATAGCTTTGATAATATAGACTGCGTTTTCTTCTTTAGTTTCGATATTCATTCACTGAATGATCATTCTCGCGCTCGAAAGCTTATACTTAAAAAGGCACTTGTTGTCATCTACTGCCTTCTTGGAAATGGCCTTAATAGGTAGGTTCGGAGTTGGAAGGATTCATCACCCAAAAATACATATTCAGCCTTAATAGTATTAGCTAGTAGAGTATGTTTTTTTTTAGGCAAACGGATTTTTCCATTTCCTAAATCAGCATGCAATTTAGTGTCCATCAAAACCCCACTATCGCTGTCTTTACCATAAGCGCTAACATCTGTCAAAGTAAATCTATAATGTGCATCACTTATTGCCATCAACTATTGAAAAATAGTTCTTGTAGTTGTATCCGAAGAGAGCACTTAATTCTAATATGTTTGCCATCGATACATCCCATGCAATTTAGGAATTTCCGCCTATCAGTAAATTCTTTTGCGATGGTTTTAAAATCAGATTGAGTAGGAAATTGCAGGTGCTTGTTTTGTAACATATTCCACAAAGCCTTACAGACTTCGATAACTATTCAAAAATCTCATCCATTCTTCTCTAAGAGACCAACATACAAAATTGATGAAAAACAAAAACACAAAGTCACGGTCTCACAACATATAATTTAACGGGCTATACGTGTTTCACACTAGTTAGAGCATTATCAGGCCTAAAATAAAAATACTACTTAAACAAAACTAAAAACTTACATAAAACAATAAAAACCTTTGGAAGCCATCCACACACTTCACAGTACATAAATAAACAATAATTTTAAGGTTATAAATTGTACAAAGCAGAAAATAAAAAATAAAAAGTGGGCCGCAACAACATAGACTTAACGAGAATCGAACCCGGTACAACAAGGTTATAAGTATAAGTGTAAAACCTATCGGCTATACGGACCTAATGCTAAAACAACTTAACACGTTAGCCAATGTAAATTGAAGAAAGTGACTACAAGGAAAATGTTAAACGATACTTAGCTAAATTAAATTGTTAAAAATTAAATTAGGTTCGAAAGTAAACACGTCATTCACACACACAAGAACAGGACTCTTTTTAGCTTTTGTAATTTCCATTTTCTCCAGAAGGTCAAGCTTCTTACCTTTAGGGCATTCATGAAGCATTTCAGCTCCCACCCCCGGAGAAAAATTATGAGTAGAGGCCAGCAAATGATTCGCAAATGCTGATTTGGTATCACTGACAACATTTATTACAAATTTTTAAATACTCAATAAGTTCCTTTAGATCCTTGACCTTTTTTGATTCTATCTCCGTAAATTTAGTAAGATTCTTTAAATCCCTAAATGTAAAAATGGCGTATAAGACAGTCAATAATTTAAAGAACCAATTAGTCAGTAGAGTGGACAAGGCAGGCATCCTTTCTAAATCAGGAGTTAACTCTTTAAAATGTGACGATTGCAACGCAGTATACATTGGCCAGTCTGGAAGAAAAATCTCTACACGCATTAAAGAACACGTCGCGCTTTTTGAAAAATTTAAAAATACCAATGTCAGTGATACCAAATCAGCGTTTGCGAATCATTTGCTGGCCTCTACTCATAATTTTCCTCCGGGGGTGGGAGCTGAAATGCTTCAAGAATGCCCTAAAGGTAAGAAGCTTGACCTTCTGGAGAAAATGGAAATTACAAAAGCTAAAAAGAGTCCTGTTCTCGTGTGTGTGAATGACGTGTTTACTTTTGAACCTAATTTAATTTTTAACAATTTAATTTAGCTAAGTATCGTTTAACATTTTCCTTGTAGTCACTTTCTTCAATTTACATTGGCTAACGTGTTAAGTTGTTTTAGCATTAGGTCCGTATAGCCGATAGGTTTTACACTTATACTTATAACCTTGTTGTACCGGGTTCGATTCTCGTTAAGTCTATGTTGTTGCGGCCCACTTTTTATTTTTTATTTTCTGCTTTGTACAATTTATAACCTTAAAATTATTATTTATTTATGTACTGTGAAGTGTGTGGATGGCTTCCAAAGGTTTTTATTGTTTTATGTAAGTTTTTAGTTTTGTTTAAGTTGTATTTTTATTTTAGGCCTGATGATGCTCTAACTAGAGCGAAACACGTGTAGCCCGTTAAATTACATGTTGTGAGACCGTGACTTTGTGTTTTTGTTTTTCGTCAATTTCGATAACTATATTGCCGACTGCAGTTTTTGATAAATAAAATGATAATCCCAGTTTTCTGAACGCTGTCCCAGTAGCCAAGAATCTGCAATAGAAAACTCGCATTGTAGCAAATAGGTAGAAATAAAGCTGTACTGCATATAACTTCGTTCACATTTCGAGAATCCATAAAAAAATACTTTTGAGCGCGCTAATTCGATTTTTTTTTTGTTTTAGAGGGCCGACTTAAAACGAAATAAAAAAATATGCGTAATGTTTTTTAAAAAGAATTTAAAAAATAAAAATAGCATGGGAGATGGTGTTATTTTCAGAAACCTTTTTTTTTGAAAGATTACCCTTAATCCATTGAGGGAAATTATCCTGCAGGTTTTCAAAACAACTTTGAATCACAAAAATGTGATGAGACTGAAGTATACAGTGCTTTCATTTCAAAACGATCCATCTTTAATAACTTTCTTAAAAAAAAAAAAAAAAAACACGTCAAATTAGATATACAGGGGGACGTTTAATTATGCATTTACTGAAGTTCTGTCAATCACCTCCTCACCTCCAGCTAACCTCACTTTAATATGTCAAATGGGAACCCCCATCGTGTGATACATCATAATAAGGAGCGTAAAATTCTCTATTTAACGGTACCAAAAAAAATTAAATCGGTAAATGTGTAAGTAAATAGTTAGCGAAAATGTCTAATGAAATAATGAATATTTTATTGACGCCAAACTTTGGTATGTCAAATGGCTACCCCATGGTGTGATACATTATTTTAAAGGGCATTCATTATGCTATCAATGGTTGTAAAAAAAAATAAAATTTATTGACCAAGAAGCAATTAAAGTGTAAATCGGTAGGGTAGAAAAACAAATTTAATTATTTTAACAAATTTATTTTATTAAATGTTCAAAATGCGTGCCGTTATTAGCAAGACAATAAAAAAGTCTATTTTCAAACTCCTTACGAACATTGGCAAGGGTCTGCCCGCTAATTTCTCTGCATTCTTGAAATATTCTATTTTTGAAATTCTCAATACTCTGAGGTGGGGTTTTATAAACTTTGCTTTTTAAGTAGCCCCAAAGAAAAAAGTCTAGTGGGGTTAGGTCCGGAGACCGCGCAGGCCATTCGATTGCACCACGTCTGCCAATCCACTTTTCTCGAAAATTTTCATCAAGCCACTCTCGAACTACCAAAGTGTAGTGCGCGGGAGCTCCATCCTGCTGAAAATGTATATTATTTTCATTCAATAATATAGCACCATGTTGATCTACTTGATTTTCCATAGATTGGATGATGGAAGGGTATATTGCATTTTCTAAAAGGTTTAAATAAATTTCGCCAGTCAAATTTTCTTCCAAAAAAAATGGCCCGATTATTTCATTCCCATAAATTCCTGCCCAAACATTAATTTTTTGGGGATATTGGGTATGGCCTTCCCAAAAAACATGCGAATTTTCATTATCCCAGTATCTACAGTTATGTCTGTTCACCAGGCCATTTAAAAAAAAGGTCGATTCGTCTGCACATCACTTCACAAAATTGAATTCTCCTATCAAAATCATCTTCTCCGAGTTCATGAAGAATATGAATTTTATAAGGAAAGAACTTATTTTTTTTTAAACTTTATGTACGAAATCAGTGAAAATATTTGTTAGTTTTTCCGCCTTTGGTATAGACAAAGTTGGATCCATAGCAAATCGTCCTAGTACTTCAACTTGGCATGCTTCATCGACAACTCTATTTTCATATTTTTTCTTATTGCAAATCGATCCCGTCTCTTTAAATTTTCGTATCAATTCTAATACGTATTTATGGCTCACGTTTTTATCTTGATACCTTTCATTAAATGCTCTCGCGGTTCTGCGAGCACACCGATCTTGAGCTCCATAAAGGAAAATTATTTCTATTCTTTCGGCTAGCGTATACACCATTTTATTAACTCACTGTTTTAACTAAAATTGAAAAATTGCACGCGTCAAACTGACAGTTTTAACATTAATAAATCGCCTGCTTTTTAAACGCCTTAAAAATGTAAGGTATTGCAGTGTTTTTTGTACCTATTAGGTAGGTTTCGCAAAAAATAAAGGTGAAATAAATACACATACAAAGTTATAAGACTGCAAAGATTTTTGCGAAAAATTTGAAGACACTCTTTTTTCTCGCAAATAACGGTACACATTCTTTACTTAAAAAAATAAATAATTTGCTTGAACTAAATGTACTGTTTGTTACCATATATTTTAACTTCTAAATTGCTTGTATTTTTTTGATGATCTATTATAAAAAATGTAAGAATTTTAAAATGATGTAGGTACCACACTAAAAGTATTCATTTAAAATACCAAAGTTTGGCGTAAATAAAATATTCATTATTTCTAGACATTTTCGCTAACTATTTGCTTACACATTTACCGATTTAATTTCTTTGGTACCGTTGAATAGCGAATTTTACGCTGCTTACAATGATGTATCACACGATGGGGGTTCCCATTTGCTATTTGACATATTAAAGTGAGGTTAGCTGGAGGTGAGGAGGTGATTGACAGAACTTCAGTAAATACATAATTAAACGTCCCCCTGTATATCTAATTTGACGTGTTTTTTTTTTTTTTTTTTTAAAGAAAGTTTTTAAGGGTGGATCGTTTTGAAATGAAAGCACTGTATATAGTTTACAATTAACAGATCGCCGTGACCAGTCAGTTCAAGAAATCTAAAATATGTGTAGCTGATTCTGAGTAACAAAGCCAGCCATCTGAGGAATACCTAAATGTACACATGAACGCACAAATACTTCAACAATCCATGCGTCCTTCCTCAAGAACATCTTCGACATCTTCGCAAAGCAAGAAAAGGAAAAGGGAATCTAAAATAACACCATTTAAAAAAGCTATGCTTTCTATCGAAGAAAAAAAAGTGTCCACTCTCACTGGTGATGTGGCCGAGAATGATCCAAACATGCTATATTTAAAGTCCCTACATCCCTTTTTTAAAAGGCTAGAGCTACTTCAAAAACTACAGATGCATATAGGAAGATTGAAAATATTTTAGACAATGCCATATCAGCAAACAATCCTATTCTTTCCGTTGCACCACCTCCGCATCCATCACTACCATATTCGCGTGAATCACACTCAGGTAGAAGCTACATATGTATATCTTTAATAAACACAAAAATTTATTTAACAAGTCTTTAAATAAAGTTTACTGTGAAAATATTCTTGTTTTATTTTTTTACTCACTTTAACGTTAAAAGCAGCCTTTCCTCAACATTGATAGGTTTCTTAACATTTGTTGGCACATGCTTACATTCTTCTCGAATATTTTCAAGAATGTAAACAAATATTTTAATATTCATTCTTATGTAACGAATAATGAAAACTGGATATTTTCTTGTATGGACGTCCAATTTTCTTGCGCTTCGTGATACTTAAATATTTGAGACGATCTCGTTCATTAGTCGCAGATCGAAGAAAAGTTTTTTTACGGCGTAAATGCGTTTTGTCATGACTGCGTTATCACGTAGGTGGACACCCGGCCGCATTTTTCTAAACGCCCCACGTAATCGCAAATCGGCTGATACTCGAGCGGTCTGTCCACAGAAAACAAAGAGAGAAAAGAAGAAAAACAGCCTAATAAAATTCTGCGGAACAAAACGCCATTTCAAATCAAAGCGGTGGATGAGATCCGAACTAATAGCAACGGAACTTCACCATTATATCAGGAAATAATTTTAACGTTTTTTAGCTTTTCAGCATCTGAACTCGTGAAAAGTAAATTTCTTTCTATTTTTCTAGTAAAAATCTCCTGACTGATTCTTTTTTAATTTCTGAATTCACGCGGATTATCGGTTCACTGGAATACCGCAAAATACAAAAGAGACCGAGAAAGAATAAGTATCAGGAAATTTTCACTATACAAAAATAGAAATAAAGAAATTTCCTTTCCAGGAGTTACAGGTTTCTAGGGTTCAGGTGCTGATGTCCTGCTGATTTTGAGACTTATATACAGGGTGGTCCAACAAAAATAAGCCCACCGGTTCTTTTAGATATTTTGGAAAGAAATCTTTTTTGCTTATTATTAATTTTAGCCTCTAAACCTTTAAAATTTTTAAATACCCACCTATGTACATAACTATTAAAAAATTTGAAAGAAACAAAAAGAACGTAAACATCAAAAATATTTTATTTAATATTTGTATAGTATACTTACTAATAATTATTATTATAATATCTGCTATGTACCTACAAAGACTTACAAATTAAATTCCTCACAGAATTAACTTAAATGGAGGAGAGGCAAGGTCATTTTTAATGAAAAAGTTTATAATACATACATACATACATATATCTTTATTGTTTCTAAGTATTGTATAACATACTTTTAACAAGAAATTTGATGCTTATGCTGTATAAAATGTCCTACTTTATCATCACCTCTTTTGGTTTATTACTTATTAGACACCCTGAAAAAATGGGGTAAAATGCCGCAAATTGGGGTAGAAGCATGAAACTTACCATAGTTAATTAGGCCATCCGCCATTTAAAATGATTTGATCCGCAGTACCTAAAATTTCACCCATAGAGGGCTGTTTTTACCCCTATTTTGAAAAAAAGGGTAAAATTTTCAACAAATGCAAGCTACAATAGTGTAAATAGATATGTTTAAAACTATTATAAAGCGAAACATTATTTAATTATTATGGCTTTAAATTATTGAAAATTTTGCCATTTTTCAAAATAGGGGTGAAATCTGCTGACCATATGAGGTGAAATTTTTAGGGCAACATATTTTTTGGACAAATTGTTGTATAGATTTTTAAAACCACAAATCAAAATGCTATTTAATTATTCTAACTTTCATTTGTTGCAAATTTTACCCTTTTTTTCAAAATAGGGGTAAAAAAAGCTCCCTATGGGGTGAAATTTTTAGGTGCTGCGGGTCAAATCATTTTAAATGGCCTAAATAACAACTATAGTAAGTTACATGCTTCTACTCCAATTTGCGGCATTTTTTTGTGAACCGCACGGACTAAAATAGTGTGGACAGGATACTCATGACTTTTCCCCCTGGGAAAAAAAAGTCGGGGTGGGCAGTCATTGGTGGAAACTGGGCTTTAGTTTAAACATGATAATTTTTTATATACCTGTGACATTCACTGTAGGTACTGCTGTTCTTTTAAGTCCTCTCTTGGTGTTTCGTACTTTGCAAGACATCTCAAAATGATCATCACAAACAAAATATCTGTTATAAACTTTTTCTGGGGTTAACTTATCATAATTGGGTGGTTTGATAATAGATATCCATATATCATATAATTCAGGTTCATTTTTCGGAAATCGATGTCTTTTGCTATCTTGATTCTTACAGCCAACAACACAATATTTCTTTCGGTGAGATTGAGGAGTAGGAGTAAACATAATTTTAAGGAGCACTAAAAAAAAATTAAAAATACAATTTTAAGTAGGTAGTTAAGAAACAAAATGATGAAGGTATAGGGTATATACAGGGTGTTGCAGTTTTAGAAGTTATTGGCGAAAAGTTTTGGTAAAAATTTCGTCTTTTTTGTCACCCCGTACTTACATATATCCCTCAAGGTGAGAAAGTTAGGTAAAGGTAAACTTCCAAGTTAAGTTGTCATAATAACATTGTGGTTTTAATTAAATTATTATTCAAAATTTCTCGGTAACTATTGCCTTGGTAAAACCATTTAACTATTAGTAAGTACACTTTCTTCAGTAGTGTTGTAACTGATAGCTGAGTTTTTTTAATTTAGAATTTTAATGCAGTGAAGTTATTAGGACAAATTATTTGTTGTTTACCACCTGTCAAGGTACCTAATAAATTTTGGCTGGCATACCTGTGAATACGAGGCAATAAAAAAAGACAAATTTTCGTTAAGATTTTTGGCTGTTTCTCCTAAACGGACAAATGAAAAATAATTAAAGTTATTTTGTAGGTTGCATATTTTGGTGCTCTTTAAATTTTTTCAATACATTTTTCTCTAAAATAATTAGGGAAGCCAATATTGACCCTATTAAAAATTACATGGGATTTCCTATGTCCCGCCTGGCGGTGCAAGACCCTGTATAAGTACTAAAATACATATACCTAGTTACAAAATGTAATGATAATAAAGAAAAGTAAATTTAAAACAATAAAACTGCACCACTCTCTTGGAAAAAAAGTAATCTTACCTGAAAAATCGCAGATCTCTATAGGGCTCTAATTTCACCACTAAACTTTACTACTTATTTGTACTACTGTAATCCACAGAACACACAAAATAGCTGTAATCTGGAGCAAATTTGCACACAATTTTAAGTAAGGGCCGTTTTAATTTAGGTTTAGGTCAAAAAGCAGAAGCAGAACTCGACTGAACTACTGAAGGATAAACAATTCTGTGAATCACTGATGACGCGAGAGACGCGACCGCCATCTACTCAAAAAAAACTAAAGCATTAATTTATTGATTAATTTTCATAGAACGTGACGCCGATGGTAGCGCGCAGTGGATGTGATCCGAACTACCATCTCCAGCAGAGGTTGCCATTTAGGTTTTTTTTCTATTCTCTCTTTGTTTTCTGTGGGTCTGTCTAAACGCCACTTGCGATGGCAAAACAGCATGCTAAGCAGCACACGTTATCGCAAATTGGCGCGCTACAATAAAAGCATATCTATGACACCACGCGGTTAACAAAAACGTTAAACGATTAGTTGAAGCTTCATAATTGCATGTGGTAGAGGTTAAGAGGTTATATTTAAAGTAAACAAATAAAAGATAATTTAAAAATTGTCATATTAATACGCAATGGAGAATTTTGCTGGATTACCTGATAGTTACAATTACAATAAAATTTCAGAAGAAACCATCAGAATAAATTTAAAAACAAAGGAAGAAGTTGAGGTAAGTATTCAATGATACCTATTTAATTAAAGTTATAGTTATATCTCTTTTTATTATAATTATGTTATATAGTATTATATTGTTATATTGTGTTTTATGTTATATTTTAACTACTGTAGGGGCCTTAATTGAGCGATTTAGCAGAGCAACACTTTTATTGCCATTAGTAACTTCTTATAAAACGCAAGCACATGTGGTGTATATACTATAGAAAGCAATTTTTAACTAGGGGTTCAAATACCAATAATATGATTGAAGTCATATTCCGGCTATTTAAAGATATTCCCTTGGAAAGAACCAAAGCCTATAATCTGGTAGAGCTCGTCGATATTATTGTTGTGAGTTTCTCCATGTATTACAAACAAAGACTTTTGGATTTAGTCCTAAACACAATAAATATTAAACGATATGCTCCCGATAAAAAGGACGTTGATCTAAATAACATCATGTCACTTGCAATACACTATTTTAAGTTCAGACAAAAAAGAAGTGTATTTTATTGATACGGAAATATGCATGTGTTCTTGTCCCCAAGGCCAAACGGGAAAAATGTGCAAGCATCAGGCTGGAGCCATAAAAAAATTTAACATTAATAGTGCTTGCAATGTTTTGTCAGAACAGCAAAAAAACATTTTATATGAAATTGCTACAGATAGTGAGCCACATTTACTTCAACCATTACTCCTTGAAAATACACCGACTGGATTGCAATCAAACTAATAGTCAGTCAAATCAGTCAAATAAAAACGAAATTAATAACCAGTTAAATCATGAAAACATCTTGTCGGACTTGCATTGTCTTATTTATTTAATGTAACACAACGTTTCGGTTGGTAAGTATCTCCAACCGTTATCAAGTGTAAACTGACAGCAAACTACTATTCTATAGGCTTATATACTAGATGTGTGCAGCGATGTGGAAGGGGAGGGGGGGGAGAGAAAGTCATCCGTGAACAGAGTTGGGGGGGGGGAGGGGAGGACACGCGTCTCTCTAGATCCTACACTGTCCTGAGACTATATAAGCCTATAGAATAGTAGTTTGCTGTCAGTTTACACTTGATAACGGTTGGAGATAATTACCAACCGAAACGTCGTGTTACATTAAATAAATAAGACAATGCAAGTCCGACAAGATGTTTTCACTGTACCATTGTCTACCACCTTCAAAAACAGTTAAATCATGTTGTGGATAATGTAGATGATCAGACAAGTGGTACGGATTTTGAAAATAGCGGTACAGTAAAATTAAATGATAATAATATTGACAACGCAAATACAGAATTGCTGATTGAGTGGAAAAAATTTATTACGGATCTAGACAACAAAGTAATAAATAACCTTAAAGATGATCCGGAAAATTTTCAAGGTGGAGTCAAAACTACGCAAAAAATATGAATAGTTCATCTTCTCTTTTGAGTGGACTGTACACAGCTTTCAAACCATGTTATTCTTTAAAAAGACAAATGGTCGATACAAAAAGAAAAGGTATGACAATTTCTGTACAGCCAACTACTGTTGCCAGAAGAAAAACTAAGTTCACTGGCAGAAGGCGGTTTCAGTCTGGGAGAAAACCTGCTAATTTAAAAAAAAACGAAAATCTAGCTCCTCATAGTCTAGGTACTTGTGTCAAATAAAATCGAGCTTTGGGAGCTCGAAAGATTGCAAAGTAATATTTACATGTTTTAAATAAATGAGTACCTAAATATATATGTATTTAATACAGGGGCGGCTAGTACATAAGAGCTGCAGAACCCCCAACATTTTCATACAGATTAACTATTTTTGAAATTATTTAATATTTTTCTAAGTAAAATAAAATTAAAACCTAACAAAATAATAAAACAGTATATTTTCGGCCGAGAACGCCATATAGTAGGTCTCAATGCCTTCAATCCGCGCTCCAACGCGCCCCGAACGAACACCTGATTATTACAGTCGGCCAAGTAAAAATTGTTGGCGTGCCAATCACTACAGTTACAATGCCATTAACGCAACCTAGCTGGACCACATTTGAGTTCTGTGCTCCGCGTTGAGCCCTTTTCCTCGCCCCGCACCGCACTTCGCCATAAGTTTAGATAGCGAATTTTATGTCGGAACGGAGCTGCAAACATTTGCAGTAATTCTGCTGACTGTTGACGGTTTTGCATTTAGTTGTTGATTGTTTTTTTTGCGTTGTGTGTTCTGCTGTGTCAGCTGACCTCTATACTCTAAAAATGAATGTGGTGTATAATTTGATTAATATAAAACAATTCTCCCAATTTACGTATGAAGAAAAAATAAAACTAAAAGAGGAAGAGCGGCCGTTGCCCGATATTTTAATAGAAAAGTGTGGTTCAAGCCGTGGAAAATCATATAAAAGAATTTTTACTCCAGATATTTATGCTAGAAATAACTGGATATGCGTATGTAATAAAAAAAATGCTCTTTTTTGTTTTCTTTGTCTTTTATTTGGTGGGGACAAATCTTGGACTGTAGTTGGTGTAACTGACCTGGTGCATCTAAGTGAAAAAATTAAACGCCACGAAACATCGAGAAATCATTTAAACAATGTAATGAATCTAGGTTTGTTGGGTAGTGTTAATATTCGTGAAAAGTTGGACAGTGCCTATGGGACAAATATTCGTTTATATAACGAGAACGTAACAAAAAACAGGTATGTGTTATCTAAAATTATTGACTGCATAAAATTTTGTGGATTATTCGAGCTTGCACTTAGGGGCCACGATGAAACTTTGACATCGAAAAACCCAGGTATTTTTCGTGGTCTGATAAATTTTATAGCTGAACTTGATAAAACAGTGGCGGAACATTTAAAAGACTCGAGTGTATTTAAAGGTATATCAAAAGATATTCAAAATGACATTTTGGATTGTATATTGGAAGTTTGCCACGAAAAAATTTTACACGAGATTCGCACAGCTCCATATATTTCCGTTATAGCAGATGAAACAACGGATGTGTCAGCCAAATCTCAAATGGTTGTAATTTTTAGATATATTCAAAATGGGGATCCGGTTGAACGGTTCTGGACTTATTTGGAGCCACAAAATTTAAATGCAGAAAGTTTCACTGCTGATATTCGCAGTGTCTTAGACCCGATTTTAGAAAATTCAAAGGATAAGTTGATAGCTCAAAGCTACGATGGAGCAGCAGTAACGAGTGGCAGAAATACTGGTGTTCAGGCGCGAATTAAAGATCAGTACAAATTTGTTTTGTACACTGCTATGCGCGCCAGTTGAATTTAATAATGTCTAAGGCAGCATCTGAGAGCTCCCAAGTTCGAGTTTTTTTTGGCAGTCTTCAGGAAATTCCTTTATTTTTTAAAAATTCTCCGCAGCGCGTAGCTGTGCTTAATAGAATTGTTGGGAAAAGAATTCCCCACGGAGCACCAACACGTTGGAATTTTAATATTAGAACAGTTAACATCGTATTTGAACATCGGGAATCTATGCTTGAATGCATGGAAGAAATAGAAAATTCATTTATTAACTCAATGGCATGTACCGCAGCTTCCTCAATAAGAAGAATGTTACAGGATTCAAAGTTTATTTTCTGGCTAACATTTTTTCAGCGTATTATGCCACACACCGATATCTTGTACAACGAATTACAAAAACGAAAAATTGATCCTGTAGAAATCAACCACAAAATACAAGTTTTTGAGCAGAGCATTACGACAGTAAGAAATTCAATTGACGAAATTATTAATGAAGCCAAAGATATTGCATCCTTGCTTGAATGTGAAGTAGGACCTCCTAAAAGAAAAAAGAAAATATGACAGTCAATTCGATCACCGCATTGCTGCGTTAGAAGTTTGTGACATAATTATTAATTGCGCTGAGGATAGATTTCATTTTAAAAATCATTTATTAGCTGCTTCATTGCTGTATTCTGACCAGTTCGCTATATTAATTATTTTCCTGATAAAAAATTAAAAGTAACTTGCGATTCATACCCCAATTTTGATAGGGAGCGTTTAAAAACAGAGCTTTCAGTGATTTACTCCAGACCAGACTGCAGGGAGATACAAGGAGCAATACCTTTTTTAAAATTACTCATAGAAAATAATTTGACCGATTCATTTCCAGAAACTAAAAAGCTCTTGGAAATACTCATAACTATTCCGATGTCGACGGCTGAAGCCGAACGTTCTTTCTCCACTTTAAAGCGCATCAAAACATTTTTACGTAATTCTATGGTGGAAGAACGTCTGGTAGCACTATCGATGCTTTCAATGGAAAAGCAAATCGTCACGCAAACTGTAAACTTCAACGAGATGGTTATAGACAAATTTGCAGCCAAAAAAAATCGAAGAATAAACTTAATCTTCAAAAAATAACTATTATATGTTACAATGTAATTATAAATAAAAAAAAATTAAAAAAAAATATATATATATATATGTATATATTTATTATAATGTATAAGTTTAAAATACTATATGTGTATGCAGTTAATTTCACATTTAAGTACCGAAATCTAGGTGAACAAGGTCATAAGAGTACGCTCCTGTTTTGTTTAAATTCAAACAGTCGGGAAAGTACAAGGCAAAATTTTGGTTGGCAAAAGTTCGCAAATTGCATGTTCTTTTTATGTTTATTTGATATATTTTTGGAAGGTAAAATGTCAAAAAGGGGCTGTTTTCAGACACATATCTGGACTTAATACTAGTTTTTTTTAATAAGAATACCTATATAAACACCATTTAATAAAGCTATAACTCGTTTAGTCTTTTTAATTTATGAGTCAGAATTAAGAAGAGTGGCATAATTTAGGGACCTTGGAGTAATTTTTGATCGCGAGCTAAAATTTAACAAACACATTAAATTTATAACTTCAAAGGATACAAAATGCAAGTCAAAAAAGTACTTAAGTCTGTTCAGCTTGGAACGGAGAAAATCCACGAAAACGATTTTCTTCCAAATACATATTAAAATTTCATATTTTCATACCGGATAAAATATTTTCAATAAAAATTGATAATGCTCCCTCAGATTCCGTTCATCACTTACGTCTTTTTTCCTTGGAAAAATTCATATACTAGTTTATGAAAATATATACTAGTTTTTTTTAATAAGAATACCTATATAAACACCATTTAATGAAAGCTATAAGGAAAAGTTTAATTTTGTCTAGTTTAAAAAACATCTTTGATTTCTCCACGTTTCTCCCCTTTTTTGCAATCTTTTATATTTTATCGATGAATGTGCAGAACGCATCTCTCACCTAACCACGAGCCGCCACTGATTTAATAAATATTTAATACTGGCATGTTTTGAATTAATTTCACTCTCCTTAAAAATTATACTCGCGGAATGAAGTAAGTGAAATTACCACAGATGTAAATAGCTCCGTGCGGATCTGTGAAATTACCTCTGTGTCTGAATGTATAGTCTGCAAAAGCGAAATGAATTTGTACCAAAATTTAAAATGGCCAGATTTAAGTAGACAAAAGCAATATTCCTCAGCAAAGAATAAATTTAATTTATAAATCGGTTTATAAATTAAATTAAATCTTATGCCGAGCAATATTGCTTTTCTACACCTAAATCTGGCCATTTAAAACTTTGGTACACATTTCTTTCGCTGTTGCAGACTCGTTTGCCAGAGTGTATAAAGTAGTTTATAATTCCGCATAAATATTTGCGATAACGTGTGCTGTTTAGCACCGGCGTTTTGCGATCACAAGTGGCATTTTGAACCTGACGCTCGGCGTTTCGCGATCCGCGATTACGTTTGGCGTTTAGAAAAATGCCACCCGGCCTTAGTAAGCTAACCTCAAAAATTATTTGCTGGTTAGTTTTTTGTTTATGTTTTGGATTCAAATTAATATTAAGGAAACTTATCAAAAGGAAACTTATTTTTTGGGTAAGTCCAAAATTTAAAAGTGTTTAGTGAATATGAATTTGACGGCGTGAACTTGCAAGAGGCTATGGTTTAAAGTCGAGGAAGAACAAGAAGTTAGTATTAATAATTCCATACACTTTTTAAGATAAATCCCTAGCTGCTAGTACAGAATAAAATATAAAATAGTAGGTATAATAATAATAATAATAAATCGTCTTTTATTAATCATGCATATACATTACACAGATTTAAATGTTTTATAGGTATATACATATAAGATTAAGGTTAAAGAATACAAATGGCGAAGTTTAGCCTTAGGCTACTCTTACACTTAACCATCCCTATTCTAAATCAAAAAAGAAGTGAAAAGTAAACATAATTCATAATGACACTAAGTATTTTGTAAATTTAACAAATAAGTTTTAAACTGAGACCTAAAGCCGTTTAAACTAATATTTCTTAAATAGGGGTCTAAGGAGTTATATAAAGATACTGCATTATAGGCAAATCCTCTTTGAAAGAGTGCTGAATAATGTTGTGGCATAGTAAAGTGATTTCCATAACGAAGTTCACGGTTATGAATAAATGTTCGAAATACTAACTTTTCCCTCAAATATACAGGAATATTTGATATTAACAACCTCATTAGAAAAGTAGCAAAATGATGCTTTACCACACCCGACATATTTAACCAATTTAATTGTTTAAATTCTGCTGAGACATGATCATATCTCCTCAGACCAAATATGAAGCGACAACAGTTATTTTGCACAACTTGCAATCTATTTTTTGTCACTAAATCTAAACAGGGGTAGTACACTATATTACAATAATAAAAAATTGGCAAAACCAGAGAATCACAGAGTTTTTTCCTAATATTAAAGTCTAAGATATAACTGTTGGCATAGAGAACTTTCATTTTTACATAACTTTTTTGAAGTAACTTATTCACATGATCTCTGAACCTTAAATCAGTATCAATGATAAGCCCTAAGTTCTTCGCATTTTTAGAAAATCCCAAAGTTGTGTCGCCCAGTTTCAGGTGCAACCTACCTTCTAGCAGTTTTCTTCGCTTTTCTGAACAAAAGAGAAGTACCTCTGTTTTTTCAGGATTTATCTTTAAGTTATGTTCTCTTGAGTAATCATTGATGGATTTTAGATCGTCATTGAGAGATGCTTCAGCTTCTGCTGGTTTATTGGGGTCAAAATAATGCAAAACCTGTTTATCATCTGCATATGACTGTGAATCTGAATTTTTGATTACCTGGAAAATGTCAAAAATGTATATTAGAAACAAAAGTGGTCCAATTATAGATCCTTGTGGTACACCAGATATCACAGTCTCAGCAGATGAAAACTTGTTACCAATTTGTACGCGCTGTTGTCTATCTGTCAGGTAGCACCTGAAAAAAGAGACAGAGCATTCGTCGAAGCCCAGATATTTTAGTTTAGCACACAGTAAATCATGGTCTATCAGATCAAAAGCTTTAGAGTAGTCCAGGGAGACTAGGACAACCGCAATATTTTTGTCTAATGCCCTTATTATGTTGTCAGTTAAGTTCAGAAGAGCAGTAGTAGTACTATGTCCAGACCTAAAGCCTGACTGATGAACTGGGAGCAAATTATTAAGATTTAGGTAATTTAATACTTGTGTGTGAACAGTTCTTTCAAGAATTTTAGATAGGACAGGCAACAGGCTTATGGGACGAAGTGCATTCACACAGGTTACTTTTCTGGTCTTAGGAACAGGAAGAATTATGGACTTTTTCCAGTCCTCTGGAAAATACCCAGCTTCTAGGCAAGAATTAACAATATGTGTCAAATGAGGTAGGATAGCAGGAAGGCTAAGCTTTATCATAAAAAGTGTCAAATTGTCATGACCAGAAGCATTGGACTTAATGGAATAAATATTTTTTTTCACTGAACTGGAATCTATCATATTAAATTGAAAGTGCAAGTTGTTCTTAAGTTTATTTGTGTTATAGAAATGTATTTTTTGGTCACATTTATTTGATTTTTTAAATACACCCAAAAATAGTCATTTGCACTATCAGGATTAACAGAGTCAAGTGGAAATTCACTATTAGAAGTTTTTGAGCTTACATTTACATTCATATTCTTAAGATTTTTCCAGAGTAACTTACTATTTTTTTGTTGTTCCAAAAAACTTAAATAGCCCTTTTTTTCCCTTCGAATAGAAGCAAGTGCAAAGTTTCGAGCCCGCTTATAAGCTTCAAAATCAGCTAATGACTTTGATTTTTTATATTTTAGGTTAGCCTTATCACGTTCCTTTAATATGGCCTCTAGAGCTGGTGTAAGCCAAGGTGCTGGGGGTTTATTAACGCGGACGGTCTTTATTGGTACATGTTTGTCAAATAATTTTATTAGGTTCTGTGTCAGAAATTGTACTTATTTGGAAAATAATATATGTTATCCCAGGGTATTTGTAAAAGCTCTGTATTAAAAAGGTTTTCATTAAAATGTTTGTAACTGTGGAATGATATTATTTTCTGGACTCTTTTAAGATTTGGTAAGCGTATATTACAAAATGCCAACTTATGGTCACTTATCCCGATAGCAGAGATGGTGCCAACATCCATAATAGCATCTGCATCACTAAAAAATATAGGATCTAGTAATGTTGATACTCTATCAGTGACCCTTGTAGCCTCATCAATGGTCTGAGTGAAACCAAAAACATCAAATATGTCGGATATTGGATTATTGCTGTTAAAAAAATTAATATTTAAATCCCCTAGAACCGTTACATAGTCGGAGGTTGATATTATTTCTGGTAGAATATTGTCGAGTGCATTTGCACAAGCCCCAATATTATTCATAGTACGATATATGACCCCAGCAGTAATAGAGACCCTGTTTATATTAATTTTTAGCCACATATTTTCAAAACCATCTATATCTGTACCTATATTAAGGTTAAGAATCTCAGCCTTTAAGTGAGATTTAACAAAAAATCCTACCCCCCCACCTCGGCCAGTAGACCTATCTTTGCGATAAAAATTGTAACCAGTTATAGAAATCACATTTGACGAGACGTTATTAGTTAACCAAGTTTCTGTCACTGCGATAATGTCATAATCATTACCTATTACCAAATCCACAAACTCCTGAAATCCCGTAAAAATCGACCTTAAGTTTAAATGTGCCATTTTAAGAATGGCAGACATATTGCTATTAATATTATTCATATTGAAATAGATTTATACACAGTCAGATAAATAGTCAACCTTCTTATTATATAAGCTAATTATTCTCAATAGGCAAGGACATTCTCGACTTAAGGCTTCATGACTAACATCTAAGTTTTCATTTGGCTTTTTAGATTTTATACAATTTATACATTTTTTTTCATTAGACCTACATTCTTTATAAGAGTGATTGCCAGAGCATCTTGAGCAGATTTGTTGTGATTTACAATCCTTACCATAGTGATTAAAGCCCATGCAATTAAAACATTGTAGGACACTTACGTGATTAAAAACACGACACCTAGACCACCCTAGTTTGACCCTTTCTTGACTTAATAATTTGTTATGAGTAATTGAATCGGCTTCAAGGATAAGGTTTATATTTTTAAAATTATTTACCGATTTTTTTAAAACTTTCATATAAAAATCTTCCCCGTCAAATAAGTTATTCCACTTAACAATTAAATCTATTATTGTACTATCAGAGTCTTCTAAACCTACATCATCCTTGTTAATATTTACTATTTTCATTTTTGGTTTTTTCAAAGATGGTACCTCCACAGTGTATTTTTGTCCTAACTGTTTTTCCAATTGTGTACGAAGATCCTTAATCTGGTTTTTATCCGAACAGCCTATTACAACACCACCTCCCTTAATTTGCCTAAACTTCGAAACTTCAATTTTAGAAGGATCTACGTTTTGCCTAATCTCCTTTTTGGTTAAAATGCCATCCTGCTCATCAACAGGCTTTATTAGAACAACAGAAAAGGTCCCCTTGCTCTCGTTCTGCGTATTTTGAAGCTTCTTCTCTAACATCTCTATTTTTTGTAATAATTCCTTATTATTTGTTTCCAGACAACTGATAATCTTCTCTTTAGCTTCAATATGTTTTTGTTTCTCCTCAATTAGTGATTGATATAGAGAAAATGATTCACCTTTAGTACATTTTTCACAGTAGAATTTCAAGTGCCGCTTTGATTTAAGCTGCAAAACCTTGTATTCAGAAGCATTTATCAATGACAACACTTCATTTCTACATAATCGAGTTTTGCAACCATCACAAGCAAAAATTTCAATTTGCGAGCTGTTTTTTTTACAAACATCGCATTCCATAATTAGTCAGTTTTATCCGACAAGCCGGCAATACCGCAACCAACCTTGTAAGCAGGTTGCCTTGATATTCGCTATATTGCGCAATGTTTACGTTTCTCACATGCGGACCCGAGAAAGGAATTTAAATAGTTCTAAAGTTATGTGTCTAGAAAATCATAGACTTTTTCCACTAATTTATGGACTAGTTTCTAGGTAATATAAATTACCAGGTTTGAACAATTTTTATTGCCTTAATCTGCATAAAAGCACTAAATTTTTGAGGAGCAAAAACAACGTAATATTCTCGTCACTTTGGCGACGTTGCCAATTCCCCAAGGTATATGTAGTATGTGTTAAGATATCCAGTGAAAGTATTAGTTTGTATTAGCATTGGCCGGGCCGCCGAGAGAAAAACCCGGTCCAGGTTTAAAAATTTACAGGGCCAAAAAATTCATTTAAAATAAATCCAGATTTAAGAACATTTTATTCTTTATTACTTCTTTAAAATTAAAGGGCTGTGATCTTAATGTAAATTAATGATGGAAAATATATGAATATCAAATTTTTTAAATCATTAATTAATTTTGAGAATACCCTGATCTACCTCTCTTTTTAGCAAAGGAATCAATGTATTATTAAAATCATCTGAACAAGTAGCTAAGCATTTATCTTCATTTAACATTATAAATGCACTTTCCTTTAATTTACGTAATTTTGAAATTGGTTCCTTTTCTAAAATTGAGGAAGCATTCCAGTTTATTCTATGGTTATTGTCGAATGAATGTTGTGTTATTTTGGATTTTTGAAAATCATTGTTTTTTACGTAAGATTTATGTTCATTAATTCATTTTGGTAATGGTCTACAAGTTTCAGTGATGTAAAATTTACCACAAGTAGGTACAAGGAATTTTATATTTTACATTTTTATTAAACTCATTTTGATTGAAAGGTTAAGTTTTTGTTAATAAGTATTGTAATGTGTTTTGTGATTTAAAAATAGTTCCTATATTAAATTTTTTAGCAATTCTTTTTATCTTATCAGAAAAACCTTTTTACTTAAACCAAAACCCACAAATAAGAAAAACACATTTTCTCACAGTAAAAACTGCAAAAAATTTAGACAAATTTTTTTCACAGAGAACCCAATACCAACGCAGAAAATAGTTCTAGGAATCCCCTTCCATCACTGCCCAAAGAAGCTGACCTCACCCAGCCATACCTAATTGTAAGCACAAATTAAATATAGTTCATATAAATCCCTGGTCTTTATGTAATAAATTTTCAGATATTAGGCACGTTATACAAAAATCTAAGTATGATATAATTACAGTCTCTGAAACATGGCTTAACAATAAACTCCTTTCTGAATCTTTTTCAATAGAAAATTTCAAGTTATATAGAAAAGACAGGGAGGGTAGGGGAGGTGGTGTCGCAATTTATGTAACTAATAAATTAAAGCGGGGACTTAATAGCAAAACACACGAATTCTACAAGTCAATTTCCGGTGGCGATTATCAACTTATATGTGTATCTGAGACTTGGATTCAGGATGGTGTACGGGATCGGGAACTTTTTGAAAATAACTATTTAGTGTATCGTAAGGACCGAAATCTCAAGGCTCTTGGAGTCAAAAGAGGAGGTGGAGTTCTTGTTGCTGTTAGACATGACTTGGCATCTGTCAGGGTTGATTTGAAGGACTTGGAGGTCATACTACCATCTATGGATATTGTGGGTTGCAGGGTGTCTGTAAACAAGACAAGTGTTTATATTTTTGTTATATATATACCACCAAACTCGCCTTTAGAAAATTACTTGTCTCTCTTTGATTATCTTTCCTCTTTTAGGGCAATTCAGAACCAAATATTTTGTTGTTGGGGGATTTTAATATGAGGTTTATACAGGATAATGTTTATGATTGTAACACTAAACTTGCTGGCCTAAGGGATTTTATGGCGTTTTTGAATCTCTCTTAATTTAACAATGCCCTTAACTGCAACAATAATTTGCTTGATCTAGTTCTCTCCAACTTCCAGTGTTCTGTGGATAGGGACGACCAACCCCTTGTCACTGAGGATGCATATCACCCTGCTATTAATATCTCGTTGAATCTTGTCAAATTCGAGAGTGTTACAGATTTCCCCTCCAACAATGAGAGTCCTAAATATAATTTTCGGAGGGCTAATTTTTCCTATCTTTACCAGCTTATCTCTGATGTGGATTGGACTTTTATATACACCCAGTCAGATGTTAATGAGGCAGTTAAAACCTTTTATGATAAAATCCATGAAATCTTTTGTCTAGCTGTTCCTTGTTTTCGACCCTCTAATAGTAAATACTCATATCCTGCGTGGTACCCTCATGAAATTAGGAAATTATTAAAATTAAAGTCTAGGCTACATAGGAGATGGCTTCATACACAGTGCTCTGCTGCTTATGAGGATTTTAGAGCTGCTAGGAGGGTAGTAAAAACAAAAATGGATCTTGCTTATCACAAGTATATATCCAGGACTGAGTCAGCTATTCTGAGTGATCCAAAGCAATTCTGGAGGTTCATTCACCTTAAACGAAACAACTCTCGCATTCCAGGTTCTATGAGCTATAAAGATACCACTGTTGTGGGTCCTAAAAGTATTGTAAATGCTTTTTCTGATTTTTTCAGGAGTGTTTATGTTGAGTCCTCTATTGCTCAGCCCAAAGAATCTGATACATATGGTTCAGACAACATTTTGGTCCAATCTTTTGTTGAGGTAGATGTAAGAAAAGCTTTACAGAAGTTAAAAAACAAAGAAACTGCGGGTCCTGACCAAAACCTTCATTTCTTTTGCGTGACTGTGCATCGGCCCTGGCTGTACCACTCTTACAAATCTTCAACTTATCACTCAAGGCCAATACATTTCTGGAAGAGTGGAAAAAGGCTAAAATATGTCCAGTGTTTAAGAGTGGCGACTGTGGCAGAATAGAGAACTACAGACCAGTGTCAATTCTCTCTAATTTTTCGAAGGCCTTTGAGATATGTGTGCATGATAAATTGTCTCAAATTAAGCACATAATTACAGAAAAGCAGCATGGTTTCTTTCAAAAAAGATCTACTGTCACTAATATGGCTTGTTTCTTGGAAACAGCATATCATCTATAAATCAGAAAAGCCAGTTGGATGTGCTGTACACAGACTTCTCGAAGGCTTTTGATCGGCTGGATCACGGTTTGCTGGCACGGAAGCTGGCTTTGGCTGGATTTCATCCTTGTGTGGTGGAGTTCTTCATCTCATATTTGACTGGCAGGCTTCAGTATGTTGAATTTAATGGTTTTGGGTCTGAGTATTACATGGCTTCGAGTGGTGCGCCCCAAGGCAGTAACCTCGCCCCAATGCTGTTTGATCTATTTATTAATGATTAAGTTGATTGTATGGAGAGTTTCTGTCTTTTATTCGCTGATGATCTGAAGTTGTTTCGTATGATTCGTACTATGCTGGACTGCCTGAAGCTACAAGAGGACATGAATAGGGTATTTGAATGGTGTGAAAGAAATAAACTACCCCTAAACTGTGACAAATGTAAAAAAATGACAATTTCCATTCTTCATGAAGAGATTTTATACCCATATATATTGAGTGGTTCTCAGTTGCTAGACTGTTCTTCAGTGAAGGATTTGGGCATTGAAGTAGATAAGAAGCTCACATTCAACCAGCATGTAGCACAGGTCACTAGTTCAGCCTTAAAATCCCTCGGGTTTATAGTAAGGTCCACTTCTCAATTTAAGAATATATCCAGCTTGACTGTATTGTACAATTCATTAGTAAAGTCTAAATTAATGTATGGCTCTATGTTGTGGTTCCCCATCTATGATGTTCATGTTAACAGACTGGAGTATGTACAGCGCAGATTCTTAAAGTTACTTTCTGTTAAGTTGGATGGACTATATCCAGTAAGAGGTGTGGAACAGGAGTACCTGCTGAATAGATTCAACTATTTGTCACTAAAGCAAAATACTATTCTCTCTAGTCAGACATTTTTGTATAAACTTTGCAATAATAAAATTGATTGTTCTGAGCTCTTAGAGAGGCTACCTCTATTTGTTCCTCCTGCCAAATCAAGGAGGCACCATATATTTTATCCCTCTCTTAACTTAACAAATCTGTCCAGCAAAGCTCCACTGTGCCGTGCTTGTACATGGTATAATCAGATGAATGCTATAGATGTCGACATCTTTAGCAGCACTGAATATGTTTTTAAAACAAGGATGTGTTCCTCTCTTAATTTGAATGATACCTGATTATTTTTCTATGATTGTTATCATTTGGTTAGTGTGTCTTATATTCTTACAATTATGCTATTGTTTTAAATTTTTAATTTTGTTATCACTCTATATTGGATCTTATATTATTTTTTTGTACTACTTATTTAAGGTGATTATAACTTGTACTGTTTTAATTTTAATTATTTCGATTGTCTTGTAATTGGGAATTTTCCTGTTGGACAATAAACTATTTGAATTTGAATTTGAATTAAAAACAACTCTTATTGATCTGCCTTACTCAGGATATGTCATTGACCATCTTTGGATAAGTTTTAAGCATGAGGGGCAAAACATAACTATGGGAGTAGTTTATAGGCCACCAGCAGTGGCATACTCTGAATTAAAATACTTACATGACTTAATTCCAGAAGTGATTTGTACCTGTGACGTCTTTATATGTACAGGAGATTTTAATATTAATATTTTAAATAGCACCACTGTAGAATGTAAATTTTTATATAACATTTTTACGACTTTTAATTTGACTCAAATTATTGATAAGCCTACTAGAATAACACTAAATAGTGAATCTCTAATCGACCTCATCTTTGTAAATAATATTAACCTAGTCAAGGATCATGGTGTGATACCCTGTGATCCAATACAGACAGATCATGAGGCTGTATTCTGTACTATAAAATGTGATAAACTGAAGCCGATTAAGACTATGATATATAAAAGAGATTTTACACTGACTAACTCTGAAGAATTTAAATATTATTTAGAGCATCTAGATTGGCGTGAGTTATATAAGACTGACGATGTTAATACTAAAGTAGAAATACTTAATTCTAAACTGTTAGATTTGTTTGATATGTTTTGTCTATTAAAGCTGAGAAAATCTGGAAGTACCAGTCCACCATGGCTAACCCATAATCTAAAAAAAATGATTGAAATGAAACATGAAGCCTTTAAAAAATATATCTCAGTAAAAACTGCTTCTAGTAGAACTTATTATATTGATCTAAAAAATTATGTAAATAAGGCTATAAAATTAGAAAAGAAGGCATATTTTTCCAATGAAATAAATAAATGTAAAGGTTCTAGTACAGATTTTTAGAAAAAAGTTGCTAATTGGAGAATTATTAATAATGAATTCACTCCCATTCCAAGTAGCATTAAAGAACCAAATATAATAAATAATTATTTTATAGATAGTGCACCTGCTGCACAGGTTGATCCTGTTCTTTTAAATGATTTTCTCAGCTCATCTATAAATTCTGATCCATTTACATTTAGACTTGTAACAGAACTTGAGGTGTTTAGGGCCTTGAACAGTGTTGGGAGCGGTGCGGTTGGGATAGACGGAGTTTCTATACGCATGTTAAACTCTTGTATTTCGACGTGCCTAGGCCCTCTTGTTAATATTATAAACTCGTCTTTCATGGCTGGCGTTGTTCCTGATATCTGGAAAAGGGCTCTCATAATGCCTGTTCCTAAAGTATCCAGCCCAACTTCTGTGGGTGAATTACGGCCAATTAGTATACTGCCAACTCCATCCAAAATAATGGAAAAAATTGTAAAAACTCAAATACTAGATTATCTTCTTCCTAAATGTATAATACCTAAATATCAGTCGGGATTTAGGGCTAACCACAGTTGTGCCACGGCCTTGTTGAAAATAACTAGTGATATCGCAAGGTCCTTTGATAATGGTCACTGTTGCCCAACAGTGCTCATTGACATGACCAAAGCTTTTGATACTTTAAACACTGATCTTTTAGTAGCTAAATTAAATCATTATAACCTAAAGGCTAATGGATGGTTTGGCAGCTATCTGGGAAATAGGGAACAGGCAGTAAGAATTACAGATGCTGAGGGAGCAGTGAGCATCTCAAGCTGGAGGGTTGTGGGCAGGGGTGTGCCTCAGGGCTCTATCCTGGGGCCACTTTTATTTACACTTTTTACATCAGATTTGATTCAACACATAAAACACTGTAAATACCATATGTATGCAGACGATTTACAAATCTATAGTTCAGCCCCGGCTAATGAGTTGTTCACTGCTTTAACCTTCATTAATGATGATTTAGAGCGTATCTCTCTTTGGGCTAGTCAAAACTCCTTATTTATTAATTCTAAAAAAACACAGGCTATATTGTTTTCTAAAAATGAGATAAACTTAGAAACTGCCACAGCTGTAAAACTTAAAATTAACGATTCTGAAATTAATTGGACTAATCAAGTAAAAAACCTTGGTTTGCACATGGATTGCAGGTTGCAATTTGATGCTCATGTAACTCACGTTTGTCAAAAATCATATCACAAACTCAAAATTCTGTATGAATTCAAAAATGTCTTACCCCTAATTAGTAAAAAAATTCTTACTGAAAGCCTAGTACTTAGTATACCTGCCTACCTTAATATCGTATACGGTCCATTCCTAACTGAAATTAACAAATATAAAATTCAAAAAATACAAAATTCATGTGTGCGGTTTACTAAAGATCTTTCACGCAGGGATCATGTTAGTCAGCATATTTCAGAAATTTATACTTTAAATATGGCAGAGAGAAGATTTGCAAATCTTAGCAGTCTAGTATATAAAGTAAAAAATCTCAAAGAGCCTGCTTATTTGTCGGAGTTTTTGATGGGCCGTGGAGATGCCCATTCAGTAGATATTCGCCATAAAAATATTTTTTCTATTCCTCAGCATCGCACTGAATTTTTTAAATCTTGTTTTGCCTACACAGGGATCTATACTTATAATATCTTGCCTGTGAGTTTTAAGGAAGTAAGTCACACTACTTTTAAGCATAAAGCATAAATCAAATAATTTATTGAAACTCTTTATTGAAACTCTCCCCACCACTTTATTTGACATTTGACAGAAATGGTTGTTAAAACATTTTTGTCAGGAATACTTTGTAGATTATTTCGATAATATTTTGGGATGCAAGTTATTAAAGGTTTTTTGGAAAAAATAGACTTTAAAGTTTTTAAGTAGCTAGAACGCCCTCTAGCGGTTGACCAATGAACTTCAAAATATTTTCCAGCTATTTTTTTTGGGCCACTCTTATACTAAATTTTTCTTTTCAACGCTCTACGATTATTGGGGTCTGAGATACGGCCGAGGGACATTCTTAATGGGACACCCTGTATTTGCTTTGCAATTCGCTTGTACTGTCTTTGATGGATTATGCAGACATTGTGTATGGCGACTCACTAACCGTATCTCTGTCAAGGACTGTGCAAAAGCTGCAAAATAGTTGTATGCGTTTTTCCTTTAATATATCGTATAGGGACCACATTACTCCTTATCTAAATTCACATTTTATATTAAATATGAGAAATAGAAGGAAGTGTCATATGTATAATTTAATTTACAAAATAATTAAATCAGGTCAGCCGCCATATTTAACCTTCCGAAGCTCGCGCTAAGTATTTTGGAAAGGACGCTCGCATGCGGACTCAGAGTCCGCAGCCTTCAAATGTGCATATTTCTAAAAATTATTGGCAATAGAGTTAAAGTTAATTTTTATTAATTTTAAGATTTTATTCATCGAATACATTGATTTTGGCATTTTAACAAAACTTATTGCTACAAAAAAATTAAAATAAACATTTAACAACACATAAAAACTTTCTAGAAATTAAAAATAAAAATGTGTTTCATTCTGAGCGGCATTCATGACAAATAACAAGTGAATGCTCTAAACAAACACATTTGTGGCATTCAACACAAAAAAAAACGAGAAGGTCTATTTTTTTTTCTATCGCAGTATGAGCAATGTCCACGTTGTCCTGCTGGTAGGGGCTCAGGTGTAGTTGTTTCCAGTCTGAAAAGTTCTTTTATTCTCAACTGCGTAGCCTTGGGAATAGTTTGCGTCATTCGACGGCGAATATAGCCCTCCACTAATTGAAATGGCAAAGATCGCAAAAACTTTCTTCGTCGTATACTTTCATTATTATTCATTGAATGAACAACAAAAGAGTTTATTCCCGATACATTGAGTAACGAATAGAACACAACCATGGGCCATCTTCTTGTATTACGTGCACAGTTATAAGACGCACATAGCTTGTCCACACAGTCAACACCTCCTTTAGATGAGTTGTAGTCCAATATCATATGTTAGGTTTTCCAGTAGAAGCATCTATTTTATCGTCAAAATGCATACTTGATAAAAGCAGCACGTTTAAAACGATATAAAGTACGATACTAAAGTACAGTTATGACGAAAGGCGAACGTGGACGATAAAAGTGGACGACCCAAAGGATTCGAAAATTCGAAATTCGAAATTTTGTTTTTTCTTACTGTACCTAATAAAATTAGCTTGAAATCGGACTGAAGGGAGTTGAGTAGCTCCATACTGGTAAACCAGTTGTCAACTGTAATATTACGACAGGTTCCTTTTATTGATTGAATTTTGAAGGGAGTTGAGTAGCTCCATACTGGTAAACCAGTTGTCAACTGTAATATTACGACAGGTTCCTTTTATTGATTGGCACAATCTCTGCACCACTGCAGTGGGAGAATTACTCGCTTGGAATGGACCCTCAGGCTGCTTTCCTACGTAAACCTCCATGTTGCAGGTGTAGAAAGTCTTGGCGTCTACCATAGCAAATATTTTTAGCCCATATTTATTGGGTTTGCTAGGTATATACTGCCTAAAGTTGCAACGCCCCCGAAATGCTTCTAGCTTCTCGTCTATTGTTAGCCATTCAAAAGGTGTATAGGCTGAATCAAAGTTACCATCAACTGTATTAACACTGTCCGGATGGCGGCTAGCTTGTCAATCTGTTTTCGTTCGTCTCTAGTTGCCAAATCATCAAAACGTAAATGATCTAGCAGAAATCGAAATCGACATTGGGACATCGTTAGTCGAAAAAGCTCGACGACAGTACCACTCTGTGTCCATATTTCCTCAATATTAAGTCGATTAGATTTCAATACCCCAGATAAATAAAGAAATCCAATTAGTGCTTGTATTTCTAATATGTCCGTGTCTTTTGCATCTCTTTCACGTTGGTAATTATCCTCTACTCATGGCAATATGTCTGTTTGTATTTTCGACTATCGAATTCAGTACTTCGTCTGTAAAAAAAAGCTTCCAAATGTCAATTTTTCTTTTTAGGTCTTTCACAGGTCTTTTTACCCCTGGAAGATGCTTTATCAAGTTCTCCGCCCTGGTTTTCACATTTCTTTTCGTCATATGTTTGGCCCACTCAGTTCCATCTTTGCCAATATACACAGGGTAATTTCCCCTAGCGACTTCATCAGTGGCTTCCGTCTCCGAAGTTTCTTGTTCGGTATCACTATCCAAATCTTGCCTTTCTAAATTGTCTTCTTCTCCATCATCTTCTTGGTCCTCAAAATCACTCTTTGGCTCCTCATCATCTTCTTCCAAACATTCTTGCATGAGCTTTTGCAAACGAGCCTCCTCTCGACTCCAGGAGCACGCCATCTATAAAAGTGTACAAATAATAATAATCTATCTTAAATTTTAATAATAAAAGCTAACACTTTTAACAACAAAAAAAACGCATAAAAATAGTTAAATTGAACACTCGCGCGCGGACTCAGTCCGTAGTGGATATAATTTGGCAATAAACGCACACACCAACGCACAAATAAGCACTGACTGTAGGAGAACCCGGGATAGAAAGGTACTTAATATTACAGCGCTGCGGGTTGTCGATTGTCGAAATTAACGACAAAATAAAATAGTTGCGGAGTGAGAGTCCGCGCGCGAGCTCCGAAAGTTAAGAGACTTATTTTTTCACCATGATTATATACACAATGTAAGAAATCCAAACTTGATTAGAATTCCATTTCATCGAACATCAGGTTTTAAAAAATTATTCCAGTATGTAGGCATTCATATGTGGAACAAGTTACCGGATTACATTAAAATTAGTTCACCAAAGAAATTTATTGCATATGTTAAAGAAATTCTTCTTAATTCTCAACTAACATAGGCATTTTAACAAATTCACACCACCAAATTTTTATTAAAAATATAATTTAATTATTTTTATTTAATTGCAACCATATTATTTTTGAGTTCTTACTTTTTAAATCAACACTGGTCTTGTTGATCTTGCAGGCATAAAAATAAAATTTTAAATGGTTAATTTTGGAATATCTGTTCATTTTTGCGTCGTGTTGCCCTGGTTTTTCAGCCTCGGCTCGTGTTTTATGCCGCCCTTCCTCCTCTATGTCTATTGCACAAATGGTACCTATATTAATACAATTGATATAAAAAATTATTACACTATATTTTTTTTGTTTTTAGCTTTTATATGTTTTTAGGGTTTAATGACTTATTTTCTAAATAATTATAATTGGGAAAGTCTTTATTCTTCTTTTAGTTGTAATTAGGTTAGTATGTTTTAACGGTCTGAGCAGCACATGCGCGCTAGCTCGTGTATGTGTTATCGGTTGTTTTTATAATCGCAGTTCAGTCCGCATTTCTTTTAGCATTATGTAAATTCTTGTAATAA
This sequence comes from Anthonomus grandis grandis, assembly GCF_022605725.1. Taxonomy (NCBI): domain Eukaryota; kingdom Metazoa; phylum Arthropoda; class Insecta; order Coleoptera; family Curculionidae; genus Anthonomus; species Anthonomus grandis. Next base: position 21,170,932 of record NC_065560.1, read on the forward strand.
AAAAATGTATTTTTCTATGCACAATGTTTAAGTGGTAATAAAAGTCTTTTGAACTTGAATTTGAAAGTATTAGTACTATCATTAAATATCTAGCATAAATAACAGATAACAGGTAACATCAATAAAATTAAATAAAATATAAGGACAACAATGGTTTAAAACAGAGTAACTGCAATAGAAAAGAAGACACACTTTAAGCAAAGTCAAGATATAAAATTATATTGCACTTAAGCAGATTTTAAAACTCGTTGAAATGAACTCAGAGAACAATGAAACAAATCTATACTAACACTATTTGAGTTAATCATCATTCTGCCTATTGCACAGTTTTCACCATACACTGTACGATGTTGTTCAAGGTAGAATAAACTAGTCTGTCTGAGCACTGTAGTAGGAGGAACATTTAAATTAAGCTGACACAACAACTCAGGAGACTGTATTACATTGTTAAGAATCTTGTATGTTGTGACAATATCGCAGTTTTTACGTCCAGTCTTCAACTTTTCAATGTTCAGCAATCTATACATTTCATTGTAATTAATATCAATACAAGGAATATTAAGCTTGTAAGCAATGTATCTTATGAATTTACGTTGAACTTTTTCTAGACACATTATATATTTAGCATATTAAGGTGACCATATACATGAATTCGATTCAAGTTGACTGAGAACCAATGAAAAATACAGAAGTTTGATGAAATCAATACTGCTGAAATCATGAGTGTACCTCTTAATAAAACCCAGCATTTTGTAAGCCTTATTACACAGGTTTTCAATATTTTTTTAAAAAATTAGTCTGCAATCAAAAAGCACCCCAAGATTACGTATCTCTGATACTTTCTCAATAATTGAACTTATTAGATGGTACTGATGAAATGGTGGACTAAAACTCCTGGTAAATTGAATATATTTGCATTTTTTAGCATTTAGGACCATTCTATTGTTCTTGCACCATAATTCAAATTTGTGAAGATCAGAACAAAGTTCATGATGTGCCAAATTACTGTCTATAATTCTAAAAATCTTAACATCATCAGCAAAAAGCAACACATTACAATAATCAAAACAATGAACAACATCATTAATAAAAAGATTAAATAAAAAAGGGGCAAATTGGGCACCCTGAGGAACCCCAGAAGTCACTGGAAAAGGACTAGAATAAAAGTTGTTTATCTTTACAATCTGTGTTCTTCCAGACATATATGTTATCGGTCAGTTTAAATAAAACAACTAATTTCAGTAAAACTACTTTTATTACTGAAATCCGTAAAAAGCAAATTAAAACTGTATAAAAATATTGCCCGAAGCGAATTCAACAACCGACTGACTGACATCATCTTTTCTTAAAAACCTCCAGCCACAGTTGTTTATTTTACACATCAACCTTCGAAAATGCCCATCTAGATATTTAAAAACTAAAGCACTATAACTTAACTTATCAATCGTCGCCGACGATAACATTATCGAGGCGGCGAACGTGAAACTCATTTCTTAAAATAATAATAAGCAATAAATTATACAAGTCGGTACCATTAAATACGATATTTAGTACTATGAAATCTATTTTATTCTAACACGGCCATCCTGCAACTTGTGCACCCTCGCACAAAACAAGCAAATCAAACATCTAACATTATACTTAACTTAAACCATCTTTGGTAACACTTAACTCTTGACATAAATCCTTAAGTAACTATTAAAACTTAACTCTAATAACATTTACGAAAGTATTACCTTTTTTTTTGTTTTTTTTTTCAGAAAACAAAGCTGTTATAATCATCAACCATTTAAGGTTCTTTCGAAAAACTTTAACTACTATTCAAGCTTCAAAGTTGTAGCTTGAAAACCATTTAAGGTTTAAATTCTTAATTTAGCAACCATTTGAGATTCAAAGTTTTAAATTATCAACCATTTGAGGTTCAGAGTTTTAAATTATCAACCATTTGAGGTTCAAAGTTTTAAATTATCAACCATTTGAGGTTCAAAGTTTTAAATTATCAACCATTTGAGGTTCAAAGTTTTAAATTATCAACCATTTGAGGTTCAAAGTTTGAAATTATCAACCATTTGAGGTTCAGAGTTTTAAATTATCAACCATTTGAGGTTCAAAGTTTTAAATTATCCACCATTTGAGGTTCAAAGTTTTAAATTATCAACCATTTGAGGTTCAAAGTTTTAAATTATCAACCATTTGAGGTTCAAAGTTTTAAATTATCAACCATTTGAGGTTCAAAGTTTTAAATTATCAACCATTTGAGGTTCAAAGTTTTAAATAATCAACCATTTAAGGTTAATAATAATGTAATATAGAACTGAACGTCCTATATCTAGTCAACAATTAGATCAATTAGGATGTGTTACCGCCTTCGGGCCATTTTCTCAAATGTTCATGTGCTACTGTTTTCGTCACATTGCTTCTGTTATTTGCTCTTTTTAGCACATATCTCTCATTATTAAGTAACTTAATTACTTCATATGGACCGTCAAATTTTGGTTTTAACTTTCCCCCAGAAACTTGTGTATTTTCAACCACCACTTTTTCGCCAACTTGAAAAAGTTTTGCTGGTGATCTTTTTAGGTTAAACCTAACCTCCTGTTGCCTTCTCTCTTTTTCTGATCGATTAGCCACTTCTGCTCTGATTTTAGAGAGATCTTTGGTTTGTTTTTCTGGCACCCCATCCAAAATAACTTTTTCTCCTGGCAGACGATCTTTCTTTCCAAACATTAATAAATTTGGAGTGCAACCTGTACTTTTGCACTCAGTTTCATTTAATACTGCCTCAATTTGTGGAATTACTGAAGTCCAACTTTTTTCTTTCTTATCATTTAGAACACTTCTCATTAAATTAAAGAGCGTTCGCATAACCCTCTCCACCTGTCCATTGCCTCTTGGCATGCCAGTGGCAATAAGGTGCAAATCTACATTGTTCTGGCCCAAAAAGTCTTTGAATTTATTAGAGACAAATGCTCTATCAGCAATAATTCTCTTAGGCTTTCCAATTTTCTGAAAGACCTTTCCCAAGGCTATAACAGTATATTCAGCTTTTTTATTTCTTACTGGACAAAAGGCTGAATACTTAGAAAAGGCATCGACTATCACCAAAATGTATGTGCATCTGTTGGACTCTACTAAAGGACCGGCATGGTCTATATGCCAGACTTCAAAAGGGCCAGTTGGTTTTTCACCCATTTGGTACAACCCACTTTTTTTGCCAGTGTGACTTTTATTGAGGGTGCAGCTTTGACAATTTTTAATAAATTTCTTTAAAGTTTTTCCCATTCGAGGCCAATATAACTCTTGCCTTAGACGAGATAAGGATTTATCCCAGCCGATATGTGCAGCGTCATCATGGTAAATTTTCATTATTACTAACCTTGCCGATATGGGAACAAAGCATCGTAATCCGTCATCAGTTTTAGTCGGCTTATTTACAGCATAATAAACCAAACCATCTTTAATTTTAAAACCATCTTCCAATTTTTCATGCATTTGCTTGCAAAAATCATCCTCTAGCTGAAAGTCCCTTATCGTTTTTGACTTATTAGCAATCGAGTTCTTCTTCCTCACTGGTAAAATTACTGGCGATCTACTCATATAATCTACATGTCCCATTTTACAACCTTGGCGATATTCAATTTTAAAATTAAAATCTTGCAATCTGACCCACCACCTTGCAACTCTAGGATGCAAATCCTTTTTCAAAGCTGTAGCCCTTACCGAATTACAGTCGGTAAAAATAGTGAAAGCGATTCCATACAAGTAGACTCTAAAATGTTCTACACCTTCAACGATGGCAAGCGTCTCCAAATCGTATGAGTGATACTTTGATTCTGTTTCTGTAGTTCTTCTACTAAAGTATGCCACCGGATAGACAGTTCCCTCGTAATTCTGCATTAAAGCGGCAGCAATTCCCAATGAACTTGCATCACTGTGAAGCTCCGTAGGCAGATCTGGATTAAATATCTTTAATATTGGCTGAGTCGTTAATTTTTTTATGATTTCTTTTCGAATATTCTCATGTACATCGGTCCACTCAAAAACAACATTTTTTCGTAAAAGCTGTGATATTGGGGCAGTCAGTAAAGAAAATCCTTTGATAAATCTTCTAAAATATCCAGCCAGGCCCATAAACTGCCTGACTCCTTTAAGGTCTTTAGGAGGCTGCGTGCTCGCAAGAGCTTCAACTTTACGTGCCCCTGGTTTAACAGCACCATTTCCCACTATTGTTCCCAAATATTCTGTTTCTTTTGCAAAAAATACACATTTCTCCCAGTTAAGAGAAAATCCAGCATTTGTAAGAGCTTCTATCACTTTTCTCAAATTAATAAGTCCTTCTTCAATGGTTTCAGATGATACCATGACGTCATCGATATAAACTTGTGCGATATTATCTTTGAGGTTATGCAAAGCCTTATTAATTGCTCGTTGATAGCATGCTGGAGCATTTGCAAAACCAAACGGCATTCTACAAAACTCATAGTGGCCATCTGGTGTCACAAAAGCGGTATATTTTCGTGAACTTTCTTCCACTTCAATTTGGTGAAATCCAGCTTTCATGTCTAAGGTAGTAAAATACCTTACTTTACCCAAAGCATCTAACTGGTCGTGTAAATTAGGAAGTGGAAATCTGTCTTTTACTGCCTTTTGGTTAATGGCTCGAAAATCACAACATAATCTGAGGGATCCATTCTTTTTCTGAACCAGTACAATTGGACTTGCATATGGTGACGTGCTTTCTCTTATTATTCCTTGTTCTAATAAATCTTCAATTATCTTTTTGACCTGGATCCGTTCAGCATAAGCCAAGCGACGAGGTCGAAAAACTACTGGGATATCGTCGGTTAATTTTATTTCTAATTTTCCTGTAGTAACCACCGAAGACGTCACTTTCCTGGCTTCTTCCAAAATATTATTTAAAACAAAGTTTTGTCGCTCGTCTAATCCTGACACCTTAATTTCATTAACTGGACATATCATAGCTTGAACACTGGTACTAAGACGAAGATCTATACCATGCTTTCGACGAATAATTTCTAATCCTGATCGACTTATAACATCCTAACCTATGAGAGCATCAACTTTAGGAATTGTAAAATCGGATACCACAAGAAAATCTATCTCAACTGTAGCTTCTTGAAGAGCGACTAATAAAACACATTTTCCCAAAATGGAAACAGTCTCGTTACCAAGCCCACAGAGTTTCACATTATGAGGCACCATATTCCCATTTACTTTTCGAACTACATGTTCGTGTATGATTGACAAATCAGCCCCGCTATCAACTAAATATGAAAATGAATGTAATCCGGAACCAACTTGGATGGTGGCTTTTGGCATTATAGTGCATCTTTGTAAATTAACACATAAAACTTTGGGTTTTCCATTCTTTTTCCAGCAGTCGTTTTCAGTATGGCCTATTCTTTTACAAAAAGTGCATTCAGGAGCTGCTGAGTTACAATTTTTGTTCAATTTATTCCCAGCTTGTAGATGACGGCAATCCTCTTTTTTATGACCCGTTTTTCCGCAGTTATGACATTTTCCAGAAAATTCCCGCCGTCTTTGTTTAAAAGGAGGCAAATTATCATCAAACTTTCGATCTTTTGGGGCTTTCCGTTTCAATGATTCATGCTTTCTTAAAATTAACATTAACTCACCTAAATTTGAAGGATTTTGTACACGAACACTTTCGAAAATATAATTTGAGTTAATACCCTCGATTACAATAGAGAGAACTTTCTCCCAAGGTAAATCAGAATGAAAACGGTACAAGTCTCTAATTTTAATTCTAGCGTATTCACTGTAAGTTTCAAACTGAGAAGCATTTATTTCACACGCTCTCCGAAATTTACTAGCCCAAGATTCATGATCGGGAAATGCAGTTAAAAAGTCTTCTTGAAACGAGTCCCACGTGCGTGATAAGGGAGCCCACGCATCATAAAACCGTCGGCCCTCACCGCGAAGCGCCTGTCCCGCTTTTACAATAGCTAAACAATCATCCACCCTGTATTTAAGTCTTATTCTGTTCACTTCATTTAACCACTCTTCAGCTGGATAATTGCTTTTATTCGGATCAAAGCAAGTAAAATTAAAATTCAAAGGTTCTCTTACCTCGGTACAAACGGTTACAGGTAAGGAAGGTGCACTACTTACAACCGGTGCTTCTGGTGGATTATTGGAGGTTGACTTTAATATAGCCATCTCAGAAACTAAAGTCTGCAATGTCGCCTGCATACTAAGCAGCGTAGATCCCAGCAAACTATTTTCACTAGGCATTTGCACTGAACCACTGACACTAGGTACTCCATCACTATTAGGTTCAGTCACTTGTGAATTATGTCCTTCGCCCGTGGACATTTTTACGAAACGCACTCACAACTAAAGAAAACTTTTAATTTTAAATGCCCCTTTTTTTTTAAACACTTTCTGTTCCCGTTAAAAACCAGGTAACAGGCAGAAAAAAAAAATGTCACTGGCCGGCTTTTATTTGAGCACTAGGTATATCCCACTTCTGATGTTATCGGTCAGTTTAAATAAAACAACTAATTTCAGTAAAACTACTTTTATTACTGAAATCCGTAAAAAGCAAATTAAAACTGTATAAAAATATTGCCCGAAGCGAATTCAACAACCGACTGACTGACATCATCTTTTCTTAAAAACCTCCAGCCACAGTTGTTTATTTTACACATCAACCTTCGAAAATGCCCATCTAGATATTTACAAACTAAAGCACTATAACTTAACTTATCAATCGTCGCCGACGATAACATTATCGAGGCGGCGAACGTGAAACTCATTTCTTAAAATAATAATAAGCAATAAATTATACAAGTCGGTACCATTAAATACGATATTTAGTACTATGAAATCTATTTTATTCTAACATATATGACTTCAACCAGGCCAAAAGACAACCACCAATGCCATAGAGTGACAACTTCGCAACCAGGAGAGAATGATCAACCCTGTCAAAGGCCTTGGAAAAGTCAGTAATGGAATCAACCGACATACCGCTCTCCAAGGCCGCCGACAAAGCTGTTTGGTAAAGCCACAAATTAGTGGTAATGGACCTACCCCTGACAAACCCATGCTGCTTAGTTGAGATTATGTTTTTAAATTTCTCTGATAAAAAATCTGTGACAAAACTTTCAAGAACCTTTGCAAAGTGACAAGCCAGAGAAACAGGACGATAGTTTTTCACCCCTCTGACCTGTATTCTTAAATATAGGAGTCAAATAATTTAACTTCCATGAGGTTGGAAATATACCCGTCTTGAAAAACAAATTATAAATCAGCCATAGTGGACGTGCCAAAGCAAAAGCAAAAGCCTCACATTCTGGCATTGGCAGAAACAAAGGTGAAACCTTCAACAACAAATGTTCACCTCATTTATCCTGGATACGATCTACACACCCGATTTCGACTAAACTTTGGATTGGCAGTATTTGTCAACAGCGATTTGAGTTGCCAGCGGGAAGAAACGCTTGAACCTGCGGACTTCGACGTCATGTGGTTCAAAATAATAGCCAGTGGTGCCACGAAATGTATCTGCTGTATCTACCGACCACCAAGCGACACCCAATATAGGCGGCTCTTTTTGAACCTGGTTGATTGCATTAACCAACTGCAAATTGACTACCCAAGCGCAGAAATCATCGTCATGGGTGATTTTAACGTTCACAATATCAACTGGCTGCGCTTCTGCAACAAGAACGACGATGAAGGACGAGAAGCTGAGCTATTTGCCACCATATGCGGGCTTACGCAGCTTGTGGAGGAACCTACCAGAATCCCCGATCGAGACGGCGAGTTCGCGAGTCTCCTAGATCTGGTCTTGGCTTCAGACCCTGACTCATACACTGTATCAGTACAGGCCCCCCTAGGAACATCGGACCACAAATTGATAACAGTCTCTTGCCAGTTGGATGTTAAAACGCAGGATCCTCCGATGCCGCGGAAGGTATGGCACTATAAATCAGCAGAGTGGAACCATCTTCGGGAATTTTATCGCTCATTCCCTTGGAAAGAAATCTGCTTTAGAACCAATAACATCTCAGAATGTGCAAACCAAATTACAGAGACGATCTTGGCAGGAATGGAAGCTTATATCCCTTTTTCTACTAAATGCGGATCAAACAACAAGCAATGGTTCAACCTGAATTGCAAAAAGGCAGTAAACACTAAAAACGCAGCATATCGCAAATGGCGTCAACATCCTTCCACCGAAAATCGGAAGAACTTTTTAACCTCCAGAAATGAGCTGCAAGCGAATTATTGATGAATCCAAAGAGAGTCACAACAACAGGATCAAAAACAAACTGATAAACTGCCCAAATGGTCGGCTTTCTGGTCGGTATCGAAAGCCGTTAGTCAAGGATTTGCTAAGTCGGCCTTGCCACCCCTAACAGCAGATGATGGTTCTATCGCGGTAACAGCAAGGGAAAAAGCCAACTTACTGGGTAAACTCTTCGCGTCCAATTCTACTCTGCACTCGCAAGGCAAAACACCGCCATATTTGCCAATCGATGGGAGAAATTTCGTTTCCACAACGAATTATAAATAAAATTCTTAAAAGCGTAGACACCAACAAAGCTTCTGGACCCGATGGAATTTCAGCCCTAGTACTAAAACATTGTGCAGACGAATTGACTCCTCCCTTATGTAGACTGTTCACGGCATCGTATAAGCAGGGCTCATTTCCAACGAGCTGGAAAACTGCTCGAGTGCAAGCTGTACCCAAAAAGGGTAAGAAGACGATGCCCTCCAATTACCGCCCGAATGCACTAGTTCCAGTAATATCGAAGATTATGGAGAAAGCAGTCAACCAACAACTGTTAAGATATCTGGAATCATGTGGACTAATCAGCGGTCATCAATACGGCTTCCGAAAGCTTAGATCCACCGGCGATCTTCTGGCTTACGTCACACACTTGTGGACGGAGGCCATGGAGAAGCACGGCGAGTCCCGCTCAGTCGCTCTTGACATTTCCAAGGCATTTGACAGAGTGTGGCATGAGGGACTACTAACCAAGCTCTCCTCAATCGGCATACAAAACTCATTATTGAATTGGATCAAAAGTTTTCTTGAACAACGAACAATCCAAGTAGCCGTCGATGGACACCTCTCCGACAAATTTAACATTAACGCTGGAGTCCCTCAAGGATGCATTCTATCCCCCACCCTTTTCTTGATATATATAAACGATTTGCTAGGAACCACTGTCAATCCAATCTACAGCTTTGCGGACGATAGCACACTTATTTGCATATTTAAGTCCGCCAAACCAACGACAGCCGCAAGTTCTCAGAATCTTAGGCAGCAACAAGTAGCTTCAACCAACAACGATATTAGAGCAATGTTGGAGTGGGGCGATAACAATTTGGTCAATTTTAACGCTAAAAAAACGCAGGCTGCAGTATTTACGATGAAGACTGACCTTGGTGGCCCGGAGCTGGTTATGGCAGGGAAAACATTGCCAATGAAATCATCTTTACATCTTCTAGGAGTCGAGGTCACCAACAGTGTGTCCTGGCATGACCACGTTGTTGAGGTCGCCAGGGCGGCTTCCAAAAAACTCGGAGTGCTTTTCAAAACGAAAAAACTGTATACACCAGAACAGCTGCTGACTCTTTATAAGGCTCAAATACGCCCTTCCCTCGAGTATTGCTCGCATGTCTGGAGCTCTGCACCCAAGCATAGTTTAAACCTGCTGGATTCTATACAGAAGAGAGCTATTCGTCTTATCGACAAACCAGAACTGACAAAGAGTCTGGATAGTCTGGAGCACAGGAGAAAGGTGGCTGATCTCTGTTTATTCTACCGTTATTATCACGGTAAGTGCTCCTCTGAGCTGGCAGGCCTGATTCCACCCAGGTCTGTTCCGGCAAGAAGGACGCGTCTAGCAGTTGCGGCTCATCAACATCGAGTTCACCTGCCTACCCCAAGGACGTCGCTGTATCGGGACTCATTCATCTGGAGAACATCTTCTTTGTGGAACGGGCTTCCACCTCACATATTTCCCGACGCATACAACCTACAGCGATTCAAGATAAATGCCCACAAATATCTTCGCGCAAGCACCACTCCAAGAGTGACATAGGACTTTCCTCTTGTGCTTGTGTTTACCATTAAAAAAAAAATAAAAAAAGACTTAATGTGTACTTACAGTGTTGTCCAGTCTTACAAAATACCTCATAACTTACGGAAACCATATACGGCCTGGTATGAGCCGTCTGAAGCAAATTGGCTGACGTTGAGGCACTTGGCTCCTCCTGTGAGCCTCTAACTGGTTGATGAGAAAAACGGCGAGAACACTCGTTCAACTTATGTGATGTTGACCCGCACTCGAAACACGCACCAAAAGATCTCTTAGGCTTTACACATTTTGTCAAAATATGTCCCGTTTCTCGGCAATTAAAACACCTTACTTGTTTAACGCCCGGATTTGAATATTGGACAGTTTTATTGCCAACCGCACTGTTCACTTTACGTTGCCGTTAATTTGGTTTCTTGTAATCCAATGTGATTTTTTCAGAAGCTTCTAACAAATCTGCTCCTGAACGAAAACGTTGAATACGAGCCTGATCTCGTAATTGTCGATTCGAAATCCCATCAATTATATAGTCTATCAATTCTTCCTCTTCAATGGGCACCTGATTTCCCAAAATTACCTTGTCATGGTAATAATCCGTAAATTGTTCACCTGTTCTCCAATGTCTATTTTCAAAATCTTTCCTCATTAACAATTTACTGGGACGGTGCATAAACATGTGTTGCATGTTATCTAACAAAGTGGTGATATCCATTGTTATGTGAGCTGGCTTTGAATGGAACCAAGACAAAGCCCGACCTTTCAGTTTAGAGCTAATTAAAACTCTGACTGCGTTATCATCCAATTGATAAGATGCCCGCAGAAGTTGTACCTGCTGCTTCCATTTTCTAAAATCATTGGAGCCATCAAAATCACCCAATAAATCGCCCATTGCTCGAATACTGATTGTACTGCTAGCTGCGGAGCTGCTTCTGCTATCAGAGCTCTCTGGCGTCGTACGAGAATTTAACAACTCTTGTTCTCGTCGTAGAAGTTCAATTTCCCTTCTCGCCAATTCTTGCTCACGTTTCAACATTTCTAGTTCATGTTGAGCCAATCTAGACGCAGCAACATCGACCTGTCTTTGATGTCTGCCGTTGACCAAATCTTCCCAAATGCTTTCGGACACTCTGTCCAGTCTGTCTATAAGTTCAGCCTTACTGCCGGTTACTGGTAAATTACGGAGCATCAAAAACTCCTTCAACTCATTTACCGTAAAATCTTGCGCCGACATTTTTCTTCAACTCCACTTGAGGTGACGACTTATGAAAAACAAACGCAACCAATACGCACCAATGCTTGTTTTATTTATTTTCCCAACACAACTGACGTCACTACTCCACCGAATAAAAAAAATGCCAATCGCCAACACAAACAAAACTTGTCACATAACCGCCGCGAACCGCGTACACTACTAAAATTGCCATTTTTCTTTTTTACATCTTACTTCTGAAGTTTGTAGGGCATTTTGGGTAAATCTCTCCGACAATTAAAAACAATAAATTTTGGTCAGAATGGTTTATTTAAAATTAAATGAGAGATATATATATAAAACGGAATGACAAATTTAAGTAGGTATAACAACTTGCGGAGCGATAGACGGTTTTAAAATTATTTCAACTACCAACTATAGTGAAATAGGTCGAGACGGTCTTTTCTCAAAGCTCAGCAGGGATGTTGACCCCTTGGCATTTTCCGCGAACATCGATAAACACAGCTATAACAACTGTAAGAAAAACATTCGGACTTCATAATTTAAATCGTTATTTTGCCAAATTGCCTACATTAGCATTGTAGTTTTTTAATGACAATTCCTATACATTGTTATGATGTCGATGGAAATAAACGATTTGATTTGATAAACATAATTACCTACCATATTTTATTTGTGTAGTATATCATAATTTACTTTTAGGTGGCGTTTAGGTAAATTACAATGGATCAAGAAAAGGCAAAAACATTATTTTCCGAGGGGGCGTTTTTCGTCTTTTTAAATGTACCAGAGGGAACCGAATTTGGCATTGATATGAAATCATGGAATACCGGGGAAAAATTTCGAGGAGTGAAAATGATTCCCAGTGGTTTACACTACATCTTTTATAGTTCAGTTAGCAATACTGGAGACACAGCACCTCGCCGGGGTTTTTTTCATTATTTTAAGAAAGGAGAATTTTTAGTTCGGAAGTGGAATAAAGTAGACGAATCTATCAGCTTGGAGCCAGTTCAGGAGGCTGAAGTCGTGGGATTGAAGGAAAATATACTTGCTTTGGACAAATTTTTAGGACCTTATCCATTTGATATTTGGGAGAAGTGGAAGGCACTGACACAGGATATAACAGGTAAAGACAGGGAACGTTTTAAATCTTTGTTTGGCAAAAGAAAATTAGGGCTCGGGCATTGCTTAAAATAACAAATGATAATATAACAAGAACAACCTTATTATTTTATTTCACCATCAAAAATGCATATTTTGTAGAGTCATGGATTATTGTTGGATTCTTTGACTCTACACTTGTACTAGTTGGTTAGTATAAACTAACTAATTAAATAACTTAAATTTTAGATAAAACAAACAACTTTATTAATTACTCTTAAACTAAACAAATTAAAAGAAATTCTAGCATGTACTTATGCTCGCAAGAATTCGTTTTTCTGGTGGTTCTCGCTACAGTGGTTCATATTCTGCAATAGTTCATATTATAATAATTCTCTGGCCTAAACATGCTCCTTTGAGTCGAGTCACCTCTCGGGTATCAGTCTCGCATGGACCCGCCTTGTTGTTATGTCTATCTTTATCATATCGCTAACACCCCTTATCGGTGGAATTTCAAAAAGTTCGTTCGTATCCGGGGCCTACATTATAAAAAAACATTGTTGCAGTTAATTTTTTTTTCTTGTTGATGAAGTTGATGCCTGCGACTCGTTGGTGCGTGCAGTCTCCGTTCAAACTCCGAAGCCACGCCCCCTTTTTTATCCTTTTTTACCCCTTTTTTACCCCTTATCGGTTGAATTTCGAAAAATCCGTTCTTATCCGGTGCCTACATTATAAAAGGAACCCGTTGGCAAAATTTCACGTTTCTAGCTATTGCAGTTTGGGCTCTGCGATGATGAGTCAGTTAGTCAGGACAAACTCTTTTATATATATAGATGAAGTTTCCGCCCCTGTACCGCAATTCGGACAGAGTGGGCTTTCTCTTATACCAAGAAGGTGTAGGTGCCTCTTTAGACTGTTGTGTCCAGTCAGGATTCTCACTAAGTGTTGGATGCTCTGTCGGGTTTTTGTTAGCAGTTGCCTTGCTTTAGAGCCGTCATGGTCTGGTATCATTTTCTTGTCCTGCCATCTTGTAGGATTCTTCTTCTTCCATAGCATTAATTATCTGACCGTTTTCTGTTTGAAAGTCACCTGGTTGTAGTTTACCCTTAATAATATTCGCAGATCGGCACTTATCCAATCCAAAGGTCATTCCTATATCACCAGAGAATTTTTCTACTATTTTAAACATCTGATCTAGTTGATTTCGTCTTGCTCAGTTTTAAGTCATCCACATAAAGTTTACTCTTGTTAGTTCTCTATTAACCTTTTTTAGGCCAAATCCATACCTAGTTGAATTGAGTTGGCTAGATAGTGCGTTCATGGCAAGGCAGTACCAAAGTCGACTTAAGGAATCTCCCTGGAATATACCCCTACGAATAGAAATCATATTAGTTCCAATGCACTTACCATTAGGCACCTGATGTTTTATTGATTTCGACAAGATGCCATAACGAATTCTAAAAAGGAAATTATGTGGTTATCTATTTTGTACAATTTAGGTACATTTTATTATTATTATTAATATTAGTATATAAAGGTGGAGACTGAGTAGCCAAAGTCCATAAGAAAAAATCATTGTTGAAGCAGATGAACGCTCACCGCACTCTCTCTATCATACACAGTTTTTAGCTTGGCCCACGTTTCTTTATTTGTTGTACAGGACAAAATGTGAGTCAAAGGTCATTGCTCCATCCTTGTTACTAACATCTCTTACACCTTTGCATCCTCCTTGAACCATTTATCTTGCTCTTCACCGGTCGTTGACGGTTTTACACCTTCAACTATTTCGTTTCTAAGAGTTCCTTTGCTTTTCAGTATAATTGTGGTCTGGAACTTCTGCACAGTCCAATTTTCGCCTATTAGTTTTAGTACCGCAGTGGTTTCACCCATGGTATATTCCCTCTTTTTATGATGTTTTTTATTTTCCTTCTCTATTGGGATTGTGTTTTCTATCTTACTAACCTTTTCACTTTCACAGATTCGTTTATACGTATCGTTGTTTATTATTCACAACACGCCTCTGGGCCTATGACCTGTTGGGATTGTGAAGGCCGAGGATCTTAATATACACTGACGAAGCTGTTTTTATGCTTATTTAATGTAAGCGAAAAGTTTGAACATGAAAGAAAACTTATTACTATTTTTAGAACATGTAACGCGATAACACTTTTTCAGAAGGAAAACCGTTTTAACTTTTAATCTTATGAGACTGTCATTAGGGACAGACATTACAAAAATCTTTGTTTCTATGCATAAATGATATATCATTGTCTTAAACTAGATGGCGCTAGACGCGCCTATACTTATAACAAAAAGATTCTTGGGCCAAAAATGTAAAATACTATGTTCTATTACAAAAATGATATTGCAACAGCTTTGAATTTTGTTATGAAATGGTCTTTCTTAGATAATTACTTCTTTACATTTTATGATAACGAGTATATCATCCAACTTACTTAACAGTATTTAAATTATTGTAGAAATTCTGGTCCAAAAGATTATGCCCCTTAACGGAGTAGTGAGTTCGGCACTGGAACTAGAACCTTGTACAGATGCGAATAGACCAAGAGGCATTAAAAATTCTGAAACTGAAGATGACCTTCCAACTTCTTCAAAAAAAGCAAGATCGTCCATGACAGAGAGCGAGCTTTTGCCTCATTTAAAACCGAAAGCAGGAACAGAATTGAGGTTTTCGGATTTTCCGAAGCATGCTTATCCAGAGGGATCAACACCGGCTCAGATAACCCGCCATTCATTAGATTCATCATACCTTTTTAACCAAATTTTGGGTTCTTATAATGAGTAAGTTCTTTTAACATTTTTAAAACTTTTAAGTGATAATAATGCTTAATTAGATTATTTGGTAGCGACCTATTTTGCTAATTAAGCTAAATAGAGATAGATGGCGCTTCCCGGCGAGTAAACACGCCAAGCGTTAGGTTCCCGTAAATTTTAAGTTTTTTTTACAAATTAAGCCGGTATTTCTTCAATTGCCATAACTCAATTAATATTCGTGCATCTAGTGATATGGAAGGGTGGAGTGTTTTGTGCCTAATCCGAAATGTCGAATAAAAATATGACCATAAAGGATCTCAGCGCACGACTTGATCAATTGACAGCTGCACTTAATGGAGGGTAAACACTCTTCGTGAAGAATTTTCAACCTTTAAGAGTGCCCAAACTATAGCAAATACAACAGAGGACGGCGAAATTGAATTTATCGCACGACTCATCAAATTTCAAAGTTCGATGAACCTTTCTTTAGAAGAAATATCCAACGACATCCAGAGCATCAAGGAAGAGGCAATGGTTTTTCGGCACAGGTTAACGGATATCGAAGATAAATCCAACAGGGATTCATTAATTGTCCACAGAGTCTCCCATGAAGACCCAAAAACCATGTACCCAACAGTAGCAAATTTCCTCATCGACCGACTAAAAGTAAATATTACAAAGAATGATATGAACTATTGTTATCGCTTAAGGAGAAAATCCGGTTCGTCGGTAAAAATAAATGCAGCAGATCCTATTTAGGTAATTAATGTTTTTTTATAAATTTTAACGCGTCTTAGGGGCGTAGTGACGCATTTCCGGACATGGGTTTCTATACTCAAATGGATTCTTCTGTTGCACTGAACAACCCCCAGAAGTTTGATCCCATAGTTCTGAAACACCCTGTATAAGACACTCTATATCTGCACAAGTCTTAGAATTTTATTTTCAAATTAACCCCTTACTTGAACATCTATTTCTGCAATTAACAATAGGTAGATCTTCACTAGCTGTAGGTACTTTTTATAAAGCTCCAAATATTAATATAAATAGTCTAATTACCGATTTTGACACCATTTTATCTTATATCTGTCCTAGCTTTGATCACGTCATTATCATGGGTGACTTAAACATAAACTTCTTTAACCTTAATAACCCTTTAAATGAATGCTTTGAATCATATTCTTTAACCTAAATATTGATCGAACCAACAAGAATAACTGAAAATACTATCACCCTTATTGACCCAGTTTTTGAGAAAGCGACCCTAATTCTGTCGTTTCTTGTGGAACATTATCAACAGATAATTTGTCTGACCATAAGTTAGTTTTTGTCGAATACAAATTAAAATCTCCTAAACCTCCAGCAAAATGTATCACATATAGATGTTATAAAAAATTTAACTATGAAGCCTTTCAGCATGACTTGCCAGCTGGTTTAAAATTCTTCAAACAGGACAAAAAAATTTAAATATTTAATAAAACTCTTTTAAACATTTTTGATATTCATGCTCCACTAAGAAATATTCGAGTTTCAAAAAAGTAGCCTCCTGCCTGAATAGTGAGGTAGTCGCAGCACAAAAACGACACAACGCAGCGTTGCGCAAATTTAAACAATATCGCTCAAACGATGATCGTATAAGTAAACAGTGGCGCAATTACTTAGTTAGGGTGGTCAGAGAATCAAAAAAAAAACAGTATGTTGAATATCTATGTTCGCAAAACAATCCAGCCAAAATGTGGAAGACTCTTTCTAATATGAATCCTAAGACCAACAAAAATTATAATTTATCACCACATTTATCTAACCCTGATTCCATTAGAATTGACTTTTATAACTTTTTTTTTGAAAGAAATAATCGACTTTTATAACAGCAATAAATTAAACGAAAATTTTTCTTTTAATATTTCACTATTGAAGAAATTCATAATGCTATTTATGCAATGAAAACCAATTCGCGAGGAACCGATGATATTTCTGGTTCTATGTTAAAAATATGCAGCCCTAAAAGCTTTAAAACCGTACACAATCTTAGATCCTTCTTAGTTAACCCAAAGGACATAGTACCCCTCGACCAAAAATCAGGTGTTGTATCAATTAAACTGCTCCAGTGATAACTGTGGCGTTTTTTATATCGGCCAAACCGGTAGAAAATTCTCCACTCGCGTTACTGAACATCGTAAAGAGATCGAAAAGGCTAGAAAACGCAATCTTTGCCCTTCAAATATTAAATCCAATTTTGCTAGACACATACATCTCAATAACCATAACTTCGATCCTCTTTTAGACACCAAATGTTTACATTTCTGCCATAAGGTAATAAACTGGATTTACTTCAAATTTTAGAAATAAATAGAGCTATACAAAATAATAATACTACATGTGTGCATTAAATTTTAATGCTAATTTATAACGCCTTTTCTTTCTCTCAAATAAGAGTCAAAACATTTTATTTATAAGTATCATTTCTAGTACCGCCATCTGTAGCCAACTTAACAAAGTCTTATTTTACAAATTACAGGTACCATATTTTAAATAAGGCGCGCCCTATCTTTTGAAAAGTTATATATTTCTTTTGTTCTTAGTTCTTGTTGACATAACAATTATCCTAGTTTTGTAATTATGTGATTTTAATGTTTGTATAGACCCTGTTTAGTCCCTTTTCATGCATCTTAATATTAATATAAGTTTTTTTTGTCTTTAACGTCCAATTGTTTATTTGTTAATTAATTAAGCCTTTTTATCATCATTGTAGATGCCCTTTTATTTATTGTTGGTGATTTTAACTTTTGCTTGTTATATGTTGTGACGAAAACCCTCATTGTATGTAAGTTAATTTTAATACCTTTTATTTCAACACTTTTTATCCTTAGCTTATAAGTTTCCTCGGTTCTTTATAGATCCCTGATGATGGACATCTTATATGTCCGAAACATGTAGGATAGATGATTTTTCAAATAAATTTAGTGGAGGATAACCGAAACAATTTTAGTTACCCTTTTAGATATACAATTATTTTAAAACTTGATTTGGCAGATTTAGATTTATGGTTGTATTATCTGGTAACTTATTAGTAATTCCCTAATGTAAAATATTGTTTATCAAATGTTCAGTGGTGTTACGTTGATCCTCTGTCATGCGTTGCAATTTCCAAGCAACATTGCGCCAATCGTTCAAACTGTTCTGTTTAGCACTTCGTGTGCTTTTTCAAGGATTGATGAGTGATTTTTTGTTTTGCTGTCTTTCGGGGTGGGTGTTCTTGATGGTGGTGAAAATGGGCTTGTTGTCTCCACATCATCTGCATCATACTCCGACTGCTGTAAATGGATAAAGATAAAAATAATAACAATATTAATATTAAATATACTTTTCAATAATCACATAACAAAAGCCCATGAATGGCAAGAGATAGCTACAGATTTTTGGAACAGATGGTATTTTCCCAATTGCGGTGGTGTATTTAATGGGAAGCACATTTGTATAGTTAAACCCAGAAACAGTGGGTTGTACTATTTCAACTATAAGGAATATTTTAGTATTGTTCTAATGACCCTTGTAAATGCTAACTATGAATTTGTTTATGTAAACATTGGTTGCAGTGGTAGAGTATCGCATGGTGGTGTCTTCGAGTGCACCGATTTTCATGACAAACTCTTGAACAAATGATTAACTTGTGGCTGTGATCGTTTTCGATCGTTATTTTCACACGAGCAAAATAAAAGTGTATTGTTACATGAAACTTGTTCCAATACTGGCCTGGCTGCTTCAGTATCGAAATCGAAGATCCAGCCTTTGCCAAAATGCTGGTTTAGTTAGTGGACTGTATATTTGAATTGCAATAAAACTCTTGACTCGTAAAAAACCCCGTATATTCTTCAAGGACAGATTACACTGATTTTTACAAGAAAGACACGAATTGAGACTTAAACGTAATGAATAAAATGTGGATATCAAGGCGCGGGGGCAAAACCGACTGTCAACAAAAAAGCCGAAACATCAAACGTAAAACCGGCGCGGCGAATGAAACTGCCATACTCGCCTCGTCTCGGTGCTAAATTGTGACTAACTCTCAAACTATCGACCCAATTCAGGCGGGATTTGTTCCTTTTGGGACGATCGATACCTACGCACTCGCGGCACTGCCTTTTCATGCGAATTACTAGGAAATACCGACGCGGCGATATCTTTGTACAGTTCTTGGAATTTATTATGTTTATTTTACCTTTTAAGCCGCAAAGAAATATAAAATAATGTTTTATATTTTAGAAGTCTTAACAAAAAGCGTCAAATGTAATGGCGCACATTTTTACAAACGAAGAACTTGTCGACATGGTTTTGGTTTACGGAGAAACGCATCAGAATGCAGTGGCAGCAGCTGATCTGTATGCCCAAAGATTTCCCCGAAGATATCACATGAGACGTGGGGCTTTCTTACGTGTTATTCAGCGGGGTAGAGAAACTGGCAATTTGCGGCTGCGGCCTGAACAAGATGGAGAAGCTGTTAGACCTAGGCACATTCTAAATATGGAGGATATTTTAGAAGTCATCGACGAACAACCTGAAATTAGCACTAGGACAATTGCAGTGTGATTTGGAATATCGCAATCTACAAGTTGGCAAATTTTAAGGCACGAGTTGCTGTACCCGTTTCATGTGCAGAGGGTACAAGCCCTACTTCCAAGAGATTTACCGCTTCTAGTACACTTTTGTGAGTGGTTGTTACATCACCAGCAGTTAAGCCCAAACTTTACCATGAACATTTTAGTTACCGATGAGGCAAATTTTACGCGCAATGGAATTTTCAACTTTCATAACACTCATTACTGGGCTTTGGAAAATCCGCATATTACACGGAGAACATACTTTCAACAACGTTTTTCTGTAAATGTATTGGCTGGAATTCTGAACGGGATGCTCATCGGACCTTTTATTCTGGAAAATCGTTTAACTAGTGCTCGGTATTTAGAATTTTTGCGCAACAATTTACCAGTGCTCCTTGAAAATGTGAATCTCAACGTTAGGCAGAACGTGTGGTTTCTTCATGATGGTGCTCCACCACATTTTTCACGACCAGTACGACAACATTTAGATCGTGTGTTTCCCGGACGATGGATAGGCCATGATGGTCCAGTTGGGTGGCCCCCTCGCTCGCCTGACCTTAATCCATTAGACTTTTATTTGTGGGGTACGTACGATCGTACACGTTCAAGTACTTTCGACCAGGAAATGTTAGATACTGGTGAAATAGTACAAGGTGACTGGAAACAGAGTCACACTTCAGATGGACTGCAACTGGGTCACAATAAAAATGTGCCGGAAAATGCAAAACAAAATCGTGAAAAATATAAGAACTATTTTATAACTACCGGTAAACTATCTTGGCAAGATAATTTTTTGTAGTTATCGGTACCGAATTGGTAATTGTGTATTACTGTTTATAACTATTTATTATAATTAAACAACATGGCTTTGTATTATGTGATTATAAAGAAAACATATATATAGTGAAAGTGAATGAGTATCAACTTACCGCACTTTCATTAATTTCTTCATCGTTATGCAATTCTTCTTGTTGTACATCACTTTCTGAAGAAATAGTTGTTCGACACTCTTCATTCTCAACAGTAAATAAAAGACTGTCATAATACCACAACACTGGCTTATACAAATCATCTGGAGAACCATTTCTTTTCGATTACTTCACTTTCTTCAGCTCTTTTCGAAAAGCACTTTTATATTATTTATTTTATTTTTTTCAGAATCGACCGTAGCATGTTGATCCACTGTTTTGTAAAGTTGCAATAACTCCTCGTTTGCCTTATAAGTGCTATATTAGCATATACTGCATCTTTCACTTCCCATAAATATTTATGGGCACGGTACATTTCAATAATCTCCTTTGTAAAGTCTGGATTGTTAGCCATTGCTTTATAAACGGGTAAAAATTTTAGTCTAGAGTAAAATCAGGCCGCCCGGCAAATAACGTCCACAAAACACTACACACGTTGAGTTTTTAACAATTTGCGACGGAAGACAGGCCACGACCTGTCGCCCAACGTGTGTAGCGAGAACTGGCCGGCCGGCCGCCTGAACGTGAATGGGTACCTTAAGTCGACACTTATATATAACACATAATTAATTGTTGTATCGAAAGGAAATATTTTCCTTTTTCGTGGAAGACCGCTATTGGTAAACCTCTAGCTAAAATTTATGAAAAGATTTTATACAAACAATTATATAGTTTTGTAAACGAGAGTCACATAATACCTGAAAACCAATGTGGTTTTTGAAAAAGGTCAAATATAGCAACAGCGCTTGTGTCTGTAACTGATAATATTTTGGAGTCTAACTATAAAGGCCTGCCCAGTCTCTTAATATTATTAGATTATTCTAAGGCATTATTATGAGTGCTCAGATGCTTCTTTAAATATTATCTCATCTTTTCTTAATAATAGATTTCAGAAAGTAACATACAAATGGAACTTCTTCTCAAACCCTAAGTATTCATTCCGGTGTTCCTCAAGGCTCTATTTTATCTCCTTTGCTTTTTATAATATACACCGCTGATATTCTTCATTCTACTAATTTCTCTACAGCTACCGCCTTCGCTGACGATACGCGTTTGGTATATAACTTTGATGCCACCAACTTTGCTGATGCAACACAGCGTGTTAATCGCGACTTAGAAACCATTATCACACCATAGTCTCTGTCTGTCGCGAAAAGGTGGTTCCTATTAAATGACAAATTTTTTATTGAGATTCGACGCGAAAAGGGTATACTTTGGCAATAAAAATGATGAATGGCACCTTACCTTTGGAATTTCTGGATGTGAGTGTCGCAGGGATCCCTGATTTCCTCTGGAGAACTTGACTGGATTCTGCTTGTTTCAAAGTATTCACTTAGATTAGATTTTTTTTTTTTAAAACAATGTAGACTTTTGCGAAAAGGAACTTGCGAAGAACTACCTTTTGAGAATTACTTTTTTAATATGCTTGGAGAGAGAGACGACTGGTGGCGCTTCAATCGCAAGACTGCTAAGTCGTCTGCGCATCCAGGTACCAACCAAGTATTGCCAATGTATAAATATAAAAATTTAACTTTAGACGCGGGAAATAATTGTTGCAGCGACATTTTCCGCCCACCAAAACGGACGTTTTTCTTTATATTACAAAAAATCTTAAATAGTTTAAACAAAAATTGCGAAAATTAATCATTTATTTACCGCTTTACATCTCACCATTTTCTATCCAAGTACAAAAAAAAAATTAAATAGAGAGAGAGAAAAAAAAACCCAAATTAACAATTTTGATACTAATTTTTAAACCTAAAGCTATAAACCAAAAGTGGTATTTAAATGTATGAATGTATGAAGCTAATCTATCGGCAAGGGGCACAACTTTACGATGGGCCGTTTGAACAATCCGTTCTGTGTTCGCACCGTAACTACTCGTATATGGCCATCATTACCGGGATGTACTTCTACAATTCTACCAAGTACCCAATTCATTGGATTCTTGGTTTCATTTTTTATGAGAACCAAAGCATTTATTTTAATTTCACTTGGTTTTTGGACCCACTTAGAACGCTGTTGTAATGTATGCAAGTACTCGTCCTTCCACCGAACCCAGAAATCGGTATTCATACGCTGAATTAGCTGCCATCTAGAGAGACGGTTCAATTTAAGAGAAGACATGTCTGGACTGGGACCAGTAGTAAGGGGTTCTAAGGTCAGAAAATGACCGGGGGTCAATGAAACCAGATCGTTGGGGTCTGAACTTTGAGGACAAAGCGGACGAGAATTTAAGAGCGATTCGATTTGTATAAGCAAAGTATTTAACTCCTCATAGGTTAAGATTTGATCTCCAACAACACGGAACAAATGATACTTTACAGATTTTACTGCAGCTTCACTCAGTCCATTAAAATGAGGTGCAGCGGGGGGATTGAAATGCCAAGTGATTTTTAATTGCTCAGATGCTTGTTTGGACAAGTCATGCAATTGGGTATTAGCACCAATAAAATTGGTACCGCAATCGCTGTAGATATCGGAGCAACGACCACGTCTAGCGACAAAACGCCGAAAAGCCGCTATAAAAGCCTAAGAGGACATATCGGATACTAACTCAATGTGTACTGCTTTTACAGCACAGCAGACAAAAAGACAAATATAGGCCTTAGACAACTTGGAACCACGATATCTTCCTAAAGATATGGTAATGGGACCTGCATAGTCTAACGTGACATGCGAAAAACACTTCAATTGTGAAATACGAAAATAGGGTAGATCTCCCATATAGGGGGTATACGATTTTGGTTTAAGGCGAAAGCAGCGAATGCATTTTGATAAAACAGACTGGATGGCCCTGCGAGCTGAAAGTATCCAATACTGTTGACGAAGTAAATACAAAACAGTATTAAATCCAGGGTGAAAATGTTCTTTATGAATATTTTCAATCAAAAGGTCAGTAAGTCGATGAGTACGGGGAAGGAGAAGAGGATACTTTGTCTCAAACGGGATATTGGCATGACGTAAACGTCCGCCCACCCTGAGATAACCCTTTTGGTCTAAAAAAGGGGCAAGTTTGCGATATGGCTTTAGTAAAAGTTTATTGTCGTATATATTCGATATTAATGGATCGAAAGAAGACTTCTGACATCTTTTTACTAAAGTAAGCAGAGCGTCTTGCATTTCGTCAGATGATAGTTTAGAGGCACAAATTCGAATCGATTTATTGCGACAATTGAAAATAAATCGGTTGCAATAGCCTATTATACGCTGAATTTGAAGTAAATTTGATTTGTTTTCTAGAAGTACGTCTAAAATGTTGGCTTCGATTACAACTGAGAGAACAAGGGGTTTTTCCTCGCAAGACATCTGTTGGGTAATATCAAGAGACTTGGCAAAATTTGAATTTAATTTCCAGTCCGATTTAGGTAGTTTAAGCCATGTGGGACCGCTAAACCACAATGGATGATTAACTAAATTATTTGGCGTTAAGCCTCTACTCGCGCAATCTACAGGATTGTCATCTGATGAAACGTGAAACCACGAAACATTAGGGATATTTTCTTGAATATGGCCTACGCGATTGGCGACAAAAGTCTTCCAACGATGAGGAGAACTCGAAACCCAGG
Source organism: Anthonomus grandis grandis (assembly GCF_022605725.1). Classification (NCBI taxonomy): domain Eukaryota; kingdom Metazoa; phylum Arthropoda; class Insecta; order Coleoptera; family Curculionidae; genus Anthonomus; species Anthonomus grandis. Next base: position 21,195,250 of record NC_065560.1, read on the forward strand.
CGAGGACTACGGCGGAATCGGTATATGCAAAAATAGCATTTATCGAAATTAAAGATGAGTAAGTTTTTATTACGAAAGCGAGAAGATCTGATAGAAGAGTAGCTCCTAAAAACTCTAATCGAGGTAGGCTTTGTGATTTAAGAGGTGCGACTCGCGATTTTCCAGTTATTAGGAATGTTTCAATTTTATTATTACATAACTCGGTGCGCAGATACACAGCAGCGGCATATCCCGCTTCAGAGGCATCAGAAAATCCATGAATTTCACAGCATACACTATTTTGAGCGAAAATCTGTCTGGGCAAGACAATGTTTGATATAGCAGGTAACTCTAGCCTGAATCGCATCCAAGAATTGATGATACGAGAATCAGGGATATCATCCCACCCTGAATTAGACAACCATAGCTTTTGCATCAAACACTTAGCGAAAAAAGTAACCGGAGAAAGAAAACCCAAGGGGTCGAAAATTCTGGCAATCTCTGACAAAATGTGTCTTTTGGTGCAACTTTTGTCGGATGGTTGACATGTATATGAAAAAGTATCAGTTGAAGGGTTCCATTGGAGGCCAAGAACCTTTATGGGTGAAGAATTTTCTTTGTCAAAGGTTATGGGAATCTGACATTCCTCTTGTGAAAAGGACTTCAAGAGGGTGGGGCAATTGCTCGCCCATTTTCTTAATTCGAATCCTCCTGACTTCAAAATTCCAATAAGATCCTTCTGAAGAGAAACAGCCTCATGTATAGAGCAAGCTCCGGCACAGATGTCGTCGATAAACATTTGTTTGCGTAAAATTTCACAGGCATTTGGATATCTATGAGACTCCTGACAAGCTAGCTCTTGAACAGTACGTATGGCCAAAAATGGACTGGAACTTACGCCAAAAGTAACGGTGTTCAAGCGATATTCCTGAAGAGGGCCTTGGGAATCAAAACGCCAAAGCAACCGTTGAAAATCTCTATCCTTAGGAGTCAATAGAATTTGTAAATACATTTGTTTTATATCAGCCGAAAATACCACAGCATAAAAGCGAAATTTTAGGAGAATACTAGTGATATCAGGTTGAAGTTTAGGACCGCGAAGAAGACTTTCATTCAAACTTATACCCTTCGATCCTTTAGCTGACGCATTGAAAACGACTCGAAGTTTTGTAGTAGATTTTTCGGGCTTAAGCACACAATGGTGAGGGAGATATGCGACAAAATTAGGTTTTTTTTCGTCTTGCGAAACTAAACTCATATGACCATTATCAAGATATTGTCTCATAAAATCCGAATATTGACGATACAAATCGGGGTTGCTTAAAAGGCGATTTTCAAGAGAATAAAAGCATCGCTTCGCCATAGAATAGGTATCACCTAGATCGGGGTCTGAGTTGCGAAAAGGAAGAGATACAATAAAACGACCTGACTTGTCTCGCGAGACAGTGTCTTGGTATATCTTTTCAGCTCTCTTATCATGGGGAGAGCTATATAATTTTACCGGGACTGATTCCAATTCCCAAAACTTATTAAGAGTCTGATGAAGGGATGGTTTCGCTAAAGAAACATAAGATTCTACCTGAAACGATTGAGGAAAATTGGAGATTTTTCCGAGAAGTACCCATCCAAATTCAGTCTCAATGGCTGTAGGGCTACCACTGGCTCCAGGAATTCGACCTGACTTCAATACTTGCGAAAACAGATCTGCTCCAAGTAACATATCGACTGGAGCAGGAATATTAAAATCTCTATCACCAAGCTTCAAATTTGAAATATCGTTCCAATGTGGAGACATAATCTTAAGAGGGTATATCTGAGCAAATCTTTGGCAAAACAAAAACCTCAATGGTAAACAATGGTGATGACGCATCAACAGGTTTAATTGTACAACTGGACGTCCCACTAGTAGTACCCGCTGATTGACTAATTCCCACAATAGGGATAACGTAATTCTTTTTTGGAAGGCCCAATCGATTTAGGCAAGACTCTGTAATGAAATTAGCTTGACTAGCAGAATCTAGGAGTACGCGAACCTTTTGAATGTTTCCTCGTACCTCGATAATGTCCACATAAGTGGTAGATAGAAGTACTGTACTTTTAGGTATAACAGATTTTAGACAGGCACATGCGCAGTTAACCTGTGTCACTTCTTCAGATTGATTTGACAATTGTTGATTCGAGTGTGATGCGAAATATTATCGAGATGAGATGAAATCGGGGGCTCAGGAATTATTAAAGTAGAAGTTCCGGGAACGTTGGATTGCACTGAATTATTATGTCTGGAATTTGGCGAAAAATGAACCAAAGTATGATGGCGAGATAGACAGTTGCGACAGTTAAATGTCGAAGGACAGTTCTTTAACATATGCGTAAACCTTAAGCAGTTTATACAGGCATTATTTTGTTTAATAAAGGCAAAACGATCATGCGGGGATTTAGCAAGAAATAAAGAACATTGCGACAAATTATGTGTAGATTGATTGCAAAGGCGACACTTTTGCAATTTTTCAGGGAATGAAGAAACTCTTGAACCTATATTATTTGAAGAACTAGCTAATGCTGAACGGTTAAGATTGTTACTAGGAATATTTGCGACAAAAGTTTGAGAATAATTTTTGGGGCTATGAAATGAACTATTTTGACTTTTGAATTTATTCGAGGATGACGCGGGTATTTTTTGGTGTCGAGGGGAAGGCATAATCTGAACAGATTCTAAGGCTTTACAATGATTATGCAGAAATTCAACTAAATTTTTGTAAGTGGGTAATTCTACCTTACTATACTCCATTTCAAAAGTAGTTCTGGTTTGATTATCGAGCCTTTGAAGCAACATATTGAATAAAACAAAACACCACTGGTCAGTTGGAAAGCCTAAAATATGCAGAGCTGCAGTATTTTCATTAAAACAGTCTAACAAATTGCGTAGGTCCTTAAGAAAATTTGATTTTAAAAACGGAGCAGTATTTAAAGCGTTCCAATAGGTGGTTGCTAAAATTCTTTTATTTTGATAGCGATCTAACAATGTTTGAAACGCAATTTCATGGTTTGCTTCAATAGTGGGTATGGACTTAATCAGATTTAGTGGTTCACCTTTTAGAAGAGAAATCAAATATTGAAATTTTTGTATGTTGGCCAGAGTCATATTTTCGTGAACTATTGACTTAAACATATCAAAAAAAACAGGCCATGACTTCAAATTACCATCAAAACTAGGTACGGTTAATTTTGGTAACTTAGCATTTAAATCAGTGTGATTTGGTACTGTGGGAGCTACATTAGTGCTTAGCGAAAAACTATTTTCTTCGGGTGGACACACTTGTGAATAAATTGTTTTGACTTTAAAATAATTTAAATCTACTTGCTGTCTAATAACATCTTCGACAACGAATTCTTCATCATTCTCTAAGAAACCAACCACATCATTATGAAATTAAATAATGGAATATCGTGACGATTATTTACAGTTTTTTCGGCAAAAATATAAATGTCGGTTATACGTTTAATAGAAACATTTCGTTTTTGAGCAACTTTATGTTTTGAAGACATTTTTCTTTTTAAATAATTAGCTACAATCTGATCAGCCCAAAAAATGAATTATTTTTAGGTTTAAATTGCTTAAAATCAGCAAAAGATTTTAATTAGAGATTAAATATCAGCGAAAAGATAAAACATTAGCGATATGATATTCAAAAAAGTATACTAGCGAAGAGGTATAGCGAAATTAATTAATTAGTGCGAGAAAAGAATTAAAAAAAAACTTACAACATTCGATATTATCCTTAGAAGAAATCCACGTTGAACACTTACACTTGATAAACTATAAAACTACATCCCTTGCGAACAAACCAGCACCAATACCCCAATCTCAAAAACGTTAGAAAATGGACTGTATTCTTTCTTTTCTCTATTGACTTCTTTCTTAATTAAAATATTTATGCATCCTAATATTACGCGAACCACAACCGAACGATATACTTTTAGGTTCCAAAAAATATAAACAAACGCCGTCGCGCCGTCAACGTCTCAGCCGTATTAGGCTTTATTCTTTATTATTTATAATTTATTTCAAATTACCAAAAATAGATTTTCAAGGTGATGGGTCAAATACTGTTCACCTGTGTAAAGACGGTCAGATGGTCGATTTTTTAATATATATAGCAAAAATTGAACGGCTTACACGTTTTTAAATACGATGAGAGCCGACGGACACGAATGATTTAAAAATGGCTGTTATGGTGGAATATGAAAAGTCAGATGGATTAATCTGGAATTATTACATGAATATTTCAATCTTTATGTAAATGAAAATCCGGAAGAAGGATCAGAAAATGTCGCGAAAAGGTGGTTCCTATTAAATGACAAATTTTTTATTGAGATTCGACGCGAAAAGGGTATACTTTGGCAATAAAAATGATGAATGGCACCTTACCTTTGGAATTTCTGGATGTGAGTGTCGCAGGGATCCCTGATTTCCTCTGGAGAACTTGACTGGATTCTGCTTGTTTCAAAGTATTCACTTAGGTTATATTTTTTTTTTTAAACAATGTAGACTTTTGCGAAAAGGAACTTGCGAAGAACTACCTTTTGAGAATTACTTTTTTAATATGCTTGGAGAGAGAGACGACTGGTGGCGCTTCAATCGCAAGACTGCTAAGTCGTCTGCGCATCCAGGTACCAACCAAGTATTGCCAATGTATAAATATAAAAATTTAACTTTAGACGCGGGAAATAATTGTTGCAGCGACACTGTCTAATGAACATAATCTACAACTTAACTTCAATAAATCCAAGGTTCTATGTTTTGCAAAAAATAAAATTGTAAAAAAATAAAATGATTGTCAAAAATAATGTTAATATTAACCTAGACAACATTAGACATCTGGGAAATTAAAACAGTTACGGAGAATTTAGGCCTTTATAATCAGTATCTACAAAAAGAATATTTCAATTTAAAATTACTTTATCGACAACGGCATAAGTATTTTCAATAGAAAACTTAAAATTCTGTTATGCGACTCCTTAATATTATCACATTTAAACTACTGTGGTATTGTATACGGACCCTGTATAACTGCAGCTGTATCGAGTCGAATACAGAAATTAAAAAATTCATGTATTCGCTTAATTTATGGTATTCGCAAATATGAGCATATTAGTCAGGCTTTCAACCAATCAGGGTGGTCTATGTCTATGAGCGAGAGAAGATATTTACATATGGTGTGTTTATAGCATAATGTCTTATTGCTTAAATCTCCTCCATACCTATATAATAAAATTCGATTTCGAACTGATATCCATAATATAAACATAAGGTTTAAGGGTAAGCTAACTATTCCAGTGCATTTTACTTCCCTGTTCGAACGATCCTTTTCATATATTATTGCGAAACGTCTAAATGATTTTCCTGCGGTTGTACTTACTATAACCGATTCCAAGCGGTTATAGTAAGTTATGACGTCACCAATTAGCCCTTTATACGTTATCAATTTGGAACAGTAATTACCCACGTCCGGAGCTGTTTTCTAAACATCAAATGTCAAAAAAATTTATTATGACTAATAAGTTTTCTTTTTTGATATTTATCAATTTATTTGGCGTCTAGGGTATTATTTACAAACAAACAAAATGATGAAAGTGACAGCTGACAAGTTACGAAGTTACTTCAACCAAACACGTCCAAGCGGACACGATTGGTTATGTTATAAAGGGACTGTTCAAGGTCAACCAAGGGCTTAACCGCGGTTAAAGCCGATACATCGCTTTTAATCGGTTTATGCCTCCAGTTAATTTCAAAAAATATGTAATTAACAAGTTACGGGCAAGGTGTATCGAAATTTGAGAGAGTTTATAAATAGCAATCTTCTTCTTTCTTTTTATTGTATACTTAATTAAGAATTATAAAATGATATATGAAAATTAATTAAATCAAAAGATTTTTAGTATTTACTTTTGTAGTCTTCAATTTAGATATTAGAGTTAAGTTAAGATTAGTTGAACAGTTGTTAGATTTATAATCTGACAAACTGGAACTTGCCTTTTTGAATATTCACCTTTATTTAATTTTTTTTTATTTTTTTTTATATTTGTCAATCTGTAATCTGAAATGTGAATGTACAATTTCTTGTCCTTATTATTATTATTATTATTATTATTATTATTATTATTATTATTATTATTATTATTATTATCATTATTTAGGTAGATGGATTTTATTTTTTTAATGGAATACCCAACCTCGGACAAAAGGAAGTCAGGAGATCAAATTTGCTCAAAAATAAATGAGAATTACAAAAAGAAAAAAAAGTGGCGTACCATATTTTTCATCAAAAATATTTAGTTTAAACCTTACATGAACGTCACTGTAACAAACAAAAAAAAATGGTGAGCCTCAGAAAATGCCTTTTGATGCATAGAAAATGCATACCGAATTTTATTAAAATATCTACTGGGGTTTTACAGGTATTATAAATAAAACATATAAATTGTATTCAATCTAAGGCAAATTATCGTAAACGCCTGTTCAGGGAAATGATTCATATTATTATGAAAATGTAAATACATTAATTATACCTTACCCTCGTTACCAAACTTTAATGTTTTAACTTTTCAATATATTCTAACGTTGCTTATCTTTTTCAGACCTATCGAAATCCTTGGCGAACTAGAATTCTGCTACATCTGTTTTTTAGTTGGTCATAGTCTTGAGGCATTCGAACAATGGAAAAGAATTTTCATACTATTTTGTTCTTGCGAAGAAGCTATTACGAAACACCGGATGCTGTACGATAAGTTCCTTTCTATTGTAGAATTACAGGTTGAAGAAACTCCGGAGGAATTCTTGGCAGACATTGTTGCGAATAATAATTTTGTCTACTTGAAATTAAAGGATTTATTTCGGTCTATTAGAAGTTCTAATGTTGATGGCAAGCTAAAGTGTAAGGCTGATCGACTAAAATCTAAGCTCACCAGTTTATACCAGTGGGATTTTAGCCATTTAGAGTCAGAAGATGAAGATGACGCGCCGGTAGTTGTTGAATTAGAAAACTAATGTGATGAGAACAAACTAATTTTATGTGTTTAATAGTAGATTTGTATATAAAATAGGTGAATCTACTTAAAAGAATTAGGTAGATTATCTCATATGATGTAAAAATATTATATAGGTATTTGCAAGCAAATAGGGTAGAAAGTAAAGATCTTATTTTACCAGAGATTCCTTTTTTATTATGACGACCGGTTTCGCGATTACAATCTTATCGCATCATCAGGTCGAGGAACTTTTAGTCCTCCACCTGAAGATGCGATCCAAAAGACAAAATTTACATTAGATTTAAAACAATAACATCTAAACAGCACCGTTACAACAAAATAAACAAAACAATACAAAAAAAAAAACTATCCGCCATTCAAACTAATTCGACCAACGGGGTCATCTATATCTAGTTTTCATAATTAAGAAAAAACGTTACAAAGAAATCTATATATTGACGCCCAATGCTGCTATAGTAAACCGAATGGGTACTAGATAGTACGGTACCCACAGTAAGTTTAAAATATTTTTTAAAACAATTAAATATATGTCTCCACCAGTTTACATTAAGAAAGTAACAGGGCTTTATTAAAATAAGTATTTATTATATTGACAGTTAGTTATTATATTAGAGTATTTATAATATTAAGAATATTTATTATTAATCAATAGGTTACATAGTGAATTGCTCGATTTAAAAGCAACCTTAACATTTAAAGAAGTTAGAACTCTCTGGATTTGTTTCATGTAGTGGAATGCTAATTAGACACTGGTAAATTTTTAATATTTATTTAATAATAAGGTACAAATTAGGTTAAACAAAGAGACTTGTGTAGTCTGTTGCTTATAAAAATGTAACGTTGTGGAAAGGTGTAGTTACCATAGGGTGTATGAAATAAGACCTTAACAAGGTTTGGTAATAGACTGATTTATTGTATGTTTGATTCCTCTGAATACAGTTTGGTTGTGACGCATTATAACAATAACACAACCTCGGAACAAGGTTATAATCGAGGTTTTAATAATATAACAAACTTTGATGGCACCACATCTTTCCCTTTCGAAAGAATGGCTTTCATCCGCGCATGATGGAAGACATTCGTTGTCTATTTGAAAAGATGTAGCGTTACAATAACACCTTAAGCCTGAATCTAAATTACCTTTTTGATTTTTTTTAAACTACCATCTAAATTATGCAATGTTAGGATTTATGAAATAAATTGTAATCTATAATAATAATTCTTGATACGAATATAAAGTAAATAAATTAATGGTTCAAGTACATAGTAACGATAATAATAATACTATTTATATATTATTATGACATGCTCCTCCGCCCTTGAGGGAAATGTTTGCGAAGCAATTTGAAAACAAACTACTATTATTAATTTTTCATACTTTGACGTCAATCTGTAACTATTTTGCCAGTGGACCACTAAAGTTAATTCTTAAAAATAGAAAAAAAAATAGAACAGTTTTTTAAAGTTACTCACTACCACTTTTGGCACTTTGGCAGTACTCCTGCACTCGGTTTTTATGCACTTTAAGTTCTTTTCCGTTTTCACTTTTCACTGTACAGTTTACATTATCAATACTTATTACTACAAAAGGACCTTTGAACCAAGGATCAAGTTTTGTGCGATTTTCGTTGTTAATCATAATCAAGTCACCTGGCTTGAAATTGAGACCTTGAGATGTTTGATCGTATTTAACCTTGCGTTTTTCTTTCGATTTGACCAAAAATTCCCTAGTTCGTTGTAAGGAAATTGCATGCGTTGTCGAACTTCTTGGTAGTAAGCGTCAATGTTATAAACCGGGTCAATTTTATTTGTCAGTTCGTTAGGAATTTCAGGGTTTTTTGCAAAAACTAGCTCAAAAGGAGTATAGTTATGCAAAACTCCTGGTGTTGTATTATAACAAAATGAAAAATATTTAAGACAACTGTCCCAGTCTGTCCGCGTTTCATTAACGTATGATCGCAAGTATTCATTTAATACCCTATGAGTTCTTTCGCACCCCCCAATGCTTTGATGGTGGTAAGCGGTAGAAAATTTGTGGCTAATATTCAGTAAGCTAGACAACTTCTCCATAACTTCATTTTTGTATTCGGTACCCACATCCGTTCGGATCTCTTTCATGGGGCCGAAAACTAAAATCAAGTTGTCCATGATAGCTCTTGCTACAGTTGATGCCTCTTTATTTGGCACTGGTACGACTACGAGGTATTTGGTCAACTCGCACTGCATAGTTACAGCGTAAACATTGTTTTTATCACTTTTAGTGAATGGTCCAATTGTGTCTATGCACACTATGTCGAAAGCCTATTGCGGAGTTGGTGTAATGATCATGGGTTCCTTATGGGTAATTTTGCTTTTATTTATTTGGCACTTTCTGCAGTGTTTTACGTAGCTTGCAACGTCACGCGCCATATTCTTCTATCGATACTTGGTCCTTATCTTCTTTAGTAGCCTCTTTTGGCCGCAATGGCCTCCAAAAAGTGGGTCATTGTGGAATTTCTCTATAACTCCTTGTTTTTCTTTGTCGTCATTAATTGTTTTGGTGTCACCATATAAAAATATTTCCAAGTTGTCTAAACAATCTTGTCCTACTAATTTGAAATCATCTAATGAGCACGTGCTAAATATTTTATCATTTGTTTTTAATTTTAATTTTTGCAAATTGTTTTCACGAGCCAAAATTTGAAGCTGAGACAATGTTTTCCCTAAAGAAAGATTGCCATTGGTGAAACATATTTTGCTTTCAGCGCTGATTTTATTTTTTCCCCATTTTTCCACAATTATCCTTAGATAATCTGGCTTAAGCGTGAATTTTACTGATGGGATTTTAAATAAATTGTAATTGTCATTGCAATTTTCTTGAATTGTTGTAGCATGAGTTCTTGCCGAGGATTCTGCATTGTCAGCTAGGACTACTTGTTTTTTCTGTGTCATCGACCTGGTGATTGCTAAAATTCTGTGGCAGTCTAACGTCATGTTTTTGAGATCCTCAATTGTAATTCTTGATAATGCGTCTGCTACCACTTCCCTTAACGTATTCTATTGCGAAATCATATTCTTCCAAGTCTAGTCTCATACGCATAAGTTTGGATGATGGATTTTTCATTGAGAATAGGTAAACTAACGGCCTATGGTCATATTTAACTAAGAAGGTTTTTCCATATAAGTAGGGTCGAAAATGGATAATTCCCCAATGTATTGCAGCTAGTTGTCGCACTTCTTTTGACGCGTCCGTTGTAAGAATAAAGGGCTTCTCAAAATCTGGATATTTCAAGATTTGTGGATCGATGAGCATTTGCTTCAGTTTCTGGAACGACCTTTGGCATTCTTCAGTCCATAGGAACTGCGCATTCTTTTTTGTAAGCTTCCTTAAGGGTTCCGTTATTTCAGCGAAATTTTGTATAAGCCGTCGGTAGTAGTTGCAAAAACTGGTAAACCTTCTGACGTCATCACTTGATTGTGGTGTAGGGTACTTAAGAATTGCGTCATATTTCGACTCATCCGGCAAAATGCCGTCGGCATGTATTTGGTGACCTAGGAAATAGCAGTTGTTTTGGAAAAATTTACATTTAGTTGGATTTAGTTTTAAATTGAATTTTCGACAAGTGTCAAAAACGTTTCTTAAATTTTGAAGGTGATAGCCTACTGAGCATCCTATTACAATTATGTCGTCCATGTAGAGAAAAGCCTTTTCAGGTGTTATACCGGCAAAAGCGATGCTCATCATCCTTTGGAAACTGTTTGGGCTGACTTTAAGACCAAATGGCAAACGAGTGAAGCGATAGGAAGCTGTGTTTGTGCTAAAGGTGGTGATATCTCGTGAGCTTTTTTCCAGTGGGATCTGGTAAAATCCTGATTTTAAGTCGAGTGTTGAGAACCATTTGGCTCTTCCCAGTTGATCCAAGATATCATCGATTCTCGCTATGGGAAACTTATCAGCACAAAGTTTCTTGTTGATTTGCCTGTAGTCAATTACAAGTCGCCATTTTTTCTCTATTGTATTGACTATTGTATTCTACTTGAGACGGCTCAATTATGTTATCCTTTAACATTTTGTCTACTTGAGAATTGATTTCGCCTATCTGGGTATGTGGTGTTCTGTAGTTTTTTATGTACACAGGGGTATCATCTGCTAGTCTTAGCTTTTGCTTATAAAAATTATTTGTAGTTAATGTATGTGTGTCTACTGCAAAAATATCCGAAAATTCCTGACACAAGTTTATGAGGACATTCTTTACAAAATCTGCAGCGTCGGCTGTGTTTAATTCCTTTAGTAACAGCTTATCTTATCTTGTTTGTTACTGTTGTTTTTGCTATCCATGTGAAAAATGTTGTAATTACATAAGTTTTGGCATTTAATTTTTGGGTTTCTGATGGTAACACTGTTGAAATTTGTATTTAGTATCCTTACAAAGGGTGATTGGCTAGATGCTATGGTGCTGGCGGTAAAAACTCCAAGGGCTATCTCCTCGTTCTGAACTACAGAGTCTTGGATCTGTTCTGGATTTATCGTTCTTCTTTTAAACAGTGAAATATCCGCTCCCGTGTCGACCAGTAACGTGACATTCTGGTAGCCTGTCATCTCTGTTTGGATGGATACAAAGTTAGACAGTGTTAGGTCCATATTAAAAATTTTTAGGAGTGCCCCAAAGGACCTTCTTGGGGTTCCTGTGGGTTTTCCTGACCGATCTCGGTGTTATATGCCCTTATATAGCGATTTGTTTGTCCTCCTCGGTGAGTTGATCGCCTGTTATTATCGTTGCCTCTTCTTTGGTTATTATATTGATTGTTATTATATTGACGGTCATTGTAGTTATTTTGCCGCCTATTTTGATTGTAGCTGCTGTTCTGCGTATTTCCATTGTAGCGGTTGTTATAATAATTATTATCGGGTCGGTTTGAAAATCTTTCAGTACCCCTTCTGCGAACATTATTTCTTATAGGTCTCCCCCGATAATTATTTATTTGTGTGTAGAATACCGTACTGGTGGTGGCTTCAGTACTCACACTGACGAATTTTGTCAACGCTTCCTGCACAGTCTGGAAATTTCCAGCTTCCATTATTATCTTTGCTTTTTCGGAAGTTGCGTTTGTGACCAGAGCTTTGATGGTCGTGTTGGTGGTATATGTCTCTGCCAGTTGTTCCGGTACGCCCTCGCTAACGTATGCTGTCTTCAGCTTTTGACATAGTTCCTCTATTTCGGTAGCGTATTTTGAGTCGTTTCGCTGCTTCAAGTTAAGTAGTTTGGCTGTCACTGATGTGAGCTTTCGGGCTTGATGCCATCCTTTAGCTTTGCATGGATCAAGTCGAGACTGTTGCTATTGCCTACCAAACTTCTAGCTGTACCTATGAGTCTGGTTTTGACGTAAGCGACGGCATTAACGACGTGCGTCTCTTAAATAAACTGTGATTTCGTCCTTAATTTCAGGGTCAATTTCCTTTAAAATCGAAATAGTATATTGTCGAAATAAACTCGTTATATAATTTTATCAAATTATCTCTTACTTGAATTTTTATACTTTCTGACTGAGGTACCTTTTTCTTTAAGACTCTTTTTGATTCCCTAAATATTTCGTCTTTTAAACTTGATAACTTGGTTAAAACGTCCTCAAATGTCACTTTTACGCTACTCATAGGTAGCCAATTTAACAAATAATGTTATAATATTAAATACTAATATAAAGCTTAAATTCATTACGTATAGAAGTTTAGGATTGTTTGCTCAATGGTTCCTATTATTTGTCTATTTTTAAAATGTTTAACTAAAATCGTACTAAATTATTACCTAACTAAAAAAAATGTAATATTTATAAAGCATAACAGCTGACCTATAAATTTACTTCTACTAGAATAATACAATGTCAGCATAATTAATTAAAAATTAATTTGTTCTGCGAACTTGACACTGTCATTACCCTGTTGCCCGTGGCTAACGACCTTTGCAAAAATGTATATTATCAGCGTTTTCTACCGCGCTTATAGGTTGATTGTTGTTGTCGAAAACGATGTGTCCAAAAAAATTCACAGCATAGGCATAAATGTACATACCAGAGGGTCAGCAGCTGTTTACTCGGTTATCTTATTCTCTGCCGCCTTCCTCGTGGGCTCTCGCTGGTGCTCTCAGGTAAATGCTCCTACTGATGTCTCTTTTCAAACTCCTTTGGTATAACTTTCGGACACTTAGTACAGTCAGAATAAACACGCAGCTCGTAATAATGTACAAAACGGCACGAATATCATGTGGAACTGATAGTTTTTCGTCTTCGACTATAAAGTTTGAGTTAACCACACCCGAACTGGTTACATCACTTTCTTTCGATATGGATTTTCCTATAATTACTGGTACTTAGCTATTAATAGATAGACTATACTGGGTTTTGTGGTCTGCAACGGTTTTACTTCACGCACGTTTTAAACGTTCCCGAATTTGCCTTGGATCTTTAGGCAGGGTCGCCATGTGGAAAGGTGTAGTTACCATAGGGTGTATGAAATAAGACCATAACAAGGTTTGGTAATAGACTGATTTATTGTATGCTTGATTCCACTGAATACAGTTTGGTTGTGACTCATTATAACAATAACACAACCTCGGAACAAGGTTATAATCGAGGTTATAATAATATGACATAATATAACAAACCTTGATGGCACCAGAACGTGTAATAATGCACTGCTGCTCGTCACTGGCTCAGGCCATCGCGTCGCACCGTGAGAATATGGAGGGGGTCCCCAAGACATACTGCGGGGTCCATGCATTGTATGCAGTGGCCCAAACATGCCCCCGGCCTTGGAAGTGTCAGCTGACAACAGGTAATGGGCACAATCTCGATATAGCTCTAGTCAAGGTTCCATCTGCAGTCCTAATGCGCGTTACTCTGGAAGCGCCATCCTTTCCCGGTATCAGTTCCAAAATATGACCCAGGCGCCACAACTCATTGTGTCTCTTCTCCCTCAGGAAGCAAGTTGTCATCCTTAATAAGCACTAGTTGATTCTGCTCCAAATGCTCCTGAGGTTTTTTTCCACTTGGCTCTTTGTTGTAATTCAGCAATATATTCAATACTCCATCGCTTCCAGAAACCTTCATAGAGTTTTTGAAGTCGCTGGTAGTTAGTCAAACGATTTTCGCTTAAATCGAGTATAGGAGGCTCGTTTAATGTCGTAGGATTTCTCCAAGTGAGGAAATGTGCGGGAGTAAGGGTCGTCAGATCATTTGGATCTAAACTCATTGGAGATAGTGGTCGCAAATTAAGTATTAATTCAATACGAATCAGCAGCGTTTGAAAATCAAAAATGTAAGTGGAATTACTTCCCAGAACTCGCTTTAAGTGATGCTTGACCTGTTTAACTCCCGCTTCCCAAATTCCTCCAAAATGAGGGGAGTTAGCAGGGATGAAATGCCACTTAATACTCAAATTTGCTGCGAAGTCAAAAATATTTCGATTATTAATAATAAAAAATTCGGTTATCTCCTTCAGCTCTTTGTTTGCTCTAATAAAATTAGTGCCATTATCGGAAAATATTTGAGATGGTTATCTTTTCGTCTGCTTATGAATCGATTGAAAGCTTGAAGCAAATCCGCGCACGTTAATGATGAAATAAGTTTTAAATGAATCGCTCGTGTAATAAAACAAATAAATAGAGTCACACAATATTTGAATGGTTTGCAACCTCTACCTGGTCTGTCTTTGACAAACGACAAATGACTAACGGTCCCGCGTAATCAATTCCCACAACTAAGAATGGTGTCATTGGCCGCACACGATTGGCAGGTAAATCCCCCATGATAGGATTAATTCTGTTGCCATTATATCGGGCACATTTATAATGCACTTTTTCACCGTCTTGCGGGCGAGATTCCTACCTGACAAAGGCCAAAACACCTCACGAATATTACAAAGAAGAGCCTGAGGTCCGACATGTAAAAGTCTACGATGTTCAAACTCAAAAATGAGCTGAGTTAGTCGATGATTGGGGGTTAGCAAGATGGAGTATTTTTTCGAATAAGGAAAATCTGAATTGCGTAACCGCCCACCTACGCGTAAAATTTTATCATTTTGATCAAATGGATGCAAGCTTAAAATTTTGCTACTATGGGGTAAAAAAACCTTTTTGTAAAATATTAATTTTGCTAGAGAATGATTCTGCTTGAGCAATCTGTATTAGTCATAAGAAACTATTATCTAATTCTTCAGAGGATAAGTTATCAACTTCGCGTTTGTCTTTACTTATTTTACAGTTAGAAATGAATCTTAAGATGTAAGCGCATGTTCGTTTCATTTTAAGAAGATTTGAAAATCTTTCAAAGGGAAAGCTAAGTTCATTTATTGATATTAAACATACTTTTCTTCTTTCTGGAAGGTCTAAATTTTTAGGAATATAGCTGTTTGTCCAATTCCTTGTCTCGTATACTAGCCAAGAGGGCCCGTAAAAACACCTCTTTGACTCAAAGAGCCTTTTCGGTAAAAGACCGCGTGAAACAATATACAACTGCTGGATTTTCTGCAGTAGGAACATGTTTCCATACAAATCCATCGGTGAGTTTAAGCAAATTGGGGCTGGTATTTGTTAAACAAGAAAACACAAGACTAAAGAAGAAGTTTTATTAAATTTTATAATTTACATAGAGATAGCAAAACTTTAATAATTAACGGACAACAGCTGACATGACATTAAAAAGACAAAGATACATGACACATAACAGTTAACTTAAATGTAGTACAATTACCGAGTAAAATATAGGAAGGCAGGTTTGCAAAATCTATCTGTTTATATTAACACCCGCCCTCAAACCTGACTTAGTAAACAAAAATAAACTTATTTTAAATATATGCCTTAATGAACGTAAAACTCAAAACATTTATTATCTAACACCCAAGATTTAACATTTCTAAAAACTGATTAAACTTTTCACTTCCTAATGCCTTTGTAAATGCATCAGCGAACTGTTCAGTTGTAGAAATGTACACAATGTTAATAACACCTTGATTAATAAAATCTAAAACAAAGTGCATTTTAACATCAATATGTTTACATCGTCTATTATCGTTTTTCAAAATTCTAAAGCAACTTTATTGTGCTCTGATTATCTTCAAACAAAGTAATAGGTAATTCTAAATCAATGTCTAAACCTTGCAACAAATTTCTTAAATAAAGCAATTTACACACGACACAAACAGCTACAAATTCGGATTCTGTGCTGGATAAAGTCACTAAACCTGGTTTTTTCGAAGTCCAAGATATTAAATTATCAAAAAGCTTGAAACAATATCCACTAACAGACTTTCTATCTACTGAATCATTGGCAAAATCCGAATCTGCGTGGCCTTCAAAACATTTATCAGAATAACAAAATCTCAACTTAAAGTTACTCGTAGTCTTGACATACTTTAAAACTCTTAAAATATGTTTAAAGTGCTCATCAGAAGCACAGCTCTGAAATCTACCAAAATATCCTACACTAAAACATATATCCGGTCTAGTGCCCATCATAATGTACATCAAACTTCCTAATAACTCTTTATAAGGTAACTTTGTCTTTAAATTAGGGTCTGTATTTCTTCTTAAATTCAAATTCTTTTCAATAGGGGTCTTAAATGCCTTACAGTCCTGTACATTAAACTTTTGGACTAAATTATCAATAGCTGTAACCTGATCTAAAGTTATTATTTGTTTACTCACATTTCTAGTTATTCTAATTCCCAAAAAGTTATAATTGTCACTCAACCTTCTAACTTTAAAGTTTTCAGTGAATTTTAATGTTATGTTATTAAAAAAAGTTTCATCACTGCATGTTATGAGAATATCATCAACATAAAGTAACAAGTAACAATGCCCCTTCTGTGACACAAAAGAATATAAGCAATAGACTGACTTAGAACGTGTAAACTCTAAACCCACCATAAACTCATTAAACCTATCATTCCAAGCCTTTGGTGCTTGT
This sequence comes from Anthonomus grandis grandis, assembly GCF_022605725.1. Lineage (NCBI taxonomy): Eukaryota > Metazoa > Arthropoda > Insecta > Coleoptera > Curculionidae > Anthonomus > Anthonomus grandis. Next base: position 21,212,218 of record NC_065560.1, read on the forward strand.
TTAAGTCCATATATTGCCTTTTTTAATAAACAAACTTTTTTTTTAAACTTTTTTGAACTTTCTAAACCCTCTGGTATTTTCATAAAAACTTTATCATTAAGATGACTATTTAAGAAAGCATTTTTCACATCATATTGCTCTAAAAACAAGTTATAGTGATTGCAAATGGATAATAAAATTCTTAATGATGACAGTCTTGCAACTGGGGCATGAATTTGTGGATACTCACCAAAGCTTTGTTCAAACCCTCTTGCCACTAATCTGGCTTTGTAAATATGTTTACCCACAGAATTTTTCTTGACCTTAAATACCCACCTATTGTTGATAACTTCCTGATCATCCGGCCTACTTGTAATTTCCCACGTTTCATTTTCATTTAGAGCTTTCAATTCTTTATCTATAGCATTTTTCCACATATCCCAATTTCCACTTTCTTTTGCCTCAGTATAAGATTGTGGGGTATCTGAATATTCACTTAGTAATGCCAAACAACTAATTTTTACATCATAATCATCAAGTTTCTTAGGTAAACGTCTTTTTCTTGTTGGCCTCAAATTTACCTCAGTATTTTCCTCCTCAGTATCGCCAAGACTGGACATCGAGTTTGTCTTTAACTTCATGCTCATGGTTGTCTATTTTAACTTCAGTATTACCTTTATCAGTCTGTTGTAATATCTGTTTTTCACCTACCTGTATATTTTCTTGTTCAAAAACATTTTCCTGTTCAAAAAGATCATCTAACACATTTTAAGTTTTATATTTAAAATTATTCTCATCAAATATTACATTTCTACTAAATACAACTTTATTCTCATCTTCTTGCCACAATTTATACCCTGTCTCAGTATACCCAATAAATCTACACTTTAGACTTTTATCGTCTAATTTAGTTCTTAAACTATCTGGCACTCTCGAGTAAGCAATACACCCAAAAACCCTCATATTTGAAACATTTGGCTTCTTACCTAATCACAATTCATAAGGAGTTTTTTGCTTTTCCAGATATGACTGAGTTCTATTAATAATATATGCTGCCATCAACACAGCATCTTCCCAGAAAATTTTACTCATTGATGCTTGCATGATCATTGACCTAGCCTTGTCCATTAACGTCTGATTTATCCTCTCCGCAACACCGTTTAGTTGTGGAGTATAAGGAGGGGTATAAACAATTTGAATTCCCTTGTTTGAACAGAATTCTAACAAGATTTTGGAGCAATACTCTCCCCCATTATCACACTTTATCTTAGAAATCTTTTTATCACAAAAAGTCGATGTTACTTTTGCCACATAATCTTTGAAACATTCTACTACTTCACTTTTATACTCAATTACATATACCATCAAAAACCTAGAATAATCATCTACAAATGTGACAAAATATTTATTGCCATTATAAGAAGTAGGTGTTAAAGGTCCACACACATCCGTATGTATCATTTCTAATACTCTAGTTGACCTTTCTGAATGATAAGGAAAACATTTCTGTTTACTTTTAACACATACTTCACATATTTTGTTCTGTCCAACCCTATTTGATATTTTTAAACCGTTTACTAGATTCATGCTATCTAGCCTTAACAAGAAACTATAATTTAAATGACCATATCTTTTATGCCAAAGTTCCATGTCATTATTAATTGACAAATTGGCTCCAAAGCCCTCAGAATATTCAAAAAATATTTTGTATAAACTACCCACTCTAATACCCTCTGCAAATACATTAATCCCCTGTTTAATGACCATTTTACAGTTTGAAAACAATATATCAAAACCAGCCTTTTCGATTGTAGAAACAGATAATAAATTAACCCTCAAACCAGGCACACATAATACATTTTTTAAAGTTACATTTATCTGCCTACTTCCTATTATACTAATCATTTCGATGTCACCTGTACATGTAGCTTTCATCACCTTGCCTTCTTCAGCCAGCTGAATTTCTTTTGGTTCAGGAAAGATCTTCTTTCTCACCAACACTGCCTCGTCGTTTGTATAGTGATGAGTGGCACCCTAATCAGCATACCAAATCATTTTCATCTGTTGTCCATCCCCGCCAGCATAAAAAGCCACATTCTGCCCTTGCTCGCAGCTCCTAGTCCCTTAAGCCAACCCCTCGACTACCTCCCTACTTCCAATAGCATCGTTGGCCCTTCGATCAGCACTCTTGGCCTCCATTTTATTTTTCTGCGAACACTGATTAGATTTATGACCATACTTGTGACATGTAAAACATTTCATACCACAAACACTTTTAAACACTTTTAAACTTGCCACATTTAAAACACTTTATGGGTTGCTTTTGAGTGGCTCCAAATAATGATGGCCTTGTTATGATTATACTGGTCCTATTTTTATGCAGAATTCCAATAATCTGTTCTTTACGAACTCCAGTTTAAGGTCAGTCTCAGAAAGAGTCTTAATGGCAGTCGCCACATTTTCAAATTCACTGTGCATGGTTAGTAGAAGGAAACATGACATATCTGACTCATCAAAATTGCTACCCAGATTTTTAAGCTCTCGAAAAATTCTATCACATGCCGAAAATGGTCTTAAATGTCATTAGCACAAACATATTTCATATTAATTAGCTATTTTAGTAAATAAAACGAACAAGTACCTTTTTTACTAAATATACTTTCCAACTTGGTTATCATTTCATGGGCATCCTCAATTTCTTTTATGTACTCCAAATTGGAGTCTGCAACACTTTGAATAATTACCATGCAGGCTTTCCTGTTTTTCTTCTTCCATTCAGTTGTCCGAGACGCTTCAGGAACCTCCCTGAGTACATCATTCAAATCCATTGCATTTAACACCGAGTTCAATCGAAACTTCCAATTATCAAATCCATTGCCCTTGAAAGGTACAATACCATGCCTGTTCTCGCCGTTGCTCTCCATCGCTGCTACTTCCAAAAACTTTTCCTGACGATTTTCCTTTAATCCTTTTACATGGCATATCCTTTAGGCTGCTCAGCCAGCGTATCCTGGGGCCATAACCATTGTTACACAAGAAAAGACAAGACTAAAGAAGAAGTTTTATTAAATTTTATAATTTACATAGAGAGAGCAAAACTTTAATAACCCTGGAATGGTACACTTATTTCCGACTCTGTATCTGCTACACAGGGGTACAACCGTACCCCAAATAAAACACGTCGTATTTTAGAAAAACGAAAAATTTATTCACTTATAGAAAAATAATAAAGTCTCTAAGAACACTTTTAACGCACATCCATAATAAAATGTTCATGCGGCACACACTGAGCATATTTTTTTTTGATGTAGCAAACACACGAACTTTTTGCATACAGCACAGCTTACTTTCGATTTTCGATCCTCTCTTCTGGGACAAAGCACACACCTACCCACTGTTTTGTAAGCCTAGTAGGTACTTCTTCTGAAGTGGTTATCTTGAGGACCCTACATATAGTTTCACGGAGTTCGCGCCTCAAAGTTGGAGCTTCCAAACGACTCATCATGTGCGGTCTGACCAGGTCAAGGGCAAGCTTCTTGAGGTATTCTCTCCTGTGCTTTACAATTTCTTTATTCACTTCACCAGAGCCACGCAAAAGAATCATTGAATTATATCCCAGAACATCCAACAAATTATGGAACAGACATAATGGCCAGCGACGTGTTTTTCTACCAGTAGAATAAGTGTGGCAAAACTGGTCTAAAGTATCCACTCCTCCTTTTGTAGAATTATAAAATTGAATAATTTCTGGTAACTTAGTCGTAAATGGCTCATCACCTTTTTCGTGCATTGTCGAAAGCATAATTACTGCTTTTTTAGCACTCTTGGGTGGACAGTATGATAACAGTGTCAGATGTCCACTGTAGCAAAACATGGCAGAATTTTGATTCCTTTCTTTGAGTTCCAAAAACGACTCAGGAATTTCTTTTTTATTTCTTCTCACAGTACCAACAATGGTAATTTTCCTCTCCAAAAGATGTTTCGCGGTCTCAATAGAAGTAAACCAGTTATCCATGGTCAAGTTCCTATTTGTTCCTTGGACAGAACTGGTTAGCTTATTACAGTAATACTGAGCTTTAGGAACATGAGTTATTGTGGAACCTTTTACTATATAAATTTCAGCATCAAGTGCAAAAGCTGTTTTGGCATCACAGGACAATACAATGTTGATTCCGTATTTATTGGGCTTTGAAGGGATGTACATTTTAAAAGGACATCGCCCTTTAAAACCAACCAATTGTTCATCAATTGTAATATATTCTGAAGGAGTATATAGGTTTTTCATTTTAACGATTGACCTCTCAAATACCTCTCGAAAAGCTGCAAACTTATCAGTTTCTTTTCTTTCATCTCTGGACTGCTTATCATTAAAGCGAAGACAGTTTATCAAAAACCTGAAACGTGCCTCGGGCATGGTAGCACGGAATATTGGAATTCCTGTGTCTTTATCAAATAGTTCCTTGGTCAAAACTCCGGCCATTTTCATAACACCGGCATAATAAAATAGCCCGAAAAATGCTTGGAGTTCAATGCTGTTTGTATCCTTAATCCAAGAGGGTCTCTTACCTACTGGCGTAATAACAGGTGCATCAGTATCTTGGTCATCGTTCTTATTTGAATATTTCAATCGTTGAACTTGGATCTCGTTATTAGTATATTGGGTAATTTTATCGAGATTTTCTTGAGTGAAACATAATTTCCAAGCTTCAGTTACCGATGTTATATGTTTTGCTTCGTTTTTGTTTCCAGGTAAATGCAAAACCAGATTTCGTTTTGGTGTACGATGAATTGCGCCTTTCTTACCTGACCACATAAACCCATTTTTACCCCTTAATTTGGTAGGCACTGGTAAAATTTCCACCATATCTCTGTTGATCGCCTGTATTTCTGCCAATGGTATATTGTCATCTTCCGAATCTGTATCCGATGGAAAGGTATCCTGAGTCTGTTCTGGTGCAATAAAAGAATTAAGATTGATTTGATTGCCGCGTATTTCATCCTCTTCTGGCTCCTCTCTAAAATCAGGCATAACGGCATCTTCCTCCTCGCTGTCATCCGAAAAACTGTCTGAATCAGATTCATAGAGAATGCGATGAATTTCTCCGACATCTTCAGGGTTTGTTAGGTCGAAGAACTTTTTCTGCTCAGCCATTATTCGTGCAGCCTAACAAAGAAAATCAATAATAACTTAAAAATCAAAGAAAAATATAATAACTTAAAAAAAAACTAAAATATGTTCAAAGTATTATAGACATATTTTAGAAATATTTTTCAAAAAAAAGATACTTACTCATATAATAATAATCACCAAAATCTACTAAGAAGCGAAATAATCACAGAGTATATTTAACCTAAACTGCTACACTGGGGTACGCGCTAACCCCAAATATCACAAATCTCGAAAAGAAAAAACCGTGTGCCAATGTCAATTGTCGCACGCGAACTGACTTGCCGCGTCTTGAAACTAATAAGACGTCGGCGTTCGTTCCCCCGCCCACTTCCATTTAACTTGAGATATGATTAATGATGGGGTACAAATGTACCCCAAGTAGCATTCCAGGGATAATTAACGGACAAAATTAAAAAAAAAGGCAAAAACAGCTGACATAACATTAAAAAGACAAAGATACATGACACATGACAGTTAACTTAAATGTATTACAATTACCGAGTAAAATATAGGAAGGCAGGTTTGCCAAATCTATCTGTTTATATTAACAGTATTTACCCAACCAAGAACGATGGTCGAATCAGACCATAAATAAACGTGTTCAAATTTTAATGAAATGGAATCTATAATTTTCGAAACCAATTGAGCTAACATCAAAACAGCAGAAAGCTCAAGTCGAGGAATAGTGATAGGTTTTAAGGGTGCAACACGTGATTTAGCGGATAATAAACGAGAAAATAATTAATTTTTTGAATTTCTGGAGACTGCATAAACGCATGCTCCGTAGCTGGTTTCGGAGGCATCAGCGAAACCATGCAAAGATACCTGAGTATAATCATCACAAATTGTTTTTCTTGGAATTTCTAATTCATTTAAAATGATTAATTCTGATGAAAATTCCTGCCACGAAGAATGTGCTGAGGCATGGGTTGATCCTAAATAAGGTTCTCCGACCACATTTTTTAAAGAAGTACCTTTGCAATAATGATCGAAGGACTTAATAAACCTAACGGGTCGAAAATAGTCGCGATTCCTGAAAGAATAGTTCGTTTTGTAACATTACCTGAAAAACTAAGGTTCGAAATTTTATATCTCAATATGTCGCTTTCGCAATGCCAAGAAAGGCCTAATATTTTGGAATCGTGCTCCTTATTCAATAAAAAATCGATGACCTTTTCACTATCATCATTTATATCTGAAATAATCGTATCATCGTTCGACTTCTAAAATTGAAGATATATTGGTGCATATATATTTTGCTTCTTCGTTTGTATTCATTGATCATAATAAATCGTCGACCTATATATCGTTTCTTATTATATTAGTTATCTGAGGATGTTCTTCTTCGCATTCTGAACCTATTTGATGTAAACATCTTATAGCTAGGAAAGAAGCCGTGGTTGTACCGTATGTAACGGTATTTAACTGAAAAGTCTTAATCGGTTCATCTGGACCATTACGCCATAAAATTTGCTGTAAGCTACGTTCATTAGGATTTAAAAGCACTTGCCTATACATCATCTTGATGTCACTAGAAAAAACGATTTTGCGCGTACGAAAACGTAAAATTATCTACAGCAAATTATTTTGAAAAGTAGGGCTTGTCATTTGTAAGTCGTTCAATGACACGTCAGTGCTAATTGGAGAGGACGCGTTAAATACCACCCGCAACTTGGTGGTCGAACTGGATTCCTTTAGGACACCATGATGGAGCATAAAATATTGGATTTTGTTATCACATATTCCGTTCACCTCAGTCATGTGGCCTAAACATGCGTATTCTGCCGTAAAATTGAAATATAAACTGTTAAGAATTGCGTTTAACATAAGCTTTCGCTCCAATGCAAAAAATTGTTTGAAGGCTATTTCGCGTGAGTCGCCTAATAATTCTGGATATTTTTTGAGAGGTAATGTAACCACGTATCTACCATCTATAGACGCGTTAATGGTGTTATTAAAATGTTCTTCACATGCTTGTTCTTCCATTGACCATGAATTTTTCATGCCAATCTCTTCGATTTCCCAGAATCTTTTAATATAATGCTGCAAAGGATCAGTTACAGAATGATTTAAACTTAGGTGACAATGTGACATTTCGCGAGGTGTACAGATCCACCAACAATCCATCCCAGTCGTGTATATTGTAATAAAGGTGCATGTTCTCCGAACTTTATTTGACCTGCGCAAAGAAGGTTTCAAAATGCGTCAACACCTATTAAAAGACCTACAGGGTGTCCCAGCGAAAACGAAACAGAGCTATTTTCGGTATGAAAAAAATTTTTTTTTTCAAAAATCTCGGACACGTCGATTTTATTTTTGAGGGGGACAACTTTTCCTTACCAAGGCACCCTCATACCAGCAACCCCCTTCGAGGGGGTGGAATCACCCCTAAAATCCTAAATGGAAAGAGGAGTCGTATGATACCTTATTTTAAAGGTCTTTTAATTCTGAATATAACTGCCAAATTTGAAGTGGCTAAAATTATTTCTCTGGATAAAACAGCTTGTCAAAATTGCGGAAACAGCGAAAATGAAAAGGTATTATGGACTCTTTTTTGGATAATATTTTTAAAAGAACAAGGAAATCCTATTTTCGAAGGGGTCACTTATTAATTAAGAGGCCACCTAATACCTGGAATCCTTTACGAGGGGTTGAAAGCACCCCTTAAATCTTAAACAGAAAGAGGGATCGTGTTATACTTATTACCCAGTCTTTTACGTGTTGAAACACTGTTAGCAATGGTTTATTCTACTGCAGAGAGGGTTGAGATGATAGAGTTTTTCTCGGCATAACAATTGTGCCAATAGAACGGTACAAGAATTTAATGACCTTCATCCAGAAAAACGAGTTAACAGAAAATACGTTCTAGAAATAGTTGCTAAATTTAGGGAATCTGGCAGTGTCTTAAATAAAAAGCGTGAGGTTCAAAATGCTGTTGTTGTCAATGAAGCAATGCAAATAACTGTCCTAGGTCAACTTCATGCCGAGCCAGGAATAAGTGTCAGAAAATTGGCGACGAGTACAGGAGTAAGCAAAAGTAGTGTTCATAGGATACTTAAGCATAATAAATTCCATGCTTACAAAATTCATCTGGTGCAAGAACTGAATGAGGACGATTTTGACAGACGAGTGCAATTTTGTGAATCGCTTAGTGATATGATAACTGTTAATCCGCGTCTTATTTACAACATTTGTTTTTCAGATGAATGTACTTTTTTTCTTAATGGCAACGTAAATCGTCATAACTGCCGCTACTGGTCAAATGCAAATCCGGGCCAGTTTCGTGAAGATCATACCTAGTTCCCTGAGAAATTAAATGTTTGGGCGGGAATCTTGGGCGGCTCCATTCTTGGTCCGTTTTTTCTGCCCGGAAATTTGAATGGAGAAATGTACCGAGATCTCTTGGAAAATGCCGTATATCCAAGAATAGTAGAAATAATGGAAGGCGGAAATCATTCTGATGATGATCAAGTCTTTTTCCAACAAGACGGAGCGCCTCCACATTATGCTGCTGGTGTGAGGCAATATCTTGATGAGATATTTCCTGATCGTTGGATTGGAAGGAGAGGACCTTTTATGGAATGGCCAGCTAGGTCACCCGATTTAACCCCATTAGATTTTTTTATGGGGGCATTTAAAAACAAAAGTTTTCGCTACCCAACCAGACACCCTAGAAGACTTACGCCAGAGAATTATAAATGAATGTCAGATGATAATACCTGAAGTTCTACAAAACGTCAGGCATCGTTTTGAGCAAATCCTGTATTCCTGCATGGAAGTAGGAGGAGCACAATTTGAACATTTAATAAATTGACGTAATTTAAATAAACTTGTTTTATTTAAAAGACACAAAAGGAAAAGGGTAGGTATTTCTTATCTCTCCACTTTTACTGGCAGTAAAGATTGCATTTCTTGCTATTTTTATATCCACAAGATATCCATCAGTCACTCAGAAGTCACCATTTAAATTCAGAGTAAAAAGGCCTTCAAAATTTTTTCCTAAAAGGCCTTTTCTATTTAAGATTTAAGGGGTGCTTTCAACCCCTTAATATAAAAATGTTTAAAAAAAATAATAATATATGTTTAAAAAAAATCGGTACAGTCATAGCTGTACTCATTTCTTTATTCAAGCTAAAAACGCCCCCCACCACTTTATTTGACAACTGATAGAAATTTTTGTAGAAACTTTTTTGTGAGAAAATCTTCCTAGAATATTAATATAATATTTTGAGGTGTACGTTATTGGAGGTTTTTTGGCAAAAATGCAATTTTAAGATTTAAAGAAGCTGTGGCGCCCTCTAGCGGTTGACCAATGAACTTCAAAATAATTTCCAGCATTTTTTTTGGCCACTTTTATTACAAAATTTTTTTTTCAAGGCGCTACGACTATTAGGGCCTGAGATATCGCCGACGTCCATTCTTAGCTGGCCACCCGGTACAACTAAGAGAGGTCGTCGGCCATATCTGAGTCGCACAGCGTAGGGAAAAAATATTTCTGATAAAAGCGGCAAAGAGAAATTGCTGGAAATTATTTACAAGTTCGTACGATGACCGCTAAAGGTCGTAATACAACATTGAAATAGAAAAAATTGGTTTTATTGAAAATATTCAAAGTGAATCCTAGAAAAGAATGCTGCCATTTATAATATAATACCATTTATAAAAGTATTATAAATTCTAAGCATTTTTTATTTCAAACTTTTTTTTCTAATCTGTCAAATAATAGGTGGGGGAAGGGTTGAATATTTATATCTAAAATTCTTGATAACTTTGGATTGGCCTAACGAATTTTAACGAGCTTACTTTTGTTTTAAAGGATAATTATTAGGCTTTTATGTGGTTTAATTACTTAGCCGGCTTAGTTGTTTTGTTAAGCACTAGAGGGCTGTTTGTGTTATTTTGGATTTTTTCAGCGATTTTCTGGCAAATATTAAATACAACGATATAATTTTTTTTACTTAAGCTAAAAGAGCATGAAAAAACATAAAAACTGGCGCAAACCGCAACTCGATATCTTATTTTATTCCGAAATTATAAATTAAAATGTTTTTGAACAATGAAATCTGTCGCCGCGCTGGCATTATTGCTTCACATAGTCAATAGTAAGCTTTGGAAACAAATGAATTTGATAAATATTTTCGGGGTCATGATAAAACGTTTACGATAGATGTCAAATGTAACGTCGAAGACAGATTTTGAAATCATTTAAGTTTTTAAAAATGCCAAACGTAATTCCAACCGACATAACTTTTGATATGCTAGCAGTGTATTTTGAGTTAATGCAAAATGCATTATATCACACACAAGACACTATAATCATAGAGTCTTTACCAGTTTAGCTACCAGAAATTATTCGCGGCAATATTCATCGAAGACGAAGGCGAGGGCGCATAGAGGCAAACGTTATAAATATTTTGGCATATATTGAAATAAACCCTCACATAAGCATCCGAAATATTTCTAGGGAATTGGGAGTGTCCCTCGGTACAGTAGAAAATATTCTAAAAGAGCACAGGTACCTATTTTTATTTGGTACAACACTAATAAGCATCCTATTATCTTATATTTATTGTTTTTTACTTAGACTTCATCCATATCACGTGGTTATGCACCAGGCGCTTCTCGAAAAAGACTTTGATAACAGAGTCAATTTCTGTTATTGGCTGTTGAACATGGTTAGAGAAGATCTTCGGTTTATATCGAAGATATTATGAACGGACGAGGCATCGATGTGTGGTGCGGAATTATTGGGGAAAAAATTATTGGTCCTTCCTTTTTCAATCAAACACTCAATCAAAAAATGATCTTCCGAGGTTACTGGAAGACGTTGATTTGGAAACAAGAGGGCAAATAATTTTCCAACATGATGGTTGCCCTGCACATTTTACAGTTTAAGTTCGTCAATACTTAACCAGACAGTATCGTTTGTGGATAGGAAGAGGAAGTATTGTGAATTCTGGCATGCCGGACCTTGAGGCAGTGATCTGTGAAATCAGTAAAGGGAAATGCCCCAAAACTGCTGAGTGCTCCTACGGTCGAATTTTCAGCAGGAGGTACTACGACAGATTCCATGACTCGTGTGTGGCTGCTGGATGGGAAAGCGTGTTGAATTCGTCGGATCCATTGTCGTGTTTCCACCGGAAATTGATAAACCTCTTTTATATCTCTTTTCCCATGGTGAAAATTAGGCCAAAAAAGAACAAGAAGTCATGGTTAACTAGGGGACTTAAAACTTCATGTAGAAATTTGAGATCCCTTCACACATTAAGAAAGTTCACGAAGTGCCCGGCTTTTCATCAATATTTTAACTCTTATAGGTCCTTGTATCGGCGACTAATAAAAATCGCCAAAAGATCCTTCTACTCAAATTGCCTAAATAAGGCCACAAACAAGTCTAAAGAATGCTGGAAGATTGTTAATGATATCCGTCAATCATACAGCAATTATTCCATGGCAGTCCCTGAATTCTGCTAATCATATAAATGACTTTTTTATTGGAATTGCTGATAAAATCCATAAAGATTTGGGTTTCCCAACAACAGATCCACTTACTTATTTATCAAGCACCAGTATTCAAGGATCATTTTTCTTTATACCTACAGACTTGGTTGAGCTTAAGGAGGTATTAACTTCTATAAAAAACAAAAACTCAGCCGGGGAGGATGGCCTATCTGCCAAAATACTCCTGAACATGCCGGACATCTCTCTGAGTGTCCTTGTTGAAGCTATAAATGCATCATGGGTTATGGGCACCTTTCCCGCTTGCCTAAAATCTGCTAAGGTTATCCCAATTCATAAGACGGGCAGCCTCACTGAACCATCAAACTTTAGACCAATATCCCTTCTGTCCACACTTTCAAAGATTATTGAAAAATTGGTTAAAAAACGTGTGATGTCTTATTTAAAATCAAAGATTATTCTTAGTGGTTCTCAGTTTGGCTTTTAAGAAAATAAAAACACAAATGACGCAATGTTTAACTTTATGAGTGATGTCTACTGTCAGATTAACGGTGGTGGAGTTTCCGCTGCTGTGTTTTGTGACTTGTCGAAAGCCTTCGACTGTGTCAGTCACGAGGTTCTGCTGCGGAAGCTCTTCCACTATGGTTTTAGGGGCTTGGCGGCGAGTTGGTTTTGTTCATATCTAAAGGGTCGTCGTCAGAGAGTGTGTGTGGGGTCGGAGTATTCTGAATATCAATCTGTTGCCTGGGGAGTACCTCAAGGGTCGGTACTGGGACCAATACTTTTTCTCCTTTATATTAATGACCTCGTCCGACTTAATATCCAGGGAAAATTCACGCTCTTTGCTGACGACACCACCGTTCTCTGGCATGGGTATGATACCGACTCTTTGAGAATAGCCATGTTGGCTGATCTTCAACTTATATATGAGTGGTTCAGGGCAAATTTACTATCATTAAATCCAGAGAAGACCAAACTAATTTGTTTTACAAATAATCGTAGTCTTGATAATATTCTTATTGCTAACTGCCCTGTCCCGCCTTATTCTAACAATAAGTTTTTGGGTCTGGTGATTGACAAGGAACTTAAGTTTGAGGACCATATACGGAGTCTCAGCAATAGGGTTTCTGCGGGTTGTTTTGCTGTTAGGGTGACCTGTCGGGAGCTTGGCATGGGGATTGGGAGAGCCGTGTACTTTTCCCTGATTGAGTCCCATCTCAGGTATGGTGTCTGCTTCTGGGGTAGTGCAAGCAACTATCTTCTACAGATGTTGTTTGTTCTACAGAAACGTGCTGTGCGTTATATATGCGGGATATCACCTAGGGAATCATGCCGACCATATTTTATCAGGAAGGGCATTCTTACAATCTACTGCCTATACATACAAGAGGTGGCATGCCTTATTTTCTCCCATCAATACAGGTTTGTCCTACAGAAGCCACGATATGTCACTCGCCAGCGGAATAATTTGCGGCTTCCCATTCCAACATCTGCCTTGGTGAAGAGATCAATTTTTTATGAAGGTATAAAAATCTTTAACCACCTACCAGAAGACATTAGAGAGGCAAAATCTCTCATCAAATTTAAGTTTCTCTTGAGGAGATTTCTGAGTGGTCGAGCTTATTACTCTGTGGCTGAATATTTCAACGACAATCAGATTTTAATTAATTAAGGGAGACCTAGCTCTTTTCCTAACCTGTTTGTTTTAAATGTTTTTCTTTTTTTAACCCTAGATGTTGCACTGTACTTAGTTAAGAAAAGTTAGATATAGTTGATTTTATTAATTCAAAAAAAAAAAAAAAATGTAAATTTTAACTGTTTAACTTTGATCCGTCATTGTAACTTGCATTTTTAAATATAATTTTAACCTTGTAACTCTGTCTCTTTAGGATTAGGTGAAGCTTTGTTTATAACAATTTTTTGTTCAAACAATAAAGCATATTTGAATTTGAATATTTTTCCTTAGCCTGCTCGATCCCCAGATCTGACTGTTCTAGATTTTTATCTGTGGGGAAGGATTAAAGATTTAGTTTTTGTCACCCCACCCAAAACATAGAACGACATGCAGGACCGAATACGTAATGCGATAAATTCCTTATCCACAGCAGAAATCCAGACAGCGGTTCTGTCAACGACGCAACGACTTCGACTGTGTATTGAAAATGAAGGAAAACAGTTTGAGCATCTAAAATACTATTAAAAATATAAAAGAGTTTATTTATTGCAAAAATTTGAGTTCTGGAGTTTTATTTTTATTGTTGAAAAACATTTTAATTAATAATTTCGGAATAAAATAAGATATCAAGTTGCGGTTTGCGCCAGTTTTTATGTTTTTTCATGCTCTTTCAGCCTAAGTAAAAAAAATTATATCGTTGTATTTAATATTTGGCAGAAAATCGCTAAAAAAGTCGAAAATAACACAAACAGCCCTCTAGCGCTCAACAAAACAACTAAGTCGGCTAAGTAATTATACCACATAGAAGCCTGATAATTATTCATGAAAACAAAAGTAAGCTCGTTAAAATTGGTAAGGCCAATCAAAAGTTATCAACATTTTTAGATATAAATATTCAACCCTTCCCCCACCTATTATTTGACAGATTAGAAAAAAAAGTTTGAAATAAAAGATGTTTAGAATTTATAATACTTTTAAATGGCAGCATTCTTTTTTAGGATTTACTTTGAATATTTTCAATAAAACCAATTTTTTCTATTTCAATGGTATATTACGCCCCCTAGCGGTCATCGTACGAACTTGTAAATAATTTCCAGCAATTTCTCTTTGTCGCTTTTAATTAAAATATTTTTTTCCCTACGCTGTGCGATGAGTAGTTACTCAGATATGGCCGGCGACCTCTCTTAGTTGTACACCCGGTACAGCGGCGCAACTGGCACGCGCCTGTTGCCTGCGACAAGTTACATCTGTGTTTGCAGGTGTGACCTCTGACATTTCTTGCACTAGTCCGGTGAAATTACGCGTTTAACTAGAGCGCGGGACTCATTAAATTATCACAAAAAATATATATTTTTTCCAAATAATGTGACTTTTTTTATAAAATCGTTTTTCCAGATACTTTAAGGTAGTAAGACTAAGTTTAGTGACAAATATATTGGGATTTAAATAAATAAACACTGCTCAACTTTCTAAAACGACCTTATTATGGTGGCGCCAGCCGGCGAGATCAATCAGAATCTTAAAGAAATAATGGCTACTATATATATTTCGATAGCATTAAATAGAAAAAAGCTTCATTTCCCACGTGCAATTTGACAAAGAAATATAATATAGCTACACACATTTATACAAATCATAATAATAATTTTATGATCAACAGAAAAGAATCCAGCGGCATCCAGTTTTAAGTCATTTTGAAAAGCTTGTTGGGCGATGCGTGTATAAAGTCCATTAAGATCTTCATAATCATTTAAAATGCGATAAATTTTTTCACATTTTTCGGTCATACCATGACAAATTGCTATGGTTTCTCTTGATGTTTGAGCCAGTTGCTCTCCTACTACTCCTAATAAAATCATATGTAACTGAAAAAGAAATATGATTTAAAGTTATATGTTTAAAAGCAATATTAACCTAAAAATGAATGAGGAATTAAAGTTAAGAGATATATTATTGGATCTTGAAATATTTGAGATGGGCACTGTCTAGGGTTGCCAACCCTCCCGATTTAGGCGGGAGGCTCCCGCTTTTTTACTTAACCTCCCGACTCCCGCGACCTGAAACAAACCTCCCGCTTTTCGGTACGTAAAAAATGCATCTTTTTTTATAATTTGGTTACCTATTTTAATGTTTACCATGATTTTATTTTATTATTACATACTTTATAATCAATCCGGCAACGCTGCCTCAGTAAATAGGTGACACACCAGCACTCTTTGACGGGTTAATTTCGCAATTCACAATTGTCACAGTTGTGGGTGCAGTTACTACTTAACTATATCCAAGTGGCCGATGAAATTTAGATGCGCAGTGGCAAAAACCCTTTGATGAAGACCGTAGCTCTTTTAAAGAGCTCCTGTTAGTTTACATCGCAGTATTATCAGAGAAAAACAAACCACCGAGAAGGGACAAAGCCGGGACCGATTTTTCTTACGCATGTGCGAGCTTATTTGGTATACCTGTCTTATTGCCGGTCCCCTGCCAGCCGTCGCGTCGGTTAGTCCGGTAATATCAGAGAAAAACAAACCACGTGTGGTGGTTTTTTTGGTGGTTCAGGTGGTTTGTTTTTCTCTGGTTATAAGGCCGACCATATTCCCACAGAAAATGCCTTTCGGTATGTTTGTGGCTATATTATGAAAAGAGCACTTGAAGTTCATATTAACTGTGATACCTGCACCAATTTCGGCAAAATGTGTGATGAAATTGATATAAATAGATTATTTCTTCATTTTAAGGCTTATAATTCCAGTATATGTAATTTTGGTGGCTTACAATCTCCGCCAGAAGGGTTTATTTCATAATATATATTTAAATTAAAGGAAATATTCAATTGTAATTTTGAGAAAATGTGCATAAACCAGGGAATAACTAACAATTTATTTAACATAATGAAAACTATTAATTATGAATACCCTTGTGCACATTTTCCAAAAACCTTTATCTTAAAATTTTTTATGGTTGAAAATATTGAAAATATTTTACACCATTAAATATAATAATAGGGTCTTAAAAACAAATAAAGATAAAAATGTTTGAAAACTAAAAATTTTGCGGAATGTATAAATGTACCTAGGTTTAATTTAATTATTGCCAATGTATTTTTGTGTTTCATTATACAATGAGCCAATATTATTTCCTCAAAAAATGAAAGTTTTTTTAGAAGATTTTTTGTTTTTTCATTATTTATCCTAAATGGTAATTTTTATAGTTGGCACTATACCGGGTGACACAGGAAAAAGGGAACACGCAATAACTTTTTTATTTTTCAAGATAAACAAATGAAATTTGGTATGTTAATAGAATGGTTATAAAGGCATATTTTGACGTATTCAATTGTTTTTTTATCACTTCCGGTTGAACCGGAAATGACAAGAACTTTCTTATTTTAAATGGGACACCCAGTATATTTTTTCATACATTTGTTTATCTTGAAAAATAAAAAAGTTGTTGCGTGTTCCCTTTTTCCTGTGTCACCCGGTATAGTTTAGGTAACTTCACTATACCAACAGTAAAATAATGTAATAGTTTTCATTTCAAATTCCCAATAAAATTTTTAATCTATTAATTGTCG
Organism: Anthonomus grandis grandis; assembly: GCF_022605725.1. NCBI lineage: Eukaryota > Metazoa > Arthropoda > Insecta > Coleoptera > Curculionidae > Anthonomus > Anthonomus grandis. Next base: position 21,229,072 of record NC_065560.1, read on the forward strand.
TATTTCTCTCCGTGTACGGAACTATTAAATTGCCAAAACGATTTTACTCCGTTACTTTATATGTAGCGCTAGTCATTTAAGCCCGCTCAAGGGCACCAAAATTGGACCCCCGAAAATCAACGGTAAATGCGGGTTTTGTCGCTTCTCGGTGGTTTGTTTTTCTCTGGTATTATAGCCGAGTGGTATAATCGAGATCAATTAAATAATAGGGCCAGGTGTTTTTTGTGCATTTTCGAAACTTATTAATTTTAAAATGTCTTTTATAAGTAAAATAAAAAATTAATCATTATTCTGTCAAAATTGAAAAATAATTAGCGATTTATTAAATTTTCAAGTCAATGCAGAAGGCAATACTCTTCTTAACACATGTGTAAATTAAAAATCAAATACCGCAACTCGCGAATATAATTAACTACTATAAAAAGTGGGTCATGGAGAATCTGATTTTAAATTTAAAACCAAGAACTCTCGTTGTAATCGATAGCCGCCCATACCACAATAAACCACTATAAAATGCATCGACTTTGTCAAGGAAAGCCAAAATGCAAGAATGGTTACTGCTTAGAAGATATGCATATGATGAATCTATGTTAAAGTCAAAGTCCAAGTCAAAAAAGTTTATTACCAAAAAAATAGTTATAAATATAATTATAGCTACATGAAAAAATAATATTGACAATTTCTGGTAAAAGGAACTGCTTCGCGATTATATAAAACCGATAGCGCAATTTGCGTGAAACAGGCCTTGAAAACATTATAAATAAACACAAAAAAAAATCCTAATTAACCTAAAAAAGAACAAAACTAAAACTAAAAAGGGTAGAAACAAAAAATGGCAAAGCAATTTGGCTGGCATGCGACGGAAGGTAACAAGAATAGACAAAAAAGAACCATAAAAGAAAGATTGGATAGGCCAGCTTATCTTTGGTCTTAGTTGATTTTGCAGTTTATACTACTATGTATCTACCACCAGTCATGCTACCAGCACAGATACAACCAGCCAACGCAAGTTGCGTTAGCTAGTTATATCTGCGCTACCAGGCATCTCGTTGGGAGTCGAGAAGAATTTGCTTAACCTTGGTGTAAAATTTATTAAATGACAAATCTTTAATATTATTTGGCAAGTTATTCCACATTGTAACTCCGACAACCGAAAATGACCTGTGGAAGCTACTTGTTCTATGTTGAGGTATCCTAAAATTTCCAACATTACGAGTATTGTGTAAATGCGAGAGAGTAGTAAATAACTTATTTAAATAAGGGGGTTGACCCGACTTTATTATTTTATATATAAAGGCATATATGTGTAATTTTCTTCTCCTTTCCATATTTAAAATAGAATTTATGTTTAAATAAGGTGTGATATGCTCCCGATAGGCAGCGCTATAAGAAAATCTTATACAGCTATTTTGCAATTTTTGTATAGATCTAGAAAGCTCAGATGTTATAGAATTAGAATATACGATATCACCGTAGTCGAGTAAGGAGAGAATGAGGCTATTGCAGAGATAATATTTGGTTTTACTCTTTAAGACATTTTTAAATCTGTACAGATTTCTAAGACGCATATAGCCTATATTTAATTTGTTTTTAATGTGTGTCTCAAAACAAAAGTTAGAATCTAAAGTCAATCCTAATATTTTCACTTCATTGACAACTGGAATTTTTTCTCCATTAATCTCAATATTTATACTTTCATATAAGTGTCTCAGAATTCCTGACTTACAGCCATATAAAATGATGTTAGATTTAGCAGGGTTAATTTTTAAGTTATGCTCATTGGAAAAATTAACTATGTTTAGTATATCCGATTTAATTTTTTGCTCAGAAATATTAAAATTTAAAAAATTTAATGGCATGTATATTTGAGAATCATCAGCATATTGTTGTAATTTACAATGTTCAATACAGTTAGGCATATCCGCAACATAAATCGAAAATAAAAGAGGTCCCAATATGGAGCCCTGAGGAACACCAACTTCCAAATCAAGATACCCTGAGTACTCCAAACTTCCATTGTTGGTTTTTAACAACACCGAATGTGATCTATTTTTAAGATAGGAATCAAAAAAAGAAACTGTAGATTCGGAACAACCAAAATATCCCAACTTTGCAAGGAGCATTGAGTGATTTATAGTATCAAATGCTTTGCTAAAATCAAGCACCGCCATGCAAGTACTTTGTTTATATTCTTCGTTAAGTCTTATATTATCTAACATTCCCACCAGACTAGTAGTTGTACTATAATTCCTCCTAAATCCCGATTGCGTATCTGGAAGTATACCAAATGAGTTAACAAAATTATAAAGTTGTTGGTGAATATGCTTTTCTAGAATTTTAGAAACTACTGATAAAATACTTATCAGTAGTTTCCTATGTCTTATGTCTTTTAGTTCTTTCGGATTAGAGATTTTTGAAATAGGTCTTATAAGTGCTTTTTTCCAGATATCAGGATATACATTTGTAAGAATGCAAGTATTTAAAATGTTTAGAAGTGGTTTTTTACAAAAAGGTAGGCAAAGCTTGATATCATTTATACAAAGTCCGTCAGCTCCTATAGCATTTGATTTTATGGTCTTAATTATACTGTTAACCCTTTCTTCATCAAGAAGACTTAAATTTAATTCTTGAATACTATTATTCCATTTATTTTCATTGTAAAAATTTAATTTGGTTTGTGATATATTATTGTTAATTTGGTTAACGCATTGAGAAAAATAATTATTTAGGGCTTCTGGATTACTAAAATTACAAGGCAGATCGGTATTCTTTGATTTAGTTAGATCTAGTTTATTAGCATTTATCCAAAAATCACGATTTTTTTTTGTAGAAAGTGTGTTAAAATATGATATTTTTTCCCGCTGAATGGCATGTTTTGTATAGTTTCGCAATTGCCTATAATAGTTTAAATTTAACTCAGTTTTATTTTTTTTATATTTTCGCAGTGCTTTATCTCGGAGCTTCATAAGCAATTTAATATTGTCTGTTATCCAAGGAGTAAATAGTTTATTTTTAATATTTTTAGTCTTAATTGGCGCATGTTTATCAACTAAACAAAGTATATTGTTGTTAAAAGCCACAAGTTTATCGTTAACGGAATTTAGGTAATATATACTATCCCAATTAAGTCTTAAAGCGTCATGCTCAAATAAATCCGTATTAATAACACTATAGTTCCTATATTTCATTTTAAAATGTCCCTCTTTACTTTTAGGAAACTCAAGACAACAGAATACTAAGTTGTGATCACTAATGGTTTGTGACAAAGACAACGAAGCGACACCATTTATTGGGAAATGTTTATTTATAATAATGACATCAAGTAGGGTACTTGTATTGTTAGATATATTCCATCTTGTAGGCTCGGTTATTACTTGATTTAAATCAAATGTATTTAAGAGCGCTAAAAATCTGTCAGAAAGTCTACACTTCTTTAGTAAATTAATATTAATATCCCCTATAAAAACCACATGATCAAATAAAGGAACAATATTTGTAAATAGATCCTCAAGGGAATCAAGAAAACTGTTAATATCTGATGAAGGTGGACGATATATCACGGTAAACAAAATATTTTTGCTAGAAATCTGAGTTTTTATGCTTAAGAATTCGAAGTTCTGTGGCGGGTTGTGAATGTGATAAACTTCAAAATTAACATATTTTTTAACATAAAACCCGACCCCACCGCCACGCCCTAATCGATCTTTCCTGACGAAATTATAACCCTCAATTTGATGTGCCAAGTTATCAGTATAAGCCGTCAACCAGGTCTCAGTCAATCCCAAAATGTCAAAATTATTATCAGTTATGTAATTTACAAATTCATCGAATCCAGTATTAAGGGACCGAATATTGAGATGACCACATAAAAACTTATTATTGGATTTTAATAATTGATGCGTATTAAGACCAACCTGGCCATTTCCGTCATTATCATCCAAAAGCCACAATTATTATAATATAATAAAGCTTTACTATATCATTCAGAGCTAAACCTAGTTGAGCTAGTTTGGGCTGAATTAAAGGGATGTTTGGTAAACATAAACGTAAACTTTAAGACGTACACTATTTTGCTCAAAATCTGTAACATTTTCTGAAGTGATACATATTTTGAACAACATAGTGACTTTTATGGAATAGAAAAATTACATGTGGAGGACAATGGTCTACAAAACTTAACCGTCAAAGAAGACAAATCCAATCTTAACTTGTAAATTTGACTTTAAAAAATATATAATATTTGTAAATATTATTATTTCACTTAAATTTAACACATTTTTGTAAAAAAAATTGTTGTATTATATAAATATGTAGTTGAATAGAAGTCCATATTCATACATATCCATAATACATTTACCTAAGTGACCTATATGCATTTTTCTTGGAGATAAAGACTTCCCCTATTTGTAATCTTTATATAAATATGTGTTGAATTTTAGTTACTATAGATAGATACTACATTTATTTTAAAATATTGTTAAAAGTTAGACAAATTCGTAAATTTCACGGCTTATAAATGCCGAGCGTAAATTCAATAAAAAGATGGGAATTTACAATGTTGCATTAAGTTAATCGTTTTTTGTTCCTGTTGCACACTGACCCTTTTGTCTGCGTATCTTATCGGCCACTTGGATTTGGTTGAGTTGTAGTATACTACAAACTAAAACAAAACAGCGCATGCGTCATTCGGTTCGGGATTTTAATTTTTTGGCGGCCAATCTACGTATGGGATTTTAGAGGCTCATTAAGGAACAACAATTTTATGGATCCTCTATGGATTAAAAAAGTACGATGATAACACGAAAGTTGCCATGTTTAAACGAGAAGCAGATGCATTTTTGGAGGGAATTATAAACTACTTGGAGAAATGGTAAACATTTTTGATAAACTAAAGTAGATATATGTTGAAAACATATTTAATATATATTGAATTTTTAATTTAATGGATTTGCAATGGAGAAAAGAGAGAAACAGACTGGACATAAGACATTAGAAGCGGAATTAATAGTCAAACTTAAAAAAGATGGTGCAAATATCATAAAAAAGGTTAATCTAGCTAAAAATAATAATAAAGTTTTGTGATATTTTATTTTTGCTATTACATTAAAGACATAAATGTTATTAGTTTTTATATGTCCCACTTTTTAAAAAGACGGTTTTGGTTAATGTGTTGTAATGTGATTTTCTATGTAATATATTTTTTTTGTTTAGATTAATGTTTTAAAAATATTTTTCAACATTTTGATTTGTTTCTACTTAGTCGTTTTGTTTGTCTTCGAAAAATTGGTCAAGATTTGTTTAAAAGTTTCAAGATAAATTACTTTTATTTGAAGTTTTTTAAAGTTATGTTTTATTACTACATTTTCATGCTTTTTATGTTAAAATGTGGCATAAGAAAAGCGCGTCGCCACCTCGCGGCCTCGAAACCACACTGCCTTACTTAAAGAGAGTTTTTGAGGCCATCATTGCAATGGGGTATGTTCCACTAGCATGGAGGGCGGCAAATGTGGTCTTTATCCAAAAACCGGGTAAGAAAGACTACCGTCAACCAAAGTCCTTTAAGGCAATAATAAGCCTGACTTCATTTTTACTAAAGACTATAGAAAGGCTTATAGACAGGTATATAACAGAGGAGATTCTAATAGAATCGCCACTACATAGGAATCAGCATGCCTACATGAAAGGGAAGTCGACGGAAACGGCACTTCACTCTCTAGTGAGCAAAGCTGAAAAAGCAATAGAGAACAAGGAAACAACAAGTGGAACAGTGGTGTCGGGAGACAGGGCTATCGGTCAACCCTGAAAAGATCGAGCTCATTCTCTTTACTAAGAGGCGAAATTTGACAGGCTTTAAACCTCATCACAGGCATTATGTATCAGACTCGCCTAACTTTGAGGCAGCAGGTCAAATACTTGGGAGTCATTTTAGACAGCAAGCTCACGTTTAAAACTCACGTAGAGTAGGCAGCAAATAAGAAAACGGCCCTTGTGTCAATTACGGCGAACAATAGGTACAAGATATAGTCTTAAACCCCATGTTCTCCAGTGGCTTTATACCGCAGTCATACGACCGAGGATCTCGAACGGATTCGTGGTATGGTGGCCAGCCGTATTGAAGGTCACCAACGCCCAAAAGCTGACCAGACTGCGAAGATTGGTCTGCTTGGGAATTACTGGAGCTATGAGAACAACACCTGCGGCACCACTATTCTTCTTAGGCTACCATAAGAGGATGAGAGATAGCGGAGGGTGGCGCAATGTACACTTAGGACAAGGCCATATGACGATTGCTCTCAGGATGTATAAGAACATACCAATTCTGACATCCAGATGCACTACAGAAAGTTGCAAACTAAGGTTAAAGAAGGGGTTTTAAGTCGAAATCCCGACAAGGGAAGAATGGTTGGCGAACCAAGTTAAAGAGCCAAGTGGTTTCCAGGCTTGGTACACGGATGGATCATGGATGAAAAGCACCAATTCAGCCGGAGCCGGAGTGTACAGGATGGAAACGAACACAGGAGAATCCTTCCCGCTAGGGAAACACACCACAGTTTTCCAAGCGGAGGTGTTTGGTATACTCAAAATAGCGAACAAACGAGAGGCATTGGAAGGTGACGGGGGGATTTGCATCTACTCCGATAGTCAAGCTGCCCTCAAGGCGATTCAGAAACCCAGGGCCAGCTCAGCGCTAGTCCTGGAATGCAGAGACGCATTGGAAAGGCTTGCAGCACACAAGGAAGTAAGACTGAGGTGGGTCCCAGGACACCAAGGTGTTGAGGGCAATTAGCGGGCCGACGAACTGGCAACACAAGGTTCCGTTTCACCTGCTGACTCGTAAACGTAAACGTAAGAGACGTAAGAGAGAGTAAATTAGTAAGTAAAGTAACATACCCTGGATATTTTGAGGATGGGAGAAGTAAGTCACGTACCGAAAAATACGCGCGTAAAACGGTGTCGACACTTATTGATCAATCCAGTCTTCGGTCAATGCCAGAAGTTAAAGTATTATTAAGTATTGATTAAGAGAAAATTAAAGTTAATAATTATAATTACTATAAGCATGTGATGAGGAAACACAATCCTTATGTTCAATCCAACTTGCTGCTAATGCAATGTCTACCATATGCAAGATTACTCTCAAAGTCCATTTTCGAGACCTTATGAAAATTCTATGAAGACTTATAGCTGGTCTAGAAGATCTACACCACCCATACAATGATTGTACTGTTTTACAATTTCTGGTCTTTTTACTTCAATATACTTGGACGTCTGTTTATCCCATCTTTTAACAATGTCTTCCTCACCCTTTCCTAGGCTAAAAACAGAGACTTATTGTCCAGCCATTTGACTAGAACTATCCCGTCATCGCTTACTATCTCCTCGGAATTTTTCCTTTTTTCCCATTTCTTTATCTGATGAAAGAGATGGTTTGAAAGATATATTTGCCTGAATAGTGCCAGCTGCGAATTTTTTTTTCCTTTAATGCTTTTAGTAGTAAGTACGAAGAGAAATAATTGTCATAAAACCATTTATGACCTTCTTCTGGTGAAGTCAAAGGGCTGTCAACTTTTGGCACACGAACAAATACCTTTTTGCACCGGTACCACCGGTTTACCACTGGGACAAGGCATGTTGCAAATTGGATCTCAACTGGAAAAATCGGTCTCTATTCATATTCTCCTAAAAACCCCTAATTCCTAAAACTCTTTCAAAGTATGTGCGAACTCTAGGAAATTTAAGTAAATTTCCAATAATTATATGAAGACCCAACAAAGTTTGAATTTCCGATGCGCTAGCATTCCTAAAAGTGCAATTTTTTTGCGCAGCATAAATATTTATGTAAAAAGCCATATTTTCAAAGTCCAAATTAGAAATGTAGCGTTCAAAGTTTTCAAAAAAAAAATGGCATTAAAAGTGATTCTGGTTCTACCAGATCTTTCACTATTCACACATATTCTAATGGTCCCTATTTACTGGTGGACTTTGCTTTGTGGACGTTGTTTGCTTCCAAACAACTGACTTTTTTTATTCTTTCGAACTAGAGCTAATGGTATGTTTTTATCTTCACTACTTTCATTGTCATCGCTTTGTTGTATTGCTTCATTCTTCATTTCATTCTTCATTGCTTCATGTATTCGTCATCCTTATCCTCTGGCTAAGTTTCATCCCCAGCTTCAACATAGGTATCTTCCAAGTCGGAGAGATCACTATTTTCAATCATGTCTATAAGTTTTTGGACGTGGCTGGGGTCATTCAAGTTGTATCGTTTCTCTTTTTTATCCATTTTTTGGCCCTTCTGTAAAAAAACATATTTTCTTTGAGAAAAAGGTATTTGTAGGTTTTTAAGTACAAAAACCACTAGTACCAAATGTACATATGACTGTACGTATGAATACAGTAACCGATACGATTTCTACATATGAATGTATAAGCTAGTTTTAGACCACATAAATACAAAAAAAAGCAATATATCGAAATTTAAGAAAAATAAAACACTTTTAGTAATTTCTTAAACGAATAAACCTACCTGACTCAAAGTAAAACACTAAATAAATATTGATAGCTGCCCGCGTGCTGCGACTTGTGAAACCTTCGATTGAATTCTGGACGTTATTTGCCAGATACGTCACTAGATGGAACCATGTTAATTATTATTTTTTAAGGTATTGTATACATGGAGATGTGCACCAGGTCTGAAGAAATTAAATAAGGAGAAAGCTACATCGCCTGTTGCAGAGCATATACCCAAGCGTCGTTTACAAATCGCCAAAAACTAGGCAATCCGCTATACTCATTATTGCGAATGTTAGCATCAGTCATATCGAGTGATCGTGTCGAGTCGTGATTTTAGAATCCCAATGAGGGTTTAAAAACAAAATCATTGAAAAAATTAATTTAGTGCCTGACAGGTCACACGTCAAACGTCAGCGTCGTCAACTTCATTATCGTTAGTTAATATATTTTTTGTTGGCAACACTAAAAATGTTCAGAGTGACCAACATCAAAAGGACACAAACACTATAAAAATGGCGGCCACCAGGCTGGACATTTTTCGGCATCGTGGCCATATACATTAGCAGTCCAGGTATATTTATTAAGTTCGTGGTTGGAAGCGGAAAGAAAACTAAACTGTTATCTTTTCTACTCTTTACTCGATGTTAGTCGTGATTTTAGCAATAAATAATACTACAATAGTAATCCCAAACAAAGAAAGGTAAAATTCTCATTTAAAACAGTTCTTCATAAAATATAACCTCAAAACGAACCATTTCCCGAGTGCTTCCTTGAGCTAACGTTACACGCAATCTTCAACGACTCGGCTACGACTCTAATGTGATACCAATACCAAAGTTAACAGAATATAATATGTAGTATAGGTAATATATAGTAGGTTTCTCCCGTAACAACTTAAATATAAGATTATTAAATAACCGTTGTCTCTGACACTTACGTAGCATCCCCACAAACGTATTATTTTATCATTATAAATTTAAAGAAATATATTGGCCGGAAAAAAAATTCCTGCCCTAAATTTAAGTTGGTTATTTCAATGTTTCTAATTATTTTATTATTGGTTATTCCAAATTTTCTTTATAACACAGGTTTTATAAGAAATTTTTTTTTATTATAGGCACATCAAAATAGTCTAGGCGATAAGGGTGAAAAGCCGTTTTATTTTTAGGCGAAAAAAAGGGTTTCCAAGATAAATTGTGTTTATTAGTTGTCGGATATTCCTTTAAAGATACCTTATAACATTCATTATATTAAGTTATTCTTGTTGATATTAAATAAACAGTTTAAATTCTTTAAGGCGTATTTGGTCAACTGAAAAATGTATTCAGAACAATTTGTGCTACCAGTGTGGTGAAATTGTCAAACAGTGGGCTGCCAGAGGCAATTGTGCATATAGGTCTCCTGATGGACCCGTCATGCCGCACCGGGGGTTACCAGAGTCCAATGGCCTTAGGAAAACCGATAAGGCTCTCTGATGGTCTGAAGAACTTAAAGTCACTCGGTACACTGAAGGTGTTACCCAAGCATTTAAGCCAGGCGCGCGTGAGTGCTGGGCACTCCCCGACCACGTAGTCAACGGTTTCATCCTCCTCCCAGCACCACCGGAATTCCGGATTGTTCGCAATACCAATGGTATGGAGATGGCTTCTTAAGTGCCAGTGTCCGGTTAAAAGACCTGTCACTAGCCGAATTACGCATCTTTTTAGGCGTAGTAGATTTTTGGTGAGACAGGCAAAGGGCCCACCCATGTGCGTTTTGGCTTATCTCATACCAGGGAACTCAGTGCATCTTCGGTGGGTCCACTTGCCCAGCAGACTCTTCACTCCGGCCCCATCGGCACATTCGCGGATCCCAGTCTGGCAAAAAAGTCCGCTTCTTCGTTACCTGCATGGCCTGCGTGGCCAGGTATCCAAACGAGCTGAACCCTGCAGTTGACCTGCACCAGTTTTTCCAGGACTTTTATGCACTAGTACGACCTTGGAGCTTACTTTTATGGCCGTGATAGCCGTACGAGCATACTGATACGCCATCTGTGTACCAGATGGTCCCCCTGTTTAGCAATGCAGACCAGATTTTTGCGTGTCCTCATTGCCTCGAATTCTACAACGAGGTCCAGAGGCGGAAGGCTTAGTAGAGTCTTAAGCACTCTAGTTGGCACCGTTCGCATGGAACCCGTTATGCTGAGACATGCAAGATGTTGGACTCTGTCCGGTTGAGCGCGAATTTTCGCTTTCTCCGTACGTGGCCACCAAACGTAGCCCCGTATGTGAGAAGGGGTCTTACAATGCGCGAGTAGGTCAAGTGGAGGATCTTAGGAGACAGATTCCAGGCATTGCCGAAAGCCCGCCTGCATGCCCATAGCGCGCAGGTGGCCTTCTTGATTCTGGTGTTTGCGTAATCGTACCAGGAGAGTTTAGAATCTAGTTTGATTCCCAGAAATCGAACTGTCCTGGAGTAATGCAGCTGCACGTCACCTAGAGCTATAACAGGGTGCGTGCCAAAGTTACGTCTCCTCGTGTGTAGTAGGATCTCTACTTTATGGCGTTAATCCTAAGACTACCCGAGAGGCACCATATGTCCAATATACGCAGGGCTCTCATCATAGGACCCCGCATTGAGGCGGCGTCTTTCCCCGGGCAAAGGATTACCAGATCGTCAGCGTAGGTTTGTATGTAGAGACCAGCATTGTTTAAAATATTTATCAGGCTATCGACTTACAAGGCACCTTAAGGTTAGGGGAAATACTCCTCCCTGCGGTACTCGACCCATAATTCAAAACTGGATTATGGGTCGAGTACAGACAATTTTTTTAAAAAATCGAGATAGAAAAATCGATCTCTTGTTTTACAATAACTGATGGACAGCTGTCAATATTACGGGCGACGTTGCCAAATTAACATATCCTTAAAAAATTCTTGACATTCTCTCACCTGAGACATGACATTGCCACTACCCCACTTAAAAGAAGTCTTTTCTGGCCTGTGTAAAGCTTTCCAACCACATCTGATCCAATTAAAATTTCTATGGGCGCTGGATCTCCTAAATCAGACAAAATGTTAAACCTTTTTAATTCTTTTATCAAGGTCCCCAAGGTTCAAGGTTTCCCCGGAACACCGGAGAAACCTCAGCACATATGGGCTAACGCCTCTATGACACCGCTATATTTCTCATTACTCAGTTTTACATCGTAACAGTCATGTTTTATCACGGACATGGCTTCCCCAAACAAGCAATATTTAATTTCAGCCTGATGCTTAGAAGTATAGTGCAACAGCTGAGTAATAGACTTCAAGATATATGTATTCTGGGAACCTGTATTATTTGGACCCATTGACGTCACTAATGTCCACCCACAAAGTCTACATAAACACATGACTTGAAGTTCCATTGGTGCAGGACAATAAAACTGGAGAAGACCCACTCGGTGACACCAAATTTTGCTCTCTTCCTTCTTTGACTGGTTTGGTCCCTCCTGGATCAGGGCACATCAAGGCTATATGTGAAATGTAAACTAAACATGTGCAAATGCTAATATAATAAATTACTGCAAATTAAACATGTTAATCGAGCCTGATGCCCAATTTTTTAACAATGAAAGCAAGCTCTTTCTGAGGTCAAAATTTCCTTTATTTTTACTAAGAATTCTAATTGGCGCTATGATGAGTTTAATCACAAAACACCCATTTTGGCACAGAATTAGACTTTGACTCATGATTAACCAAGCTGGCAGCAGTTGGAACTGTATGATTTGTGGTTAAACGCTTAACTAGTACACATGTATCATGTGGGCTAATACTGCAGAGTCCAAAACCCTCAGTGGCCAAACTGATCCTTTGCTCCCCCTCAACTTTTAATTAGTTACTACAAGTTATTAAGCCTAATCTCAGATGTGGATGTGGATGCACCATTAGAAACAGTTCTCTTCTTCCCTTGGCTTAATTCCCGTATGTCACTGGACCTTGAAATATTTTTTATAGAGTTCACAGCAGCCAACGGAGATCTGTACCCCACCCTGAGTAACTCCTCTGGTATGCAGGATTCAATTAAAGGAAAAAGCATAGATGCACATCCCTCGGAAGACATCCCCAATGTCTCAAGAGCACGAAGCTGTGTAAAAATACCATCATACAGTAGGGAAAGGTCAATTTTACCAGTAGAATTCGCATTATTAATAATTAACTTTAAAAGTTCCCGCACATAAATTTCTATCTGTAAATCTTGCCTAAAACGAGCCTTAAGGCAATTAATAACTTCATGGTAATTTTTCCCTATAGTTGGAAAACTTTTAACATATTGCCTAGCCTTACTATTAGGTACAGTAGCTTGTAATAAATATTCAACTTTATCATTGTGGTCTATACTGGGGTCGTCATGCACTTTACTGAATTGGGCTCAAAATGGCAGCCATTCCTTAACATTACCATCGAATTTCTAAATTGTATAACAGGAAGTTTAAAATTTCTCTTACCATGACTTCTGCTTGACATGGATGAACTAGATTCTGCATGTTCACTTTCACCCACGCCTATTGCCTTGGCTTGGTACTCGTTAAAAGAGCGTACACTTGTTCATCCAGAGCCCTGAGGTTATCGGATTTGGAAGTCAACAAGTCGAACAGGACCTTAATTCCCGTGACACTTTTTTCATTTTTGAGTATAGCTGTTCTAATTCATTGCCATGCTTAGTGAACATAGAACGTGAAACTTTTCTATTCTTCTTCAGCTGCTCCATAACGGCAGAAGACAAAATAGACTAAAAATAAACGGTAAACCAGTCCACTCTAAACCTTGTTTAAATCTCGCACGAGCGTGTAATATTTAACTGGAAGTTCACTTCAAAAAATACTAATCCATTTACGCACGTTTCTTGGAAAACTGAAGGCTCAACTTTTGCGCGGAAAAAACGGCGGGGAATGACTGTGGCACAAAATCGACAAGTCACAAAGGGTTTTTTAGCCTATATTAATTTCAATTCAACTCTGTAGTCCTGTCACGGTCGCCACTATGTTAGATCGTGCCCCAGAAAGCTACCCGCTTAAAGGTTCACGTCGATTCGCAAAAGAAGAATTTGCAATTAGGGAAAAATAAAACATTTATTTCTCCCGACTACAAAACACCATATAATAAGCTTACATGCCAGATTAAAACATACACAAACTTCATGAAATACACATCGTACTAAAATTGTAATTAAAAGCAAAAATAAGTACAATCCACCCTACGGATTCTTTAACAGACAAAATACCACAACTAACAAAATGTAACGTGAAAAAACTGGGTAAATGCGTCGAGTACAGACAATTACTAAAAAAAATCGATAACCCCCTCTTTTTTCACAACTGATGGGCAGCTGTCAATAATGCGGGCGACATTGCCAAATTAACATATGCTTAAGAAATTCCTGACAAAACATCTTGGTCGTGAAACACAGTTTTGAGCTGTCGGTATGATACAGGGTAGCATGAACATCTGCGATGTAGCAGTAAAAGTGCACTAAAGGAATGTTGTAGTAGGGATTTGAAGACATCGGTGATGTGAGATAAAGACATATTGATCCAACAAAAGCAACAGAATCTATAGACAATAGGTTTAATCGCCGTTATGCATTTACAAAACCCCAAATATTATTGCCAACCTGCTAAAAAGGGAGCTTCAAAATATACTTACTGACATAAGTGTTACACCTAAAAGGTGTAAGTTTAGTTTTTATCGATTTCTGCAATATTTTAAGATAATATCATCTAAAACGTACAGTTTATCCTGGTGGTGGAGAAGGTTATGTGAGGACGTCAATGAAATGCCTCGCAGTGCAAGGATCTACAAAGTGCTCACGCCCCGATGGCGCTAGAGTGGACAAATCAAATTTTCGTATCTGCTCCGCCACTGCTACCGTAGGGGTTCTATTTTGAATGTACAAGTAGAAGAACTTTTTTACCAGAGGCAACCGGATCAAGTCTAATTTTATTCGGGTATACTTTAACCAAAACCCTGAGCTACTTTACCTTTATTTAGGGTAGACTGCAACTAGTAAATAAAACACCAAATAATTACATTTGTGAGAATATTTATTTGTTGTAAAATAAATATCTCTGTAGTCACCCAATTAGTGTTAAAATAAGAAAACTGGAATGTATTTCAACGAAAACAAATAATCTTAAATTTAAGTCATGCGCTCACCAATTCATGCTTTTCTTAACTAAAATAACAACAGTAAAACTATTAATATACAATAAAACAAATTATCAAAAATACCAGCAAAATTTGATACCTTTTTTTACATGAATTTGGTATCAAGTTATATTTCAATTTAATTTTAAATATAAGGAGAGCGAAGGAAAAACTGTCTCTTTAATTCTATAACACTTATTGAGACACTAATTCACCAGTAAACTCTAGGTTTAAATCAGGAAAGCACTACACTGGATGGTTTTGTTTTGTAGGTACTTTACATTAATTACACGTAACATTATGAAATCTGCGTAGATTGGTCAGCCATACAGTACAATAAACTTAAAAGGTTACCTTGTATGGTTTTCCCACCATCGGAATCCAGAGCAGGTAAGTATCAATGCACAGGTACCACGAGCAGCAGCCATCACCATCAGACACAATTAACGAGACAACGTCTTACGTCGTCTTATGTTATCAATTGGTTTAATTACCGAGCCAAAAATAACTATCGTACCGTTATTTTTGCACACAAAATGGTACTTAAATTGAGCACATTTCGCATAAAAATATATACTAGGTTTAATATAAAAATCGTTATCTTAACGATTAAGAGCAAATAAAATATATAAATTGCAATTTTTCTGCAATTAGAGCAAATAATTGTCACTCGACAATTTGTGGCGAGAGGAAAATTTGAGCTAGAAACAAGAGCAGTATGTCTTCGAGCGAGTGTGAAATGTGACTGTCGCGATGGGGGACGGGGGCTGTAGTAAATCGTTACGTACTTGTCCGCGCCGCATCTAATTCGCCCCGATTTCGGGAATTTGGCGGTCTGATTGTGTTAAAGAGGGACGAACATACGTAAAATATTTCTTTGTCTCAAACACAGTGACGGCACGATTTTATTTGGGGTTTAACTTGTTTGGAATGTGTTTTCCAAACAGGCACTTTCATACAAACCAGATGAGAGCCGCTTGAAGTCCTGGCACAAACACACTTCCGCAGGAAATAAAATAAATTCAATAGAATAAATAAAATAAATTAATTGCTTCATCAATTTGGAGAAAACGCTAGGTCAGAACCTTGGCAACCATCCAAAGTAAACTGGCTTTTTACCAGAATAATAATATATATAATTTCGCCTAGTGCGATTAAAGGTGCTATTAAATAATTTCAGTCCTTTAAATCACCAAAAGGGGGGGAAGAAATCTATCCAGCACTTTCAATTTCAAGTTTGGCTGAACTTACTTTTACCCCACGTGTTAGTAATCCTTAGAGCCAGTCTAGCATGGGGGAATGTACATTCCAACGTGCCGGAAAGCCACCAACGTAATATACATACCAAAAGCGAAGCGACTAATTGCGGACGACCCTGGCGATGTGGCGCTAGAGAAACGCCCGCTTAATGCTACCAATACGCCTACCAGGTAGGTAAATCAACAGATTTAGATCTCAACAATCTTCTAACGAGCATCAGTAACTCGTTGAAACAAAAGGAAGTGGCAGTGGCGACCTTGTTAGACATAGTGGAGGCCTGCAACAATGCATTGTCACGCTTACTCTATGAATCGACAGCAGCAAGAGAGTCAGTCCTCCTATCTGCAACTGGATTAAAGCCATGCTAAGTGATGGATGAATAACGGCCACCTTACAGGGCTAACGTGTGCACTTCTGGGCCGCGCGAAGTTGCCCGTAGGGAGGGGTACTGTATCACCCTTCCTGTGGTCGCTACTCGTTGACGACCTATTAGCCATAATTTGACTGTGGGAGGTCGAAGTCCAAGCTAACGCAGATGATCTGTTGATCCTATTAAAAGGAAAAAATGAGAAAGCAATCTTAACAGTACTACAAGAGTGCTGAACATCATTCTAAAATGGCGCGAGGCGAATGATATGTCCATTAATCCGCATAAATAGGTAATAGCGCCATTCACCAGAAAAAGGAATACGGGCGAACTCAAACCGCCAATCCTGAGAGGTAAAACCATCCAATTTGCAACGGAAGCGAAATATCTTGGAGTAACCTTAGATAGGACGCTTAAATGGAACTCGCATCTTGACAAAACAATCAAGAAAGAAAAACTGTCCCTATGGAACTGTCATAGGATATGCGGCAAAACCTGGGAAATGAACCCAAAACAGATGCAGTGGTTATACACACAGGTTATTAGACCTATGATATCCTACGGCTCTGTGGTGTGGTGGAGCGAAGCAACACAGCAACTGGCCAAAACAAAACTTAACAGCCTTTGAAGGCAGGCCTGCTTGCTCATTATGAGGGCGATCAAAACCACCCCGACATGGAAGTACTACTTGGACTGACCTGTCTGCATATACAGATCGTGTTTTCGTTCGTTACTTATAGGAAACTGCATAGAGGCGAAATCTTGCAACGTCGCGCGTGTACGAATGCCTGCGACACAGAACCGCCCCGGCCGGCCCGGCCCAGTGTTGCCAGACGTACCATAATTATAGAATTGTACCATAATTTTGCAACATTTTTTGCTTGCTCCATAATTTGTACCCTAATCAGAAATGTACCATAGTTGAACCATAATTTTGTTTTTTTTTTTGGGTTTTATAAATTTCTATGATTATTTTTTATATTAATATGATATGAACAATTTCGCAGTAAAATGCGAAATGTACATGAAAAATCCCATTAAACACAAAACTACATTAAGACACAACCCTTCTAAACGTCAACGTCAACAGTCCGTCATTTGTTTTTATTATTTGAGGTTAAGTTGTTTTGTTATTATTTTTGTTTGCTTTTGGCTGTTGGGGGTGAAATAGAACTAAAGAATAAAGCTTCAATAATTATTATAAGATTATGACCTCCAACTCCGACTTAAAAAAAAAAACATATAAATATTTCTGATTCTGAATCCGAAGATGAAAATAGTGAACGAAACTCAAAACAAGTTAAGTTTGGAAATAAAAATAGACGAGCAAATAGACCCCAAAGCTATCGAAAGGATTGGGAATTAGATAAGTCGTTTGAGGGTTGGTTAAAACCTGTTAAAGGTAGGAAAATAATATATTTTGTTCCTAAAACTTTATGACTCTATTATTTCTTTTAGATAAACCAACCAAAGCTCGATGTCATGCATGTGACATAGAGTTTCAGGCTGACATATCCGTAATAAAAAACCATAGTATATAATTGATATTTTTGTTTTTTTGTATATATCTTTATTCATTTTTTATTATACCTAACATTTCAATAATGTTTTTATGCAGTATTTTTTTGTTTTTCTTGTTTGGTTAAACCAATTTATCCAATATACAAATTTGTATATGTAAAGTCCAGTGCAACGATATATTAGAATGGTCACCCGTCAAAACACCAGCATTCCACCTGCCAAACAATGTCATCCACCTTCTATTTACATTGTTTAAGAAGTAAAATGCTGGTGTTTTGACGGGTGACCATTCTAATATATCGTTGCACTGGACTTTATTTGTGTTAATGTTTATCTATTTTTAATTTAGATTTTGAGTGCAATGTTTTGTTCATTTTTCAATAAATTACTATCTTTGTTAAAAAAGTATTTTATTTCTACTAGAAATCGTTCTTTTAATTAAAAGAAATGATCAGAATAGAAAATTTGATTAAATTTATAATCCATTATCAACAAAATGTAACACACTTTATAAGTTTGGCGACGGCGCGACTGTGACGTGACGTCATACATAGGAAAAGGTTGTGTACTGACAGAATTGAATGATCATGTACCATAATTTTGTAAAAAATTCCATAATTTTGGCCAGAATGTACCATAATTCTCACCCAATCATCTGGCAACACTGGGCCGGCCCGAGGACGGGATTAGTAAACATCTGACTTTCGTGGGAGCTGCGTTGTTTGGCGACAAAATGTCCCAAAATATTACGCGAAAATTCAGGCATTTTTAAAATATTTATTCTAATGCGGGTTTTACAGACATGACAATGTGTAAAACCCGCATAGAATTGTAATCCTAAAATGTTTAATATGCTGTGTTTTGCATAATGAAAATTAAAGCGTTATTCTAAGAAAAAATAAAATATCAACTCTGATAAAAATATAATAAAAAATCAGAAATAAAACTCTAATAAACAAACTTAACAACATATCATTTTTTAAATAAAAGGCTCAAATAAACCGCCTTCTTTCGTTAAACAAAAACTTTACCTATCGTAAAAGCTATTGCGCACCCCCAAAAGAGTTTTAGGTAAAATGGAATTGGCACCTTCGACAATTTTATTTTGCAACTCCTTTAAATTTGTTGGCCTACTAAATTCATGCTTGTAAATGGTCTGCTTAAGGTAACCCCACAGATAAAAGTCATTTGGAGACAAATCTGTAGATCTAGGAGGCCATTTAATATCGCCAGTCCCACTAATAAGGCGGATAGGAAAAGTATTTGTTAAAAATTATTTTACCCTAGCCGCGTTATGAGCAGGACAGCCATCTTGCTGAAAATAAACCGATCCCAGGTCTACATCAGGTAGGATTTGAATGACAGGAAGAACTTGGTTTTGCAGCAACTCAAGGTACTTTTGGGCGTTTAACGTGCCATCAATAAAAAATGGCCCTATAACATTGTCGCCCAAAATACCTGCTCAAACATTCAATTTCTGAGGATACTGAGTACGAAACTGAAAATTTCTGTGCTCGTTTTCCTGAGATCAATAACAAACAATGGAAGGATTGTGTTTGCCATGTAATGGAAAAGAAGATTCATCAGAAAACAAAATATTTTTAAAAAAATATTCCATCGTGGTTTCACAAAATTCAATTCTTCGCCACTGGTCTTCAGGAAATATTTCCTGAGTTTTTGAATACTTGAAACATTTGTACCCATATTTTTTCCAGATACGAGCAACAGTTTTATTGCTCATTCCCAGTTCCTCTCCAAGACTTCTAGTGGACCGTGTCGAATCAAGTCCTAGGGTACTGCAAACCATTTCTTCCCGCCGTTCTATATCCTGGACCACTTCAACAGGTGGTTCTTGACATTTTGTGTGGCATTT
Source organism: Anthonomus grandis grandis (assembly GCF_022605725.1). Lineage (NCBI taxonomy): Eukaryota > Metazoa > Arthropoda > Insecta > Coleoptera > Curculionidae > Anthonomus > Anthonomus grandis. The sequence continues at coordinate 21,248,774 of NC_065560.1, forward strand.
TTTACAATCTTGAAGACAAAAAGATGTCTCAAAATTTGTAACCACATTTAAAACCGCTTTTGCACAAGGAATCGGTCTATTCTCAAATGTCACTGAAAACAAATCTCTACATTGTACTGCCGAATTGCCTCCATAAAACCATTTAATTAGTTGAATTCTTTCGGAATAACCTTTATTCTTTCGGTATAAACAGCCATAGTGAAAAAAACACGAAAATAACGCTCAAAAATTATTAATGCAACGTGCAGTAACACAGCAAAGTGAGGTCTGCTGACTCCCGGTTCAAAAAATAAAAACGAAAAATTCCGCCACCTGCAAGCCGCAACCAAGCGGTGTTGCCATTATTTTGGGTAATACGTAGCTCACGATAACACGATCAGTATACCTGCAGTGGGAAGCCATAAGAATTACTTACAGGCTGCATCATGTCATAATAAATAGCATCTCGGCAAACAAAGTCTGGATGGAATCAACTCAACTGGTTGAGAAGGTGTGCAATCACAGCATATGTTAAAAGACGAATATGCCCAGCCAATGAGAATCGAAGACGGGACCGAAAACCGACTGATCCCTTCGTTTACGTTCGTGAAATTTTGCGCGCGAATGGCATATTACTTTTGTTTTGTTTTCCCTAACCTAGATTGCAGATTTTATTTGCTTTGCTTCCTAAATGATTTAATTATCATCGATAATTATTATTATATCGATTTTGTGACTATTTGAGTGCTCACAACAATCATAGTGTTTAGTGTTGACTCGCTAATTTTTAGTTTAAGAACAAACATTTTAGTGTTTGACTTTCAATTTCTAGTAAATTTTGCAATAATTTTTTTAGCTGCTGCAGTATCTGTTTACGATAATTATGGCAACACTAAGGTAAGATATATTTTTTTAGTTCTAATCTGAATTATTATGTATTTTCTAGTCAACAAAATGCAATCTGCAAAGTCTGTGAGAAGCAATTTTCAAGCACATCGATGAGAAACAGACAGCTTAAGAAGTTTCACCCAGAATTTGTTGGCCAGGAATACAAGAAACACATTACATGTCCAATGTGTACAAACATTACCTAGGCATTTTCTTATTTTAATAGTTTAACAAACATTTGCTTGATTTTGGAGATGGCGCGCATGTAGTAGTCTGTGAATTTCAACCGCTCTCTAATTTTGCTTATTAACAAAGATTTATTAAAAAAATAATTATAAAAACTTAAAGAAACGCATTCTATAAGTAAGTATCTCTATATTGAGAAAAAAGTGTACGTGAAAACAGTGTCCAAAGTTGTTGTTTTTGTGAGTTTTATACCACGAAAACCCAACACCCAAACAAGCAGCCAGCAGCCATCATGGTTATCGCATCCGCCGACATGCGCGAAATTAAAAGTGCCATTATTAGTACATTCAACGATAAATTTTTGGAGGAAATTGCTTCAAAAGTCGCTGCTATTATAGGGAAGAAACTGGAAGAAAGGGTTAACCAACAATCAGTGGCTATTAAAACCCTAGAAAATCGCGTTGAGCAATTGACGCGGGAAAACGAGAGACTTCTTAACATGGCCGACGATCAGGAGCAGCTAGCAAGGAATCAAAATATCCGTATATTCGGTGTTAAACATGAAGATCAAGAAAACATCGAGAATACAGTCCTCGACCTTTTCAAGAACAAAATTAAGGTAAACATTCAAAAATCTGACTTCATTAAGTACCACCGCATTCCAAATAAAAATAGAACAGATAAGCCGGAAGCTATCTTGGTGAGATTTGCATCGTATAAGGTGCGCGACACGGTATTAAAGAGCAGAAAAAATCTTAAAAATACGGGATTGCAAATAAAAGAAGACCTAACAAAATTTCGACTTGGGTTACTTCAAACGGCTGTCGAGCGATTTTCAAAAAACAATGCATGGGTATTAAATGGAAATGTTTTCGTAAAAAAAAGTGATGTGGTGCACCGTGTTAATAATAAACTGGACTTGGATACACTATAATCCAACTCTTATTAATAAAACTGTGGCTAGTGAGCTTTAACGAGATATAATGAGGCTCAAACTTGATACTAGGTATTGGATTTACTTAACAAAAATAAATAAAGGTAAATCTGCATTGTTACTATTTTTTACATTATGGTGTTGGTACTTATGCAAACTTTAAATATATTACATTGGGCGGTTGTCAACAAAATCACATACATACTTACATAATATGTTGAGTTGTTTGTTTTACTTATTTCAATTAATTCTAAATGTTTACTCATCATGTTTTTTTTTTTTTGTTTTTGGAGTTTTTTTGTTATTTTGGGAATTTTTTCAAAAATAGTTTTTTTGTTATTTTTTTCTCTAGGGGTATGGAGCGCGCAAAATTGGGGCTAACTACGCATAATAGGGAGTCAGGGAAAATGTGGTGGTATGTTTGGGAATATGGCTGATCACTTGTCTGCTCAACATCGAGAAAATGTATATAATTATGTGTCAAATGATAACTATCTTACAGACTTGCAGGGTTTTTTGGTGGGTCATCTTAATGTGAGATCGATAAATACAGGATTTGACGAGTTCCAAAATTATGTCAGAATATAAATTTGATATACTGGGTTTAACTGAAACATGGTTAAATCCAGGTATACCTAATAACTTGTATAATATTCCTGGATATAGATTTGTCAGGCAAGATAGGGCTCAAAGGGGAGGCGGGGTAGCACTGTATATTAATAAAAACATAAGTTTTGCGCTAGTTGATCTAAATCAAAATTTATTTAAATATATAGCTATAAAATTTATAATTAAAAACAAAAACCATATTTTTATCAATATTTATAAAGCACCCACAGTGAGCAATTCTTTATTTCTTGATCAATTTGAGGATATTTTAGGTAACTTATCTGTCAACTATGACAATATTATTATAGTGGGCTACTTTAATATAAACCTCTTAAGTAACTCTACCTACCCCAACAAGCTTAGGCAGTTATTACAAATATTTCAATATACTCAGCACATTCAGGAACCTACTAGATTTGACTTTACACATCAGAGACATAGCCTCATTGATTTTATAATCACAGGTCAAAATATTAATTGTACAAAATCTGGATCCCTGGCTATTTGTCAAAGTATTACGGATCACAATTTAATATATTCTCTTCTCAAGATATCAAAAAATCATAATAAGTTTAAAACTATTACTTTTGGAGATTACAATAGCATTAACATTGACACATTTATAAACCAAGGGAAGTTAATATCTTGGGATCGATTGTATAGGGCTAACGATGTAAATGAAAAAGTTTCCATTTTAAATTCCACTTTAATACAAATAATAAATGAACATGCTTCCTTAAAAACTAAAAAAAAATGATAACAGATAATGTCAAAAAGTTAATAAAATTAAGAGATAATGCCCACAGAAAATTTTTAAGAACAAAATTAGATCAACATTTTACAGACAGCTTCGAAACTTCACAAAACATGCAATTGCTAGGGAAAAAATTACATTTTTTAATACTTTTGCGAAGAGTAATGGAAGGGCTTTTTGGAGTACAGCAAAAAAACTTCATCTTACATCTAAAAATAATCAAATAGACATTCTGGAAACTCTTAATAACGCCACTCATATACATGATTTTTTTTTAGAAACAGATAATGAGCCTAATACAGTACCAAATCATCTCATTGACTTTTATAAAAACAACAAACTAATTACTCATATTAATTTAAAATTCAAATTAATTACCCATGAAAATTTGTTTAAAATTATTTCTAAAATAAAATCTAATACTGTTGGCGAGGACCTTTTATCAATAAGGGATATAAAATTGTGTCTACCCTTTTGTGCGGATGCTATTGTAAATGTTAATAATTCTTGCATATTAACTTATCCAACAATCTGGAAAACTGCAAAAATTTTACCACTACCTAAAACTAACGATCCAAAAACCGTTAAAGATATAAGACCAATTAGTACACTTTCTGCTATGTCAAAAATATTTGAAAAGCATATCTACTCAAAAATTGAGTCATTCATAGAACAGCAAAATATAGTCCCAACCTGCCAATCTGGTTTTAGAAAGAATTTTAGCACAACATCAGCACTAACTAATATCCTCAATGATATAAGAGAAAATCAAGAACAAACAAATAGTACTTGCATGACACTTTTAGATTTTAGTAAAGCTTTCGATACGGTACATATTGAACTGGTATTAGCAAAATTAAAGTATTACGGATTCTCTACAGATGCACTAAATTTGTTACAAAATATCTTAACCTTTAGTTACGTAAGTACAAAAAAAGACTCTACAATAATAAAGTCGGATCTCAAACTTGTCAAAAAGGGAGTACCTCAAGGATCCGTCCTTTCTCCTCTGTTATTTGCCATTTATGTAGCAGATATGTACAGGAGTGTTAAATTTTGTAAATTCAATCAATTTGCCGACGACACCCAACTTACTATATCTGTAGTGAAGAGTAATGTGATAGAAGCTAAAGAAAAACTTACTAATGACTTAGACCAATTATTCTTATATTCAAAGAACCATAATTTAAAATTAAACGCAAATAAATCTAAAATTCTTATAATAAACAAAGATAAACAACTTCGTGAACAAATTGAACAAATATTTTGAGGTATCTTTAAATAATAATACTATACCAGTCGTTCAAAATGCAAAAAATTTGGGGGTTATTTTTGACACAGACCTATCTTTTCAGCAACATATAAATAGTAAACTTTCCACTGCATATTTAAGACTTAAAAATATTAATTATAATAAAAAGTATCTACCTCAAAAACAAAAATATTTTTTATGTAATTCTCTGGTTCTGTCCCTGTTTGATTATTGTGATGTTGTCTATGGTGACTCGCTATCATTGGTAACTAAAAGATCCATTCAAAAGATGCAAAACTGGTGTATGAGGTTATCATATAATATATCTTATAGAGAGCATATAACGCCCTATCTAAATGAATTTAAAATTTTAAATATGGCCAACAGACGAAAACAACATTTTTACTGTCTCATACACAGAGTAATAAGTACTGGCAAACCCCCCTACCTTTTAGAAAAATTTAAACGGCTTCCAAGAACTACTTTAGGGCTACAGCGTACCGCCAATGACCAAACCTATATTGTACCCCACCATAGAACTTCATGCTATGAAAAAAGTTTTGCATACACTGCTGTTAAAATGTGGAATAGCTTGACATAAGTCCTTAAGAATTCAAAATTTTTGTTTTTTAAAAATTCAATAAATAAGATCCTATTGGAAGAACAGACTAGGTTATAAGTTTTAAAAGCCACATAAATAAATTTAAGTACTTAAATAAGATCAATATTATAATAACTTCGATGTTGAGATTTTTTATTTTTTTATTTCATATTGTTTCTAATATTCTGCTACGCCCTGACTTATCCCTAAAATCTAACTGTCATCAAGACTCGTTTTCCTTCTGCGCGCTCCCATTCTCTTCAGAACTTTTACTTTTAATTTGTCTTTTTGTTTTCTTTTGTTTTTTTTTTGGGAATTATTTTATTAAGTAGTTTTTTATTTATTTCTCTTTGCATACTTTATATGTACTATTTTTTTAATGTATTTTTTGTATTTATTATAGTAGCTATTTATTAGGTTAAGGGTCCTTTCGCAGGCGTCCGCTCAGCGGTCACTGTTACCGGTTTTGTAATCGTGAATTGGTCCTTTTTTGTCAACTGTGTATATTATGTGTAACTAATTCATAATTTTTTACTTTTGGCAAAATAAACAATTTTGAATTTGAATTGAATTTGAATATTCACACGATTAAACAATCATTTTTAAATTTTAGGGATTTTAAATAATATACCTCTTGGAGAGCGCAAAGTAGTAATAGGGAGATCAATGATGATTGCCAGGCCCGAAATAAATTTAAGAATGGAGAAGAACGCAATTGTAACAGGAGCGACATCAAAAGTAGTATAAACTCTTAGTCATCAGACATAATTGTATATTTTGTTGTTTACTTTTAGGATTCAATAGGTCATGTAAAAAGAGAAGTGTCTGGGGGAAACATATGTATTCAAGAAACATGCGCCTCGAGGATTTTAGTTAAGCTTTTAAAGAATGGTAATAATATTGCATAAATTTTTATATTCCTAGACTAATTCATAATTTTAATCCTTTGGAGGAACAGTTGATGGGACATTTTTTGAAACATATGTAGGACATGTAGACAAGTTTGCAGCTGTGAGAAATGAACGAATAATTCAAGATGCTAGAAAAATTCAGAATGACACAATAGAAAGGCTAAACTTGCTAACAAGAGGTGACCTGGCATATTTGATAAGGTAATATAATGTTGACAAGAAAAGAGATGGTTATGATATGGTAGCCACTGCTTTGAAAATTAATGAATCAAATAGCCAAGGGAAAAATTATGCATTTGTTTTCAAAGGAATTGGTATGTGAATATGTATTAAAATTACAACAATTAATACGATAATTTTATTTTAGTTTTTCAGAATTGAAAAATTACTACATAAAAATAATTGCATGAAAAATAATTTTCATGTTTTTGGATTGTTTAATGTGTTTTATATATACATACTCACTTATGCAGTTGTACTTACTTACTAATTAATACAACAGCCCCACCGAACTCGGTTCCCTATTACGCATGTTTACACTTCAAAAACCCTAGAAATACTTAGTGTCCTAAGGATGACAGGTTTCTGTTTTTTTCTTTATTTCCCATCCAACAACTATCTCCAGTAATAATGGATATTGCTTTCATACCTCTATCGCTATCATAATAAAATGATTTCAATAAGGTACTACATATGTAGATATCTATAAAAATCAAATTTCGCAACTATTTATAAATTACCTATATTCCTATTCTTAAAAATCTTAATCACGCTGTAAATATGTATAAAAAAATCATGAATTTACTAATTTATCACAGCTGAAAATATTTCTTTATTGAGCGTCTTTTATATGCATATTGCATTTCTTTTTCCATCTAAAATTTAAATACCTAACAAAAAAAGTCTTATATTAGCATATCTATAGGTCAGAGATGCTAAATCTTGCTGTTCAATTACATGCATTGAAAAAATCATATTCTGAACTTTAGCAGTACGCAAGCTACGCCTCTGTGGTGCCGGAATGCTCTCATTGGCTGGACATATTCGTATTTTAACATATGCTTGCAATCACAGCACACTTGGTATGCTATCAGACCTTATGCCAAGCAAAACATTAAACACATTTTATTTGTTCAGACGGCTCCAAAACCAATTTTGGAGTAGAAACTGAAATATACTGCACTAACCCAAGGCCAGAAATCTCTGTCTGCCCTGGAAAACACTACTCAATTTTTCAAGTACATGCCATTGAAATCTGCGGAAGAATGCTTCAAACTGCAATTCGAAGACAAAACCATCAAAATCTACAGTGACAATCAGGCGGTTCTAAAACCGCTAGAATCTCCTACCTGCACAGCTGGAGTAATGTGGAGCTGCAAAACGAGCTCATACTGCTTGGAGAAGGGAACAAAATTATTTTAACATGGATTCCGGGACATGCTGGTCTTACAGGAAATGAGACGGCTGAGAAGCTAGCCAAAAAAGGAGCAAAATGCAGCCTGATATGCCCACAACCAGCATTAAGCATTGCCTACCATACGGCAAAACACACAATCACATAACCTGGTGCATAACAAAGCAAAGCGCTAATAGGAGGGATTCCGTTAATCCCTTCGTAGGCCCCGAACCTTGTCTCGGTCTTAGCAAAAAACGAATCTCCCAGACACTTAATAATTGGACCTGGGAAAAAACAAGGAAGAATTGGAGAACAGAAGGATATAGACAGGCCAAGGAAATGATACCAGACCATGATGACTCTAAAGTAAAGCAACTGCTAACAAAGACCCGACAGAGTATCCAAGACTGGGTGGGAATCCTGGGCACAACAGTCTAAACAGGCATCTACACCTTCTTGGTATAAGAGAAAGCTCACTCTGTTCGAATTGCGGTACAGGGAAGGAAACTTCATACCACATACTAGGTATCTGTGAGTATCCACATACTAGAGTCGCCTGAGAAGGAAAACTTTCTGAGCAAAGATATTCCAACGGGAAGATGTTAAAGATCTGGACTGGGACAACGTGCAAGCCTTTATGAAAAGGCGGACTCAGTGAAGACCTACTTGCCGAGCTCTAGCTCCCCCATCCTTACTACTACTATTACTACTGGGAAAGATTACCAGGACACCACCATGCGAAGGCTTTAACACTAGACGCAACAAAAATATAACACATACCATAGGAGAACTTCCCAGGAAGGACCTAGAAGCCTTAATGGGAATGTATACCGGTCACTGCAGACTGCCTTACCACATGAATAGGATTGGTTTGGTGGAAATCGCCGAATGCAGACTATGGATGGAAAAAGACGAGACTGCAAGCACTAGAGACAATCAGACAGGCCATCTTCAGCAATGCCTTACCTAAGAAGGAAGACATTAAGAATATTTCCCCTATCAAATTATCGCACTCTTAAAAAAGGCGGACTTGATTGGGGAAGTATAAACACCTAGAAGTAAGCCACAATAGACCTAGGTTCGCAGCGGGAGGACACAAGGTATCCCACTCACAACAAATCTAACCTAACCTAAGTTAATATCAATTTGCGGATGACACGCAAGTCTATTAATTAGACTATCGGGATAATGACATGCGTGTGTGCGCGATGTACGTTTTTGAAGGTGGTAGACAATGGTACAGTGAAAACATCTTGTCGAAATTTGCATTGTCTTATTTATTTAGTCTAACACTACGTTTCGGTTGGTAAGTATCTCCAACCGTTATCAAGTGTAAACTGACAGCAAACTACTATTCTATAGGCTTATATACTAGATGTGTGCAGCGATGTGGAAAGGATAGTCATCCGTGAAAAGAGTTGGGGGGAGGACACGCCTCTCTCTAGATCCTACATTGTCCTGAGAGTAGAGGCTTCCAGATGTTGGGTACATCGACGCTTGGCTGGCTAAAGATCCCCTGATTCTGTGAAATGAAAACTGCCTCTACGAACTTCCTCTTCCGCCAGTGCTGTTCCTTGTGCAGAATCTTGGCTTCTGACCAATGGATATTGTGTCCATTATGCCACGCGTGCTCTGCTATTCCGGATTTGGAAACCTCTCCTCTTGCGCGATGTACGTTCTGTTATGTAAGAAGGCCATTTGGTCATTGATGGTTTTCGGTTTTCCTGTGTGTTCCTTGAAGTAGAGTCGTCTTTTAACAAAGTAAAATGATGATGATGGCTTACGGCCGAAAGCGCTACGAAGATATCAATATATTTTTTACATTCGACTTTTCCGGAAGTCTATTAATGTTTCAATCCTGATAATATGCCTTTGACATGTTGAGACACGAACACTGATATGCAAATCATTCACAAAATTTCCATAGCTTATAAACTGGGCTTTGCGCGCGAATGATTGTTTTATGATGATAATGCTGATAAATAACTCTGTATAGGTTGGAGGACAGCAGTTTGCGCATTTTATTTAAAAAATGGATTTTCAAAAAATAAGCAACACCGTTTAGGGAATTAAAAGTAGTTTAATGGGTACTTACCGTCATATAAGCAATATCCAATAAATTTAATTCAAGATCTGTAGGCGTTCCATATCTTACTTCTTTTACAAAAATGAACAGTAGGTTGTGAACAACTATTAGGGAGTTACTCATATAGAAGTAAAATATTGCCACACCAAAAATACCGTTAATATAGTTTACACATCTGACTATTAATAAATGTTGTTCCTTTAAACTTTTTAATTTCAAATAGTTATTACTGATTGATAATTGTTGATTGATATATCGTATATACTTAGTAATATTCCAAGTAAGTACTCCAGCCAGTACTGCAACAGCCTCAATCCGTCTTCGCCAAAATATATAAATAATTTCAGGCGCCCAATAAATCACTTTTTTAGAAGTTCTACTTTCCACAATAAGCGATAAAATTTTCATTATGGCCAAACAAAACCATATCAGTAACAAGCCTTGCAACTTATATGTCGGAAATCGCTTATATTTCAGTTTTTTGTTTATAAACTGTAAATCTCTTAAAATATTACGAATTTCGGCACTTTTGCTGAAAAGATTAATTAAAACAATTATATTTCCAATTTGTAGACATGCGTTATTCATTATAATTGTATATTTAACAATGCCTTTAGATGGGTAAAAGAAGAGTTGAAATAAAAATCTATTTTGAAAAGCAACACTGGTGACAAAAACTGTAATTATACATGTTATATAAATAATTTTTTTCCCAATTAATTGTATTTGTACTGGAGGATATAATAAAAATACAAAGACCAAAATAAATTTATACAGACTAAACTGCTGTATCACGCTCACCATTGTTGTTAAAATGATTTTATCGCTGAGAATATTTAGTTTCACATCATATACATTAGGCCTAATGTGTCCCAGAAAAGTTTTTTTTTTATTGAAGTCATTATATACCTTGGCATTATACTTGAAGAGTAAGTATGTACATCGCGTGTTTAATTTATTCATGTATAAAAATACTATTTTCATTGTAAAAAATAGGTCAGTGAATCCACAGAAAATCTCCCTTTCAACTGTAAAAGATGAAAAATGTATTTTTGTTCCAAGCAGCATAGAAACCCTACATTGTAGGGTGTAATGTAAAGTAGGGGGATGTAACGTTTAGTTTTCTTAATATTTTATATGTTTTTTAGGAATTTCGAGGGAAATTAAAATCACCTGTTTTTCAGTCTTCAGTGTTTATATTGGTCTTGCCGTTCTTTACCGTTCTATGTACAGATTAAAAAGAGGAGGGGGAGAGCCCCTTCATGCGCTTTTATAACTCACAATTGCCAACCAAATAAAACTAAATATTCCTATAAAAATAACTATTTACATTAAGCAAGGTTTACATTAAAAACTAAAGGCAAACATGTATGAAGTTATAAGTTACAATAAATGGTGGAGGCGCTAGAAAACCTTTTACTTTACAGTATTGCGTCACTATTTTGCGCAGTAAGTTTTATATGTTGCGCAGTACCTTAAAATTCGTTTCTGCTCAAACTCGGCACCATACAAGTACGTTGAAACCGGTGAAAACATACCTATAACCATTGTGAAAATTATATTTTGAAAAATAAAATATAAAATTTAAAAAAATAAATAATTTAGCCTGTACTGCTGTAGCATATACTCTTACAGTGCACCAGTTTTCAATCAATTGTTTCAATTTTTATTCGAATTTTGTTTCTTAATTATCTTCATGGGATACGACCAAGTCAGGATAGTAATTGGGAAAAACAGATAAGGCAATATTGCAGGCAGGCCTGGATTACCCATGGGGCTAAAGGGGCTGGAGCCCCGGGCCCCGTCATTCAGAGCCCCACTGAATTACGTAACTTTCCAGCACTCTTAAAAAGACTATCTATGAAAATGCATTTACAGACTGACTCTAACTTTATTAGATTTTGTGTTATTGAATTTTAAAAAACCGGCTAAAAACAATAATTTTTGACGCCTGCATTTCCCCTTAATAATTTGGTCAATAGGCAATAAACCCGGAGTTGAAAAGAATTTTTTCAAATTGAAATTCAAAACAAATTTATTTATCATGAAGGTAAATAAATAATCATATACAATATTGTAGCATAATAATATACATATGTTGTACAACCTACCAAATACATGATAAATAGGACCATGCCTCGATTATAGAGAACCGTTTACACAGGTTCATCATAAGATAGAACCTGTGTGGCATAGCCCTTCAAAAACCTTAAAAGTAAAAAGTAAAAAAAAAAAGATTTTCTTAATTAATCGAGACATGCATGTGTGGAGTATCATATTCAAGTATTTAAGTAAGGCGAAGCAGGCGGGGGTTCTGGATATGCAGGAAAGGTAAATTATTTAATATTTATAACAATAATAAGTAGACAGCAATAGAAGACCGAGCGGCTCAGCTCTTTTAATTTTTATTGTAGATTAAGTATTGTTTTTTTGAGAATCAAGCAGTTTATTATGAATATATTTTTTATATGCAGTAAACGGAAAACTTTTGCAATTAGCCGGAAGTCTATTCCAAAGTTGAGAGGCGACAAAAACAAAAGATTTTTGAAAATTTGCTGTTCTATGTTGTGGTATTCTAAATAAATTTATAAATCTAGTGTTATGCTCATGAAGAAAATTTGTAAAATTGTTAGCTAAATATAATGGCTCCCTAGTTTTTATAACTTTATACACGAAGGAATACATGTGATATTTTCTACGATTTTTCATATTTAGAATTAAGTTATTGTTTAAATAAGGAGAAATGTGACTTCTAAATGGAATTTTGTAGGAAAAACGCATACAACAATTCTGAAGTTTTTGTATTGAGTAAGCGGAGTCTTCAGTCAATGAATCCGAATATACCACATCACAATAATCAAATAAGGATAAAACAAGTGTGTTACATAAAAAATATTTAGTTTTAGGAGGTAAATGATTTTTTAAGTCGTAAAGTTTTCTTAAGCGCATGTATGCAATTTTGAGCTTATTCTTTATATGTGTTTGAAATGAAATACCGCTATCAATGTATACTCCTAAGTTTTTGACCTCTCGTACTACTGGTAGCTGCTCATTACGAATTTTTGCATTTAAAGTTGTTGCTGCATTAAGGGCGTTCTTTCCACCACCCAGAAAAATTATACATGATTTAGACGAATTTAATTTCAAATTATGGTCGCAGGAAAAGTTATCTATATTTTCTAAATCCTTATTAAATTGTTCTTCTATTATGGGTAGAGTTTCACGTGAAAATGAAGTATACAGCTGGGAATCGTCAGCATATTGTTGTAACATTGAGTACTTTATGCAGGATTTCATATCTGCAACATACAATGAAAAAAGCAACGGCCCCAAAATAGAACCCTGGGGAACACCGGTAGATACAGGATAATAACTTGATTTTTCAGTTGTAGAAGCCTTGTTGATTACTACGCAATTCACTCTATTATTAAGATATGACTTAAAGAAATCAATCGCGTTATTCGAAAAACCAAAATAATAAAGCTTTGCTAATAACATTTCGTGGTTTAAAGTATCGAAAGCTCTACTAAAATCCAATAATCCAAGACATGTTATTTCCTTTTTTTCCTCATTTATCCTACAGTTATTAAGAAGGTGTACTAGACTCGTGGTAGTGCTAAAGTTCTTTCTAAAACCCGATTGGCAGTCCGGGATGATATTGCAAAAATCGATAAAGCTGCATATTTGTTGGTGCACAAACCTTTCTAAAATTTTAGAAACCAGAGGCAGTATACTAATGGGTCTGAGGTCTTTAAACCCTTTTGGATCAGCCACCTTTTCTAGAGGTTTTAAAATAGCTTTTTTCCAAATTGTAGGATAAAAATTTTGTAATAAGCAGCTATTTAAAATATTTAATAATGGTTTTGTAAGATATGGTAGGCACATTTCTAGATCTTTTAAGCCTATGGAGTCTTCACCTATTGCGTTACAGTGTATTGTTTTAATGATTTTAATTAATGTTGGCTCATCCAATTGTGTAAAATTTAGGTAAGACCTTGTGTCAAAATACCTATTAGCTTTATAAAAATTAATTTTTTCATTTGAAGTTGTATCAGCTGTAGTATTTAAACCTGAAAAATAGTTCCTAAGAGCAGTTGCATTTAAAAACTTGTCTGGTAAGCCAGAATTCCTCTTACAGCCAAGGTTTAATTTTCTTGCAGCATTCCAAAATTCTCTTCCATGCTTTTGTGACATTGTGTTGAAATAGGTGATTTTTTCCCTCGCAACAGCATGCTTAGTGAAATTCCTTAATTACCGGTTAAGTACTGGAGGTGTGCTTCAGTTTTTTGTTTCAAATATCTACGATGAGCCTTATCTCTTTCTTTCATAAGAAATTCAATATTATTTGTAATCCACGGCGTAAACGGTTTTTCTTTTACCTTTTTGGATAATAGCGGAGCATGTTTATTTATTAAAAATAATATATTCCTATTAAATATGTCAATCTTTTTATCTATATCTTGTGTAAAATATATATTATCCCATGGTAGCTGTTCTAATATACATAACTTAGTAACTTAGTTTAACTTAGTTTAATAATATAAATAACTTAGACGCAAGTTAAACTGATCGCGATTTATATTATTATAATTTCTATACTGGATGTATTTAACAGTATCACGTCCCTTGGCAAAATCCAAAACAGTATATACCATATTATGGTCTGAAATGTCTGGCGAAATACTTACTGAACCTGATTTTTTTATGATTGATGATTGGTTTGTTATAATAACATCAATGAGGCTGAAACTATTTGCAACAAAATTTATTCGAGTAGGTTCTGTAATAACCTGTTTTAGGTTAAAAATTTCTAAGAGTCTTTCAAGTTTTTTTTTCGGTGAATGTTGTTTTAAAAAGTCAATGTTAATATCTCCAACAAAGATAACCTGATCGTAAAATGGCAAGGATAAGCTACATATTTCCTCTAACCAATCAATAAAATGATCCGCATTAGATGAAGGCGGACGATATACAGTTGTAAACAGAATTGATCTTTTATTTATATTAAGTTTAATGCTAACATATTCAAAATCAGCTGAAATTACATTAAAATATATATTTTCATTTTTATATTTGTTTTTAATGTATATCCCTACGCCTCCACCCCTTCCTACTCGATCTCTCCTAATAAGTTTGTATCCAGGAATTTCGAAGCTACTGCTATCATGCTCAGGAGTTAACCACGTTTCTGACAGTCCCAAAATGTCAAAGTCGTAATCAAATACATAATTTGAAAATTCGTCAAATCCGGTATTCATCGATCGAATATTAGAATGCGCAACAGTAAAATTCATATCTACCCTCTTATAATCTTGATTAATCAAATTATCTTGCTGATTAACCGCTCGTATTGCTGTATTAACCGCCATCACCCCATAAAAAATATCCTGACCCACGCACATCCACCCACCCCCTTCGCCATGACACTAAAACTAACAAATATTTAATGCAAACTATTAACCATACATTCTCAAAACATAAATTTAATTGAAACAAAACGCATATCACAACAGCAGCACTCACTATGTTTTGACTAAACATTATTGCATAGGTGCACCTTGGCCTATTTAAATAATATTCACAAGATATAAGATTACATCCTTGAGATTTAAATACATCAAAAAGAAAATTAATAAATGAAGTGATCACATTGGATCTTGTGTCGTAACTTAGAACCAGAAGTTATTTTTTAACTAAACTAATTTATAATTGTAATTTAAGATGAAAATAATTATAATTAATCAGTGTTATATAAATATACACACCAAACTTATACACATAACTGTGATTAGAAAAACTGGATATGAAAGACAAAAGTTCATAAGCTTTAATCATTATATTATTATAATTTTAATAGAGTGAGAGTAAAAAAGATATACAATATAGGCCTTGTCCTTCCCATCTGTATAGACCCAATTACTCAAATACTGAAGATTGAGAATCTTAATACTACAAACTAAATAACTAATAATTCAAAAAATAAATGATACACAGAGAGCGTAAGTTTTTTGAAAAGCATTTTGAAAGGTAAATAATATAATATGGAGTTTCCTGATATAAACAACATAAAAAATGCAAGATACATGAACTGAAAAAAAAAATAAAACAAAAACCAAAAAAAAGAAAATTACAATAAACCGGAAAAAAAAACACCATATTCAAGTCGTTAACCTTCTTTGATCAATTCAACACATTTACACTTTGAACCCAACTTAAAAATAAAAACACTTACATTAGTAATTACTCGTGTCCTGATTGTTGTCGTTCTTCCTTGTAAGTTCACCCAGTTTGTCTTCAGAATTTATTAGCACTTTAACACCTTTATGCACAACAAACACTTGCCCCCCTTTGGTCCAGCAGGAGTTTTTATATTGAACTTGAACTTTTTTTAACAAACTATGCTGGGAAACCGTAAGCAGCTCGGATAACATGACTTTTGTCCCCTTCAACGACCGTTTACTGTAGAAAATTTTATCGCGCAACCATCTCTGGCAAAATGAGACTACAACTGGCCTAGGTTTTAAGGCCAGCTGTTGATCTTTACTGCCCAGCCGGTGACAAAAATTTATATCATATTTGCGTACCGGAATATTTATTTTTGTAGAAATGAGATCAATAATACCTTCGTACAGATCGTCATTTGAATTTTCTTCAATGCCGTGAACTAATACGGTGTTTCTATTGGTTGCCGTACTGTGTTTTGACACTTGAAGGTTTAATTGCGTAATGTTTTGACGGATATTATTTATGTTTTCTAATACAGTTTTTTCAAAGGTAGAAAATCTTACTGATAACTCAGCAATATCCTCCAAATGAGAGTTATCCCTTGAGGTGGATGTCGATGTGGTTCTTGCTTTTAGATTCTTCTTAAAGCTGTCAAATTCGGTTTTAAACTGGGACGCCATTTGCTCTACTCGTTCATTCAACTTTTGGATTTCGGGATTTTGACTTACTTGGGCGTTTGACGAATTAACTGTATTTCTCCCCATGGCTGGAACTACTTAAAATAACACCTTAAACACTTGTAACTAATTATTTTTACATTAATAGGATATAAATTAATGAAATTTACGGACCGAGGTGACCGAACGTTGTACTTATCTACGCCGGCGCATAATCCTTAATCGCGCATAATTTATATGTGCAGTTTTGCAGGTGTTTATTTATTTAGGTTTTCTACTTATTTTAATTTACGATTTATATTATTATATACTTGGATCTGCTTTTTATTAGCACTGCTGCTTTTCTAGGCTTCATTGTTCTTTGTTTTACAAAAGAAAAAACTTTTAGGCCGGGCGAACGTTGAGGCGCAGTGTGACGTGCGTTGACGCAGGGTGAAGTGAACTGCCTGGTTTCAAGTGAACTGCGCGCCTGGGTAGTCCGAAAGATGAAACGCAGTTTATCGTATACCTGCGTCCAGATTAAACGCAGTTCTACTGAATAGATTCCTACTATTTTCTATGATGTATACATATTTGCTTAATTTATTAGACTCGGAATCTGATTCTGACTTTGTTGACGAATAAATAGCGTATACAACTATATTCAGAAGAAAACTGCCAAAAAGTGATTACTTAAAAAAGAGAAAGACTCACGGAGAATTCGTTCTTCAGAAAGAACTTTCTGAAGAAAAGTACAAAAATGATTACCGAGTAACCCGTGCATAGTTTGCAGAAATTCACGGATTTATTAAAGAAGACAGAAGCTGAAGGGTGTAATGCGTCAAAACCCATCGGAACGGAAGAAAAACTAGCCGTATGTTTAAGGTAAGAAATGTATTTATGTATTTTAACTCAAACAATTAACATTCCCAATAACAAAATAAGATAACTGTTCTAGTTTTATATAAAAAAGTAAGATCAGTTAACAGAAAATTGGTTTATAAAGTTAACTAAGGTTCCCTCTCTTGATTGATCTTTTTCTAACGAAATATCCTGTAAAGGTGCTTCATTGGAAATGTTGATAACGTCAAGATGTGAAGAATTATCGGAATACGTTGAGAAGGGCGTAGACGATGAAGAGCTTTGATAGTCATTGTGGTTTTGATTAAAAATCTGATGCCGATCAGTAGTAGATTCGTAAACTTGAGACGTTCGATATGTATTACGTTCAGCCAGGTTCATTCTGTATGGCTGCGGAATGTTGAGTAAAGTGGCTTCTTCATTCGACACTACTTTATAAACATTATTTCTCACAATGTGTTGTGATGCTGGTGGCATTTTTTTTGTTATCTCGTACATTGACATAAAAAAATGATATAAGGGATCTTTTGGAGGTTGTATCTTTTCTAATATCATTTCTCTCTCAACTGATCTCTCTGCCGCTCTTATTTCTCGATTTTCTATATATCGCTTAAGTAAGACACCAACATTATCTTTCTTTTGAACTTGGTTTTGCCTCATAGGTATCTTTTTGATTGAACATCTAGGCATGTTGGAAACCCTCTCTTCTCTTGGTATTGACGGTGTTTCTGCCATTGGAGTAGAGGGAAGATTTATTAGTGGAATATCTTCATGATCACGTTCTTTATGTTGAAGACCCACACTATTGGCTTCAGTTTCTGCTTCAATCTCATCTTCACACTCAAGTTCATCGTAATCTTGCGTTTGTGATTCCTCATCACTGGCGTTAGTGAAATTGGTATCTCTTTTCCTATTTGTCATGTAACGTTGAAGAAACCCCATTTTTTTCTGGAACTTCCACAGTTTTTGACTTGTAGCGGCAGCGCCACTCCTTATACATTTTTGTTGCCTTCTAATTGCGTCCCGAAAAGAATGTCTCAATTTCTCCCACATGATTTTCGCTTCTGAACCTGCAACAAAATTTACATAAAGATACATAAAAAATCGTTGAAACAAACTATAAAAATGTTCTAAGTAAATAATAATATAGTTTAATAAGGATTAACTATATATACAGGTTGGACCAGGTTTTTCATGACAAACTTTAAAGTCGATAGAAATTGAACACCGTATCTCAAAAATAAAGAAATTTGTTTATTAAAAAAGATTTCTATCGACTCTTAAATTTTGTCACAACAAACCTAGTCCACCCTGTAGTGTTTTTGAATTAAGCGCCAAAATACAATTACAGATTTTCAGGCATTAAGCTCATACTTTAGTATTGAATTTCTTAACACATTCTTTCATTTTATAAAACTAGTGAAAGCTAAAGAAAGTTAATGATAATCTGGCGCCTACTTCAAAAAGTATAGAAACCTTTTAATTATTATTAATTTATTATAATTTCATACACTTAAGTTATTTTTAAAGTTTTACTTTCAAATATGTATTTTATTTTTCAGGTACATCGCTTCAGGGAACTGCTTTAAAAGTATGGGCTACAGTTATAGAATGAGTGACCGAACAGTATCCAATATTGTAAATGAAGTAGCAGGAGCTATTTGGAAACGTATGCAACCATTATGTAAGCCACAAGGAACAGCAGAACATTGGACGTCCATTGCACATGGTTTTGAAGAAAGGTGGCAATTTCCACATTGCATCGGAGCTATTGACGGGAAGCATGTATTAATAAAGAAGCCAGGTTTAAGTGGTTCCTCATTTTTTAATTATAAAAAACTTTCTCTATTGTATTAATGGCTATTGTGGACTCAAACTACAAATTCATTACTATTGATGTTGGCTCAATGGGACGATTTAGTGACGGAAACATTTTTGGTAGCAGTGTTTTAGCAAAAAAACTTAAGAACAACACTTTGAATATCCCTCCAGCTTCTCTAATACCTATAATTGATGATCCAATGCCATATGTATTTGTAGGAGACGAAGCTTTTCCTTTGTGTGAAAATTTAATGCGACCATATCCAAAACGAAGTGGCATGGACAATTACGAGGACAAAGTTTTTAAATACAGACTTTCGCGGGCTCGACAAACTGTGGAATGTTCTTTCGGTATTCTTGCTTCCCGTTTTCGTGTTTTTCGTTCACCATTTGAATGCAAATTAGACAGTGTAGTGAAAGTTGTAAAAGCATCTTGCTTGCTGCATAACTATTTGAGAAATTCTCCAATTTCACAAATCGAAGAATTCTCCGAAAATATGCCGGAACATCAGCTACTTCCACTTCGTAAAATTAATACTCGAAGTCCATCTAAAGCTTTTTGCGTTCGTCAAAACTTCAGAGAATACTTCGTATCACCAGCAGGATCGCTGCCCTGGCAGAGAGATAGTGTATTGAGAGGGAAATACTAAAATCTACGTACGCATGTACCGTACAAACTAAAACGTGACAAAATTGCATTATTTTAGAATAGGAAAAAAGGGAAATGCGCAATTTTTACAAGGATCAGCCCATCTATTTTATTATAGAATGTAGTTTAAAAAGATAATGTGTAAAAGTGTGTAGCTTAGCGATGTTTATGTTTAGGTACTTAGCTATATATATGTACATATATGTTTATGTTCAAATCTCAAAAAATAGAAAAAAAAATTAAATAAAAGTAATTACCTGTTTTCAGTCCAACATCCATCGCAATTTCGTCCCATAGCTGCTGTTTTAATTTCGATTTCATATAATCAACATCATTTGTGTCATATAAGACCTTTCTACATCGAACGGCTTCAATTAGCTTTTCCTCCATACCTATTTCTCAGATGCACAGATATGAAAAATCACGACGGTTTTGTGTTTAGATCGCAGGCTAACGCAGGCTCACGGCGTACAAAAACTGCGCCACCTCACGCTGCGTCTGAATATTCGCTGTTCTATCGACGTCTATTGATTACAGAAATCTGCGGTGAGTCACCCTGCGTCGCCTCACTTAACTGCGTCTCAACGTTCGCCCGGCCTTATACTAAAATTATTCCTGCGGCGAGACGCTCGAGTTTTTTAAAGGCATCTTTGTTCTTTCTATATTATTCCTTCTCTATGGCTTGTTTTGATGTTGTTTTAGACAGTGCTTTTTATTCAGAGGTCTGTATATTTTGATTTTGGCGCTTAGTGACGATTTTTAAGAAATCATATTGCTTGAATTTTTAAACGTGGCATGCCTGTGATGAAAATATACATAAGTAAGTTTTAAAGAAGTACAGTGAAAGCTGTGATAAGCGGACATCGACGGTTCCAACATTTTTGTCCGCTTGTGGGAAATGTCCGCTTTTGGGAAAGGTTAAATAAAAAATGTAAAAAATTTATAAATATGAGAATATTCAACAACATATGTATTGTCTCAATGTTAAAAAGGTCTTAATAGGCGTCATTGTTGATGCTTTGGATGCTAAATACGACAAGGATCTAGGGAACCTACCAAGTTTTCGATGCAAAAGCTGTGAACTTGTGCACGTATGTCGTAGATTATTTTTGTGTTTATAAAGTTGCCTACATTACATTACATTGCATTTTGCTTTGCATTGCAATCGTGCTTCGTAGTTTGTTCTTTTTTCTGACTCCTGTCTCTAAAAGTTTTGGTGTGTTTTATGTTTTATATTGATCCATCCTTTCTTTTGTGCTTATTTATACTTATAAAAGTCTAAAAATACTTTGAAGATTATTTAGCTAACTTTAGCTAAAATGATAGTATTTTGTGGAGACTGTAATCTTCAGTTTTCGAAGACTTCGAACTTACGTGTGCATGTAAAGAAGAAACATTCAGGTAATGACTTTAAAAAAAAAAATTTTTAAATGTTCTGAAAATTTTGGAAACAAAGTAATAATCAAGATGAAAATAATAACCAAAAGTTCTCGTATTTTAGATAAACTAGAGGAACTGGCTCCTAAAGTAAAACCGAATAAATCTGTGGTGCAATGCTCCGCCTGCAATAAAAACTTTACCAACTTTTGTAACCTAAGACGCCATATAAAAACAAAACACCCTGGTAAGTTTTTATGATATCAAAAGATAATTTCAGCTTCTGAATAAGTGCTATATTTTTTTACAGATATATACTATAAATACATTGGCACCTTTAAGAAAAAAAAAATATAAATGTCCATATTGCCCAGAGGAGTTTGAAACATTAAAAAAATTAAAGTTATCACCCATAAAAAAAACACAAAACTGCTAATAAATTGAAATGTGTTTTATGTGATTACACAGGCCCACAAAGGCAAAATATTATTGGACACTAAAGAACCCAACATTTTATACATATTGAGTGTGAAATTTTGAACTTTGAATCAATGGCTGATTTTCAGTCATGGAAATATGAGATTAAAAAAAGTACATGTTCTTCTTTTATCAAGAGATATGGAGTGACTAAAACAAAAATAATTTACAAGTACCACAGATCAGGAGAATTTAGGTCAAGAGGAACAAAGAGTCGAAAGTTAAAAATACAAGGCAGCAATAAAATAGGAGGCTACTGTCCTGCTTTGATAAGCACAGTTTTAAAAAATAATGGATGTGTTGTACGATACTGCAAAACTCACATTGGGCATGGTCAAGATTTAGGGCATCTTTTTTTGTCTGAGTGGCAAAGGCAAAACATAGCCACCAAGATTGCTGCAAAAATCCCTTTCTAAACTATTTTGAATGGTAAGGGATTCAGTCACTGATTCTCATCTAGAAAGGCTTCATTTACTAACAAAAAAGGACTTGTTTAACATAGAAAAATGTTATAACCTGAACAGTTCATCAGTCCGACATACAAATGATGCTATCAGTGTTGAAGCATGGGTAAAAGAAATGGAGGATACCAATACTGTTTTATTTTATAAACCCCAGGAAACTTTGTGTGATGAATGCCCTATACTAAAGAAGGAGGACTTCATGTTAATCATAATGACTGGGGGTCAAAAGGAACTGTTGTTAAGATTTGGTGAAGATTGTATCTGTATCGATGGCACTCATGGAATGAACGGATTTGATTATGGACTTGCGAGAAGGGTACCCATGTGCTTTTTTAATTTCGAATCGCAGTGATTCAGAGGTTATGCAAGTATTTTTTTCATGTGTGGAAGAGAGGATTTTTAAAAAACTGAAACCAAAAACATTCATGTCCGATATGGCAGAAAGCTATTATAATGCTTGGGTACGAGTAATGCTGCCAGCTCAATATAGGTAAGTCCTTAGGAAGAGCCTGTAATGTTATATATAATTATCATTTTGTTTTGGATTATATTGCACATGGCATGTTGACAGGGCCTGGAGGAAGAACATAGAAAAAGTAAATGGCAAAGAGAAAAAAGTAGGTAGATATGTAATTTATCTTGAAAAAAATAATATACAAATATTTTATTTCTCAGGTTCAAGTTTATCAAATGCTACGGGTATTGCTACAAGAACGGGATGTCAATGCATTTACTAAATTAGTAAATGAATTTCTGACATATTGCAAAAAGGATCTAGATATTTTCGAATTTGCAAAATATTTTGAGTTATATTATCTTCCAAAAGTGGAACAGTGGGTATATTGTTACAGAATTAATTCAGGACTTAACACAAATATGCATATTGAGCGGATGCACCGTACAATAAAACACATTTATTTAAATGGAAAATTTGTTAAAAGATTAGATAAAGCAATAGGAGCTGTCATGAAATTTGTAAGAGACAAAATCTTTGAGTGTTACAAAATTAAATGATCTGAGAAACAGACACAAAAATAGTGAATCATTAGACCTAAATAATGTGATATCAAGTGAAGGAGGATGGATGGTCCCATCGTCTTCATCAAATGAAATCTATTTTATTGAGAAATTAAAATCGGACTGTTCATGCAAATTAACGTGCAGTGAGATTAGATAGATTTGGTTTTTGCGGTCTTTTGCTTGGAAAATATATGAGCAGCGTAATCCTGATCTGATTTTATCCTATTCTACTTTATATTTGCGATCGTTGTTGTGCTCAATTTTGTTGCATCTGCGGCTCGCTCTATCACATTCTCAATTTGAAGTGCAATTCCGTTTCGGACTTGTTGTTTATGTTCCATTATTTATGATTAATTATAATATTTATTAATTGTTAAGTTTGTTAATAATACAATAAATACTACAAGATTTTTTTAAATTTTTTGGGAATGAAAGTATATACACGAATATAAAAATATAATAATATGCTGCTAAAATAAATCAGTTGTTAATTTCTGAACGTATAAAAATACATAGCAGACTATTTCTGAAGGCGATGGTAAAGTTTCTAACCTAATATTGATTGGCAAAAATATCTATGCCATACGTTTTTTCTCACCTGGATGACGTAACTACAAATGGGTATAATTTCGACTTTAGTAGGTACCTTTCTTAAATTTAAGTAAACTAGAAATATTAATTTTTTCTTTTTAGATGTAATTAAATAAATAGTCAAATTTATTAGAATGTAGTCAGGTTAAGTTTCTTTTTGGATCCATTTCTAATAAATAATATTATATAGTTTTTACTTTTAGGTAAATATAATAAAATGTAGATAACAAATTTAAGAGTAGTTTTTTTTTAAATCAATTTTATAATATTTGGAATTTTTGGCTGTGTCAGTTCTGTCCCGACTCCCGATTTTCTAAACAGAAAAGGTAGCAACCCTGGTCCGTGGTACGATTCAAGTTAACTGCGGTCTTAGACTTAGCCGATCGAGAGTTCTAGCCGTGACACTGGTTTCGTGGCGTCAAAATTGAAGCCGAGATTTGGTGGCGCACGCCGTACAGTGAAACGCCGTGGAGATACCGCGGGACCTAATATTTTACATTTTACAAGATAATATATTTTTTTTATTATTACGTATTTTTAGGTATATGATAAATGTTTTAAATATTTTTTATTATTTATTTTATTGGAAAAATATACATAAACGGTGTTTCAAATTCGTCTACCCTCAAAATACGAAAATGGATAATTTACCCCAAAGTTGCACATTATTTACTTGTAAAAGAATATGCCATATAAAAAAATATATATATTATATTTTATGTGGTTTTGAAGATTATTGAGAAAAAAACAAATTTTCAAAAACTTATTCTTGACACTTTTGTGGGTTATCTTGGTTGCTATGGGAAAGTTTTTGCATTGCTGTATTACTTTTTCGTAAAAATGTTAATGCCGAAAATAAAATTAGGTAGGTACCTACGCCAAATTTTTGTTGCTTATTTAAAAAATCGAAAATTTGAATGATTCCGAAGATAATCAAAAAAAAAAACAAAAAAAAATTTAAAATCCATTTTAATTTTTTCTAGGCTTAAACAGGAATGCAGCAAGAGGTAGGCATTATTCTATATAAAATTAAAATTGTAAAATGTAAGCTAAAAATAAAATTGTTAATTTACCCACCTAATTTAAATACCGAATTTTTATTCTTTTTAAAACTCGAAGCGAGTATTACAACTCAAGCGAGTTGTAATAGTTGTAATTTGCATAACTCTGAGCAACTCAATTTAAAACTCGAAGCGAGTAACCAAACTAGGTAGTTTAAAATTTTAAATGCGTAATCTTACTATAAACTGCAGTAAAATATTATTTCGAATCAACGCAAAATATGTGCCCCAGCGCGGAATTTTTGCCATCGCGATGCGGTCGTCGCCTCGCATGATTTCGGCTTCTGTTGTGAAGTATCGATGGAAGCGGGGATAAGTGTCCAGGCTTGAACTATCGATCGGCTACGCTTAGACATATCGGCGGCCTGTATGTGTATGGACAAATTTGAACTGTCGATTTGCAAATCGGCAGTTCTGGACTGAAGAACAACTGTATGTGAATGGGTACCTTTACATACATGATACTAATACTCGAGAAGATAAACCCACGCGCATGAGATGAGCCTATCTCTCT
Source organism: Anthonomus grandis grandis (assembly GCF_022605725.1). Taxonomy (NCBI): domain Eukaryota; kingdom Metazoa; phylum Arthropoda; class Insecta; order Coleoptera; family Curculionidae; genus Anthonomus; species Anthonomus grandis. The sequence continues at coordinate 21,274,086 of NC_065560.1, forward strand.
CGCACGCCTGACGTCAGTCGATGACAAATTTCCCCAGGAACAGCTTTTAATACATGAACAGAGTTTTATCTAATACATTTTAATATGACGTTTCGTTTTTGCTTTAGATGTTCGATGGATTTAGGGTTAGGGCATGGTTTATTTGTTTTGTGTGTATGTGGTGTACTGTGCAGTTGTAGGTTGTTCAAGCAACAACAACAAAAAAAGTAAGGTAGTTTCGGATTGCCGATTCTTTAGATTTCCAAAGGACAAACAAGTTTGCCGACAATGGATTACAAAACCATTTTAAACACGTCTACCCATAAGCAATTTAAAAAAATATAGATTATAGATACTTAAGAAAGTAAAATTAATTGGTTGTATGCCATCAATGGCATCATGCATTTTCTTTTGTCATTTACTGGTAACACTATTATTACCAACAACCAATGGGTACTCATATGTATACTTAGCGCACACAATTTTATGAAAGTTAATTGTCACAATAGGCTGTATATCAATCCTCTATTTTTGTTTTATTTTTTTTACAACATAATAAAATATGTACATATTATATCACTGATATTTTTCTGCAGAGGCATTCGTCTAAAGTAAAAAAAAGTTAAATAAAAACCATAAATCCTTTTTTTTTTGGCTATAAAGTATTATTAATTAACAAGCCTTCAGACGTTTCATATTGTGTATATTTATTTTCAAATTAAAATACCTTAAATAATAAAAATCGTTTCTTAAACCTTATCCAAAACCAAAATAGGCATTTATATTATATAAGGCTTTACGATCCTTGCACGGATCCACGAATCCTACATATTATTAAGGAAATATTTTAAATACTATCATAATAATCATAGCATATTTCATATAACAAAATATAATAATACTTAATAAGTAATGTTAAATAAAAAAGGCTTTAAAATACTGCTTTTCCAACCCACAAACAGAATTTTTGTCATCGAGTGACGTCATGCGCAAAGTCACACGAAATTGCATCGCCAAATGGGTTTATCTCAGTGTTGCCAGGTCTGGTGAAATTTCACCAGATCTGGTGATTTTCCAACTTGTATAAACATAAATCGGTTTCCTTGATCGTATTTAACAAAATCGTAGTTATATATTTAATTTCAAGAATTATTTTTATTTTAGAGCGAATTTGCCCATTCCTAATATTGTATTTAATACATCACTAAGGTAATCTTAATATAACCGGGGATTCCCGGGATTCGTAAACGCTCTACCCTGCATTATGCAAATGCTGTTCATGGCTTAGCTTAGCAGGTCGCGTCTCGTCTCTTGTCTCTCGTAGTCTCATTATTATAGCTGCAATTTTTGCATCGCTTTGTCTGTGTTGTGTTAAAATAATTTAACATTGCACGTGTTATACAAGAAGGTATGTAATTTTAAAAAATATATTTATGATTTTTGGCTATTTATTGAAATCTGTAATATTATATAGGTAGATATTAATTAGCAGTTTATAAAAATTAATGTGCAAATTTAAATTTATTATTGAGCTTTACGGAGTCATTTACTTTATAATAACTCTTTTAAGGTGGCAGGATGAGAAAATTTTTGAAATGTCAGGAAAAAAAAATCTCCATCTGACGATCCTCAACCGTCGACTAGCCAGTCACCAGGTCAAACAGAACAGAAGCAAGATGAAATCCGTTGTAAGAAAAATTCTGACGAGTCAGATTCGGATTGTGATGTTGTTCCCCCTCGTGCTAAAAAGAAGCAATATGCCCACAAATACAATGCATCATGGGAGAAAATTAACGAATTCAAATCTTGGATTTGTAGTAGTAATAAGGGTGACATATATTTTTCTTGTAAGGTTTGTGATAAACATTTTATCGGCGGGATAGCGGCAGTAAAAAAACATGCAAATTTGAAAAAACATATGACAAATATGTCTGCTTTAAAAAAACAACATGTACTTTCATCCACATCTTTTCAGCTTTCTGATAGTAGAGTTGTTAAAGAAAATGAAATTCGAATTGCAAGTTTTATTGCGGAGCATAATATTCCAATAATGGTATCAGATCATTTAGTAGAACTTATTAAGCCCGTCTGAAATTCTAAAATGAATAATACGCAAATTTCGAAAATGTCATGCGGAAGAACGAAATGTACTTCTATTATAAACAATGTAACGGGCAAAAGTAGTTTTAACATTTTGGTAGAAAAGCTTAGATGTAACAAATTTTCTTTATTGGTGGATGAATCTACTGATAAATCCGCTATTAAAAACTTGGCAATGGTAGTACGTTTCAACGAACATTTTACTATACTCAAACTCAAAAATGCTTTATTGTCAATATAAACATAGAAGTTGTAGACAAAGCCAATAGACTGTACAGGGTGGGCCAATTTAGACGTTTTCTTATGGGAAGTCATGTCCCTGTTACAGATAAAAAAATGTTGACCTCCATTCTCCGGGCTCAAATTTTAAAAGAAGTTTATTGAAGCAAATGAAATTTTGCTATGGCAAACAGTTTGGCCGCTAGAGGGCGTTTCTGAAATTTGGTCATTTTCGTTTTTCGGCTGTGGCTGCTGTGTTTTTAAAGATAAATGATTTCTGTAAAGACTTTCTTATAGCACTTTTAAGCGCTTAACATGCTCATGATATTTAAATTTATACAGGGTGCTTCATTATTAATTTTTTTTTTTTTTTTTTTTTTTTTTAAATGGAATGCAATTTTTTTTTTGCATTTTCTTGTAGCCCTTAAAATTCCCTTTTCAAATATATATAACACTTATAATCTAAATTCATTAGTTTAGGAGATATAAATAGATTTCTTAAGTATCAATAAATTATAATGCCGTGCCATTTAAAACGCCTAAAAAACAGAGTAGGCGGGTGACACAATTGCGGGTGAAACAATTGCGTAAAGGGTTGAGTAGGCGGTTGTCAAACTGCTTTGAGTAATACGTCATTTTGACATAAACAAGGTTATTTTCATAATCTGTTTTACTTTGTATTTCTTTTATGTGATAATCACAATGTATCAAAACTATGAAAAATTCGAAATGATTAAATGTTTTATTGAATGTAATGAGAATGCAAGAGAGGCCTGTAATTTATATCAACGACGATATGCAGAACGGGGGCAGCCACATAGTACGCTGTTTGAGAAATTAAAAAGAAACCTTATTAATTTTGGTTCTTTTGCTAAACCGCGAAGAAATGCTAATAATAATATAAATGACGATCAAGAACTATTGGATATAACAGTTTTGGGCGCAATTGAAAATAACTCTAATCTATCCACCCGGAAATTGGAAGTAGAAACTGGTGTGCCAAGGACCTCTGCAAGACGGATTTTAAAAAAAAATAGGTATAAAGCTTATCGAACCCGAAAAGTTCATCATCTCTTTCCTGCGGATCGTGATAGAAGATTGGAATTCTGTCGGTGTTATTTGCAAAAGTGTGGTCAAGATACAACATTTGGCTACAATTGTATTTGGAAGGATGAAGCATCGATTAGTAGTGCAGGCATTTTTAATAGGTATAATAGGTATACCTGGGCTCGAGCAAATCCTCACGCAACGGTGGCTGTAAGAAATCAAGGCCGTTACAGTTTTAGTGTATGGGTAGGCATATTTCGTGGTAGATTTATTGGTCCCTATATTTATGATGGACAGTTAAATTCAGAGCGATATTTACAAATTCTGCAAACGCAAGTTGAGCGCTTCCTAGAGGAATTGCCTCTAGCCCAGCAGAGGCATCCTATATTTTTCCAGCAGGATGGTGCGCCACCGCACAATTCTAGAGTGGTCAGTAATTATTTAAATGAGCAGTTTGGTGAGCAGTGGATAGGAAATCAAGGTCCAATACGTTGGCCGCCTAGATCCCCTGACTTAACACCCTTAGATTTTTATCTTTGGGGAAGAATAAAAGACTTGGTATACCAACAGCCAATTACTTCAAGAGTCATGTTGGAAGAAGCTTTACATAATTCATTTGCAACAATACCAAATATTGAATTAAGAAACGCTGTTGATAATGTTGAAAAACGTAGCCGCTGGTGCATTGATCAGGAAGGAGCTCAGTTTGAACACTTGTTATAAGTACGTAATATATAGAGTTGCAGTTTTAGTTAAAATATCAATAAAAAATAAAATCTGGTTTTTACTTTTTGTTTGTTAGTTCATATTCTAAGTTTAAAATAAATAAATAAATAAATACTTTTATTTTTTTTTTTACAGTATTATTTTGTTTTTATAACTGTATTTGTCCATTAATATAATTAATATTTAATAAAACAGGAGCTATTGTTTAATTTACTTTTGATTTTTAAAAGCGCTTACTGAAGTATCACAAATAAAAAATACAGAACCTATAACGTCCTTTTTTAATCTTTGAGTGTCTTAAATAACTGCACTTATTTTTAATAAGGACGTTGATATCGCAGGCCCTTAATATCTCATTATATTTGATAAAACATCTAATCATCTGGAATTTTTTGAAAAATTGATACGTTTTTGGATTCTAATATCAAAATATAAATACAAAGGAAAACATAGATTATAAAAACAAGTTTGTTTATGTAAATATTAAGCTTCACTTATAGCAGTTTAAAACACGCCTACTCTTCCGTTTACGCAAATAAAATGGCGGGTCATTACCTACGTGTTTTTAATATTTAAGAAATTTATTTATATATCGTAAACTATTAAATTTAGATTATTAGTGTTATATATATTTGAAAATGGAATTTTAAGGGCTACAAGAAAATGCAAAAAAATAATATGCATTACATTAAAAAAAAAAAAAAAAAAAAAAATTAATAATGAATGAATAATGAAGCACCCTGTATAAATTTAAATATCATGAGCATGTTAAGCGCTTAAAAGTGCTATAAGAAAGTCTTTACAAAAATCATTTTTCTTTAAAAACACAACAGCCATAGCCGAAAAACGAAAATGACCAAATTTCAGAAACGCCCTCTAGCGGCCAAACTGTTTGCCATAGCAAAATTTCATTTGCTTCAATAAACTTCTTTTAAAATTTGAGCCCGGAGACTGGAGGTCAAAATTTTTTTATCTCTAACAGGGACATGACTTCCCATAAGAAAACGTCTAAATTGGCCCACCCTGTACATTAAATGAATAAAAACGAGAAACTAATTTAAAATAAAATAAAATTATATAAAATTTTGAAAAATACTTAAATGCTAATCATTAAAAAATTCACTTAAACTATAGTACGCTTTACTAGCAAGAAATATTTTCGTCCTTGTACGTAGGCTTTTTTCAGTCTTAAGTTGTCTTATTTCTAGTGGAAGTTTATTAAACAGCTTTCTACCTCCATATATGATAGAGCTACGGACAAGTTCAAAATGAGGAATGGGTAGCCTCAACAAATAATTTTGTCGCGTATTATAGTGGCTTCCTAAGTGGAGTTCCTGTTTATATTTTCTAAAAACTAAGCAAACTGTTTCCAAAATAAAGATACAACACAGGGTTAAAATATTATGACTTACAAAAAGCGGGTGACATGAGTCACGAGGCTTGGCCCTACATAGATATCTAATGGCCCTTTTCTGGAGTACAAACACTGAACTAAAAAGTGAATTTGAACATGAACCCCAAAAGCAAATTCCATATCGTCTTCAAATTTAAGGAACTTGTCTATGGAAAGACCCAAAAACTTACTGAACGGTGGCATGGTGATGGCTTCATTATTCAAACATATATCATTTGTATTACATTTAAACTTAAGGATATTTGTTTTGGAAACATTAAATGTCAAAAAATTTGCATCACACCAGTCTTTTATTTTTAACAAATCTGCACGTATATTGGCCTCCATTTGAGAAACATCAGAGTCGTGCCAGAGAATGGTGGTATCATCGGCAAACAATGTAAATTTGCCAGTTACCTGCAGTTGTGGCAGATCGTTCACATAAATGAGAAAAAGTAAAGGACCAAGTACTGATCCTTGCGGAACACCCACATTTATATTAAGTTCCTTAGAGATACCACCATTAAATTTGACAGCCTGGACACGATTTGATAAGTAGGAACGAAACCACTCAAGGGCAGTTCCTCTGAAACCATAGAGCTCCAGTTTCATCAGCAGCACTCTGTGACTCACGCAGTCAAATGCCTTGGACAAGTCACAGAATACCGCTGCTGCAACTTCACCAACATTCAGTTGGTTGTACAGGTGCTCTAGAAAGCTAAAGATAGCATCATTTGTGCTCACAGACTCACGAAAGTCAAACTGCTGAAGACTCAGTAGGCCAAACCTATTTAAAAATGAAACCATCCTCACCTTAACGAGCCGTTCCACTACCTTGGCTAAAGTAGGCAATAACGCTATAGGTCTAAAGTTAAAAGGAGAGTCGCGATCGCCACCCTTGTAAAGAGGAACAATCATTGCTCTTTTTAAGCACTCTGGGAAAACTCCAGACATAAATGAAAAGTTAATTGACTCGGCCAAGACTTGCAAAGCAACAAGAGGTAAAGCAGAAAATATTTTAAGAGAAAGCCCATCCCAACCTGATGAACTCTTATTTTATCTTTTATCTACTTATATCTATTTTTTGTGAGAGATTGGCTGCAAGGTTACTAGCAATATCACAGTAGAAGGAATTGAGGACATTGGAATCTAAGGTACTTGGAATAACCAAGACATTATTTTTGCCCCTTAGCTCATTTAAAATCTTCCAAGACTCTTTTGCTCTGTTGGAGGAACTATTTATCCTCCTTTAAAAGTAGGTCCACTTAGCCATTTTCATTGAGTTTCTGTAAATCTTGTGGTAATGTAAAAAAGAGAGTGCATATTTTTTCCAGATACTCGTAAACCCTTAGTATACCAAGGTTTTCTATTTCGTTTCTTAATATTGACAACAGGAAAAGCAGTGTTAAAATTGTTTAATACTATTTGATGAAAGCTATGCAGTGGGTTAACAGTAGTCAATACATTATTCCAACTTGACATATTGCAAAGCAAGGAGAATTTGCGGAAATTAGCTCTAGTATAAAGTCTAGCGTGCAAACGCTGTCGCATGCAAACTTATTCTCATTAGCTGCACTATTAAGCTTTACTAATCCCACTATTGCCTCATGGTCAGACAAAAGATGAATTTCTATCACTTGTTCCTGTTAAAAATGCAACTGCCGAGGGTTTGTATAATTTTATAGTAGATTTTTTCAATGAACATGATATTCCTTACAAATAGAATTTAGTCGGTTTCGCGGCAGATGGCGCAAATGCAATGATGGGCAGAAATCATTCTCTTAAAACTCTACTAATAAAAGATATTCGGAATTTATTTCTAATTAAGTGTGTTTGCCATTCTTTTGCTTTGTGTGCGTCATATGCCTGTGAAAAAATACCAAATTCCGTAGAGAAACTTGTAAGGAACATTTTTTCATTCTTGCCATATAGTTATAAAAGGCAACAAGAATTTCAAAAATTTCTTACTATTAAGCCACATAAGCTCTTGCAACCCTCTCAAACAAGGTGGTTGTCATTAAATGCTGTGGTTGTAAGGGTTATTGAGCAATTTGAAGCTCTAAAGCTGTATTTTAGAATAGAAGCATTTGAATCTCAATCTTTGGGAGCAAGTGAGATCCATACAGCCCTTTCTAATCCCATGGCAAAATTATACTTATTTTTTTTAGAATATATTTTGCCAACGTTTACTAACTTAAATTTAGAGTTTCAAGCTGAAACCCCAAAAATTCATTTACTTACAAAATAACTACCTCATATAATAACTTTTACTAAGCTGTTATATTAAACCGGAGTATTTAAAAAACACTGAATTATACAAACTACAGTATAGGAATCCGAAAAATTTCTTGCCTTTAGAATCTATTTATTTAGGACCCAAAATAGTTATCGCATTTCAACAAAATGAGATAAGTAATGAGGAAAAAACAAAATTTTTGATCAAATGCCTGGATTTTTACGTTGAAGCAGCTCATCAAATTTACCAGAGATTCCCGTTTAATAGTAGAGAAATGAACATTCTTTAACAGATTTCATTTGTGAATCCATTAAATATTCCAAACGTGGATAGTATAGCGTCTGCTGCTATTAATTTTCCAAATGTGGTAAATGACATAAATAAACTCCTGGACAAAATTATCGCACCACTAATTATTTTGTCAAGAAAATTTAAATAAAAATAAATATCAGTTAAAACAGTTATAATATCTTTTCTCGTATAAAAAGCAGAACTGGACAAAAACTATGTTTATGCTTTATCATGGAACATGCTGCTCGTGAGGAGTGAGAATACATCCGCAGGAAAGTTTTCATAATTTGATACGAGGAATGCTGCGAAGACTTCAAGCGGTCATTGCAGCTAGAGGTGGCAATACACGTTATTAAGAATTCATTATGGGTCTATTGTTTTATTTTTATATCAAAATTGAAGTTAGTGAAAATCGATGCTTTTCCTTGTATTGAATGTAGTTACTTAAATCTCGTTTTGTTAAATAGAATATAATTGCTTTTGTTAATTAATAATGCATAGTTAACAATGCTTATAAGTTTGCTTATTTTTTTATCTTTATTAAAAAAAAATCAAGTGGTGCGATAATTTTGTCCAGGAGTTTAGTTTGGATAGAGAGTTTCGATTATTAAAAAATAGTTCTATTGACTTCACAATAGATTATTTAGATTTCTGGAAAAAAATATGTTTATTAAAAAAAGGCGATGATACCTACGAATATCCGGAATTGTCCAAATTTGTTAAAATATTGCTTACTTTACCTCATAGCAGCGCGTGCGTCGAAAGGGTATTTAGTACTATCAATAGGGTTGCCAAGTGTCCTCCTTTCGGGAGGACAGTTCTCCTTTCTTGCTGTGGGCTCTCCTTTCTCCTTTTCTACCCAAATGTCCTCCTTTTGAACTGCTTTTACACTAAATCCTGCTTTTAATTTTTAAGTCAATTTAGCGGCTATTTAGCGACTATCTTTATTTTATATATTTATCGCTATTATTTTCTTTTATTTAAGAGTTTCTTACGCTAACATTTCATATAGCAGTCGATAGATGTCTCGCCCTTCGCCCGTATAGTTGTTTTATTTTTGTAGCGTAGGTACCGTACGGCGGACGGCGGTATTTTGTAACCAATAACCATAGACGTATAAACAAGGATATGTCCTTGGTTATACCCCCTCAATATTATTCTATGGTTATACGTCTATGTTTGTAACAGACGGCGCCGGCGGCGGCGGTGTAGGTCCGGCTGATTTTTTTGGTGATTTTAGATTTTAGTGTTGTCTTGTCTCTGTTTTAATAATATCTATCAGCAGTGTGGCCAGATTGAGCGATTTATCGCAATTTGGGCTACTACAGGCCCTATATATTGAATTATGGATCAATCATTAACTTCGACTCCAAAAAGTAAGAAAGTGAAGCGTTCCAGCTATTTCAATGACGCCTGGCTTAAAGAGTTTTCCTGGGTGAAAAAATATCCTTTTAATATAGAAGAAAATAAAAAAACAACTCAGGCATATTGTGTAATATGTAGATCGCATTTTAGTGTAGAATATAAGGGATATACAGCTCTTTCTAACCACGAAAAAACTGCCAGTCATCGTTCAATGAGTGAAGCTGCTTCAACGAGCAAATCAATAACAAATTTTTATGTTAAATCAAACACTGATGAGGAATTAACAGTCATTGCTATAGAAGTTGCCAATATTTATCATTGTGTGAAACATAGCATGTCATACAATTCATTGGACTGCGGTTTAAAACTAGACTCAGAAACGTTTTCAGATTCTAAAATAGCAAAAAAAATATCTTGTGGAAGAACAAAAGCTACTGCTATAGTTCAAAATGTTTTAGCACCTTTTATTTTGGAAAATATTGTTTCTAATTTAAAGTCACAAGATATTTTTTTTGCTATACAGACCGACGCATCAAATAAAAAAAATAGAAAGTTTTTTCCAATTTGTATACAATATTTTGATAAAAGCGGTATTCAAAACGTAGTTCTAGATTTTGTTGAGAATAATGATGAAAGTAGCGAGAGTATGTTTAAAATGTTAGAAACCTTATTAAAAAAACTACACTTAGATTTTACCCATATTACAGCCTTTAACGCGGATAATACAAATTCCAACTATGGAAAACACAATTCTTTATACAAATTAATATGTGACAAAAATAAGAATGTTTTTAAAGCTAACTGTCATGCTCATTTAATCCATAACAGTTTAAAAAAATCTTTGGGAAATTTAAATCTAGATGTGGAGAATATCATTCTAAAAATTTATGCTCACTTTTAGTCACAACTCGGCAAAAAGAAGAGATAAATTCAGTGAATTTTGCGATTTTACTGATACAGAATTTAAAGAAATTTTACGTCATGTAACAACCCGATGGCTATCAATGGCACCGGCTATTAATAGAGTTGTGTTGTTATGGGATGCTCTAAAATCTTATTTTCTATCGGCAGAAGATTTACCAAAGGTAGTTGAATCAGCCTTGTTAATCTCTGATAATGAAATTCCAGACAAGGTTTTAATATATTTAAACTTTTTATCCCACATTCTAAAAATTTTTTAAGACAGGGTATTAAAACTAGAATCAAATGACACAACAGTTTTAAACATCTTTCAAATAATAGAGACATTTTTAAGTAAATTATCTGATAGGGTCAATAAGAAATTTTTTGGATTTAAGGTTATGGAGCTTTTGAAAAAAATACCTGAAAGCGAAAAGAAAAGTATTCAGGCAGATTTTGCTTCATTTCTAGAGATTGCCATAAAATATTGTAAAGATAGATGTGAACTGGACCAAAATTCAACTTCACATTTATTAAGCAAAATATCACTAAGTTAAAAATGCTTTAATTATGATGACATTATTAATGTTATTACGCGGTTGCGTTTGCAGGACATAATAGGATTAGACTGTGATAAATTATTTGACGAGCGCCAGGTATTTGAAAAAGTTTTTGATAGGCTGAAAACAGTAGATCCTAATTTTATAAATTGTGATACGGTAGCCAAATATGTAAACATTTTTAATGCAATCGAAATTCCCAATATTATTAATATTTTTAAAGTGATATCATATATTTTAAGCATGCCAGCTAGTTCCGCTTTTCCTGAAAGGGTTTTCTCTGTTATGAACACGAAGTGGCGAGATGAAAGAAACAAAGCTTCAAAAGAGCTAATTAAAAGCGAAATTATAATTTTTTTTAATCAGCCCGAAAAGTGTGTTGATTTTTACAAAAAAATAAAATCAAATAATTCTTTATTATCTGCCGCAAAATCTGAGCAGAAATATAAATTTTTGTTTCCCTAAGAGCTGATAAATATTATTGTATGTCGTTTTATCAGTATCTGTTTAATTTCTGTCAAGTTTTTCTTAAGTTTCGTTTTTTATTTGTATTGCCACAATAGGCACTTCTTTTAGATTTGCGTTATTAGATTAAGTTTGCATATAATATTTTCCTTTTTTTTGTGTTGTTAATTTTTATTATTTGTTCGTTAGAATTTATTTATTTTCGTTACAAAATTTATTTACGTTATGTTTGCAAATTGCAATATAAGAAATATAATTTATGTTTGCATGAAATTATACATTTATTAAATTTTATAAGATCATGCTTCCCGCCCTTCGAAAACCTCTCGTTCTTCCATGCAGGCATGCACACCCCCTCCCCCCCTCTTTCCAGAAAAGTCCTCCTTTGGCTTGTGGAAAACTTGGCAACCCTAACTATCAATCTTAATAAAACAAAATTGAGAAACAAATTAGGAGAAGTAACCATAAGTGGTATTTTACATACTAAAAGACTGATTGATAAAAACTGCTATGATTTTAACATATCAAAAATTGTTACATCAAAACGTAATGATAATATGTATATACCTAAATAAAATATATCTTTATATACATTTGAATATCTTGTTGGCCTGTTTTCAATGTTTTTTTTTGATTGAATATTATTTTTTGTTATATTTTTGAGGGAAAAAGAACCTTGCATATTATACTAAATAATAAATAAATAGAAACAAAATACTTAAAGTAGTTTATTTATTTATTTATTTTCGAGTAAAGCGTTTCACTTATATAATAATAATATGTACCACTGAATCATCTTTAAAAAAAGCGACAAATAATTTAAAACAACTTAAAAACAATTATTACTGATTGAATAAAATCTGGTGAAAAATAATGTAAATCTGGCAACTTTTTTGGCTCCGACCTGGTGATTTTTTATTTTTTGACCTGGCAACACTGGTTTATCTTGCCAGTAATAGCACAGCTTAACTACAAAACAGCTCCACAACTTTCTTATGAGAAAAGGTTTGCGTCGATCTAGTCGCGCAGCGTTTATGCCCCGCCTCTTGGGGTAAAAGACTTCCTTGGCGTCCGATCGGGTTGTCGGTTTTACCATTATTCGTTCAGTAGCAGTAGCGTGCGCTGATATTCTTATGTATTTTTGTTCGTTTTCTTTGATTTGATGATTTGCAGACGCTTTGTTACTTTGATTGCGAAATGAGTGATAGAAAATCGGGACACGTGTGTGCAGTGCCAAACTGTTCTATTAAAGGGTAATGATAGGGTGTTTTTAATTTAACACTACATACTGCTTGTTTCAGTTTGTTTTAAGTTGAACAATAATAATTGGTTTTTGTTTACTTGTTAAACTTTCTCTTCACTTTTTAATAAATAAATATGATATAAAACGGTATCATTTTGTTACTTCTCCTGGTGCATGTAAAAAAATCATTTAATTATTTACAAATTTAAGTATAATGTATTTTTTCAGCTAATCAAACAATTACAGTTGACACCGAGTTCGAAGCCGATGTTTCAATTGGTAGCAATCTTCCAAATGTTATTGTGCTATCCAAACATCGATCAGTTTGAGTTCAGATACTCCGAGGAAGGTAAAATATAGGCATACTATTAAGTTATTAACGGCAGAAAACAAATATTTGCGACAAAGGGTTCAGGTACTTGAAAATGGGAAAGCAATTGGAAAATAACTTAGATAATATATCTCTATTATCTCTGGACCAATATATGTCTCTGACATTTAAATTTGGCAAGTTGGAAGACACTGCTAAATGTATTAATGTGCAAGTAGCACAAGGGAATAAGAAAGCAAAGGGTAGACGTTATAGTAAAAATTTTAAACTTGAATGCTTGCCTTTTTCTGGGCTTTTTGCATTTTTCGGGCCCCGAGTTTACAAAAAATATTTAATGAAGAAATATTGTCTTCCCTCACCAAACACATTGCTACAGGAAATGAGAGCAGTTAAAATAGAACCAGGATTAGATAACCCTCAATTTTATAAACTATTGAAAGCAAAGATTGACAGTTTTCAAAAACAAAGGAAATATTGCATATTATGTTTCGACGAAATGTCCATTAAAGCTAATTTATTTTATGAACGCAATCAAGACTATATAATTGGGTTAGCCATAGGTGACAAAGGGAAAAAGATTTTTAAACCTACCTTGACTGCCTGCGTTCTCATGTTAAGAGGCCTTTACTGTAAATGGAAGGAGCCTCTTGCATATTTTCTTTGCCATACTTCGTGTCCAGCGGAATTATTAAAGATCATTTTAACTGATGTTTTCCAAAAATTGGAAACTGTTGGGCTAACGGTTTGTGCAGTTACTTCCGATATGGGATCCAATAACATTAAACTTTCAAATATTTTAAACGTCTCTCCAGAACATACTGGATTTTATTTAAACAATCAGTACATCTTTTATATTTTTGATGTTCCACATATTATCAAAGCGATTAGAAACATGCTAATGAAATACAACTTTTATGTCGATGGTAAAGAAATTTCGTGGCAATATATAAAAGACTTTTATGAAATTGATAAAACATTTCCTGTGAAAGCAGCATTCAAATTAACAGATCCCCACATATATCCATCTAATTTTCAAAAGATGAAAGTCAAATTAGCCACCCAAGTATTTAGCTATTCAGTTCATGTGGGTATGAGTTTTTACATTTTACAGATTTGGATACCTTCCTGCAAAAGCTACTGAAACCGGGCAATTTCTAAACACAATGGATCGTCTTTTCGATATTTTAAATTCATCCCAAACTTTTGCGTCGAAAAAATATAATGCTGCATTTAAAGGAACAGCTGTTCAATTGGAGTTTCTACGGGAATGTTTGTCTTTGATCGAAAAACTTGAGGTTCGAGACAGAAATAATATTAACATCACGAATACAATTAGGTTCATTAAATGTATTAAAATTTCCATAAATAGCGTCATAAATTTATATAATTTTCTTCGTGACACTGCTGGATTCGAATATTTACTTACCAAAAGATTAAACCAAGATTGTCTTGAAAATCATTTTGGTAAAATAAGAAGTGAGAACGGAAATTGCATCAACCCGACCGCCATACAGTTTCAGAGGACTTTTAAGAAATTGCAGTGCGTTAACCTGCTTAATTCAGGTGCAGAAAATTGTGAGGCAGATGCTGATCAAACGCTTTTAAAGCTTCCTGACTTTTGACGATTTAAAGACGATTTTGTACCTGAGGATGAGGAGGTTGAAAAGGGAAATAATTCAAACCTTGTAATAAATAGCATGGTTTACTCAAAAAAAGAGCTATTGCAAAAGAATTTTATTAGGTACATGCGGATACCTTTTAAAACAAACTTTGCGGATCCACTCTTGTGATCCTTGCATTTTATACAGTAAAGAACACACTGAATTGGATGACTCTTCATTTTATTGTTTTTTAAAAGCATACGAAAATGCCAACAAAGATACATTTGGAAATCTGCAAATACCAAATGATAAATTTGTCGAGCTAATTTGCAGAATTGAAATGATATTTCAACAGAATTTTGAAAAATTAGCTACAACAACAAATATTTGTAGTACACTTTTAATTTTAAGCGATATGTTACCTTTTTTCCAGTCTTTGTAAATATTTCCCAAAAGAATTTATACTACAAAAGGGGGCGAGAAGGATCAATGTTCGAACTACCGCCCAATTGCACTTCTCCCAACATTATCGAAGATTATTGAAAGACTGGTAAAGAAACGACTTTTATCCTTTTTGCTTAAATATAAAATTATAACCCCGCATCAGTTCGGATTCTTGAGTAACAAGTGTATAAGATTGTATTTAAGAGTAAAAATTTATTACACATTAAAAACAGTAAATGGCAATTTTAAAAAAATAAACAAAAATAAGCTAATAATATGGAAAAACCTTTAAAATACATACAATTAAATTGAAAAACCCACTACCATATCAGTGTAAATAGCGATTAGGTTTAGGTAGTAAAATTTTTATTTATGAGCAAAACCCACTCTTATATTATTGTAAATATTAAATAAATAGTGATTAGGTTTAAATTTTAAATATTTCTATATTAGTTAAGCATATTGTTTTCTTAAAAAAGATAGAGACATCTGTAAAGATCTTTAGGCATGATTTAAAATAGGCAATAAAATATATTAAAACTCTAAACTACGTAATTTTATTATTATTCACACCTTTTTTTTATTAAATTGATTTGCGATATTGATTTAATCAAACATCGATATTACTGTTCTATTATTATGATCATTAATCATTCGGAAATAAAAGCAATCAAATATCTCGTTTATCCAGGTAAAACATTTATTTCCTACCTATTGGATAGCTAATTTCATTGTAATATCTGCATTAGACAGTCTAGTATTAAAATAAAGCTCAAAAATTACCTACTACGGTACTGTCGGGCCGAAACGAAACATTTTGCTCAATAATAAAAAACCTTTTAATCAGGCCCTGACTCTTACCCCAAGCGAGAGAAAGACAATACCATTCCATCTCGCTTGCTTGCCGACCGCCAGATCAGAGAGACCGCTCGAAGTTGTGGAGCTGTTCCGTAGTTACGCTGTGGTAATAGTCACAAAACATAACCCCCCTAGAAGATTTTCTTAAATGGACGCATCTGAACACATGTTTTGAGAACGATCTATTCAATCAACGATGGCGCCACAAGTATGTTCCGTGTGGGGACTTGTATCGCCCTCTCACTCACTCCGAGAGTGGAGTGGAGGCTGTCAATTGTCAGGATGTATTCGATCCATTATGGCGGATTAGGTTGCACCTGAGTCGTGACAGAGACTGGTTGTAAAAGTCGTTGACTTCCACGTGTCTAAGCTATGTAGCTGTTTTCTTGTACGATTGGTACAATAAAGTATTGTTATCCGTTAACAAGTGTATTATTTTGGTGTTTAAGAGTATAGGATCTCTCGTCTGGTGACTACAAAACCTACAGTGGTGACCCCGACGTTCATATAGTAACGGTTGTGCGTGTGCTGTAAGTTAGCAGTGTACTAGTACGCTATTTACTAATTTTTACCCTGGAACGGTGATGTGATCGCTCAGTAGTGTTGTTAATGAATTTTATTGAAAAATTGTGCCGTCTTCAGTATCCTTACTGCCAATTTTTCCCATCTGCCATCGTGTGCGTCCGGCTTTGTGATTGTTCGTATCGCTAGGCAGAATTCTGGCACGCAGTTGCTGTCGGTTGAAATTGTGCTGTGTGCAGCCGGCTTTTTCAGTTCGACTGTTGGCCGCACTTGTTGGTAGCGTTTGTACGGTTGCTGTTTGCCGGTTGCCGGATGTTTGGCTGGTTGCTGTAATTTGGGGCGCGACGTTTCGCCACTTGACTCTCGCATCTCGCCGTCTGACAGCAGGATCAGCTGATTTCAAACTTCAAACTTGTGATTAAGGGATCAGCTGATTTGATACTTCAGTGCAGTGCGTAAAGGTACAAAAGTTTAAATTTATTTAGTTTTTTATTATGGGTGTGTGATAATCATCCCTTTTGATTAATTATCGTCACTGTTTTTACTGTATTAAATATTGTGTTGGAAAACTATTTTTAATTTAAAATTAGATCATACTTTTTTATTTTATTCATTTATTTCACATATATTATTCATTTTGTTCCATTATGTCGTCTGAAGAGCTACAAGTGCAATTAGATCAAACTAATGCTCAACTACGTGATGTCAGGGACGCCCTGGCTAACGTTATTGCCGGTAATGGCTGTAATGAAGGCCGCATCGACGCTGTTTCGCCTAAAATTCCCAAAATTATAACTTCTGATATTCAGTGCTGGCTTTTTCAGGTCGATGCCGCTTTCCGCCGTGCCAATATAACTGTAGATTCTACAAAATTCGATTATTTAGTTATGGCTATTGACGATGAGGAAGCCTTCAAATGTATCAGCTCAATAATTAAATCGAGTCCGCTTCCGGGTGATGCGTTTGAACAAGCAAAAGCCAAGCTTGTTTCACGTTTTTCCTTATCTAAGGAGGACAGTTTAAAAAAGTTATTAAAGGGTCGTGTCGATGTTAATTGCAAACCTTCTATAGTATTGAGTCAACTTCGTGATTTAAATGAAAGTAACCTCTCGGATCAAGTTCTTAAAACAATCTTTCTCGAGTGTCTTTCGCAACAACAGCGCGACATTCTAACGATTGTATCAGACAAGGACCTTGAAACTTTAGCCACTATCGCCGACAAAATTTCGTGTCAACCGGGTTCGAACGCTGAATTTCCCCAAGCTTTCGGGGTGTTTAAAAAACCCGTACCATCATTGCCAGTAGACCGCTCTGAATTTCAAAAGCTCGAGGCAAAATTTGACACCATGATGGAATCATTTAAGCAAATGCAAATGGAATTTAAACGCTTACGCAGTCGCGGTCGGTCACGGTCTGGGTCCAATCAGGGTCGCAGGAGTAATTCTGCGAAATCCGAGTTATGTTATGCGCATCAGAAATACCCGAATAACGCTCTTTCGTGCAAAGAGTGGTGTAAAATGTTCGCGGAATTTTCAGCTAAGCCAAAAAACTAAGTTCTACACCTTCCTGTTTGGAGGCGGCAGGTAATGGTGTGATTGGACCTTCTCGACGTCTTCATATCCGTGACAGGACCACAGGTCAAATTTATCTTGTCGATACCGGTGCGGACATTTCGCTAGTGCCAGTCGATCCTAGGTTTCGCGACAGACCGGCTCGGCTAAAACTTTATGCCGCTAATAATAGCTTCATAAATACTTATGGTGAGGCGCTTCGTACTCTGATTTTGGGGCTGCGGCGCGATATATCCTGGAACTTTTGTATCGCGGAGGTTCCATATGCCATTATTGGCGCCGATTTACTTTTTCAGTATAATTTGGCGGTTGATCTACGCAGGAAATGTTTACTGGACACTTCAACTGAGCTATGCTCTAAAGGAATTGTCAAAGAGGCTCCTGTACACTCCATACATTGTGTGCTGATAGATAGTGAGTGCAAAAAAATTCTTTCAGAATTCCCAGAAATTACAGGCAGCTCCTGCAATATTCCTCCAAAAATTCCTAGAGTTTTCCATCATATAGTTACCTCAGGACCTCCCTTGTCAGCTCGGGCTCGTCGGCTACCGCCTGATAAGCTAAAGTATGCAAAAATGGAGTTCCAGCATTGGATAAACACTGGTAGGTGTAGACCCTCTTCTAGCTCTTGGGCAAGTCCCATTCATATGGTCAAAAAGGGTGACACCGAGTGGCGGGTGTGTGGTGACTATAGACCGTTAAATGCTGTCACCAAACCGGATAAATATCCCATTTCCCATTTATATGACTGCTCCAGTGAATTACATGGTAAAAAAATCTTCAGCAAGCTTGATCTTATTCGTGCTTATCAGCAGATTCCAGTTCATCCTGAGGACATCGAAAAGACTGCTGTAATAACTCCCTTCGGTTTGTTCGAATTCATGTTCATGACTTTCGGCTTGCGTAATGCTAGCCAGACCTTTCAGAGATATCTCAACCAAGCCTTGAGCAATCTTGATTTTACCTTTGCTTATCAGGACGATATTTTGGTATTCTCCAAAACCATTGAAGACCATCACACTCATTTACGAGCAGTCTTCGAAAGACTTAGAGAATTTGGTCTTCGCTTAAATCCCGCCAAATGTGTTCTTGCCGTTAATGAAATTGATTTTCTGGGTTATCGCATTAACCATCGTGGTATATCTCCTATTCCTACTAAGGTTGAAGCCATTTTAAGTTTCCCTAAGCCTTCTACGGTCTCTCAGCTTCGCCGCTTCTTAGGCATGGTAAATTTTTACCATCGCAATATTCCTACCGCGGCCTCCTCTCAAGCTCCTTTAAATGCATATTTCAAGGACTCGCGTAAAAATGATCAAAGTCCTATCATCTGGACGGATCAGTCTGAACGAGCTTTTGAAAAAGTTAAACAGGAGCTGGCTAGTGCGGTCTTACTAGTCCATCCCCGCGCTGGTGCGGAACTCCGTGTGGTATCCGACGCCTCTGACATTGCGATTGGTGCGTCCCTCGAACAACTGTCTGAACCGATTGATGGAACGAAGCAGTCCTGGGAGCCTTTGGCATTCTATTCTCAGAAATTGTCGCCTCGGCAGACTCGATACAGTCCTTACGATAGAGAATTGCTAGCCATTTACGAGGCAATTAAATACTTTGAGCATTATCTTGAAGGTCAGGAGTTCAAGGTTGTGACCGACCATAAGCCCTTGATCTACGCTTTTCTTCAGCGTCCAGACAAAGCTTCTCACCGGCAATCTCGCCAACTTTCATACATTTCCCAATTTACTACGTGCATTGAATACATTAAAGGTTCAGATAATGTGGTGGCTGACTGTTTGTCACGTATTGAGTCTCTCTCTCTACCCATAGACATCTCTCTAAAACAAATTTCTGATTTGCAGAGCAAAGATGAAGAACTGGCAGAGCTTATTAAGACACCCCATAAAGACTTCTGTTTTAAAACCTTCGACTTTGGTCCTGACAAGACATCTTTATATTGTGATGTCTCTGGCGACTCCATTCGCCCCTTTATCCCTTTG
The DNA here is from genome assembly GCF_022605725.1 of Anthonomus grandis grandis. Classification (NCBI taxonomy): domain Eukaryota; kingdom Metazoa; phylum Arthropoda; class Insecta; order Coleoptera; family Curculionidae; genus Anthonomus; species Anthonomus grandis. Next base: position 21,293,931 of record NC_065560.1, read on the forward strand.
CCATTACGGCGCGTGATCTTTGATCGTATACATAACGCTGCCCATTGTGGAACCAAATCAACTGACAGGCAAATTCGCATGAAGTACATTTGGCCCGGTCTGCACCGTGATGTTGCACTATGGTGCAAAACCTGCTTAGATTGCCAGCATGCCAAGGTTTCTAGGCATGTCAAATTTATTCCTGAACATTTTGTAACCCCTGATGGTCGTTTCGACCACGTACATATCGATCTGGTGGGCCCCTTACCTCCAAGCAACGGCTTCCATTATATTTTGACAATGATTGATCGGTTCTCCCGTTGGGTAGAGGCCATTCCAATCCCGGATAAATCTGCCCAAACTGTTTCGCGGGCCTTTTATGATACATGGGTCTCTCGTTATGGGTCTCCCAAAGTTATTACCTCTGACCAGGGTCTTGAGTTTGAAGCCACCTTATTTAAAGCCTTACTTAGCCTTATTGGCACTCAACACATCCATACGACTGCTTACCACCCCGCGGCAAACGGAATGATCGAGCGTTGGCATCGTTGCCTTAAAGCCGCTTTGAAGTGTCACAATGACAAGAATTGGACGCGGACCTTATCCACGGTTCTTTTAGGGTTGCGCTCTCATGTTCGTGCTGACACCGAGGCATCGCCTGCCGAATTCTTGTTTGGCACGACACTTCGCATGCCTGGCGAATTCTTTCTTGAAGGGGATTTTACTCCTGATCCTCGCACATTCATTGAGGAGTTTCGTGAGTTTATGCGACTCGTCAGGCCTGTTCCAGTCACACATAACCACAAGAGGCGCGCGTTTGTTTTTAAAAATTTATACGAATGCTCCCATATTTTCTTACGCAATGTTGTTGCGAAGGCACTCGAACGAACTTATTCCGGACCTTACAAGGTTGTTAAAAGACTGTCCGATAGGGTGTTTGATATCGATATCAACGGGAAAACGAAAAGCGTCTCGGTTGAGCTACTTAAGCCGGCATATCTCATGTCTAAAGACTTGTTAGCTGATACACTTGATAGCGACCCTCCTTTAACCACCCCTTCGAGTCTAGCTGGAACCCAGGACTCGAATGGTGCTGGCAATTCGCCAGTCACCTCATCCAGTTTGGCTGGAACCCACGACTTGGACGGTCCTGGCGATTTGCCAGTACCAATGGTTGAAAAGGTTTTAAAAACTTACGCTCGTAAAAAGCAAGTGAGATTTTCAAATATATAATTTTATTAATCTTTGCATATTATAGTGTTTGTAACTTTGTGTTATTCTAATGTTGCTAATGCATAATTTTATTAATCTTTCCATATTATATAATGTTTGTGACTTTGTTGAATTGTAACGTTCACACTAGGAGGGGAGTGTGTGGGGACTTGTATCGCCCTCTCACTCACTCCGAGAGTGGAGTGGAGGCTGTCAATTGTCAGGATGTATTCGATCCATTATGGCGGATTAGGTTGCACCTGAGTCGTGACAGAGACTGGTTGTAAAAGTCGTTGACTTCCACGTGTCTAAGCTATGTAGCTGTTTTCTTGTACGATTGGTACAATAAAGTATTGTTATCCGTTAACAAGTGTATTATTTTGGTGTTTAAGAGTATAGGATCTCTCGTCTGGTGACTACAAAACCTACATCCGCACTAGTTCCGCAGTTGCATTTTATGCAACGAAAATCGATGTTTAAAGTTAGTAATAAAAAATGTTAGATGGCGCTTCTAACGAATTACTTTTGATGTTATTCCCCTACTTCCTCAATAGCCAATCGCAAAAAAAGTTTGTACTTTTTACGTGTTTCTGGTTTCTGCTGAACGGTATTTTCCTATTTTCTTGCAAATTTTCTATTTCTTGCAAATTTTTTGATAATTTTTTTGTAGTGTATAGTGTACCTATCATATTGTAGTGTTGTAAATATTATTTGTGCGAAGATTATATTATTTATTATTAGTTTTGTTAAGAAGTAGTGTAAAATATTCTCACAATGTCTTTTTTTGGTGACAAAGCACCAAGTTATGTTAAATGTTGTGTGCTAAATTGCAATGACAAATTTAGTTCTCGGTTTAAATTTCCCAAACCAAAAGACCAGCCTAGTATGGATGTGTTTAAACTGTGGATTGAAAACATTAACAACCCTTTGTTAAGGAATTACAGCTACGACGAAATTCATAAAAAATTTCGTGTTTGTGCCAGGCATTTTTCTGAGAAAGACTTTCTTCATAGGTGTAGAAGAGGCATTTCAGACAGAGCTGTTCCTGTCTTGTTTCTAAAAAGTCCTACCGAGATTAATACTGGTAAGTATAAAATTGTGTAATAAATAATAATATAAATTAGGCATACCCTCGGGTGAACCCCAATATATTATATCTATTTTATGGTAAACTACACATTCTTTAATTTATTCAAAGTTTCTGGCTATGGATATTAAGTTACCTCTATATAGTGCTCTTGAGCTGTGTAACTTATAATATGGCCTATTACTATTTTGTTTTTATATATTTATTGCATAATATTATGTATCAAGAATAAGATCCTTTTTTACCTATAAAGTACTTTTTTTTACTAATATATGCTTTTTTATATCTATGTATGTACCAAGGTATGTACCTATACAAATGGCTGGTCCCTCAGCTGATCCCATGGTCTGTTAATAAACATTTATTTATTAATAACATATTTCTATTTTTATAGTTTTTACCCTCGTTTTTACCCCAGTCTTTGTTTCGTGTCCATGACTATGAAAACAAAATCTTTCTATCTAGTTACACCTCGAGTTACACACTGCACTTAACTGAACCTAGCACAGTTAAGTGCATTTTGCACCTCCAATTCACTTGACTGCATTAAATATGTATTTTTAATTTTATTATTAGAAGCCTTGGTTGATGAAGCAGGACCCTCGGTTAAGCCATCAATTAATGTTTTAACAAACACAAAAGGTCAGGAATTCCTGAATGAAACCCAAAATGACACCAACATCCCATTGGAAATTCAGCCTGGTAAGTCAACTTTGTAATAATAATTAGGTATATATAAAAATTAAGTTATTTTAGCTGATAAAAATCTTAAATCACCACCAAGGACACCATGCACTAAAATCTCATTACATCAATCAAGAACTGAAGGGCCTGCATCATCCATCACACTAAAAACAGGTGGTTTAACCAGTAAGTGTTAATTTTTTGTCTGTATGGCAATATACATACATACATATTATACATTTTATACAGGTGTTAAAATGTTGTATTATATTATGCAAAGTTGTATAATGCTAACACATAAAATTATACATATAATTTATACATAAAATAATGATAACCGAGATACAAACTTTTGGTTTCCATATATGTGCACCAAAAACCAAAAGTTTGGAAGTCTATATCTCGGCTTCTATAAGTACTAGCTTTAAAAATCTAACGGTTTTGTCTTAGTTTTGACGTTCTAAATCCAACGAGACTATTCCCAAAGTCGTAGCTTTTTCACTAACCGAGATACAAACTTTTGGTTTCCATATATGTGCACCAAAAATCAAAAGTTTGGAAGTCTATATCTCGGCTTCTATAAGTACTAGCTTTAAAAATCCAACGGTTTTGTCTTAGTTTCGACGTTCTGAATCCAACGAGACTATTCCCAAAGTCGTAGCTCTTTTACTAACCGAGATACAAACTTTTGGTTTCCATATATGTGCACCAAAAACCCAAAGGTTGGAAGTCTGTATCATAAAAATACAAAATAATACATAAAATACAAAATTATACATAAAATTATACCTACTACAGACATAGGTATTATAATAATATATACGCCTTTTTTTAGGTTCTAAAAGAAAAAGAACAATTTTAAATGAAATCAATGTTACGAGAGCGAAATTATTAACACCAAAAGCCAAACATCTCTACAAGAAAGTCATAGACTCTAGCAATAAGCTTGGAAGAATGAGCAAAAAAATTAAATCATTTAAGGATAGGTTGGCAGAGGCAGAGAAATTAGCTCAATCTCCTAACTTTCAAAACCTACTAAAGTCTGTTAACACCCAAACATACAATTTCATTATATCGCAAGTGCGAACACAAAAACAAAAGCCAAAGGCAAGAAGGTTTACAATAGATGAAAAATTACTTGCATTGACAATTTTAAAGGCTAGTGGTAAAGGCTACAGATTGCTTTCAAAAATTTTTTCATTGCCAGCTAAGCAAACGTTAAACAAATTGCTTAATAGGATTCCCTTGAGACCGGGGATAAATAAACATTTATTTGAAAATATGAAGAAAACAGTAAACAATATGAAACCCATTGATCGAAATGCAATTCTTATTTTTGATGAAGTATCTATTGGAAGTCTATTATCCTATGATAGTAAGGAGGATGAGATTAAGGGTCTGGCAGATTTTGGAAGTGGAAAAAGATGTCCAAAAATAGCAGATTATGCTAACGTTTTTATAATAAAGGGGATGTTTCGTCAATGGAAGCAACCAATATGTTTTACGTTTAGTGAAGGACCAACAAAGTCGGAAACTTTAAAATATTTCATTAAAAAAATAATTCAGAATTGTCACAGAATTGGTTTAAATATATTAGCAACGGTGTGTGATCAAGGAGCTCCAAACCAGGCGGCAATTAATCAATTGAAAAAGGACACTAAGGAATATTGTTTGAGAAGGGGAATAGAAAACAGATATGAAGGTTTTTTAGTTGATGGCAAAGAGGTTGTACCATTGTTTGATACACCACATCTTTTTAAAGGACTAAGAAACAATTTACTCACCAAAAATCTGCATTTTAAAATGTCTGGAAAAGCTTTTGTAGCAAAATGGTCCCATATTGAGCAGCTATATTTCTTGGACACTGAAGACCAAGAACTGCGATTATGTCCTAAATTAACTGAAGTACACGTTTTAAAGAACAAAATTAAAAAAATGCGAGTAAGCTGCTGTACACAGGTCTTCAGCAATCAGGTCGGAGTGTATATGAAAAAGATCCTTAGTTGGAGTAAGTACTAGAAACATTCATACTTATTAATAAATAATTAAAATATTATTTAATTTTTTATAGATGCCCCAGTTAATCTTGAACGAGAAGCGGAAGAAACTGCCAATTTAATTTTATTTTTCGACAAACTCTTCGACAGTCTGAATTCGAGCAAGAAATTTGGAAGCCCAGGGAAGCCACTTAAAGCAGGTGTAACTAAGGAAAGTACCCATATATCGTTTTGGTATGACGCCCTCAAAATTTTGGAAACTATGAAATATGAGGTACTTGAACCTGAAAAGACTACCACAAATTCAAGAAAAAATTTGAAAAAACGGTTTGTTGTAGTGCCATCAGTAAAAAATTTAATAACCACCCTAAAGGGATTTATATATTTATGCCGAAAATTGTTAAATATTTATCCAAAAACCTATATTTTAACTAGAGTTATCCAGCAGGATACTTTGGAAAACTTTTTTTCAATGATAAGAGGATATAGTTTTAGGGAAAATACTCCAAGTGTCTCTCACTTTATTACCTCATTTAAGGCACTACTGACAAACAATTTCATGTCCAGTCACTCACCAGGAGCTAATTGTGAGGAGGACGAAAGTGAGGGACCCTTGGAACATTTAAAGAATTTTTTATTAGGAGATGGTAATTTAGAGCCAGATATTTCTAACGAAATTTCGGAAACATTAAAAGTTGATCTTAAAATTGTTCCCCCTCCTTCAAGGCGTTCTAAAATTTCTCGATGTGTATTTAACTATGTATCCGGATTTATTTTGAAACACGTCTTTAAAACTGTAAATATGACGTTTAGGGAACACTCGGCAGATTTAGATTTCATAGAAGCTCGTCAATACATAAATTGCCATTTGACGGTGCCAGGTTCATATTTCAGCTTTTTAATAAGTCAAGCCATATCTCGATTGTTTTATTTAATACCAAGACTTTGTCATACGTCCAAAATTTCTTGTCTTTTGCAAGATATATTATTAAAAGAATTGAACTTTTTTAGTTTAAATTGTCAGCAACATAATAATACTCTTAGAACATTGAAAGGCTAGAAGTAGCATGCCGTGGAACTATGGGCAGGTTTGTTTGCTTGCAACATCTCTGATGCAATGATGCCAAATGCTTATAGAGAAATGGCAAAAATCACTTTATAATAGCATAAAAATTTTCAGTTGTTTCCGAAGGCACAAAACAATACTACTACTCCCCTTTAATAAAATATCAAGCATTTTTTTAAAATAAATTTGATAAGATATCGAATATATTGAAGTCAATATACGTTAAATAAATGAAAATAAAGTACGAAGAAACGAGAAAACGGTAATGGCATCGCAACGCCGCTCGATCGCATTGTTGATGTCACCGACACAGAACACAAATATAGGTACCGATACAAGCACTCTTTACCAGTGACGTCGTCAACAAATATTTACCTGATAAATTTTTATTAATTATTAAAGAGTTTGACTATAAGTAATATTACCATTTATGAGCTATTTATGTGTTTTTTTTTAACGGACTTCATTAGAGGAAGGTCCTAATAAAAGGCAGCATTTTTGTAAAAGCATTTTTATGGAAATTAAATATTTTATTAATATAATATTATAGATTTCTTAATAAATCATGTTTTAAGACACAAATTTTTAAAATTTTGCAAAATTTTATTGTTATTGTTATATTGGACAAAACTCAGTTTTACATCACTTACTTATATCACATAAAATATACTTCTATGGTGCTGACTTTTTCAAAGAGACAGTATTGCTTCAGCGGAAAAAGTTAAAACTACAAGGATGTTCAAATTGTGAAGGAGTTGCAGGTTTTTTGTAGGTTATAAGATTTTTATTATGAGTATTTAGCCCGTATAATGGTTTTGAGACATTTATTAGTGACCTATATAATACCTAATACCAATTATTATATCATATTAATTTATACTAAAAAACAAAGCTTACCTAAGAATAAAGACTATGTACAATAGATTAGATAGTTTATTAGTAGTAATATACAAACAAGTACTTTTACAAGTCAAATAAAATATGTAGTATGTTGCCCAATATTTTTCGAAAATCATGTTATTATTTCTTAAGTATTTTAATAATGACTTGAGATCTAATTCAATTTCTTTGGCGCAAATTTGTTTGTTGCAATCTTCGAATTTTAATTTTCTTTATTTTTTTTCTATAATTTGGTGACAAGTGATTTAGCTTTTAAAACGGTGGAATCATCAGTGCTTAGGTCCTCAGGATATCATTTTGATTTTGCCCTAGAATTTAATATACATAAAAATATAGTATTACCAAAATTAAAAAAATGTATTATGATAATCCAATTGATCAATAAAATGTATGTTATTATAAAGAATCTTTGTAATATCATACATTTAATTAATATTAAATATTTTAATATTAAACAAATATAACACAATAAAATACTATATCACTTTTAAATAAGATATATAGAATAGGATAATATATGGCAAAAAACTAGTAGTCTATTTTGAGTGTATTTTTACCTTTTCCTTGGCAGAGTCAGAGAATGTGTACCAGTTAAACAAAAACGGCTTTGATGAGAAATAGTAATTGTTGACCTAGACCCTACGATTACTGTAGAACTATTATTCTCAGATGCAGTTATTGTTGATGATGAATGATCAGATCTGTAATTATACAAAATTTGGTGTATCAAAAATATTAATCTATTTTAATTATCCATACTTATCTATATTAGCTTCACTGTTTGTACTATATACCATTTTGGAAGCTAAAGAAGTTTTTGCACTCTTCAGGAAAGCTGCCCCTGCAGCTTTGAAGGATAAATCACTTGGTAAATTAACTGAATTATCCGCTGCTGTGTTTTTAACCAGTGCATCAGAAATCCTAGTAAAAAAATAGTTTTACACACTTACCTAATTTAATTAGTATTAGTTATAAATAAAGCTTATATGAGTAACACTAATCCTTTTTGTGATGATTTTTTTATACTAGAAAAATATATTTAAAAAAAATTATCTTTGAGGTAGAGCTGATTTGTTTTATAGTCTGGCTACTGATAATATTATCTTCCTTATATAAGAAATCACTTCTAAGGATGTGATCTGAACAAACAAATATGTTCTGTTTAATTGTGTGGATTTCCATTAATGAAATCCATTGTTCCCTTTGGGCATATATTAGGCAATCTATAATAAGTATTTGATATTTAATCAAAAAGCAAAAAAAATTACAGTAATAAATTAATATGTGGTGCCAATTACTATATGTATTATTGTAAGTTGCAATATGGTAAAACAAATAAAAAATTATCGACCAAATTTTAGGGAAAGACAAAATTAACTTTATACATAGATATCAGTATCTAAATAAATTTCAAAATTCTTTAAAGGCAATAAAAAATTAGTAATTTCATCTATCTACCTAATGTCTATATTAAAAAAACATAACTATACATAGATAGGTACATGGGTATTAGGTATGCCTTCTTTCTGCCAAAACAACAAAAAAAAACATAAAATCCTGCAATAAAACCAGGGACAAAATTCTAGTTTTATATTTTTTATAGCCTATTGATAGATGAATATGTTCAAAAAAATATTTAGATTTAAAAATATAAATATTTTGGTATTTTACGCACACTTTCACATTCAAGTTTTTATTAGGTTTATATCTATCAAGATCCCCTATTCTACGTTTATGATGATGGTTACCCCATGATGTGATGTTATGAAAGTATCGGTACTTACTTGTGAAAAGATATGCTTGAATCACCTTTTTATCATGATGCGGCACAAACGACACAAGTTTTTCCCATCTTAGCAATTTAAAAAAACACTAAAATGTGGCCTTTTTCCTTTTGAAACCGAAAATTAAAGAAAATACACGAATCCCGAAAATAAACAAAAAGCCGTTTGACAGATGACACTACGCGTATGGCTCAGGCGCTTAAGCTCCGGTGTTGTCGCTTCAAATTTTTTAGAAGCAGTTTTAGGGATAAGAATGTTAATAATTTTGTTTTTTTTTTGCTTAAGGATATTATATTTATTCTTAAAATAGGTTAATTGTAGTATTTATACTTTTTATTTTAAATTTTCCTATAAAATACAACACAAATAAATTAAATTAACGTTATAATGGTTGTTAAAATATAGCTAAAAATTTCCTCCGTTGGAAATTTGCGTCGACTTGACAACAGAGAATCGGCAAATATGTTTGTAAACAAAACACCCCTCTTGCCCTTGTGCACATGTTGGACTCAAACAAAGTTGTTGTTTACTAATTCTAGCCTTTCAATGTTCTAAGATAATACTGGTAATATTATTTTAAAGTATATGATTAGATGTTGTCTCTTTTTTTGGTGCAAGAAAGTTAATTTAATATCGAAGGGAAAGGATGCAAAATTTGTTAAGTATCTGAGATCAAAAAAACCTAACAATTCTATTGATCCCATTAAAATAAGTGCCTATAATAAATTAAAAAAAAAGCAAAAAAGAAAAATAAATAAAATATTTTTGTGTAAACACATACATAGGTACATGACAGAAAAATTAAAAATCATTAATTTGTTTTGAAATGCTTTAAATTTATTTGTTTTTTTTTATATTCATCATTCTAAAGTACTTACCTAGCAGCTTTCCTCAAATAAAAACCTGGTATTTTAAACAGAATTACTTTTATTTAGGTAGGTATACTACAGAATTAGTTTTTTACGCTTAAGTTATATTTTTTTACTTTATAAATATATGCTTGTATTTAATTTTATGTCCTATTTGTATGTACACCTATGTATAGCCTAATATGTTTTTACAGACAATAATAATATTATTATTATAATCTAATAAATTACAATTTTTTAAATAGGTATTTGTTTATTATGTATTGTTTCTTTTTTTTAGCTTTTTTTGCTTTTGTGGCAAACAGTCGTAATAAAAATGTTATTAGAGTTAGGAAGACACTAGTTTTTAACTCTAATTACCTTTTATTTCGACTGTTTACCACTTTAGCGAAGTAAAATCAAAATATTCAAAAGGAATAATATTAAATGGCGCATTCGCCATAAATCAGGAAAATTTTGTAGTTTTCATTTCAGTCAAAGATGGCGCTGAAACTCATAGCCAGTTGGTAATATTGCAGATATTCTTCTAGGGGGGTTATGTTTTGTGGTAATAGTATCATGCTTTACATAGAACATTCATACATTCCGTTACATTCTACACATTTTAGAATGCCTCCAAACGTTGTATAGTTGCACTAACGCTTCATAAAGCCTTAGCGAAGTCTCACACCAACTCTACATTACCGTCCGCAAATCCTACTGCGCTCAATAATACGCGCTTGCACTTCTCCCCGCTACGTGGCGCCACCACACCCGACTCGTTTCGTTTGTTTTTGTCAGACAGACTCAGTTTTTAATATGGCGCGCCTTATCGCAAGGACTACTGGGAGTGTAGATGAATTTCATTTTTCACCAGATCAGTGCTTAGTTTTACACGGTGTTAGGTGAACGTAAAAAAGTGCCGTTGTTTACATGGTGTAAATTGTGCGTTTCCACCATATTGTTTGGGGTTTCGCGTACGGTTTTATCGGTAAAAGGACTCGGGAACGATGTGTTTTTAATGATGAATAAGTTTACGTTTTATAGACAGGTGTTGGGTTAACAACCATCCGTCAATTACCAAAACACAAGAGCCCCATTTTTTTTGAGTGTAAGAACAGATTGTGATGGTAGTTTTTATAAGACCCTATAATTTAAGGAAGAAATATACGACATGCAGGTAATTTCATATAGATATTCGTAATTTTCTTGCTTAGATAATATATTTTGAGGCTAAGTCTTAGAGTTATTCTCCCAGATAAAGTAACATCCTTTATTTAGTCAAAAAAACTAATACGAGTTATACAATGAGGTTACTTAGTAATTACCATATGACCTTTTAAAAAATTAAATAAATAATAAACACTTTACATTTATCACAAACATATGTATATTATACAAACAAAAACGAGGCACAAATTCGACACACCAACATTAAAATCATCGTTTCAGAAATAAGTGGTTTATTGTACTAAATTTACCATTAAAGATTTTTAGGAGCCCTTTTAAAAAACTTTATACTTTCTAAATAATAAACTTCTAAACTCTTCTTTCTTCTTATTGTTTTGATTTCCATTGGCATCATATTGTATTTGTTTAAACCATTAAAAAATAATGAATTTTGAGCATGTTCTTGAGAAACTCTAGGTTATAAAAATGAATTCTCAATCGCCTGTTGTTATCATGTAATTCGGCAGAGCTTTCGGTGACTTTACTCAACAAATACTGTGGAGCATAACCAATTTCAATCTTATGGACAAATGTCAGTGTATTGAGTAGAATGTACCATTCTAAGGCCTGCAACATGTCTTTTGTTGGGGTCAATCTTGATTTACCTAGTATTAGTAGTTTATTATTCATTATTTGAATTCCATCTTCAGTACTCTATTGCCTTCTAGGGATACTCTAGCAGTTATATTCTTCAAATGTTGTTTATTATCCAAAAAAGGGCTATTTGGTACATTTCTGGGATATAATTCCAGGGTTTCCTGTTGTCTGCTTTTCGTCCAATGAGAAATATTTACTCTTCCATGCCTGTTCATTCTTAAGACTGCTTGCTTAATCTACAAGTATCAATTGAAGTTTACAATTCACAATCACCCCTGTGATTTGGGATTGTGTAGTGCAGCTTTTTAAATTAGTGGTTTGTAATGATTCATCTGTATTGTTTTTTGTTTCAGTAACATTTTTTAATTATAAACAGTAATTTATGCTTTGTTTATCATATTTTATGTATGTTAAAAAAATAAAGCAAGATTTGATTTGATTTATTATGCACATGGCCCTCTATTTTGCAACTTTTGAAGTTGAGACAATTCAATTTATTTTAATAAAAATAATACACAAGAACAATAATTAAGGTGAGGCAGGATACATACATTATAAATAGTTTTTTTTTTGGTCCATAAGCTTAAGTACTTACAAAAAAAATATAAAAAATCCTGGTAATGTGTTTTATAATGGAGAATAAAGTAACAAAATAAAAACATTAAAAAATTTAGTATTTTCATAAAGAATGGGAACATGCAGGCATCAGCCAAAAGAAACACTGGCAATTTATTAACAAATTTTTTTAAAATAAATCAAACAACACTCAAATTAATTTTTTAATAGTAAATGGAACAATTATTGAAGAAAAAAAGGAAATTGTCAATTGTCTAAATGAACATTTTTCACAAGTCGGAGAGAAAATTGTTAATGAACTTATTAGAGTCAACATATTGATAATGAAATTGTATTCGATGAAGTTGATTGTAGTGATAGTATGTTGAAAATTGCACCAACCAGTTGTGATGAGGTTTCTGAAATTATCATGGGTTTAAAGTGAAATTGTTCTACAGGCGAGGATGGGATAACAGTGTTAGGACATAATTAATTTAAAAGATTATATTATAAATATCCTTACAAAATTAATAAATAATGTCTTTAATACTGGTGTATTCCAATGAATTAAAAAAGATAAAATTACTCCAATATTTAAATCTGGCAACAAAGATCAGATGAATAACTACAGACCCATTACTGTTGTTAACACCCTTACAAAAATACTAGAAAAAAATATTAAAAAAAGAACCACATCTTTTATAAATAAAAATACATTGGTGGATAGTTATCAATATGGTTTCATTGAAAATAGCAGTACTCTCGCAGCAACATTTGATTTTATTACCTATATCTCCAACTCCCTAGATATGAGGGAAATTGTAGTTGTGGTATTCATTGACTTACAGAAGGCTTTTGACATAGTAAGTTTCGATATTTTGTTAAAAAAGTTAGGGCTCATTAAATTTGGAAACCTCCTTTTAAGTCTAATTCAGAGCTACTTATATGAAAGAAAGAAAGAAAGAAAATGTGCTATATTACGTAAGACAACAAAATCTTGTGTACAAGCATCCTAAAAACTAAAAAATTCCAAATTTACTTTAAATTTCAAATTTCAAACAAACATAACATCTAAAACACTTTACCATAACATTTACACACATTACCAAAATTAATCATAACAAAACAGATTGAGAAAAAAAAAAGCATCTTTTTGATAAATTTCATTAAAAAATAAGTAAAGCTGTCAATAAAACAGAATTTAGAAGAAGTAAATTAAATTATTTAACAGGAAACAAAACTAAAACACTAAAATGATGTCAGAGCACAGGTTAAAAGGTATCATTGAAAAAATCGTCAAGGCTATAATATGCCCTGGATAATAAAAGTGATTTTAATTCCTTTTTGAATCTCTTAACTTCTAAAATTTGTCTGATACATAGAGGAACATGGTTGTAAATTTTTTTGCTAAGGTATATAAGTGAGTTCTTGGTGAGGGAGGATGTAGGGATTGGTAAGGGAAAATCGTTAACCTGGCGAGTCATATGACCAGTGTTAGAGGGAGGTTTAGGACATTTATGAATAAGAGTAGCTGTTTCTAAGATAAAAAGAGAAAAAAGAGTTAGGATTTTTTGAGATATAAAGAGAGGTTTACAAGAATCTCTTAACCCAGCGGAACATAGGTATCTAACTGCCTTTTTTTGAATCACAAAAATTATGTTTAATAATCCCTTGTTGCTTAAACCCCAAAAAGGCAAGCCATAACGAAGGTGGGACTCAATAAGAGAAAAGTACACTGAACATGCAACTACCCCTCCCAGCTCATGCCCCGCCATTCTTACTGCAAAGCATCCAGAGGATAATTTTGATGCAAGATTTAGGATATGATCTTCGAAGCGAAGGCGACCATCAATGGTAATACCAAGGAACTTACAGCTTTCTTTGTTTTGCAAGGGGGAGTTTTCACTAAACATAAGGCCCTGAACGTCACACTTAAATCCCATAATAAAGGTTTTGCCCACATTAAATACAAGCCTGTTTGCAGCACACCACTCCAATAAAATCTTAAGATCCTTAAAAACCTGGGCTCTAACATTATCAGAATCTCTATGATTCCATAAAATGGTGGTATCATCAGCAAACTGAACCACTTTGCCCTGCAGTTTTAATGAAGCCAAATCATTTACATAGAGCAAAAATAATAGTGGTCCTAACACTGAACCCTGAGGTACTCCAGTTTTAAGGGATCTGGAATCGGATAAACATCCAGATACTGTAACTCTTTGGGTACGATTAGACAGATAGGATTCCAGCCATTGCAATGCCACACCTCTAAAGCCATAATTATTGAGCTTAGACAGCAGTATTCCATGATCTACACAATCAAATGCCTTGGATAAATCGCAAAACACTGCCGCCGCGGACTCTCCAGAATTTAAGGACACATAGGCACTCTCCAAAAAGCCGAAAACAGCGTCATGAGTCCCTTTTCCCATTTGAAATCCAAACTGATTTGCAGATAAAATGCAATTATGTTGCAAAAAAGATAAAATTCTGATTTTTGCAAGTTTTTCAACTATCTTGGAGAGGGTAGATAATATAGAAATTGGACGGAAATTACAAGGCTCACTCACATCTCCACCCTTATAAAGAGGGATAACCACTGCCTCCTTCAAACATGCTGGAAAGATGCCATTATGAAAGGAATTGTTTATGGCAGAAGCTAAGGCATTCAATGCTGAGTCAGGCAAAAGGAGTAGTAATTTTGATGATATTCCATCAGCTCCAGCTGATTTATGGTTTTTTAAGCTTTTAATTGCATCTCTAACATCAGTAAGGCTAACAGGATAAAAGAAAAAAGAATTTTGAACTGACACTTGTTGAATATAATGCAAAGGATCAATATTAGTATTCACATCCTTGAGCAATAAATGAGGAATATTACAGTAATAATCATTTAAACTATTTGGTCTTACTTCTGGTTCTGAAACTTTCTTGTGAGAATGCCTGAAGTCATTTATAATTGACCAACATTCTCTCTGCCTATTTGAGGACATATTTAAGCGGTCACTATAATATTTAACCTTAGCTGCTTTTATCGTCTTTCTATATAGACTACGATATTTCTGATGATAAAGAATAAAGAATATTTGACAATATATTTGAATAATATGACAAGTCAATATTTTTTTTGAGAGGGTGTAGCTAGTGAATTGTCTTCAAACAGGTATGGAGTGCCTCAAAGCTCTGTATTAGGGCCTTTATTGTATACAATGTACGTTGAGTTTGGGGTGTGCCAACCTGCGAGCTTGATATTTTGCATTTGTGGATGATACAGCTCTTGTAAATACAGGAGGAAATGAACAAGAGTTGGCATAACTTATTAATGCTGATATGAGCTTGTATTATAAATGGCTAGTTTGCAACAGATTAAAAATTAATATAGACAAAACCAAATATATGCTCTTCAAACAAAAAAACAAACAAGTAGGTAATATTCAACTAAACATAAATGGGATCAACCTAGAGAAAGTTGCTTTTATGAAATTTCTCTGTCTGAATATCGATCAGTTATTGAATTGGCAAACTCCTATAAACAAAATAACATCCATAATAAATGCAATGATACCCTGTATATATAGAAGCCGAAATTACCTACCAGATAATACAAAAATGAATATCTATAATGCCTTTCTCTTGTTCCACCTTAGATATTTTTTGCCTATATGGGGAACCTGTTCTAAGAAATAAGAATAAATGGGGTCCTTAAAATATTATTTCAGTATGATATACTTATGAATACATAGTCACTTTATAGAGAGCTTAAAGTTTTTAAATTAAATAAGTTAATGGAGTTTGAAAAATGACTGATGTATAAATGTCATGTATAATAGAATGATAATTGGATTGAATAGCCCAATGTACTCTGCATATAAAGCATTTATTAGGCTACCAAATAATTTGAGAAATATTCAAAATTTTAAAACTTTTCTTAATAAAACTAAAAAAATACTTTTCTATTTAATCCATTATTAATTATGTGGCTACTTTTATAAAACTTATTTATAGTAATCTACTTACAATTTATTTGTATATACCTAACTATGATTTTTGTGTACACTCTTTTTAATTGTTATTCTTATTTCTCAAGGCCAGCAAAGCAGCGCTATAAGCACTGTTTAGAGTTTTAGTGTAAAAAATTGTATGTAATATTTTTGAGAAATATAAGTGTTTTCAAAAAAAAAAAAGTAAGATGAACATCTAGATAAATAATAAATGTTATATGAAATATTCTTAATGACCTCTACCTTTAAAATTTAAGTCCCGATACATCCATATACCTAAGTATTCGGGGAGTTTCATCTTCTTGGTTTGCTTCCTATCTGCAAGATCGGCAACAACAAGTGCTTGTAGGATCTAAGTACTCTGATTACCATCCTATCACCTTGGGAGTTCCTCAGGGTTCAGTTTTGGGGCCTATACTTTTTCTCCTATACATAAATGATCTTACCAATCTTAATGTATGGGGGAAGTTTACTCTGTTTGCCGATGATACCACACTTCTTTGGCACAGCCCAGACACAGATACTCTGCGAACTACATTAGCAACTGATCTTCAGGCAGTAAATCTCTGGTTTGAATCAAACTTGCTGTCACTAAATCCTCAAAAAACCAAATGATTGTGTTTTAAGTGTGCTCTAGACCACGTGCCTTTTTCTAATTCAGTAGTTCAGCAGTTTGATAATACAAAATTTTTGGATATATTCATTGACAGAGAACTCAGATTTGAAGAGCATATCCTCGGTACTTGCAAAAAGGTGTCTGCAGGTTGTTTTGCAGTCAGAGCGGCTACCCTGGAGCTTGGCATGGAGTTTGGAAGATCTGTATATTTTCCATTAATTGAATCCCACCTTAGGTATGCCATTTGCTTCTGGGGTAATGCAGCTGCCTACCTTCTACAAATGCTGCTTGTTTTACAGAAGCGTGTTGTACGTTACATCTGTGGGGCTAAACCAAGAGATTCCTGTCGCCCATTATTTGTTAGGCTGCTTTGTTAGGCCTGCTTACTTTTTGCAAATCGCTTTAAATTTATAACCCCAAATCTAAGATACTTAACGCGTCAAGTGAACGATCTAAATCTTCCAATCCCCTCCTCCACATTAAGTAAAAAATCTATTTTCTACGAGGGAATCAAAATTTTCAATTGTTTACCAGGTGGAATCAGGGAGGCATCATGTATTGACACTTTTAAATGTAAATTGAAAATACTTTTGACTGAGAAATGTTACTATTCATTGGATGAATACTACGGCGACACATTCTAATTTTCCCTAAGTGTAAGTTTACAGTATTTGAATTTTATTTCATTTGTTTTATGGTTTGAATTCTTTGCTGTCTTATACTTGAGGGGATAATTATGGAATTTAATTTACTTTTTATGTGTTTTTTTTCTGCTGTTCTTATGTATTGTTTTCTGATGTTTGTTTTGGAACTCGAGTGTGTATGGGGTGTAGTGGTAGTAATTTAAGGTAGCTTTGTTTAGAACAATTTTTCTTTGTTAATAACAATAAAGCATGTTTTTTTTTTTAATTTCATTTTTGTTACACATTCTATTGAATGTCCCCCCTATTTTTATATTTAACTGTGCTGGTAAGTGTCTGTGAAAACATTCCATTGCTATTATCAAATATTTTGTTTTAGAGATGTTAACCTTTAAATCATTTAAATTACCCCACTCGTAGACTGATTTTAATATACCTATATTATTTTATTTAAGTTAAAGCTCATGTGTGTATGTAGTAAAATAAAATAAAGCATCATCTGCAAAAACATAAGTTGTGCATTCTTTAACATAATCTATTAAATGTTTGTTAAAATCTAATAATGTTTTACTTATGGCCGGCTCTGATGATTTTTATTACAAGGAAAAACCTGGTATACAAAATATTTTAGATACAATATTGAAAGTTGTTCCAATACAATAATTTTATTGTGGCCTCAATTCCTTACTTAAAGCCTTGCAATAGATTTAACTATATAACTAATTGGATATTTATAGATTTAACTGCAGGCTTAAGTATTTGTTAGACTGTTTTAATTCAAAATCTGAAAATGTTGTTCATTTTGTTGATTGTAATATGCTTTCTAAAACTAAACTGGTAGAATTAAGGCTTTTTTCCCAAGTTCTTTGAAGGTTTCACTACTTTTACTAAATGTGCAATCTTTAAGGAGTAAATGCGGTGGTCTTTATGTGTTTTTGGAGACCATTGATTTTCCTGATATAGTGTTAATTAATGAGCACATGTTTTTATATCCTTGAGTACCAATTTGTAAGCATTTCAAACAGAGAAAAGTTTTTACATGGTGGAACACTTATATATACTAGTAAAAAAGTCTTTTAGCCTGGATATCTTTTTTGTTGAAATCAAAACTATGATCATATGATGGAAGAAAGGATGTTCGAATTCACAAGATGCTATTGAAAGCAGCTTAGATTATATATTATTTGGTTGTACGGTTGTCCTTTAGGCTTAATAAGAGAATTTGTTGATCTCTGGACTATATTCTATCAAATATTTTATCTTCTTCAAAGATTATTTTAGTCGGCGATTTTAATATTAATTTTGGGTCCAAGTTATTCCTATTTAAACTTCTATTAGAGTATTTCTATTCCTAATAATAGACTTGTTTACCTAGATCTTATTTTTACCCAAATAAGCAGTCTTTAAGTAACACCGGCTGATGATAGTCTTTTTCCAGAGTCACAACATCATAAGCCATTTAACTTTGTTATAGATATTGACAGGGAGCATGTCCATATGATCGAATATATTTGAGTTTTACTATGATTTTAAAGGGGGTGATTACATTGGTATTAATAACTACTTGTGTGGGGTCAACTGGAATTTGGTATTAAACTCATCCGATATAAATGTCGCAGTATCAGAGTTCTATCACATTTTGGGTATGGCCGTGGCTCTTTTTGTTCCTCTAAAAAAATATAAAACCTCCAAGTTTCATGTCTGGTTCTCAGCTGAATTAAGATCTCTGGTGAGGCACAAGAAAATAGCTTACAGGAGGTATAGGGCCAGTAATTTCATTTAATTTTATTATTCGTAATAGTGTTCTTACAAGTCAATGTAAACGGTAATATATAAAATGCAATTTCATGATTTAAAACTTAAGTATTAACTAAAATTAATAAATAAAAATTATATACGCACATATACAGTAAGATTCTAAAATTTATATATAATTAAAATCTACAGACACTCAATTTAAAAATACTTATAATAGACACACAATATGTATTTATAAAACAGTTAAATTAGGTCATTAAAATTGTTATTTAGGTACTCTTGAATAAAAAGACTTTTCTAATAAATATAAATAGTTTTAAATTTTTTTAATAAAAGCTTATTCATTAAGTCTATTCTAAATATATAGCATTTTCCATAAACAGCTTAAATAGACCAAACTTTCTAAATATTATTGTAAACAATATTAATGAACCAATTGCACAGGTAAACTCTATAAAATATTTGGGAGTCCATATAGACAAACATCTAAAATGGGATATACACATTGATTATTTAACAAAAAAGATAAAGGCACTCTTACATAAATTTTATTTACTAAGGGAAATTTTGTGCAGAAAACTGATTGTGTTGATCTATAAAGCTCTCGTGGAACCCCTATTAAGGTATGGGATATTGATTTGGGGTGGGGCATATGAAAACAGTCTAAAAAATCTTAAAACAATACAAAACTCAATAGTAAAGATAATGTTAAGGAGACCTAGGTTATTTTCAACAAAGCAATTATATAATTCTGAAATACAAGATTTTAAAACTCTTTTTATAACAACCTGTTGCTCTTATGTTCATAAATTCTATGGTAAACAAAGTATAATAAACCATAGACACCAAACCCGAGCTAATAAACACCAGCAAATTGTACTACCTTATATGATTCGAGATTTTGGTCAACATTCGGCAGTATTTTTAGCTCCAAAATTTTATAACCTTCTCCCAGAAAATGTCAAACAACAGAAATACTACAAAAAGTTTAATGAGCATGCCCTAAGTTATATATTAGGAAACAAAAGAAAATTTTGTTGATTGATCATATGTGCTTGTATCAATATTCTGCTTTTCACCAAACTTTTTATTTTCTTACTCGATAGCAATCACAACATAAATACATAAGGGAAAAAGAAAAAAATCTCAGTATGGACATTTATTCAATTATTTATTTTGTTTCAAATATTTTAGGTTTTAGGTACCAAAGACTAGAAGATTCTGTAAAATACTACATAATACCTTTGTAGTTAAAATGTATATGTGTATATAGTATATGAATCTTTTTTTTTTTTTTTTCTCTTTTTCTCATTTTTATTGTTTGGTTTTTGATTTTTGTTATGTAGTTTTGGGTAAACTTATTTAAAATGTTAAATATTGTGAACTAATTTATATAATGGCTAGCCTGCTAAGGGTAACAACATTGATATATTAGAATTTTTAAATTGTTTCTACCATAGCACATACAGATACTCTGGTATCTAGGTGCTTTATATTCTTAGAATTGTAATATTTTATATTGAAGTTGAATATATTGAATTGAATATTGAATTTTGTTGGCACCAGGAATATATTGTGTTTATATCAAAAAAAAAAAAAAAAAAAAAAAAAAAAAAGTTCCCTAACCTGCAATGGTAACACACTATAGAAACAAATCCCATGATAAACAGTTCCTCTGCGGGTTCTCCCAAGCCTGCGAAATTCTGGCAAAATATTCAGATTGTTTCGAGTTGAATACTGATGTATATTACTGTGTGTTAAATATGATGGTAGATTATTTTTTATAAAAGTCAAACATTGCAAGGTGAATAAACATTGCAAGATGAATAACAGTGTCAACAACAGTCATGGTGCCCCAAACCAGTCATAGCCCTCATGCACCTGCGCTGTAAACCAGATATCTTCTCCCCATGAGTAGAGTGACCCCAATTCAGCACAGCATATGTAGTAACCATGATAAGCCAACAACAAAACTTCCCTTGATACAGAGCTGGATAGATTTCTTATTAGAAAGGTTATTTTTGATAACTTAGATGCCAGCTGAATAATGTAGTTTTCCCAAGTGAGACCAGAGTCAAGAAGTACACCCAAGAACTTTACAGATTCATCCAGTGGCAGATCTATTTGAGAGTTTAGAAGTGAAACATTTAGATGCTGTGTTTTTGAAGCATTAAGGTTTAGTTTGTTTGCTACAAACCATTCCCTCATTTTACTCTATTTCCTCTGTACTGGAGATTTTCTGTTTTGCCAGGTGATGATGCTGGAGTAGAGTAGTGTCATCAGCAAACAGGATCAACTTATGCTCACGTGCCTGGTCTATAAAATAAGGCAAGTCATGTACATAAATAAGGAATAAGAGTGGGCCTAGAACGGATCCTTGTGGTACTCCATGATGTTATGGCTGTTTATCAGATACACTAGCATTGTATGACACATATTGGAGTCAGCCATACAGGTATGACCTGACAAAGGCAATGCTCTCTGAATGAAAGTTGTAGTAACAGAGCTTGCTTAATAAAATTTCATAAGATACACAGTCAAAGGCCTTTGTCAGGTCAAAGAATGAAGCATAGGTGTCGAAACCCATTTCCAGACCCCTTGATGAAAAATCCACCAAACTCTTAATAGCCAATGCAGTTGACCTGTTACTCCTGAAACCAAACTGACCCTGCATAAGGAGATTGTTATTTTCATAATGTAATGGTGTAACTGACTATAACAATTTTTCAAATCTTAGAGCAAGATGTAAAACCTTATAAAATATTTGTTACAATAGCTATATGTCAAACTTAGATCAGCTGCTCTATACTGATCCCAGACGGTTTTGGTATAACTTAAATAGTAAATAAGTATAATAGGGCTTAACGAATAAAGGCATTTAAATCAATGTGAAAGACGAACTTATGTCAGGAACAATGTGGGAAACAAAGAAGAGTATATATTTATCCAAACATGTATAGGGTGACCTACTACACTACATTTTGTTTTATATCTTATAATGTAACGTGTTAGAGAAAGAGAGCCTTATGTGTGCAAGATAAAGAAAGGGAGGGATACGTAAGGACAAATTATTGGCTAAAATTTAAAAAACCTCCTTTTAATCCTTGTTAGCCACGAGTTTATAATGATAATAATAAGCCTTTAAGCCTTTATTTCCAACAGGCAACTTGCCCAATAACAGGAAACAGTTGCAAAACAATGAAAAATATAGTTAAAAAAAAAACACACACAAACAAACCTAAAAGAATGAAAAGAAAAAGAGTAAAGTAAAGTCACATTCTCAAAAGTTATCCAAAGAATTAGAACAAATAACTATTAATATGATATAAAAACCCAATTATAAAAGTTTAACAAGATAATCACATATTCAACAAAATTAAATTAAATTAAATTAACTGCAATATACCTACTAACTATAACTTAAACACATGGGTCTTAATCCCAAGAGTAATGATCCACCAAGATATCGACAATCACATGAACCGGAGAGAAATTTATTTCGCACATGTGACAGATCCGATTAAATATAGCGCATATTGTATATAGTGGCGATTTCAACAGGATGTTAGTATGAGGCCTTGGCAGAAAGAATGTCAGGGGATGTCTAGCATTAAGCCTAGGCACCATGAAACGTACACCGGAAAGAAGTACAGGACTATCAATGAATCCATTCAGTAACCCATGCAGGAATTTTACAGAGAAGATCATTCTTCTGAGTTGTAATGGATGTAGATTGAAGCGTTCCAATAGTTGCCGATGATCAAACCCTCTTACCGGATATATGCCATCCTGCCTGAAGGCCAAAAACTTCTAATAAAGCAAATCTACGCTGAACAGATAATGAGTTATATAACAGTAAATGAGCATTAAACAGATTACCAAAGTCAATGTATTATAGGGAGAGTGAATTGATAGATTGCGATCCAATAGCTGAAGGTTTTGCTTAATTCTTTTTGACTGTAGTATTAATGGTTTGGCCAACAATGAAAATCAGCAGTCGAGCGGGAGTATGTCTATATCCATATCCCTAACCCTGTTTTATCTATTGGATTAATTTTCAACAAAATTTCCAAACTACCACCTAAACTTAGTTTGGGTCCTGATGATGCACCCAATTATTTTCTGATAAAAACGGTATGCGGTTTCTTATTCTCTTTTTATAATTTTTAAAAAATCCTTGGATACTGCAGTATTTCCATAACATATAACTAATCTGGTTCTTAACTCCTCTCAAAAGTTTTAGGCTTTGTTATGCATAATTGCACAGAATTTTCTGTTGAGACCTGTAAAAGGATATATATGTCTCTTGTTGTGTCACAGTTGGAATATGCATCAATGATATGGTCCCCTTTTTACACAAATTGTTGTACTGACCTAGAAAGGGCCCAAAATAAATTTATTCGATTTTGTTTATATAAGCTTGGTATGAGGATTCCCAATGATCACATTTATGATGATGCTCGGAGGTTGTTGGACTTACCAACACTGAGGCAAAGGAGAGTTTACCAATAGAGTTTGTCAATTAAACTGTCCTGAACTCCTTGGTGCAATATCTTTCAATACTATCTAGGAATTTTAGGTATAATAGATTATTCTCACTACCATTTCATAGCACTAATTATCCACACCCCTATCGAATGGACACTTAAATTTATTAATTCTAATGAAGTTGAAATATTGGGCATTACTTTACCTAGTTTTAAGAGGCACATTAAAAGTTTAATCTAATTTCAGTGTTCATAGATCTATTAGTATCATTGGGTAATATTATTATTATTATTGCTATTTTTTTTGTTATTTTCATAACCTGGTTGTTATAATGGGGATTAGTGAATTGCTATTGATTAATGTTGGATTTTAATTAATAGTAAATAAT
The DNA here is from genome assembly GCF_022605725.1 of Anthonomus grandis grandis. Taxonomy (NCBI): domain Eukaryota; kingdom Metazoa; phylum Arthropoda; class Insecta; order Coleoptera; family Curculionidae; genus Anthonomus; species Anthonomus grandis. Next base: position 21,317,765 of record NC_065560.1, read on the forward strand.
TTAATATTTATATTTTTATTTATTGTTAATCTTATTCAAATATTGGGCTAATATGGATTGTTATTTGTTATTGTCTTAATAGTTTATATTACTTGTTGGAATGTACTATTTTTGTTATGGAGTGTTACATTGGGTGTTGGGCTAAAATATTATTTTGTATTTGAATTTCTTTGTTTTCTAATGGGGTTGATCCTGTAAATAAAGAATAAATGTAAGAATTATTATACAGCAAAAAGCTGTGAGAGTGATGGGTTGATTGCATTACACAGAAGATTGTAAAAACATGTACGTAACCTAGCATTAGTACATAGTATTTATATATTACACCACATATTAGTGATTACTTCACACATGAAAATGTACATGATCATTTTACCAGAAATAGAGAACATTTAATATCACAATTTAAATTGAATTCATTGATTAATAATTATATTAAAATAAAAATAAAATGTCTTTTATTAACAAAAAAGTCAACAGGTAATAGATCCGCAGAGCAGTTTTTAACAATTACCAATAAAGATTTAGCTACTAGGCAATAACAAATAAAATATTTACTTTTAAATATACTGACAAATTTTAAAGTGCATGACATTATTTAAAAGCTTTGAGCACAGTATAAAAATTAAAAAAAAAATACATATCACAAAATTACTACAGACTGACTCATCACAGCTTACCACTCCTGATCAAATCTTTTAGTTTCTTTTTAAAACAGGGACAGCTTAATGTTTTAAGATTCTCAGGTATTTTGTTATATAAACTAGCTGCCTGGTATATGGAACACGACTTGAAAAACTCTGTATTATGCCTGCACCAATACTGTTTTCGTAAGCTGCGCCCCAGAGCAATATTCCATATCTTAGTAATGGTTCAATTAGAGCCTTATATATCAAAATCAGTATTTTTCTTGAAAGAATTTCTCTAAGAATATAAAAATAATTATGGATTAGTGCTCCAATTTTTTTTTTTAATATATTACATGATGATCCCATTTTAAGTTTTTATCTATGTATACACCTAAGTATTTAATTAAATCAACCTCTTCAATAGAATTTTCTATATTGTTGACTTTAATATTTTGGAAATTTAGTCTACCGGTGTCCTTTATAGAAAATGTAATGAACTTTCGATTTTTTGCTATTTAGAGTGAGTTTAAAGGTGTCTAAAAATTTTTTTATTAAGGCCAGACCATGTTGAAATTTTGATTTAACATCTTCCCATGTGTCCCCATAGAAAACTCTGCGTAGGAAACTATCTTGTCGGCGGTTGGTTGAATCGGACTTGGGGCCCGATGATTTCAATGACTATTTTTCTAATATTGCTGAGAAGTTACTGGAAGCAGTTCCCAGTGACGGCGATCCATTGCAGTATCTTAATCGGAATGCTATCAACCAATCATTCTTTTTCCACCCTGTAGATGCCACCGAGGTCCTTGAAACAATTCAGTGCTTCGGGTTCCGATGGTATTTCTTCACTTCTGCCTGCGAGCGCTTTAGGTGCTTTGGTTTGGGCAATCAATCAGTCATTTCTTCGGGGCGAGTTCCCATCCTGTTTAAAGGAAGCTATGATTATTCCTCTTCATTAGGGTGGTAGCTTGGACCGACCCTCTAACTTCCGTCCCTTATCAATTTTGTCTACCCTCTCCAAGGTTCTTGAGCGGCTTGCAAAAAAGAGAATTGCCTCTTTTTTGACCAAATACAATGTGCTGTCCCCTAATCAGTATGGATTTCAGTCATCTAAGGGCACGCAGGATGCCATTTTCAGATTCTTGGAGAGTGTGTATCTACTCCAAGGAGGCTGCAGCAGCGGTGTTCTGTGATCTGTCCAAGGCCTTCGATTGTATGGATCATGGAATACTGCTGTCAAAGCTTGATTTTTATGGATTTAGGGGAGTGGCTTTGGGGTGGTTGAAGTCATACCTGTTTGGCTGCACCCAGAGGGTGGTTGCATCTGGATTTTCGTCAGGGATAGCACATCTTAAATGTGGTGTACCTCAAGGGTCAGTGTTGGGTCCTATTTTATTTTTATTATATGTTATTAACTTAATCTCTCTATCACTGCATGGACTAGTGGTTCAGTTTGCCGATGATACTACAATTCTGTGGCATAACAAAGATCAAAAAGTAGTCAGATCTCTCATAGTAGAGGACCTTCACAAAATTAAAGAGTGATGCATCTGCAATCAGCTTGTATTCAATGTTGATAAAACTTTTGTTTTGGGCTTTAAGTGTAATGTAGAGGGTTTTTTGTTTGACGAGCAGAGCCCACTACATGGTAGGGATTATTGTCGATTTCTCGGCCTTTTCATTGATGAGAGTTTAAGGTTTGACAACCACATTTTGGGCCTTGCTGCTAAACTTTCTTCTGGTTGTTTTGCAGTCAGGGTTGGCAGGCATGAGTTGGGGGGGATGTTTGCTCGTTCAGTTTATTTCGCCTTAATAGACTTTCATATCCGTTATGGGTTGCCATTTTGGGGTTTGTGCTCCAAGGGACTCCTTAACATAATTTTTACTATTCAGAAAAAAGCATTAAGGTATCTGTGTGGTGTTGGTCTGAGAGTCTCTTGTAAACCTCTTTTTGTAGCTGAAAGAATTTTAACAGTTTTCTCACTCTTTATACTGGAAACTGCAACACTCATACATAAGTCCGCAAGTTCACCATCCCGCACCAGTCATACTCGTCAGGTGGGCAACTTATCTCTTCCAAACCCCACCTCCTCACTTACGAAAAATTCTCTTATATTTATTAGTCGTAAAATATTTAATCATATTCCTTTTTCGATTAGGACTGTTACAGACCTTAAAAAGTTTAGGAGAGAACTTAAGAAATTAATCTTACCAAAAGCTTACTACGGCATTGAAGAGTATTTTAACGATTCATTTTAATATTTAAAATTAATTATATATCTGTTGATCAGATTTATTTTATTATTTTTTTTTTTATTATTCTTGTTTTATGTTGGTTCTCGCCTTTTCTTTTCTTCTTTTTTGATTTTTTCTTTGTTTATATAAAATATGCTTTTATGTATAGTCAAAATCGATTCTGTATTCTGTTTTTGTCCTGTATAACCCAATAAATACTTATATTATAAATTCTAGGATTAGGAAGCTTTTAGCACAAGTTTGTATATTTTGACTTTGACTATCTTCCCACGTAAATCTATCTCATTTATACCATTCATGTAGATATTAAATAGTATGGGTCCCAGCACAGTGCCCTGTGGCACCCCAGATCCTTACAATCTCTGGCTTGCTAATAGTATCCTGAATTTTGGTGTATTGTACCCTATTTGATAGGTAGTTCTTTAAGAGTAACAAAACGTTTCCTCGTATACCATATTTTTCCAGAACTTCCGATAAGTTTGAATGGCAGACTGTATCAAATGCCTTTGATGGAATGCCACAAGGCACTTACTATTTTTGTCTAGATGTTCAGTTATAGTACCCACAAGTTCATACATGGCATCCACTGTGTTCCTACCAAAGGTAAACCCAAATTGGTTTTTTGATAGAATATTGTTATGGTTAAGATAGGATGTCAATCTTTCTTTAAGATTTTGGCAAAATTAGAAATGGTACTTATAGGTCTGTAGTTTTCCATGTCTTGTTTTTTACCTGATTTAAAGATGGGACTTACGGTGGATACTTTGAACTGGTGTGGTACTTTTCCAGTCTGAAATATTAGATTTATAATATGTACTAGAGGTTCTAATAGGTATGAATGAAGATACTTTATTTACTTTTGATGTTATTCCATCCTTACCTGGGGAGCAGTTATTTTTTAGGGAGCTTATATGTTTAATTACATCATTTTTTGTCACAGGTGGTAAAATAAATAGATGTTTGACATGCATTTTTTTGTTTAAATTGGACTGAGGGCTTTGCTACTGTATCTGCTATTTTAGAGCCTGCATCAATAAAAAGTTTTATGTTTGACTTACTTGACAAATTTTATTTTCAGAACGATTGGAGCATAAGAGAGGACTCTTTGGGGAGGCTGCTGACATGCTTTTATGATGGCTTTAAAGCCTGATCTAAGCTCAACAGCTGGCGTCCAGAATGTGGTAGTTTATGTTTCGAACGATAACTTCGCCCAGTCATATGCCATCGAGCAACACAATGTGTCCCAACAATCCAATGTGTACCCCAACTCGAATCATTCCATGGCCTCCATGGCGCAAACAAAGAACTTTACTGATAAAGACCAGAATATCTTTACGAGTAGCAGTCAAGTGATAAATACTAGTGATTATTTTGATAATGTGATAGCTCAAAATGGTTTCTCAATTAATAATATTGGCCCATATCAATCGGGGGCCAATATTAAAACTAGTGAAGTTTTAACTTGTGACAGGCAACAGGCCGGTCCTGTTCAGCCCGAGAACAATAGGCGCGATGAGTGCGATAATTTGGAACAATACACGGATCCTTATGTGACTATTTTGGGTACCGAAGTACCCAGCCAGAGTGTGCGATGTGATTCAGTGCGGTCAGAAACTGCAGAGTCGAGTTGCAGTAGTCTTAGTTCCGGGGATGAAGGGATGGTCGTAGTACAGAACCATCCGCCAGAGATGGTTGTGTATGATCCGAGTGTTAGTGTGCGGCCCGGGGGAGTTGTACTTGTGGGTCCCCCACCCCAACCAGTGCCGCACCAGCAGGCTCAAGCTGCTCCAGTGGTTGGGATGGGTCAGCCACAATATACAGTGGTACCCTATGGCTGGAAAAGACTGCTAAATAATGGATCTGTTATATATATAAGGTAAGTACCATTGTGTACAATTGTTTTTTTCATTATGAATGGTGAATTTACATAATTATTTTAATACTAAAAGAAGGGTTTTTATTAGTATTTGTCACATTGAAATTTAAACTCAAATTTATTTATTAGTATACAATACATCTTGTTTACAAATTGAAGATACCTAAAACTCATTTATACAATATACTAAAATTAAATAGATATTTTGATTTTTAATCAAATTTTTATTCAAATTTAAATATTCATACAATAAATGTAAGTTCTTAATTGGCACCTAGAGGTTGATACCCCTGTATGTGCACTGAAATATTACTTATATACTATTTCCTAAAAATGTAAATGTATCATATATTCATTCATTTACCTATTTATTTACAAGTGTGGAATTAAATCCTATTTTTCTACCCTATGACATAAGTTTAGAAAAAGTCCTTACACCTCTCATTAACAATCTTAATCCTACTTATATTGTTTAGAATTGCCGCATTGAGAGGTTTTTGAATGCACCGCGAATCCGACTTAATGAATTTGACCAATTACAATTTGTAACGCGTGCATGCGTCAATGATGACTTCGACAGGTGCGCGTTTCCCCTCCATACGGAGGTTCTGTTCTGTCTGTGCTTCGAACCGACAAGCATCTCCAAAAAACGTGATTTAGAGACAGAGTAGCAGTGAAGTAAAAGAATCTGGCCGGCCCTGAATTAGCAACGAACACCAACAGGTAAGTCGTTATTGACGCCGTAAATGGGATAAAAATATAATTATAATATTTTCCTGGTCCTTCAAAACCTAGCTACGCTAGCAATTCTAGACGAACCACTTAATTTATTTTAAACCTTTTAAATTTTTGGTCCTTCGAGCCGGATAACACGAATCGCCCTTAAATTTACAGTCATCTTTATTATTAATATGCATATTTCAAGTGTTTAATCGAAACGTTCGCGTACATAGCAAGACTTTTTTGAATTTAAGGGTTTTTTTTTTCCTCTACAAAATAGTTTGTTTACCTTTTTTATATTGCAACGTTCCACTAAGTAGCATTCCTGCTGCACGAGTGATAACCTATAACCGGTCAGTTTTCAGCCTACTTTTGTGACAAGACATAACCTCAAGGTTTTGTTATTGTTTTCCTAACCCAATTTTGATTGTTTACCTTTTGTTAATTTTGGACTTTATTATCTAATAGTAGTAGATAATAGTTCATGCCATACCGTACCATATTCCTTTGTGGAAATCAACGTAAAGCCGCGTTGTTTTAACCAGTGTTTAACCTCAAATATTCCGATTTGTTTTGGATACCATCTTCTGTTAACGTTTATTGTTAAAGTTTGATTTATTTGGTGCCTAACATTCATAGTTGTCATCATGTCTACAGATAAGAAAGAAGCAGCTAGATTAATAAAAAGGCGTCAGCCCTATATTAATCGTATGAAGGCCATATATGATTTGGCTATTCAATGTCAAGACCAACCATCCAAATTGAATTTGTTGAAGAAGGGTCTTCCTAGTATATGTTCCTCCTTTGATACCTTGCACATTTTATCTTGTTCAGATGATGACAAACAGGATGAGCAACATTCCATTGGACACAACTTCGATGAAATGAAGTATACAGTTAATTTTTTAATTAGAGAATTAAGTCCTCCAGTGGATGTTATCCCGAAAAGTGGCTGTAAGAGCAGCAACACCTTTGTTGGTGAATTACCAAGTGAACATCATGAACATGATCTTGATCTACCTAGAATCAAACTCCCTGTGTTTTCTGGGAACAGAAAAGATTGGCCTGCCTTTTATGATCTAGGTATTTAGAACCCTTGTCCATGAGAAAAGATCCCTCTCCGATATACAAAGATTGTGTTTATTTATGTTCTATTTATTATGTTAAACTTTTAAACAACCTATTTAGGAACTCTCCTCCGAACTATCCTCTCGCGCTCGCTTGATTTTAAATCACTCAGAATTTCCGTTAAATCAAATTCAGAGTCAGAAGAATCATCTTCAATGGTATTAATTTCAGCCCCAGATTTGGTAGTGAGTTTTATTTTTTTGATTTCGGTTCCATTAAATTGGTAGAGGTGTTTGGCTGGCCGGTATTTGAACTTATACTTTGACTCTTTAATTTTGTTTCTAAATTAATATTTGAAGCAACAAATGCCAATTTTCCCGCCCTCTCAGTGGTTAATCGATTTCTTTTTTTTTGTGTGAAAGAATACTTGCTAAAAGTTCTTTCAGTGGCAGCCGAAGACGGTGGCAAAGTTAAAATAGCTAATGCGACAGTTTTCAATGATGTCTTTAAGCAATAAACACTCCACCATGTCCTGGAATCTGTATTTATATAACTGGAAGTGCCGGCCCCGGCAGCGCGGTGGGTATATACCTGCCTAGCAGTCGTGTGGCCCTGGGTTCGAGTCCCAGACTTGGCATGGTCGTTTGTCACGTCCGATTTAGTTTAAGTACTAAAAAATTATATATAGAGGTTTTTCGTGACTAAATGTGCTCAGCACAAGATCAATAAATTAAAAAAAAAAAAAACAACTGGAAGTACTTGAAGAAGTGGAAGCCGTTGATTTTAACAAAAAAAAGTTAAAAATATTGCACTTTCTTCTTGGCATTTTCAACAATAAACACTAGAAACCACTTTTTTTAAAACTCCGATGCAATCTCTTCAAATTCAAAGCATAAATTAACCACGAAAAATAACATGAATTTCCAATAAACCAATCTGTAAATCCCCGAAAATCAACAATGTCAGATGTCATTGCTGTCAACGATCGACGACAACCAACCTAATGCGAGGCGATCCGGTGTTGCCACGTCTGGTTGCTAAAGGACCGTTACTGCCGAAAACCGACACCAAACGTTAACGCTATGGGAACGTTCACATTTTTGGGGAACGTTCGGATTCATGCTCATTCGTGCTCTTGAGAATAAACGTCACGAAAAAAGTCGTGAACGTTCTTCGAGAATAAACGGGAACGTTCCATTGCTCACAACACTAGCTATATATAATGCACCTGTAGCAAAAACTCATTCGGCCTATGATCTAAGAAAGCTTATCACCACATTTTCTCCAAATATTTAAAAGCTTTAAAATAAATTAAGTTGTTCATCTAGAATTGCTAGCGTAGCTAGGTTTTGAAGGACCAGGAAAATATTATAATTATATTTTTATCCCATTTACGGCGTCAATAATGACTTACTTGTTGGTGTTCGTTGCTAATTCAGGGCCGGCCAGATTCTTTTACTTCACTGCTACTCTGTCTCTAAATCACGTTTTTTGGAGATGCTTGTCGGTTCGAAGCACAGACAGAACAGAACCTTCGTATGGAGGGGAAACGCGCACCTGTCGAAGTCATCATTGACGCATGCACGCGTTACAAATTGTAATTGGTCAAATTCATTAAGTCGGATTCGCGGTGCATTCAAAAACCTCTCAATGCGGCAATTCTAAACATATATTTTTAATTTTATTTGGTATTAAGTTGTAAAATTTTGGTGGTATAATTAAGTGTCTATTAACATTTGCTCTTGTTTGATAATGATGGTATACGAATTTTTTTAGTGTTTCTTTTTTATGTACACTGGTGGCCAAAAGTAGTAGTTATTTTTCAAATTTGTTTATATCACGGTTTAGGAAATGATAAATTAGGTGGGACAGTACCTGATTAAAAAACAATGGAGCCTATTTGTAATGTTTAATTATATTTAAACGATTTATTCGTAATACCCAATTTTATAAAAAAAAATTAAAAAACTAAAGAATTTTTCAAGTGACCAAAATTAAATTGACAAATTCAAAGCTTACTAAAATAAAAATAAGTATAGAAAATTTAAAGGGTTTTATTCAATAATGCGTTGCATAGCCTCTATTTCTTCTCACTTCCACCAACCTTTTGGGCACTGACCTAATTAAATTGTCAATATAGGGCGTGTCGATGGATGTCCAGCATGCCTTCAAAGCTTCAAAAAGTTCTTGTTTATTTTTGAAATGTTTACATCGGATGTGACGATCAATGTAATCCCAAATGTTCTCGATCGGATTTAGGTCCGGTGACTGTGACGGCCATTTGATAACATTAATTTTTTTTTGGGTCAACCATTGCTTAACGACCTTGGATGCGTGTTTCGGATCGTTATCATGTTGAAAGTAGTGGTTGAGTGGCATAACTTCATCAGCGTAAGGTACCATAACATCCTGCAGTATGTCTTTATACATGAAACGATCCATCGTGCCTTCTATCAAGTGTAGTGGACCCATCCCATAGCCCAAAAAACAGCCCCACACCATCACGGAACCACCTCCATGCTTGACTGTGGACACCGTATATTTGGGATCATACCTTTGGTCCACAGGACGCCTAACATATTTTTTGCCATCCGAATTAATCAAATTAAACTTTGATTCATCACTAAAAATAACTTTTTTCCATTCGGAGAGTGTCCAGTGACTATGTTCTCGAGCAAAGCTCAATCGCGCCCCTACGTTTTTTAAACTTAGCAGTGGTTTCTTTGCAGGGCGTCTTGTTTTTAAATCACTATTGCAGTCTCCTTCTAATGGTACGACAACTAACTGAACCCACACCTTCTTCTTCCAAATGCAGCTTGATTTCTTTTGAAGTTGCGAATGGGTCAAGTTTTGCTTTTTTCAAAATTAATTTGTCAACACGACTAGTGGTCTTCTTTGGTCGGCCAGTTTTTTTTTAGAGGAACAACACTTCCACGGAGATTAAAATTTTTTATTATTTGACTTACTGTTGCCCTCAAAAGAGAAAATTTTCGAGCAATATCCGCCTGTTTCACCCCTTTCCGGTAATCGTCGATTATTCGCATCTTAATAAGGATCGATAAAGTTATACATACCACGTGGCATTGTGAATATTTTTCAAAACTAATAGTAAGGAAAGTCAAATCAACAGAAACCAACGCATAAAACTCAGAGACTTAATAAATATGTTGTTTGTCAATCCAATTTTGGCCACCTAGCAGTCAAACAAAATTATTGGAATTTGATTAAAAAAATATTGAGAAAAAGTGCAAGCAATAAAAATCTATGGAATTTGTTTCTTCAAACTATGTTGTTCACATTCCTGAACATTAATAAGCTCAACCCGTTTTTCCTTTGCTTCAGATAAAATATATCCATAAAAATGGAATTTGTCAATCTACTTTTGGCCACCAGTGTATATAGGTACAAATATAGTGTATGTATAAACAGTCTAAGTTGCAGATGTCCCTGTTATACAATGATTTAGTTCTCTCTTCCCTAAAAATTATCTTTAATATAGCGTTTTGTATGTACCCCCCCCCCCCCCATACTACAAGGCTGTACGGCAGCAATGATTCCACCAGAGATTTGTATACTAATTTGATCAGTTTAATGCAGGGAAATTCTCTAAGAAGATAAAATTTATGAATTAGGGTGCAAACTTTTTTTGTGAGATATATTATGTTCGGTCCATTTTAAATGCTGATCAATTACTATTCCTGAATATTTAGTTTTCTTTACCTCTGGTATAAAACAGTGGTTTTCTTCACTTGTCTGAATTTCAGTGAAATTCGGTCTACTTGTGCTTGTTAGCGAAAATGCAATATAGAGTCTAACCATTGTTTGACAACACCAAAACTGCGTAACACTCTTTGTTTTGCCTCTTCGCATGTCTTACCAGTAAAAACAAGTACCATATCGTCAGCATAGGATATAATTTTACCATTTATGTTTAAATTTAGTAAGCCATTAATATACAGGGTAGTCCATTTAACTCATCGCAAGAGTCATCGCAATATCTCGAAAACTAAACATGTATCCAGAAAATGTTTCATGTGAAGTTTGAATGGTTTCCAGGGGGCCATAAAATGGCCTCATTGGTTTGATTTTGAGTGGACGTTTTTTGCACAGAAACCTCTATTTTTTTTAATAGTATCTGATTTAGTGTTAAAAAATAAGTAACTTTCATCTGACACTTTTTTACATGCGACCTCTCCTTTTCAAGATATTAATTCTTGATTCTTTTACGAATTTTTTCCTTGACAGTGACATTTGCCCTTGTAGGTAGTATCTGATGATCTATCAAAAGGAGTGAAAGTATTTTATGATAGAATTTTATTATCAACAGAATCGAAAACTTGAAAATAAAACGTACAAAGTTCAAATACAAGAAATTGAAACAAAAAAAATTCTTTTAATAAATGTTCTTTTAGAAAAAAAAACTGGTCAGTTCTTAAAACTGACCTGCTTACATTTTCTAAATTCAAAAAAGACACATCACTCTATGTAAAACTTAATGGAAGGTCTATAGAGTGTTTGAGCAGTATTAAATTCTTGGGTATACACTTGGATGGATGTCTTAGTTATGAAAAACACATAAATTACTTAACATCAAAACTGAGCAGCCTCTGTGGTCTTATTCGTAGACTCAGGGATCAACTATCAATAGAAACCATTAAGATTTTTTACTTTTCAAACATTCAGTCAGGGCTGAATTATGGCATTATGTTTTGGGGTAGTGGAAGGGATGCCCAAAATATTTTTAAGGTGCAAAAACGAATAATTCGGTGCATATTTGGACTCGCTCCCAGAGCATCGTGTGAGGAGTATCTTGATGGTTTTGGTGTACTTACTGCCCCATCACTGTACTTCTTATCACTTGTGATGTTCATTAAGAAGCATCCTCAGTTATTTCCAACAAATAAGGATGGGTACTCACGAGACATGACGACCATAACAAGAAACAGAGAAGCTCTTGGAATACCTGCACACGGGTCAGCTTTCTTTGAAAGAAGCCGAACTTATCGAGCAGTAAAGGCATACCACATGTTACCGGCAGGTCTGCGACAGATTCAGAGCCGTAATTTATTTAAACAGAGTGTTTCTTACTGAAAAAAGGTTCTACTCTTTTAAATTCAATAAATAAAAATGTATCTTTATGAATTACAAATTTTTAAGTTTTTGTGTTTATACGGGGTATTTGTTGATTTTAACGTATTACTTTATAATTTTATTTAAAAAAAAATGTTTTAGATCTTTTTAACTTAGGTCATAAGATTTTAATTCGAGTCAAAATGTGTTGACGTTGCTTTGTCTTTTTATTAAGGATTTGGATGGCAATAAAGGAATTTATTTATTTATTTATAAATGTTCAAAGTGTTGACCTTTCACTTCTATACATTTTTTCGACTCGCTTTCTAAACGATCGATGAACAGAGTTCAGCATCTATGGAGTTATCTGCCCGCAAACCTCCTTGATTCGCAGCTTCATATTTTCGGGAGTCGTTGGTGGATCGCGATATACGATCGCCTTCAAATAACCCCATAGAAAAAAATCTAAGGGCGTCAAATCAGGTGACCGTGACGGCCAGTGGACTGCTCCACCGCGACCTATCCAACGTTTATTGAAGTCACGATCCAACACTTGGCGCGCAACGCGTGAATAATGTGCAGGACAACCATCATGCTGGTACCACATATTTAGTCTCACTTCAAAACACACATCTTCCAAAAATACTGGTAGAATCTCCAGCAAAAAATTATGGTATTTTTGGCCTGTAAGGTTCTATGAGTTTATCATTGATGATGCCACATCAGAAATTCACAGACCATGGCCGCTAATGTTCTATCGCTCGAAATCACCTGGGATTTTCAACTGCCCAATAATGCATGTTATGACGATTAACTACACCATAGTTTGTAAATGAAGCTTCATCGGTGAATATCTATATTATAATATGAAATCTATGTATGTAAGAATTGTTAAAATTTTTATATTTTTGTAAAAGATTATGTTGTCAACTATCTTTAAGATTTTATATAATGCTTTGTTAACAACAGATGATGTTATGTAACAATAAAGCTATTTTTGACTTTGACTTTGACTTTGACTTGAATAAGACGCGCAGAAAGAAATTGTTATTTTCATGCAACTGATTTTGGGCCCATTCACAAAACAACACTCGATTTTGGAAATCATTCCCGTGAAGCTCTTGATGTAACGACAAGTGATACGGATGAAACTTGTGGCGTTTCAAAATTCTCAGGACTCCAGGATTATGGGCAACTGCAGCTAAGACGGCAATTTCATTTTTTTGACTGGTAATGCTTTTCTTTCGTGATCGATTTATCGTTCTCACACTTCCATCTTCTATAAAGTGGTTCACTACACGATAAAATGATGCTCGCGATGGAAGTCGCCGTTGAGGATGTCGCGTGGTATACAGTTCAATGGCTCTATTAATATTCCGTTCAGATTATTGTTAGGCATTCCATAGTTACTCAACAAAATAGTCAAATACTTGATATCTGAAAGAATACTGTGAACCCTCTCATTTACTTTATTCATCAGTATTTGTTTACAATCGCCTGAAATATCTGGGATTAACACGTGAGATCTGTTCACTATAGAAAATTTTCCCATCATAACAACTTGCATTGATCACTGATCAACAATGCCTTGTCACAATAATATTGAAGAATTGCTGAACCAAAGCTATTCCTGTTTCTAATGTGATTGTCAAGGAAAAAATTCGTAAAAGAATCAAGAATTAATATCTTGAAAAGGAGAGGTCGCATGTAAAAAAGTGTTAGATGAAAGTTACTTATTTTTTAAATCAAATACTATTAAAAAAAATAGAGGTTTCTATGCAAAAACGTGAAGTTGACCTTCATTTGACCTTGAAGACGTCCACTTAAGGTCAAACTAATAACGTAATTTTATAGCTCCCTGGAAACCATTCAAACTTCACGTAAAACATTTTCTGGATACATGTTTAGTTTTCAAATTATTGCGATGTCTCAATTTAAATGGACCACCCTGTATATAATGAAGAGAATAGGACCCAATATGGTGCCTTGTGGGACTCCAATTTTTATTTTCAGAGGGTGACTAAAGCACTTGATTTAGTTTTAGAAATTGATCTCAGTCGGAAAGATAGCTTCTAAAAAGGTCCCATACCATGCCTCGAACACCATAATGTGATAACACATCAAGGAGTGAGTAAATACTAACAGTATTTACCAACACAATGGTTTTTAAAAATCTGTGTGTGCTGGTTATCTGCCTATTCTATTTAATTTCTTCTTATATTTAAAGTTTCATCTTATCTTATAAATAATATTTGTACTTTTTTTGTATTAAACATGTAATATTATAAATTAGCAATGAAAACATACCTAAAAGAAAATAGTCTCAAAATTCAAGCAAAAGCTACTTTCTAATATCCACTAACCTATTTATAACACTGAGGGCAACACATTGTAAATCGTAGAACCAGTATAACTAATATGCCTCTGAGTTGCAGAATTTCTAAAGAATGTCAATGTTAGATTTTGGTTCTTAGCATTACAAGTATTTTAATTATGCATTATTCTTTGTCTGTAATACTGAGTATTAAGCATAAAGCATATTACAACCTTTATGTATAACTGTTCTAATGTCAAGAGTTTACTCTCCTGAAAGAGTAGGTTCGTGGAAAATCTTTTATTCCTAAACATCATGATCTTTATAATGTATTTTTGATCTATAAAGAGGTTAGAATTTGTTTTTTACTTGCACTGCCCCATATTATTACTCCATAATTTATAATTGATTCCACCAATGAATAATAAACCATTTTTAACATTTTAAGGGTCAAAACATTTCTAAGCTCATAAAATTTTTTACATTGCCAATTTAAGTAGAAACGTATCATCCATTTTTTCTCTAAGAGACCAAACGAAAACAAAACAAATTAAAGTAGTATATAAAAAAGTAGTCTATAACTACTTAATTTTGCCAATTTAAGTAGGTAGTTATAGACTAAGCTATCAAAAACTTTTGGAAGTAAAGATTGTGTAAACGAAGGCTTAGATAATGAATATCTGCACAACTTCTTTAGTTTTATACCTATTAAATAACCGTTCCTTAAAAGGAAAAACTCTACCAATTTGCCTAGATAAGAGAACACATTTTTTAAAAATACCTTTAATTATTTGGTAAAAAATTGTTTCTGCATCATTAATATTGGTACATGTAAGTACACTGTCCCAATTTTGAATCAGAAATTCTCAACTCAACTGGAAAAATGTTTTATTGTCAATATGAAAGTTGTAGACAAAAAAAAAAGCTCAAAAATTGTGTAAGTGTTTTTAAATTTACATGAAGCAATATTGGAGGATGTGCTTTTTTAGTTTTTTCTAATTTCCTTACTTAATTAAACCATCACACAACAGATTATATCAGTTAGGTTCCAAACAATTAAGAAGATTCTTCTTATCACATTTAAAATGATAATTTTAAGTTATATTAATATTAATAATTCCTAATATATATTTTATTCAGGCAAAATAATATAATGTACTCCTAAGGTAAAATAATAATTACTTTTATTCAAATTCTAATGATATAATCACCAATGCTCTTAGACATATTTATTTGTTTGGTTGCCCCACCACTTCCTTATCAGGTAGATACCAAATTTTAAACTATTAACAAAATTACTTGAAATACCCATGCATTACAAACTTTTTTCTTGGCCTGTTTCTTATCCCCTTAGCTGAAATACCATAAGTATCCTAATGCCATAAATCTTAGCAGCCACTCTTGTTCTTTTATGTCACTGGGTACAAATTTATGGCCCTGCAATATAATAAGAGCTGAGATAACCGACTAACAAGGAACTGGCCTTTTAAAACTTGATATACAATGTAACAACTGATGTGACTAATTATATTTTTTTGGGTCTTTTTTTTTTGGTTAGATCAGTGTTAAGGTTGTAGGTGAACAGGGACACTCTATAGTTAGAGTCTTAATAAGACCAAGACAAGGGTCAAGACCAAGACAACATTTTGTTGTTAATTTATTCTTTTAAAAGGTGTTTTTTTCACACCATGTTTTTTTTGTTGCTCAGATCATCCAATTTATAATATTATTTTATGTAATATATCTACAATTATTTGAAGAAGTTTTATTTATTTATTTGGAATATGCATCTAACGGACAAAGTCCAAGGGATCAAAAATATTGCAAATAAAACGGGGAATTTAAAAATATTTTTTAATACAAGAAAAACCAGTGGCGTACCATTTTTCTTTATAAAAGTATTCAGCGGAAAACCCGCACACACGCCACTGGAGAACATAAAAATGTTAAAAAGTATGTTGGTAAATAGCTCTGGATACACAGACCCTGCATACCAGTCTTTGGACAAATATCTACAGGGGTATTTAAGTTATCAAAAAAAAAATTCATTTTTTTTGTTAAAACTTTACCACCCTGTAGCTCAAAATCTAAAAGGTTTAGGACCTATGTTTATAGGAACTTTTTTGCGAATTTTTGTCCAAAGAACACGTTCCTGAATTTTGTCGCAATATATAAAAAAAACCCTGTATACCACAGAAAATAATTTTACAAACAAGTTGAGTATATCGAACCGTGTTCAGCTGTAATATCTTCAAAATGCATAACCAGTGGCATAGTTCCAGAACTAGAGAGAGCTTATTTACTTTCGAAGGAAAAAGTTTAAAGCAATGTTTCACTAACTGTTGACATTGTTTTTTGGGATTGCTAAATTGTTGTTGTTAAGTTTGTTTGTATTTTTTGTGTGTTACCTTTTTTTGATATATTAAATTCTCAAGTACCTTGGAAAACCACTGTGGGAATTTATGAGATGCTTTAAATACTATTAGATAGAAACAAATAGATTGAAGCACAGAATAGAAACTATGAATTGTGGTTACCATATTATTATTATTTTCAACAATAGACCATCGGTTAATTCTTAAAAAGTAATCGTTGTTTTAGTCATAATTTGCATTTATCATATTATTATTTGGTTTGGGTAAATATATAAATATAATTATTACGAACGCAAATTGGGAAAGTAAAGTCAAAATCGTGATTTAATTCGACAAACGTGCTACAATAATTAGAAAGTTTAATAACATACGAGTGTACGCCACTTATTCCTAAGTATATCGTTGTCTTGTTCTCATGACCCTAGCACCAGCTCAAAACAGAAAACCTGTTTATAGAAACACGCGATTGCATTATCCATTTGGGAGATATATAATATATGAATAAAGCAGATGGTTACTTTAAATTCATTTATTTTTGAACATATATTGTATGTAATAAAGCAATTGGTCCTAAACGGGAGAATTATCCCTTTATATACAAATAGACGGGGTGTCTCAAGGTCGATGGTAGGTTAGACGTTTATGATAAACGAGACGTTGGATTTTTTTGAAAATTTGCAATACAGGTTATTGCTAGTGACCTAACAATTAGTCAAAGTCAAAAGTTTATTGAAAAGCAAATTTGTTGTACAATTTACAAAGAATTCCTAAATTGACAATAAACATATAACTAACAATTACAAGTGTGCTTAGAGGTAGTGATGTAAAATTCTCGAGCACGTAATGTAAAAGAATGTTCCCTGAGCACGAACGAGAATAAACAAGCATAAACGAAAAAAACCTGAGAATTTATGTTTGGGATGTGGTAAAGTATTCAAAAACTTATTTTTCATGATTTTTTCTCAAAATGCCTAGAAAAATGCTCAATATTCTCCTAATGCTTTGTAAAATACCGACACTGAATTATTTATTCTTCTAACTTTATAAAAACCTTAACATCATAATATTCATAAATCCAAATGCAACAAATCCGGAAGTAACATGAAAATAACATGACAAACATTTTATGATGTAAGAAGTGAAAAGTAACTCGAAAAAAAGCTTTATATAAAAAAATAAACTGCAATCTGCAATAAACCAAAAATACAGTTTTAACCTAACTCAGGTACTCTATAATTGTGGACCAATATCAAGATCAAGAGTAGTCAAGCCCATCGAAACTTTCTGGCCCAATGCTACTATTTGAATCGAAATCGTGAACACTGTAGGCCCCGCTCTCTTCGTCATCGGACTCATCTGAATTCTCAGATTCTAATGTTAATAATAAATCATGGACCTGATCACCCAGAGGAGGAGCTGTCTGTGTAGACGTGGAAGAATCCAAGGATTGAGGTTGGTTTACCTCCATTGACGTTGATTCACCTTGTCTTTGGGACTCTTTGGCCATCAGATTAAGGTTACAGGCAATATGGGTTAGCATTCCCGCTCTCTTCACCGTCAAACGATATCGACGTTTAGTATGGACTAACGAATACCTACTAAATGTTCGCTCAGTAGCGGCTGACGAAGACGGAAGCGTCAAAATGCTTACTGCTAAATCCTTGATGGCTGTTTTCGAACAATAACCCTGCCACCACGTTACAGGCTCTATTTTGCCAACAATGCCCCATAAATAGGGCTTCGCAAATGTTTCGGTATGTGCTATGTATTGAGCTAATTCAACGGCGATTGCACTTTCTTGAAGACGAAAATTTTCATTAGTGGCAGCCAGTGTATTAATAAATTATTGTATCCCTAAAATAAAAATACATCATATTATTACATTAGATACCGTGTTAGTAGTTGCAAATGTGTTACCATCGGAGTGTTCCTCAGGTGACAAGTGTATTCCTTGATATTTCGGGTTTAAAATATTAGCAACTAAAAGCACTCCGCAAACGAATTTGCTCTTTCGATCACTTAGGTCTTTGATTAGCGTTTCTTCCTCTTTTTTGGTGACTGGTAGCCCAGGTACCTCTTTTAGAAACACTTCATGGAGTTCAAAAAAGGCTTCTGTGACATCAGACGTTGCAGGTTATCTCCTTCCAGCCTTGTTATCCATTTAACAATAGGTGACAAAACTCTCATTACCTTATAATGATAATATTTCCTTTATTGCCAACAAAATGAAAATAAATTTGACAAAGCAACGTCAAGCAGAAATGGTGAATTCCCTAAAATAGATTCACGATGAATATTGCATATAATAAGAAACATGATACAATCAAATACATATAGAATAAAATGAGATAGACTAACAAACAGTAAAAGTTAAAACAGCAACTACAAAGTTAAAATTACAATATCAATAAATGAAGTTAGTTATTTATATAGTTAAAATATATAGAATATGTACATATGTGTAACAGGTTCACAGGTCTGGCACATCAAAATCTAAATTTAAAATCATAAAAGCACTTATCTAAAAGAAACTGACTAGTGGCTTTCCTAAATTTAACACTATTATTAATGGATTTTATTTCTGGTGGTAATAACCCATATGCTTTAACTGCCATATAATAAGGACCCCTTTCAAAAAACGCTGAACCATGGGCTGGTGCCCGAAGATCTTCCCTCCCCCTTGTGATTACTGCAATATCAGTGCCATAATGGTCACTGTTTACTGAAAAAAGGTGTGGGTGCCTTTTGACAAACATCACCAAGGACATAAAGTAGATTGAAGGCACAGTCATTATGTTCAGTGATTCAAAATGTGGTTTGCATGATGTTCCAGGGCGCAACCCCAGCATAGCTCTGATGATCCTTTTCTGAACTACAAAAATTTGAGGGGCCACAGAGGATGATCCCCAAAACATCACACTATAGGCAATCAATGACTGCACCCCTGCAAAATAAAACTGTCTTATGGAATTTACTGTTAATGAATATTTTAGTCTTCGCACTAATGCACAAAAGATATTTAGTTTAGATTGGAGCACCCTCACATGTTCCTCCCAGCCAAGAGCAGTGTCCAAGGTGACCCCTAAAAATTTAACTGTGTTTTCCACAGGCACTGATTTGCCTCGCATTTTCAAATAAACAGACTCTGTTAATTTGGGATTTTTCTGAAATAGCTTTAGACCAGTCTTTTCGCAGTTCAGAATTAACCCTGCCCCATCACACCAATCCTGCATTGTCCCCGCTGCACATGAGCACTCGTTAGCCAGGCTCCCAAAATCCTGCCCCACCACGACAGCCGATGTATCATCAGCATACTGGCAGAGGAGTCCCGCAGCCACCTCATCTGAAAGTGAATTCACATACAATAGAAACAGCACAGGACCGAGAATCGAGCCCTGAGGTACACCTTGCGAAACAATAACTGGCTTAGAATAATAATTTCTATTGTCCTTTGAGATACACACAATTTGTTTTCTTTCCTCCAGATAAGATCCCAGTAAAGCACCAGACAATCCTCTCAAACCATAGTGTTCCAATCTATGCAACAACATCCTATGATCAATGGTGTCAAAGGCCTTAAAAAGATCAAAAAAAAGCCCAGCCACCCTCCTGTTACAGTCAACATTGTTTATTATATGATTTATTGTTGTGAATATTGCCAATTGTGTTGATCGATTAGGTCTAAAGCCATACTGTTTATCAGAAAGTATATTATACTGATCTAAGAAGGTCATTAATCGGCTATATATAGCTCTTTCAAAAACCTTGGACAAGGAAGACAGAAGAGATACAGGTCTGTAATTCTCTAGTACCTGGGCATCTCCCTTTTTATGTACCGGCACAATTCTTGCAGCCTTAAGGGCAGAGGGAAATGTACCTGTTTGAAAACAAAGGTTCACTATGCTTGATATTGGTTTAGCTATGAATTTGGCTGAATGTTTCAAAATTATAGTTGGAATTTCATCTAGACCTACAGAAAATTTATTTGGCAAGTTGATTATGATACGAAAAATTTCCAAGCTATCTACAGGATCTAAAAATATGGTTTGAGTTATGGGGTTTTTTAAAGGTTTATGACTTGAAGGGTAGACAGTTGGTATATCAAATTGATTTATAAACAAATCCGCGATTGTTTGTGGATCTTCAGTTATATTTTCATTATGAGATATTTTAATTGTTTTATTGTTTTTTATGTTTTTATTGCACTCTTGATTAAAAATGGTCCAAGCAACTTTTGTTTTATTATCAGAAATAGCAATTTTATTTTCATTTATTGTGGTTTTATAATTTTGTAGATATTTGCGATAATTTTTCTTTTCAGTTTTAAATAATTGTTTATGCCTTTCACAATTTGTCATTTTTGACCATACATATAGATCTTTAATATACTTACCATAGTTTTTTATATTAGAATTAATCCAAGATTTGTCTTCTGTCTTTTTTTTGGAAGTACAAAGAGGAAATGATTTATCGGATATCGAGGATATCGTCCCATTTTTCCTCTTTGAGATAACCTACAAAACTTTGTATATTAGAAGGTGTAAAAAATCGTTTTTTAATATATAAAGCCTTTGTAATAGGCTTATCATATTGATATGACATGATTTGCCCATAGTGATCTGAGACATGAGTTACAAAAATTTCAGATACTGACTGATCCAAATTGCTAAAAATATTATCGAGCTGTGTACCTGAGTCAGGCCTAGTTACCCCATGAACTTGCGATTTAAGCCCAAAGCTCAGCATTAATTGTGATAGCAAAAAAGAATTTACATCATTTACCAAAAAGTTTACATTAAAATCACCACAAATTATATAATGTTTCTTCTCAACCTTGATCCAATATATGTCATCATCGAGATAATTTTTTTTCGCTGCTGTGCTTAATTTGTCACTGATGTCTTCCAAAATGGCTAGCATTTTTAATATTTGTCTGGTGCTCCATAGGCTTTCCATACACTTTAAGATAGATCCCCACCGAGTTACCACAGGTAATTTTAAAGCTACTACCTTACCAGTTTTCTCTACTTGTAATTTATTAAACGTAGCAAGTACAACATATGAATTTGTTACTTCTTTAACAATTTGTTTGCTGTTGCCGACGCCGACAGTAGTTTTTGTAAATAAAGCGCGCCGAATACGGAATCGTGCCGAAAATTCTCTGGCGAACGTTCGCGCACGAGAGAACGATCTTGCGCGCACGAACCATTTATCGGGCGCGAATATTCGCCATAGTACGAAGGGAACGTTCCTTCATTTACATCACTACTTAGAGGTACAGTAGAAATAAAACAAATTAACCTAGACATGCACGCAAATTACAAGTCATCAGGGTTCTGCAAAATAGGTATTGATAGGTCAAGAAATTCTGTCAAAAAAAAAATTGGCAGATCTCAATAAAACTTTTTTAATGACAATATCAAATTTTCGTCTATTCAAGTTGCGAATCCTTAAAGGCAATAAATTATACATGAGCTTCCTATAGTGGAAAATAGTATTTCTACTTAAAGTGCTCTGAGACTGAGGTACCTAAAGGTTTTGTCTAGACCGTGTTTGCTGATTATGTATTAGCCCTTTGTTAGAAGGTATTAGAATGAGAGTGACGAAATGTTTCAAATAAAATAAGATCACATAGAGTTAATATTTTGTAGTTTTAAAACAGAGGCTTACAGTGGTCCCTATAGTCTGCAAATGATAAGACCCTAAAGCCGAGCCCGCACTGTAGACGGGTGGAGGGTGAAGATTAGTGGGTAGAGACTAATCTTCACCTAATCTAGAGACTAGAGAGTAATATACCTTGGACGCACTAGTTCTTACACACACTATATTATTACAATGACCAATTTAATCAAGTTCAGTCGTAAATTGTAGCTCCCGTGAGTGAGTTTAAAATCATGCCCCTAAATTTTTGAGCTTTTTCTTAATTCGTCTGCTGGATCCCATATAGGTTTGCGTTTAAAAACAGCCGCAATTAATTTTTCCTCTATTTTACTAACAAACACTACCTCGCGCCTGGTTGAAAATATCCAACATGACTGATGTCTGATACTCCGGTGGCTTGCTTGGCGAGTTGCTATGCTGCTTAAGTTGGTGGGAGATCGCAGTGCGGCTGTTCTGGTTAAAACCGCTTGTCGGAAACATACCTTACGGGTTATTTGGAGGGTTGCTTAGCGCCTGGCTGCCCACTACCCTCTAGGTAACTTGCTTGCACTGCAGCATCAGGTTAACAGCTCTATTCTGCAGAAGAAACAGAGAATGTAACTTAGTAGCAGTACAGTAACCAAAGAACAGGAACACCTTAGGTGTGATTTAAAAAGGGCATAATATACTTCTTTTGAGATGCCTGGCTTATTAATCTCCATAGCTACTGTTCTTATTGCGACTTTTTAATAGCCGGTTAATGTGAACATCCCCACTTTCAGTTTTGGTCGATCATTAGTCCCAGCAACTTATTCTCACCCACTCTCAGAACCAAACTATTGTGAATTTTTAAGGATATTCTAGGAAAGAGTCTGTTTGGAAAACCCATAAATTTAGTTTTAGAAGTACTTAAAGCTTACCTGTTTTCATCAAACCAGCATTTTATTTTGTGCAAGTTTTCGTTAATAGCGCTCTGCAGAAGAGATGGATCCTGCCCTGACCAAGATAGAGAAGTGTTGCCTGCAAAAAGGATTAGCTTCCCTTTGAGGTTGAGAGCAGCTAGATCATTAATATATAGTATAAATAGAAGGGAACCCAATACAGAACCTTGAGGAACCCCATTTCTAATGATTTTAAATCCAGAGGACACCTCAGTTCCGCAAGGGCCTCATTAACACAATAAGCTTTGGCAAGGTTTCAATACACTGCTACAGTCAATTATTTGTCATTAACACTCTCATAAACATGGTCAAGTAATTGGTATATTATATTAAAAATAGGTTTACACATGCTTTATTCTTCAGAAGATTAAATCTTCCTTCTGCATTCGTAAGAGCTTGTAATTTTGGGTGCATGTCAAGGTCCTCTATATTAATTTTTTCAGGGTTGTTTAAAATTAATGATTTTACTTGTTGAAATAAAAATACTGAAAATGATTTTTTTTTAAATTGCTTACATCTTGTCTGTTATCAGATATTCTAAAAGGCCATCCTCATACTCATATTCGTTTATTCATGTAAAACACAAAAATTGTTTACATATTTACACTACCGCTCAAAAGTATTTGCCCACATATGACTGTTTTAAAGTTATAACTAAAAATAATAAACCCATCAGTTATTCCTATGAAACGGTTTATTTATAACAAAATGAATATAAACAATACATTTTTCAATTAATTAAATTTAAGAAAATCAAATTTTGGATTCATCTACATGTCTGCCTCGATTTTTAATAACAGCTTCACAGAGTTTCGGTAGTCTTCTAATTAATTTGTCCAAAGTTTCCTGAGGTATCTTGTGCTACTCTTCTTGGATGATCCTCCACAAGTCTTCTTTTGATGTGGGGCATGATTTTCGCACTTGTCTATTCAGTTCATCCCACAGTAATTCGATAGGATTGAGTTCCGGTGATTGTGGGGGCCATACCGTAACTTTCAGAAGATATTGCCTTTGTAATTGACCTAAATATTGCTTGCACAATTTCGACGTGTGCTTGGGGTCATTGTCATGTTGAAAGATAAAGTTTTCCCCAATTATTCGAGTACCAGAAGGAAGTACATTGTCACTTAAAATTGTTTTGTAACCTTCTTTTTGAAGAATTCTCTCTATTCTAATTAGATTGCCCACTGCAGATCCTCCGAAATAACCCCACACCATCACCGAACCACCACCGAACAAAAACTCGCCTCTTCGTTCCAAAAACCTCGAATTTCGACTCGTCACTCCAGAGAACTTTCTTCCAGTCATCAATGGTCCATTCTTTGTGTGATTGGGCCCACTCAAGTCTTTTCTTCTTAGTAACATTCTTCAGTAGCGGTTTTGATACAGCTAAACGTTCTTTAAGACCAGCATTATAAAGTCGCCGTTTTGCTGTCGAAACACTGACCACTTTTTTACACTCCTTGTTGATTTTTGCTGTGTAAGGCGTCTATTGCGTTTGCTTGTAATTATAATATTTAAATCCTCCTTTTAACTTGTTGCCTTTGACCTTCCCGATCGAGGTTTGTAGCCAATAGTCCCTTCTCTGGTGAATTTCCTAACATTATAATCGACAGTCCGCTTTGGAATTCCCAAATCCGTCGAAATTTGACGGTTAGTCTTTCCAGCCTTATGAAGTCCAATGATAATACCTTTTGTTTCTACAGATAACTCTTTTGTTTTAGAAACGGTGACAATCGTCAATAAGCAAGCGAAATTATTTACCAATGTTACACAAAATCAATTCTTGAAGACTAAACACTTTTAAATGTTTCAAATTTTATCGGAAACGAGCTGTAAACAGATCAGTTTTTTAGAAGAAGTGCATATTTTCACTACATTGTTTGTTATTTGCAAGACTATTTTTAAATACTCAGTGTTTTTCAACGAACCATAGTTGATAGGTATACTGTTTAAGCATATATGCAATTTACAAAAGAGATACAATCTAAATATAGGTATAAAGATTTTTGTATCTAATTTAAAATATTAAAAAGAATACATGGTGGGCAAATACTTTTGAGTGGTAGTGTATATATCCATAAACCCTGACACCCTACCACATGTATTGATTTTATAACTAATTTCACACTATTACAAATTTAAGTTGTTGTAATGCCTAGGTGTAAAATATACAGCTGTGTGCGTTAGTTATCACTGAAACACTGAGGATAAAACAGTTTTAACCAACCATAACAATATAACAATGCAGTACATATATACATACAATATATCTGTCACTAAAAAAGTTCTAAAAATCTACTGCACATCTAATAAATACCTCTTGTACTTAGACCTTAAATAACCAGTATTGCATACCTTAAATTGAAGAGGTAAGTTACTATATAAGTTAACACAATTATAACTGAAGCTCTTTTTAAAAAAAGAAGTTCTATGTTGTGGCATTGTTAAATAATTTTTATCTCGCAGAAAGCGATTAGGCACAGCCTCCCTATAAATTAGTTTTTTAAACAAATATACTGGTTGTTGACACATATTTAGTTTTCTAGAAAATAGAGTCAAGTTAAAATTATACCTGTTATCACACTTAGCCAACCCAACTCTTTTATATGACATGATCAAATTTTCTTAATTTATAAACAAATCTACAGCATGTATTCTGAACGTCTTGTATCCGTTTTTTATTTACAACATGTAAGAATGGATAATATACTATGAAACAATACGAATAAACAGACATAATAAGTGACTCACACAATTTTTTTCTGGTTTTAAAATTTAAAAGGTGTCTGCTAGCATATAAAAGATTCATTCTCACATAACTTCTTTTTAGTAAAGATTTTAAATGTTTGCAATGCAAAATTAAGCTGTATATCTATACACAAACCCAAATTTTTACCGCAGTTAGCAAACCGAGTATTTTCAAACTGAATATTAAGTCGATTCATGAGTATGCCCCTTTTCTTTTCAGAACAAAACAGTAACATTGTAGTTTTTGCAGGATTAATTGTCAGATTATGTTTTTTTTTTTTTTTTTTTTTTCAAGTACTTTATTGTTGAAAATTTGGTACATGTACACATGAATTTTTATGACAAAGCTTCAGAAAATAAATACAATCAAATCAGATTTTACAAAACAAATATAAAAAATTTATACAACATATAAAATGCCTAAAAAAAAAAATGCAAGAGAAAAATGTTACAAACAAAATCTTTATAAAACAAATTATGATTAATTTTGGTAATGTGTGTAAATTTTATGGTGTTTAAGTGTTTTAGAAGTTATGTTTGTTTCAAATTTAAAGTGAATTTGGAATTTTTTAGTTTTTAGGATGCTTGTACACAAGATTTTGTTGTCTTACGTAATATAGCACATTTTCTTTCTTTCTTTCTTTCAAAATATATGCATGTAGACAAAGGTAGCAGAGATAAAGGGACACATAAAGGTATGTTCAAAATTAAAATTAACAGATTAAAAGCTTAGCATCTAGTACACAACATCATCAGCCTTAAAAAAGTCTTCAATCGAATAAAAGGTTTTTAGAAGCAAATATGACTTCAGTTTACAACGAAACTGGCGCAAAGACTGAACACTTCTTAATTCCACACTAATGTGATTATAAATCATTAAACCGCGATATATAAATGAATCTTTGATAGATGTAAAATGAGGAATAGGAAGGGGAATATTATTAATCTGTCTGGTAGGATAACTGTGATGTCGGATTGGAAAACTGTTCTTATTTTTGAATATTAAACATGCAGTTTCCAAAATAAATAATGATGGTAGGGTCAAAATACGGCTCTCTTTGAAAAGATTACCACAATGCATTCTAGAATGGGCCTTAAATAAACTTCTGACAGCCCTCTTTTGCAGCACAAAAACAGACTGAAACAGATAATTTGAACATGCACCCCAAAATGGAAGAGCATACCTTAAATGCGACTCGAACAAAGCAAAGTACACATCACGAGCAACATCTCTCCCCAGTTCATGAACGGTTGCCCTAACAGAGAAGCAGCCAGAAGCAAGTTTTTTATTTAACTTTATTATATGGTCAGAAAACTTTAAATCTTTATCAATGACTAAACCAAGAAATGCAGAATTGTCTACCATGTCCAATGCGTTCTCACCAAAATCAAGACTCTCAGCTTGAAAATTGAAACCAATAATATGGGACTTTGACATATTTAAGCAAAGTTGATTGGAATCACACCATTGCTTTAATTTCAGGAGATCGGCTGCAACATCTCTGACAAGCTGCTTGGGATCTTTATTCGACCATAAAACCGTTGTGTCGTCAGCAAACAATGTAAAATGTCCACATATGCTAAGAGTAATAAGATCATTAATGTATACAAGAAATAGAAGGGGACCAAGAGCGGAACCCTGATGTTCCGTTGAGTATCGCAAAATATTAGATAAATCTGAATTTAAAATCTCAGCACCATTATCAGGACAGTCTGGATTAAACTGAAATAATAATTGTGTATCATCCGCATATGCTTGCATGTGCGTTGATACAATAGAAAACATATCTGCAGTATAAATACCATACAACAAAGCGCCAAGTATGGAGCCTTGTGGCACTCCCGAAATAATGTTTCTACTCTGCGATGTCTCACCACCTATCCTAACTACCTGCCTTCGACCTGTTAAATATGACCTAAAGAACAGTATTTCAACCTTCCCAAAACTATAATATGATAGCTTGGCACACATCAACTCATGATCAATAACATCAAAGGCTTTAGAGTAGTCTATCAAAATCAATATAGCAGCCATTTGCCTATCTTGAATTTTTACAATGTCGTCAGTAATATTTAGAAGTGCAGCTGTTGTACTATGACTAGCTCTAAAGCCCGATTGATGCACAGGAAAAAAGCCATTTGTATTAAAGTAATCAGTGATCTAAACATGAACCACTCTTTCCAGAACTTTTGATATTACAGGAAGCAGACTAACAGGCCTCAAATCTGTAAAACTGACAGGATCATGTTTTTTAGGTAGTGGGGTAACAAGAGATTCTTTCCAGCAATTTGGAAAATGACCATGTTCAAGACAACTATTGACAGTATGAGTTGTATGTAATATTATCACATGCAAACACAGTTTTACCATCTGAAGTGTTATGCCATCAATACCTGCAGCATTTGACCTAATACTCTGCACATACTTAAACACATCAGAGGGATCGACCAATTTGAATTTATTTATTTATTTATCTCTTCCACATTTACCAATTCAGGAGGCATCTGAATAACTGTATTTGTAGGAACATAAACATTGAGGTCTCTTAAAGTTTGCCAAACTTTTCGTTGCGCCTTTTGGGTCTCCAAATATTGCAAATAAGCTAATTTTTCCTTAAGTATAGAATTCTTAGTAAGATTTCGAAGCATTTTATAATGTCCAAAATTTTCTGTAGAGTTGTTTAATTTACATTTGAGCCTTGCCTTGTCCCTTTCTCTCATTAAACCTCGTATTGCATAAGTCAACCATGGTGCATAATGCTTAGTCACTCTAATGGACCTTACGAGAGCATGCTTATCAAATAAATACTTTATATTATGAATCAGATACTCAACTTTACTATCTTTATCATGAAGGTAGAACAATTCATCCCACCATACTTCAGACTGAAGGTCAAGTAAAAATTCAGGTTCATTGAAATGCTTAAAATCCCTTATAGTCAAAAATTTTTCAGTTTCTATAATACATGTTATGTTTATATAGCAAAATGTCAATAGGTGATCACTTATCCCATTTGAATCTAATGTCCCACTCTAGTTACAATTTTTTTATCATTAATAAAAATTGGGTCTAGTAAAGTGGCTGTTGCATCAGTCAGACTTTTAATTTAATTTATCATCGGTAGTACTACGTCCTAGGAAAAACCCTTATTGTTTATCCAATATTATATTATGCTTATTTATACAAGGTGTCTACAATAAAAACCGCCAAACTTTAAGAGGTGATTAAACAAGTCATTTGCAACAAAAACGTTGCATAACATTTTTTTGAAAAGTTAGTTCTTCTGGTATTTAACATTTTTTGATTTTATCAAATTTCTTTGTTTTTTTTTCATATAAACAACCACCACATAAAATTTAGATATACAATCTGAAAGAGAATTAAATTTGCTATAAGATGGGTATATTTAAGTTTTTGAGTAATTTTTTATACTGGGTGTTATCAGAAGTTAAATGTAACATTTGGGAAATGTGCAAAATTAGTGGTATCTTCTTCCTTGTCGTTTTTCTAAAATTTGGTAAATAGGGACATGTTTTTTTTTCAGCAAAAACTACTGCATATAATATTCTTTCCAATTATATACTTACTTTTGTGATAGCTATTTGTTTTCACAGCAATATCATGGGCAAAAGAAAGAAAATCACAAAAATTTTCAAATTTTATATTTCTTGATCTTTTAAGCACCAATGTGGTGAGTACTTGTAAATCTTTCTTCCCTAACACAACAACTTCACAAATTTCCATTAGAGAAGCCGTAAACAAATAACATATCGAGATATTCATTCTTTAAGAAAAAAGGCAGGTTTTCCTTGTTTTGTAAATGGCAATGAATCCGCAAAAAAAGGAAATTCATAAACCATGTATTACTGAGTGACTACATTAGTGAAATGAAAACAATTAAAAAAAATTAATGAAAATTATTGATATCAAAAATAGAATTAATACTGAAATGATTTTATTAACTTTAGTACCGGACTAACTTAGAAATTGCCCTTTAAAGTTCTGTAATCGAGCTATGCTTTTGCTAACATTTTGGATTTATTTTATTTTCTTATTCTTTATGTATCTGAAGAAAATAAACTGTAACAGCATTAAGAATAC
Organism: Anthonomus grandis grandis; assembly: GCF_022605725.1. Taxonomy (NCBI): domain Eukaryota; kingdom Metazoa; phylum Arthropoda; class Insecta; order Coleoptera; family Curculionidae; genus Anthonomus; species Anthonomus grandis. The sequence continues at coordinate 21,347,507 of NC_065560.1, forward strand.
TGATAGGTCTATAATTCTCAACACACTGCCCTTTTCCATTTTTATATATATGGGACACAACAGATTTATTTTCGTATATTTGCATGGTTTGTTTTATTTTAATTTCGAACCCACTGCGCATATGTTTTGTTGTCGTCTCTTGGTACCATGGGAGAATACTTATTGTTGCATAATTATTATTATGCGACATTATTATTATTAGCATCATATTTTATTAATTTTTATTTTATAACTTTTTTTTTTAATATATAAACAAAGTTTTCAACAAAACAAATTACAGCCTATTTATAGGGAAGCACGCTTCAAAAGCATAATGGGCATATATCAGGTCTATACGCGGGATTACATACTCTTTTATGCCCACACGTTCCTGATTCCAAACCGATTTTAACTTGGGGCTTAATTTTATTCGGCTAAAAGTTCGAAAATTTCCCCAACGACCGGGAAAATAAATAAGGAAAACGGACGAGAAAAGTCGGTTTTGTTGACTCGTTAGTCCTGAAATTAATAGCTTTTTATAGCAGTTCACTAGAGGGTTCGTTATTGCGGGAAAAGCCAATGTAACTGATGGCTGACCGGGAGCCGAGGGAAAAGGCATTTATTTTTATAAACGGTAAATAAAAAGGGACATTAAAGTTATTTAGTATTTGTGATACTAATTAAAACAATTCAGTTTTATATGCCTATTATCAGCATCTTCAATTTGAATTTGTATAAAAGCTTGTAATTTTAATATGCCCTTTTTCATTATTTAGGTGTAAAGAATAAATTATGATATATGAATGTAATATTACTATTCCTTTTTTTTCAATATGGGAAAATAGATTTGAGTATAGAGGATGATTGAAGACCGATATAGTCGGCACGCTTTATCATATCACATAAGTGATAAAAGTTCCCGGGTTACGAATCCAGCGGCTCTCAAACTATTTTTTAATTTATATTTTTATAAGATTTTTTTTTATTTGATGGGTATTAGTATTCATTTCTTTGGGTGTAAGTAATAATATTTTATTTTCTACTAAAATAATAAAAAAACAACTTAATAGGCTAAAAAGACTTAAACAATTTAAATATGTATATTATATTTAAAAAAGAAAAACTTAAAAAAATATGAACAGAGAAGCAAAAATATAAACATTAAAAAATTATAATATTAAATTAAGTTTAGTCTGATTTTGAGGATATGTCAGTGTCGGAATAATTAGATTCATTACTACTTGAATAGTTGTCTGGGCGTATAATTAGGTCGTACTTCGTCTATCACTTGCTCGTTTTGATAGTTTTCAGCTAAAATTTTTTCTGTGTGATTTATAGATTTTCTCCATTTTTCTTCCTTTATTTGATGTAAGGATTCTTTCCATAAATTAAGGACACTGGCTTCATCGGTTGTTTTGGAAGTGTGTTATGCCCCAAACAAATTTTTTATGGTAAACACAAGCACAAGAGGAATGTCCTATATCCTCTTGGAGTGGTGCTTGCGCGAAGATATTTGTGGCCATTTATCTTGAATCGCTGTAGGTTGTATGCGTCGGGAAATATGTGAGGTGGAAGCTCGTTCCACAAAAAAGATGTTCTCCAGATAAATGAGTCCCGATACAACGACGTCCTTGGGGTAGGCAGGTGGACTCGACGTTGATGAGCCGCAACTGCTAGACGCGTCCTTCTTGCCGGAACAGCCCTGGGTGGAATCAGGCCTGCCAGCTCAGAGGAGCACTTACCGTGATAATAACGGTAAGTGCTCCTAATAAACTCTATTAATAAACTCCTATTAGCCACCTTTCTCCTGTGCTCCAGACTATCCAGACTTCTTGTCAGTTCTGGTTGGTCGATAAGACGAATAGCTCTCTTCTGTATAGAATCCAGCAAATTTAAACTATGCTTGGGTGCAAAGCTCCAGACATGCGAGCAATACTCGAGGGAAGAGCGTATTTGAGCCTTATAAAGAGTCAGCAGCTGTTCTGGTGTATACAGTTTTTTCGTTTTGAAAATCACTCCGAGTTTTTTGGAAGCCGTCCTGGCGACCTCGGCAACGTGGTCATGCCAGGACACACTGTAGGTGACCTCGACTCCTAGAAGATGTAAAGATGATTTCATTGGCAATGTTTTCCCTGCCATAACCAGCTCCGGGCCACCAAGGTTAGTCTTCATCGTAAATACTGCAGCCTGCGTTTTTTTAGCGTTAAAATTGACCAGATTGTTACCGCCCCACTCCAAGATTGCTCGAATATCGTTGTTGGTTGAAGCTACTTGTTGCTGCCTAAGATTCTGAGCGAGACTGAGCGGGACTCGCCGTGCTTCTCCATTGCCTCCGTCCACAATGGCATCGTCTTCTTACCCTTTTTGGGTACAGCTTGCAGTCGAACAGTTTTCCAGCTTGTTGGAAATTGGCCCTGCCTATACGATGCCGTGAACAGTCTACATAAGGGAGGAGTCAATTCGTCTGCACAACGTTTTAGTATTAGGGCTGGAATTCCATCGGGTCCAGAAGCTTTGTTGGTGTCTACGCTTTTAAGAATTTTATTTATAATTCGTTGGGGAAACGAAATTTTTCCCATCGATGAATTCACCCTTGGCAAATATGGCGGTGTTTTGCCTTGCGAGTGTAGAGTAGAATTGGACGCGAAGAGTTTACCCAGTAAGTTGGCTTTTTCCCTTGCTGTTACCGCGATAGAACCATCATCTGCTGTTAGGGGTGGCAAGGCCGACTTAGCAAATCCTTGACTAACGGCTTTCGATACCGAGCAGAAAGATCTTGTTCCATTTGGACAGTTTAGCAGTTTGTTTTTGATCCTGTTGTTGTGACTCTCTTTGCATTCATTAATAATTCGCTTGCAGCTATTTCTGGAGGCTAAAAAGTTCCTCCGATTTTCGATGGAAGGAAGTTGACGCCATTTGCGGTATGCTGCGTTTTTAGTGTTTACTGCCTTTTTGCAATTCAGGTTGAACCATTGCTTGTTGTTTGATCCGCATTTAGTAGAAAAAGGGATATAAGCTTCCATTTCTGCCAAGATCGTCTCTGTAATTTGGTTTGCACATTCTGAGATGTTATTGGTTCTGAAGCAGACTTCTTTCCAAGGGAATAAGCGATAAAATTCCCGAAGATGGTTCCACTCTGCTGATTTATAGTGCCATACCTTCCGCGGCATCGAAGGATCCTGCGTTTTAACCTCCAACTGGCAAGAGACTGTTATCAATTTGTGGTCCGATGTTCCTACACTGTATCAGTACATGCCCCCGTACTGATACAGTGTACGAGTCAGGGTCTGAAGCCAAGACCAGATCTAGGAGACTCGCGAACTCGCCGTCTCGATCGGGGATTCTGATAGGTTCCTCCACAAGCTGCGTAACCCCGCATATGGTGGCAAATAGCTCAGCTTCTCGTCCTTCATCGTCGTTCTTGTTGCAGAAGCGCAGCCAGTTGATATTGTGAACGTTAAAATCACCCATGACGATGATTTCTGCGCTTGGGTGGTCAATTTGCAGATGGTTAATGCAATCAACCCAGGTTCAAAAAGAGCCGTCTATATTGGGTGTCGCTTGGTGGTTTGTAGATACAGCAGATAAATTTCGTGGCACCACTGGCTGTTATTTTGAACCACATGACGTCGAAGTCCGGAGGTTCAAGCGTTTCCTCCCGCTGGCAACTCAAATCGTTCTTGACAAATACTGCCAATCCAAAGTTTAGTCGAAATTGGGTGTGTAGATCGTATCTAGGATAAATGAGGTGAACATTTGTTGTTGAAGGTTTCACCTTTGTTTCTGCCAATGCCAGAATGTGAGGCTTATTTGTTTGCAGGTGTTGCATTAATATTGGTGTTTAGGCCTCTGATGTTGCAGAAATTGAGGTTTTTTGATCCGCCTGATAGACCCCTCCGACCAGCCTCCTCCCGAAGATCCGAATGGGAGGCGAGTTTACCTCCGGAGAGTTTTGGTCGTGAGGGCGCCATCATGCATTTATTCTTCTTTTCCATTTCCTCTTTGGAAACCGGACACATCGACATGGCGGCGAAACGTGAGTTCCATGGAACCACTTCACGCCGCCTAAGTCCTATGTGGTGGTATTGAACCGGGCGATGCAAGTGAACAACATCTACCACCAAAGGGGTTGCTCTTTTATTCGCCTTTTACGACAGGCAGAGCGTACCGGAGGGCTATTCTACCCCGGGCCTCCCCGGATAAGAGCCAACTCATCTTAATATACCTGTACGTTTTACATCTCTGCAGCAAATCAGCGTTTTATTGCCTCCATAAAACCATTTAATTAGTTGAACTCTTTCGAAAGGGGTATAAACAGCCATAGTGAAAAAAACACGAAAATAACGCTCAAAACTTATTAATGCAACGTGCAGTAACACAGCAAAGTGGGGTCTGCTGACTCCCGGTTCAAAAAATAAAAACAAAAAATTCCGCTGCCTGCAAGCCGCAACCAAGCGGTGTTGCCATTATTTTGGGTAATACGTAGCTCACGATAACACGATCTGTATACGACAATCGATCATCAATCACCCTATATGTATCGCATTTAATGGAAATAAGAATTCGGTGTGAACTGATAGTACTATTAAATATAAAAATTCATCAATTTTTGTAAAATTTCACATAGCAGCTTACTAAATATTCCTATTTGGAAATATTTTATTGAAACGCTGTCAAATAATTGCTGCCTCCATAAACATCCCTAAACAATGAATAATTCTTACATCAATAGATAGTCTAGGTTGAATCTCAAACACTCCTGTAAACTTTTATCAGGACTTGATATTACAAAAAAAAGAGAAAGCTACAGTCAGTAAAATCGATTCGGACTGATAAGCTAACAAATTTTGACCCTACGAACCCTGAGTGGTCTTTAGAAATGCGAAGCATTCACTGCAAACGCAAAAGTGTATTATCCCATCATTACCTACATTTAAGTTTTTTTCCTAAATTAATAAAACTAAAGGTGTATTTAAGTCAAAGCCGATCTTTTTGAAAGCATATGAAAGAGTAGCCAACCCAAAAGTTATAGTAAAATAATGTTTGCCAACAGTTTGAAAGAAAGGGCAAGCGACAGACATAAGTAGCATCATAACCTATGTTATTTTATTATCTATCTATGTTAGAAAAGTGCCCGCCCTTGAATTGGATAACTTGCTCATTAAACAAATTGTTGAACACTTGAATCTGCAGGTAAATATGTTAAAAAGTTGAACGAGAACAGCTTCTCATCTGAAGTGGCGAACCATCACTTAAGTACCACTTAAAAATGACTCTTCTGTAAACTACCCACTTAACAAATGTCCTTTCAACCAGGGTTTTCAAAACCAATTAGCGAGTAGGGAAAAAACAATTAGTATAGTGAGGTATCTAATTATACAGAAGGCTTTAAAGAAAAAAAGTTTATTGTGTATTTTAATGTGAATCAAGTTTATTTACATAAAATCCAATCATAATAATAAATTAGCAAAACAGTAAGTAACATTTTTTTTACAGTTTGGCGAAATATGTTCAATGAAAAGATCTTTAAATATAGCCATTTTGAATACTGTATTTGAAGACAGTCGGAAATGAGAGAAATGCACGGTATTTCAATCATTGTATTAATAACAGAAATTATTTCAAAAAGTCTGATCGGAAATATACTGACTGCAATTAAATGCAAGCATCTACAAATTAGTGCAAAAATCCCTAAACAACTATCCTCATTACGCACTTACAGTGGCGGCCAGCAAATTAAAAACGATACAATTTTTAATATTTTATGCTAAAATCATACGGTATATTTTCTATATGCACATAAATGTTTTTATCACTTCATGTTAAGCTTGCACATGCATAAATATTTGGATTTGAAACAGGTTTGGAATCTGATATTTTAACAATTTAGAAATACCTTGGACAGCTAAATAAAAACGATTCATCTTTTGTTTTTTTTTATCAATTTTTGTCTAATATGAATGTGTAGCAATTATTTATCATTTAGTTGGTGTCTCACTTAAGTAATACAAGGTCAATATAAAACAAACGTTATGGGTAAAAAAAAGAGTTGTGACCCTGAAAAAAGACAAGTAATTTTAAATTTGATTCAAGAAGGGCATTCATACAGTAAAGTTGCAGCAATGCTAAAATGTTCCAAATTTATGGTTCATAATGCTATTAAACATTATAAAACTCACGGCACGGTTAGAAATGTACCTATGAAGAAAAGGCCTAGAATAACAACCGCAAGAGAGGATAAAATTATGGTACGTTTAGCAAAAAAGTCGCCCCATTTAACAGCAGTAGATATCAGACGTGAAATGTATGCACAAAACGATCCGAAGCCATCAGTAAAAACAATTCGCCGCCGACTTAATGAGTTTTAACTATTTGGAAGAGTTTCCCGAGAGAAGCCACTTGTCTCAAAGAAGAATCGTAAACTCCGATTGCAGTTCGCACGCGATCATTTGAGTTGGACCCTTACCCAATGGAAAAATATACTTTGGTCGGATGAAACAAAACTTAATCTCATCGGATCGGATGGTCGTACTTACGTATTCGTACGCCACCTGGTGAGGAATTAAATCCAAGATTCACAAAATTAACTGTTAAACATGGAGGTGGTTCAATCATGATGTGGGGCTGCATGTCATGGTATGGAGTTGGACCAATTTATAAAATAGATGGAATTATGGATCAGGAGAAATACAAATCTATATTAGAAAATGTGATGCTTCCATATGCAGAAGAAAAATTACCTATTACCTGGAAATTTCAACAGGATAATGACCCCAAGCATACAGCACGTTCAGTAAAAAGGTGGTTTGAACAAAACGTCGTTGATGTAATTGAATGGCCGTACACGACGGCCATTCAATTACCAGACCAGAGAGTCCAGACCTCAACCCGATAGAGAATCTGTGGAATGATCTTAAAAGAATAATTTAGCCAAAGCAATTTAAAAACATGGACGAACTAGTGAAAGGTGTTCAAGAAGCTTGGTATTCCATCCCAATTACTCGCTGTCAAACTTTAATAGAATCTATGCAAAGAAGATGTCTAGCAATAAAAGAAGCTAAAGGATATCCTACCAAATACTGATTTTTTTTGGTGTAAAATTAAAATATTGAATTCGTTTTTAATTTGTTGTCCATTAATTTTGTAAACATTTTTTTTCCCTAGATTTTTGAATAGATTACTATTGATTTATGGTAGAATGTGTTTAATATGTCTAACCCTTATAAATAAATATCATTCGTAAAACTGCATAAAATGGTTTTCCAAAAAAATTAAATTTTGTGTCGTTTTTAATTAGCTGGCCGCCACTGTACATCAAATGTGAGCTGCTTAGCTTTAAGTGAAAAAACTAAATTACTATAAAAATATGTACATATATGAGTTTTAAAACGGTAGTTAAAAATTCCAAAGCAAATACGTTCTCTCTATTAATTAAAAAAAAAAACCTCCAGTAAACTGCGGTTTATATGATGAATAATACTATAATGTATAATGAATAATTTAACATTTTACGAGATAATGAAACGAATAAATCTAATCACGGTATTCAAACAAAATATGCGGCTTAAACCTCGAACGAGCACATAATACGGCGAACGCTTTATGGTGAATGGTACAACGATGCAAACTATTTATCTTTCATTAAGTATTCACTAGACCAGCGCGTTTTAATAAATAACATGTATATATTAAACAATTTATATTATATTTACATATATGTCCAATAAAGATCACGTCGCTTTTGTAATAAGTGTCGTACAATTCAAAAATATTTGTGTTATTTTCAATTGTATATTTACTTAAATGGAAGAGATATACATGTGCTTTCACATGTTTAAAAAGGTTATTAATGTACATCTGGTAATAAATAACTTCTCAAGCAACAAGCGTTAGTTAATTAAATGTATATTTTTGGTGTCACCAGATGTACATTTTTGGTTGAACTTCAACGATAAATATCGGATAAAATGTCCTCGTGATATACGTTGACGGATTTAATAATATGTTTATGTTTTATTCACGTTTATTTTCTATTAATAATATACAATTATTATTTCATAAAAGTTAAGTTTTCAAGTATGGTATATTGTTTACTATTTCAAAACGTTTACAAACTGCGTTTAATAAACAAATATACTTACTATCAATAAAACGTTGAATATTTAGTTATAGAAAACCAGTATCAAACAGGGTGATTCTCTAACAAAAAGTAAGAAAAAAAATTATATTAATGCATATTTGAAACGTCTTACTTTCGGATCTACAAGATGTTAAAACTTTAAAAAGATTTGTTTTTTAATTATTTTACTACCAATGTAGATATTTTTGTTTTAAATTTGCATATATGTTTTATGCAACAGGGAGCATTTTTCGACGTACAAGAAAAATATTAATTTTTACCTGTGGCGTCCATAAGAGATTTATCTTAAATATTTTTTAATAAAAAAAAAGTACACCACTGCATTTTTCTAAAATAAATTTTATTTTTTAAATCCTTGTTTAGTTTCGAACCAATTTGTAGTCTTGAGTTTTTTTTATTGGCATATCTTATTTGGTATAATTATTGTGTTTCATACACGTTAAGGCATTTCCTACTTTTTCTTGATTTCCCTGTATATATTTTATTATTACACTATAAGATTCTGTGAAAAGTATATCATATGCTACGCAGTAGCATATATCGAAGTCATTTTATCAAATATTTGAGGAGTAGTAATCGAATTTAAAAACTAATAAATTTTTTTAAATGCTGTCATTTTCTCCCTTTTGTAAATAGAATAGTATATGATATACCATATGATGATGACCATATACGGTTGATAAATATAACAATAGTTTTAATTTAAAAACTGATTTTTTCTTAAAACTAATTTACTTATCTTAAAAAAATCACCTATAATTTTTTTAAAAAGCATTTTTCTCCCAGGCGATTATTTTCGGTAAAAAAGACGTTTTTTATTAACCTTACCCTTACAGTCCCGTCCACCCCACACAAGTTGCCAGTATGAAATTGTTTTAAAAAATCATTGTTTTTCAAAATACTACGTATGAATAACAGCCGGTTTCGTTGTTAATATCTAATCCAATAACAAAGTTTTTTTATTTAAATTTGATATAATTACTATTATACATATATATTTAAATTATATATATGTGTATATTATTAAATATTTGATACAAAAACAGTGCTATTAGATTGGATATTATGGACGAAAATTAGTGATTTTTCAAAAGAATTTCTTACTGGGTAAATGTTTGGGTTGGGTGGGGGGTAAGGGTTGTGTTGATGAAAAACAATTGTTTTTTGCAGAAAATATATATGCAGTATTTAATTTAATAACACTGTTTATTTAAATTAGATATAATTTTATATATAAATATTTAAAATAAAAACAGCCTTATTAGATTGGATAATATGGACCAAAAAACAGAGTTTTTCAGAAGAACTTAATCAAATATTTGAGGTGTAGTAATCTATTTTAAAAACTATATATGTATATCCTGTGTCAATTTTTTTAAATGCCGTAATTTTCTTCAGTTCTTTTGTTAACAGAATAGTATATATTATACATATATTCTACAGTTTAATAAATGTACCTTGACCACGTACGGTTGATAAATATAACAATAATTTTAATTTAAAATCTGTATTTTTGAACCCAGATAATGAAAAATTATCTAGAACAAAAAAAAAACTGAAATTTCTTTAAAACTAACTGACTTAATCTTAAAAAACTTAATTTTCTCTTATTTGTGATAAAAAATGACACAACTACTGTAATTTTCAAAGCCATACGCCTTGTTTTCGAAAAATAAAATAGGGTTTTTCACGTTTTACTGGAAAACCTTAAGGTTATGTAAGAAAAGTATATATACAAAAACTATGGATTTTTTATCACCTATAATTTTCTTGAAAAGCATTTTTCTCTCAGGCTATTATTTTCTGCAAAAAAACGTTTTTTAGTAACTCTACCCTTAACCCCCCACCCACCCAGACAACTTGCCAGTATAAAATTGTTTTCAAAAATCATTGTTTTCCAAAATAATACGCATGAATAACAGCCGGTTTCGTCGTTATTATCCAATCTATTAACACAGTTTGTTTATTTAAATTTGATATAATTTAATATACAACAATTTTCTGTGACTTTTCAAAGGCTTTCGATTGCGTACACCACATTATTTTAATTAACAAATTGCAGCACTATGGATTCAAAGGTATATCCCTTCAATGGTTTAAGTCATATTTGTGCAACAGAAGTCAACTTGTAAAGGTCGATACGTCAAGATCTTCTTCTAAACCAATTGAATGTGGGGTACCTCAAGGTTCCGTTTTGGGTCCTATGCTCTTTCTGATGTTTATAAATGACCTGGCTAGCCTGAACATAAGCGGAAAAATCTGTCTTTTTGCTGATGATACAAGCTTCACTTGGAGCAATCCGAATGCAATGGCACTACATACAACAATTTCCAACGACTTGGTCTTCATTAAATCGTGGTGCGATTCCAATCTTTTATGCCTAAATCTCTCAAAAACTAAAGTCTTATCATATAAAACGACCATTCCTCCATTTTTTCTAAACAATACCAGTTTGGAAGTTGTTGAGTCTGTCAAGTTCTTGGGTCTTGTTGTGGACGGCTCTTTGAAATGGGATTTGCACATAGATACGTTATCTAAAAAACTAAGCTCGGCATGTTTTGCCATAAGATCAATCTCAAGAGAATTAGGCTTTTTCACGGCCAAAACAGTTTATTATGCTCTTTTTGAGTCACATCTTCGTTACGCCCTTCCATTCTGGGGTACATGCTGCAAGTCCCAATTTGAGCGTATATTTAAACTTCAAAAGAAAGCGCTTCGCTACTTATTAGGACTTGATAGTAGAGCTCACTGCCAAGTAAATTTTATAAAATATAAGATTCTTACTCTTCCCTCGTTATTTATATTTGAATCTATCTGCCTTATCCGCAAACATGTGTCGCAGATTCCAGAAAGACCATCCCAGAGCTATTCACTAAGGAACGTTGATCATAATCTTCATCTGCCAATTCCACGGTCGGAATTAGTAAAGAACTCTATACTTTATGCAGTAATAAAAATGCATAACCATTTGCCTTCCGTAATAAAATCGATGACTACTTTTAGTTGTTTTCGCAATGCCCTAAAATCTTTTCTACTACAAAAAGCCCTATATACAATAGAAGACTTTTTTAACACTTCCTTTAAAGCACACACACTGGCGTTATTAGCTACCTATTTATTTGCAAAATGTTTGCCTGCTTTTTATTGTATGTTCTATTTTATTGTATGTTTTTTTTTTTGAGACTAAGGTTTTTGACAATTTTATACATTTAATTGTGTGTATATTTGTATATAAAAATTATTTTATTTATGTATTTCGACCAAATTGTACAATTTGTACAGTATTTTTGTTTTGTTATGTACCTATTTACTTTGTGTGTATTTTGTCTGAGTATTTTTTTTTCCTTTAGCTTTGTCGATAAAATGTAAATTTTCTGACAATAAAGCATATTATATAAATATTTAGTATAAAAACAGCGTTATTAGATATTGCATAATATGGACGAAAAACGCAGTGATTTTATCAGAAGAATTTCATCAAATATTTAAGGTTTAGTCGAGTTTAAAAACTAGATATGTAAATCCCGTGTCAATTTTTTTAAATGTCGTAATTTTCGTCCTTTTGTAAAGAGAATAGTATATGATATACGTATATTCTATAGTTTAATAAATATATCTTAACCATATACGGTTGATAAATATTCCAAAACCAAAAATTTACTAAAAAATCGTTAAGTAAATATATATTTAATGATATAATATATGATGTGTTGCTTGGATTGCTAACTTTTTTTGTCGTAAACAATCGAGGCGACGCATTATTAAACAAAATACAAATTTTATTTAACAAAATATATAATACAGGGTGATTCAAAAGTAAGCGGCATCCTTTCAGGGGCGTAATCCTTGTATAAAAATAAGGCAAAAAGTTCATATTAATATGGGTTCGAAATTGCTTCCTAAGGGAGCTACGCCCCTTTGAATAGGACCCCTTAAAGACAATTTTTTCTCTATAACTTTAAAACCCTTTAGAATTAAATTTTGAAAATTGGTGTACTGCATAAACATTTCGTTGTGAATAAGATTCTAAATTAAAATTTTTTAAATTTTATTCAGGTGCGTCACATGCGGGGGTTGGTAAGGGTAAAAACATCCCTTTTTCTTTTACTCTTTAGGTTATTGCGATTTTGTTTGAAAATTATAAAATTTTAGAGTCATACGTAAAAAAGGTACTCTTAGTTCAATTCGATAGAGCGTACCATTTACGAGAAAAGCGACTTTGAAAATGTTCTGATTGCGTATGTTTATTGATGAAAATTAATTTGCATTACGATCGACAAAAAAGACACTTTTTACTCACATTTTATTTAACAATTTATAGAAAGTGTTCAAAATTATTACCATTCGCGTCACGGCAAGCTCTTAATCTTTTTATTAGATTATGGTGCACACGTGGTAGAATTCTTGGATTGTTTTTAATTGTCTGAAATCCTTCCTCTATTCTTTGCCTGAGAACATCAATATTGGGTATAGGGCGGGAATAAACTAGTTGTTTTAGGTGTCCCCATAAATAAAAATCAAGGGGGTTTAGGTCAGGAGACCGTGGTGGCCATGGCACTGGACCCCCACGACCTATCCAGCGGTTTTGATAGGCATTATTTAAATGTTCTCTAGCGAGAATGCTAAAATGTGGGGAAGCACCATCGTGCATAAACCACATTTGTGCTCGTCATTGAAGTGGTAGATTTTCTAATATTTGTGGTAATTCATTCTGTAAAAAAATTGTGTAAATTTGTCCATTAAGTCGTTGCGGCATAAATACAGGTCCTTTTAAATGCCCATCGATTATTCCCGCCCACACATAGCCTAAAAACACACGAGGCTGTTTGCAAGCGGTTTGCGCCGCGACGGCGGCCGGTGGACCGCCGCTCGACCTAAAACACACGCGACGGCTTTCGCAACTACGAACGGCACGAAAAATTACAAGATCAGTTTGATGTTGCCAAGCTTTGCGTATAGTTCACAGTTTTTTATTTATCGTGAGCAAAATGGACTCCGACAGTGAAGATGATTTTTTATTTTTGTTGGCGGCATCGGCACTGGCATTACGCAAAAAACCAAAAAAAAAAAAAAATAGAACGAAACGTAAGCTATGGATACATCCCATAGTTATGGAAAGAAACAAGAAGGGATATTTCAATACCATCTAAAAGGAGATTTGTGAAGATCCGGAAAATTTTTTAAATTTCACCAGAATGTCAAAGGAATCATACCAGGAGTTACTTTTATTGATACAAGAGCCATGTACAAAAGCTAATACCATTATGAGAGATAGCATATCAGTGCAAGAAAAGCTTTTGATAACTTTAAAGTAGGTGATGAATTTATACCTATTTCTACAATTTTTGTCTTTATTAAATTATTGGTTATACCCCGTTTGCCTGCCTAATGAGGATTTAGTTACCTACTCCACATCTACTCGAAATAGTATTAACTCAATGGAAGTCTTAAAAAAACGCCTAAAAATGAACTAGATATAGATATAATATATTTAAACACAAACAAAAACAAACAAAAAAAAACTAAATTAAACTTATATGCCTATAAACTCATATGCTCTGAACCATCAAGAGAATATGGTGAGAATTGGGATTCGGGTGGCGCAACTCGTTGTAGCCCAGAAGGCCCTGGCTGATTCTGAAGGTGTGGTGTTGAAGTTGGTTGATGTTGTTGTGGTAATGAATTCTGTGGAGGCAATGAATGTGTATACCATGATGGTGGTTCAACGTGGGGTTGGAAGTGACTAGGTGGTTCGGAGAATGTAGTAGCATGATGTTGGTGTGGAGGTGGACAAATATGCCTATTTAATAAAGCCATCAATTCCATTCTGACCAACAACTTGTTATCAATTGGAATTTTTTTAAAAAATGGCAACAATGACAACAAAAAATGCTTGTCATCATCCACACTTTCTTTTTCTTTCATCAGTTTTCCTTTTTGAATATCGGTGTGTGTTTGAAGAGCTTCACACAAAACTGTTTCTACCGAATCATTTTTTTTCTTCTTAATGCGCTCTTCACCATAATGCTGTTGCTGCTGCCTTTTTCGGGATTCCCGCTTGGTTGTATTTGGTTGATCTGGTGGCTCTATCGATGCATCTTCATCTGTACCTTCCTGAGGCGTGGCTGCAGTCTCATCATCTGTGGCTGCCAATTCATGTGTTGCATCGAGCGAACTCTCTGTTGCCCTTCTTTGGACCACATCCGACAAAAATGAGAGCTGTTGGGCACACATATATGGGGTTTTTCCTTTCCGGCCTTGCCCAGATTTGCCTTTACTTTCGGAAAGGTGTTTGGAATATCTGTCCCTGACATTTTTCCATTTTTTTTGTAGCATAGGACCTAAAAAATTAACGAAATTTTATGTTTTTTCAGGTACCTAACAACTGGTTGTTCATTTGTGGATTTGCTCTATGCATTTAGAATTGGAAAATCTACAGCAAGTTTGATTGTTCAAGAAGTTTGTAAAGCACTATGGGCGCATGTTAGGCAAATGGCTTTTCCAGTTTTAAATGCCGAAAAGTGGATGGAAATCGCATGACAATTTGACAGTTGATTCATTTAGCAAAGGGAATCCAAGAGCATTAAATGGCCGAGATAAATTTGCAAATTATTTTGTTAATATTTATCCACTAGAGTGGCAAAACGAATCAATATAAACTATATGTATATTATACCATTATTATTAAAATAAACGTACCTACTTATAGCATATAATATGTACATACCTATAATTTTTTTTTCCTCAACAGAAGCAGCTGCGCTTAGAAATTCTGTAGTAACTTCTTCCCATGCCTGTTTTTTTTTTATTCTGTTTGAATAATTATCATCACGCATATCCCAAATCGCTGGCCTCAATTGAACCTCAGTAATTAATTTTTCTATGTTGAATTCCCTGGTTTCCATAATAAATGAACACTTTTCAACACTGCACAAAAAAAAACGCACCAAAAAACCCTACGTGTGGTTTGCAACACAGAAGATAAGTAAATGATGTGCCGCGGTAGTGCCGCTAAAGCAATAAAAACCAAGCGGCGTGCCGGCGGCCCATGGTATCGAGCAGGGTACGCGCGTCGGACGCCGCGTTTTATGGGATTAGGCGGCGCCGTCTGTTTCAAAGCTCACAAGTCCCATAAACGAGGCGTCGAGCTCGACCACCGCGCGACAACCGTCGCGGCGCAAACCGCTTGCAAACCGCCTCGTGTGTTTCCACCCTTAAACTAAACTGCTGCTGATGTGCCTTCTGTACCGTAGCATGGGGATTCTCATCCGTCCATAGGTGGTTGTTGTGGAAATTGAAAATTCCGTTTCTTGTGAAGCCGGCCTCGTCAGTAAATAAAATTTTCTTCTCAAAATTTTCAAAAGCAACGCGGTTTTCTTCTAGCCAATTACAGTGTACACGAGAAAGGAAATCTCGCTCTTCCAAAGCCTGAACCCGTTGAATATGATAAGGGTAGAGTAACATATCGTGCAAAATTCTCCATACGGTTGACTGAGAGGACCCTTCTTGATTTGCGATGATGCGAGTGCTCAAAGATGGATGGATCTTCTTCAATACGATCTAGCACGCGTTCTTCTAATGCTAGCGTTCTGGCATTTCTTGGTCGCCCAACAACTTCCAGTCTTTGAAATATTCCTTAAGCAAAATTTAAGTAGATATTATGCGATATTACTCACATTTTTGAATTTACCTGTTTCCCTTAAATTGCGATCTACTCTTGCGAAAACCGTACGGTGTGGCACTCGTCGATTAGGAAATGCCTCATGATACAATCGTCTTGCTTCAACACAATTACCGAATGCTCTTCCAAACATAATGTGAATATCAGCTTGTTCTTGATACGTAAAATCCATGTTTGCTTTTTAAACTTAGAAACACAAAGTACCAAACTCAACAAAAGCAATGCCCTTCTTATTAATAATAAATAGTAATTTGTAAAACACTCTATTAAACTAATTTTACTTTGACAAAGTAAATTGTATTTTACAATGACATTTATCAGTCATTTAAATGCCAAAAACCAAAAAACAACCGCCAACTTCGTTTTAAATGCGTATCCAGTAATTTTATTATGTATTAAACATACGCAATCAGAAAATTTTTAAAGTCGATTTTCTCGTAAATGGTACGCTCTATCGAATTGAACTAAGAGAACCTTTTTTACGTATAAGACTCTAAAATTTTATAATTTTCAAACAAAATCACAATAACCTAAAGAGTAAAAGAAAAAGGGATGTTTTACCCTTACCAACCGCCGCATGTGACGCACCTGAATAAAATTTAATTCTAAAGGGTTTTAAAGTTAAAGAGAAAAAATTGTCTTCAAGGGGTCCTATTCAAAGGGGCGTAGCTCCCTTTACCGAGATTACCCTTTACAAGGATTACGCCCCTGAAAGGATGCCGCTTACTTTTGAATCACCCTGTATATCCAAGGTGCCAGAGGAATCGATACAGAGTAGAGTAGGCCCAATTTTTAAAAAAGGAGAAAAGAAGCCCGATATTTGCAAAATGGTTTCATTAAAAGTATAGTTAAATCTGATTTATTTGAAATCAGTAAATTCTTCTCGTTTTAATTATGAAGTTTTAAGTCAAACACAGAGTGTTTAACTTCTTGAAAGAGAAAAAAATTACATCGGATTCGAAAATTTTAAGTAAAACCCCAAAAGTTTTGTATACATTTTTCTCTTTACTCTCACCCTATAGAGCGAGGGTCAATATATAGGGAAATGTGCCTATATAATCTAAATTAAAAAATTGTCTTTAGCTACTTAAACTAAGCCCTTTTAATTATTCCGAAAAAATGTTTTGGTATGATTCCTCATTTAAAAATAAACTACTCAAAATATAATATTAAAAAACCGAGACGACCCAGTGAAAAATTGTACCATATTGTATGCATATATACAAAGGGAAGGCCCTAATATACATAAGGCATAAGGTCTGTTACGGCGACTTGCTCCAATATATCTGATGTGACATGCATATTGTATACATCCACCTTTGCGTTTACGATAAGGTGTACATGCACGGCAAAATTGCTAAAGGGTCAGACCCCAGAATAAGTGCGTCACCTTTTCCTGTAGTTTTAACTTATCATTTGGGGAAAAAATGGAGGGTCGAAGGGGACACGCAGTATGCAACTCCAGCCGTTGACCTCTCGAGCGTGATAAGGAATAGTAAATTAACTACCGTTTTCATTAACTACACAGGCTTTTACTTAAACACGAGTTCAGTAAAATTTTATATTCGAAAATAAAAGGTAATGGGAATTGTTATATTTTTAACCTGTTATAATGAGTTTATATCAAAATAATAATTGCGAAACTAAAGGGACAAAAAATCTAAAAATGTACGGGCCCCTTATACAGGGTGAGTTTTTTAAAGTGTTACAATGCGATATGTCAAAAACGGCTGCAATTTTTTTTTTTTGACATTTTGGTGACATTTCAAGTATACCGGGGGGCACTTTTTGTGATATTTTTGACATTTGTCCCTTCACCCCCCTAAGAGGGGGGGAGGGTCACTTCCTTATTTTAAATGGAATGACGTGTTTTTTATTCTTAAATACGAATCTACATAAAATATGAAGTCTGTTTACAAAAAATGTTTAAAATTGCTCTGCTGGTTACGGAATTATGATCAAAAATGTTTTGATTAAAAATAATTCGAATATTTTACCATAATAACAGCCGGTTGCCATGGAAATCCTACTGTTTATTTTACTAGTATGGATGGAAATGAAAATCCTAGTAACAGTAGGATTTCCATGGCAACATAGCAAGCAGTGTCACATAAAAATTTTGACGTGTTATTAACAAGTAAATTGTGTTTAAAAAGAAAATAATGGAAGCGAATTTAGAAACAGTGTAGAAGTAGATATGTTGTTAATTTTGGGGGAGTGCAGAAAAAATTATAGGGAGGCTGCAGTAGTGTGGGCCGAGAGGTTTCCGGATATTCCAAAATCTCATATGGCCTTTAAGAGACTGGAGACCAGAAGTCGTATGACTGGTAGTCTAAAAAGTAAACGACGAAATCGGATTAAAACAGATGAAAATAAGGCAGTTGCTGTATTAGGAGCAGTAGCTATTGATCCTCAAATCAGTACCAGGCGGCTTGCTTTAGATGCTGGAATTAGTCAATCATCAATTATAACAATTCTGCACCGGTACAAGTTTCATCCTTACCACATTACACTTCATCAAGAGCTTTACGGACATGATTTTGAGAATCGCATTAATTTTTGCACTTGGATTTTAACAAAAATGCGTGAAAATAACCATTTTTTGAAAAACGTTATTTTTTCTGATGAGGCTTCTTTTAATAATTGCGGGCAGGTAAGATTTAACTTATTTAAATTAGAACATATTCAAGTTTTGGTTGTTTGTTTTTCTAAAAGGTAAACAGGCACAACATGCATTACTGGGCAGCAAATAATTCTCACTGGATGAGAACTGTACCATATCAACATCCCTGGTCTGTGAACGTATGGTGTGGTATTTTCGAGGATAGAGTTATTGGTCCGCATTTTTTCCAAGGTCATTTAAATGGACAGGTCTACACAGATTTTTTAAGAAATCAGTTACCTCGTCTACTAAACCAAAATTTAAATCCTAACGTATGGTTTCAGCAGGACGGAGCTCCACCCCATTATGCCATACAGGCCCGTACTTATTTAAATGAGATTTTTGAAAACAGGTGGATTGGTCGAGGTGGTCCTGTCAACTGGCCTGCTCGTTCGCCAGATTTGACCCCCCTTGACTTTTTTTTATGGGGATTTATAAAAGACTAAGTAATGGCTAGTGCACCTACAACTCCAGAGGACATGAAGAACAGGATTCGTTTTGCTTGTTCATTAGTGACACCAGCAATGTTACAGCGGGTACGAAACTCATGTCAAGAAAGGATAAGAAAGTGTTTGGAAGTCGAAGGCGGTCACTTCGAACAGCTCCTTAGGCATAATACATAGACGATAAATAGTAAAAAAGTAGGAAATAATTTGTTTTTATTGTAGTAGAATATTCGAATTATTTTTAAATTTAATCAAAACATTTTTGATCATAATTCCGTAACCAGCAGAGCAATTTTAAAATTTTTTTGTAAACAGACTTCATATTTTATGTAGATTCGTATTTAAGAATAAAAAACACGTCATTCCATTTAAAATAAGGAAGTGACCCTCCCCCCCTCTTAGGGGGGTGAAGGGACAAATGTCAAAAATATCACAAAAAGTGCCCCCCGGTATACTTGAAATGTCACCAAAATGTCAAAAAAAAAATTGCAGCCGTTTTTGACATATCGCATTGTAACACTTTAAAAAACTCACCCTGTATAGGGTGTTAGTAAATAAGTGCGACAAACTTCAGAGGGTGATTCGGCATGGAAAAATAATGACAGCTTGCTATATAAACTTAGGTATGTCCGCAAATGCTTCGTTTTCTGAGATACGGGTTGTTAAAGTTTTTCTTACAAATTGACGATTTATTTATTGCTCTGAAACCGGTCGAGATATGCAAATAAAATTTAGGGGGTTTTAACCGATTTACGGCCAATGATAGAAATAAAACTTAAAATTTTTAAATTATATATTTTAATTATGAAAACACATTACAGAAACACATATGTGAAATCAAAAAAGAAATAAATCTGCTACTTTCTAAGTGGTGTTGCGTAAACGCATCAACGGCCTATAATAGTGTTAAGTGATATTGCCGAAAACAGTCAGCGTGTAAATTAATTGTGCAACGCTCACAAATATCAATTGTTTGACTTCTACATACACGACATCTTCTTCGGGAGTCAGTCCTACTGATTACATGTCCAGAGCAGCGTTGTGCTTTTGACATAAAGCATATGTACTAGAATTGATTCTAAAAATGTACTAGATTGTACTAGATTCAAAACAAACCAGTGTCATTTATCAAGAGTGCATCTAACCACATAATTTTTTAATTTTTATTTTTCTCTGTGCATTAAACCTTAAGTAGTGTTGGATTGCAATATTGACACAGTTTTTCCTCCCACGAACAAGTGGCGTTTTCCACTTGCCTTCGTGGTTTGAGTGGAGCTGGGCGAGGGTACCGATATCGCAATGTCTGGCTCTTGCACTAAGTGTAAGACTGCAGTTACTTGCAGAGAACCTAAAAGAAATGGGGAGGTTTTTGGTTACCCTTGCGACCATTGTAGAAGCATGGTCTGTCAAAGCTGCAGTGACTTAAGTGCTACTGAAATCAGGGCAGTGGTGTTAAGCAAGAGATCTATGCCCTTCTACTGTAAAGAGTGCTTAGGCAGCGTCAAGCAGCTGCTGGGACTGATCGATCGTGTAGGAGTACTCGAAAGGGATGTTGGAGTGCTGAAGACTGAAATATCTAAACTGCCTGTTGTACTGGATGAACTTGAAAGGGTCAGAACAAAGTTGGATGCATTACAGGTGGAGGTTACCTCATCTAAGATGCCATTGGCATCCAATGGCAAGTCTCAACAACCACAACTTACTCAATCAAACGCCGAGGCTAGTAATATTGTGTTGCAGGAAATTATTGAGAGGCAAAAACGTAACTGCAATTTAATGCTTTTTAACCTAAAGTCCGAGTCGTCTGAAGATCCGACTTTCACAGCAGACATCTCTACTCTGCTTAACGATGTGTGTGGCCGTAATATTCCTATATCCAAGGCGTCTAGATTTGGAAAACCAAACTGTAATGGCTGCAGACCAGTTAAGATCACACTGGTGAACCATGGGGATGTCGGAATCCTATTGAAGAACAGGAGTAAGTTCTCAGGAAAACAGATATACATTGAGTCTGATCTTACCCCGGCTCAGTTGGAACACCTTAATAAAGTCAAGGAAGAACTAAGGCTGCGCAGGGACCGTGGTGAGGATAACCTCTTCATTAAGTATATCAATGGTATTCCCGCAATAGCGGCAAAAAACCAAGGGCAACCACCTCCCCCTCCTTAAAAAATCTAGTTTCTTGCTATTACCAGAACACCCGCGGCCTGCGCTCCAAGACCAATACCTGCTTTAGTGCTGCGTCTACTTCTGGCTATGATATTATTTCCATCACAGAAACTTGGCTCCAAAATGATATACTTGATGGTGAAATCCTTCCCAACTCATACGTAATGTACCGTTCTGACAGAAGAATTGACCTTGTTGCTGCTTCAAGGGGTGGTGGTGTTCTACTGGGGATTCTGAACCACTTCTCCTCGGAAGCCCTCGACCTCTCTGCGATCAGCCAAGAAATACCGGAAATCGATCTGGTAGGATGTAAAGTCAAATTTAATAATTTCATACTGTATATTTTTGTATTGTACGTTCCTCCTTCCATCGACTTCGTGCAATTAGAACGCTTTCTCGAAGCCTTTTCCATGGTTAATGTAATCTATTCTGAACATGTGATTATCCTGGGAGACTTTAATGTCCCCACTTATATTGAACACTCGGTAGCTCCCAATAGTAAATGTCAACTTCTAAGTAATTTTTTTGATTTCCTAAACTATAAGCAATTCAATAACGTGGTAAATAACAATCTTCGCTGTTTGGATTTAATCTTTGTAAGCTTTAATATCTCTGTACTTAACAGCGGTGCATCTCTTGTCCCGGAGGATACCTACCATCCTTCTTTGTCATTTGAATTCCATGCTGGCCTTATCTCTCTCAATAACCTACCCCTTAATAAAGCTGAAATAAAGGAATTTAATTTTAGAAAGGCTAACTTTCCGCTTTTGTATCAGCTGCTGCTAGATACTGATTGGTCGCCTGTCATGGTGCAGCAGGACGTCAACTCCGCATGTGATGTTTTTTATGATATACTGAACAACACTTTCGCTAGAGCGGTACCCTTCAAGGTAAAACGTAAAAGACGTTTCCCTCCCTGGTTTTCGGCGGACATAATTCGTAATATATATAAAAAGGAAAGAGCATTTCGTGATTTTAAGATTTCCAAGTCTAAACATCATCTAGAGATATTTAGATCTCTGCGCAAGACAATTTAAGCTCTAACTGCACAAGCCTACAAAATGTACATCCATAGTATTGAGAACAAAATAACCTCCGATCCGAGTGAATTTTGGTCTTTTATTCGAAGCAAACGTAATCAGTCTCAAATCCCCGGCTCAATGAAGCTTTCTAACCAATCATACAATACGCCTGACAGCATTGTGTCCGCTTTTGGAGATTATTTCAGGAGTGTATACACGAACTCACTTCCCAGCGATCATCCTGTCGTCTCTGAACCTCCCTTAACTTGCATAGACGTCGTCGCGCTCGCGGCTACCGACATTATAATGGCGAGCAAGTGTCTCAAAAGCAAAATGACCTCTGGCCCAGATCTAATTCCTAGTTTTTTAGCTAAGGACTGCTCTGTTGCACTTACAGACCCTCTGCTCCACATTTTTAATCTGATCCTTAACACAGGTATTTTTCCCAATATCTGGAAGCAAGCTAAAGTTTGCCCTATCTTTAAAAAGGGCGATGCTGGAACAATAGAGAATTACCGCCCTATATCCATTCTGTGCAATTTCTCAAAGTTATTCGAGTTGGCTCTCTATAAATTAATTTTTCCCAAGGTAAAGTCCATGCTGGCCAATGATCAACATGGCTTTGTTTCTGGCCGCTCATGTACTACAAACCTAGCATTCTTCTCTCAGTTTGTGTGCGAAGCACTTAATAATAGAAGCCAAATCGATGTTATCTGCACAGACTTCCAAAAGGCTTTTGACCAGATTGACCACTTCATCCTATTAAATAAGCTTGAACGCCAGTTTGGATTCTCCGATCGCTTGATAAAGCTCCTTAACTCTTATTTAGTTGGCCGCTCTCAGTTTGTAGTGGTCGAAGGCTTTAGATCTGCTTGTTTTTCACCCACCTCTGGAGTTCCTCAGGGCTCTAACTTGGGCCCCCTTCTCTTTAACGTTTTCGCTAATGACTTGATCTCCACCCTCAATTGCTCTCGGTTAGCATATGCTGATGACCTAAAGCTTTTCCATAGGATTGACTCTATAGCAGATTGTGGTCTACTGCAAGAGAACATCAATACTGTACACCATTGGTGCACTTTGAACCGGCTTAACCTTAATGTTTCCAAGTGTAATGCGGCCAGCTACTTTCGTATCAAAAGTCCAATTGCCTTTAATTACTCAGTTAATGGAGAGTCTCTGGCAAGGTCTACCTGTTTCAAGGATCTTGGAGTCACCTTTGACCAAAAATTTTCTTTTATCCCCCACATCGAAGATACTGTTTCTAGAGCTACTCGCATGCTAGGCTTTATTATTAGAAATTGCAAACTTTTTTTGAACACTGCCACTGCCAAAACGCTCTACTATGTATTTGTTAGATCCAGGCTGGACTACTGCTCCCTCATTTGGTCTCCCATTTACAACCAGCACATTCACCTATTAGAATCAGTCCAACGGCGATTCCTTAAATGTTTGGCATTTAAGGATGATGGAGTCTATCCTCCAAGGGGTTTTGACCATAACCTGCTGCTCTCTAGATATACTGAACGGTCACTTGCGAAGAGGAGAGAAATGCATTCGGTGAAATTCTTGTTTAATTTACTTAACCATAAAATTGACTGCCCATCCCTTTTGCAAAGGATTTGCTTTCATATACCACGCCCAGGATCCAGACAGTGTCCAGCTTTTAACTTGGACACAGCCAGGTCCAACATTCTGTACCAGAGTCCTATTCACTTTATGTGTCAAAACTTTAATACTATTGCTGATTCTTGTGACATTCACCATGACGATTTGGCACTTATCTTGAATCACCTGCGTATGGTCGGTGGGGAAGGCTAGGTTATTTAGTTTTTAGCTTGAATACATTTATTTACTCATTTTTTTTTTTTGGTCTTTTGATTTAAATTAATTCTTGATTCTTATCCTAATTTAGTGTTGATTTTTTATTATTTATTTTCTCAAGTTCACTACTTTTTTTTTTTATTATATAGCAATTCTATATAGTTCTTTTATAGTTTATTTGCATGAATCTAATACAATTCATGCATTCGTACATTTATATATTTAATTGATTTTCCTGTAACTGGGTATATGTAACCTGTTGGAAATAAAGCTCAATAAATAAATAAAATAAATAAATATAAACCAAAAAGACCAAACACCGTCGTTTAGTGCTACACAAACATGCACGGAAACACAGACAAATTAATAACCTTTTACGGAGTGAAGGAGTGACTGAATGCAGATTTAAAACTATTCTAAACAAAAGAAACGATACCTCGGTAATTCCCAAGAAACGAAATATGAAGGCGGTGATTCCCCGCGGAGCATTTGTCGAATAGAGAGTAGTCGCACTACTCTGTTAGAGGGCCCATAAATCAACATTTTTAAATCGTATAAACTAATATTTAATAAAAGTCGTATTTATTAAAAATATTAGTTTTCTAGCTTATTTAGGATTGGGTTGGGTTCGGGTTGTATTTATTGTACCAATTCTTGTAAATTTTGTAAAAATGTAATAGATTATTCGGATTTTAGATATTGTAGTAATAGCGTAATAGCCAATGTGCAATTGTAACAGATCTAGTACAATTGTAATAGCAAGCACAACGCTGGTCCAGAGTGATCAACCCTCACTTCACTGAGTGGTTCTAATGGAAGTGGTCTAGCGACAAAGTTCTTTGTTTTTAATAAGCGTACGGCGATGAATGATTTAAAATTCAGTTGTGACATTTTATTATGATTCACCGTGTTGTAGAGTTTCCAGGAATTGACAAGAGTACTGTCTACTGTATTTTTAAATACTGGCCACCACCATTTCTTACCCATCACATCGATTCTATAATTTGCCACGCCAATATCATGCAAATCTACTCCTCCCATGTATTTATTATATCTTGAAATTACAGCTGGTTGTGGGATTGACACTTCTTTTTTCGATTTTCTATTATATCTTTTAGCAGAAGTAAGAGGTTCTACATGATAATAGGTACCAATTGCTAGACTTGTCTAGACACACTTGTGACAGGCAATTTCAGTTATTCGGCCGGTGATGCGAGAACGCAACAGCATAATTTATGACCTAATTATAGGAAAACCCTGGTTCAACTATATAGGCCCCGGTTTTCAATTTTATGTTGTAGTTTGGAATCTAATTAGTGTTAAAAAAATACAAAACTTTGAAAATAAAAACATTAAATAGGAGTATATGATTTTTAAAAATGTGCGGACATAAATAAGAAAAAATGCAGCTTTTTAAAAAATTCGTACAAGAAAGCAAATGAAAAAAATGGTTCAAATTTAATTCTGTCACTTTTGTTGAACCTTGCGTCAATGGTACCAGCCCATATTTCAGGCGAAAAAAGCACTATTTTTTTGTAAATAAATCATTAGTTATTATCACGGTAAGTGCTCGTCTGAGCTGGCAGGCCTGATTCCACCCAGGGCTGTTCCGGCAAGAAGGACGCCTCTAGCAGTTGCGGCTCATCAACATCGAGTCCACCTGTCTACCTCAAGGACGTTGCTGTATCGGGACTCATTCATCTGAAGAACATCTTCTTTGTGGAACGGGCTTCCACCCCACATATTTCCCGACGCATACAACCTGCAGCGATTCAAGATAAATGCCCACAAATATCTTCGCGCAAGCACCACTCCAAGAGTGACATAGGACTTTCCTCTTGTGCTTGTGTTTACCATTAAAAAAAAAATTATATATATAAATTATTTTAAATAATTAATTAATTTTGAGAATACCCTGATCTACCTCTCTTTTTAGCAAAGGAATCCATGTATTATTAAAATCAACCGAACAAGTAGCTAAGCAGTAAGCATTTATCTTCATTTTTTGAGCGTGTGAGATAGTAATTTCTAAATTAATTTTTGCTATAAGTGACGTAATACCCAATAAAATAAGTAACTTATCTGAAGGGGCATAAAAAGACCCAAAATTATCATATTTGTTGTCAGAGCCGGATTAGAAATATAATATATACCTGCATTGCAGAATATCAAGTAGATACGATTAATGGCAACAAATGTAAATATGTGTTTATATTTATACCTGAGTTTAGTCCACCTTAAAACATGTGATGCTAGGTCGGTAAGAATTATATCTACCTTTACGTCTGTAATTACCTATCTATAAGGGTATACAGTGCATTTTTTTATCTCGGGTCATAGTCGGGCCATGTTAGAACCTGTTCTATTTAATCGATAGGATTGAAACTTGGAACAAGTGAAGTTTAAGTTAACAGACTTTAAAAAATTCCATTATTTTGTAACAAAAATTGCGAGAAACCTATTTAAAATACGTTTTTCTGATGAAAAAGTTTGCTTTTTCTGCACCTCGTAACCTTCATTACCTTTACACTTCAAAGCAGGTAGACAAATATCTGACAGTGACACAAAACAATTTTTAAATTGTTCAAAAACTCTTTAAAATGTCATTTA
Organism: Anthonomus grandis grandis; assembly: GCF_022605725.1. NCBI lineage: Eukaryota > Metazoa > Arthropoda > Insecta > Coleoptera > Curculionidae > Anthonomus > Anthonomus grandis. Next base: position 21,374,037 of record NC_065560.1, read on the forward strand.
CACTACGGAGGAACGTATTGAGATGGTTTCAAACTACATTAGAGGAATGTCGGCGCAAGAAGTGGTAGATAATTTTGCCGTGTCTTATCCTAACCGTCCCGTCCCGTCTAGATCAACCGTACAACGGTTTCATGAAAAATTTATTACGATTGGATGCATCGCGAGTTCTCACTTAAAACGAAAAAGAACCGAAACTGTAGTAGACGAAGAATTTAAAATGGAGGTATGCTTGGCCGTTGAAGAAAATCCAACAGATAGTCTTACTCAGCTTGCTGAAGTTACCGGAAAAAGTAGGAGTAGTTGCTATAAGGCAATCAGAAAAGAAAAATACAAATCTTTTAAAGTTAGAAATGTTCAAGAACTCTTGCCTAATGATTATTTTCTTAGAATGCAGTTTTGTGAACAGTGGATGGAACGAATTAACAACGACCCCACAATTACAAACAAAATACTATTTTCAGACGAAAGTACTTTCTGTACAAATGGTACAGTCAACAAACAAAATACTCGAATATGGGCGCGAGAAAATCCTCACGTCATCCAGAAAACGCATACCCAAACAATACAGAAACTTAACGTGTGGGCAGGAATTCTTGGAAATCGAATAATTGGACCATTTTTCATAGAGGGTAGCCTGAATACTGCAAAATATTTAGAATTACTTCAGGTGCAGGTCATTCCCGCATTAGGAAACCCTGTTCAAAATGGCCGGATAATTTTTCAACATGATGGAGCCCCCGCTCATAGTGCAGCGACTGTTACCGAGTTTTTGAATGCCACGTTCCCAGGACGCTGGATTGGACGTTTTGGGCCATCTAAATGGCCGGCGTGAAGGCCCGATCTTTCGCCTTTAGATAACTTTTATTGGGGCTATCATCGAAAGTGTTTGATATTGTTAAAGGTAGACCCAACAATATCGAAGAACTTCGTAATAGAATTATCGAGGCTTCGCGTACCATTACTCCCCGGCAGCTCCTAAATGTTAAAAGACATTTCTACAACTGTCTGGGCTTTTGTTTGGCTCAATTTGGAGGGCACTGAACAAATTATTTGAAAGGTTTTATTTGTTTATTGTTGATTTTAGAAAATATATTTTTGAGATTTTGAGGAAATTATTTTGTGTCACTGTCAGATATTTGTCTACCTGCTTTGAAGTGTAAAGGTAATGAAGGTTACGAGGTGCAGAAAAACGTATTTTAAATAGGTTTCTCGCAAATTTTTTTGCAAAATAATGGGATTTTTTAAAGTCTGTTAACTTAAACTTCACTTGTTCCAAGTTTCAATCCTATCGATTAAATAGAACAGGTTCTAACATGGGGTTGAATATATTACACGTAAAACCCTATGACCCGAGATAAAAAAAAATGCAGTGTATATATAGGGTCTAGTATAAATAAGAAGAGATTGAGTGTGACAATTTTAGTTCTAATTAAGTTCTTTACGAGTTAACTTGGCTATTGTAGGAAACAAGTGTTTTAAACAAGTTATTTTTTTGTGGATATATACAAAAATGTGGCGACCATGGACACAAACACCTTTGGCTATAGTTAAGGAAATACACAATTTCCAGGAGAAAATAAAGCGACTGCCTCTCCTTGAAATGTGTAGATAGCAGTATGAATAAAAATCAATATTTACTGTGGTTATCCTAATAAAAAGACTAATTAAAGACGAAGCAAATATTTCTTGTAGTATATCTAGCTTAAGAAATATTTTGCTTAAAATGGGTTTTAAGTGTAAGACGATTAATAAATGCAAAATAATAATGGAATCTCAACGATTACGGGAATGGTGTGATAAATACTTAACGGCTATAAAACAATATAAAGATGAAGATCGAGCAATAATTTACCTTGACGAAACTTTGTTTCGAATCATTTTCAAGCAGACCCTGTTCCGTTTATTACCTCTTTAAAATTTTGGACCTAGCACAATGAGGCTTAATGGTCTAATTGATTTAGGGTAGTAGGAGTCAACGGTACGGGGTCTGGCTATTAAATAACGAGACTGGTTACGAAAAAGGATTTTATTATAAAAATTATTATACATTCGAATGCTCCCCTTCAATATACTCCCCTCCCCTCGCCACACATCTTTCCATACGTTTTTTCTATTGATCGAAGCAGTGCTGGAAGTCTTCTTTGGTGAGGACCTTTAGGAGCTCTGCCGTTTTTTGCTTTACCGCTTCCATCGACTCAAATCGGGTCTCTTTCAAAGCAGATTTTATCTTCGGAAACAAAAAATAGTCGCACGGGGCCAAATCTGGCGAATACGGCGCGTGTTCGAGCACTGGAGTGCGCTTACCGGCCAAATACTGCTTCACAGATAGCGCGTTATGGGCAGGTGCGTTGTCCTGGTGCAAAATCCAGGAGTTGTTTTTCCACAACTCGGGCCGTTTCTTACGAACTCGTTCTCGCAGTGTTGCCAAAACTGACAAATAGTAAGTCTGGTTGACAGTCTGATCCTCTGGAACCCATTCAGTCATCACGATACCGGTAATGTCGAAAAAAACGATCAACATTGCCTTGAATTTTGATTTGGACATCTTTGCTTTTTTTATTCTGGGCCATTCTGGCGTCTTCCAATGCATCGATTGATGCTTGGTTTCAAAATCTTATTGAAAAATTCACGTTTTTTCGCAAGTAATAATGTTTTTAATCAGTCCGGGATCTTCTTCTAACCTTTCAAGGAAATCTGAGCAGACCTGTTGACGCAAGAGCTTTTGGTCAGGAGTCAGGTTTTTTGGCACCAACTTCGCACGGACTTTTGTCATGTGTAATTCCCCGTATAAAATTTTTTTAACCGTTTCTTTATCGGCGTTTACAGCCTCGGAAAAAGGCTTCCGGGTGCTCATTCGACGATCTGCACGCACAATTTGGTTGATTTTGGTCACTGTTTCCGGAGTTGAAACAGTGACAGGGCGACCTGAGCGCTGGTCATCTTTAGTGCTCTCTCGGCTCTCACTAAAGCACTTACACCACTCAAAAACACGCGCACGAGAGAGAGAATTTTCCCCATAGGCCTCTTGCAACAATGGATGGGTTTTCAACAGAGCTAATGTGATTCCATTTACAATTCTCAGTCAGTCTTTGAATTTCAGAAACACGATTTGCTACAAAAGTACTCCAAGTACTTGGCTCCTCCGTAAGCCAGGCCAACGTAATAGTGGAGTCGCTCCATAGAAAGGTACTACTTATGTCTATTTCGATTGAAGTATTAATTTTATGAAGTAACCTTGCCAGCACTACAGCTGCGCAAAATTCTAAGCGAGGAATTTCTTTACTCAGTCTGAGTTTTTTTCAATTTAACGAGAAATTTAAGATTGATGCGTTGCTCTTGTTTTTTGTCACACATGGTTTTCGGCACGAGAAAAAAACACGTTCGTTTCAAACCGCTACTGCACGAATACTATAATAGTGACGAAAACGTGTTTTGTTACGTGCATAGACAAGATATCTAGATACCCAACGCACTACTAATTTTTTTCCCCACCCATTTAGGACGCCCTCTAGGCACGCAGTCTCGTTATTTAATAGCCAGACCTCGTATATCTGTGAATGAACTATACTAAAAAATCATCCTGTAATATTTTGTTGGCTTAAAACATGCGCAAACAAAAAGTAAAGTCGCCATCCCAAGAATTAAGAAAAAATTAACCCTGATATATTTTATGAATTTATTCCCCTCTTTTGAAATGCATCGTATTATACAGGGTATTACAAATTAGTAGGTCAATCCGTTGTTAATAAAACTCTTAAGACACAGGTGTACAAAAGGTGATGCGGGTATCAGTATTCCTATTTGGAAATGGGTGATGTAAAGCTTCTTCTCTTCTAAGAAGTTGGATCATAACTAGGCACTGACTTGATGAATAGTTTTCCTATTTTCTCCAGTATGCAAATTTATTCAAATATTAGGCTAATTGCAAATCATCCGAATGTGCAAACTTTATTACATCGTAACTTGGGCTAAATATGTACAATAACTAATTACTTTCATGGTAATTAACGCATTTTGGCCATAACTTTGATTGTTTGACTTGAGCTTGATCGATAACTTCAAATGAATTATGATTACTTTTAACTGGAACTACTGCTTTTTGAATATTATGGCAAGAAGATTTTAATTAGTCAAATTTCCTTCTAGATTTATTTTTAAATATATGTACATTCGGTAGCAGAGCCGCCACTAAGCCCGAATATTAGGGCTGAAAAGGTGAGCTCTAAGCAAGCTTTCAGCACCTTTTTTTTCACCTTTGAGATAATTTTTGTAGTCAGTCCAGGTAGATTTATTGACTTCGTGAGCATTACACGGTAGAACAACGTCTCCTGATCGTCAAAAATTATCAAAACGCTGAAAGTTTAATTGCCATTATTCGTAAAGTGCGTCCAACTTTTGGTCAAAATAATGTTCCTAATTCATTTACTGGGGGAAAAAATTATCAAAAATTTCGAAAGTACTGGTAAATCTTTGGTGAAAAAAATCGATACGGGAGGGGTGTACCTAAAAAATTAAAAAATCCAAACTTTGGAGGTCCATATCTCGTCATCATATTTTCTATTAGCATTATCCGAAAAATTACAACGGTTTTATCTTAGTTTCGTCCGTCTGAATCAAACGAGACATTTCGCAAGGTCGTAGCTCTTAAATTAGCCGAGATCACGCTTTTTTAGGACCCATTTTTGGGTTAAAAAAATGATGTCGAAAAATGACTTTTTCGGAATTTTCAAAGTGATCTCATTCTTTTATTTCTGGTGTTTTCGTGATGTAGGTAGTGGGAACAACCCGCAAGTATAGTTAGTTCGAAGTAAAAAAAAAAAGTTTTGTTGAAAAAACTCGATACGGGAGGGATACCCGAAAAATGAAAAATCCCAAACTTTGAAGGTCGTTATCTCGACTTCTATTGGCACTATCCGAAAACTTCCAACAATTTTGTCTTAATTTTGTCCTTCTAAATCCAACGAGACCTTCCGCAAGGTCGTAGTTCTCATATTAGCCGAGATCTCGCATTTTTGGGCTCAAAAACGACGTCGAAAAATGACTTTTTCAGAATTTTTAAAGTGCTCTCATTCCCTTATTTCTGCTCGAATCTCATTATAAACTGGTGTTTTCGTAATGTAGGTGATGAAAATGGATCGACCTACTAATTTGTAACACTTTGTATTTTTCATTGTCTTATGATGTACATTAACTATTTTTATACCTATTTTTATTTGAACTGCCTATCGATATTTTCTACCCTTCGCGATTAAAGTCTCATATTTCAGACGCGCGTCAATAGTTGGATATCCGTGTTTGTCCCATTGTGACATCCTGATAAAACATCGCGGGGGTTTGAGTGCTGTCGTAATCAAATACCTCAAGCGGGTTGTTAACACGAAAGCTCACTAAGTCCAATAACAACGCGCGCTATTTTGACCTTTATGTTCCCCCTTAGTTCTGCTCTTATAAGATTTCATTAGAGACAAGTGACATAATCCGGTATTAAGAGCTACACTAATCATTTCTTGATGTAATTGAATTATTATTATATTATATGTTTTGTGTAATTGCTCTAAAAGGTTATAACAGCACTTAGCATTATACTTTCCATTGTACCTACAGTGACAAAACAAATACTTTCATACAATTGAATATGCACTGTATTAAAGATTTTGCGGCTTTGGATAGATTCAAATGTCAGCATTATAGTGCGTTCAAAGATATACCGTTGACTTCTACTACCATAAATTAATTAGACCATTAAGCCCCATTGTGGAACGTCCAACGTTTTTAAAAGGTGATAAAGGGAACAGGGTCGGCTTGAAAATTATTCTAAATGAAACTACTAATTAAATAAAGAATACTATTTGATTAGAAAAGGTTAATAAGTGTAAAAAATACACAATTATTATTATGTATATTTTTCTTCAAGGTAAGGCAAAACTAGTGAAACGAGATAGTTAAATTTTATTTGTAAATATTTTAACAGCAGATTCCTCTCATTAAAATAATGAGGTTAGGTGAAATTTTCCTAGTCTAGAAAATGAAATGCAACCAAGATATAGGGTGATAAACATTAAGTTTTTTTTTTTTAATTTTGTTCATAACTTAAGCATTTGTTTTTTGTTTTAAATGAAATTTGGTATGCCAAATATAAAACTTTAATTTTTTTTAAATCATCTCATAGAGAGCGCTACCAGCCTTATTTTAGTATTTTTTAAACTTTTTTACACTTTGTATAATGTAATGTTTTATTATAAATTTCTATTCTGCAAGTGTTTTTACCTTAAAGAAGGTATACCTTAAAAATGTCGCTAGGATTTACCGTTCTTGAAATATTTGGACTTGCAATGCGTTAAAAAAAAATAAATATTTTTCTACTTTAAGTTGAAAAAAAATTAAGTAGACTGTGTCTAACAAAAAAATGAAAATAAACAATGTCACTGTCATGATTTATGTTTTTTTTAGTTACTGTGGCGCGTTATAGCTCACACCATTAGTTACTTTATTACCTTTTATTGCGTTATTTTTATTAGTTATTAATAGTTCTGTTACTAATTGTTACTTGTTGCGTTAGTTTTAGTTCCAGTAGTCTTTATTTATCACTTTAGGTTAAGATGCCTAGACATCAATAATTTTTTTTGTTAATTTGGAAATGCGAGATATGGTTTGTGTTTATGCCCAAGCTTGTCGACGTTATAAGCAATTGTATCCAAATAGGAGGCAGCCAGATTTTAAACCAGATTTTAAAAACGTTTACCGGAGACTTGGGGAAACGGGTTCATTTAGGCCAAAGCGAGATGTTGGGCGTCCAAATAGACGTAATGTGGACCAAGAAGAAGAAGTGTTAGTCCAGGCAAGTCCTCAGTTTTAAGAATTTTTCATAGTGAGCGTCTTTATCCATACCATTTTACGCCAGTACAAAATCTTTTGGAGACAGATCTTCCAGCGAGATTAGATTTCGCCTGCTATATCCAGGAACAACAAAATCAAGATCCCCTATTTATTAATAAAATTATGCTTACGGATGAAGCAACTTTTACCCGACGCGGAATTTTGAATTTTAGAAACATTCGTGGGATATTGCAAATCCAAACCTCGTTACTGAAAGACACTTTTAACACGAATTTAAAATTAATATTTGGTGTGGTGTTATAGACAATTTTTTTAGGACCTTACGAGTTACCTCCAAATCTAAACGGAGAATTATATTTAAACTTTTTAAAAACAAAACTCATTGATTAGATATTTTGAAGAGTTGCCTTTAACACGTTAATTGCCGTATGAGACCAATATGGCTTCATAAAGCTTTGGGAGTATGTGGCCGCGTGAAGCCACAGTGGTCTTCTACTATCGATGTGTAATTCTTGCCGCGTGGTGCCCGGCTGGATTCACAAAGCGTATTTAAATGCATGGGATCTTTGAGCAGGCGGCCTTTGGATCCCGAAAATATGTTTTGCCAGTGAATAGTGAAGCCGACGTGGCACCATGGGACAATTGGGTCAGTAGTTACGATTTTTTAAATTTTGTTTTTATTTGTTCTCTTTTTTCGAAATAAAACCATCTTAGATTCTTACAAATAAGCTTTATTGTTTCAAAAGCGAAATACAAAATATAAAAAAAAATGAGAGGTAATATAAAAAAAAATAATTAAAAAAAAATTAAGTGGATTTTTTAACTTTATGAACTTCAAAAAAGAATCTAGGCAGTTAAATTCCTCGCATGACGTACATCTGAAGCAACTTTGTGGAGTTTTTGAAGCAGCGACTTTTCTTCCAAGCTCTTGGGTCATTTTACTGTAGCAAACTACACATCGACGTCTCTTACTTCGTCCTACATCTTCAAGGCGATGTTGTTCTTTCTTATCTTCATTACGTTCTAGTGTTGGGTTTTGCGAATCTAATTTTAACAAACCTTTGACAACTTCTTCTCTAAACGTTGTTATTGACATTTTATTTTAGGTAATTTCTTGGTAAGAAACAAACGCATTTACTAATGCTGTACCAGTTAAAATTTCAATAGCTAGCTTTCTATACCATTTCAGACTCTTTCTTAGGCTGCAGTTGTAGGATTTCATCTGGTCGGAGATATCAATGTACGCTTTATATTTATTATACTCGACAATAATTTTAGGCTTCTTCACATCTTTTCCTCTTCTTTTAACGTCCACCATTTCACTTCCGTGTCTAGTGCTCAGTGCAAGTACATCTCGCCGATCTCTCCACTTTTGAATTATCACTCCTTGTCTACATTCTTCAGCCACGGTTGCTCCTACCTGTAACTTCTTTTGTGTGACATTTTTTCGGTTGAATTTTCGATTTACCCTCAATGTTCTTAAAAGATGAGTTTTCCTATTCAAAAGAGCCAAAGCCAAGCTTACTGACGTATAATAGTTATCGGTGCATAAAGTTCTTCCTCTATCTAAGAGATTATCCATTAAATCTAGAACAATTTTGGTTGGTACACTAACATTTTCATCTTTTGATTTTCCACAATATACTTTGAAATCGTAAGTATAACCACCACTAAGGCATAGTTTAAAAAGTTTTATACCAAACTTGTGTTTTTTGTTGCTAATATATTGTAAAAAAGACAATCGCCCGCGGAATGGCACAAGGGTTTCATCGATGCAGACATATTCGGAGGGCACAATGACTTGCTGGAAAATTTCACGGATTTCTTTTAGTAAGGGATTTAGCTTTCGCAACCTATCTTTGGTTATAACCTCATTGTTGCATTAAAATGTAGCATTTTCAGAAGAAGTTGAAACCTATTCCTTGAAATTATTTCTGGAAAAAGGTTTTTGTAGATTTTCTTCTTCTTTCAGTAGGACTGTTGTGTTGGAAATGGACACAAACCCATCCACATCACTATACCAAGAAACTTTTCAATTTATTCGTGATTTGTTGGTTTCCATGTATGCACACGTGCCTTTTGATTTACCCATTTTTTTGTTGAGACTGGGAAGCATACAAATTAGTTTCAGTTACCTACAAAATATTGCGTAACATAATACAAATAAAAACTAAATTCAAATATACTTACAATAAGTTCCAAAATGTCATCAGTAAAAAACATTTTATAAAATTCATACGGCGTCTTTTCATAGTTATCGTACATGTCTGGAACAAATCCCGAGTGATTTTCTGTAAACTTGATTGGTTTCAAAAACTGGCCAGTCGTTGGTACTCAATTTATATCCGTAATTGGCCACTTCCAGGTGAATCATTTTCTTCATCGGAGTCAATTGGAGGCAATGATCGTATGACATTTTCTATGGCCTCACTAATTGAGTCAATTTGTGTGCTTGTACCCTCACGAGATGTACAGAGATCAACTTGTGTTGTCGTGGCCCCACGAGGGGAATCAACTTGTATTTTTTTCGTTTGGCGCTTTATTTTTCTGGGAGGCGAATCCATTTCACTATCATCTGATTTCTCAGAGGAACTTGATAGTTGATATTCGTCGGAAGATGCATCATTTTGAAAGGCATCATCTTCTTCATCTGACAACATTTGCTGCCATAAGGCATCTAGGCGCTTTTGCTCTTCTTCGTACGACATTACTAGTTACTACACGTGAAACAAAAACCGCTATCCACTACAAATACTAAATTGAACTGAATTATTGGATTTCCTAACGATCCGCCGCACGCTTCTAAGGGTCAGTATAGCGGACCAAACACGTTTTACGCATATCTTTTGATTACATTCCACTCAATATTGTTTGGGCTACTGCATGTCACGTTCCTTGTTGGCGTGCGGTGGGGATACGGACATAACCGACCGTGGTGACACATTGGATTCATGCGACATGCGGCCACCTGAACCTTTGAATTATTTCCAGGCCTCGTGAGACCAATATGTCACCATGAAAATAAATCCAAAAGGTACAAACTTTTAAATAAAAAAACATTATTTTTAATTTTATATTTTAACTATTATGTAATTGTAAGCACTATTACATATAAAAAATGTAACGGCCTCTGAGACCATTTTTTTTTACGGCGGCACTCAACGTGTTAAATCTGCGCCGACATATGATTTTTATGCAAGATGGCGCTCCTGCGCATTTTGCTAGACCCGTGAGAGAATATCTTAATGCTAATTTCAACTGGATAGGACGTGGAAGTCGAAGACCTTGGCCCGCACGAAGTCCCGATTTCAACCCATTGGATTTTTGCGTAAGATTCGGCAGTCTTTTAATAAAAGAATTTTAAAATGTCTTGAGACAAATATTGCTAATTTTTAAATAATTATTTAGGTTTTATATTTTTATTTATCAATCATTTAAAGTGTAATACAGCAATTTAAATAGTTTAAAGTATGGCTTTCATGGATGTCTTTAAAATCTTTAAATGTAAATATCTAGAAAAAGAGTAATCCTAGAGAAATTTTTAAGGTATACCTTTTGTAAGCAAAAATGCTTGCAGAATGCATAGTTAACATAAAAAATAAAATTATTGGTGAATAGTCGACTAATAAATGAGATAAAACTGTGGACTGTATAAAAAGAGAAATTTTGATATTATTCACCATTGAGCGGCTAAACAAAGGGGCCTTAACGACTTACCCGTGAGGATCTAGTTGCTGGATCTTCGTGCACTTTATAGTTCTCATAAATTTGAGGCGCCTCTGTTTACACTAATTTTGGGTTTGTAGGATTAAGGTTTTTGCGGTACCCGAAAAGATGGTACTTTCAACGAACAAAACGAGAGAGATACTGCCGCTTATTGCAATCCAAAATTCTTCGCGCATAGCGCATGTCGCATAGGCCATCTTTTTTTACTAACGCGCAAAGATACCGGGTGCAATGATATATTAAAGTTACTTTATTCATTTCTTGCAATAATCAATTATAGATTAATTTTACTGATATCAATCACAACAAAAATAATTCTCCATACTAAAGTATTGACCAGTTATACAGGGTGTAAAAAAGCTATGGAGTTCACAAATCACAAAAATCACTATGTGGCTGGGGGCGCCCTCCATAATATAATTTAAAAAAATAATAATAAAATTAGTTTTGGCATATAAAAAAAACCTCCAAATGCCAAATTTAGTTAAAAACAAAAAACAACTGCTAAAGTTATATAAGACAAAATTCAAAAAAAAACTTAATGTTTATCACCTTATCACCTATCATCTTGGTTGCATTTCATTTTCGGACTAGGAAAATTTAACCTAACCTCATTATTTTTATGAGAGGAATCTGCTGTTAAAATATTTACCATTATTAATGGGACACCCTGTATAAGAGTAAATAAAATCAATAATAAAGTAGGAGCATAATATAGACTACAAAAGACAACTATTTCTTATGAATTCAAGCACTGTTTAATAACTTGTTAAACCTTATTCTAAATTTAATTCTGTTTCACAAGGGCTGAACATTGGTATTTATAGACGCGTACGGTTGTAATAGACGAACTAGAACGCTTTTACGTCGGGAAAATCAACGGCAAATTGACATTGATTTGATTGTTTATTTGACATTGACATGAGTCAATTGTCAAATAAGCTTTTCTGCCTTGTTGTTTGTTTTTATAATTTTAAGGTTAAAAAAATACTGTATTAAAATTTTAAACATGACTTAATTCTCGAGTAAGTCTAAATGCTCAATAAATTCTGTATTATTATAGAGAGGTCAGTAACATCAATATAACCTTAATTTTTGGACCGTTTTGCATAATGAAAGAAAAACTCATAATCATCATCATCATCATCATCTGCCAAGTCGGAATCAAAAAGAATATTGTTCAGAATCAGAACTTGATAAGTCTACATTAGATATTAGATAACTAACAAATAGAAATTTGATTTTATTAATAAAAAATTACTCTATTAACCATTAATGATAAGAATTTCTCTATTCAACCTTTTATTATTTGCACTGGAACGAACATAACGTACCTATATTGTATAGTCACTGATTCTAGCCTTTTTTAAGCTTTTTTTCTTTTATAGCAAACTCACAGCCCAAATTTATGATAACCTCAAAAAAGAAAAAAAACATAAACAAATTTACTGCGCAAGTCACAAACTTAAAATCCGAGCAAAATCCACAAGCTCTTGTGACAGTTTCCAGCCAGTTTCTAAATCAAAATTAATTACATTCGCTAGAACGCTCGACTAGTAGTTTCAAACGAGCAATTTGTGTGCTTGAACGCCATCAGGAAAATGCGCATGCTTCTGATAGTTTCCAACCGCTTGAAATTGATGCTAGCACAAACCTATTATTTACTACACTTTTTATTAATTTCACTACAGATGCATTTAATGTTGGAGACGAATTATTTCTTCGAATATTCGTATATAATTATTTTTTTTGATGCCATATAAGTTCGATGGGATTAAACACACAATAGTAAGGAAGTAGACGCAACAATATATGCCCATTTTTCGTTGTGAGTTTACCACACACGTACTCTTTATTTATTGTTAAAGTTGCTAGTACTTCCAAAAGTGCTCGTCAAAATATATGTTATTGTCTACTATAAAATATTGAACTTCTGCTTTAGTAGCATTAGAACAAGGTAACTTTACTACTTGACGAGTCAGACTAAACGCAAGTATAAATATATACACACATTTAAATTTTTTGCCATTAATCGTACCTACCTAATAATTTGCAATGCAGGTCAATATTAAATTTCTAATCCGGTTCTGACGACAAATGTGATAATTTTGGGTGTTTTTATGACCCAACAGATAATTAGGGTTTTACTGGGGTCTAAAGATCAACGGTATATCTCTATACCTTGAAGAGGAAAACTAAGGTTCAACAAAATTAAATAATGAAATGTCAGCTTCTTTACTTTTGAAACGTGATATCAGTCCAGACCAGATTATACAGGTTGGTGGTAGTCAGTCCAAGCGTTTTGGAGTTACTCTTATTCAAAATTTGAATATTGAAGAAAGGTCTTGAAGAAAAGGAAAAATAAAATAATTTTTAAAACGTTTTATTGTATCGAAAACAAAGCTTCGTAAACTTAAAAATAATTTTTATTTCAGCAAATGATCAAAATGCTCTCAATTAGTCAACTGACATTAGCCTAATCGATGTACAAATTCCTGCTGCATATTTCAAATCATTTCGGGCGTTATTCGAGTACCTCTCCTTAAAGGTATCCTCATAAAAAAAAGTCTAGCGGTGTTAGATCGGGTGATCTTGCTGGCCACTGAATAACACTGCTCCTTCCAATCCACTGCTGGATTGGAAGTCCAATCCACCTATCTGGAAAAGTGTCGTGCAAATAAGTTCGAACTTCAACAGCAAAATGGGAAGGCACCATCTTGTTGAAACCAGATGTTATGGTGTGGCGAATCCGGACGTTCAACCTCGGGAAAAGTGGTAGCCAGAGCTGGAACAAGTTCCTCTTCTAGAAAACTTAGGTATCTCTTACCTGTTACATTTTCTTCAAAGAAAAAATTTGCCCGATAATTAATGTCACCAACAATGCACATTTATTTTTAAATTGAACTGTATAGGTCCTTCCCTCATCCAGTGTAGATTTACATCGAACCAGTACTGATAGTTCTGGGTATTCACGCCATCATTCAAGCAGAAAGTGGCTTCATCGGAAAAAACCCAAGCAACACATCTTATTTTCATGAACTTGAGAACGGCCACATCTAGGAACATCTCTCACATGACCAAATTGACTAAACTGCTCAATCTTGGTGTCAGTTGCAATATTGACGGACGATTGGGGTATTTCTGACTAAATAACTCGCGAACTTCTTCTTGATGAAATTTTTTTTTATGAGATATTGAATTTATTCCTTACTTGACAACCAACCTGTATATAAAATTTTAAGTGCCCCGTTTTTCGTGCCGATGAGTCTAGTTCAACATTAGAGGATGGTTGTCAGACATATATTTTATATTATTAATGCGAAAAACAACAATTTTAAAATTTTTCACCTTATTTCTTAAGGTCCTCATAATCATTTTATTGATTTCATCTTGGAAATATAACCTGAATTGAGAGGTCTCTTTTTGACACATCCTCGTACACATAAGATTTCATGAAATCCGCCGCAGTTTCGTGAAATTTTTTCGCCTTATTGAATAAAAGGGGCGATGCCTGTTACCTGTCGGATGTTTCGCGAGATAACTTGTTGACACTACATCGTGACTCGCTCTTATAAAATAAAATTACCACAAAGTTGAGACGCTGCTCAGTAACCTTTTCGCAATAATTTATAAAGCAGCAGGCATAGCGTTTCTGCTGCGGCATCTATATTTATATTGGCCTGAGGAAGCTTTCACAACATTATATTCTTTATAGGTGATCATGGTGCAAAAATATGGGAAAGTCAATGCGGAAACACATTTTGTGAAGTTATTTTGTTTAATTTATTGTTTCATAATTCCTAAACTAATAATGCAAAATATCCTAAGGTAATTTAATATACTTAATAAACGTTTATTTTATAAACACCCTGTATTCCTTTAAAAGTGTCTGAACCGCCCGAGAATTATCTTACATCCTTGGAAATCTATACCCTAAACATAAATAATAATATAAGCAGAAATTGAGAAAGAGCCAAAAAAGAGGCACTTTGGCTTATAAAGAGCCATGTATCTATATAGAGTGGTCTTAGTTTACCAGGTGTGGTGGTGTTTGTCCACCAGGTGGATATTAGAATGGTTGTGATTGTTTTGTGCACAGGTAAATTCATGTCGACATGTGAGTAATATTTTATATTGTTGTTGTATAAGTCCATGGCTAGAGTTTTATGGTATACCAGAGTTTGTCGCTCTTTAGCGAGGTATTACCAAGTTGTGGTCGATTGTGTAGCAATCGTTAGGGATGCCCTCTGACCGCGCAGTTCCTTCGAGTTGGTCTTTTGAGTTATAGAGGGCCCTCACTTGTCTTCTCGATTGATACATTTGGATTCTAAGATCTCGGTATATCTTACCTTAATTTCCGAGTGTTGAGATGCTTACTGCTTAGCGGCAATGAAGCGTCTGGGGTAGCCTTAACTATCTTAGCGGACACTAGCTAGTCGTCGAAGAAAGAAGATTTGTATATATATATGTAAAATATTAGCAAACATAAAATAACTATATTGATGGTTGTTGGCATGACTGAATCAAGGGGACCGAGGTTCTCCGGTGAGTAAACTTAGTTTTTATTAGATGGGTCAATACAGTAAATCGTAAACATTTTTGTTTCATGGTACTCTCAATCTCTTGCTGTATACATGGTGGAGCTCGCTGAATGAATTGCCATTGTCAATACTCACGTGAGTTTAATTTTAAAATACCAAAATTTCTCAATAATCAGTCTCGTCGCGGCAACATAGCGAATAAGTCGTGTTTATGTTTGTTGAAAAATTATTTGACAAAATGATAGTTTTTCGGCTAATTCATTAGAAACTCATTGTTGAAGGTGCTTTGTAAGTGTACTTACGGTGATATTATTTATTATACGATCGTGAAAACGGTTTTTTTTTGTTCCACTTATTTTTTCTGCTGCTGTGATTGACCTAGCAAGTCATCTGTCCACATTGTCAATTGTAGTTATTTATCACATCTATTAGTATATTTTACACTTAATTCCTGTAGTCAGGTATAAATAAACTACTCAAAATGATTATAGAGACATGGCTTTAAAATTCAATAAGTAAAAAAATATGTATTATTTTGTCATACATTTATATTTTTAAAATAGTTTATAGGTGCCTTTATC
This sequence comes from Anthonomus grandis grandis, assembly GCF_022605725.1. Taxonomy (NCBI): domain Eukaryota; kingdom Metazoa; phylum Arthropoda; class Insecta; order Coleoptera; family Curculionidae; genus Anthonomus; species Anthonomus grandis. Next base: position 21,389,722 of record NC_065560.1, read on the forward strand.
AAAATTTACTCAAATTGTTTTCAAAAGGCTGTTTGGTAATACAATTAAAAACATACAAAAACAAATATAATTTATTTAAGGAAAAAATTAAGAAAAAGGTACATTAAAAATAAGTATGTCCACTTCTGGCTCTAAGAACTTCGGCACAACGATGAGGCATGCTTTCCACCAAATTTCTGATTATTTGTTGTGGTAACTGCTCGTAAATCGTTAAAACAGCATCTGCAACTTGGTTCAGATTTTGGAAGGGTTAACGATCCTTCAAACGTCTTGCCAGTTATGATGCCAGAGATGCTTAATAGGATTTAGATCCGGGCTATTAGCTGGCCATCTCACGACCCTGGCTACGTGTGGCCTGGCATTATCTTGCTTTAGAATAAACCCTGCGCTCATATGTTGGGCAAATGGGACGACATGCACTGAAAAAACAGGTTAGCTAAACATGTTAGTTCACATTTTTTAGTTGCTATTACTATAAAATTTGTTGCTTCCATTTTTATGTCTCTGTTCCAGCTACTACAACTAACTTTATCAGCTCCAAAAACGACTATTTTTTGTAATAACATATCTTACTACTAATTTATTTGTGGAAACGATTCTTCATTATTTTTCAAGAACGTTCAATAAAAAACAACCAAAACATCCCTACAAATTTAGTTGTGACAACCTGGTTCAAACATCTAATGTTTGTTAGTTCATCCTTCGAATGCTTTCGGACCCAAAATTTTAGGAAATAATTTTTATTGCACGTAGTGCCTCGGCCCTGAAGTTTACCGATTATTAGTCTCTAATGCTATTTGGTGCGGTCGTTTGTCACCCTATATGATCTCGTATTCTGTATACGTTTACCCTTTGTTTATAGTGAATATAATAAAATCACCTTTACTGAAATGGCCAATAATAGTTACAAAGTTACCAGCTAATAAGTTGGTGCCTATAAAGTTATTTAGATACGCTTGAAGGTCCTCTGCTACCTCTGCTTTTTCAAATATAGCATTACTTTTATAGCTATTTCATTTTTAAATAATGTTTATGTAGGGTGACTGGCAATTGACATCTCAACAGAGAGGAGGAGGCAAGAGTGAGGTGTTACCTATGTTTTTAGTTACTTTTTAGTTGAATAGGATTTTATTTATATTTAAATTTAGTAGGTGAAATATTGGTTTTTTTCTTTGTAAATGTTTTTTTTTTTATTTTTAGTTAAAAGGGCATTTTTGTGTATTTAATTTTCGAAGAAATGTTTTTTTAATAATCATTTTAGTCCAGTACTTTTCCATCTATTTTTTTTTTGTATAACAATTAATAGTTTTTGTTATAATATGATTGTAAAATTTTTGTTATAATATGATTGTAAAAATATAGTATTTTGGTTTAAGACGAGTCTAAAGCAATGACTTGGCAAGCAAAATGTCTTCAAACGTGTGCATACATTTTGTGCCCTGCATGATATGGAAGAAAGACGCTCACGAATTTGTGGACTTAAATCTGTTCATCATGAAGTACACAAAATATTTACAAAGGCTTAAAGACATTTTGCTTGGCTGGTAATTTGCACTGGACTTCAACGAATATTATTAGTTGGCATTACTAAGATTATAATTTGTCGCAAACAAAATAATTGATTATCATAACAAAAACTATTTTTTTTGTCTAAAATTGTTTTGTTAAAACAAAAACAGTTCGTTATCATGACACAAATTTATTGGTTATTGTGACCAAAATTATTGGTCGTCATACAAAAGTTATTAGTTGTCATAACAAAAATTATTGGTTGCTGATGCGAAGAATAACATTAAACAACAACCAGAAAAGCTAGTTGTGAAAACTGAGTTTATTAGTTTCACTGAAGAAGAACTACAGTTTGTGTAATCACTTTTTGCTTTATGATACCTTAAACACTTAGTTCTATTAACAACAAACTTAAAATTTTAAATAAAATTTATGGGTACTCCAACAATGTTTTTTTATTTTAAATAACCAAAAAAGTAGTTACCTAAGCCATAGGAGGAGTTCTAAAAAAGCTACCAGAGTTTTAGTTGCCGTAACAATAGCAACGTCCGTTCCTCGTACTATTTTATACCTGCTCTTATAACTAATGCTGACCTGTCCTCTATGCTATCCACACTGTCGGGCTACAAGTTTTTAGTTATGGCAGCCTTTTTTTTCTCAGTGTGAGGTTCCAATATCTCCTCTATGCAACGGACAGCCGTTAAAGTCCCTTCCCGAAATACCACAAGGTCCGTGTGTCTTGTCAAAGACCAGCCATTATTGATCCACCTCCAAATGGAACAATTCCCTGCACACAGTCGTCCAAATATCGTTCACCGGGACGTCTCCATACACCAACAAGCCCATCATTATTGCATAACATGAATCTTTTTCCATCTGTAAACATTACATTGGCTCACTACTCTAAATTCCAATTAAGATGCTTTTGATAAAAATTTCCACGATTTGTTCGATGAGCTGGAGTTAATCTAGGGGCTCTAGCAGGTCGTCTGGCACGGAGTTGTCCTTCGTGAAGTTGCTCCGAAATTCGCGTTTCCGTATAGCTTCTATAAGGCGATTTTGCAACGATCTTCTATCTAAGTTGTTGCCCTTTTTCGGTTGAAATAAGGTGCTTTTCTTACTATGCCGTAAATTTGGTAGCGATTCCAAGCTTTGGAAACCGCAGAATGACTTACGTTAAGCATTTGGGCTACACGATGCCTTGAATACCTTACTTCGATCAATGCCACTACTTTAGCAACTTAAAATTCGTTGAGGTATACCCTACGTATCCTCCAAATATGTACGTCAACATTGATTGTTAAAATTTAAAAAATGAATACCTATCACGAAGTAAAGCAAAGTGAAACTAAATAATAGTTTTATCATCTCAATGTTTTTTGTTTTTTATGTATCTAGAAGTAAAAAAAAGTAAACAACAACCGAGATTCTTTTCCTTTCATGATATAGAATTAGTAGAGAGTGCACACCAAAAGTTTCAATCGTGGAATATTTCTCGTTATAAGAATAATTATCGTTTAAAATAGAGTCTCCTTTTTCTTTCTGAGTAGTTTATATGGTCAACGTCAGTTCAAAGTATGGACTTCTGATGTGTTTGTCTAAAGCTACGGTTTGTTAGAACACTGCGCGACGCATAGCATAAACGTTCAACAGAATCTACCTTGATCGACGCACGGTAGTTTTCATACAAGTGTTTTGTTAGTTCCTAATTGTATGCTGGTGGATGCAGATGGAGACAAACGTATTTTGTCACATTTTCATATATTTATAGTGTATAATATAAGAATAATCATTGTGTCTAAAAAATTTTTGCTGGCGATGCTTATTGTTGAAGAAGAACATGAATTGGATCTTCTGAGTTTAATTAGTTGTCGTCGCCAAAACAAAACTGAAAATCGAATGTTTTCTAATAGATGTTTGGAAGGGGCTTATGAAGTAACAATAGAAAAAAGACTATTTGGAAACGACTACAAATTTCGGGAATATTTTCGACTATCCACAGAATTATTTCAATTAGTGTTAGATTATATAAGAGCTGATATTACCAAACATCCTTACAACAGGCGTCAAAATTAGTCCAGAAGAAAAACTCAGCTTTACTTAGGTAAATGATAAAAGTAATATAAAGCACTTTTACTTTATTTATAGAACTTATTTATGTTAAATGCATGTTTAACAATATTCATAAAAGTTCATACTGTGGTTCTTCTGAAAAAAAATTCGAGATGGCCCCAGATGCGGCAGTCTGGCTGCGAATTGGCATCTGATGCTGAATTTGAATTTGACTCGGAATAGTATCCTTGGTGCGCTGATGTATTGGACCATTGTTTATTAGTAAAGGTTTCAATTTCTTGTTGCGTAATTTCATCAATTTCATATTTTGAAACGAGAGACATAATTTCGGCTTTGATTTTTGCTTTATTGATTGGTGAAAATTTGGAAACTGTTGATGCCACACTATTAAAAAACATATTTATTGCATGGTTCATTGACTCGGTTGGTTGGGTTGCAGTCTTCTCGTTATCTAATAAATGGCGTAAAAGAGCAGTTCTGTTTTTGTCATGTTTTTGTTTTTTAAATGTGTGGTTTTCTTTTTTTTTTGTGGAGTTTCAATATTGATGTCCTCAGTATCCTTACATCGCTTTGAACTATTTGAGGTTTCAGTATGTTTAGATATTGCTGTTTCTATATCACATTGGGTTTCATCCTCATGGTTTTCCTTTTCCAGCTGCTCAGATTGTGTTTCATCTTGCGAACATCCGATTCTTGTTGAATGCTATCTTGGGTATTACTTATTGTGCTGGAATAAAAAAAATGTAATTGTTTCCCACTATCAAAGCAGAGGGATTTTAAGGATTTTAAAGTTTTGAGTAAATGCCTTCTTTCATCCAATGATGTAGAATCTAAAAAGCGGAGGTGTATAAATTTCTTCAGGAATGAGTTCTCAGTGTCATCTGTTCTTTGAGATCCTGTACCCGTGCCTTTGGTGTAGTCCTTTCTCTTTCTTTGGTAGTAATCTCTTATAGACTTCCACCTATTTTTACATTCCACATCTAAAAACCAATCAAGAATAAGTCATCGGAAGAAGAATTTTAGTACACCAATGCGCAATATTTTTATTGCAGGTTCTTGACAACTGGAGAGTCATACAGGTCACTATCCTTTCAATACAGAATTCACCATAGTTGGATTAGCATATGTGTAAACCAAGTTCTTCAAAGTATTGTTAAACGTATGCTTCATATCTATTTACCTCAGCCTAGTAAAGAACAAATGGAGGCAAATGCTTCAGATTTTAATAGCTTATGGAATTACCCAAATTGTTGTGCATCGATTGATGGTAAACACATAAGAATTCGTTGTCCATCCAATGCAGGATCTCTCTATTTTAATTACAAAAACTTTCATTCAATTGTTCTGCTAGCAGTCGTCGATGCAAGGTATAGATTTGTGGCAATTGACGTAGGATCCTATGGCAGAGAGGGCATATATATATATATATATAAAATCAAACATAAGAAAGCAGATTGCTACTAACTGTTTTAATTTACCTCCTTCAAGAGTTATTCCTGGTACTAATATGCAGCAACCTCATGTAATATTGGGGGACAAGGCATTCAGTTTAACAAAAAAATAGGATGAAACCATATTCACAAAATCAAGCAAAGCATGACAAGACAAAAGCCATTTATAACTACAGACATTCCAGGGCCAGAAGAACATCAGAAAATGCATTTGATATAAGGTGTCAGTACTTTAGAATATTCTACACACCCATAGCCGTGGCTCCAGAGGTAGCTGACAACATAATAGTTTCTGCTTGTATATTGCACAACATGCTTCGAAAGGCAAACATATCTTGTCCAAACGAAAATGCCAATAGAGTTCCGGATTTTCCAAAAGAAAGTATGTTAAAGTTAACCGCCACTTGCGACAAAAGAGCATCATATGAAGCATTTGAGGTTAGAGATAACTTTAAAATCTATTTTAATACTATTGGGGCTGTACCATGGCAAGGCAATATGGTGTCTCGTGTCGAGTAATATTATTATTGTCAAAATATTATATGTGCAATACATGAAACGTGTTATTTTTTTATAACAATAAATATGCCCTTGCCTTTCCTGTGAAGTTTTTGTCCAATTTCTTTCCATATATTAGTTTTCACAACATTATCCTTAAAACTTTTACTCTTCATAGTGTACAATGGAGGATGTTCTCGTACAAGATCAATCAACTTTTCATCTTCCTCTAAGGAAAATTTGGTTGCCATTTTTCAATGTGTTTTTTATCTGCCCACTTTCAGCTTAACTGAAAGACTGCGTCAAAATCAAACTCGGTTTGATTTCAGCGCACACAGTCGACGCTGTCTGTCGTGCGCCTACCTAAGCAGAACTTAACAAAACGCTCTTCTTTATTTACACACGTTTGAATTCAACGGACGTGCGCAGCGTTCAGCAGAATGTTAGTTTTGCGCCGCGTACTGTTCTAACAAACCGTAGCTTAACGCTGGTTTACGCATTGGGTCAACGAATTCGCAAAATAAGGACTTTTATTGATTTATTTGCGTTCTAATTTTAAGTTTCTTGAAATGGAACTGTGTAGCAGTTGCGATAAAGTAATTAAATCAGGAGCAATTTCCGTAGAATGCAGTTTGTGTCGTTCCTGGTTTCACAAATGCTGATCTAATTTTTCCAAAGGCGAATTTGACAAATTCTATGCGACTTTTAAAAAGAAAAAGAGTCATGAGTGGAAGTGTACTTCTTGTAGTATGGTTATCGATAGATGGTTGTCAAGTATTGGTGGCGACATAATTTCATTACCTGAGATTTTCTAAAGAAATGCTTTCATTGGTGATCTGATGAATGGCATTATTCAATTACATACATTTATTGTTTCTCAGCAATCCACAATTAATAAACTCGTGGAGGAATTACAGAAATTTCAAACATTCAAGAACAACATGCTCAACCAACAAATGCTAAGATAAAGGACACTAATTCAAGTATAATTTCTGAGATAAATGATAGAAATGAGCGCAAAAATTATATTAACATGTTTAATGTTCAGAAAAGTCATTCTGATGATATGAATAATATAATTAGTCATGATAAGGAGTTGGTACCTAATGTTCTGTCCAATAGATTGGGAGCAGATCATATTGAGCCCTTTAAGGACTTTAGAAATGGACGTCGTGGACTATACAAGTGTACTTCAATAATACTGAGATTGTATAAAAATGTCTGAAAAAGAAATTAGGTAGTAGCAATATAGTAATTAAAATGGATCTCACCAAGTTACAGCGTGATGAAATTAGAGAAGTTTATGGAGAATTGGCAAAAAAAGTAAAACGGTTAAGATGTGATAGTTAAATTTGTCAATGGGGTTCCAGCAATTTCTAAGAGAATCTTACAAAATCCAAGAAACGATTAGGTGATTCATTGGGAATGTATTATTTTAACGTTGAGTGTATGAGGTCTAAGCTAAAGCATTTGAAGCAAACAATATCGGCATGCACTTATGATGTATAGTCAGAGCTACAGTAATGTAAATTAACCGACATATATATTTATATATATTATAAATATAAATATGTCCCATGTCATGTAAAAGTATGGACACACCCAAATACCTTGAGAAATATGGGCGCTAGAAAAAATCTTAAATATTTAAGTTTTGGGGAAAACAATCGGTGCATCTAATGGTGACCTTAAACTTGACCTTGAGCTTGACCTTCAAGGTTATTTGAAGGTCAAAGCGATTTTTTTTGGGGAAACGGGAACTACTAAACTAACTAGAATTACTAACAGTAAATTTTTTACATATTATTTTTTAAAGAATGAAAACAAGTACAATTATGAAAGAAAAAAAATATACAAAAAAAAAATTTTTTTAAAACACAGGGATTGAACCTCAGTCAGTCAGTTCAGATCCAATGGTCTCTGGTTCGATCCCTGTGTTTTTTAAAAATTTTCTTTTTTTTTTGTATATTTTTTTCCTTTCATAATTGTACTTGTTTTCATTCTTTATAAAATAATGTGTAAAAAATTTACTGGATATGATATTTGGCGTTTTAAAATTCATATTTTAGTCAATAACGATACACGCGATGGTGTAAACTTATTTTATTTTATTTTTATTTATGTTAGTGTGAATCAGTGTGCAGTTTTTTGTATTTAGATAGGTAGGTATGTCTTTTCTGTTAATTAGCGTTCTGTTCCGTATTATTTAATTTTGTTAATTTTACTTAGGTCTGATGATGCCCTAATGCGGCGAAACGCGTAACCTTTAAATAGACGCTTGATTTATGAGACTTGGACTTTGAGTTTACTTTCTCCCCCCCCCTTTGTTCAAAGTTCTGGGGGTTGTTCAGTGCAACAGAAGAATCCATTTGAGTATAGGAAGCCATGTCTGGAAATGTGTCACTACGGCCCTATGACGCGTTAAAATTTATAAAAAACATTAATTACCTAAATAGGATTTATTTTTACCTTTTGTACACACCATAACAACAATTGTTTAAAATCAACGCTTATCAATGTCAATTCTCAATGTTTAAAAAATTTATAGCTTAAAATTTTTAAACATTTATTGCTAATGGAAAACTTTACCAATGAAGAATTGGCGGATATGCATTTGTCATACGGAGCAACAAACTGCAATGCACGAGCAGCATCGCGGTTGTATCATGAACATTATCCCGAACGACAGCAGCCTGGATACAAAAAGTTTATTGCGGTTCATCGACGCCTCGCTGAGACAGGCATGTTTAAGAACAAGATGCATGATACTGGTGGAGCAAGATGCAAGATGCATGGGAGTTGCCGATGAACCATCAAATAGCACACGTGACGTCGCTAAGAATATGAATACGAGTAACGCTTCTGTCTGGCGGGTACTACACGAGCAACAACTCCATCCTTACCACTTCTAGAAAGTTCAAGGTATGACTGCAGCCGATTATCATCCTAGAGTTCAATTTTGTCGATGGCTTCTGGATCACATCATTGCACAACCACATTTTTTACGATATGAAGCCTCTTTCACAAGAAACGGTATTTTTAAGAGAAGGAATAGCCATGTTTGGGACGAAGAAAATCCTTATGCAATTTTTCCAATAAAACATCAGAATTGTTGGTCTGTCAACGTATGGGCAGGCATTGTTGATGATTATTTAATTGGGCCATACCTTCTACCGGAACGGTTAACAGGACCTATTTATCTGCGTTTCTTGGAGGAAGTTCTCCCAGAACTCCTTGAAAATGTTCGACTAAACGTTAGACAACAAATGTGGTTTCAGCATGATGGAGCGCCGGCTCACTTTGCTGTACAAGTACGCGAGTATTTGGCTCAGTGGTTTGGGCACCGTTGGATTGCAGTTTCTTGGCATCCTAGGTCACCCGATTTAACGTCGCTCGATTTTTTCTTGTGGGGACATGTAAAGTCTTTAGTATTCGAAACTCCAATAGAATCAGAGCTAAACCTAATTGGACGAATAACAGCAGCATTTGAAATCATTAAAAACGAGGATCAAATTTTTAGTGTAGTCCGCCGAAATCATGTGCGGCGTTTAAATCGGTGTATTGAGGTTGGAGGAAGACATTTTGAACAATTGTTGTGATGGTATCATATACAAAAGGTAAAAATAAATGCATCAGATCCTATTTAGGTAATTAATATTTTTTCTAAATTTAAACGCGTCTTAGGGCCGTAGTGGTGTAGTGACACATTTCCGGACATGGGTTCCTATACTCAAATGGATTCTTTTGTTGCACTGAACAACCCCTAGAAGTTTGATCCCATAGTTCTGAAACACCCTGTATAATAATTATAAAATTAATTTCTATAAAAATGCTTTTTATTAAATAAGTGTCTTTAATTTAATGAAGTACGTTAAAAAAACGCATAAAGTGTTCCTAAACAGTAATATTTTTTTATAATTTAAAGCATAATTTATTAATAATAATTATTTATCATGTAAATAATTTTTGACGACGCCACTGGTAAGATTACTTGTGCCAGTGGAATCAACAATGCGATCGAGCGGTGTTGCGATGTTGTTGCCTTCTTCTCTTTTTTCTCTGATATACTCGATCTACATTCATTTAATTTTGAATGTTAACTTTTTTATGGAGTATCTTATCATGTGTTTTTTTTGCCATTTCTACATAAGCATTTGACATCATTGCATCAGAGATGTTGCAAGCAAACAAACTGGTTATAATATATATAATAGTTTCACGGCAATACTAATTCTAGACTTTCAATGTTCTAAGGACCCGAAAAACATATCTTGACAGAGGACACTGACGTTTCTGACAAGACAACTTTGACATGACGTATAGGGTTGTACAAAAAAAAAACTGTTTTACTTAGGGTTGTGAACAAATAAAATTGTACAATGATGTTTCCTTGATTTCAAGTAAAAAATTATTCAGAGCTAATGCTAGCAGCTAATGCTCCATGCATATAGAGCATGTGTCGTCCCTGATTGCTCATTTACATGTCAGGACCAGGATTTGATTTTTCATAAGTATAATTTTGCATACTTGGAATGCGCCTTTTCCAGTACAAAGGAAGCTCGATCGCTACAGAGGAAAAACAATCTGCAGTAAAGCCAGAAAAAGTCAGAGAAAATTTATTTCTATTACGAGAAGAAAAATTTAATTTAAGTTGTTAATGAAATAAAATCTAGATTATAAACCGACGTTTCTAATTGCATGTTTTATATTGAAAATCTTTTATGGCTTCCCAGAACATATAATTTAAATCTGGATGTCCAAAATTCCAAGCTGTTACGATACTTCGTATAAATAAACGATGACAATATATCAGACCGGGAAATACCCCCTAAGATTGGTGATTCAATATTTAGTTAGTTAAAGCAAAAAAACCAGGATATCGCATGTCCACAAAAAGAATAAAATAAATGCATGTTTTATACACGTTTTCTGTTTAGGCTCCCTCACACCTGCAAACCCCCTTTGTGACTAACACGTAGACAAGGTAACGCAATCAGAATGGGGGGTGAAAAGTTAGGGTTAATAAATGCGTTGCTGACCAAGGGTGTTGACACGCATATTGAAATTTACTACGCGAAAGTAAATTATTCACGAAGAAACTATTAGATATTAATTCATCATCATAAATCAGTTATTAAATCTTAGTTGAATGTTCCAAGTTATACTGTAAAAAGGTCCTTTTTTTACCAACTAACGCCATTTAATTTAAAAATGGTTTTTACAGTAAAGCACTGCATCGTTTCTTACCGTAAAATATTTAAAAGTAATAAAGTAAAATCCCACTGAAACAGTTTTACGAACATAAAGAAGCGTAAAAACACGAAAGACCTGCACTGCGGATTTTTATTATTGAAGCTCCATCAAGCGGCGTAATAAACGCTCCTAGTTTTATTTTCGATAACTCCGTAATAGAGCCAGTATACCGGATTTTTAATTTATAATGTACAACATTGAAATGCATATAAATATTTTCAAAACGAAGAATAGAAGTTTGTTTATTCTGATGTAAATGAGTAAAAATGGCATTTAAATTTATACAACTGTTCTTAAATTAAAAGGATAATTTCCTATTTATATATACAAGTTATTCGTCAATTTATTTAGGTCGATTTATTGGAGTATCACGCTTAGCATCCTTCTTTAGCGTTCCTTTCTCCTAAAAAACGATAAATTTCGTTTTGTATGGAAGTACAAAAATAAACGTAACCGAAGAAGCAGAAAGCGGCCGTGTGCCAGAAGTGGCAGGCATCAAACTTATAGCGGCATCAAACTTATAGTCAGGAGCCCTGCTGACAGGTTGCCTGTATGTAGTTTCAAAATACCTAGCAAATAAGTTTACAATATCTTGACCATTACCAGCAACCTCGGCTTCCATATGCATGTTATTGGGGTATGAATCAGACCTACGCAATCTACTGATGTGTTTCCAAAATGAAGAAGGATCATGAGATATTTCAGTATTTAATCTTTCAATATATGAACTAAAACATTCATCATGAAGAGTTTTAGATTTATTCCTCATCAATTTTCATAGCGATACGCCTTGTTTTCGAAAAATAAAATAGGGTTTTACTCGAAAACCTTAAGGTTATGTGAGAAAAGTATAGATACAAACATTTTTATAACCTATAATTTTTTAAAAAAGCATTTTTCATTAATTCTACCGTTAACCCTCCACCCACCCCACACAGATTGCCAAAGAAATTGTCTACAAAAATCATTGTTTTTTAAAATAATACACATGAATAACAGCTGGTTTCGTTGTTAATATCCAATCTAATAACACAGTTTAAATCTCGTGTCAATTTTTTAAATGCCAATTTTTTTTTAACTTTTGTAAACAGAATAGTATATGGTATAAGTATATTCTACAGTTTAATACCTTGACCATATATGGTTGATAAATATACCAAAAATTTACTAAAAAATCGTTGAATAAACATATATTTAACGATAATAATATATGATGTGTTGCTTGGGTGATGAAGGATTTGTTTATGATTCATCTAATAAAGATACAACTTCTTTGGAACCTTCCCGGAATACCACTGTTGGAGCCGTACGACTCGGTAAAAAAGATATCAATAATTTACTGTTTTTACTTTTAACACAGAAAGTGTAAAAAATATATTATAGGGATATCAACACGCGCAAGGCCTTATAAAAACTTTATAACTGCTGGATAATCAGTGAAGCTATTTCAAAAGTCAACACGACTTAAACCAAAATAAGTACCACAATCCCATCTGCGATGCACAAAATATGCTAATTTTCTGTAGCAATTTGCGTTTTATCGCTGAAAATTGTGTATTAAACAATATGCTGGAGGCAACTTGTTTTTTTCCTACCAAGGAAGTCAGCAGCAAAAAAAAATCGTGAAAACCCTTAGAGATGAACAAGTTAAGACGACACTTAAAAAAAATACCAAAACACAGACGAGTAAATATTTATTTTACGATTCGCGGGCGTCTGTTCATTAACTCGTGTTCTGTACAGTTTAGTACTTAACCGTACTGGGGATACCCAAGAAACATAAATAAATTTACCGCATGGATTTTATGTTTATGTTTGTTATCTTAATATAAGAGATAATTCAGAGGTTGGTGTGGCAGTTTTAACGTGTGTTTATTAACGGTAAGATGTTGATAATACAAACATTGAAGTATAGTCTGGTATAGGATGTTATAATTCATTTCATGGATATAGTATTAAGTTCTAATGCTGATAAAGATAAGGACCATATCTTTTATACCAAAATATTATCTTTCAAAATTCAATACCCACTTTTATGCAGTGATAATGTGATGAATAAATCAGAGCAAGCTTTATGAATTTGTCAGACAAAATTTTCTAAATAACCACGTCTACACGTGCGAATTAGGCAAATTCGATGATTCGATTTTGGCCAAAGCAGAATAAATGTATATGCATTTTTTTTCCGATTTGTTACGTAAACACCAACGAAATCCTATTTTTTACATCAGAGTTCTGTTAAATCGCGTTAGCGTCTAATGCGAATTAAGCGTCCGTATAAACCCGGTAATTTTAATGCCAGGTATAGTGACGTCCTTGCATGGCTTACTTATCGGCAATCATATAGGATTGCATCCTTCGGTTTATGGTCAGCCAGTTTGACCAGGCTTCCCTTTCAGTTGTATAATGACGCAATTAGAAACACCGGAATTAAAATTGATTATTTTGATTTTTAGTAAATTCTTTATATGCAGGTTGGCTCCAAGGCATTACAGGGAGCAGTAGTAGTAGGAAAAAAGTTGACAAGGTCCAAAAAGACGTCAAGTTTATGTGTGAGGACAAGTTTTGACGCAAAAACATTGCAAAACCGTTAACCCTTCAAGAAAGGATATCACGCCCAATTTTTTTTCAAATGATATCACCTTAAAAAGTCCTTTTAATCCACTATTTTGAAGAAACTTAAATAATCACGTAGTCAAACGTATTGAAATTACAACTATACGTTTGACAAACAAAAACAAATAGACTTAATTTTACTTCAAAGCTTTCCGTACTTAACCAAATACTGAAACTGTTCAAGAACCTCTATACAGTGATACAGGTTATTTTCAATGCTCTGCCGTACATTCTGGAACATAAGAGGTGTCACTTTGCAGCTTACGTCAATGCTTCATGCTTGCAAGACGTTTAATGTGTTCGCTGGAATCCTGTACACTTTGGTATTTATGTCTCTCTCCCCCCCACATAAGAAAAATCCAGGGGACCTAAGTCTGGTGACTGAGGAAGCCACTCAATTGCACCTCTTCGTCCAACCCGAGTCCTGTAAAGCTGGGATTTAAATAATTGCACACATTTAGCAAATAATGCGGAGGAGCACCGTCTTGTTGGAATATCCGTTATTCAAATTACGAAACAGTTTTACCACTAATCAAAACTCCTTATTTTAAATCTCGACACGTGTTTTGCTAACGATGTTAGCACCTTCGGGACGATTAAAACTAAACTAAAACTACTTACAAATCTCTTTATATAGTAATGATGTAACTAATAGAGCGGAAAAAGCAATGAAGCATCGCCAAACAAATTTTACACTAACTAAACTATATAATTGACTATAAGTGATTGGACCTTTATCCCTGTTAAGAATGTTTTTTTTTTAATTTTTGAATATTGCTAAACTTTCGTATGCATCTAATTTTCTATTGTTCTTAACTGGTTTAATTCTAGCCGTCCCAAAATAATAATATTTTTTTTGATCCCGGAACCGGGTCAAAATTGACCCTTTTTTTTGTAAAATTTTTATTTGAAAAAACATGGGAATCATAATAAAAGATGTTTCTATATTTTGCTTTACGTTTATTACAAAAATAAACAACTAAAACTTTTTATACTAAATGCATATATCCAAAAAACTTACGAAAAAGAATAACAAACTAAATATTTACTTTTATTTGTCTAAAAAATCACATTAGTCCTTATTCTCCATCCTCGTCTTTTAAACAATAGGAGCATACTACTGTTTTAGAAATTTTAATTTCTGAGTGTGTGGGACAAACAAATTTTTGACACTTTCTGTGGAATATTCGTTATCATTTCCCCGGCACTGAAAACATCTTTTACTTTTTGCGCCCGCGTAGGGATTGGACTGCTTCTTTTTTACTGGAACTCCCGTAGTTTCAATAGCTTGACATGTAGCTGCGGAAAACCCTCTACCATCCTCATGAATTTTTTCTGCTCGCCGAACAATATTATCATGACTCAACATGTTACCTAGTTCTTCTAAAAAAAGTTTCCTTCTTATTTTCAAGTTACCGTTAGAACTTTTCCAGTCTGGGTTTTTTATAGTCCAGATGACAAAGCCATTTTATGAAGGGACATCAAGCCAATTGAAAAATAAACGTACAGGCCATCTTCTTGTGCATCTTTTGGAAGAGTACTCACGTACAATTTTATCCAAGCAATCGACGCCACTTTTTGTCTCATTATAGGAGCAAATCCTCTCCCGCAATGTCATGTTGGTGATGCATTGAAGATAGCAGTTCCACAAATTTTTTGGGTTTCGTAACGTAGGACACTAAAGTAAGATTTCGTGTGAACAGAAACTGTGAAGAATATGTTGCTCTTTCGCGAATATCCAGTAAGTAATACTTTGGCAGGTCTTTGCGAGTTTTGCGGACTGTCTGTACAATTGTTAGATTCTGGCACAAAAGATCTTCTGCTAAAGTGATGTCGGTGAAAAAATTATCAGTGGTTATATTTCGTCCACTACGATACCAGTGGCTTGCTAAAGTTTTAACAACTCGAGGTCCTTGATTCTTTTCTACTATTCCATGTATTTTTCCTAAATACACTTCAAAATTGCAGCAATAAACATTTTCAGCATCACAAAGGGCCCATACTTTTATACCATATTTGCCCGGTTTACTTGGTATGTAAACTTTGAATGAGCAACGACCCCGGAAAGTTACCAATTGCTCATCAATAGGTCCAAAAGCTGAAGGATTGTAAGATTTCCTGCAATTCTCAGCAAATATCTCACTGATCACACGAATCGGAGCAAGTTAATCCTCCTTTTTTCTCTCAGTCCTTGTAGATTGATCATCGAAACGAAGGTGACGTAAAATGTCAGTGAACCTATTTCTGGACATAGTAGCCTGATAAATAGGCCTGGTGAATGCATTGTTTGTAGTCGACCATAAACTACGTACACTTTCTGTTGATTCTCAAAATCTACCAGTAAGATTAAGGATTCCAAGGAGAAATTCTGTAGTGTCTACCTCAATCCATGATTCCATCTTGACTTCATGACTTTTATTATAAGTGTTTATAAAGTATTTAGCTTTTTTGTTGGTGTATTTTATAATAATATCTAATAAATCATTAGAAAAGAACAGCTTGAAACTGTCAATGATAGGATTTATATCTTTGCTTTCATTTGTGAGACCTTTATTTTCTTGCAAGATATTGCATGTTCTGGATTTTTCTGTTTTATGTGCAACAGTATACCAAGTGCGATTATCAACATCGTACGACTCACTGTTTCGTTTTCTAATGGATCAGGTAAATGTATTTGTTCTTCTTCTAACTCTTGAAATGAAAGATTACCGTCATGTGTCTCAGGCTCTTCATCCGAGGTGTCCTCATCATCTGACAAATCACTAAATGCCCCTTCCAAAGGTATTTCGGTTTCGCACTCGTCATCTGAAGAATCTATCAATATTTCGTAGAGTTCCTTGTCGGATCAACCCTTATTTTTAGACCAAATGGCACTTTACTATTTATTATTAAAAAATAAATTAACCCTCTTATAGTAACGTTCGACAGTAAACTGAACAACAAAGCAATAAATTGGAAATATACGTAACTTATCTTGTTTAGATCTGTAAAAAAGCAAGTTTTAGCATATACCTATTTATCCCAAAACCGGTGACGGTGACCCATCCATCATTTTTTGAACAAAAAATTAGTTTTTTTTACCAAATAAAGCATGGTTATGATAAAATTTGAGAATTCAGGGAAGCTCACTGAAAAAAAATCAGGGAACCAAAAGTTCCATCCGTCGAAGAGCCATATTCGGTACGACGAGGGTTAAATAATGTTAAGTTATCTATCCCTACAAAGTGACCAGTATTTAAAACATGTTCAGCCACACTTGACTTATCAACTCTTCCATATTTCACATGAGCTACATGTTCTTTAAATCTGACATTAATTGATCTTCTGGTTTGTCCTATGTACTTTTTATCACAATTAATCTCATAGATGCCAGACCTTTCATTGGTCTTTATTTTATCTTTTGGGTTTCCTAATAGATTTCGTAACTTGGTCGAACTTTGATAGACCATTCTTAGACCTAAGTCTTTGAGGACCATATCAAACAAAGCCTCTCGTCAAGATAGGATCGTATGGTATTGCAACAAAAGTTTGCTTATTTTCATCTTTTTGAAATGTGGTAAGTGTGAAAAGTTTTTAAGATTCACTTTAAACTATTACTATGTCTTCTAATCAGTTTATCAATAATCTTATCGTCATAACCATTGAGCAATTGTTTGAATTGTTGCTTTTTCTTTATTAAATCTGCTATTACTTACAGGAAATGAGACCAAACGATGTACCAAGAAATGCACGCGCTAGCCATTTTATGTTGAATACAATGGTTACAGTTTCTAGTTATATCAAATTCTAACTTATTATTATTTTTGATGACAAGAGTATCTAAGAATGGAAGTTGGTTATTTGTTTCTTGTTCGAAGGTAAATTTAATATGAGATGGAAACAACTCAATAATTGAATTGTTCTACAAAATTATCAATATTCCATTTGCTTTTGTCAAACACAGCAAACACATCATCAACATATCTTAATCAAACTCGTGGGAAGTAATGGAATATATTTTTTGCATTTAACTCAAAACGGTTCATAAAGAGCTTTACTAGGAAGGGAGAGAGAACCCATGGCTGTACCTTCCAGTTGCTCATAGAATGAGTTGTTATATTGAAAAATATTTTGTGACATACAAAGTTTTGCTGTTTTTAATTATTTCTTGGATATTATCTAAACCATTACTTTCCAGAAATTCAATCAGAAGATTTATCGTTAGCAAAACACGTGTCGAGATTTAAAATAAAGAGTTTTGGTTAGTGCTAAGACTGTCTCGTAATTTGAGCATCATGCCAAAGGTTCCAACCTAACTGATATAGGAATATCAGTTATTGTTCATTGTCTGCAGAGTCATTCTCTATAATATTTGTTAGAGTTGGGTCGATTGTGTTTTGTAATAAATCCAATAGTGTACCACACAATATGTTTTTTTTGTCATTATTACGGAATACAGTGGTACAAATGGGCGGCAAACCCTATGGTACTCGAGTATCAAGAGTAGGGCCAGTGCTTCGAAGGTGTCTATGGATATTTTTCTATAAGTTGTACAAGTTGTAATGTTCGGAAAAGACGTGCTTTGTGAGTTGATTCCACAGACTTGCACTTCTCCATAAAAAAAGTTCCGATATAGCGACGTTGTAGGCGTCTGCAGATGCACTCGATATTCATCAGTCAGAGCATTTGTCATATCGATAAAACACAGTAAGGTCCGCCACCTTCCCTCTATGCGCCAAATTAGATCTCCTATAAGACGTATAGCCCTCTTTTGGATAAAATCAAGCAGCTTCAAATTAAGTTTGAGTGCAGAGCTCAATCTGTGAAAGCAATACTCAAAAAATAGATGAATCTGAGCCATGTAAAGCGTTAAAAGCTGTTGCGGTGTATACAGCCTTTTCGTTTTAAAGAGAGCCCCAAATTTTTGAGAAGCTGCTTTAGCTACTCCCGCTACATGATCATGTCAAGATATATTGCTTCCAACCTCCGCACGCCTAACAAGCGAACTGACAAAGACAGCGGCAAAGTAAGCCCGGACACAATAGGCTTAGGATGGCAGAGGCAGCCTTCTTTGTAAATACAGCAGCCTGAGTCTGAGCTGCGTTAAACTCAATCACATTGCTCTTACCCCACTCCAAAATGATATTAAGGTCGGCATTAATAATTGTTACCGGGCGACGCCTATGGCACTGGGTGTCAGTTGATGTCATCAGTTTGGGCGACTTGAAGGAAGACATGAATGTTACCAGCAAAGCTGTAAATTGGATTAAAAGTCTTGTCGAGAAGGTCGTTAATATATAACAGGAGGAGGGCAGAAGAGAATATGCATCTTCTGTGCATCTCTGCGAGGTATGTCCATTAAGGACAATCTGGATGGATCGGTTCTCGAAGAAGCTTCCAAGCTAAGCAACGAGAGTTGGTTGGAAACCATAGGAATACAGTTTGTTTAAGAGGTCTTTATGCCGGACCCTATCGAAAACATGCAGTCCAAACAAGCCTGACATAGGCCAACAGATCGCCAGTAGACCTGTGTTTTCGAAAACCATACTGACACTCGCTAATGATGTTAGTGGGCTCCAGGTATTTCAAGATTTGCTGGTTGACAAGTTTCTCCATTACTTTGGCGATTGCCGGGACTAAAGTAATTGGAGCAATTAATGAGCACCGTCTTTTTTCCATTGAATCGGTTGAATTTGCGCAAGTTTCCAGTTTATCCAATTGGATTAAGTTTAATTTTATTGGGGGTTTATAAATTTAATTTTATTAATTTTATATCAATGATCATGTTACTCCCATGCCTATTAAAAAAAATGGTTAATGACACCTCCACTTAGAGAGTTGAATCTTCCATGACTGAAAAACCTTTCGAGTCTTCAAACGACGGTATTCGAAAAATTAAAACAAAAATACGCGATGCAACGCCGAAGATCCAACGGGCTTTCACCCTTTCAGGGAAATAGTTGTCACAGAAATAGGCATACCTTCGAGAACCATCAGAAACGTCTCACCGAGTGTCACCAAGAAAATCGCCTTTAAAGAAGAACATTCGTCAAGCCAGATTAAAGTTTGCAATGGAGCATATCAGTTTGAAAGACTGGAACTGGGGTTGGGGTGTTGTCGTTTGACGAGACAAAGATAAATCGTGTGGGAAGTGATGGTGGATTATTTTGCAGGCCATGAAGTGCAGTAAATGATTACATGGTACGGTGTTGGTCGCATTATTAAAAATATATTTAATTATAATAAGTTAAATTTTTAATAGCCACCACTTTGCCATTTTGGAAGTTTTGATTCCCTCCACGGTTAGATCAGTCGATAGTGTGTTATGGTCTGGTTTATTTAGAATGTCACATTTAAAATTTTTCATAAAATTAACTCAGGGTAATTTCTTGCATTATAATATATTCATTAAACTCTTGGTAATATTATAATTGTTTTCATTGGTAATTATTTATTAGTGATCAAAAATAGACCACAATGCGACATCCTGCTCCGGTGATTTTCCTTGCATATATTTTTGTGTGTCTTATCTTTCGTTTTCTTTACTTCTTTAGGTCTGATTATTTTTGTTGATAGATTTGTCCATTCTGTCTCATTGAAGATTTCGTATGTGAGAAATCGCGCATATTTGTTGATCTCTCGAATACTTGAAAAGTAGCTAAAAATATGGGACTTTTAAAATAGGGAGAATTATCATGGATAGAACTTCCCATCATTTGGGCTGTGCTCTTTTGTTTCTATCGAAGTAAGCGATATGTTATGTAAAATAACAGCCATGGTCATTATTAATTTTTGGATTGACGGTCGAAGTGACAGTTGACTGATGGGTCTCAACCTAAGGCCGATTGTGGACGTTGCCGTTACGCCGTCTTTCATTTTTCTGTCATGAGTTCATCTTATTTGATGTTCGTTCCGTCATTTGTCTTTGTTATATAGGGTTGGAAAAATCTGCTCACATAACATAACACAACATGATCATATTACATACATTTGGTAATATTAATAACAAAAATGAACGTTCTTTACATTCACATGTTTTTACTTCTCGAGAGAGCATAATCTACATCTGTCTAAACTTAACATAATAAAGATACAATCATGCCAGTACAGCATTTGAGTAATGCATAGTTGCCAAATATTAACACGAAAATTAAAAACGAAAATTAAACTATATAAATCTTATGCCTTAAATTTAGAAATATCTCACTACCTAAAGATTTTGTTAAATATTAGCCAAATTTTATTCAGATGATACATACTCCATTTCTTTCTTGGAAATTAAATCTTTTAGATAATGTTTCTTTACGTCAATATGCTTTTTTAGAATTTTCATTACTTTTAAATATCAAAATTGAACTTTTATCATTGCAGAATAAAACAATTTTGCTGCTTAAATCCACTTAAAATACGTTTAATCAGATCTTAAGCCGTTTGTGCTGCAGCTACATATTCAGCCTCTGCTGCTGATAAAGCTACATAAGATTTGCTTTTTTGAAAACCATGATATGGGACTGTTTTCATATAGAATTATACACCCACTGACACTTGTCATGTCTCTCTTATCAGTAGCCCAATCAGCATCCGAAAACCCCTTAAGTATTGATTGACAATCTGCGTTCTTACTATAAGTTAACCCAACTTCCTTAGTTCCTTGCAAGTATCTTAAGATTCTTTTTCCAGCTATTCAGATTAGTTAGACAATCTATAAACCTGCTTAAATAGGATACTGCATAACCAATGTCTGATCTACTGTTTGTTGCTAAGTACATAATTCCTCCTATCAACTGCCTATAAGGTATATTATTTAATACTTTAATTTCTTTGTTATATTGAAACCCTTTTGAGGCGTTTTCTTTGTTTTATATTCCATCATGTTAAAATGAGTCATAAATTTTTCTATAAACATTTCCTGAGTAATTTTAATTATGTCCTTTGTTCTAGTAATCTTCATTCCAAGAAAATATTTTACTTCATTTGAGTCTTTAGCCTGAAAATATCTTTATAATCATCAACAAAAATGAATATCCAAACTCTTTTATTAAAGGATAAACTACTAAAATTATTTTCAGTAACAAAATCATTAAAAGTATTATTCCATACTCTTGGAGATTCTTTAACTCCATATTGATTTCTTTAATTCAATACCTGCTGGGGGATAAATATAAACATCACTTTCAAGTAACTCATGTAAAAATGCGGTTGGAATGTCCATTTGTCTTATTTCCCAGTCTTTTTGTAATGCAACAGACTTAAGTAAGTAGCTTTATTGTTGAACTTCTAGCTACTGGTAAGTAATTGGCTTCAAATTGGTTCTCCTTCTTAACTTGAAATCCTTTTGCTACTACTACCCTAACTTTTCTTGTCCCATATTCTTTCGTCCGAAAAACCCATTTAGTTTCAATAGCTTTCCTACTTGCTGGCAAATCGGCTTCTACCCATGTATTTAATTTTTATGTTTCTAAACTAAATAAGTTCTTTCTTCAATCCATTCTTTCAGGAGTCGAGGTCACCAACAGAGTGTCTTGGCATGACCACGTTGCCGAGGTCGCCAGGGCGGCTTCCAAAAAACTCGGAGTGCTTTTCAAAACGAAAAAATTGTATACACCAGAACAGCTGCTGACTCTTTATAAGGCTCAAATACGCCCTTCCCTTGAGTATTGCTCGCATGTCTGGAGCTCTGCACCCAAGCATAGTTTAAACCTGCTGGATTCTATACAGAAGAGAGCTATTCGTCTTATCGACAAACCAGAACTGACAAAGAGTCTGGATAGTCTGAAGCATAGGAGAAAGGTGGCTGATCTCTGTTTATTCTACCGTTATTATCACGGTAAGTGCTCCTCTGAGCTGGCAGGCCTGATTCCACCCAGGGCTGTTCCGGCAAGAAGGACGCGTCTAGCAGTTGCGGCTCATCAACATCGAGTCCACCTGCCTACCCCAAGGACGTCGCTGTATCGGGACTCATTCATCTGGAGAACATCTTCTTTGTGGAACGGGCTTCCACCTCACATATTTCCCCACGTACAACCATCATACAACCTACAGCGATTCAAGATAAATGCCCACAAATATCTTCGCGCAAGCACCACTCCAAGAGTGACATAGGACTTTCCTCTTGTGCTTGTGTTTACCATAAAAAAAAAATTATCTGTAATTGCATCTCCATAGTTTATAGGTTTATCAGTCACTTCTGCAGATATTAAACAATAAGCTGTAAATATTTCATAATCACTTAAATGTTCCGGTGCTGTTATTGTACGTTCTTTACTAGTTCGTTCGACTATTGTGATTCAAACATCAAAATCTTATGAACAGTTTCATCGTTATTACTTTCATCTGATTTATTATCATCCTGAATTTCTACCTCACTTTTCATTTATTCCTCCCTGTAGATAATTTTCCTACTGTATTTTAGTAATTATTTGATTTTTCTTCTCCATACATCAATTTTTCACAATTTCATCATAGTTTGTTAATTTTTCATTGAACCTTACATGCCTTAAACAAAACATTTCATTAGTTTAAAAAATTCCAAAGGCTATAACCTGCTCCAGTATATCCTATCATAATACATGGTTGAGCTTCTCTTTCTAGTTTATTTTGCCTTGGTAAAACAACCACACAAGCCTGACTTCCGAAAACTCGTAATTTTTATAAGTCATTCTTCTTATCTGGTTCATTTCTGTCATTTTTATCATCTTCTAGCTGGTGTCTCCCCATTATTTGCTTGAGTAGGAGCTCTATTTAGCAAATAGGCTGAACATAAAATAGCTTCTCCCCATAATTCTCTTGGTAGGTTTGTTTCAGTAAACTTAGTCCTTATTTTGTCTAATAAAACCCTATTCATTCTCTCTGACACTCGGATTTTCTTGTAAAAGATAATTGAGATAAATTCCCCACCATTGTCGACTCTGATTCTTTGTGTTTTCATGTTATGGTGAGTTTTAATTAGTTTTATAAAATCAATTATGTTTTCATCACCCTCATTTTTGTTTTTTAATACCTTTACCATAAGACCATGAGAAAATGTAAATAATCTTCCATTAAAACTTGAAAATATTTAAAAGCCTCAGCAGTAGGTGTGATCATCGGACATCAATGTGACCAATCTTTGTTGTTTTTTTAACCCTAATTGTTTTAAACTAAACCTGTTTACATGTCCTAACCTTCTATGCCACAAATTATCTTATAAACTTTCATTTACAATAGTGATTATTGTTTTAATAATTGTTTGTAATTATTGATTTAATCTTTGGTTCAGCATAATTACATCTTCTATTATGAAAATTAACGTTTAAATGAAACAAATTATTTATAGCAGTTGAACTTAATTCCATTTTTATCTAAAATAGCTTGGCTTTTGACTCTGTCTCTGAGTACCAAACGTAACTTCAAAATCTTTTTCTATTTATTTATGTACAGACATAAGATTATGTGATATTCCATTAACAATAAGTGCTCTTATTGGAATTTCATTACCTTGACACATTCCTTTAAGTGTCCCTTGATGCTTGGCCAATAGCACATTCATTTGTTGTCATTTCATCAATTGCCTGTACATCCACCATATTCTTTGCCATCTCTCCCATGATCATATGCTATGCGCCACCAGAATCCAAAATGAAAGGCACATATTCTTCTATAGTCTTCAATGCTGCATCTGTGCTGCCACATAGAGCAATAACTTTTGCCTCTGACCATGTTGAGACCAGTCTTTGGATCTTGAACCATGAAAATTAGGCCCTCGATAATAACCTATTTCTTTAAATCTATTTTGTCTACATTCTGACATTTTATACCTTAATTTATGGCACTTATAGCACATAAATTCTTGATTTGCATTGAAAGTCATTTCACTTACAAGTCCAGATTTTTCTTGTTTTGGCTTGAATTTGATTTCTTCATCAAATAGCCTTTACTTCACAAAATCCATTTTTATGCTTGTGTTCATGGCCACTATGTCTGTTATTACGGATACATATTCTTCCTTTAGAGATAGCAATAAATGGCAAACTTGATCTTCTTCCTCCAGTTTGGATCCAGCATTCTCCAGGTCTCTAATAAAGGTGCCGAATGTCAAGTAGTGGTCTTCCAATTTATCAACTTTTCAATGAAAGTAGTTTACGCTTTAGAGTCAATTTTGTAAAAACACTTTTTTCTTTCAAAGATATCTTCCAAGGCTCTCATCATTTGTCCCGCTGTTTTATCAGCTATGTGCTTATCTGTTAAACATTGTACTATGAGACTCTTGCCTTTAAAATCCTTAGCTTTAAATTCTGATTTGCCTTTTTCAGTCTCAAAATCTGACTCAGTGTTCACCGACATTTCTGATATTTGCCTCTCCTCAAGCAATGTGATTATTCTGAATTTCCAATTATTAAAATTTGTAGAGCTTGTAAGTTGGGGAAAATGTATTGCAGTCGCAATTTTGTTTATTGTAAAACGCTTACTTTATTTCGGTTATTTGCTTCTGGTGCTCTGGGCTCATAACCTGTTACAGTTATTTATATAGGGTTGGGAAAATCTGCTTATATAACACAACACAACAGGATCATATTTCATATATTTGGTAATATTAATAACGAAGACACAGCGGTGACAATTGACTTATAAATCTCAACCTAAGGCCAAGTGTTGACGTCGCCGTTACGCCGTATTTCATTTTTCTGTTATTAGTTTATACCATTTGATGTTTGTTCGGTGAGTTGTCTTTTATTAGCTTGAGCATTCCATGTGAGGTTTTGGCGGTCAAAAAAATTCTAGAACGTTTTCAGTTCATTAAAGGTTGCAAATTGTAACCACATGTGTCTTTTGAATTTTTGGAGAATTAACTCTTTATACGGGAGAAAGTGGTTCAACTGTATTTGAAATTTCGATATAGCTGTACTCTTGTTTGGAACCATAATTTTGCTCGGAAGGGGATTTTATAACAACCCCCAAGGGTTTATTTAAGATCAAACACACTGCGTCGCATACCTTAGTGGCACGTTTTTGGCAACCCTCATTGGCTTGCGAGGTAAGACCTAAAATTACTACTTGATCCTATTTTAATAAAAGTTATTTCTTTTAGTAACAAGTGGAGAGGTAACTATATCCTCAAATTTCATTTCAGTTTACATATATTCTTTTTTACTTCAATTTAATGTTAATTAAAACATTTCTGTAGAGTTACATTTATTTGCCATTTGATTTACGCCAAAATCGATTTAATATGCCTATAACAGTAATTTCAAACTAAAATATTTACCATTTGAACTGAATGTAATTATCGAAAATTCCTCATTAAATATTTCCCATTATAGATATTCAAATTGTGTTTTAATTATCAGACAATATTAGCCGGGGAGTGATTAATAAATGGCAGCAAATATCAGGTTTATTGATGGCGAACGACGTAGCGAGACGCAAATTTAATGGCATCTGATTAATGAACGCCAGTGATCTAACTCGGTAGTGTTGCACTATGCCTGATTGGATTTTAAGTGCAACTATAAGCGGGGCGTACTGCCACTATCGTAAGCCTAAATAGCATCCTGTCGCAACGGAAAATGTCATTTGAGATTATTCCCCTGCATATCCTTTGTTACTGCTTTGATTTCCATAATCGATTTATCTGGCGCTACGGGCTGTAGCTTATAGCTTTGCAGTCAGTTTACTGAGCGATTCAGCCAATTGTACTTGGACAGTTTATACAGGCTAAGTTTAGTTGGTAAAGCTGGAGTTATGAGAGCAGATTTGAACTTTAGAAAAGCTGATTATTTAAAATTTTGCTTATTTCAATAAGAATGTTTTCTGACTTTGTAGGAGTGTTAGCGATTATATAGGGTGGTCCAGTCTAAACGTCATTACTTTTAATACGTCATAGAGTTAAAAAAAAAGACTTTCATTATAAATTTGTCCTCAGAAGTGTTTAATAACAAAGATACAGGGTCCTAAAGTTAAGAATAATTATTTGTTTATTTATCATAACTTTTAAACTACCAGCTCAATTTTATTTAAATTTTGC
This sequence comes from Anthonomus grandis grandis, assembly GCF_022605725.1. Taxonomy (NCBI): domain Eukaryota; kingdom Metazoa; phylum Arthropoda; class Insecta; order Coleoptera; family Curculionidae; genus Anthonomus; species Anthonomus grandis. The sequence goes on from NC_065560.1 coordinate 21,416,104, forward strand.
ATGCAGTTTATTGTGGGGAATTTTCAAAAGAGGTGACAAGTCTGTGAATGCTGGAAATGTTTAAAATATTTTGTAAGTTGCTTCGATTTTAGTCCGCGGTCAATTTTTTGATATTATTTACTTGTGATAATATTTTCTTTCTAAAAATGGACATTTTCGAAAGAAAAATAAAAAATACTATAAAACATGGGGTTTTACATATATTTAAAATTATTTCATAGATAAACAATATACAATTTTGCCATTTAAACATGTGTATCATGCGACAATAAATATGACATAGACGCACGGACTAGTTACTGCGGCATCTGCGACACATCAAAGATTTTAATAGATCTCTGAACTGGACTTTATATCGCTCATTCGAAAGAATAACGACTCAAGTCAAAAAAACAAATTATTCAGGAGAGGCATTTAAAAAAATTTTAATAAATTTTTTTAATATTTTAACTAAATAAATTGTATTCTATAAGCAAAAATGTATAAAAATTATACATTTAGCAATTCTTTGGCAAAAGTTGATGCCAATTTTCCGAAACTTTATACAAAACAGTGTTTTTTTTTTACTTTGTTTCGACTTATGACAGTGTTTCTTATAAACACGTATCCCTGTTTTAAAATAAAATTTATGAAAAACATTAAAATAAAAGACGATTTCGTACCTACATAATTATGTAAAATAAACACATAAAAGTTTATAAACTTAAGATTAATTACAGAAAACATTAAACTTAAAATTAATAAGGATAAAAAAAACACTCAAGGTTATAACAGCAGGATATTAATAAGTGGTTTACCTAAAGGTTATTATAGTAACTTTTATAAATTTTAGGAATAGCAGAACCTTTATTGGTGTTTTCATCAAATAATGAAATTAGGCTTTTCTTTTTATTATCGCTTATTCTAATTTTATTTTGATCTGCTAATAATAACCCATTGATTGGCTCTGTTATTCTTCTTCTTATGGTCTTTTCTATATCTACGTCGTCAAAGTTTTCTGTTCAAAACACATTTTATAGAAAATCGTATCTGGATTATTCTTTTGCACTTTTTAAACTTGTACATTGGAAATTTTAAATGGTAAGTTAGTTCCTATGCCTACAGAGTTAGCCAAAGCTTTACAGTCATAGAAATCGCTGTATGACATTTTTTGAACTTGGTAAGGTTCTCCGGTCTTTTTCGCAGTTCTGATTAACGTCACATATTGTTCTGGAACGTAAATTGGGCCAGATTTCAAAGAACGCTTTATGTTTTTTTCAATTAAAGCATGGGCGTTATCACATGCATTTTGAGAGTGTCCGGAAATTAAGTATTTATGAGTAATACTATTAATTTTTGATAAGTGTGTAACCGCATAAATGTAAATTGAAACTAAAAACCTGTTTTTCTGTTGTCCAGCACAGTTATCGGAGTAAAATATTAAGTCTCTATCGCTGTTAAAAGTTTCATTCAAATGTTTTAAATAATTGAAGACACACGTACCTATCTCATTGGCTCCTCTATGACCTTGTGCCTCATGCCACACGTAACATAAAACTGCTTTTGTTTTCACGTCACAAATTGTAAAATTAAATACATTTAACTTGGACACCTAATAGAAAGAGGATGCATTACCTTTCGGGCAAGGTAATACTGCCTGGAGATCATAGGCAGCTACAAAAGCTAATGACTCTCTGTCAGCCTCTTTTTCGACCCGCGAAAGTTCTTTTTGATTTAAATGTTCTTCATATTTGTCCTTTAGTCTTTCATTATCGCTATCACATCCATTTTCAAAAGCGACGCATAACTGGCATTGGTCCTTTTTAGGTATAAAAAAGGAAATGTTATATTCTTCACTAAATATTTTGTAATACATAACATAATTTGATGCTGTTTTTCCCGCTTCCTCGTGTTTTTTCTTATAATCACGATGTAAATCAGCCACTGTTAAGCCACCCTCGATAAATTCTTTATTAGTATTGGATCGTCAATAATGGCTAGGTATTCTAGGAACTGATTTAATATGTTGATGTATGCTCTGCTTTACTTCCTCACCTAATTTAAAGTGGTTGGCATGTTGTCCGTGTAAGTCACTTTTAATAAATTGTGGATGCTCAGGATCCCTGTTACTGATAACAGTTCTGATTGGACGATCATTGATTGATAAAGTGTTCTTAAAAAATATTTTGCAAACTCGAATTCTTTTATCCTCGACCTCAAAGTGAAAAGCGTTATTTGGTTTACGATTACTACCTTGTCTAACGTATCTGTATCGAGGAAGAATAACTGTCATACTTGCGCTAAGAAAATCACGCTGTCTTTGAAGACTATTTCATTTCCAATATTTTCCAAAAATGTTTAGACGCTGCTCCTCAGTAAATTTAGTAAAACACTTAAGTTTGCACTTTTCATCACATGGTGGTTGTATATGCCTTTCTAAAAAGATCTTTTTTGTCTTGGCATTTCTATACTCTTTACCTGTATTTCTAAGACGCTTAGCTGCATTTTTAGCCACTTTTCTGGACCAATCTTTCTTTTCCTGCTCTTTTTCTGAATATCATCTGGTTTCACATTTTCTTCTTCAGAGGAAGAATCAGAAACTGAGGATGCACTGGCACTGCAAGTACTACAACTCGAAGATGATGAAGATGACTGGTTAACATAATCTGTATCTTTAACTGAGTCGTCGGAATCTTCAATATATTCAAGTAACTTTTATTGTCGACTTGTACTCGGACCTTCATACTGGCTTGCATTTTTGCAGTCATTTATATTGTCCCGGTTTGAAATTTGTTGAGAATGGTTCAGTTCCTGTTGATTTACCTGGATATCTAAAAACAAATTTGTTTGTGGCATTACGTTAACATAACATGGAATCTTTAACTTTATTAATGATTTTACTTGTTACTTACCATTCTCCTTTGTCCTGCATTCTAAAATGTCAGTACCTGGCGTATTAGTAACATCTTTTAATGCAGGATCAATAGCAGGGATATTAACAGAAGTAGGAACATCGGTACTGCACTCACCTGTAATTTTGAATGTGTTTAGAAAAGCGCCAATTTAGTTTTTAATAAATTTAAATACATTTTTTGGATGTGTTATTGGTTTGTAAGTAATTTTTCAGAAGTCGAATTTAAATTGTTTCGATATTCAAATTTACTATTTTATTTAATATAATAAAAGTAATATAAATTTTTTATAATTATTACCTCAGAGATTATTAACTTCATCCCGGACCAATGGTAACTCTCCTATGTCTTCTCCGTGAGTAATCATGCTCACCATCCGTAATGTCCGTTTGGAGAACATGTTTTATTTTTGCACAGCCTATTATTAGCCGAAAAATCTAAATAAGAAAAGCAACATTAACATTTTTAACTTGGTGTAAAATGGGTACAAAAAAATAATAATAAAATCAGTAAAAGTAAAAATGTGACTTTTTTTTATCAAAATTACAAAAAAAAAATCTCCTGAAAATTAAAAGAAATAGCAACATAACTCTATGTGCCGATACTGTCCTAATTTCATAATAAATTTTAACTTACCGTTAAAGCACCTTTTGAAATATGACACTGTTACCGATAACTGGCGTGACCTCTTCACTCAAATGCCGTAATAATACTAAAAATTTCTAGTTGAGACAGTGTCGTACAAACTGTAAAATGAATTGCGCGTGACTGAAATAGTGACACTAGTGCCATCTCGCGGTCATTTTTTAAAATAGAAATGTGTCGTTATTTTATATATTTTAATAAATTTTTAGTTGTGTCACTATTCTTTCGAATGAGCGATATAACATGTGTTGCTTACGTTTATTTATGTTTTAAATCAGGTGTACATTTTTGGTTGAATTTCAACTATAAATATCGGTCTGCGTGATATACATTGAAAAATTTAATATAATGTTAATAATATTACATGTTAATAATATACAATTATAATTTCATAAAAAGTTGAACGTTTAAGTATGGTATATTGTTTATTATTTAAAGACGTTTACAACATGCTTTTAATAAACAAATATAATTACCATTAGCATAACTTGAATATTTAAGTCTAAAAAAGGGCATGCTCGCTGGGGGAGCACGCCACTGTATTCCACGCCGAAGTATTCGCTGTATTAAAATGCGGACAGAAAATCCTAAGCTGCGGACACCGCAATACAGTCGTATCAATATGCTCGGACAGCAGAGCTGCCATTAAGGCTATCACGGCCGCAAAGGTAAGCTCCAAGCTTGTACTAGAGTGCATAAAAGTCCTGAAAAAACTGGTGCAGGTTGGCTGCAGGGTCCAACTCGTCTGGGTACCTGGCCACGCAGGCCATGCAGGTAATGAGGAAGCGGACTCTCTTGCCAGACTGGGATCCGCGAATGTGCCGATGGGGCCGGAACCCATAGTTGGTATCGCCAAATGCGTTGCGGTCGCGTCAATGAAGGGTCTGCTAGACAAGTGGACCCACCGAAGATGGACTGAGTCCCCTGGTATGAGACAGGCCAAAGCGCACATAGGTGGGCCCTCTGCCTGTCTCACCAAAAATCTACTACGCCTAAAAAGACGCGAAATTCGGCTAGTGACAGGTCTTTTAACCGGTCACTAGCACTTAAGAAGCCATCTCCATACTATCGGTATTGCGGACAACCCGCAATGCCGATGGTGCTGTGAGGAGGATGAAACCGTTGACCATGTAGTCGCGCAGTGCCCAGCACTCACGCGCGCCAGGTTCAAATACTTGGGTAACACTTTTAGTGTACCGAGCGACTTTAAGTCCTTTAGACCAGAGAGCCTTATCGGTTTCTCTAAGGCCGTTGGGCTTTGGTAACCCCCAGTGCGGCATGACGGGTCCATCAGGAGACCTATATGCACAACTGCCTTGGCATCCCACTGTTTCGACAATTCAATTCAAGTATAAAAAATCAGTATAAAACCTTTAACCTAAACCTTATAAACGAAAAACGGAGTTTTTCTCATTTTACTCGAAAACTTTGAGGTTACGTGAGGAAAATGTAGATACAAAGGTTACTAATTTTTTTATTGCCAAAAAGCAAAAAAAAGTTTTTTTATTAAAACTACCCTTGCCCCCCCCCCACCCACCCCACACAGCTTAGCAGTAAGGAATTCTTCTGCAAAATCACTGTTTTTCAGAGCCTTTACAAAAAATAAATATAAATTATAATTTTATAAAAATAAATAATTGCAATTAAAAAAATATATATTTTTACTTATAATGTGATAGTTTTTAGGCAGTTGATAAAATTTTGATTTTCAGAATTTTTCAAGGCTGTCTCTCTAAGATTGGGGGACCATCTGCTTTATCAATATTGGGTGGCACCTTTCTCACATCAAACAGTTGTTTAATGTACTCTTCCCAGATTTACTTAATTTCCCACTTCTTCATTATAACTCGGTTCTGGTTATCTTTAAGTACATTAACTGTTTTTCTTTTAACTGTTCCCACCATATCTTTTAGCTTTTTGTGCAAGTTATAGCTATCAAATTTAGCTTGATATTCTTCGATTTTCATTTTCAGGTAATAATGGAAGGATAAATTGAAGATAAACGAGGCACACATTACATGGATGGTAATACCCTGATCAATCGTGCTTGTAATACATTTGCTGAAACTTTTTTCACTTTGCTGATTAATTTCACAGAATCGCTTATGAGGCCTTTTCTATATTACTGATTAAAATTATATACAATAAGATTATCTAATCACAATACATCGGAACCAATCATCATTTAAATAATCAAGTAATTATTTTATAATTGAAAATAATTCATCAGCCTTGACTGCCTGATACAAATACTGCAATTTGCTACTAATTACCCATGTAATTATGGCATTTACATTTTATGTATATTATAAAACGCATCGCGATAGTAAACGGTCGATTATGTTATTAGTTATTAGTTTTAGTAAATTATTTGTAACTAACTTGTTTTATATAATGTGCCCAGGTCATTTCAACTTTTCTGATGATAATATTTATTGTTCAAAATCAGTATTTAATATAGGTTGCCTAAGTAAAAAAACGCACATCTAATTGGACAAAGGTATTAAAAGAGAATTAAACGAAAATTTTAAAATATTAAAAATAAACACATCTAAATTTATTTTTGAAATTACTGCTGGACATTAATTTATCAAAAACACAAATGTTCATCGTGGTACAAGATTAATAATTTATGACAATTTAAAAAAGTAAAGTGCCAAAATTTCAAAAAAATAGCAAAATTTAAAGGAGATTTAATAGAAAAGAAGAAAAAATCCCTGATTGTATGACCGACCAACAGGGGTTGTTAATAAACAGCTCGACATCTGTTTGGCAAGCTCCTAATTAAATTGTCAATGTCGTTTTGATCAAATTGTAGATATTGCTTTTTGCAGCAAAAGTTTTTAATGCGGTTTTCACTAATAAAATGTACATATTCTTTTCAAGAATTGATAGGTGCTAGTTTTTTTAATTTCTAAAACTTTGATTTTTTATTTAAAAACAAGAAAGATAAATACAAAAATCCTTCTATACGTCTCTAGCTACATTGATTTTAGAAACATTATATCGAAAAACCATTTAAAAAAAATTAATAATAAACCTTTGAGAATGGAAAATACAAAATTCAGGCATTTTCCTTACAATTTCTTAAACCACCGATAACTTTAGTATCATTTGGCAACAACGCACGGACGGGCTAGCGTGAATCAAATCAAGAAACCCGCGACGCTTGTTCGGCCCGATTTGCGCAAACGACGGTATCGGCTACTGGTCAGCAGAAATTCAATATTATGTAAAATTGAAATGTTGAATTTCGAATGTTTATATTGAGAGTAATTGATCGGGAGTTTACTTAGAAGTATTTTATTGCGAAGGTGTTCCAATTTTGAGCGCGTTGTTCCTTGTACTATTGAGTTTTTTAGGTTTATTTTTAAAAATGGGAAAAAGAAAAGGCGGAAAGTCAAAAATGTATTATTCTAAACGAAAAAGTAGAAAGCCAAAAAAGGATCAGTTTAGACCTAGAATGGCTGCAAATATACAGTGCTTTCATTTCAAAACGATCCACCCTTAATAACTTTCTAAAAAAAAAAAAAAAAAAAAAAACACGTCAGATTAGATATACAGGGGGACGTTTAATTATGCATTTACTGAAGTTCTGTCAATCACCTTCTCACCTCCAGCTAACCTCACTTTAATATGTCAAATGGGAACCCCCATTGTGTGATACATCATAGTAAGCAGCGTAAAATTCTCTATTCAACGGTACCAAAAAAAATGAAATCAGTAAATGTGTAAGCAAATAGTTAGCGAAAATGTCTAGAAATAATGAATATTTTATTTACGCCAAACTTTGGTATGTCAAATGGCTACCCCATGGTGTGATACATTATTTTAAAGGGCATTCATTATGCTATCAATGGTTGTAAAAAAAAATAAAATTGATTGACCAAGAAGCAATTAAAGTGTAAAATTAATGTTAGTTTAAAATTATTTATTCTTAAAATAAGTATAAGAATATTGCATTAAGTATAATTTATTTGCTATAAGGAACAAATAAAATTTGTTTGAAGATTATGCAAAGATTAATTTAAGCCATGCATGTGTTTAAAACAAAATGAAAACTACTCGAATGAAATTTTTTCATATAATAATTTCATGGACTTGAATTTTTAAGAAGAAATAAAATTGAATTGATTTTAGTTTTTTTCTTGTATATAATTTGTTTATTCTACTTTAACCACATTTTAAAATTGTTAATGCAAGTAGAACCGGAATAGAAATGTAAGAATAGATAATTTTTTGAGCAAGGTATAAACTATTATTGAGCTATAAATATTACACTTAGGCCAAACTTTTTTTTTTTGTTTGCTTGAAACATCTCTGATGCTGAATGCTTATGTAGAAATGGCAAAAAAACACATTTTATTATATCATAAAAATTTTTTACTTATTTTGACAGGCGCAAAATAATATAAAATATGAAGCATTTTTTTTCATAAACTATGATAAGATATTGTATAAAGCAGTCAACATTCAAAGTGAAATCAATGTAGATAACGTATGTTAGAGAAAAAGGCAACAACATCGCAACGTCGCTCGATCGCATTGTTGATTCCACCGACACAAGTAATTTATACCAGTGACGTCGTCATAAAATATTTTCTTGATAAATATTTATTATTAATAGATGATGCTGTAAATTATAAAAAAATATTACCGTTTATGAACTCTTTATGCATTTTATTAACGTACTTTATTAGAGTAAAGCGTGGGCGTACAAGGAAAACCCTGTAAGTCCTAAAACTAAAAATGTGAAAAAAAGCGATTTTAAACTTTCAAGTTTTATGTAAAATCCAATTTTATTTTTTATGTTTGCTAAATGCATTTTTTGGGTAGTAACATCTGTTTAGAGTTAGTTTAGGTTAAATTAAAATACATTATTTTTTAGAACAAATTGTTTATTAGCATTTTTAAATAATAATTGCACTTAATTGGTTTTCGCTGATAAACTATTCACATTTTTTGAGACTTATCAGATTTTTCTTCATAAACTGTATTAGTTTTTCTGAACAAGATAATGAGAAAGAGGCTCATTGTCGGAATCGGGATCAGTTTCTTCATCGGAAATTCCAATACTGGCTTCTTCAATATTTTTTGCAGTAGAAAGAGACTGGTACCACCCATGGAATTCCGAAGGAATAGCACCACTTTTGCATAATTTCAAAAGATTTCCTTTTTTCTTTGTGCTTATCGGTAAACGGCCTTTATATATTTTCTCTAATGTTTTTGGAATTGCTGGTGGTGGTCTACCTTTTCCCCAAATTTTAATAACCATAATCGCTGCTATGTTCGTATTTATATTCGATAATATCAGGATGCAATTTCGAATACCGCAAACTTTTAATCAGTAGCCAATTGACTGTTTCCCCTCCAATATCTTTAGATCTATTTTTAATAAGTAAATCGGATAATTTTTTTAAATCGTAGAATTCATTAAAACGTAATTCTTTAACATTGTAGGGTCCGCTCCGCTTATTACGATTTCTTTTTGATCTTGCGATGCGGAAAATATTAATCCAATCTTTAATGGTATACACTGGTACGTATTTTTTTGCACATTCAATGGCGCTGTGCATTGAATCTACTTCCATATAGGAATGGCCGCTCTCCAAAAATTTGTGCTCAATTACCTCGATATGACTCACATGCACTAAATAAAACAATAACGCTGCTACATATTGGTTTCTATTTTAACCTCCACATGTATCGGACTATAGCGAAACCTCTTTTATATTTAGTGGCAAATTTTTGAAATATTCAAAGAGGCAGGAGTCGATTTCTGAACTTCCCCTCTTGCCGTTTAACTCAGTCCAGCAATAGCAAAAGGCTCTATTTGGAGGAGCTGATTCATAAATGGTAAGGTTGTAAACACAAATTTTTCGTGAATAGTCATTGGGCTAACATCTGAGCACGGAATCTGCAACACAGACTGTATAAGTCAAATGTTACTGAGCAAAAACTTTCTTCTGTTGTAGCCCTATCCTTATCTTTAATTTTTTCTGCATTGCAGTCATCCTTTCTTCTTAGATGACTCAGGTAAATCTCGTCATATTCCTGTTGTTGGTCTGCTGTCGCTAATTTTTTCTTATTTTTTTCGCACTTCTGGCAGATATCCTTTTTGGGTTTAAAAAAGGATAAATTATACTCTTTTCCAAAAATTCGTTTGTAAGTAATAAACGAGGCAGCTTTTTCATTTTCTTGTCCACATTTCTCTTAATATAAAGAGTACATCTTTGATATTGAAAGTGTGCTATCCAAATATTTATTTTTTGATGATTTCCGTGTGTAATGGGATTCAATTGTCGGGAAACTTCAATGTGTAATTTCACGTCGGTAACAATACTGTCAGGAGTTTTGTTCCCAGGTTTAGATTTTCCTCTTTTATCTTCTCCATTGTAGGTGCATCCAAGAATGTTTTCTGTTTAATTTAAGCATTTAAACATTCCATTGTTACTTACCTGCATTTATTATTTCTCCAGAAGAACTATGTGAAGGTGGTGTTTTATTCCGGCAAAAATTGTGAGAAATTTCACTCTCTTGGCTTTTCCGACAAGCTAACATAATTTTCTTCGTTCTAGAACTCATTTTGTTGATAAAATAAAACCGAAAACCGTCCAAAATTAACTAACGATCTGATCACTATCGGAACATGCTACCAAATAATAACAAAATAAATAATCTTTTCTAACCTCACTTATTATTGGACTTAATGGATTTTTTCTGAGTGTCAAATAATTTATAAACCAATTAAGTGCACTTAATAGATTTTTCCTGAATAATATTTAGTCTCTCCGGACTGAATAACTTGGAAGCTAGACGTATCTCTTCTATTTGAACTACATTGGACTTAACGGGTATTTAGTGTAATAGGTTATATTTAAATGGACTTGGCTATGCAAAAAAACGATTTTTTGAAAAAAATGGACTTACAGGGTTTTCTTTGTACGCCCACGAAAGGTACTTATCTAATAAAAAACATTTTTCATGAAATAAATATTTTATATTTATTATGGGTTTCTTAATAAGTTTTTATTATTCTACGTTTATAACGACGGTTGTCCCTTGATATGATGTTATGACAATATTGGTATTTACTTGTGAAAAGATCGGCTTAAATCGCCTTTTTCTTATGATGCGGCACAAGTTTTTACTATCGTAATAATTCACAAAAACACTGAAATGAAAACCTTTTTCCCTTTTCAACCAAAAACTAAAGAAAAAACACAGAACTTAACAATTGTCGAATGTAAACACAAAGCCGGCATTGTCAAGATGACGTTTCACAAGATGACATCAGCTTTTGCCTGCGGTGTTGCCATTTCAACTTTTTTTAAATCGGTTTTAATAAGAATGTTAATAATTTTTTTTGTTTTGAAGATGTTATTTTTGCGCTTAGAATAACATTTTACTTTTGATTTTTAATCCAAAATCTAACATCAATAAGTTAAATTAACATTATGATATGTGTTGATATATAGCTTAAAATTTCCTCTTTTGAAAATGCGTGTAAACTTGACAACAGAGAAGCGATGAATATGTTTGTAAACAAAACACCGCCCTTGCCCTTATGCACATGTTGAACTCAAACAAAGTTGTTGTTTACTATTTCTAGCCTATTTATTGTTGTTATTGTCAAAAAAAAGGTTTTTAATCCTATAAAACATATATTTTTGTCCTTCTCTTGAACTTTACATGAGTCCTTAAGGGGCTCTTTAAATTCGTAATAAAAAATCCAGGGCGGTATTTAACCCGCGATCACTCTGGGCTCTAGGGCTTGGTATGTAAGATGTAAGCATGCATTGATTGGGGTCTTTCCCATATGCAAACATACTACTTTTAGGTTTACGAATTTTTGTATTTATAAATAAGTTAGGGATTTCCCTTTTGTTTTTCCTTAGCGTTCCTACTAAGGTCAGTCTGTGATTTTGATATATAGATCATTCGCTAGCGGTACCGAAGTAAAGTAATTGTCAACGGTTACATTCCTACCACTTCCACTGCAATGCGTAAGAAGACGTTTTACGACTCTTGCTGCATCATTAGGTAATTGAAACTGGCCATTGGGTTGCTTTCCAGCGTATATCTCCAAGTTGTGGGTATAAAATGTTCTTGCATCGGCTGCTGCATATATTTTGATACCATACTTTGCTGGTTTATTGGCAATATATTGTCTGAAACGGCAACGTCCCCTAAACGCCTCTAGCATTTCGTTTATGGTAATGTATTCCCCAAGGGAATAGTACTGAACACATTTTTCCACAAAATGATCAAAAATATAGCGCAGTGGAGCCAGATTGTCTTCTTTTGCTCTTTCCTGCCTGGTTGCCTTATGGTCGAATCGAATACCTTGTGCTAGCAAGTGAAATTGGCTCTAAGACATAACTGCCGAAAAAAACTCCGGAGCTGTTCCATCTGTCAGCCATAGCTCATTTGTATTTAAATGTTGAGATTTGTTTACCCCAGCTAAGTACAGAAAACAACTCCCAAAAAAGCGTGCATTTCTTCAAAGTTAGTCGGCAAACAATCTCTCTCACGTTGATATTTAGGTCTCATCAGGTCAAGCTGTAGATTTGTACATTCCACGATATACCCAGTAATTTCATCTGGAAAAAATATTTTCCAGCAATCCATATATGTTTTAGCATTCTTGGCAGCATTTTTTACTCCCGGTAATTTTGTTACAATATTTTTAGAACGCGTTTTACTTCGAATAATGTCTTTATGCTTTAACCACTTTGTTACACCATCTTTCCCAATGTAATATAATTCATTGGGAGTCACCGTTTTAGTCCTTTGAGGTTCAAGGTCGTCGACATCAGATTGCTCGGTGTCCGTGTCATGGTCGCTGTGTTCAGATGGTGCATCTTCATCTGAGACATCACACTCTACTGCAGGTAAAAAATCTGTTTCTTCAAAAGCTTCCCAAAGTGCTAATAACCTTTGCTGTTCCTTTTCATATGACATTTTGTAAAAGTGCAACTTTAAATACTTCCAACAGGATCACTCGCGTAGTTAGATATTTTCTAACAACTTTGTAAAAAAACGTGAACGTAATAAATCGCGCGTTAGATTCCGTCTAACAGCTTCGCCATGCTCGCCTAAAAGCTACTAAAACAAATTTCGTGGATGGCGGTAGACAAAACGCAATATGGGGGGGAGTACTGCGATAGATGAACTAGGAATTCACCGGACCGACGTTGCCGCACGCCGCACTACTATTCTTGGTCTTTTTCTGATGGAAAATGTTAAAATGTTAGAAAAAATCTAACAGCGCTAGTGATCGCGGGTTAAAAAAACAAACTTAATAAAATACGAAACGTCGATTTGAAAATCTGACGACACCATTTTGTAAAATAGAGAAAGTAGCAACGAGAATGAGTATATTTTGTTATATCTATTCAAATAAAGTCGTAAAGTATTCCAAATTTTAAAAATTTCGAAAGGGTGTTGTAATGAGCACTAAATTGCGCAACTTTGCCTCAATTTATCCTCAATATAATCTCGTCTAGTTCACGAGATCCCAATGGTGAGGCTCGAATTTGGGACACCCTATATAATTTTATAGGGAACAAAAAAATTGTAAAAGAAACAGGGGTTGCCATTTAAAATTTTAGGGGTAGGCGCATTGGGGGTCAGAGGGTTGAAAGTAACACGACAACAAATGTCTCAAAAATTGCCCCCCTTGATATGTAAATTGACGTGTTTTGTCTAATTTTCATACTATCATTGGTAGAAGCAATATTAAATGCTGTTCGTTTTCAAATCGTCACTCTGTATGTCAAATTTAATAAAAATGTCGTTTTGTACCATAAAATATTAAATCAGATTCACGTGTGACATAACCAGCAAACATTCCAAAAAAATAAAAATCCCCGACCACAATGCACCGGAACGTCACTAAACTAATCGGCTATTCGATTATCAGCGGGTTTTGTTATTTAAATTTGTCACTCTGTCGCCAATTTGAAATTTCGCCGGCGTTACCGCGTGCCGCATAGAGTAGTAGCGCGCCAATTGAAAATAAATTTTAATCCCACAGAGGTTCGCGTTTTAATTAAAACCCCAATAAAAACTATGCTTTTATGCTGCAATTCGCTATGTGAATAGTGTGTAGAGAATGCAATTTAAAATGATGCCTGTGAAACCGGTTCACGGGCTCGAATACTTTTAATTCGTTTTGAAGCGACAGCATCGTTCGTTGTTCAGTGCAGTTTTCTGTGCAATCTGGTCACTGAATGAATGCCCGGTCTGCTTTTGGATCCATTGCACATACATGAGAAAGATGTTCCTGTATTCTGTACTCTCTTTATACAGTGAGGACGCGCAAGTTGGAACAAATTTATTTAATATTCAGGGGTGTGTTCGAAAAAAAAAACACTCGGACACATAGATTTTTATTTTTTGGCGCGATTTTTTTGATGATGAATTAATGTATCACAGGGTGGACCAAAAATAAGCCACGACCATCAACTTCAATTTTCTAAATGGAAACACCTATTTTTTATTCAAGTTTTGAATTCTGCATAGAATTTTAAGTATATTTTGTGTACCATGTCTTATACCAACTGTTTGGGTCATTTCAGCATATTCAAACATGTTTTTTTATAGTTTTTTTAACAGGTATATTTAATTGTTGACACCTTGTCACCATTTAATCGCATGGAAACAGTATGTATTACTTTACGTAAATGTCAAGTGCAGTGGCAAAGTTTAAAAGTATGGCGCGTTTAACTGAAAAACAAAGAATTGAAATTTTGATGATGGTAGGATATGGCGACAAAACTCGAACACAGGCCGAAGTTTGCGATCTGTTTAACAATAAGTACCGGGGAGGCCTATTACACGTTCGGTATTAAGCAAAATTGAAAAAAAGTTTAGAGATTTTGGTTATGTTAGAGACAAATATGACCTGGACCGTCCCACGCTTCCAGAAAACAGACAATTAGATATTTTACTCGATTTACAAGAAAATCCACATAAATCAACTCGACAAGTTGCTGCAGATTAGTCGGCTAGTAAATCATGTGTAACATAATAACGGTAGAATAAACAGAGATCAGCCACCTTTCTCCTGTGCTCCAGACTATCCAGACTCTTTGTCAGTTCTGGTTTGTCGATAAGACGAATAGCTCTCTTCTGTATAGAATCCAGCAGGTTTAAACTATGCTTGGGTGCAGAGCTCCAGACATGTGAGCAATACTCGAGGGAAGGGCGTATTTGAGCCTTATAAAGAGTCAGCAGCTGTTCTGGGGTATACAGTTTTTTCGTTTTGAAAAGCACTCCGAGTTTTTTGGAAGCCGCCCTGGCGACCTCAGCAACGTGGTCATGCCAGGACAGACTGTTGGTGACCTCGACTCCTAGAAGATGTAAAGATGATTTCATTGGTAATGTTTTCCCTGCCATAACCAGCTCCGGGCCACCAAGGTTAGTCTTCATCGTAAATACTGCAGCCTGCGTTTTTTTAGCGTTAAAGTTGACCAGATTGTTACCGCCCCACTCCAAGATTGCTCTAATATCGTTGTTGGTTGAAGCTACTTGTTGCTGCCTAAGATTTTGAGAACTTGCGGCTGTCGTTGGTTTGGCGGACTTAAATGTGGAAATAAGTGTGCTATCGTCCGCAAAGCTGTAGATTGGATTGACAGTGGTTCCTAGCAAATCGTTGATATATATCAAGAAAAGGGTGGGGGATAGAATGCACCCTTGAGGGACTCCAGCGTTAATGTTAAATTTGTCGGAAAGGTATCCATCGACGGCTACTTCGATTGTTCGTTGTTCAAGAAAACTTTTGATCCAATTCAATAATGCGTTTTGTATGCCGATTAAGGAGAGCTTGGTTAGTAGTCCCTCATGCCACACTCTGTCAAATGCCTTGGAAATGTCAAGAGCGACTGAGCGGGACTCGCCGTGCTTCTCCATGGCCTCCGTCCACAAGTGTGTGACGTAAGCCAGAAGATCGCTGGTGGATCTAAGCTTTCGGAAGCCGTATTGATGATTAGTCCAGATGATTCCAGATATCTTAACAGTTGTTGGTTGACTGCTTTCTCCATAATCTTGGATATTACTGAAACTAGTGCAATCGGGCGGTAATTGGAGGGCATCGTCTTCTTACCCTTTTTGGGTACAGCTTGCACTCGAGCAGTTTTCCAGCTTGTTGGAAATTGGCCCTGCTTATACGATACCG
The DNA here is from genome assembly GCF_022605725.1 of Anthonomus grandis grandis. Classification (NCBI taxonomy): domain Eukaryota; kingdom Metazoa; phylum Arthropoda; class Insecta; order Coleoptera; family Curculionidae; genus Anthonomus; species Anthonomus grandis. The sequence goes on from NC_065560.1 coordinate 21,431,821, forward strand.
TGAACAGTCTACATAAGGGAGGAGTCAATTCGTCTGCACAACGTTTTAATATTAGGGCTGGAATTCCATCGGGTCCAGAAGCTTTGTTGGTGTCTATGCTCTTAAGAATTTTATTTATAATTTGTTGGGGAAATGAAATTTCTCCCATCGATGAATTCACCCTTGGCAAATATGGCGGTGTTTTGCCTTGCGAGTGCAGAGTGGAATTGGACGCGAAGAGTTTACCCAGTAAGTTGGCTTTTTCCCTTGCTGTTACCGCGATAGAACCATCATCTGCTGTTAGGGGTGGCAAGGCCGACTTAGCAAATCCTTGACTAACGGCTTTCGATACCGACCAGAAATATCTTGTTCCATTTGGGCAGTTTAGCAGTTTGTTTTTGATCCTGTTGTTGTGACTTTCTTTGCATTCATCAATAATTCGCTTGCAGCTATTTCTGGAGGCTAAAAAGTTCCTCCGATTTTCGATGGAAGGATGTTGACGCCATTTGCGATATGCAGCGTTTTTAGTGTTTACTGCCTTTTTGCAATTCAGGTTGAACCATTGCTGGTTTTTTTACATTTTAATTACTCAAGAATGATTGTATGAAATTGAAATTTTATAGTTTCCAGTAAATGTATCAGCTTACACATTTTTCGGAAAAAATGCTTTAATAAATTAGCTTTGATATTTTTAAATCGCATATGTACTATGATATTATCCTAACTTAAATCGTAAAATAATAAAGCGGCATCAAGTACATTTCAATAACATATTGTATGAATACCGCTGTCATGGTATAAAAATAAATTTGTTTAAAAACGAGATGAGAACGAAATGGCAATAGTAAATCCTATTACGTTTTCAAGGTTAATATGAGAAAAATAACGTTTTAAGCAGTATTAATTTTATAGTGGGCAATAAAAGTGGCAATTATTTTAAATCATATAGTTGTAGTTATGACAATAAAAATCACGATTTAAAATGTATAAAAAAATGTTTAATATTTAATTTTAATTTTTTTTAGCCATTTCAAGAGGATTTTAAAAATAGTACATTTTTTTCTTTAAAATATTGAAAACTGTTTTTTCTACGACTATTACAAAATAGTCGTAGTAATTTTTTTTTTAATTTTGCTTACAGGTTAACAGATTGCCCTTCTAAATAAAGATGAAGCCAATTTAAAAAAAAAATACCAGTGGCGTTACATACAGGGGGATTCAATCTTCTTTTGTCACCAATCTGCGAAGCGACGAGTTATTTTCTGACGAAGGTTTAATTTTTAGACTCTCTGTTTAATTTAGAAAAAACCGTTGCAAAATTCCATTTTTGGCGCCGTTTTTGAAATCTTTTAGTTTAAAAGTTTAAAAACAATCTAAAAGAAGAGTAATTAAAAAAAATCAGGAGGGCTACTTGTCAATAAGATAAATAAACGAGACAGTCAAGTGTAAACATTTAACAGTTTTGGTTTATTTTTGCCTATTTTTCTTATTTAAATAAATTATCCACTAAGTTACATTCATTTAACTTTGAATGTTGACTTCTTTATAGAGTACCTTATCATATTTTATGAAAACAAAATGCTTCATATTTTATTATAGAGAAATAGTATTTTTTTGCGCTTGTCAAAATAAGTGACAAATTTTTATGATATTATAAAGTGTGTTTTTTTTTTGCCATTTCTACATAAGCATTTTGCATCATTGCATCAGAGATGTTGCAAGCAAACAATTTGTCCATAGTTCCACGGCAATGCTAATTCTAAGCGTTCAAAAGATTTTAAGTGACCAACAATTTAAAAACCAATATAAGAAGAATATTTTTTTTGTGTTTTTTTTTTATATTTACACGATTTCTTTTTCAAAAGTACCTAGATTTAGGTTCTTTTTTTGCATTTAAATTCGTGTGTAATTTTTTTAATTTTTTTATGTATATTGTACATTTAAATACTTAAATAGATTTTGTATTAATATTGTACGTTGGTTTTCAGTGTTCAGTTGAGTGGCCCTAGGTCAGACTGCGCTCTGTATTACCATGTAACTTTTTTTTTGCTATAGTAAAAAGACTTCTATTATTATTATTATTATCAGATTTCATGCCAAACGACGATCGGACTCCATTATCGTTCACTTATCCCAGATATCTCGGATATCAGAAGGATGAAGCTCTGGTGGATTCCTTTCCATGTTATCGGGCTCTGTTTTTTAACTTTATAAATAATAAACTTAGACTAAAAGTACATGATGTGTTTTTTAAACTAGTTGATGTTATCTGCGTTTTCAATTAACTTTCTGACGATTCGAGATGTGAATAATAGCGTCGACTTCTGCATCAGCTTGCTTATAGATGCTTTTCTTAAGGTTGAGCAGTTTCATGTTTTCGATCAGGCTCTCTGGTATTACTCCTGTTGTTGACACAATAATTATTGGAACTGTCGGCACTTTTCTCATTTCCCATTGTCTTAGTATCTGGTGTTGTCCTCCGTGTAGTTAACAATCTTTTCATTATGTTTTGCTCTTAGGTTGCTATTATTGGGAATAGCTACATCTATAAGGGTTGTCTTCCTAGAAAATTATTTATTTATTATTATTATTCTGTTTTAGCTCGCTGATAGCGGTGTTGTCAATTTCATCGGCCTGAAAGCAAGATGAATTTTGCTATGGTAGATTTAGAAACTTTCGAACAATGTTGCATGTATTCAGTATAACAGATTTCTGTATAGTGACAATCGTCCAGGAGGAAAGACCCAATGCGTTAAGGTTTTTGGACAGTGTTAAAGGGACAATTCCAATGGATGAAATAACTAGAGGGAGTATCTTGCCTCCATTGTTGTTTTATCTCGTGAGCTAGATCTGCGTATTTCACAACTTTAGTGTGTGTCGTTTCTAGGACATTATTGGTATTTGGCACTGCTATGTCAATTAGAAAGGTTTTCTTTTGGGCTTTGTTTATTAAGATTATATCTGGTCTGTTTGAAGTCAGCGTCCTACCGGTCAAAACAGTTCTGTCCCAGTAGAGGCGAAAGTCGTAATTTTCAAGTACAGTTTCTGGTTTGTACTGGTTTTGCCAGTTCTTGATGAATAATTTTTGCTACACAGTTATGTCGGTGCAGATATTCGGCAGCTGATAGAGATGTGCATCCTGATGTTATATGTTGAATTGTCTCCGGTACGCGCAGACATTTTCTACATCGATCGTCGATTACTTTCTCATCTTTAGTAATGTACTTAAGGTAATTTCTTGTAGCAATCACTTGGTCTTGTATAGCCATCATAAAGCCTTCCGTTTCAGGAAATAGATCTCCACGAGTCAACCAGTAGTTCGACGTTTCATAATCGACATGTATTATTATTATTATTATTTACAGCCAGCTAAGGCTCGCACTCCCTCTAAGGGGGAGGGAAGGGATCATTTACTTATCCCAGATACATCCGATATCAAAAGGGTTAAGCTCTGTGGTCTGTGGGGGCCTTTTCGGTGCCCTTAAGTGACCTGAAATGTAGAGTTATCTCCTAGGAATTTTCGGGTGCTGCGAGCAGTTGCCAGTAGTACTGCCTTTTGCATGTGCCTATATAGATGTTCGCCAGTTCCTAGTTGTTTAAGGTATTCCATTAGACTCTTTGGTATTACACCCGTTGTCGATAAAACAATTGGGATGGTCTGAACATTATCCATTCTCCATTGCCTTCCGATTTGAATTTCTAGATCTCTGTATTTGGCGATTTTCTCATTTATGTTTCTCTTGCAGATTTTTGTTGTTCGGTATGGCTACATCAATTAGAGTTGTTTTCCTGGAAATTTTATCTATTAAAATAAGATCTGGTCTATTATGCCTTACTACATGTTGATCGGTAAGTACACAGCGGTCCCAATATAACTTATATCGGTCATTTTCCACTACGGGTTCTGGAGTATATTTATAATACGGAACCTTCTTTGTTTTAATAAGTTCCAACTTCATTGCCAACTCTTGATGTAAAATTTTCCCAGCTGAGTTGTGCCGTTCTTTGTATTCTGTCGCTGCAAAGGCCTGACATCCTCCTGTTATGTGCTGGATTGTCTCTGATGTTTGGCATCCATACCGGCATTTGTCGTTTTGTACGGACGGATCTCTGACGATGTGATTGAGATAATTTCTTGTTGGTATAACCTGATCTTGGATGGCGAGTAGAAAGCCCTCGATTTCTGGAAACATCTTGCCTTATTATTATTATTATAGATTTTTGCCTTGCGGCAATCACACTCTCGTTTTACGGGGAACATTCACTTATCCCAGATGTCTAAGATATCAAAAGGATTAAGCTCTGAGGGGACCCTTTCCAGGTTGTCGGGCCCTGGATGGTGTTCGGTCTTCTGTACCCATGAACTTTCTGATGATCCGTGCTGTCCCCAGTAGCACCGCTTTTTGCATGTTTTTGTAGTGGTGCTCACTTAGTCCCAGTTGTTTGAGGTTCTCTACAAGGGTTTTTGGTATAAGTCCAGTTGACGAGATTATTATCGGAATTGTTTGAACATGCTCCATCTCCCATTGCCGTCTGATTTGCCCTTCAAGATCTCGATATTTGATGATCTTTTCGTTGTATTTTCCTTGGAGGTTATTGTTATTAGGTATAGCAACGTCAATCAGCGTGGTTCTCCTTAGTCGCTTATCCACCAGGATAAGATCTGGTCTATTGTTAACAGTTCTTTGGTCGGTGAGAACAGTTCGGTCCCAGTACAATTTATACTCGCCATTTTCATGAACTGGCTCTGGAGTATAATTGTAATATGGAACTTTGTCCGCCCTCAAGAGGTTCAGTTTAACTGCAAGTTCTTGGTGCAGTATTTTCCCCACGCAGTCATGACGTGCTTTATACTCAGTTTGGGCAAACGTTTCAACACATAACGCCTCCCGTTATGTGTTGGATGGATTCTGTCACTTGGCATCCATATCGACATTTGTCACTCTGTACTGAATGATCCGAAATAATGCACTTCAAGTAGTTTCTAGTTGGAATAACTTGGTCTTGTATGGCCAAGAGGAAACCTTCCGTTTCGGGAAACAGTTGTCCCGAAGTTAACCAGTAGTTCGACGCGTTGGTGTCGACATGTCCCTGGCCAACCTCGTTGACGTGTCTCCCGTGCAGTGGTTTTTGTGCCCATGATCGATGTTTTTCTTCATCAGTGACGTGGTGACTTTCGATTTCGCGATTCTTCAGTTTCAGAGGTGTAGAGTCATCGACCTCGCATATAGCACGGTGCAGAGCGGACGATCTAGCCTTTTCACGAAAGAAATTTCTCAGAACTGAAGTTTGTCGGTCTAACTGTTTGCCAATGCCTGCCAATCCTCTACCTCCCTGATGTCTTTCGTAGCGTAGTTCTTTCTGTGGCACTTCGAGGGTGGTGTTTTTGAGCCTTAGTCAATAATGTTCGTGCCTTCCGTTGCAAGTTCTGGATGTCCGTCTTGCTCCATCCCACAATTCCAAAGGAATATGTTAGTGCTGTACAGGCATACGTATTCAACGCCTTAAATAGATTCTTACTGTTGAGGCTCGTTTTCACTATGTGCTTTACTCTTGTTGTAAACTCAGCAGTGAGTTTATCTTTCATTGTTCGGTGGTCTATTCGCGCTGCCTGCACCATTCCCAGGTATTTGTATGTATCACCCTCTTCCATGGCATCTATAGTTTGGCCATCCTGCATCTCGAAGGATCCCGGCTGCATCTTTCCTCGTACAATGTTGTTAATACGACACTTATCCAGCCCAAACCTCATTCCGATATCAGCAGAGAATTCCTCCACGATGTTCAGCATCTGATCCAGTTGATTACTAGTGGCACCCATTAGCTTTAGATCGTCCATATAGAGCAAATGATTGCCTTTTGCGATTTCCCTACTATTCTTCTTAATAGCAAAGCCGTAAGAGGTGGAATTGAGTCGAGATGATAGAGAATTCATGGCTAGACAGAACGAAAGTGGACTCAGACAGTCGCCCTGGAATATACCCTTACGGATCGGTATTGTGTTTGTCTCAATACTCTCTCCAGTAGGAAGTTGTAGATGCATAGTTGTTCTCCATATCGCCATTGTGCTCTCCAGTAGAGTCACAATGCGTTCATCTATTTTATATATCCTAAGGACATCAATAAGCCATTCATGTGGGATAGAATCGAAGGCCTTCTTGTAATCGACATAGGCGGTGTAGAGATTTCTCTTATTACTATAGGCCTGGTTGCAAATTACGGAGTCGATGGTCAATTGCTCCTTACAGCCCATGTCTCCCCTAGCACATCCCTTCTGTTGAACAGCAATAATGTTGTTGTCGTCGCAATGTTGGTATATGCGCTCTGTAAGACACGCGGTTATCAGCTTATACAGTGTTGGTAAACATGTTATTGGCCGATATTTCGCTGGATCTTGTGTGTTCTGTGGATCTTTTGATAGCAGAAAAGTTGATCCCTGAGTGAGGAACGTTGGAAGTTTATTCGGTTCCATCAGCAGATCATTTATTAGTGTGATCAGTTGTTTGTGGGTTGACCACAGCTTTTTGATCCAATAATTATGTACGTGGTCTGGACCAGGGGCTTTCCAGTTGTGAAGGCCTTTAATTATAGTGGAGAACTCTTTAACGGTAAATGGCTGATGATGCATTTGCTCGAAAAGTTGAGACTTTTGTCGCTCTTCATCTATCCAACTTGCCTGGTTATTACATGGTGTTGTCGTTGTTAATTGACTACTCCAGAATGTTGAAGTTTCATCGCTGGTTGGATAGTTATTTTCGCAAGGACTGGTTGAAAACTTAAGTTTTCTATAAAAAGATTTCTCCGAGCGCACCAAAAACCGCGTTGTCCTGCTTTCTGCTATTGCTGGATTTATATCTTTTAAACCGTCCTGCATATACCGATAATTTTTGTTTCAGTGTATCCAAACATTCTTCAGGTGTTCGATTTTCTGGGTTATATTGGGCATGATGCTGGTAACGACTCATGATTGCTGTTACGTTCTTTCGTGTGTTAGATGTTCTTTTCTTAGATTTCTTTATTATTATTATTATTATTATTATTATTATTATTATTATTATTATTATTATTATTATTATTATTATTATTATTATTATAAGTAGAGGATCTTCTCCTCAGCTTATCATCCAACCCAATGAGTCAACGAGAGTGGCAACGTCACCAAGGGACCCTCTGATCTCCTCTAATTTTTTTTTCGCAAAATGTGCCCCGAAAAAAAATAAAATCGACCGGTCCGAGCGATTTGTAGAAAAAATTTAATTTTTCGAGATATTGAATTTATTCCTTACTTTACGACCACCTTGTATATGGGCCATCTTGTACCGGACAGAAAATTGGACGTTACAAAACTTATTATTTTATACATTTTTGACCGTTACACACTTGGATTTAAATTAGAATTCGGACACACATTTTATAATAAAATTTTAAACTATTATATTAAAAATGAACGTGAATGTCAAGCAAGTTAGCCTTGGTACCTAGACCATGAAATTTGGCAATTAAAGATATCTTTCACCTTGAAATTGCTTGATATATATTTGTTAACTAAAAGTTTGTTCCGCCTTTACGAAAATGTTTTTAATATAAAATAAAACTGAGATTTAGTATTTTGTACAAGTCTTAATGAATTTAATATATATAATATTCTTATATATTTATTATACATTCTTTCATTACTATATACCACATGCTCGCTGTCTGAACAACAAAATCAAAAATACCGGTGTCGTTCAGTTAAACGACCCTACACGTATACGCATCCCAGATGTTTGCAAAAATAAATCTTCGCTTACGTAAGGTCGGAGGTAGAGGCAGAGTTTATTAAATCAAAGAGATCCCCGCTATTATATTTAAATTGCATTTTAGGGCGCAACCCTTAGGGTGCGGATGTATTTGATCCCACATCCTTTCCACTTTAAGGGCACAGTAAGTAGTGTACGTCTTGCTTCGTGGTGTTCCTTTTGCATTACTAAGGCCTCGTAGTTTATTGGCATTTTATTAAATTGTCCCTAGGATTTAATTGGCAATATGTTTTAGAATATAAAAATAATAAAGTGATCATGACCTGATGTAATGTCATCTAAACGGAAGTAGCAGTGACGACCTACGTTTCTCGATGAAGGATGAAATGGCTTGGTTTTATTTATTTATTTATAAATATTACAAAAAGAATTGTATAAAAAAGACAAAAAACATATACAGTGACCGCCTAAAGTCCGCATAAATTGGATAAAAATTAGAGACATGATTTTTTGAGAAAACGTTCGGACCCGTCGATTTTTATTTTAAGTTGCGCATTATTTCACATAAATTTTTGTATATACAGGGTGGAACAAAAAAATATATGACGTCATCAGTCATTTTTTTAAATGAAATGCTATATTTTTTATTGCATTTATGAAATATAGGCGAAATTCCAAGCAAGTTTCGTATAACACACCTTATCTCAAAACTCAACTGTTTCAGAAATATTTACATTTAACCAACAAGAAAGCAAGTAAGTATGTCTATTTACAAATTAAGATAAAATGGAGGATAAAATGTTATAAACTGTGAAAACTATTATTAATGTATCAAGTGTTCAAACTGATCCCATTTACTTCTTGGCAGAAAGCAAAACGGTTTACAAACTCCTCATGTAAAACACTATCAATTATTTCGGGTGATATACGTCTAATTTCATATCTAATTCTATTTTTCAAATCTTCTACGTTGTTTGGCTTCTCAATATAAACTTTACTTTTCAGGTACCTCAATAGAAAATAGTCGCAGGGATTTAGGTCTGGTGACCTGGCCGGCCACTCTACTGGCCCTCTTCGTCCTATCCATCTTCCTGGGAACACTGTATCCAAGTAATTACGGACATCTCGAAAGAAATGTGGCGGTGCGCCGTCTTTCTGAAACCACAAATTATCTGTCGGGACAGCAGGGTCTTGTTCGTCTGGGTTTAGGGCAGCCAAATCAGGGATAACAACTTCTTGAAGAAAATTCAAATAGCGTTGTCCTGTTAAGTTTTCTTCGAAAAAGTATGGCCCTATTACTTTATTTTCTACGATACCAGCCCAAACATTAATATATTTACGGTACTGTGTATAGTTGCCCAGTGTGAATTTGACACTGACCAGTACCGACAATTTTGCCGATTTACGACACCATTTAAACAAAAAGTTACTTCATCCGAAAACAAAACTCGTAACACAAACTGACGGTTATTATTGCAAATGTTCATCATTTGCTCACAAAATTGGTTTCTTCGATCAGGATCGTCCTCATTTAATTCGTGTATTAGTCTAATTTTATAAGGGTGGTATTCATTTGCTTCTAAGATGCGTCTTACTGACGTTCCGGCTATATTATTATCAACTGAAATTTGTGAAGTTGCATTGTTTGGATTTTCTTCGACGGAGAGCAGAACGTTTAATTTTGTTTCTTCAGAAATTTTTGGACGACCTGATCTTGGCAAATCCCTAACATGACCTGAAGTTATGAATTTGTGCTCTATTCTACTAACTGTTGACTGAGAAATAGGATGGTTTGGATATTTGACATTTAACAGTTCACTTACTTTTTGCGTGCGCACTCGATCCATGCACCCTAGCATCCTCAAAATTTCAATTCGTTGGGTTTCCGTTAAATTAGCCATAATTTATTCTGATAAAAACGATTAATTTTCGAACTGACAGTGACATTCGAAAATGGAGATTCTTTACAAGTGCAACCATGGAAATAGAAACAATTGGCAGTGTTTATAACATTATTTTTATCCTCGATTTTACCCTAATTTTATTTGTTTTCTTGTTATTTAAATGTAAATAATTGGAAAACAGTCGAGTTTTGAGATAAGGTGTGTTATACGAAACTTGCTTGGAATTTCGCCTATATTTCATAAATGCGATAAAAAATATAGCATTCCATTTGAAAAAATGACCGATGACGTCATATCTTTTTTTATTTCATCCTGTATACAAAAATGTATGCTAAAGAATGCGCCACTTAAAATAAAAATCGACGGGTCCGAGCGTTTTCTCAAAAAATCATGTCTCTAATTTTTATAGAATTTATGCGGAACTTTAGGCGGTCACTGTATATTACAAGATGCGCTAAATCCAATCCATAACTTATATATCACATTACTTAATCTTCTAAGGAAACATTAGTATTACAACATGACAACGATTCATAGATAAGGTTGATAAAGGCAGTGTTAATATTGAGGTAAAGTAGTTTAAGCAATGAAATAATTTAAGATTCTTTTGAAGCCTGCCCCAGATGAGATTGCTGATTGGCAAACCTATTAGTTCTAGCTAAAAAGAAATTTAGACCCATAATTCGTGACGACCTGTAGAACAGTAGCATGTAATTGCCTGCCTAGTTTGTCTGGTTTGAACATGTAGAGACTTATTTTATGTAAAAGTAAAGGCAAAAGTTTACATGCAAGGAAGAATGTCATAAAACATCTGTTTAGATTTTACCTATTCTTTTATTCTTAATTTAAAATCGTCATTTGATTATCATAAGACTTTCTGCTGAGCAAATTAATACACCAATGCATATACGTGCACTATAGTTTTAATAACCCCGCCACTGGGTCTGTCTGTCATTCCTTGTCGGAAGTCCCTTTAGGTTTTCACTCAAGTCATATATGCACGTTGACCCTTGCTCTTTGTACAGGGTGTTTCAGAACTATGGGATCAAACTTCTAGGGGTTGTTCAGTGCAACAGTAAAATCCATTTGAGTATAGGAACCCATGTCCGGAAATGTGTCACTACGCCACTACAGCCCTAAGACGCGTTTAAATTTATAAAAAATATGAATTACCTGAATAGGATCTGATGCATTTATTTTTACCTTATGTATATGATACAATCACAACAATTGTTCAAAATGTCTTCCTCCAACCTCAATACACCGATTTAAACGTCGCATATGATTTCGCCGGACTACACTAAAAATTTGATCCTCGTTTTAAATGATTTCAAATGCCGCTGTTATTCGTCCAATTAAGTCTAGCTCTGATTCTACTGGAGTTTTATAGACTAAAGACTTTACATGTCCCCGCAAGAAAAAATCGAGCGACGTTAAATCGGGTGACCTAGGAGGCTAAGTGGGTAGACATAACGGAGCGCCGACCATTGCTCTGACCATAGCATTGCACCATAGCTCTGCTCGCCATAAAAAAATTAATACACACTGTTAGATCTGTGTGGCAACATTGGAGCGCCGACCATCGCTCCGCGCATAGGTCGGAGCTAAGGTCTCTACATCGTACCAGGGTAAAAATCGAGCTTAGTATTTTTTACACCCTCGACCGGAGAATCTCGCGTTAAATCGCTGTCGTCGCTTAACATGGATAAAGAAAAGTTAATCGGGCTTGTTTTTGCTCGAGAGCCTATTTGGAACAAAATAGACAAAAATCATCATAACTGCATTATTCTTAAAAAAATGTGGAATGAAATAGCAAATTAGTGTGATGTGCTGAAAGTAAAACAATTTTTTTTAGACTACCAGTTTATAATTTGCTTCTGTTGCATAAAATAAGTTTTAAAATTTTCTCGTACAAATTTTGCCTCATCGTTGTATTCTCGTATTTTGATACCTTTTATATAGGTACCACTTTTTAGCACTAGAACTCAAAATAATATCTTCTTCATCTGATGAAGAGGAGGTTAAAAAATCCATGTTTATGCGACGCTTGTTTACGCCAAACTAGTGTAAAAATGCGATGCTCCGAACCTCGATGTGACCACTGCGGCGCATGGGTCGGAGCGAGGGTCGGACCAATGATCGAGGGGGCTTTGCTATGGTCGAGGATCAATGATCCCCGTTATGTCCATACCCTAAGAAACTGCTCCACCTCTGGCAATCCAACGGTGCCCAAACCGCTGAGCCAAATACTCGCGTACTTGTACAGCAAAGTGAGCCGGCGCTCCATCATGCTGAAACCACATTTGCTGTCTAACGTTTAGTGGAACATTTTCAAGGAGTTCTGGGAGAACTTTCTCCAAGAAACGCAGATAAATAGGTCCTGTTAACCGTTCCGGTAGAAGGTATGACCCAATTAAATAATCATTAACAATGCCTGCCCATACGTTGACAGACCAACGATTCTGTTGTTTTCTTGAAAAAATTGCATAAAGATTTTCTTCGTCCCAAACATGGCTATTCCTACTATTAAAAATTCCGTCTCTTGTGAAAGGGACTTCATCGGTCCACAAAACATATCGTAAAAAATTTGCTTGTGCAATGATGTGATTCAGAAGCCATCAACAAAATTGAACTCTAGGATGATAATCGGCTGCAGTCATACCTTGAACTTTCTGGAAGTGGTAAGGATGGAGTTGTTGCTCGTGTAGTACCCGCCAGACAGAAGCGTTACTCGTATTCATATTCTTAGCGACGTCACGTGTGCTATTTTATGGTTCATCGGCAACTCGCTGAAGCACCTCTTCTTCAAATTCGAGCGTTCTTACGGTTCGAGCAACACCAGTATCATGCATCTTGGTCTTAAACATGCCTGTCTCAGCGAGGCGTCGATGAACCGAAATAAACTTTTTGTATCCAGGCTGCTGTCGTTCAGGATAACGTTCATGATACAACCGCGATGCTGTTCGTGCATTGCAGTTTGTTACTCCGTATGCCAAATGCATATCCGCCAATTCTTGATTGGTAAAGTTTTCCATTAGCAATAAATGTTTAAAAATTGTATGCTATAAAATTTTTAAACACGACAGTGAGGATTGACATTGATAAGCGTTGATTTTAAACAATTGTTGTTATGGTATCATGTACAAAAGGTAAAAATAAATGCACCAGATCCTATTTAGGTAATTAATGTTTTTTATAAGTTTTAACGCGTCTTAGGGCCGTAGTGGCGTAGTGACGCATTTCCGGACATGGGTTCCTATACTCAAATGGATTTTACTGTTGCACTGAACAACCCCCAGAAGTTTGATCCCATATTTCTGAAACACCTTGTAGATTCGGTTAGAATCTTAGAATATAAATTACTATCACATTTTTATTAAAACATGTAAGCGCATTAAAACACAGTGTTTTATTTAAGAGAGCAAGAAATAACCCAGAAAACGGGTCGTAGAAAAGCCCACGCCAAAACAATACCTTTAAGTCTTTATGTTTGCGACCAGTCTTCAACTTTTTAAATTTAGAGATGGATTTAATTGTTGTTAATTAAATTCATCTAAATTATTAGTAAGCAGTCCTTTCTGTTTAAAAACCACAAAGCTTAGAAAATGGATGTTGCACATTTTCAATTTTATGAATATGTTCACTATAGTAATAATGTTCAAAAAATAACAGGGGGAAGGACAATTAAGAACCGCATTGTCTAAATTCCTGATTTGATAAATTCAGTTATTACATTTTCTGGATCGGGTTCTCTTTTAAGTCGCTGCAATTTTTATGTTCGCCAAACACATGACTAGGAGCATTTAAAATGTCTTTGCGCAGATGATCTATTTTTTGCTCCAAGGAAAATGGGTCTTTTTTGTTCTATATTTAATTGCGCAATTTATCGAGGACGTTATTTTTAATATATTTTTCTCAATTTTTCTTCGAACTGTAATATTAGCCAATGAGGCTTTCCGACAAAGTTCTTGCAATTTATAAACAAAATTTCGCAAAAGATGATTTTTGCATTCAATTTTTGGAACGGTTTTTTGATATGGACAGCTTTCTAAAATTGTCTTAAAAACGTTAATATCGCCATCTCCTATGAACTGTGTGTATCTGATGTTATACATTTCTTCACTTCTTTTGAAACCCTCCATTAAAATTGCAGCTTCCATGCCGGTGGATGAGCCTTGATAACTTTTGATTTTGAACACATATGATTTATTGCAGAAAGATACTTGCTATCACATATGGTGAAATACTTGTTTTTAATGCCTAGATAAAGAAATTTATTAGTTTTAAACCTTACAAATTGTATAATTATTAAATAAATTAATAAAAAAATCAGAGGCTTAGAAAAGCATATACACTACCGAAATTTCAAGAAGAAAAAGAAATTCAAATTTTCCGCCAACATCTTGTCAAGCTATACCTGACAACATTGGATCGGGTTCCTGCAGACAGACGCTACTATTTGAGGTCACCATCTCTCAGACAAAATGTCAAATAAATTTTCCAATTTTTCATACAATATTTATTTTTCTTAATTTACTGAATATTTTTAAATTTTTACTTTTGTTTTAGATGGTAACTAATAATATATACTTTGAGACTAATCAACAAACTTTTCAGAATAAAAAATATATTCTGAGCAAAAAAGTTAATGAAAAAACGAAAATTGGCAACGTAGAATACCTCATATGTTTACAATGCAAGTATCCAAGGTTGCATGTGTCTGAAGCTAGCGTCCGATCGATATCCAGCAACCAAAATCGAGAACGCAGCATATATCGTTTCCCAGCACCCTATATATAATGTTCCCAAGGAATTTTATAAATTTTTTTTGTCCAGATATTAACAATGAATATAATGAACTATACAATCGATTTCTGGTGGTTACAAACCTCTACAAAGTAAGGTTTTTTTTGTCAAAACCAATTAAAAAAATCGAGAGTTTTAGGACCTTTTTTTCATTTCTGTAACACTCGACTTTTTAATTAATTTTCACAAAAAACCTTAGTTTGTAGAGGTTTGTAATCACCATAAATCGATTTAGTTATTTGAAGAGTGGTCGAGCTAACTGATCTAAGTGCCAATATTAAAAATTGCTAGAAATCAAAGAAAACTTGACAAATAAGAAAAATAAAACAAATGTACTTTTTTTATGGATAATTGGCTTTATTAACAAACACAGAGATAAACTAAAACAAATCTTCTGTGGTAAGACATGAAAGAAACTCCGTAAAGCAAAATAAGTGACGAAATAACGGAAATGATCTAAGTCCACAAAAGTAGTAAATGATTAAAAATCTAAAATAGTGGTAAAAAATGCCCTATAGTGCTGATCGATGTACTTTAGCATTGCGCGAAGGTCTTTTTTCTTACTTTCTGTATGGCCTGGAAGGTCTAGCAGCCGCAATTGCCGTTGTGACATCGTTTACTGTCTGAAGCTTAGACATCTGAGCGTTTTGCTTGTTTCTCGATAAGGACAAAATCTCTATCTGAAGACGAAAAACTATGGCCGGAAACTAAAAGTTTATGTTCGATGGTCTCGAAATGGCCATTGGCTACTAATAAAATGTATAAGAAAATCAACATTCGGTTTTTTAATTGCCCTGCGCAGTTGTCACTCCATATACATAGTTTTCGCTTATAAGTTGAAAGCTGACCTGTGTTCAAGGCTTGTAGAAGACATGATGCCAATTGGTTGCCACCTCGGCCCGACAGTCCTTCATGCCAGATGCACAAATTCAAATTCAAATTCAAATATGCTTTATTGTTTGAACAAAAAATTGTTATAAACAAAGCTTCACCTAATCCTAAAGAGTTACAAGATTAAAATTATATTTAAAAATACAAGTTACAATGACGGATCAAAGTTAAACAGTTAAAATTTACATTTTTTTTTTTGAATTAATAAAATCAACTATAACTAACTTTTCTTAACTAAGTACAGTTCAACATCTAGGGTTAAAAAAAGAAAAACATTTAAAACAAACAGGTTAGGAAAAGAGCTAGGTCTCCCTTAATTAATTAAAATCCGATTGTCGTTGAAATATTCAGCCACAGAGTAATAAGCTCGACCACTCAGAAATCTCCTCAAGAGAAACTTAAATTTGATGAGAGATTTTGCCCCTCTAATGTCCTCTGGTAGGTGGTTAAAGATTTTTATACCTTCATAAAAAATTGATCTCTTTACCAAGGCAGATGTTGGAATGGGAAGCCGCAAATTATTCCGCTGGGGAGTGACATATCGTGGATTCTGTAGGACAAACCTGTATTGATGGGAGAAAATAAGGCATGCCACCTCCTGTATGTATAGGCAGTAGATTGTAAGAATGCCCTCCCTGATAAAATATGGTCGGCATGATTCCCTAGGTGATATCCCGCTTATATAACGCACAGCACGTTTCTGTAGAACAAACAACATCTGTAGAAGATAGTTGCTTGCACTACCCCAAACAAAAACCCCGTCACATTATCCCATCTGACGTATCTTGCACATGTATTCCAAAATTGTAGCATGACAACTGGCGGCTGTAATACATACTACTATGCGTTAATTTTGGTAGGGAAAAAACCTTCCGCAGATCCATGGTAATGGTACAGGTATCGCTACCTGGAAGAGTACTACTCGCACTGTCTTCTTGAATGACCTTTAGAGCTTTATCTGCTTTTCTATGATGCAACTCCAGCTCGTTTTTAGCTTTTCTTGATACATTAAAGTCTATGTCCTTGCTTCTTAAAAAAAGTAAGTCACAAGTCTTGCACGTATCAACTCTAGGTCTTCTAAAAGAAAGATTTGGAAAATCCTTTATAAAAACTCTTCTATAGAATATTCTTTTTCACTTTTTGAACGGCTGTAGTGGCTCTCGTCCCTCGGAAAGCTGTTGATGTGGTATTTTACCATCTGTTCATCATGAAGAGTGTACTTGAATTTTTTACAACCTCCTCGTTTATCCTTGAAGGTTGTATGCCCCTCTTTTTTACGCCTAACAAGCGTGGTAATCTTTTGCGGACTGATAGCAAATATTTCCAAAAACGTTTTTTTACATACCCTTTTTACGTTACCTTGCCCATCTGGAACAGCAAAAGCTATGGTACATTGTCGTCTGCTTTCTGCTGAATCATCATAGGTACCATGGCGGCGACGTTGGACTGGTAAAACTCGCAATAATCCCATGAGATAGCTGCCTTGCTGGTTGAGTTCAAGGCCATGGTATAGATCGAAAAGCTTAACTTTCATATCAATCACATCCCTACAGCTAAATTTACATTTACAGGTGATCTGAAATTAAAAAAATCTCAGGGTAATGTAACTATCGGCTACAAAGATCTGACTATCGGGGCGCGCCGCGAGCGGTCTAAAATTTCAAGCGAAATATCGGTAAAAATCTCGTACTAACCTCATTTTTGGGAACGGCTTTTCCAGGTTTTTGCAGCTTTGATTTTTGTGTAACATAAGATTTTCCACTCAATCTAGCTTCACTCTATTTTTTTCTTATGATTTCGTAACATATAAATACACAGACAATAACAATCGAATCTAACGACAAACCAACCAAGAATATCGACCTGCATACCGGCACTTAGATCAATTAGCAAAGAATATGATGCCGGATATAGAGGTGCCCCATCTTTGGACTTCGTTTGCAAGCCCTAGGGTGACATTGGCACTTAGATCTCATAGTAGGATATTGGCGGTGGCACATAGAATATATTGAGATAGAGAAAAAAAAATGTATATTTTGGCACTTAGATCATTTAGCTCGACCACTCTTCATTTATTGTTAATATTAGGACAAATAATAATAATTAAAATTCCTTGGGAATTCCAGGAGATACGGGTATTATATAGATTAAATAACAGCGGGCGCGGACTATAAATAGGTTACTGGCAAACGACATATGCTGCGTTCTCGATTTTGGTTGCTGGATATTGACCAGACACTAGGTTCACACGCATTATTTTTGAGGCGTTTACTGGTTCGAATAAGCCAAAAATTTTCCAGATTATCACAATATACTTAATTACACTTTTTTATTGAAATTTTCAAAAAAAAATGAAGGGAAAAAGCTTAATTTTGGTATCCAATACTCAATAGATACCTCACAAATATGTTCATATATATTTTCGCCTGTGAAAAGAACGATTTGAACTTTCTTTTTCCCAATATATGTGACCCACTTCATGCTCCTTTATTATTTTTCAGCAAAAAGGAACTTTTTAATTTTATTATTAATTAAAAAACGCACTGAAATCACTCAAAATATCCTTTTAATACTATACGAAAGTTACCCATACAAACGTAAATAACGAGCGCTTGGAATACTGAGCATGTTTATCAACAAATTATCCCCTTTGGCCCCATGTGTAGATGGTGCGTTCAAGCCAAAAGAGCCAATGTTTATTCTAGTGTATTTAATGTTCTAAGGAACGTACCAGCGAACAGTATAGCAAATGAAAGGAAGCAATATTAAAAATCCCTAGAACATCCTTTAATAAAGCCAAGCATTTGTACGATTTAGTTGCTACATCTCAAATATGTGGAATGAAACTTATACCGCTGTCAAGTAAAACCTCCAGATCCCTGATTTGATCAACGGATTCCAGCATAGCATCACCTATGAAATACGAGTGATTCCAAGGTACCCTACACTTATTAAAGCATATTGAATAACATTTCCTAGCATATAAGTCCATACCATTCTTAGAGCACCAACTACATCTGACTGAAACTTGAAACAGTCATCTGTAGATGTAAAGAGGAGAAAAGGGTTTTGAAAGCACTCCGAGTGAGACCCGAATCTCATGTGACTCATAACCAAGCACTTTAACAACCTGTGTTCGATCAGTTAATTATGTCTCAAGCCGACAATACCTGTTTTCATGAGTTTATAGAGTAACAACCCATGATTTAGCCTATCAGTATACAAAGCATGTGCTTGTCAGCTCTCCTCCAAGGACTCAGTCAAGAATTCAACAAAACAAAGGACATTCAGTTCACTAGAACGCCCAGCAATGAAACCTAATTGCTGATCAAATAATTGGCCCTAAACAGCAGGTGTAAAGGAGCTCACAAATCCTTCAAACATCTTTGGGATGGTACTAAAAATGTTTGTTGGTCAAACTGAAAAAAAGGATATAGCACGATACAAATTGAGGATATCAAATGATGATACCCAAAAGGTGATTAACTTTGAAACTTTGAATTAAATGTGAATGTTGGCCACAAATTCCTATTTCCTAAATCAAGTTGGTTTATTAAATATTAACAAATGATAGAAATTAGATCGTCTGGTTAAGTCTTTGACTCTTCTGGTTAATGAAGGTTGCACGACAGGTTCTGTGCATAAGCATATTCATGGACAAATACTTACTTACTTCAGATGAATATTTCACATTAATTAGTATTTTGTCTCTCATTTTATTCCTATAAATATTCAAATGATAAACATAAAATTATATTTATTAGATAGTTCACGGATGTGAAAAAGCACCCAGCTCGTTAGTTTAGCAAAATATGATGTGATTTCTAATACCCGGTAAGGTATTTTAATGTGTGCTTTTTGAATAATAAATTGCAACAGTAATAGCGGCGAGGTCACTACAGCTTTAAATGAAACGAAACAAGTGGGCAGCATTTTAATAATAACTTAATAAGCGAGAACACAGACCGCAATTTCGCTACGCCAACGTTGTTCGTGATAAGATTCAGAACCGACAAATAGGGAAAATTTAATTTTACTTTAGGGACCTAATAGCGGGCGTGATTCTCTTTTATTTTATTATTAGAAACGCGAAATTATACCACTATAAAGTAGTTTTAGCTATAGGTTATATTTTCAGTTTATTTAGTCTGTGGTCTTAGTCTTGCAAATGCAAATCAAGTTCGTTTAACACGTTTAGTGCTGATGACGTCTAAAGGCGGCATGTGCTTCTTAGCAGGCGCATGACGCTTTTGAACGTCATCGACACGAGCGTTTTATTGCTTCAGTGCGTCGTTAAGCCGCGTACTCATTAACGAACTTGTAACTGTAACTGCAACAGTTACTGTATCAAAGGAACTACTGTAACCATGTTCTTTGCTCTCGCGACCCTCTCGATCCGCATTGTTCGCCGTGAGCTCAAGCCGCCATGTCGCAACCAGATATGATAGCCAGTGCTGCTTTTATTTTAATAGATAATAATAATAATAATAATAATAAATGCCTTTATATTACGAAAATAGTTACAAAAGTTATTATCTAAAAATGCGGCGAGATCTAACCTGGGGCTACTCTATCTAACCGCACTGCTAACTTAACATACGAAAGCATAACAATGTAAATAATAAATAAATTGAATTAAATGTAAATAATAAATAAAAACATGCAGAAAAAAAAAAGAAAAAAAGAGAAGCCTAAAATTATAAGAAACCTAAAATAGAATTTTGCTTATATCACATAACGTAATTAATTATTAAAATAATTATAATTATTTCTAGTTTATAAAAGAAAAAAGTAATAAGTGATATAACTTAAAATTAAATGAAATATATATTTTTTATATTTTAGTTATTAGTTCGCAGTGTTTGAAAAGTAAGATTTGACAGCTTTTCGAAATAAGACAGCCGAGGTTTTAGCTTTAAGGTTATTTGGCAATGAATTATATACCTTAACCGCACTATAACTGAAAGACCCTTGGAATTTGGAAGTTCTATGATTTGGTATCAAAAGGTTTGCAGAGTGGCGCATTTCACGGCCATGTATGCTGTTATGACTGGATAATTTGTCATATAGATATTGGGGAAGTTTATTATGGAGTACCTTATAAACAAGAACAGCCATATTGATTTTATAACGTTCATCCAAATTCAACCAGCCAGAGGCAAGAAATAACGGGGTGACGTGATCAAATTTTCTTCTATCGTAGCAAAACTTTAGGCAAGCATTTTGTAGCTTTTGTAGGCTTAACTTGTCCTTTTGAGCAAGAGCTGGCCAGAAGAGTACACTACCATAGCTAATTAAAGAGAGAACCAACGAATCACTTAATTTGAGTTTAACATCAGAAGATAAAATATCCTTATGCATGTATAGAATTCTCAATTTATAATAGGCTTTTTGTAAAATACTGGAAATATGTTTTACAAAATTAAGCTGATTATCAAGAAGAATGCCTAGGTTCCTTTCGCAGTCAGATGGTTGTATAATATTTTCATCGATAATAACATTTAAATTCAAATGATAAGATTTAGGCATTCCAAAAAGTAATAGTTTAGATTTAGTACCGTTGAGAGCCAGCCCATGAAAATTAGACACCTGTACAATTTGATTTAAATCGGTATTAATGCGTGCTAAGCCAGTATTCAGTTCATTTATCGGAAAAGCTGAGTAGAGTTGGACGTCATCTGCATATTGGTGAGACTTGCAGTTATGCAGGAATTCAGAAAAATCACAAGTATAAATCGAAAATAGTAGTGGCCCCAAAATGCTGCCTTGAGGAACTCCCTGATTAATATTTAAATATTCTGAAAAGGTGGAATTTAAGCGCACTCTTTGCTTTCTATTACTTAAGTAATCACAAAGTAGACTCAGCGCCGACTCGTGTAATCCAAAATATTTTAGTTTGGTAAGAAGAAGAGAATGATCCAGAGTATCAAACGCTTTGCTATAGTCCAGCAGCACTAATGCAGTAACCTCTCTATTATCCAAAGCACTAAAAATATCATCACATACATGCATTAATTGAAAAAGAAAAACGTCCTCGGCGATGGTGGTCTCATGCGCTGTATAAAGAGAGAAGTGGATCTTGATTATTTGCAGCTTTGAAGATGCAACAAATTAGCGGACACTACAAAAATTTTACCCGCATGAGTCCAACGGATTTTGAATATTGTATTAATTTAATTGGTCCAAAGATTCAGAAAATGAATACTACTTGCAGGGAAGCAATAACCGTTCAAGACATACTAGGAGTGACATTAAGGTATTTGGCGACCGGCGATTCTTTTACAAGCCTGCAGTATTTATTTCGAATATTTAATTATCGTAATTATTTTTTTCTTGCAGATATCTGCAGTCCTATTACGGAACCAATTTCAGCCCAATCATCTTCTTTCAAATGCCTTTTATAATAATCCTTATGTTTTTGATCCCATATCACAGGCATCTTTTTATAATTTTCAATTAAGGCCAAAACGTTTTCTTCATCCCACGTAATCATATTTTTTTGGTTGCAGCGTTGCACGGCACACGCGAACCTCGCAAAACAACGTCCACGAACCAACTGAGAATTCCTTTGTGTTCGTTGCAAGCGGCTCTGCGCGTGCTCGCGAACTCTGTTCGGTACACGTCCACATTACTGACTTTGGTTACTGTAACAGTTGCAGTTACAGTTACAGTTCGTGAATGAGTACGCGGCTTTAGCCTTTGAGCGAGAGTATTGTGTGGTCGTCAGTCTGTAGTATAAGAACATACAGGGTGTTTCGGAATTATGGCTTAAGGGTTCAATTTTGCGAATGGATTCAATAAAATCGAGGCCAACATAAATACATTTTATTTAGCGGTAAGGCTCAATTTACCCTTAATGGAATTAATAACCGATACAATGAACATCGGTGGTCAGATGAAAATCCTCATGCCACGTTTGAACGAAACTTTCAACATCGATTCAGTGTTAACGTGTGGTGTGGAATGCTAAACGACCAGTTGTTTGGTCCTTTTGTATTACATGAGCGTCTTACTGGAGAAGGATATTTACGCTTTTTGAAGACCATTTAATGCACATGTTGGATGATGTTCCGCTAATTGTTCGAAGCCGAATGTATTTTTAACACGATGGAGCCTCTCCTCATTTTAGTCGCCGAGTGCGTAATTTCTTAGACAATCGTTTTCTTGATCGTTGAATTGGCAGAGGAGGACTTCAAGTTTGACCACCGAGGTCACCAGACTTAAATCCACTGGATTATTGCCTCTGGGGGTGGATGAAAGCTTTAGTGTACGAAACACCAGTAGAAACACTCCACAATCAAATTTTGAATGCTTCAAGTATTATTAAAAACAATCCCCAAGCAATTAAATGTGCAACACGAGCGCTTAACAAACGTATTGCAGCTTGCCTTAAAGTTGGTGGGGGTATTTTCGAAAACATTATAAATTACTCGAATTTTGTTTTTTACTAGTATGTGTGTTCCTTTTAAAGTAAGAACAACTTTAGAACCGATTATTTCAAAAACGGTTGAGAATCAAATTAAAACATATGGGTTAATTTATCTTATTTTGACTTTCTGAACGTGTTCCCAAAATATTTCCCTTTCCTCCCGAAACATCCTGTATATCGTGAAAATTGTTGTCAGTTCGGATTCACCATGGACGATAGTAAGGCAGGCCCTTCGGGAATAAAGAAATGGAAAGTTATTCAAAAAGTGCAAAAAACATGGCGGAATACTGAGGAGTATTCCGCCACTGAGGAGCAGTTATATCATATTTAATGTATTCTGACGATGACGTGAATGATCCGGACTATTTAGAGTCAGATTTAAATGATTCCGAGTCAAACCAAGGAGATAGTGATTTCGAACAAGAAGTGGATGTTTCAACGAGGTATGATGATTTGGATATCGGCAACTTAGATTTTCTGCAAGCGCCCACACGTCTTCTTCCCGTTGGACGCCCTCCTCTCAGACACCACCCCTTCAGACGTTGCCTCTCCCTATGATATGGAATTCTGTAGGCTTTATAAGATAAGGCCCCTTATTGATTATTTCAATTGAAGAATGAGTGATATTTATTGTCCAGGTAGAGAATTGTCGTTGGATAAATCCATGGTGTTGTGGCATGGCAGACTTGTGTCAGTACATAAAAAACAAAAGACTGTGCTGCAAATATCACACCAAAAAACAAAATGCTTAACATCCGAAGAAGCTCTAGGCAGCTTGAAGCAGTGCATCTTCCACTTATAACTTCATACAATAAAACGCAAATATTGTCATCATACTAGGTATGATGATATGATATATTTCTTGTGCAAAAAATCAAATGTTTCATTAAATCCAACTAAGCGACTTATAAAAACTGATGATTTAAGAGACATTTTGGTTAAAAGCGACATTTTTTGCATGTCAGCCGAATAGACTTGGTATGTCTCGTTATATGCATTTTTGGTTTCATTTTAATATGTAATTCTAGCTACGTTGAACGTATAAAGTGTGATGCGTATTAAAACTTTCAAAACCGGTGTAAACAGTATTTGAATCGTTTGTCTTATCCTTGTAACATTCTTCTTTATGAAGTTTATTTAGTTGACAACTCAAGCAACACATCATTTATTATTATCGTTATTTATTTAACAATTTTTTAGTAAATTTTTGGTTTTGGTATATTTATCAACCGTATCTAGTCAAGGTATGTTTATTAAACTGTAGAATATACGTATATCATATATGATTCTCTTTACAAAAGGGGGAAAATGTCGGCATTTGAAAAAATTGATAAGACATTTACATAGCTAGTCTTTACACTCGATATGTGATAAAATGACTCCCAAATCACACATATGCCATTGTGTACGATACGAAATACTTTTTATACATGTATATATCTTATAGTGTAATAATGGAATATCATACACAAAAAAGTTTAGAAAAAAATAGGAAATACAATAACGTATATGAAACAATAATTATACGAAATAATATAAAAAAAATTAAAAAAACTCACGAATCTAAATTTGCTCAAAAATAAAAAGGGATTTAAAAAATAAAATTTATTTTAGAAAAATGCAGTGGTGTACATTTTTTTTTTTTGATGATGTTTACGATAAATCACTTATGGATGGCACTGGTAAAAATTAATTTTTTTCTTTATAGAGGGTGGCCCATCGAAAACAGTCCAGCAAGGTTTGGGGCCCTTTTTTAAAAAAAATTAAAAAGTGCTCGGACCCGTCGATTTTTGATTTTAGGGGGTTAATTTTTCTAATACTTTCAACTCCTTGGCGGGGGTTGCAACCACCCTTAAATAGGAGTGTAGGTCAAGTAGTAGGTTATTTTAAAGGTCTTTTTATTCTAGTTACAGCTGCCAAGTTAGAAATTGCTAACTTGAGTTTTCGCAGTATGACAGCTTGTCAAAGATTTTGAAACAATATTCAATTTTCTTTAGAATAGCGCTTTGTTTTTTAAATTTGAACTAGGCATCGCCAAGCAATGGAATTCTAAACATTTTACTAGATATTTTAAGTGTGTAAGTAAATAATTGTTTTTAAACTATCAAACATCAGTCAACAATCCGACTTTATCTTCATTAAACAAGTTGATTTGAATTAGTTATTCATAGTGGATTTATCCCATAGGCGCGGATATCGAGGACAACCAGAAAACACGTGCCGTTGACGTATGTGACATGTAGCCTGTCCAAGCGTTAGTCTGGTAAGAACCAACGGTTACTGTCAAAAATGTCCAATGACGTCACGGTTAAGGCTATCGCTGAGATGGGATGTTTTAATTTGCGGTCGATCGGTTATTTGTTTACATGTATATTTTGTGGCGCTGTATTGTGTACATGGACGTTGTTCTTAAAACTTCATTATTCTTCTGGATGGAGTTTGAACAAAACCCACTTGTGGTTTTACAATTTTTAGAAAATATTGAGCATAATACATTTTTAGTATATTTTGGCAAATAAAAATAATATTATAGTAGTTTTTGTTTGTTTATACAATCCGTTTTTGAATTTTTTTTATTTGTCAGCTGTCAACCGCTATAACTTTGCTTCTAAGCAGGTTTACTAGCGGTTAAACCGATGACGTCTCTCGATAAATACCAAATATCGCTTGTATGAAGCGGTATTTATTTTTGGTTTTAACCACCCCTCAGGCTTGGACAGGCTAATGACAGTGAGCACTGACCGATGACAAGTAAATCATAACCTCAAAGTTAAATGTAAACAAATTCAAAAATATAATCGAAATATTGTGTACAAGGTGTAATTATGACCATTATAGAGATTATGAAAAATGCACCAGCAATATTAGGTGAAGTGTGGTGCCGGCCATCGACGGATGTACCAAATAACCCGTAAATGTTAATGTCTACTTTCACAGGCATGCAGTAAACAAATCATTTTACCTAGAAACAAAAATGTTTTATAGGGATGGTTTTGACAAGGAATTATTTCACTTTTCATGTTAATAATTGTACTTAACTGCCTCACCTTTCTTGACATGTCAATAGTCTAGCTGCATCTAGACTCAAAACCAATGTTCTTTCTTGTCCTTTTAAACCTTATTTAATTACCCTTCTACGTCAAAGTAAAAGACAACACTTACACGGGTAAATCTTCAATAAAAACTCATTAAACTATAAAGTCCACATAAACCACCCGAATTTATTGGAAATCATAGTCTAAATTTGCACGTAACACTTAAGTAACCCATCCCCTTAAGTACTTCAACTTGTGTTATAAAAGCAGAGGATAATTTGCACAAGGGTTTCAGCCATATTCTCGAAAATTTAATTATAACTGGTAGTAAATAGCGACACGAAATTTGCGGAAATATTACTTGCCTTGAAGAAGCCTATACGCAGAAATACGTGTTGGCAAGCACCATCTCTTTTTTCCTGCTTTCCTATTACCGACAAACCTAGATTAGGCTTAACATTTAAGATGCCGAACTAACTTTATTAATAAAATATTACATATTTTCAGTAAGCATTAAGTATGCATACCTTGTAAGCATTATGCATCACAAATATTAAATAATTCTCTTTAGATTCCCCTCATAAGATATTATAAGTGGCCCCCTCGCTAACCTTGAAAATTCATCATCTGGAACTAAACAGGCCTTATCAAATAATGATCATTTTGGTTACGCTACGTAAAGTAACCAAGTCAAGGCTCATCCTTTCTTAGAATCGTTTCTTTTGTTGGTTTTGGCTGAAAATTTACTTTTAGTAGCTATTCTATACGCAGTGGGTTCCTCATGTTTGTGTATGTAAATGTATTTATTCACAGAAACGCAAAGATTAAGATAAGAACAATTTAAAATGTTCTCTAGGCATGGTTTGTGATATCAAGTCTGAATTGATATTTAACCCTTAACCCTTAATGTGAAAATTTTAACATAATTCGAAACATATGGACCAGGATACATAAAAATTGAAATTAAAAAAGAAAAATGACTTCATGATTCAAATACATTATCATTCTAAATATTGGGCGACCTAAAGGATCTTTAGCAAATAGTTGAAGCATATCTAGACATGGGAAGACTTCATGATTGAAGACAGCATAAAAAGTCCAATTAAGCTCGACGATATCAGTGTTTCTGTAACTTAAGTTATTGAAATTGGACAATTTGTCTATTATAAACGTAATTTTGAAATCTGCCTAGTTACAGTTTCTTGAAGCATTTCACTATCTACTAAAAATTCCAAATGTCTGATTTAATCGAGTTATTTCCCATACTCCTGCCATATGCCGTTAGACTTGGCAACCCTTTGATAATGTCAAGTGCCACAAGAAAAACATGGTTTTGCCACTGAAAACCATGTTTTCCCTGGAATATGTTCATTTCTGCTTCTAAGGGATCATCGGATCTAGTTTGCTGTTGATTACCCAGAGGTTCATCTAGTTCTAACAGTTCACTGTCTGAACTCAATTCTTCATCGCTGGAGTCTCCACTTTCTTGAATAACGTAATCTGGGTCTTCGTCCGAATTATCTACAACATCTTCAGCCTATATTGATCAGGTAAGTATAAATTGTCAGTGTCGGAACCGCAGCATTATATGTATTTTCTCAGCAAAATCTGGGTCAGCCAGTATGCCCTGCCATATTAATAACATTAAAAAAACAAAATTTCAACTGTCTCTAATTCAAAAACTACTTAATTAAAGTATATCATGCATGACATAAAATTTCTTACAATTTTATGAAGAATCTAAAAATCAAATAATATATAAGGTCTTCCATTTAAAAAAACATAAATTTCTTCTGCCACGCCTTTTGTGAACATATTGGTGGAACATATTGAACATATTGTTGTATGAGTCAAAACATGTTCAAAATGAAACCCTTTTCACCCCCTGTACATAAAAAAAAAATATTTTTTCTGCTTCAAAAATACAGTCACAATGGAGGAAGGGAGTACGAAATGGACACGTTATATATAAAGAAGGAAGTTCAATAAAATGTAAACAAGAAAGCGCCATCTTGTAACGATATTGCAAATACCCAGAAATCAGCTGATTTTCCGTCATTCCGGAATGACACAAATAGTACACCGCACGACATCTCGAAGGTTAGCGGAAATTTGCCGGAACAGCGTTCTGCCGAGTATATAAGGAGCCATATCGCCGATAACTGTCAGTTCAGTGAAGTAAAGTTCGAAGTATTGGCGCGAGATTTAAATAGTTGTAAATACATAAAGCAAAAATAAATATGTATGTCTATTAGTCGTGAGTGATCATGCTTTCATAGTGGAGTGTGCAAATAAATTAGTTGACTATTTCTAATTGTTTTAATTCACACCTAACGAACAGGAAAAACGCTACAATATATTAAGTAATAATTGACACATAAGACCGAATGGTATTAAAATGCAATTTTATGTGGTGGAACTAAAAACTATAAAAGAAATTCCTCTTAATACAAACTATACAATTATATACCCTGTTTTAACTCCTTCGAGGGCCGATAACCGCAAAATCCAAACTTAAGTCGGAAGTCGGCTCGAATAGAGTAACGATCTTAGGATGCTAGTGAAATTAGTTCCTTTGTTCAAATGAAATTAATTTGGACCGGGATTAACAGGCCCCCTTTTCGGTTCACGGAAATTGTTCTTCATCAAACAGTCCTTATGTTCGCTAATAATGAAATGGAAATGAAATCCAGTAAATTGATTATGCCTATTTGTCCATAATACGCCTTAAGCGCTGTTCGTTGCTTGTATATAGTTAGACGCAAATTTATAAACAGCGTGGCATACGGGTTGAGGTTTTTGAGTTAAACTGATTTAGTTTGAATAAGAATATTTTTTATTTGTTTTTATTGGAATAATATTTCATCCCTTTTATGTATTTTCCTTTAAGAAACAACGTATGTCATCCTTAAACACCGCTAAAAAATCACAATAAGAAATCTCAAGTATTCAAGTGTTCTACGGCAAAAATCAATTCCTACATATTTGAGGCGTAATTGAAATTGGTGAAAGGTTCTCATTTATTTGTACATCCTTTCACTGGCTCTAATTGGAGCCATTATATCCTGATTGGTAGTCTTAATACCTTCAAGCATCTACTAACTAGGGAGCAAGCAGTTATTTTGGCACTCAATAGTTGTTATTAACATTTTTGTTTTATATTACGTGGGATGGTTTTAGATGTACCCGATCCAACATTTTG
Source organism: Anthonomus grandis grandis (assembly GCF_022605725.1). Taxonomy (NCBI): domain Eukaryota; kingdom Metazoa; phylum Arthropoda; class Insecta; order Coleoptera; family Curculionidae; genus Anthonomus; species Anthonomus grandis. Next base: position 21,460,809 of record NC_065560.1, read on the forward strand.
GGAAATTCATCATTTAAAAATCTTTGACTACTCAGCCGTTTTTTCAACAGAAAATAATCCGAGGGTGCTAAATCTGACGAGTAGGGTACATGAGGTACCAAATTAAACTTTATATCGTTAATTTTGACTATATAATATATGCGATGTACCGAACTTTTTAAATTGCCTACTATGTCTGTTAGTTCGCGCACTTTCAGTCGACGATCATCCAGTACCTCTTTGTGGATTTTCTTCACCGTTTCTGGAATCGTCACCTCATTTGGTCGGTCATTGCAATGTTCTTGGCAGCTTGTTATAATTTTTGTTAACTAGTCACGCATACTTTACTACGAAAACACGATCACTCACGACTACTAGGGATGTTTACTCTTACTATATTTATTTGCAACTATTTAAAACTTGCACCAATATTCCGAACTTTACTTCACTAAACTGAGAACTCACAACTAACTGAACTAACGGCGATGCGGCTCCTTATATACTCGGCAGGATGTTGTTCTAGAAAATTCCTGCTAACCTTCGAGACGTCGTGCGATGTACCGTTTGTGTGATTCCGGAATGACGTAGAATCAGCTGGTCTCTCGGTGTTGACAATATGATTTCCGTAGGTGTAATATCGAGAATTGACCAACTTATTTTATTTCTGTGATTTTCTACGCTTCGATATTTTGTACGGATTACTATTGACCCCCGAAGACTTTTGTAATGAAAAATATATACACAATCCGAAAGAACGTACGGTACTCTGTGGTGAAGCGAAATCTTGTACTCTGTGATATTATGTAACCTTGATGTCTTGTATTTTTAGTGAATCTGTACCGCCATATAAAATTAACTTTCTTTTCTCAATTTTTTTACTCAAAATTTGAATATCGAAACCAACTTTTAGTCCCGAAACCCTATGTGTATCAATTTTTGCATATTTAACCTCATTTACGAGGGTCATTTGAAAAGTTCCTGGCCTTACCGCCAAAACGTCACTGTATATTCGAGATCTCTTGCTTACCGATAGATGGCCTTTACATATGTATGGCATAAAAATTTCAAGTAATATCGGTCCGTGTACAAAATACATGGTACTCGTCCATCGTCAAGTTGATAGTTGACAATTTTTTAAACAAATGGATGAAATCGAATATCGCGTGGTGATAAAGTTCCTCTATTTGAAAGGGAAAAAAACGCAGGAAGTAAAAAAAGAGTTAGATTTCGTGTATGGTGAATCTTCGCCCTCATTTACAACCATGAAACATTGGATGGCCGAGTTTAAACGCGGTCGTACGAGCAAGAAATTGCTGAGGCTTGCGGGATATCGACTGAATGGGTGCATAAGATTTTACATGAGAAAATTATCCGCGCGATTGTTGACAATCGACTAAAAGCACGTACGGATGGACATGTTGCGCGAGATTCTTCAGTTGTTTCAAAAGAATCGTGTTGAGTTTTTACGCTGATTAATTACTGTCGACGGAACACGGATCCATCACCATACTCCGGAGACTAAACAACAGCCAATGCAGTGGATTGAGGTCGGGAAACCAACTCTGAAGAAGGCAAAGGTTCGTTCTTTCTGCCGGAAAAGTGATGGCGGCAGTTTTTTGGGACAGCCATGGTGTAATTATGGTTGATTACCTGTAAAAAGGGAAAACCATCAATGGACCCTATTATGCTGCGTTATTGGATCGATTTAAGGCGGAACTCAAGAAGAAACGACCACAATTGGCGAAGAAGAAGGTGCTGTTTCACCAGGATAACGCGCTAGTCTACACGTGCATGGTCGCAATTGCGAAGTTGGAAGAATTGAAGTTCGAATTGCTTTAACAGCCACCGTACCGTACTCACCAGACCTAGCTCCGAGTGACTTTTTTATGTACCCCAATTAAAAAAAAAAAATTCGGAGGGAGAAAATATGGGTCAAATAGTGAGGTAGAAGAGGCAGTAAACCTGTATTTTTCAGGTTTACCTAAAGATGATTTTTCTGATGGCCTGAAGTATTGGGAAAAGCGTTTGATCAAATTTATTGACTTGTATGGAGACTATGTCGAGGAATAAATTTTTGTTCGGCTTGAATTATGTGTTTTTCTTAAAAAGGATGGAAACTTTTCAAATGAACCTCGTACATTTCATTTTCTGATAAAAATTCCCAAGAGCCTTTTTTTGCAGGTATGACAGTAATTTTTATCTATTTCCACTACCATATTGCAACTGATTTGATCCATTCATGTTGATTTCGAAATGTCCATATCAAATGTGATTTTCCCTGACCCAAAAACACTCAAGTGCCAAATTCTTATGCCTTTTTGTTTTTTGTAACTTTGAAGTTAAATTCGAGAACCCATAGGCTAAGTGCTCAAGCACAAGCATTAATGGAAGAGAGGGGGAAACTGCAAAGCGATAAGAGCAAAGAACATCACGAACTTAGAGAGATAAGCAAGAGGGTATCCAAATCTATCAGAAGAGATAACCGAAGGTACGAAAATGAATTAATCCAACAAACGTTCGAAGATAATAAAAGTCTCAAAGTTTTAAGGAGAAAATTGAACAATGAAAAAAAAAGAAAAAACCAAATTAAAAGACAAAAATGTAACTATGACCACTAACAAAGAAGAATTGTTAAGGGTAGCAGAAGAATTTTATGCAGAATAGTACAAGAGTCGGCAAATTTATGACCAACAAAGAAAAAACTTAGATAACTTTGGAAAAAGAGTAGTTAACCAAGGATCGGAAAAAAATGCAAGATATTACAACAGATGAAATAAGGAACGCACTAACGAGAATGAAAAGGAAAAAAGCTGGGTGAAGACAGTGCTAGTATAAAAGTCGTAAATCCTTCCATTCGAAAACATAAGAATACAAATTTTCAAATCGTTTCATTAAAATTTTCAATTCAAGATTTGAAAGCTTTTTAGCAATTTTTCACCACTGTAATATGAAGGGCCGAACGAAGCTCGACGATCACATAAAGGTGAAGGTACATAGCTTGAATGGAGCTCTCTTAAGCATCTTGATAGAACTGGAAAATGCTCAGACAAAAGGTGATGTGACCGTCCAAGTATCGTAACCTCAATTGGTTGTCATCTGCCACCAACAACAAAATTCAGCAATAACAAATCTGCCATTGCCCCTCAACCAATTGAGTTGTCAGCACTCTTTGAATGATTTAATGATTCTAGTGGCCGATGGTAGATATTGCAACGTCAAATACTTTCCTCTTGGTTGGAAGCGACATGAACTAACAAATATGTAATTCTCTTTCAAGAATCCGTCTGGGAGCTACGTAGCACTTATTTGTTCCACTAATTCAAACTGAACTAAAAATGGTGGAGTCGAGATTCCAGTTTTATAGACCCGCTAAATATCCAGAATTACTATTTTTGTTATTTTCCGACATCAATCAATCCTATAAATTAATAAAAACTGCTTATCATTATATAAACGGCAACTTGGCTTTAATGTCAGCTCTGAATAAAAAAATGTTCAGCGCGAGAGATTTGCTAGAATTAAAGTGTTGTTGCAACTTGTATTCTACAAAAATTTAACCAAGGTATTGACAAAATAGAGGGTGTTTCAATAAGAGCCCAAGATTTCAATGTTCAATCAAACATGGCTTTCTGTAGCAAAGTATTGAACTATTTATTGATCTAGAAAATAGACATTTAGAAATTATGTATGAAAGAAAATATCTTGCAAATTGCCGCCACATTGCTGGCATATGCGTATCCCTTTGACGAAATTTCCAATAACAATATTGTATCCATATGGTGGTATTCCACTGATACAGCGTCTAATTTCAGCTTTCAGTGCTTCTATGGTTGCAGGCTTATTGGCATAAACCGGTTACTTCAGCTAACCCCACAGCCAGAAGTCGTTAAACCACAAGTGCGCATGACCAGGATTAAACCTGTGCAAGATCGTCTATTTCACGGGCGTATGAAATGTGACACAGTCCTGCTGAATCACATGTCGTGATTCAATTTCGTGTGAAACTGTGTTATCGTAGCACGTAAACGTTCGCCATTCTCCGTTACTGCAATACTTTCTTCGTTTTCGAAGAAAAACGATCCAATTATTCGTCAGGGCCATAATGCACCATAGTGTCACGTTGTGGATGAATTGGTTTCTGATGAATTATTCGTTGATTTTCTAAGCCCCAAATGAGACAGTTTTGTCTATTAATAAAGCCATCGAGGTGAAAATGGGCCTCATCTCTGAAAATCATTTTGTAAAATTAGCACGTTGCTCAAGGATCCAATTGGTGAGTTCTCTTCGCGGTTCATGGTCTACCGGCAGAAGTTGTTGAGTCAGTTGGATGTTGTAAGCATGTAGCTGTAAATCTTTATTAAAAATTCGCAGAAGAGTGTCTGTTGAAATATCCAATTTTTATGCCTGAAGACGAATTGACGTCTCTGGCCTTTCTGTCATACTCTCGCCAACTGCCGTGATGTTTTGTTCTGAGCGACCTCTACCTGCTCGTATCGTGTATTTCACATCACCCAACCAGTACTTTTGAATTTTTTAATTATTCTATTCACAATAGATGAATTAGGAACATTATTTCGAACGAACATTGCAAGCACTTAATAGTGGCAATTAACTTTCAGTATTTTGATAATAATTTTTGACAATCAGGACGCGTTGTTCCACCGTGTAATGCTCCATGTTTACTAACTCCCATCTGTCAATTATCGATCTGTAACTTAAAAATCATGTGACATTACGACTGTCAAACATGGCGCGCAATTCAAATCTTACGTTCAAATTGAAATCCCCGTCACATGTATACGAGCAGCCACTATTATGATTTCCGAGATGATCTAACGAAATTATCTGACTGTGTCATGGTTTTTTGTAACGCGCTAATTAAATAAAATAATTTTCATATTAGTGGATTAAACAAGCTACAATTTGACGTGAAATATTAATCCATTTTACAAAAAATAACGTTAATTGCACTTTATTTATAAATTAAAAATAAAGCAAATCCGTTTTTATTATTTCGCAAAAATTAAAATTCAACAATGAATGATGTTTAAAAGGTTGAGTTGACCCCAATATTAACTGTTCGCTGGTATTTAATCATCACATCAAACAAAGAACCAGGAAATGTCATACCATTATTGGGCATTTTTAGTGCATGTAAAACATGTCACGGTAAAGCCTGACAAGACAGAGGGCCAATCTGTCTGGCGATATTCGCGTTCGATGCTCTGCTTCGGTCATGAATATTCATGGCCACATTGTGAACAGAATCCGCATTTCTTGTTCAAACAATGCCTTCGAAAAGTTGAACCCTCTGTTTGCGAAATCGCTGATTGCCTGCCGTATTAACGCGCTTATGAGTTTGGCCTTTATTTTTTCTGGTCGTTTGGTTCATTCTATCGATTTTTGCGTTTTTTTTTTTGTAATTTATATATATTTTAGATGAAATTTTTTATTAATATCATATGCAATCTGTGCTACAGTTGTAGAGGAGCTGCCAATATAGATGCCACTGACTCTCACTCTACCACGTACGACGACAATGAACCAGCTATTGCTTCTTAAGCAAAAACAAATAAACCCCGGTGCCACCATTAATTGAATTAAACTTAATCAAATCAGCAATATTGGAAGGACAGCAGCTTTCAGTTATGAAAGGCATACAGTCTTTAAGCAACAACTGTAGTGTAGTCAACTGTGAAGTCGAAGGTGTTTCCAATCACCTTTAACGATACCTGGTTTAATAGGAATTTTTTATAATGAAAAGTTTGATTCTCGCTTTGCAATCTATAGATGGGATAGAGATGGTGATGAATGAAGTAATATTCTAATTCTTCTGAGTTGTCTACTGATGTAATAAAATATGACTGTGACCCAGAAGTTTAACGCATTATATTGAAGGTTAGGTATCATATCATTTCCTTAGTTTCAATATCTAAACCAAGTAAAAAAGTGAACAATAATATGCATATAAAATTAGATCTTATCTTTCCTTACGTTGGATTATCTGTTGATAGGTATCAATTACCATCATTAAAGATCCATACCATCCTTCTATATCAGTCTCGTTCCCAATAGGCATATCTAACACATCTGAACAGCAGATGAAGCCTGCTTATCTTTATTATTATGCTAATGGTGACATCCTTAAGTTATTTAATCTAATTCGACAAATGGACTGGACTAGTTTAAGGTTATGGTAGTCCAATGACCTTAAAAGGAAAATAAACTGCGACTTTAAACAAATTAAAAGATAAATAAAAGGTGAATATTTTAGTTATTAATTATCTATTGATGAAAGAGATACCAATCTTGATCCTTCCAACTTTTGGTCTATATAAAGGGTTTTCCAATAAGGGCGGGTCGATGTTGAAATGGAATAAAACAAGCTGTATCTGAGATATTAACAAAATTATTTTTTTATTTGAAAGGCCAACTTATGCCATTATGTATGGAATATGACATCATTCAAATGTCCGCCGCGGCTCCTCACGGTGGCTTGGATTCGAGTGGTCCAATTTTCAATTACTCTGCTGCATAGATCCGGCTGAATTTGAGCGATGGCCTGGGTTATGTTGACTTTCAGGGCATCGGTGGATTGCGGCTTATTGGCATAGACCTGGGACTTTAGAAAACCCCACAAGAAAAAGTTTTTCGGCCAAAATTAGGGTCAACTTCCAAACATTCTGAAGCCCAGTCAGCGAACAAACGGCGTTCTCTATGGTCATTAACCTTAAGCTCCTGGGTCAGTTGGATCTTGTATGGGTGCAGGCCCAAGTCCCGACGCAAAATTCGCCAAGTTGAAGTCTGCGAAAGGCCAAGTTCTTGTGCACGGCGAGGAATCGACTGCCTCGGGTTCTCCTGAACACTTTCACGGACAGCGGCGATGTTCTGGACTGATCTGGCGTTCCTTTGACGTATAGGAGTTGGTTGATTGTTTAGCGAACCAGTCATCTCAAATTTGGCCACCAAACGTTGAAGAGTTGACTTTGAAGGGCCACCGTATACTGGACGCAAGGCACGCAATGTTTGCACTAATGAACACTCGTTTTGATAATAAACTTTTATCATTTGGACGTGCTGCTCAATCGTGTAACTTGTCATGATGATTTGGCATCAGTAACTGAATAATAAACAACAGATTTGACAGATGCCACCAAAACAACATGGCCGCCACAAACAGTCAACATCGGCCCGCCTTATTTGAAAAACCCTTTATTTTGGTAAATACTGAAATGAATGGATCTGAAATCTCGAATGACGTTATATATGATAATAGGGCATGTACAGGTGAATTTAAAGTAGCGTGTAGCTTTTTCTTACTTTTTTGAAAGTGTGTTTGATCGGTCGGAACTAACTTGGGTGCAAGGATCAGTGCCAATGTAATTTTCCTGAAATTACTAAGTCGCCTTTACTATGAGAGAGCATTAGCGTTGGTAATGACTACACCTTCCATACTGTTACGGATTTTCCGTGGGTTCAATAAATCAACACACTTGAACACTATACTTTTATACTTCAGTTACTATTTCAAATCACTTGTTCACTATTTAGCATACTCAAATCACAACTATCTATTTAACATCGAATCAGGTATACCTATATATACCTAATAAGATTTTTTTATTAATTTCTAGACTTTTAGCACAACGAATATAAATCGATTAGAATAATTCGGCCAAGACACGGCTGAACTAAGGCATCTTTGTAACATTGTCTTCAACTTAAATTTGGTCGTCCTGATCAGCCTGAAATACATATAACTATCTGAATAAACTACCTTCATCTTTGCTTTAGGGTTGCGCTGGATCCTATAGACGACATCATTAATCTTTACTACAGCATATGAACCTTCCCAAACTGGCATCAGCTTTGGTGATTTCCCTTTTTTTCTTTGAGTGTTCCAAAGCATGTCTTTGTCACCTTGCTGAAATCTTAGGTTTAGGGTGGTATCGGGTCTTCATTCGGGTACTTGCAATCCTTAGTCATTCTCTAGCCAATGTTACAGTATCATTTTTACATCACCCACATAGTCCTGCACTGTGACTTCCTCACTGCTACTAAACACCAAATCACATGGTAAACGAAGTTCTCTCCCGAACAAAAGCTGGGCTGGTGTTAACCCAGTCGTATCATGACCTGCAGACTTGTTGAAAGTAGAGATCCTAATTCTTTTGATGTTCTTCCAGCACCTTGGAAAGATGTCTTCGATGGTCTTGTTGAATCTCTCCACCTTGCCATCGGAATGCGAATATAAGGCTGTTGCTGTTGCCGTGTTTGTTTTGTGAATCCCAAGCAGTTTACAAAGTTTGTGAAACAGCTTGGATTCGAAATTCCACCTTTGATCAGAATGCAGCTGTAGAGGGGTCCCAAATCTGCTGAAGACGTTGTTCACTAATACTTCAGCCACTGTCACCGGTTCCTAGTTGGGAAGGGCAAAAACTTTCGCCCATTTACTAAAATAATCCATGGCGACCAGGCTGTACTTATTTCCTTTATTGGTCTCGATGGCAATTCTTTTGAATGGCAACCGTACAATATACTTCTTCATCCTACCCCTGAATCTTGTGCTAAATCCGTGACTAGCTGCACATGTCAGACGTTTTCGGCACCATGATTTTACATCTTCACAGTAGTTAACCCAGTAGAACCTGTCTCGAATTTTATCCAGAGTCTTATTTACTTCCAAATGAGCTCCACTATGCATCTCCCTCTAGGACCTGGTTAACTTTCTTCGACGACTAGTGAGTCCCACTGCGTCCATAGTCCCTTAAATGTCAACCCTCTGTCTGAAACGTCGCTCCGTCTTGGTCTGCCGGTTTCCTTCTCCTGAAAAATTGCTGATATGTCTTGGTCTTCGCGTTGGTCCTTTATTAACTTAACAGTACTCCATTAACCTTGACTACCACTTGCATTGTGGCTAGCAAGGTCACCTGGATAAAGCTTCTGCGTTGTTATGCAGTTTACCCAACCGATGTTTAATGTTGAAGTTGTACTGCTGCAACTTCTCTAAGCACCTTGCGACTTGTTCTTCTGGTTGTTTCATCAGCAACAACTATTTTAGGCTGCATGGTTGTCGTTGCACTTCATAAAAAGAGCAAAACCAATTTAGTGGAGAATTATAGCCTGTTTAACCCTCTTGCTAAAGTGTTTAAATATTTTAACCTATCATTTGTCAAATTTGTCTTCATGAAAGGCAGATCCACATACGCAGATCTTTATCCACATTATAACTAACCTATTAAAACTAGAAGAATCAATGTATAGTATCATTAAGTAACCCTCTGACATAGTGAACACAAACGTTACGATTGCCAATTTACCCATGCCCAAAATATTCCTCTAAGAATCTGTACTTTCCTAACGCAACATCATAGGGAAACCGTCTTCATAAAGGTAGAATAGAGGATCTTAGACATCAGCTTAAATAAAAACTTGAACAGTAGGTAGATTATTTTTCGATATAGCAATATTCTCCCTTTGAAGAAGTCGGTACCCTGTATATATTACCTGATGTGATATAAAATAACTGATGTAAATTTGATATTCGTGAGACATGAATTATTAAGAAATCTATTAAATATTTAATTTCCATAAAAATGCTTCTTATTAGGTAGGCACCTTTACTTTAATGAAGTGCATTAAAAAAACACATAAATAGTTCATAAACGGTAATATTACATTTATTTAACGCAGACTCTATTATTAATAAATATATATACTGTAAATGTTTTTTGACGACGTCACTGGGAGTGATTCCTCATGTGGGTGACATCAACAATGATATCGAGCGACGTTGCCATGTTTTACCAGGTACCTTCTTCTTTAAAATACATTATCTACATTAATTTAACGTGTATGCATCAGAGGTGTTGCAAGCAAACAAACTGCCCATAGTTCCACACCATGCTACTTCTAGCATTTCAATCTTCTGAGGTTAATACATTGAAAAAGGGCACAGTTTTTATAAACGAAATAACAAAGAGCAAGGACTCGATAACCAAGACTTTTGACTGTGTTTCGCATAATATCCTTCTTTTCAAACTTCCCCATTGTGGGTTTCAGGCAGAAAGTATTAAACTATGAACTTCATACTTGTCAAATCACACACACTCAGTCCATTTTAATGCTATTTTTTCGACCCCACAAATAGGCATGGATTGGTCCTAGGGCCTATCCTATCTCGTATTTTTATGAACGATCTAGAAGGGCTCATCCTTTTTGCAGATAATGCTACGACATTCACAAAATACCATACATCCCAAATAGATATTTGTGGAATTAAGGAGGCTGCTGTGGCAAACGAATTTTGCCCTTTACTAAAGAATTACTCTGATAATGTTAAACTTCTCAGTATCTTATTGGGCTGAACAATGACATGGGAGGGTCATATTATTCAGAAACTTTACAGTAGGCTTTCTAAGTATGTGTATACCTGATAAGAAATTTTTAAGGATATGTGTTCAAACAAAGCTTATTATCAGTAAATGCCTATTTACAAACTAAGCTGCTCACCGTATCGACAACAAACTTCAACTTGATGCTATATTTATGCTAGATTCGACTGGGTTAGTCATAAGCTGCAACCGTAGTGAGTTCTCAAGTAACCCACTAAATTCTTTCACTCATACCTTTCTAACAGGCAGTGTTATGTGAGAATAGATGCGTCATTCTTACATGTCTTTATCAGGTGTCCCTGCGGTTAGCAATATAGCACCCCGTTTATTTTCTATCTTTATTGACGATTTACCTATTTGTATTAATAACCTAAAATTGCCTCTTTTATGTAGATGATTTCACGATTTTTAGAGTAACCTTCCGTAAAGAGTGGTGAATAATGAAATTTCATTAAATATAACCAAGTGTTGTTTTCATTATTTCTACACGTCGTCTGAATCTAATTAGCTGTTGTCGCCACATTGAAAACAATTAAAACTTGCAATTACAGATACGTGTTTGGATCTGTGTCACATTGCAATTTAATCTAAAGTTTGATATGCAGCATTCAAATGTAACCAAAAATGGTGTAAAGGTTCTAGGTTTTACTATCTGGTGCTACAATAATTGTCTTGCCAATCTACAATAATGCCATTAACTTATATAGTAAGATCACTGGTGTCAGTAACTTTAAAATATATCATCGGTGTTTCGCGAAAAATCAAATCATCCTTTCGATTTTATCATAGTATGTATCAGGTATGTACAAGGAAATGGGGATTCTCTGCTTCCCGTTATCGATTTACGGGCCGAAATTAATTTTTAAGTCATTACTACTAACAGCTTTCTCCCCCTTCTTGGCGTAAGTGGCAGGTGGAAAAGTGCCTATTTTATCGGGAGGCATTGGCGTGCAAACGCCTTATTTAATTTAGCGAATAAGATATTCATTTAAGAAATGCTTTGAATGCCTATTATTGTTTGGAAGGTTATAAATCGAGTTTCTTACATTTATTTATATAGTGACGTAGGTTTATCAGTGAAGCTTTCATAAAACTTTACTATACGTCAAGCAAGATATTGTAGCATTTTTCCTGGTCGTTAGGAGTGAATTGAAACAATCGAAAATAGTCAACTAATTTATTTACATACTTCAATACGGAAACAGTGATCATGTCCACGACTACTAGAGATATTTATGTACAACTATTTAAATCTTGCGTCAATATTCCAAACTTTACTTCACTGAACTGATAACTGTCGGCGATGCAGCTCCTTACATACTCGGCAGAACGCTGTTCCGGAAGATTCTCGCTAACCTTCTAGACGTCGTGCGGTGTCCCACTGCGAGAATCAGCTGGCTTCTCAGTGTTTATTTACTTCTCTGGGGATCAAAGTAGTTCCGAACAAGATTTCTTCTTTATCTGTTTCTGGAGTTAATGGTGCTTCCATTTTCGATACCCTTAACGTGTACCTGCGATATCAATTATATATCTCATTCTAATTCTTTTTGGCCTATACAAACTTCGAAACAATTCACTTAAAGAAGACCTTAAAGACGTTCCACTTAAGGACAGTGGGAGAATTTCACTGTTGTTATTAAATAATCAGTCAATAATGAATCATTTGTATACAGGTTGGCGAATGGATCACTACACATATAAAGTACCCAACAGGCGAGATGTTGCAACGCTGCCGCCGCGACAGTATGTCTTAAGATTTGACACAATATTTAAAATACTTTGAAATCAAGGAATCGGTCTATTTTTAAAATGTATTGAGAATAAAACACTGCACTGTACTGTCGATATGCCTCCATAAAGCTATTTAATCAATTGAAGTTTTTCGAAAGAGGTATAAACAGCTATAACAATAAATATAAAAAAATAAATAAATAGCGCTATAAGATTCAACAATGCACTATGCAATCATACAGTCAAATAAAGTCTGCTGATTGTGCCGTGCCAAAAATAGCAAATCAGACGATCGGAATCCAGAAAGTAAGCGAGAAGCGGTGTTGCCATTTTAATGCCTATGTGTAGTCTTCTATTCGCCAACCTGTATATTTTTAAGTAGTAGATATCCTGGATATAATCCTATGGTTCGAACCTTTGGTGTGACACTCAAATTACGAGGCAGTTTTATCACTAACCAAAACTCTATTTTACTCTCGACATGTGTTTCGCTAATGATGTTAGCATCTTCGGGAGAAGATTTAAAATCCTTTTTAATCTAAAGTTTTAATCTTGCAAATACATATGTTTATCTTATAGGTTACAAATGCGAGTTGACAAGCTTAATCGGATGACAGCATTTAATAATGCAACGGTACATTGCATTATTAACGTCCGGGAAATTTTAAAGAAACCTAACAGTCAAGATCCGGGTAGAATCTTTAGTATTAGAAGAATTTTTTTAGAATTTTAGTAGAATTATTTTTAGTAGAATTTTATTTCTTAAGTATGTGTGAACATTGGCAGAATTTAAGTGAAGACGCAGATGTAATTGTCAAATGTCTACGTTTGTCCAAAGTTATATAATCATTTATAGAAAAGTAATGAAGTTAAATAAATGAAACAAATAAATGACAAGTGCAACTAGAGGCTGGTGTAAAAGGTACTTACAGTACTTCTGGGAATTTCACGCCCAGGCAAGATCATACAAGTAGTCGTTAGCAAGAGGAAATGTTCCTCACAACAGGGCTTTACCTTTGATTAACTGGGTTTACCAAGAGACTTAACTGACTTGAATAAGAGCAGTATGGAACGGTTCCCTACCTCGACAATATCAGGGCTTTACCTCAAATTCTTAGGAAGGTCTAAGCCTTAGTTAGTGTTCACCTGGTAGACACAATGTCTTAAAGAACGACAAAAGGAAACTACGTGTTACCTCAAAATATCGACGACTTTCGGCTTTTTAAAAAGGTGTTTCACTCATCAGCCACATTACATTACAAAAAAAAAAACAAGATGGACGCTAATCGAACCTGCTAGGTTACAATTTCGAGAGATAATCCCCACTCATCATTAACCATAACCAAAATAACACACTACCTAAGGATTTTTTCCCAATTAGAAGGTAAACATTAGGAAAGACAACGGCAGCAAAACTGGGTCACTATAAATTGAACAGAAACATACGTTATCGCGCTAAATGCAAAAAAGAAGATGATCGTTCACTGTCTGGGATTATGACTTAGTGTCAATGTGAACTCAATCTAAAGCCATCTCGTGATGAGTGGTAACCTATTTCCTAAATCTGTAAATCACGTAAGAAAATCGCCTTAGCTTTGTTGTGCAGCATGCTTGCAACCAGTAATACAGTAAGCCTAGAGAAGGATTTGTAGATTTATGTTATATTGTTATTATTTTAATAAGCAACCCACAAAAGTAAAAACTCTACAAACTCTAGTTTACCAAAGGCCTTAAAACGTCAGAAAAAAACTTAATAAACTAAATTATTTGAATATACAATAGATACCGTAGAATTTATGGGCAACTTTTAAAATCAACAAAATCTAATTATTACAGTGTTCGAATTTTTAAGACCAAAAAAAAAACAAAGAGAAACCTGGGTCATAATTAATGATGAATTGACGAATTCACGAAACAGTGGGCTGCCAAGGCAGCCACATAGAGGTCTCCTGATGGACCCGTCATGCCCCACCGGGGGTTACCAGAGCCCAACGGCCTTAGAGAAACCGATAAGGCTCTCTGGTCTGAAGGACTTAAAGTCGCTCGGTACACTGAAAGTGTTACCCAAGTATTTGAACCTGGCGCGCGTGAGTGCTGGGCACTCCTCGACTACATGGTCAACGGTTTTATCCTCCTCACAGCACCATCGGCATTCCGGGTTGTCCGCAATACCGATAGTATGGAGATGGCTTCTTAAGTGCCAGTGACCGGTTAAAAGACCCGTCACTAGCCGAATTTCGCGTCTTTTTAGGCGTAGTAGATTTTTGGTGAGACAGGCAGAGGGCCCACCTATGTGCGCTTTGGCCTGTCTCATACCAGGGGACTCACTAATTAATGATTTTCTTTACCTAATGATTGCCTTAATTTATTGTAATGTAGCAAGTAGTTTGACTAAGGACTTACCCTCTGAAACTGAACCTATGTCATATATTTAAAATGTTAACATTACTAGTACCTTTGCCTTCTGTGAAACTGACGGACTTGAAATTATGTAACTTATTTTATACATCAAATAAAAAATCTAACGTTACGGTTGTCAGATACAGCTCTCGATGGTCTTTCAGCTTGTGTCAACAAGTCTTGGCCATAAAGTGTATTTCCCGACGGCTTTAAGCCTTCTTTGATAATTCTATTCCATCCTATCCCTTTTCTACTCACCTCTAAAAATTAGTAAAAAGAAGACCATGGAACTATTACGATTGCTCAATATAATAATATTTAGGCAATTTGTATTTCAGGCATGAAAGGATACTCACGATGCTATATACGGCTTTCTGGAGAACCTTTACTTTAATATGAACCAAAGCAGTAGTTTTTTGTGATCTATTTAAAGCTTTTGCTTGTTTTTACTGCTGCTTAAGCTTAGAAGGTATGGCTTTTCAGGAGTGTTTCATGCCTCGTTTAGGTCGTATCTTAGCAGTCGGTGTCAATTAGATGTGCATTCAGGGAAAAAATCATTAATCTGAAAAAATACTTGTGGAGTTCCACGGGGATCAGTTTCGGGATTAATCTTGTTTTTGATATATATTATAACCCTTGTTAAGCTAAATATCTCTAGAGAATCCACCCTGCTTGCGAATGATACATTGTGGCAAGATAAAGCAATAGAGCGGTGACAGCAAATCATAGAAGACGACATGAACATCATTAATAAATGGTTTACATCCAATCGTCTTTATTTAAATCAAGGCAAAACACTTATTGTTGTAGTGATATTGCAAAGTAATCCTTTGTAGAAGTTTAAGGTACCTAAGTTTCTAGGCATTTTTATTATTACGCTTTGAGAATCATATTGTAGCGTTTTTCCCATTTGTTAAAGTGTGAATTAAATACTCGATTGCACCAAGTTAACTAATTTCTTTACACTAAACACGGTCAATTACGATTACTACCAATATTTATTTTCACCATATTTATTTATTACTATTTATATTCGATTTAAATCTGGCGCCAATATTCCGAACCAAACTTCGACTGAACTGTCCAGCGGTGTCGCCGCTCCTTATATACTCAGCTGACCATAATTCCGGAAGATTCGCTGACCTTTTCTACGTCTCACGAGATGTCGTGCGCGTGCCACTTGCATCAACGAGGAATCAGCTAATTGTTCTCGTTGTTTCTATTGAAATTGTTTCTTTTTATTGAACTATTTACCAACTAGCGACGCTTACTTCAGTTTTTACTATTAATAAACGCTTATTATAATATGGAAGAATTCTACCGAAACATACTTGTTTTTATTGTGCTTTTATTTATTTATAATTGGATCATTATTTTAAAGCTTGCATTTAAACTTTACTGTTCATTTGCCCTAATCGTGATTTTTTAAAGAAATTTTAAATTTTCCGACTAATACATAAATATATTCATGTTTCTTTTTTTTTACAGGTAAGAGCACCGAGCTTCAAGATAAGCAAAAATGGTAAAATCAGTAAGTAGATTTGTAATAAATCCTGTATGATGTGTTAGATCTTGCATTGTATTGCAGTAGAGGTGTACTAATATTGTATGGTTCCTATCGTATAATAAAAAAGTATTGGTGTAATAGTTGTTTATTTACTATATTGAATATACAGGGCGTCCCGCGAAGTAAGGGACATACTTTCACTACGCGTTTTTTAGGTAAATTCGAGTCGAAATTACCTAATTATGTAATAATTTAAAGGATTTAAATCCGGTGAGCGGGGAGGCCAGGAAACTGAGCCCCTGCATCTAACCCAAATCCAGAAAAAGTGTTATTTATATACTCAGTCTCATTTCTACTACTGTAGAGTAGAGCACCGTCATGCTGTAACATTTGTTGTCTTCTTTGAATCGGAATATTTTCTAACAACACACGCAGTTCTTCTCCTAAGAATTGAAGGTAACTTGTAGATGTCAAATGACCGTCAAACACATAAGGGCCGACTAACTGATCTGAAAAACCACACCAAACAATGGGTGTTGCAAATTCCGTTCGATTGTTGCATGGGGACTTTCACGCTGGCAAGAATGGAAATTCCTTAAATTATTAACACCGTCTCGGGTGAATGTATCCACATCGATGAACAAAACATTATTAACCAAATTACGACGTGGAATGAGTCAATTACAGAACTGCATACGAGGGCCCAGAGCATTGACATAAACCAGACATAAACCAAAATATGCATTGCTCTCCATAGAATCACTCGGGTAAAACCAGTGCCATATTCGCATGATATTCTACGAACGCTAGTTGATGGTTCAACACTATCCAGTATTACATCTCAGATACTTACTGATGAACGTATGAGAGAAGCATTTGGAAATAATCCTGTTGCTCTCAGTCGATTAAAAACTCGTCCAAAATTCTCGTCTCCGATCTGGATACCGTCGGTGGTATACAACCATTGCTGCTCTTCCACTTCCGTTACAATAACGTCTGCGTATCCTTCATTTGTAAAATAATCATGACACTAATTTGTGCAATTTTCTGTGAAACTGATGCAACTACTGTAACGCATTAACAAACTAAAGAATTATCTGGAGATAATTATTATTATAGCATATCTTGGTAAGGAGGCATTTGCGAATTCATGTTCATATAGTAAAATTGTGTCTTTTACCTCGCGGGACAGTAGAAGTGTAAGCAAATTTAAGTAAATTTACCATTAAGGTGCGGTGAATATTGACCGGCTGGTCAATTTTATGAATATTAAATAATTTCCATGACAGTCTCCAAATTTAATGGTGGTTATCAGTAATCACCGATGGGTATGCAAAATCGCTGGATTAATTACATTTACCGTAACATATAAATTTACATGATAAATATTACTGCCCCTAGTTAAGTGTATCAATTAATGAATAATAATGAATCAATTTATCATTATTTCAACCTTTTGCTTTTTTTACGATGAGTGGCCGGTCCCATACGAGATAGCAAAAATTATTGGTGTAGTAACAGATGGAGCAAAAGTAATCATCCTATTGGAACATGCCATAATTTTTGCAAATGGTACCAAATGTCAATTCGGTTGTGACATTTGTAAAGTAAATAAACGCAGAATAAAAATTGACAAGCCATGAATAGCTTGATAGCAATATATACAAATTATGTTGGATACCGGGACATGAAGGTATTACAGGTAATGAGAAGGCTGACATGTGGCCCAAACATTAAATGTACCATATCCTCTAGAGTTGGATAGTAGAAAATTTGAACCGGTATTAAAGAGACAACACTGTAAAAATGGGAAAAGACATTGCACAACAAATGAAAATATTATTAGTAGGAATATGTATAATATATGAAAGGAAAGATATGAATTAATGAGGGACAGGGGACAACAAAAACCGTGGTTTCATGATATAAAATATATAGATAGATCTCAATTGAATAACTCTTTTCCAAACCTAAGATGGAAGTCGTAAAGCTAACATGTGAATATCTAAATAAAAACAAAATCAAGCTATAGTCTCTTAACTTTGGCTTTTGATTAGATACAAATCATTTCCCAGATCCGACCGAGGTACCTCCTATGTGAAATGCGTCTTAGGTGTCCAGAAGCGAGAAGAGTTTAATCCTATGTTGGGTATGTGTCATAACTAACTGTCTTTTTTCTACAAAAAAAAACAAGCAATAAGGGGAACAAACCTTATGTGATTTAATTCACAATTTCAAGGCTAAGAAACTAGGACTAGCCGTATATTAAGTGAAGGCTGTTAGAGAAACAAAAAAACCATGAATCGGCTTACTCCGTAAGAATGGTTGTGTTGGCACAGCATGAATTTCGTCGCAGATTTCTTGACCGTCTGACATCAACTGGACAAACTCCTCTTGAAGAAACTGGAATAACACAAGATTTGCCCAAGACTGGCCGGCCCTTGAGCAGCCGTAAAGCTGAGAATATCTGAGAACCACGCAATTGGGCATTCACAAAGTGCAGACAGTGCATCAGTTGTTAGCTGTTGAAAGCCGAACACGTCTAACTTACGCTCAACCCATCCTGAATCTTAACGAAGACGATATTTCATCGAAAATTATTATTAGCGATGAGGCTCATTTCTATTTTAGCGGTTAGGTGAATATACCAATGTATCGTTTTTGGGGCACTGGAACTCCATGCATCACCCACAAAGTTACTGCGTGGTATGTTATTTACGCTGGAGGAGTCATCAGGGCATTTTTTTTGAGCACACCGTGGACCAAACGCCGTCTGTGGACGGGTCGTGCTATAGAGCCACGAGTACCGAATTTTTTATTCGTCAATTGGATGGATTGGGAGTGGAGAACATGTGGTTCCAAAAGGACGATACAACGGCCCACACTGCTCGAGCCACATCCGATATTGTGAAGGCAACATTTCCGGATAGCCCAATCTCTGGTGTTGGTGGTATGCACTGGCCGGCCAGATCACCCGATTCAACCGTTTCACACTTCGTTTTTTGATGTCGCGGGTTTACTTCAACCAGCCTCAGACTCTTCCTCTCCTCGCCTTTGGCGGCAGACTTTGGCAATCCCAAAGTCTGGATCCACATATATTAAGGTTGCTGATACAGAAAGCCGTTTTGCTTTTAAAGTTCCCGCACCTCTGATTAGAACGTTACCACAGATTACGGACGTTTCTACCGCAAATACCACTGTGTCGTGCCAGCCTAGTTCAAATTTATTTTAGGAATTAAGTGAGGCAAGAGGTGGCACAGCTCTTGCCAATAACTAACGTAAGAAACAAATTCTTATTTTGGGTAAATAATTTGTTTCTAGGTTTAAGAATAGTGTTATCAACAATTTTAAGTGTTAATATGTTTGATTTCCAAACTACTATTATGTCATATGCAACTAGTGACCAGGTCACAGAAGGCTTGTGCTGTTTAACAGAAAACCCAAAATGATATTTTAATTTTTATTACAACTTACCTTGTTGGTCGGATAAATGCAAGTAAAACCCATATAATGACTAATATTGCTTGCACAAAACATCAGAATAGGCAATTCCGAGATAAAAGAGACGCACATTTACAAATACCTCGAGCACAAAATACAAATGGGAAAGAACAATCAAACGTACGAGTTACAGTGTAGAATAGGTTTGAATTGGGCGACTTTTGGCTAATTGCGATATATATTTAAGAGTGAAATACCCCCATATGTCTGAAGAGAAAAGTATGAGCAATGCGTCCTACCGGTAATCACATTGTTACGTTTGGTGCCACTGTTACGTAATCCCAAAATCAGGGATCCCAATTCAAACTAAATTTATTCAATTAGCCACCGCTTGATGCAATTTTTACTTTCTCATTAGTGGACAAAATAGGCCAATTAAAGTTCACAATTCAAAAGATTGAACTAAACAAATTGCGTTGAGGGTTGTGATTTATAAAGTAAATCTTAAGGACCGGATGCTCGTTCTTGTGCCCAACTAAATTAGATATCAACAACTCAATTTTCAACTCTACTCAGGGGTGAATTGGTTGCGTCGTATTGTGTTAATTACAATAAATACTATTTATTAACTTAATACTAGGTACTTAGCTGATTTTAAGCTATTATGGAGTTGTAGTTAGTTAGCCAACAGTATCGGCTCCTCTTGTAGTGTGTTCCAATCACAACAGGGGCAATATATCAAAATCGGTACAATAGCTACCCCAGTGGTGTAAATCAAAAAGACTCCAGAGTTCAACTCAACCACCATTCAAGCGAGTTATATCAGATTTCTATTTCTGAATCCAAGAAGGCAAAAGCGTTAGCCAAAGGGTAAACCAGAGTCCAGGATAATTCCAACAAAACCAAATACTCAAGCCAAACAAAAACGAGAAACCGAAATCCTCGCAAACGAAGAGGGTTACCAAAAACGTACTGATCTTAAATAAATCCTTGGAGGTTTTTATAAAATCCCCCTCCGGGCGAAATTACGGTTCCAAACAAGAGTATTACTATACCGATATTTCAAATGTAATTGAACCACTTTTATCCCCTATAAAGGGTTAAGTTTCTAAAAATTCTAAAGACGCATGCGGTTACAATTACAGCATCCAACGAACTGAAAACGTTCTAGAATCTTTTTGGCCTCCAAAACTTCACATGAAATGTTCAAGTAAATAAAAGACAAATGACAGATCAAACATGAAATGGGATGAATTCATGACAGGCAAATGAAAAACTGCGTAACGGCTACTTGCACAATCGGTCTTCGGTTGAGAGTCATCAGTCAACTGTCACTTCGACCGTCAATCCAACAATAAATAATGACCAAGGCTGTTTATTTTATATAATAAATCCTTTTGTCGAAAACCACGATTTCCATGTGGAAAATAAGAAAAAATTCGCTTTACTTGAATGGAAACGAGCACACCCCAAATGATGATAAGTTCTATCCGTGGTAATTCTCTCTGTTCTAAAAGTACCATATTTTTAGCTAATTTTCAAGGATTCGAGAGATCAACAAATATCCACAATATTAAAGATGATCAATTCAATCAATTTCAATTGATCTCTCAGACAAGAAATGTTCAAAGAGCAAGATGAAAAAATCAACCAACAATCAAAAACAATAATCAGACCTCAAAAAGTTAAAAAAGACGAAGGAGTAGCTGAGACTAGGCCAAAGAGCTATAGAAAGAGCCATGCTTGGAATCTCTACAAGAGATACAATACTCAATAATACCATCAGACAAAGAACTAAGTCACAGAAGTAGTTAACCACATAGATGACCACATGAACCACACATGATAAGGAATATATAATGAAATAGAGATGGGCAGATTATATAGCGAGTACATCAAATGGCAGGTGGACTAAAAGAATATAAGCATCACGACCATGAGAAGACAAACGTAACAAAGGCAGACCACCATCACCCTGGAGTGATGATATAAGGAGAATTGCTGGGAGTTGGATAATGATAGTCCAAAACGAGAGACAGCAGTGGATAGTTACCAAGTTTATACGGGTAATTAAACCACTTTAGCAGCTAAACCAGTTTAGAGATAATTAAGTTCTGTTGTTTTGGGGTGTGACCTCTGGTCTAACAGTTTTGCTAGTGTTTACATGAGGGCATTAAGAAAAAGATTCCACCTTAAGATTAAACCGCTGTCTGCCATTACCAACCTAGGAACTAAAAAAAAATTAAAATTGATTGAGCTGACTAGTTTAACTTGAAAAGTTGACTAGTTTAACAAGTGATAACAAAATGGTTTGGAATAAAATTAACATCTAACCTTAAAATATCTGTTTATTTGTTTTATTTAAAGCATTTGCACATTTGTGTTGGTTGCATTGGGAGTTAAATCGGTTAAGTGGTGACAGGTATTTACACGGTAGTTTAAAGTGGTTTAAAACCGGATCGTCCACTTATTTAAATCGATTTAAACTAAATCGGTTTACGATTTCCACTAAACCACTCGTATAAACTTGGTAAGTGACGGCTACAAGATTATGGTGAAATGAATCAGAAATTAATATCTGGCAATTTGTAAGCGGTATATTCAATGTTCAACGTTGTCTTATATCAAACTCAAAAAATTCATAATTTTTATTTAAAAAAAAATCGATAAAGGCGTTAGTTAATATTTAAAAGGTTCTTCGCTATACATTTCTGCACATATATAATTCATAAATTACGTTTTGTTGAACGGTAATTATCTACTAACCTACTTAACCTTAGTAACCAGTAATTACAACAGACAAACCTAAACGCAAACATTATTATTTTTTAAGCAAATTTATTATTTTTAACTTTCTTAAACGAATTTATGTACAATAAAATATTCATTTTATATCCGCCAGCTGAACCTCTTTTATTCAATGATTTGGAAAAGTTAATGAGATCATTTATCTCTGTAGATTCTCATCGATACGTGGTTACGGTACCCGGATATTCTGGCTCTAAATAAGCCGTTTTCTGTCACATTTCCCTCTAATTCGATAAATTTGCATACAAGTAGATCTGCTGGACGTCGTTTATTCGAGTAACTGGCTGCACGAGGTGAAATTGATTCGATTCAGGAAGGGTTTTCAATGGTCCGTGGCGCATCGATAAATCACGTTCTCACATCGAAATGCCATAGTGGAGTTTTTTTTATATAATCGGACCTTATTAGGTGTTATATAAGGATATTATTGTCGGTGTTGGTTAGTCATGATTGGTTCCTTATTTTTTTTATGGCAAATTATTAAATTTTGAAGAATTCCTTATATTCTTTTGCTCTTTTTTCTCAAATAGACAGGATTTTTTTAAATTTAAAATACACTGTCACAAATGATCAAACCCAATGGTATTCGAGTATGACAAATAGTGCCAGTTCTACGAAGGTGTCTGCGGATATTTTCTTAAAGTTCTGCAAGATGTAATGATCAAGAAAGACCTGCTTAGGGAGTTGATTCCATAGACTTGCACTTCTCCATAAAAAGGAGTCCCGATATAACGACGTTTGCAGATGCACTCTGCAAAGAACAACTCATTATTGATTCTGTAGTTTATAATCAGGTTCATACCAAGAAGGGAAACCTCTTTGCATCCTATGTAAATTATAAGAAAGCCTTTGATTCTGTACCATACGAATGGCTTTTAGGTGTACTAAATTTATATGTGTAGAGCTGACCCTGATATTATTACATTTTTAGAGCTGCTCGTGTCAAGCTGGTATACCAAGATCGAGCTGCAAGTAGCAAACTCGAAACTGAAAGTATCCCAATTAGAAGAGACATCTTCCAAGGCGACTCACTAAATCCATTGTGGTTGTATGCATCAACAATAAATCAACTCGAGGAAATGCTGAACATAGTTATAGAGTCCTCCAAGAACCTTGTCATGCAGTTTGGTCTGGACAAGTGCCGTGTCCTCAATATAATTAAAGGACGAATTCAACCGGTGGGTACGATATGGAGAATCGACTGAATATGAGAGGACGGAATATCGAGACAATAGGTACTAACGAACTGGTACTAACGTACTGGTAACGAAGGTGGAATAATATGGGTCAGATCGAAAGAGCATTTACCGTGATGGTATAGATAAAACAGACTCAGGTCCACTACTTTCTTTCTATGCGCCAAACTGTCCAAGCTTCTACTTATCTCTAGATCGAGAAGGTCGTTAATGTATAACAGGAAGGGGGTAGGGGACAAGATGCATCCCTTAGGAACACCAGCGTTAATTTGAATCCTCTGCGAGGGGTGTTCATTAATGACAACGTAAATGGATCGGTTCTCGAGGAAGCTTTCAATCTAACAACGAGAGTTCGTGGTAAACCATAAAAATATAGATGGTTTAAGAGGTTGTCATGCTAGGCGTTGAAATATCCAGAGCTGTTGCCCGGGATTCACCATATTTCTCGATAGTCTCGGGTCCAAACATGCGAAACATAGGCCCACAGATCGCCAGTAGACCTGTGTTTTCGAAAACCACTATCGGTCGCTAATAATGTTAGGAGACTCTAGGTATTTCAAAATTTGCTGGTTGACAAGTATCTCCATTACCTTGACGATTGCCGGGACTAAAGCAATCAGACGGTAATTGATAGGCACCATCTTTGATGGCTTTTCTTGGCGGTATTCCATCAGGGCCGGTGGTCTTGTTAGTGTTTAAGCCTTTGAGAACCTTTTCAAGATCTCTGTAACAAATTACTATATGTGGCATCGAAGTCTGCCTTGTTCATCGAAATCATTCCAAGGGAACCATCGTTCCTGGTTAGTGGTGGAACGAAATCTTGACCAAAGGCTTCTTTGGACTTTAATAGAGGATATTTCTTTTAGGGTTTTTTTGTTTTGTTTTTTGTTTTGGTACGTGGTATGACTTATCCAGATTTTTATTTGTGAGGATATTTGAGAAAAGTGGTTTTTCAACAACGACCTACTATGAGAGACAACATGCAAGATCGGATTCGTGAAGCATGCGCTGAGGTTCCAAGAAAAACTTTGTTAAACACCGTACGCGAATTTCATACAGTTGTGTCTTCAGGCAAATGGAGGTAACTTCGAAAACATTTGCTTTTAACTATATGAAGCTTTTGTGAGAGGCAAGAGGACTGACGCTAGTCAAGGACTGCAGAGAAAACAGAACTTACTACGTCTACTTCACTGTTTCCTAATGAATAAAATCACTCGAAACGAAAATGACCTTGATAATTGATATCAAGGTCAAGATTGTTAAGATTACTTAAACATTTGTGCTTCATCCACCTGCTAAAGTATTTTCAAAATGTTTAATTTAAACAGAAATATTAATAAACCGCTTTTTTAATTTGACCTTCATTTGACCTCAAGGTTACGATAACGTTTGAAATATCATTATAAACGTAAAATTTCCTGCTCTTTTTAAATCCGCTACAAAAAATAGGGATACCCTGAATTGACCTTGAAAAACCGCCATCAAGTTCAAAATAACCTACATAGATATATGTTTCACTCTGTCCTGGACAACTTTGGTCTCATTTTTCTCATTCGACAGCATTTTTCTGCATGTCGCTTACTTTCGAAGCAATGTAGGTGCATATATTGGAATGACCCACCCTGTAGGAGGAAACGCTCGGCTTAATGTTGAACACACACTTCTCGAGATCGGAAATACTCCAATCAACACAGGGCCAATACCCGAATCCTGGTATTCCAAACAGGAGTACTGGGAACTGGCAAAAAGGCTGTAACTTACGAGGAAGTTAAATGGGCAATAGACACCTTCAATAGATGATCTCATAATGTTACAAAGTTGCCTACGACCCAAAGATAGGTCAATTATCTAAGGGAGACCTTAGATAAAAAAAAACTCAGGTATGAAAAGCATGTGAATAAAATATAAAAAACAAGGCCTCGAAAACTCCTTTGTACTGTAAGAGAAGATTTGGCAGATCATGGAAACTATCAAGAAAAATGATACACTGGGTATGCACAACAATGGTGAGATTCATCAATACGTACGCAGTACCACTATGGTGGCATGTGGCAGAAAGGTGAGCTATAATCTTGTATTGAGTATCTGAATACAGTTATTCAATAAAACACAAAGAACAGTGTGTCTGGGTATAGCAGAAGCGATGTAAACAACACCGACTGCTGCCCTAGAGAACTTGACAGGGTCAAGCCTACTACACCTACTGGTGTAGTAGGAGCTAAAGCAATATCAGGAGCAAAAAGGCTACTGTTGAATGATGCAACGACCTTAACGAAAGGTGGACACAATGCCCTATTCGACAAGATACAGGACCTTGGGCGTAGAAACATTAAAAGACTAAAATTAGTAAACAACAACTTTGAGTTCAACATGTCCTCAGGGGCAAGGGAGGCGTTTTGTTTATCAACATATTCACCGATACTCTGTTGTCAAGTTTACACACATTTTTGACAGAGAAAATTTTGCACCATTGGTAAAAGGCGATTCAAGCCACTCTTTTCATAAGTAAATATCGATACTGTCATAACATTATATCAAGGAAGAACCGTCATGATAAATGTAGAATAGGGGATCATAGAAATAAACCTACATGAAAACTTACTAAGAAATCTAGTTGTTAAGTGGGAATATTGTTTTATTGTAAATATTTCTTGACCACGCCACTGGTAAAGATTCCTTATGTCGGTAGAATCAACAATGCGATCGAGCGGGGTTGCAATGCTGTTGCCTTTTTCTCTAATATACGTTATCTGCATTCACTTAACTTTAAATATTGACATTTTTATTAAATAACTTATCATATTTTGTTAATAAAATGATTCATATTTTATTAAAGAGGAACAGTGGTATTGTTTTGTACCTGTCAAAATAAAGTGTTTTTTTGCCATATCTACTTAAGATTTTGGCATCATTGCATCAGAGATGTTGCAAGGAAACCGCCCATAGTTCCACGGCAATGCTAATTCTAGCCTTTCAATGTTCTAAGGACAAAACCAAGGTCACATAGCCAGGCAAACCCTTTTTAATTAAGGAGGAAAAGGGACCACTAGCCACAGAAGTTACCCGGCTTAGGCAAGGCGGCTACTCAATATGGTTCACTAATGGATCTTCGATCGTACGGGCTTACTAAAGGATGGGCAACAGGGCAGGTTGAACTCACGCTGAACCTGGGCCTAGAAGCAATAGAGTTACAGGCAGACATAATAGGTATCCACACCTGTGTTCGACTGATATGAGAAGGGACGCCAAGGAACCGAACCTTGGAAATCATTATCGAGCAACCATACGCTTTAGGACAGTTTGAGACTGGGTCAAAGACTGTACAAAACTGCTGAGAGGATTTGGCGCATCTAGCCAAACACCAAAACAAACCGAGGATAATAATATCCCAGAATATGGGCAACATGGTGCTGCAAGAAAGGCAATCCAATTTGCAATGAAGGGGGCCAGCAACAGACTCATAAGCGCAAAACCAACATGCTGTGTTAGTGATAAAACCTGAAAAAGGGATATCAGACATTGGTTGGAACTTGAGTATAAGAACTACTGGGAACAACTGCCAAAACTAGATCTCTTGAAGCACCTTTTGGGCAGCCTGCCATTCAGGAAGGGTGAGAACATACTGGGCCACTCCAGGCAACAACTGCGAAAGGTAGCAGGGATGCTCACAGGCCATTTACCCTGCAGGAAACACTTACACAGACTCGGGAATGGAGATACACCGCTATGTAGAGGTTGCGAGCCAGAGGAAGAAACCACTCTTCATATTCTACGCTTTTACAAAGAATTCAACCAGGCCAGAGTGACAGTCCTAGGCGAAGCCAAAGTTTCACCAAACAGGATAGGAACTACACGACTGGGCAAAATAATGAAGTTCCTACTAGCAACAACTGAACATGTGGAAGTAAATCTATGAGGCACAATAGGACCGCAATAGAGCAGATCGCAGTGCAGGGAGCCAACCGCGTACCATTCAGCGGGAAAGTTTTAGTGGGTAGTCGGGCACGGAGTCCCATACTACCAACCGGTGTTCATAAAGAATTTCTTTGTCGACAAAAAACAAAAAAAATGAAGAAAAGCCAAAGAGATCTGTGAACCTTTAAGGAAATTTCACTAAAAACGCATTTTGTTGATTTTTTTCTTAAGCCGGGTCCAGACTATGTAACAAAACATATTAAATAACAAAGTTATATAACTTGTTAAAAAAATTCAAGTGAAAAGGTTATATAACCTTGTTTTCCTGCTATATAGCATAATTTATGATATCCGGGTGTCGGTAAAGATCAAAGAAAGTTGTAAAACTTTTTTTTACAACGCGCTACGATTTGTCCACACTTGTGTTATTAAACAGAACAGCGGAGTTTGAATTTAGTATTGGCAGAACTCTCGATTTGCTTACACTGATTTTTCTTATTTTTTACGCGATCTAATAGTGAAAAGAACTCACAATTCATTTAATTGAGTTATTTTGTGAGCATCGAGTATTGAGGTATCGTATCATCATGGATTTCAAAAACAGCAATAAAAAACACGATGCATAGACTGAATTAGATGCAAAATCAAAAGCAAGTTTGAATGAAGCTGAAAAAAGAATGCTTATGCTTATTGGGCAGTTCTAGCGGATGTTGGAGGAGTGAGAATGAATTAAATTTTACCCAAATCCTTGTGAATTTGTGCTGATTTGTTCTACTTGCAATTAAACGAATAAAAATTTGCAGAAAAGTCTATGTACTTATATTGATTTGTAAACAGTCAATGAGAGCGTCGCAGACTTCTGGCACAATATTCGAAATGCTCTTTTTAGAAAATTTGAAAAAAATAGCTTAAAATTTGGTAGGATCTCCACTTGCTATGAATCTCAACGTAACCATCAATTTCCTTTTACTGGTATTGTCTATTTTATGGCCAACTTGATTTATAAGGTATTCGAAATCAGAACTTGTCACCCTTAGGATGTTTTTAAAACTACCATCACATTTAATGTCTTCTGTCAATGGGTCTATGTCATTCATTTCTAAATCCTATAATCAGAGTTGTCTTTTATATTTGGGGACATTTTAAATACTACAGCTGCCATGCAGTATGTACACTTATTTTATTTAGATTTGATTTGTTACATAGTCTGGATGTCTCTACTATTTTATAACAAGTTTTAGGGCATATTTGTACAACAAATTTATTGTATAACTTTGTTATATAACATGTTTTGTTAGACAATCTGATCCGGCTTTAAGATTTTCCTTGGAATTTTATTTTTGTTTTTTTGTTTACTAAGCTTTATTTAAGTTATCGGAAGTTGTTATTTTGTGTTTAAAAATATTCCAATTTTTTTTTGTAATCTCGATTTATTTTTTAGTAAAAATGTAGTTAAAAATTTACGAAATATTAAATCAGTGGCATTCATTTCTTCCACGAACATCTGGTGTAAACCGAAAATTAATTTTTATAGAAGTCCAAAGTTCAATGAAAGGGAAAAATCATTTCACTAGGCACAAAAACAACGCAAACAGGACGAAAAATATTTAAAAAAAAACAAATAAATAGGGATTTTAAATAGAATCTATTTCTCGTATAAACCCTCTATTTGCTGATACACAATTTTCTTCTGCACCGAGTGTAATGAAAACAAAGCTCTTCCTTCGCCTTTGTCTTGTGAAAGGCAACTACACTTCTGTTGTCAGCGAAGCGTATAAACAATCCACTCGATTGTTTAGCATCAAGCTCTCGCCGATACATTCTTCTTCTTTTACGTATAATGGCATCTGGAAAGCCAGCAGTCAAATTTGAATATATAAAAGACGTATAAAGAAACGTTGTGAAGGACAAGGGAGAAGACAACTGAAGGCATTCCCTATTACGAATGCTTTATTTGATTTGCTGATGAAAATATTTTTCTGTTCAACTTATTACATTTTTGATCACAGTCGATGTAGGGCGTTCGAACAGAGTAGCATCTTATTTATACTTATAAGCCGTTGAAAGGTTATAATTAGTAAACAACTTTGTTTGAGTTCAACAGGGGCAAGGAGGGTGTTTTGTTTACAAACATATTCATCGATTCTCTGTTGTCAAGTTTACACACATATTTATAAGAGGAAATTTCAGATCAGCTATATATCAACACATATAATAATGTTAATTTTACTTATTAATGTTAAATTCTTGATTTAAAATAAAAAGTAGAAATAGATATATGTTATTCTAGACGCAAAAATAACAACTTCAAAGCAAAAAATAATAATATTCTTATACCTAAAACCGCTTCTAAAAAATTCGAAATGGCAACACCGCAGGCAAAAGTTGATGTCATCTTGCGAAATGTCATCTTGACAAACGGCTTTGTGTTTACATTCGGAATTTGTGAAGTTCTGTGTTTTTTCTTTAGTTTCTGGTTGAAAAAGGAAAAAGGTTGAGTCATTTCAGTGTTTTTGTGAACTGTTAAGGCGCGTACAGACTTGCACACGCATGCGGTGAGAAGATTCGCATATGCATGCGTGCTCAAGTCGCTCCATTCATTCGTGAAAAAATGTCCGAAGAGTTGCTTACGGTAATACCCGGATTACACGAGGCTAGTTTTTCAAGCTAAGATAGCAAGTTAGATTCCCGGTGTCCTGAGTCTGAGTTACTGTCCTAGCTTGGCGCATGCTAGAATGGTTTACATGTGGCTAGGAAATTTTAAGCCATTAGCTAGTACTATTGC
This sequence comes from Anthonomus grandis grandis, assembly GCF_022605725.1. Taxonomy (NCBI): domain Eukaryota; kingdom Metazoa; phylum Arthropoda; class Insecta; order Coleoptera; family Curculionidae; genus Anthonomus; species Anthonomus grandis. Next base: position 21,490,965 of record NC_065560.1, read on the forward strand.
GAGATCAATAGAGCAACAAATTCACTGAAAATGGTAAATATTTCTAAAAAAAACAATGTTCGACTGAAACAGTTACTCCGAAAACTGTGTCAAATTGCATTGGATGAATTAACAACAGTTTTATTGGAAAAACGCGTTTGGACAAGACCATGGATTTTAAAAAGGAATGAATGTAGATCATCCCCACTGGTTTTAGAAGAACTTCGCGATGAAGACTTAAAAGAGTATATCAGTATTTTACGAATGGTGCCAGATGTATGTGTTTAATATTCTGTTGAGTCTTGTGATGCCAAAAATTCAACGACAGCATACTATTATGAGAGAGGCTTTACCAGCAAGAGTAAAGTTGGAGATCACTTTAGATTTTCTTTCATCCGGCATTAGTTACAGAAGACTTTGATGGACATTGTGGAATGCTATAGCAATAGGATTCTCATTGTCCTGGCGTAAAAAATCTAAATTAATCTGCTCGATTGGATTTTGTCGTTGATAATTATTATTAGCTCCATTTTCTGTAATTATTGACAGATCCTACTCTCCTGATGTAAGTGGTAATGGTGCAGTATTAATTATTGTGTATGAATCTGAAAAGCAATGACTACTAGGCGTCTGGTATGTAAATGTTGTGTTTACACAGTTCAGATTTTCCATGGAAGATAATATGGCATTGATTTTGTCCCGAGCCATAATAGCTCGTGCAGTAGAAAACACTTTTTGGTTGGCTACTCACAAAAGTTCCAAAAATATCATGCTCATTTTGTTGTGCTGTAGAATGCTCACCCGTATGTGTACTATTTAAATTATCCTTTATCGACTTTATTTCCTTAACCAAAGATGCCACTTCTGCAATTTTTCTCTTTTTCGGAGTTGGAGCTGACATTTTATAATTTGATTCACTAGTAATTTTCGCAGTTGGCGTCGCAGACTCGTTGCGTTGTGGTTTATTACCTGTCAGATGTAGATGGCCGTGATGAACAATTTTCAGAATTTGAAATGTTTTCACTATCATCACTATTGTCATTGCAGCTGTTGTTAATATTATTTTTTTTGCTAGTTTCAATGTTGGCTTGGCTCACTTGGCTGTTATCTTGCTCTTCATCTATTGCTGATTCTTCACTGTCCTACAACAACAAAAAAAGAAACACTTTAGTAATATTTATTATAATAAATAGGTATATTATTATTTTTTGCAGATATCGGCGGTAATAGAAAATGGATTTAGAAAGAGATTGAACTTTCCTTTGTGCTATGGTGGCATTGATGGAAAACATATTCAAATAATTTCTCCTGGTAATAGTGGAGGTATGTACTTCAATTATAGAAAAGTGTTCAGTATTGTTCTTATGGCGTTAGTAGATGATGACTATTGCTTTCGTTATGTTGATGTTGGGGCTTGTGGAATGGCATCAGATGGAATTTAAAAATTGCTCCATTGCTCCATCCTTGTTGCGGATGCCGCATTTCCATTAAAAACCTATATTATGAAACCTTACCCTGGTGACAATTTTTCACTGGAACAGAAAGTTTACAACTACCGACTATCCAGAGCGAGACGAATAGTGGAAAATGCCTTTGGTATATTTGTAAACCGATTTCGTGTATTCCAGACCAATTGGAACCAATGTAGAAACAGTCGACAAAATTGTATTGGCAACATGCGCTTTACACAATTGGTTGAGAAAAGAAAATCGAAATGCAGGAAACACCTCCCATGGCTCTTGGAGAACAGAAACAGGCAGGACTTGAAGGCTTATGTCAACAAGGGAGTAATCATTCTTCGATGTCAGCAATGGCGAGAAGAGAGACTTTTAAAACCTACTTTAACAATGATGGTGCGGTACCTTGGCAATTAAAAATGATTTCTTGACTGTTTATTTATGTGCGCGCCGCAGAGAAAACGCGCTGCTTTTTAAAATTTCCCTGTGTGTTGACACCCATTGTCTTTATTATAAATAAATAAATAATACAATCTTACTTACCATTGTTTTCCTTTTCATTGGTACACATTTAATAAAACTGCATTTCATCGCACCAGTTTAATTTTGACTTAGATTCGTCCTTAGAACCTGCTCCAGACCTGGTTGATTTTTCAATTTTTGACAGTTTCTGGCAGTAAGTGGCTCGTAAATTTTTTATCTTCATTTTTATGTCTTTGATAGACATTTCTATGCCAAGTTCTAATAATTTACCACTTATTTTTTGTGGTGCTGAATCACGAATAGACTTATCTTTATATGATGGAATAGGGGCGTTCCACAGACATTCTTTCTCACGATACATTTGTACAAATTTTAAATTAATCTCGGCACCTTATTTTGGCATGTTAGTTTTAGAAGCACGCGGTTATCTCTTAAAAAAATAAAGCAGGTCGACACTACGCACTTGCCGTTCGAAAACACTAGCTTTGCCGGCCAGACGAGGGTGGTACAGAAGCAAGGATGTAAAACCAGTAGAGGCGCCAGTAACTTACATGCTATTAAACTATACTAGCTTAAGACACTGGCTTACTGTCTTTCTCACTAACTTACTAGCCTACAGGCGAAACTAGTTCTAAATACATGAAGCTAGTAATACTAGCTTGCTAGTTTAAAAGCGCTAGCTTGCTATCCTAGCTTAAAAAACTAGCATCGTGTAATCTGGGCATTAGTGCCGCCTCTTCGGTTCGGTAAAGTTAAAGGAATGTTTAAAAATCGATTTTTTTTGAAAATTTTTACATAGAATGTTGAGTTTAAACATTTTATTGAAAAACAGTGAAGATGAAGTAAAAAAAAGCAAAATTTTTAAAATTATAAAGGATTTTCTACTTACGTATAATTCACAATTACACCCGGCTTAACTACACTCTATTTGTGACTAGCCATCACGTTGATCATTATATATGCTAATAATTCAATTTTAAAGTCTTAATTAAGTAACCAAATTCTGTAACTTAGAAGGATTTACATCACTTCTTTAGCTCATAAACACAAATTTCCACAAGCAAATCAGGAATATCAAATATGTAAAAACGGATTAATTCATAAATAAAAGACTGTCAAATGTCACTTACGTCAACAAATATTATTTTATTATTTATTGGGAGTGGCTACTGTACTAGTACGATTATCGTAATTTTCTGTCGTGTCTCATTATAGGTAATTATGTGTTTATTTATTTGATCGTTATACACATATAGCACATGGAACTGTGTGGTTGGCGTAAGACAAAAGATTAAGCGGATTGGCGCACATGTGAAGTTGGGATTGCAAAAAGGGATTGGAACCTTGGGTTGAGGATATAGTTAGGAAATGGGATTTATAGGCACACGTATGGTATATGCGTATGTACATATAAGCGTACGCCCCATGCGCATGTCAAGTCCCAATCTAATATCTTTGACATGCGGGAGGTAGCCTTGTTAATCATTAATAAATCATTATAAAAAACCTTGTGCAAGTCGGCAATAATTACGTATTTAACGTATGTAGAAAAATCTTCATAATTTCCAAAGTTTTGTATTTTTTCCAATTCTCTCCACTTTTTTATCAATATTTTAACCACACTCAACATTCTATGTAAAAATCTAAAAAAAAAAGACTGATAGTCGATGGCGGATGACGCATTTATTTAAAAGAAGAACTCTACAAATGAGGTCCGATTTATTATCAGATTTGGCTTTAGTACCTAATACCGAACAATTTCAAAACTTTATACGTATGTCAGTAGAAGACTTTAAACACCTTTTAAATAATATTTTTTTTTGTTATTAGGAAATTAAAAAAAAAGTTTTTCTATGATATTCAGTTGTGTATATCTGATAACATTTTGATTTTTTGTCAAATGACTACTATTATGGCGGGAACTTCAAGGTAGAATCAAAAATTTAGTACAACATCAGTTCACCAATTCTTCAAAGACAATTCAGATTCTTTTAAAGAATTGCTAGTTATAGTTGGATAAAAAAATATATATAAAACTGCAGGTACAATTTTTATTTCTACGTTATTATTATGTTCTACGGTATAGCAAAACAAATTTAACATTTTATAAATTAATTAATTTAATAAGTATGTTGTTTGTATTGTGTAAAACGTATTTTTGCTTTAGCATTATTAGATATTTTTAATTTAGTATTCTAAACAACTAGCACAGACAAGTTCTTCGGAGCTTAAGTGCATTTTAATTATACTCTGTTATTGCATATTTCTAAATTAATAAAGAGCTTTTGAATTTGAACAAACCAATTTAACAGATTCCCTAAACCTATTACACAATAGGTTCACGAAGCATTAATCAGTTACTACCTACAAATTAGCTAATATTTACTCTAATTAAAATAATAACATTGTTCGACTATTGGATTAACAACCGATAATAACATGGGACATCTAATTCGAAGCATAGCAAACTCTAGATCAAATGTTAATTAAACGGATTGAAATCGGACTACAAGGGGAGCCTTGTCGACTAAAGCCTCTGGAGCACGAAAGGTAAATTCATTAATTCCTCGTCCCCGGGAGAGGAGAGACCCACCAGTGCGACAGGATTATGTTTTCGGAATAGCTGAGCTAATTAGTTAGTCTTTTAGCAGTGACATTCTGAGTATTGTCTAATGGTTTCTAAATAGAACGTAGTTAGTGCATATACAGAGGTTCACTAACTTGTAATAAATTAAAGAAGATTAATGGTTATAGAATTTTATGATTGGAATGTAATATATAATTTTTTTTAGTATTACTTTATTTATCAATATCAGTATAATGTCGACATATAAAAATACTTAACATACTGAGTTAAATTCGTGTTTAAAAAAAAGGTATATTGTAGCGTTAGGTGTGAATTAAAACACTCGATGCACAAAAATAGTCAACTGATTTATTATTTTCACAGTTACACTACTAAACACGACCCTTAAGACTACTAGAAATATTTATTTACATTCTGTTTATTTACTGCTATTTATGTCGAGTTTAAATGTCGCGCCAATATTCTAACTTAAACTGAACTGTCAACTACTTCTCAACGGCGAGGCGGCTCCTTATATACTCGGCGGACCAGGGTTTTGGAAGATTCGCTAACCTTCCACGCGTTTCTAGAAATGTCCTATAGTGTTCCCGCTTGTGTCATTTCGGAATGGCGGACAAAGCTGATATTCGCGACGTTGCCTACGTGACACTACCTCCTCAGTAAGCTCATTTCGCCCCGAAATGATTCTAAAGATAGTGAATGTCAAGCGTCCCAAACGTCCTTATAGGTGCCAACCTATGATGTGACTCCTTGGTAACCAAATAGTTCTTTCTACCAGTCTCTTCATCGTTTATCTTAAGTGCTTGCCCGACGCTGGGGTTAAACAGACACAGACACTCTTGAATTGTTCCGAACTTTTTACGGAAACCGTCAGCTTTTCCTTCAGACAGTTGTAAATGCTTAGAAGTGAATGACTCGAACTTTACCTTTTGGAGGCTTTCTTGTATTCTGTAAAGAACATTGATGGCTTCCAGAACTTTGTATGACCCATCCTAGGATGTTTGAAGTTTCAGTAATAAACCTGGCTGTGTCTGCCCAATCCTCCAATGCTACTTAGCTGGTTCTTGTTATGAGTTTATTGATATTTTAACCAGGCCTACATACCCAGCGAAGGACCAGTAGTTCATACCTGTAACAAAAAGAACATTCTCTGGAGTAATACCTTTGCATTTATTAACTAAATGGTTCTTGAAGAATTACACCATTTGAATTACGAAACTTAAAGTAATAATCAAATAATTCCAAAAAGGGGGAAGACAGGAGAACAAACTTACTTTAGTTGCGCAATGTTAAAATGCAATTAATTGCGAGCAAGAAGGGTGGCGTGCGAACGTGTTACTGGTGGGACGTGTGTCGCTCGACTCTTTTCTTCTAAATATTATTTAAAAGTCGCTCCAATATTCTAACTTGAACTGAACTGTCAACTACTTCTCAACGGCGATGCGGCTTCTTATATACTCGGCGGACCAGGATTTTGGAAGATTCGCTAACGTTTCACGCGTCTCTAGAAAGGCCGTAAACGATTATTCAGTTCTTGGAATATATAAATGCTTAATAATTTTTTAGATTATCAGTTGGCCTTAATTTTATACTTAATATTGAAAGTTAAAGAAAAGTTGTTTAAATCCCAACAAAACCCTTCCGCCTCTAGGGCTAAGGGTCTTAAAGCCAAATTAAGGCACCTTTGTTGTCCCTTTGGTCTTTGGCATTGACATCATATGCGTTCTTCACCCAATCTTAGACTCGAGACTAATTTGGCCCAATACCGATTAATGGTTCTATTCATTCGTTCCACCCATCTGACTGCCATTAAAATGCAGAAGTCTCCGTTTTCTTGATTCCAAGCGTGTTACAGATGTTTTGCGATAAGCTGAATTCAAAATTTCGTCCTTGGTATGAATGTAGCTCCAAAGATACGCCAAATGGACAGATCCATTTTTTTATTAAGGCGAGGGTATGCTTCAATCCATTTGCTTTAGAAGCTCATCACGTTCACGATATAAATTATTCCCTACTTTTGATTCGGGAAACAACCAGCAATGTCAATAGCAATCCTTTTAAAGGCCTTCCCACGTTGTACTGATGCACCAAATCTTTCTGCTTTCTCTGCGGTCCATTATTTGCCGCACATACAATGCATTTCCGGCACCAGTCCCTTATGTCTGCCTGTTGAAAATTATACATAAAAAGGAGGAAAATCAAAATCTATATATACATACAAAAACATACACCGTAGATTCCACAAAACATTAAGCATAAAACTCTTCAAGATTGTAGAAAAGGCTTATTCTGTCAGATACTTTTTAAGATATGTCTAAAGCATTTGAGTGTTGCATGGCAGGTGATTGAATACCTTTATACCTTCGTAAAAAATTGATTTCTGAATAAGAGCGGACGTTGGAATGGGTAGTTGCAGATTGCCCTTCTGTCGTGTCACATACCTAGGGTTCTCTGCCATATATTTATCCAATTCTTGAACATGATGCTACCAACTTCCAGCATATGCACACAGCTGACTGTTTGCATATACTGGGTTTTCTCGTGCAAATGGAGCTGGGCGGCAGGAATCCTGAGATTTTGCCTTGCAAATACCTCAGGGCTCTCTTTTGCAATACAAGAGCGACTAGATAAAATAATTGCTAGGATTCCCCCAAAAATAAATACCGTAGCGAAGACGAGACTCGACAAGGGCAAAATATACAGTTCTACCCATCTCGGTACCAAGCTCTTCAGTTGCAACCCTGACGGCAAAACAACCAGCTAATATTTTACTAGCAAGATCAAGTACATGATCAGTAAATCTAAGGTTGTTATCAAGGATAATACCAAGAAATCTGTTGCTAGAGTGTTCAGCAACTTGATTACCCTCAAACTTACCCCTAAATGTCAGGATTTTGGTCTTATTAAAGTTCATGCAAGGACTCACTATTTTATCCATGCCAAAGAATTGTGGTACCATCGGCAAATATTGAACACAAGACCGATCTCTGTGGTACCCCCCAGTTTATCTCGTGATTTTTTGAGATCTCAGAGCCCACAAAAACTTGCTGAATACTTGGCAACTTCTTCCCAAATTGGCTTGATCCGTTCCTTTATGCAGGTTAGGACTATCTGAATATCGGGATCTTTCTCTTGGTCTCTTATAAGATCTCCATTTTGCCAAGCATCATAAACGATGGTGGTTCTTAATAACTGAGCTTCTTGCTCCTCTGCCGGCTGACAATGATTGCAACAATCTTGGCGATCCTGGATTTGATCGGCACGGCTTCTATGTCAAATTGCTAGCGTTAGTGGCCAGTACAAATTTTCCTTCAGGTAGAGGTTAACTTAGGATAGGTTCGCTAGCTTCCTCATAGTCCTGGGACATTAGAATGTCCGTTCTCTTTCTGTTAGCCTGGTCAATGCGATGTTGGCAAATCCCTCCACATAGCGTCGGTACTAGGTGCATAATCCCAAGCAGCTGTGTAGCTCATGCTTGTCTTTAGAAAGCGCCCAATCTCTGACAATCTGGACATTAGCCTTGTGAAAGCCACACCGATGTAGCGTCTTGATATATATTTATTTTGCCGTTTCAACATACATGTTATAAGTCACTGACAAATGAAATTCTATAATAGACACACACAGTTAAAATACATTTTTATAACACTCTGCAAGTATATAGTAAGCCTTTGACACAAGTAATAACTTTAGTTCACGTCTAAACATTTTCAATCATGAGGATCATGATTGAAAATGATCATAGGTGTCATTTTTGTCGAAGTTTTTTTACTCAGTCGCCGACGGTGACAATTTTGTTTCTGGCTTAGAACTTATGCAAGATCTAAAGTTTTAGCAGATCAGCGGACAGTATAAAAATTTTAGACAAATGTCACTAGCAGACTTTAAATCTTTGCTGCAAAAAATAGGACCACAAATCCCCAAAAAAAAAACTTAATTTTCAAACTCCATCAGCAATTTTCGAACAAAAAAATTTTAAACATCACATGTTTAATAAGCGGCCATTTTGAAATCGGTAAAAATAAAGTAAATCGTCCTTCCGAATCCAACGAGACCATCTGCAAGGTCGTAGCTTTCATATTAGTCCAGATATCGAATTTTTAGAGCCCAGTTTTGGACTCAAAAACAAGGTTGGCAAATGACTTTTTCCGAATTTTCAAAGTGCTCTTATTCCTTAGTTCTGCTCGAATCCGTTAATCGTTAATCCCTATTTTTAGGATCCCATAAATCTGGGTATCTCTTATATAATTCAATTAAGGCAAGTTACTTCTCTTCAGTCCACATGAGCAGAAAATATTAATAATACTAAAAATTGTTTATTTATGTCGTTCTGAATCCTTGTTCCTCGAACCTGCCACAAGCCGTACTAATTGAAACCTGTGCGCCTCTTTGTGATCGTCGCAAAAACCGACAGAAAATAGATCGCAAAGCGCCTATAACGCGAGGCGCGCGCGCTTCCTTAAGCCCGGTACTAATTCCACAAAGTTGGCGTGTCAAGGCGCGCCGCATGCGCGTCCCGTTCAATGTATACGCGTCTTAATGCGTTTATAGAAAATTTTTACGTCAAAGTCGATGTAGAAATGGGCAGGCGTGAGTTAGAATAACGCGTGACGTATTTGGGATGTTCGGCTATGAACATATTTGAATGTGAAGCTAGCAAGTTCCAGTATGTACAGACACTACACACTGTACCAATTCTCTCTTTGATGAACCTGAGTTCGCATGACTCCCTAGATTTTACCCCGTAGGTATTATGAAGGGCGCGTATTTGTAGAATAAAGAAAAACTGAATAAGATAGTTGATAGCATTATCCCAGGAACTGATACGATACTTAAGACTCGACTCTTCTTTGTTTTCTTCTTCGGCAGCGCGTTTCCGTCAATATAGGTCTTTTCCAGGTTTTTCTATATTTCGCGATCTCTCGTTATTCTTATCCATGGTCACCTTGTCACTGTTCGTATATCATCAATCCACCTCTGTTTCGGTCATCCCACTTTTTTCGTTGTTCCTTATATTATATTTTATGTTTTTTGTATTGTGATCTTTTTTTTTGCTTTTTGGATGTTTTAATAATTATTATTTTATTAGTTTTATCTACAAAATTTGAACAATTTTTATTATTATTATTATTATTATTATTATTATTATTATTATTATTATTATTATTATTATTATTATTATTATTATTATTATTATTATTATTATTATTATTATTATTATTATTATTATTATTATTATTATTATTATTATTATTATTATTATTATTATTATTATTATTATTATTATTATTATTATTATTATTTATTTTACGTGGATCATATCTCTTCACAAGTCGAATCCATTGCCACTTCCGGCTTTCTATACCCTTTTGACAACATTCATCACTTCGGTTTTATGACGTATCTATTCATTTCATATTTTGTTCCTTAAGGTGACTTTCAATATTCTATCCATGGCTCTCTGCGCGACTCTTAGTTGCTCAGCTGCTCTTTAGATTAATGTCATAGTTTCCGAGTCGTAGGTGAGAACCGGCAGAATACAGCTGTCGTAGACTTTTTTCTTTAATTTTATGTATACGATCCTGCGTTTGATTTTGTTCATTATTTTAGGTTTGTTTAGGTTAATTTTTAGGCCTATTTTCTTGTATTACTCATTTAGCACGTTGTTCAGTTCTTTAATCTTGGTGTTCATCAATACTATATCATCAAACAAGTGCCTTGACCAACAAGAGCCAAAACCTTGACTATTTCTATGCTATTGTCGTATAACTGTCTCAGTAGTATGACAAGGTGTACTGCCTTCCCATGTCTAGTAATACTTTCAGAGTTGAAACCATTCCACGCAGTCTAAGGCTTTACTGCAATCGAGGAAACATGGAAAATGTGGGTTCTCGATAATCTCTTGTACGTTCATAATCTGTTCTCTGCTGCCTTTTCCGGTAACGAGTCCGGCTTATTCTTCTGGGATCTGCTACTCTAAGAAATGTTTGAGTCATTCTAGTAGTATTCTAAGCATAATTTTACTTGAATGGGATATCAGTGCGATGGTTCTGTAATTGCTACATGTCTTACTTGACACTTTTCTATGTAGAGGATTGACAGTCCCTTGGCCACTGTCCAGTTTTCCAGATTCTATTGCAGATCTTCCATAATAGATATACACCACTTGGAGAAAGCTGTTTCAGCCATTCTGCGCTCACATTATCTACGCCTGTAGTCTTTCGAGTGTCTGAATTCTTAATTGTTTCTTTCATGTGTGTATAAATATTTGCAGTATCAATATGTTGTCCCAGTTTGCTCGTGTATTGCACCATTTTAATCTACAGATAGGATGAATATTTGTTAGAGGGAGTATCGACTTTGCGTGATGTTAAATAATGATATGTATGAACGAATTTAAAAAAATGCTATAGGCTATATATAAAAAAAAATTAAAAGCAACTATCAATTTTGAAGTACTACATCGATTAAAAATCGATGCAAATAATCTGAAGCGCTTCTTTTTTCTTTTCATTTTGATGTTATTATAGTTCGTCCAAAGCCCCTTCTCCTATGTTATCTATCTTTGTCTGAGGAGCTTCTCCAACAAAAAATAATAGTGCTAATATTTCTTTTCACTTGTCTAGCAACTTTGCGAAACCCTAGACACTAATAGCAATATTGCTGAATTTAATATCGACGACTCCATGTCTAATAAAATGAAAATATTTAAAAATCATTTCAGTCTCCAGCGCCATTAGAATCTGAATCAAATAAGGATTTGGAAGCTCTGTACGTTTCTCTTTCAACTTCAACTAATATTTCAAATACAGAAAACGCGTTGAAGCAAAACGAACTATCAGGAATTACTTGATAACATTGCCCAAATATTACTGTCAATTAAATAATTTTAAATAAAATGTAAAACGAGTTTATGACATATATACAGTGCTTTTCTTATGTACCTCCCCCCCTCCCCTCTTTATTTTTTGAACGGATCAATTCAAAATATTGAAACTTTAGGTAATGCAATTGAGGAATGAATACTATGTTTTAAGGCAAGATTGACAGATAAAAATGTCAACATGGCTGTTGGGCGCCATCTTGGAAAAAAATTAAATGTAAAGGGTGGTCTTGTGGCACATCATTTTGAAGCTCCTGACGAGTACTTTATAACCCTAGAATATTAATTCAATATTTTTACATACTACAAAATGGTGGTACATTTAATAATTACCTGAATACTAAATTAACATTTAACTTGATATATCGAACAAATACATTAAGTTCAATTGAGAAGATGCTGGAAATGGTTGTCTTAAATTTCTTGACACAACAGTCAATCCGAAATTTCACACCGAAAATTTTCAAATACACTAACATCGATATATTTACAAATATTCGTTATTTTCTGTCGTAAATCCAATACTGAAGCAGGTTTAGTTTCGTACACCTTTTGCTTCAAATAGCCCCATAAAAAAAAGTCTAGGGGTGTCAAATCTGGCGAGGGAGCTGGCCATTCCACAGATCCTCGACGGCCGGGGAAATTGTTATGTAAATAGTTCCGAACTTGTCTGAAGCAGAGCTCTATCTTGCTGGAATACAATATCGAAATCATTACGATTCGGACAGTTTTGGTGAATAGAGAGTTAATAGTATTTTCCAGCATATCCAAATACAGTTCCCCTGTTAAATTTTGTTCGATGAATAGAGACCCCACAATATGTAGTAAGTAAAGATATTGAATTTATATCCTAGGGTACTCGTTACGAGCTTCAAAATGATGTGCTACAAGACCATCCTTTCCATTTAATTTTTTTTCCAACATGGCGCCCAGCAGCCATCTTTTTTTTTCATAGAAATTTTCATTTGTCAATTTTGCTTTAAAACATAGTATTTATTCATCAATTACATTACCTCAAGCTTCAGCATTTTGAACTGATCCGTTCCAAAAATGAAGAGAGGGAGGGGCATTAAAGAAAAGCACTGTATATACAGTGCCGTCATTAATTGTCCCCCCCCTTCTTATCTTTTGAATGCGTTTACATAAAAATATGAAATTTGGTACACATCATTAGCAACCTAAATACTACTTTCAGGTCTCTAGCTCATTTTGCAAAATTTGCGTCCCGCCGCCATTTTGAGGCAATTCTGAATGCTTTATGGTTCTAGAATATTAAGTCATTACTTCTACCCATAGCAAAATGGCAGCCATCAAAATCTTATTTTTTGCATTTTTATTTTCTTTACTACACCTGTTCAGGTGTAATTTGTTTGTAGAGTTTGAATTGAAATTTGACAGGGGACCTTGACTTAAACATGTTGGAAAATGCAGTAGAACCATTGATCATCAAGATTATTGAAAACAATCTTCATGAATTTGAGTTGGAAACAGTTTTTCAACAAGATAGGACACCGTCTCACTTTAGCAGAAATGTTATAGAATATTCGACTAATACTTACCCTGATGGGTGGATTGGTCGTCGAGGACCTACCGAGTGGCCAGCCAGATCGCCCGATCTTACACCTCTGGATTTTTTTTACGGGGCTACTTGAAACAAAAAATCTATGTCACCCACCCAATCTTCGATCTACATCAAAAAATAATTGATGTATGTCGCAATACTGATGGCGTCCCGCCGCCATTTTGAACTTTTGCAAATTGAGCTGGGGACCAAAAAGTAGTATTTAGGTTGCTAATGATGTATGCCAAATTTCCAATTTTTATATAAACGCATTCATAAGATACGAGGGGGAGGGGACAATTAAGAGCAGCACTGTATATGTATTAGTTAGTTTTATTTTAATTATAAACACTTGGCAAGAACGAATCCATCGAAAAAGTGTACAGCACGTGAAAAAAATGACATAGTTCATCTTCGCGTGATTTGCGAACAACACATTTCTGCGCTCGTGAGAAATATCCCTTTATCTCACTTGTACCCAAATGTACATTTTTTTTTGGAAAAGCACACCAAAAACGTGATAAATACAGAATTTGACAAATATATTGTTACTATAAGATCATACTATTTTGTGTCACGTAGTATATGAAATATTATATGGCAGTATTTACGGAAATGAATATTAATATCATTTACAGGCTTCCATCCCCTAAAACCTTTTACATTCCCACATCTGAGCCATTAAAAGATGTTCTGAATATACAATTTCTTTTTTTTTAAAGCGAAAAAAGCTATTGCGTTTTTATTTTATAATTAATGACTGTGGTTATAAAATTAAATGATATGATGATATAATTAATGATATGTACATATTGATTAATTACACATCACACGAGGTATAAACTATAGTTTGTAACCTATAACAAATTATATACCTAAACTTTAAATATAATTCACTTACCGAGAAGTAATCACGTTCGCACGTATTGTAGTTCTCTCTAGACTAATTCATCGATTTTGCGATGAAATCCCTTATAAACTGAGTGTCCTGACCTTTAGCGAAGCCTTTAGACGACGGCCGACAACGTAGCACCCATTTTATTTCGTTTCTTTTAGTAAAAAGCTCTTAGAGCTCTTTCTTTCTTTATTTGTGAAATTGGTTTGGATAAATAAAAGAGCCTCGACATTTTATTGGTCGGGGGGGAGTTTTTATTACCGTTGTGTGACTTTCATAACTAGTTTTTGTGTTTCCATTATGTTGTTTGAATGTTGTAAAGAATATTTTTTTATACCTAACACCGTGAACTTATTCGGCTCATGAAAGGATCAAGGGACATCCCTGAGATCACAGACACGTTCTCTTTCTGCTATTGGAGCATTACAGAAACCCTGGAACACAAAAAAATGCCCTGTGAAATAGTGGAACAATAACATGGGAAAACACCATGACATGTAGCTCGAAAGCAGCCTGAACTTTATCTACTTTCCACCCTCCACTTATGACAGCGACTTCAAAACTTTCTGTGAGTTAATAACCTCCTTAGATCTACTTGTTTCCAAGCGACTTAATGTTCTTGGAGACTTTAATGTCCCCCCGTTTCAAGAGAATCAATTTTTAAATAATAAAAGTAAACTATTAATTACTTTTCTGAAATTCGTGGATTCAGACAGTACAACCGTGTTCCAAACATGAATGGCAGTTTTCTTGATTTGACCTTTGCAAATATTAATATTGAAGTCAGTAAGAATGAGGTTACACTACTGAATGAGGACTTGCATTATCCTGCCTTGATGATCTTTGTACAAGCTCCTCTACCGCACATTTTAAATACTACAATACAGAAAAACAATCTGCCGCAATTTAATTTTAGGAAGGCCAACTTTCCTCTTACGTATAATTTATGAACGTGCTAATGATCTGAATGATGAAATTTTATAAAATCCTTAAGAAAGCATATCGGGATTTTAAATCGGGAGGGTCTTCATAACCTATATCATTAGAACAGAGGATGCAATTTCTGGGGACTCTTCCTCTTTTTGGTCCTTTATTAGGGCAAGGAAGTGCCAGTCTTTGATGCCAGCAACTGTTTACGGTTCTTTTGGAAGGAGTTTTGAGGGTACTGCTAATATTGTCTCAACATTTGCATATGAAGATTCTGACCGAGCAGATGTAACTTATTATTAACTTTTGTTCCTTAGATTTTGTTTAAGTTTCCCTGTCAATTTCTGCTGATGAATTGCAGCTGCAGGTAGAAAATTAAAAAAGGAAATCACCGCTAAAGATTGTGCATTTATTTTGTAAAATTCCTTATGTCATCTTTTTAACCTAATCCTCAAACCAGCCAGTTTCCCTTTATTTGGAAAACTACCAAAGTACTTCCCATACATAAGGAAGATGACCTACTGAACATTAAAAATTATCTATTCTATATAACTTTTCCAAAATCTTTAAAATTATTATTTACGATTCCATATTTCCTCAAGTTCAATCAAAACTATCGATAGATCAACGTGGTTTCTTTTGTTAAAAGACCATGTACCTTGTCCCGATTTCATGCCTCTGTCCTCGATTAAAAAAAGGAAAAGTTGATGTGATATATACTGACTTCATCAAAGCCTTTAACCAAAGAGACCATTATATCTTACTGGAAAATTTGAGCAAGCTATTTAATATTTCTAAAAAGTTTACTGCTTTGTTATCATCTTATCTCATTGGTCGTCAACAATTTGTCCAAACTGAAGGCTACAAATCAAAATCCTTTATGCCTACTTCTGAATTGGATACCACAAAGATCCAATTTAGATCCACTACTTCTCAATCGACAATAAGAGTGGACACTCTTTAATAATTTATTTTCGTGATTTATTATTCTTGAAGGAATCAAATGGGGTTGTAAGATCTAAGAGATAGGAATTTATTAAATTTATGCTTGTTGTAGTATAGTTATAGTATTATAGTTTTTTAATTAATATTTAATGAGAAATCCAATCGAAAGTTTTTGTAAGATTATAGAAGAAGAAATATGTGTGCAAGCGCTCTTTCAATCCTTCAACAATATAATGCAATAAGTTATTATAGCCAGTGTTGACTTTTAATTGTATGAAATAAATTACTCGGTTCGAAATCAAGGTTTATTTAATCCTTTAAGATTGACTCAAATATCTTAAAGAAAATTGGCAAGAAAAAAATGGGACAACAATAGGTAACATCATCAGTTGAACCCTTGTACAAGAAAAATGTTCAGAGAACATTTTATCAGACAGTTTAAGTGAACTGACTTTCGTACTGACTGACTTTACTACGAAAAAGCGATGACTCACGACTAAGAGATATTTATTTTTAATGTATTTATTTACAATTATTTAAATCTCACGCCAATATTCCAAACTTTACTTCCCCGAACTGTCTACTATCGGCGATGCGGCTCCTTATATACTCGGCAGAGCGCTGTTCCGGAAGATTCTCGCTTAACTTTCAAGATGTCGTGCGATGTACCACTTATGTCACTCCGGCATGACGGAGCCACTCTGTGGTATTCTTGTGGAAATTGCCCAATGGTCACATAGATTTCTTCAAATCTTCTTGGTCACATTTCTTTGCAGGTGCCACGCCCTTCCTCCAGAACAAATGTTACTTTTGCTCTTGATCGTGCCTGAACTAACATTAAATATCAAGATCCTATTTTTATCATATGCAAAAACTTCAACAATTTTGCTTCCATTGTGATACCTTTCAATGCTCTCTGAGGCATCTACTTTCATACCTTTTAGACGTTTTTTTTAATATTACACAGAATTTTATTTTACTTTGTATTACTAATTTAATTTCAGCTCTGGTTCTATTGAACGATTTAGTCCATAGTTTACTTTTTTTTGACAATTTTTAGTACTTTATGCGTTATATTTTACCATTGCTAATTTTTATTTTCGTGTAATTGGGTTTTGGCCTGTTGGAAATTAAAGATAAATAAATAAATAAAAAGATAGTTCGAGATTTTAAAAGACAAATGATTCTGCGATATCGTTGAGAGTACACCCTCTGCGGTAGGCCTTTGCAAAGTGCTATTCAAGGACCTTGGTCTTCAAATGGGATCGCTGTCAGTTCCGGATAGTGAGTAGACTGTGATTCGCAAGACTGTCACTAGTAAGCCCTGAACCTGTAATCGGCATAGCGAAATGTGTAGCTATTATATCAATAAAGAGACCAAAGCACCTGGCATGAGAGAGGCTAAGGCGCGCATAGAAAAGCCTGACTTTTTCACCAAACTACTTCTGCGCTTAAAGTGATGCGAAATTTGGCTAGTAATAGTTCTTTAGAGTACTGTAGGTGTTGGGAGGATAAAGAAATTACAGACCACGTCATTGGGAATTACAAAGCACTCATGCGCGTTAGTTTTAAATATCTGGGCAACACTTATGAATTATCAGACCGAATCGCCTCATTGGCTTCTCCAAGGCTATAGATAGCGCTATTAAGGGTAGGGATGATGTAACGCAAAGTGAAATTGATGGCGATTAGACTCAAGTTGTGTCCCGCAGAACAAAAGACAATAGGACACCAATTAGAGGATTAAACATAAACATGGGTAACCTGAAAATAGAAAATTTTCCACAAAAATTATCCTAAATAATTTTTATAAATCTACAAAGGAAAATACATCTTGTCTTGCAATTTCTTAAAAGCAATAAACTTGACAATGGTTGTAAGTGCCTCCTCTTTACCACAAAAAATGTCATTAGGGATGACACTATAGTGGCCAATTGGAGTAAGCGTAAAGCATTTCCAGAACAGAGCCCTGTATTAAACTAAAAAAAGAAATAGAGCCAAATAAGTCGCAAGTTTTAACTAAATATCCTACTGAATAATATTTGTTCCCTGTGGAATAAAGGACCTGGTTTAGAAGCACTCCTTGCTGAGATCAATTAATTCTACCATTTAATATATTTAACCGAGCACTATCTTTAAATAAAGGGGGTGAATAGACCTTATTACTCCAGATCAACTATGAGTCGTAAGGGCTGTATTATCCTAATCAGACATAGAATGCTAGGCAGTAACGTTGAAGGTATTTTGAGCTTGTCTGAAGAGTTTCGTTCTGAAGTCTCCACTGTTGAAATTAAACGTTGTAATGTTCTAACTGGTTATAGAATAGCTGATGGTGATTTTAACTATTTTTAGATATTATCTGCATGGATCTTGGAATTCAACCACAAAAATTGCAATAGGGGTTCAGATACATCATTTTTACTGGTGATTTTAATACAATTTTCAATAGTAATAATCATAGGAAAAACCACCTTTGTCGACCTCATGGGAGGATACAACTTACATAAGCAAATCTTCAAAAATACATATGAAGTTACTTAAAATAGAGTCTGATGATGCGATAAGGCGAACAACGTAACTCCGACCATCAATAAATAATATTCTAAACAAGTAATAGTATCTACAGGATTTGTTGTAATAATTTATCTACTGTTAAAATAAAATTTTGCAGAAGTCATTTCTTGAAATCGTGTTATGATGCATACATTGGACACATTTCATAATTCTTTACACGAGTATTCACTCCCTAAAACCCTTTTAGCAACATTAAATTCAATGCAGATAAACCCTTATTAAATACCAAAGCTGGTCTCCCTATTCGCCCTTAAGTACTAGACAATGATAAATTTACGCACTTAGGGTCATGAGTAAAATAAATTAACTTCAATTAACTAAACGGAGGAGACGGGGTAGAAAATAAACGAGATCTTGGTCGTTCCATTATTTGTCTGTTCGTATTTATTCGGAGCGGAATTAAGAAATAATTCATGATTTGGCATTTTTAACTATTGGTTAATGAAATTTTATTAAGAAATGGGGAATGATGACACTCTAAGAATGTAATATAATGTAAAAATATTGTCTCTAGTGTGCAAACTTTTTAGCAGAGTAAAACTAGTTTCATTTATAGACTTACGTGATGATACGGACTCCATGCATAAAATACATAAAATTAATATTATTTAGTTTATATGGTAATTTTCGAAACAATTTTTTGGATGAAGTCTACAGTCACATTTTACACATATAAAGTTACTTTTCTTCTTGCATACTTGGCACCTTCGATCAGATTCATTGTACCGAATTAAATGTTCTATATTATCAAATCTAGAGGCTTTATGAACTTGAAGTGTAGTTTTTCCTCTACTTGGTTTTTTACCATAGGACTGTAAAAAACTTAGGGCGATATACCTCCGAAATTCCAGAAAGGAGGCACAATTTGAATCATTTGGTCTTAGCTTTTTCATAAGTACCCAGCCATTTGAGATGCTTGCATCTAATAAATATGAAACTATTGGCCAATACCATTTTCGCTGCCACATTCTTACAAAGCAATCAGCCCATCCATTTTATAAACTCCTCCCATGTGTTTATTGTATCCAGCTATTATTTTTGGTTGTGGAATTTGTTTTTTAGTTTTAGTTTCCTTACACCACCTAGTAGATGTGGTAACAATGTCATTACTTTCGAAGTTGGTACCCAATGTCACAACCTTGTTGTCCTTCCATTGTACAAAAGTAACGTTATCACAAGAAACAAAACTATGGCTTCCCCGTGGTTTTGATTTCCATGAAGTACTTTCAGGAAATGGACACTTTGCCGTTCGAATCTCTCTTACTGTTGCCGTTGCACAAATTTTATTTTCCGAGAGATGGTTCAGTAAACTCAGGCTTGTAAAATAATTATCAAAAAAAAATTTATATCCCTGGTTAGAAGGCACTTCCGATTTATGTAGTAAGGACATAACCACGTCTCCACCAAGATCAAAAACTTTTTCTGCATCTGATTTGCCAGTGTAAATCTCAAAAGATATCATGTACCTATTACTACTACATAGAGCCCAGTTTTTGAAGCCGAATCTTATCAGCTTGCCCTTGAGGTACTGTTTGGCATAGTAGGGTATCATGCTTTCATCAATTGAAAGATGTTCATCCAAACCTCCGTGTTTTTTGAAATTCTCATTCAGTGAGTTCAGTAGAGGGCGAATTTTGTAAAGCCAGTCACTGCGATCAATATTAGCATTAACGTTGAAATGGATGTGGCGAAGTAACACTTCAAATCTATTTAGTCGCATGCTATTTTTTAAAATGTTTGGTATATCTTCTGTTGGATTCCAAAACATCCTCTTGTTTGGATATTTTACATAACCTGAAAGAAGCATTCCTCCAAGTAGTACATATAACTCTTCTTTTGTGAAATTTAGCTCCTTATTTTTTTGTTGGCCGTTTTTAATGGTTTCCTCAACATAATTTAACGGATTTTGGGCTTCTTTTGCTTCTTGAGATGGCTCTCGTGACACACAGTTTGTATTCATAGAAAAAAGGGGGGATCTGCGTTCCATTCGTATAGCTTTCTACGTTTAGGGGTTGAAAATTTGCCTTAACTTATACTTGACCCAGGTTTAGAAGGCAGATCTGCTAAGGTATTAGATCTTGTTCATCAAAATTATCTTGTTCATTAGGTGGGGCTTCATAGGTTTGCCGAGATAAACCCTTAGACTTTGGAAATAGTTGGGCTAGAGGAACTAGATCTTCTTCGTCAAAATCATTTTGTTTCCTGGCTCTTACTTCACAATTCTGCTGAAGTATTCCACGGCATAAGCGATTTACATCTCCGATATGCTCATCATCAGAGCTGTCGCTGTCTTCTTCTGTGTCTTCGCCTAGGTCATCAGGAATTCCAATGTAAACATCAAGATTTTGTTGAACTTCACCGTCATTTTCTTCAAATAATGTCTGCAATTCATGCAGAGATAACTTGCAAAATACGAAAAACGAAGCGACAGAACAAATATTTATGTCTAAGAAAACAATAACACATTTTTGTTTTGCAGACAAAATTGTATGACGATTCTAACTTCAAACACAACATATTTACTAAATTTCTTTACCCTGGTTTCAAAACCTATCGATATAAAAAATTTAAACTTCTCCCTCCATTTCGAGTAAAGTTCCGGATCCATGGTCACATAAAAATACAAAATCAAAACGCTGTCTCTGATTTCTGCACATGAACTGATTTTACAACAAATAGCGAACGTCTAGACAAATGCACGAGGTTATGAAAACATTAGAAGTGCGCGTGTGCTTGAAACCAGTGGCGTCCCTTTTAAGGGACTCTACGCACTAATAGGTTAATTATTAATGAATGATTTTATTGTTAAAGATACAACTGTAGGCTCTTCTTTATGTCTTTAATTTTTTTAGGCAACATTGTGCATATTTTTCAAGTGAAACATTTATAAAGCATAAATTATTTCTCAGCTCTCGTTTTAACCATTATGGTTTGCGAGTTTAGCGCAATTCTATCAAGCCAATTTTTAACGATAATTTTTGAATAAATCATTGTGATGTTTGAGATTTTAATTAATAAGGCATTAATTGCTTGAAGAAACATAGTGATCCTGTCGATATAGCAAGAAATTTGCCAATTAATTAAATTTGGTAACGTGAAAATTTGGCAAATATTAGCCAAGAAGAGCAAATTTAGAGAAGCAATACACGCAATGGACTTTATATTAAATATAATGAACAAACAAGTAAAACAAATTAAAAACAAACAAACAAAAACTACCTATTTAACCTTTTTCCCGTTCGTTAGGTGTGAATTAAAACAATCGAAAATAGTCATTGAGTTTATTTACACACGTACATGATGATAACACGATCATTCTAGACTAGAGTGAGATATTTATCTTTACTGTATTTACAAATATTTAAATCTCGCGCCAATATTCTGAACTTTACTTCACTGAACTGACACTTATCGGCGATGCGGCTTCTTATATATTCGGCAGAACGTATTGTTCCGCAAGACTCCCGCCAACCATCGAGACGTCGTGCGGTGTGCCACTTATGTGCCACGGAGAATCAGCTGGTTTTTCGGTTTTTACAATATCTCTACACTATATAAAATAATAATAATAATAGACCTTTAAGTTCAGCATAGCTGTTATTAACCGAGCATACATACAAAATACATGAGATTAAATGGCATATTGGCAACTTAAGGCAATGATACTTTTGTAATTATAAAGGTATACAGAAGGTAACACAAGCGTAGGCATAACATTTAATAAAATCACTAAAAAATTTTGACATTCTATGGCGTATATAAGTATATTGCTTTTACCAACTAACAATTTAAACTTGGCTAAGTAAATGTTGCTTATATTTTTTCTTAAATGTCAAAAATGGTAGGTCATACAGTTTGCGAAAAATATCAATGTTGGCTAATTTAGGTAACAAATAGGAAAACGAACTTTGAAAACAAGGAAGGAACTTTGAGTCAAATATTCCAACAAGTATGCCAGTTGCTGGGAATCAATAAGACCCGTACAACCCTCCTACACCCTCAGTCTGAAGGAATGATTGAAAGATTTAACCGCACATTTGAAACCTAATTGAGGATGGTGGTAAACGTCAGCAAACCGACTGGGATACCTGTATACAACCATTCCTATTGGCGTTTGCAAATGGTCCATGAAGAGGCACGGGATAAAGTTTATGAAGTTCATCTAGAAAGTAACAGAATGAAATCATGTTATGACATAAAGGCAAATTCTACCGGTTTTAATCCTGGGGGTAAAGTCTGGTTATACAATCCACGAAGGACAAGTCACCAAAGCTCCAGAAGGATTGGGAAGGTCCATTGTGGTACAATGTGGTCACCAGAATCAATAACGTGGTGTACCGTATCTAGCGACATCCGACAACGAAGCTGAAAATTGTAAACATCGTCCGGTAAGCGCCCTATCATGACTCAGGTGGTCCCATGTTTGATCGGGACGATCAAACTTGAGAGGGGAGCAGTATTATGAAAATGTAAATACGTTAATAATTATTTTCGTACTTTTTATACTATTTCATTAGTATTCTATAGCTGTTAAAGTTGATTCGTAGGGTTTATTTAGGGTTCGACTTACGTTTGGTTTAAAATGTTTATCTATAGTGTCTAGTTTTTAAGTAGTTCATTTTGTTTGAGAGCCCCATTTTGGCCTCAATTTAACTTATATTACTGTAATTCTCTGTATTCTTAATTTTCTAGAATTTGTATACTTGCTTGATTTGGCTGTCGGTATTCTCCTAAAATTAAATTTGTTTTAAAAATGATGATTAGATAATGAATAATGCATTAAACACCATCACTGACGACTGTGCCATCCCCATAATACACCTTCGAGCTGTAAAATTAAAAGTACACCGCCGCATATGATTAAGCTTTACACGCTACACGATCATTTACTTATTACGATAAATCACTACAAACTTTTGCCGTTTCACTATCACGCTTTCATCCTATGATTAAGGATAATTTATTAAATAATTTTTATAAGCGATTGATGCTCCTATTAATAATCCCGTCGTATCGTGACGGGCGTATCATAGGGCGGGAACCAAAAGTGAATTAAAAAACAGTTAAACCGTAACATGGTTACGTGTTAATCATCTGGTTTGATCCAATCCTCTATCTAAAAAATGGGTTAAATGCCTGTGGTCATCCGGTAGCTTTTATGGATAAAATATGTGGTTCGATTAAATAAATTTGTTATAGATATATGATTTCGTGAAAGCATGTTTTAAAAATTTGTATTGAGATTAACTAGATATAAACAATCCATAGGTTGCCTATACAGGGTGTTTCAAACCCCAACTCAAATGGTTAAATTGGGACAAAGTTGAGATTTTTTAAATTTAATAATTATTAAAAATAGTGAAGAAATAGTCCATACTTGCAGTGGAGTCGTAGGTTAAGGTAAAATGAAATTCCTGCAGCCTCCCTCCACTTAACTAAACATTTAGTTATTTAAAATTCCCTACATGTTTCAGACACAGTGGTGTCCATCATCAGTTATCATACTGTTATATCATACTGTTCGGTGCTTGTCAACAACAGAATGTAAAAAAATTAAAAAAAACAATCATAATAAATAGAGGGTTTTTTTGATATGGAATCAAACCCTGGGGCGTATATCTAATACCAATTTTAAACCTTTTACCCCCTGATGATGGACACCACTGTGTCCGAATCATGTAGGGAATTTTAAGCAAACTAAATGTTTAATAAATAAGTAGAGGGAGACTGCAGGATTTTCATTTTACCTTAATTATTAAAAAGCTCCAAATATGTTTTTGAAGGTGGTAGACAATGGTACAGTGAAAACATCTTGTCGGACTTGCATTGTCTTATTTATTTAATGTAACACGACGTTTCGGTTGGTAAGTATCTCCAACCATTATCAAGTGTAAACTGACAGCAAACTACTATTCTATAGGCTTATATACTAGATGTGTGCAGCGATGTGGAAAGGCAAGTCATCAGTGAAAAAAGTTGGGGAGAAGACATGCCTCTCTCTAGATCCTACACTGTCCTGAGAGTAGAGG
Organism: Anthonomus grandis grandis; assembly: GCF_022605725.1. Classification (NCBI taxonomy): domain Eukaryota; kingdom Metazoa; phylum Arthropoda; class Insecta; order Coleoptera; family Curculionidae; genus Anthonomus; species Anthonomus grandis. Next base: position 21,515,285 of record NC_065560.1, read on the forward strand.
CTTCCAGATGTTGGGTACATCAACGCTTGGCTGGCTGAAGATCCCCTGATTCTGTGAAATGAAAACTGCCTCTACGAACTTCCTCTTCCGCCAGTGCTGTTCCTTGTGCAGAATTTTGGCTTCTGACCAATGGATATTGTGTCCATTATGCCACGCGTGCTCTGCTATTCCGGATTTGGAAACCTCTCCTCTTTGTCCAGCTGCGATGTTCCTTCGCTCTGACTTTTAGGGGGCGCTTCGTTTCACCTATGTATGAGTCACCGCACTCACATGGGATCTGGTAGACGCAATTTTTAGCATCCAACAAGCCATCTGGTTTGGTCTTTGATACCACGCTTCTGATAGTGGTGCTAGATCTAAAGGCAGTTCTAATATTGTACTTGCTGGCAATGCGTCGGATTTTTTCTGATGTACCCCTAATGTAAGGTATGGGTAGAAGTCTGGTTGTCGTGGTGGCCTCGTCTCTGATTTGATTTGGACGCGTCCTTTGGATGGTCCTACTTATTAGCTTCTTTGGATATCCATTCTGTTGTAGGTCTTTGTAGATGGTATCCACTTCGGTCTTGAGATCCTCGTCGCTTCTACAGATGGTTCGAGCTCTATTGTAGAGGGATCTTTTGATGCCTACTTTGGTGGTTGCAGGATGGTTGGACTCATAGTGAAGATACTGGCCCGTGTGTGTTGGTTTCCTATAAACTGAAGTTCGTAGATTTCCACCGACCTTTTTAACGAGGACATCTAGGAAAGGTAGAGCTGAGTCCTTCTCTGTCTCCATCGTGAACTTGATTGTTGGTCTGATGTTGTTGAGGTGAAGCAGAAACTCCTGAAATGCTTTTTCCTCTTTGTCCCTGATGATGAATTTGTCGTCCACATATCGAAGCCAGAGCTTGGGTTTGCAATGGGAGGCATCTATTGCATGTTCCTCGAACCATTCCATAAAGATGTTCGCTATTACTGGGGAAAGAGATGAACCCATCGGAAGTCCTTCGTCTTGGGCGTAGAATCTATCCTTGACCTGAAAGTAAGAATTACGAAGACAGATCTCCAAAAGTTCCATCACCCCGTCCAGAGGCAGTGTGGTCCGAGTTGAGAAAGCTGCATCCTTGCTTAATTTGTCTCGGATGATGTTAAGAGACTCTCCTATGGGTACATTGGTGTAGAGACTTTCGACATCAAAGCTCACCAATCTGTCCTTGGTCTCGACTTCGATCCCTCCAAAAAGGTCTACAAAGTGGGCAGAGTTTCGCACGAAAGACGCTGCATTTCCCTGGATCGGTCTAATGATCTCCAAAAGGAATTTCGAGAGTTCTGATGTCGGCGAATTTCTAGAGCTCGTGATGGACCGCAGAGGCATTTGCTCCTTATGAATCTTGGGTAGTCCGTATAGGTGTGGAGGTTTGCTATAATGTGGTGTCAGCCTAAAGCGTACCGCATCCGACAATGTTGAGGAGTACTTCTTAAGTGCTCTGTAAATTCGACCTTCTATGGTTGTCGTCGGATCTTTAGATAGTAGCCTGTATTCGCCTTTGTTCAAAACCTCCTCAACCTTGTTTTCGTAGGTTTCCAGGTCCATAACCACAGTTGCATTGCCCTTATCTGCAGGAAGAATTTTGATGTTCTTTTCACTTTTGAGATTCCTGAGAGCTGATTCCTCTTCTTTGCTGATGTTCTGCGAAGGTTTCTGTTTTTTAAGTGAGTCCAGAGCAACCCTTACCTCGTGTCGAAGTTTATCGGCCTCAGGACGTGGTAGGTGGATTTATTCTACTGAAGACACTATGTCTATAAAGGATGGTTTTGAGGATATGGCGAAGTTTAGTCCTCTGCTTAACACCTTTTGTTCAGCATCGGTGAGGGTTCTTTTTGACACATTAATGATGGTGGCGGGGAGGTTAGAGGTTGGTGCTGTTTGAGTCCTGTTGGTTCGTCTGGATTTAAGGTTTTGGAGTTTTGAAAGGTGGCTTGCTCTTAGCTTTTCTCTTAGTTTCTGGCAAGCGAAGTCTATTTTGACAAAGATTGGTTGATAGTCTTCCTCCAATGTAACTTCTTTGATTTCTCCGAATCGCTGAATGCATTCGATTTCTATTTGTGCTTTATTCTAAAGGTGGTAGCTAAGTTGAGATCGCCGCAGCTCCATACTAGCACGTTCAAGTATACGTTCTGATCTTCCACCTGGTATAGCGGTTTTGAGGCGTAGACCAGTAGGAATGACATTGGCATCTCTCGCCTCTCGCAGAAAGCTGATGTGTTCCTCCTCCTTGATCATCTTTATCTTGGTTTTCTCAAAGCCTCTAAATAGGTTGCTGGTTCCGGGTCCGTACCGGTTATCCAATCTGTTTTTGAAGGTGGTAGACAATGGTACAGTGAAAACATCTTGTCGAACTTGCATTGTCTTATTTATTTAATGTAACACGACGTTTCGGTTGGTAAGTATCTCCAACCGTTACCAAGTGTAAACTGACAGCAAACTACTATTCTATAGGCTTATATACTAGATGTGTGCAGCGATGTGGAAAGGCAAGTCATCAGTGAAGCGTCGATGTACCCAACATCTGGAAGCCTCTACTCTGAGGACAGTGTAGCATCTAGAGAGAGGCGTGTCCTCTCCTCAACTCTTTACACTGATGACTTGCCTTTCCACATCGCTGCACACATCAAGTATATAAGCCTATAGAATAGTAGTTTGCTGTCAGTTTACACTTGATAACGGTTGGAGATACTTACCAACCGAAACGTCGTGTTACATTAAATAAATAAGACAATGCAAGTCCGACAAGATGTTTTCAAGCTCCAAATAGTTCCGAATATATTCGAAAAATTGTATTATTCAAAAAAAAAAAAAATCCTCATCCATTTTCTCTTAAGGGGGCACAAAAAATGTAAACAAACAAACAAACAAAAAACAATGTCACGGTCTCATAAACAAATTTTATTAACTACACGTGTTTCGCCCTGTATAAGCAGGGCATCATCAGGCCTTAGGCGCAATTCACACAGAACGGGCGTATGGCGGTGGCGTGGGACTGGCATGGAGCGGACGTGGCACGCACAATTACATAGAAAGGGATTCAATGTGATTATTGTCTTTTATTTATTTGTTACGTACATGACTGTGTAGTAAAGTTACAATGCTTTCGGATGACGAAGATGATCAAGATATGTTGAACCTTGTAAATTTAGCTAGCTAACATTCAAAGGCAAATGAGTTACTGAATACATCCCTTGTGGTTAGATAAAGAAAAAACTGGTGGTTCGTTTAATGTTATTGCGGAGCTCAATATGTACCCTGAATGTTTTCAAAGTTTCTATCGAATGTCTGTTCAATGTTTTTATAAAATACTAGTAAGGGTTTAGTAAGGGTTAATATTGAGAAGAAATTTACAAATTGAAGAGAACTTGTCCGTTCAGAAGAAAGCTTATTAATAACGCTGAGGTAAGTTGAAGGAAATATATTTAAGTGAATCTATTTCTGTTTAATCTAAAACAAAAAAAATAACGATAATGTTACCCTAATATTAATTATTGTATTGTATAAATTTACTCAAATGAAATTCATCCATGTTCCTGTGCGGTACTGAATCTAGATTTCTATTTAGCGAATCTTCAGTCCAAGATTCAGAACTATTCATTGGGATAGTAGAAGCTTCAGGAATGGTTGAGGATAGTATTTGCTCGGCTAAATTGAAAATTCCAATTTTGAAACGCCGCTTCTGAACAGAATTCATGGACTTAAAAACGCCAAGTCTAGGTCAGGAGGATCGATTGTGTGATTTTTCAAAGTACTGGTAAGCTTGCTGGTTGAGCTCATTAATAGCGGTTGAGGCTGCTAACTTCTTTTTTTTCTAAAATCATTTTCTTTCTGTAGTAGTGTTTTAGGTGCTCTCATTGCTATCTGTTTATCAGCGATAGACGTACTGGAATATGGTCCAGGAGGAACTACTGGATAGAATGTTATCAGGCATTTGTAATAAAATTGTTTTATTCCAAGATTTTGCGGTAATTTTCGATGTCTTGCAGGTACTTGCAATATATAATATTGGAATACAATGTTTTTATTTAATTTTAGGTTGAATTGAATTGAATTGACGAAACAGTGGGCTGCCAAGGCAGTTGTGCATATAGGTCTCCTGATGGACCCGTCATGCCCCACCGGGGGTTACCAGAGCCCAACGGCCTTAGAGAAACCTATAAGGCTCTCTGGTCTGAAGGACTTAAAGTCGCTCGGTACACTGAAAGTGTTACCCAAGTATTTGAACCTGGCGCGCGTGAGTGCTGGGCACTCCCCGACTACATGGTCAACGGTTTCATCCTCCTCACAGCACCATCGGCATTCCGGGTTGTCCGCAATACCGATAGTATGGAGATGGCTTCTTAAGTGCCAGTGACCGGTTAAAAGACCTGTCACTAGCCGAATTTCGCGTCTTTTTAGGCGTAGTAGATTTTTGGTGAGACAAGCAGAGGGCCCACTTATGTGCGCTTTGGCCTGTCTCATACCAGGGGACTCAGTCCGTCTTCGGTGGGTCCACTTGTTCAGCAGACACTTCATTGACGCGACCGCAACGCATTTGGCGATACCAACTATGGGTTCCGGCCCCATCGGCACATTCGCAGATCCCAGTCTGGCAAGAGAGTCCGCTTCCTCATTACCTGCCTGGCCTGCATGGCCAGGTATCCAGACGAGCTGGAACCTGCATCCAACCTGTACCAGTTTTTTCAGGACTTTTATGCACTCTAGTACAAGCTTGGAGCTTACCTTTGCGGCCGTGATAGCCTTAATGGCAGCTCTGCTGTCCGAGCATATTGATACGACTGTATTGCGGTGTCCGCAGCTTAGGATTTTCTGTCCGCATTTTAATACAGCGAATACTTCGGCCTGGAAGACAGTGGCGTGCTCCCCCAGCGAGTATGCCCTACTGGTATGTGGGATCCCACCAATAAGCCCTGATCCAGCTCTGTTATTCATTCTGGAGCCATCTGTGTACCAGATGGTCCCCCTATTTAGCAATGCAGGTCTGTTGAAATGCTGCCACTCCTCTCTGCCTGCAATGTGCGTCACGAATCCCTCGTAGTCCACAGTCACTGGAGCCATGCAGTCATTGCCCATCAGAAGGAGAGGACATTCCTGTAGGGCCCGTGACCATAATTTTAGGTTTTTATTTAATTTAACGCTATTGCGTTTTTAGTTTCTTTTTTTAAATTTGCAAAATTGGCATGTTTTTGTATGTAGCATTTTTTATGACTTCCAGATATTTGCCGTAATTCTGTACGTTTTCCAGAAAACTGGATTTATTTATTTCAGACATAGCGTCTATAAGAAAAAGCAAAGTTGATCAAAAAACACCATCATATTGCACAAAAAAAGTGGCAACGCAAATGTGCAAATTATTTTAAGATCGGATAAGAAATTAACTAACTTAAAATAAAATCGATTTTTCAAAATTTCGTATTTTTTCGAAGATCTTCGAAACCATTCGGGATTTTTAATTGTTTTAAAATGAATATTTTTAAACTCAAAAATTCTCCATTTTGCATCTCTTTGTATCTTTTATAGATTCCAAAATCTCCATTTTGAGGGTCGAATTTGAAACACTCTGTATACTTTAACAAGCTGTAATATAGAGCTCGGAGTTCTCTGCTTCAGTAATTTTAATTTCTTTAAAAAATAAAGCGAGGTGCAATTAAAGTGTCCAAAAAGAAAGAGACTCTCTGACATGCAAGCAGCTAATAAAAAATTTACTTAATTAAAAACACGTTTTTTATAATCATTTGCCGCTTTTCGTATGCATAGATGGCAGATAAAATTTATTGGTTCTGCCGCATATCTCGACTGTCTTTTAAAATCCTTATCGGTGAAGTCGAATGCGATAAAAACATTCGTCACGGTTGGTTCTTATATAAAATATTGCAACCGCCTTCTGTCCATTGACAGTGCTACGATACTTCGGTTCTGCCATTACTTTTAACTCCTCGGGTGGTATTTTTATTGTGTTGCAACTAGTATATTAATAACAGTATAGGTGCGAAGTCTACAGCAACGATGGAGACAGTAGAAGTATAGAGAGTTAAATATGATTCCATACATTTTTTAATTTACACGATCACCCTTGACGAAATTTAAGTGAGAAGTGTTCCAGGTTACGTGTTGCTTCAGGCAGAAGTAGATTGACAAGATTAGTTTATAAATAATTTTTTTGTAATATAATAAAACAGGATTTTGCAGTAACACCCATAAACTCCGCACATCAGTTATTTTGCTGGATTTTCAATAGAAAATAAGTTTGCGAGTGATTTTTGTTTTCGTTGAAAACAATAGAAATTCCGAGCACGGTAAAGAAGAAAGAAAAGAAAAAATTATTTACGAAAGCCTAAAATTATTACAGTAAGGTACATCTGACAGATAATTTTTCTTAGAGAAATGTGTGAACATCTAGGAAGCATGCAATAATTAACAGTATTACCTAAAAGCAAAAAATAGTACATAATTAAACATGATCTTACCAATTTTTATTTCTTTGTCTAAAAGGCATTTCGTCACTTTTTTCATGATATTTTTACAATTATATAATCTTAAGATGGAATTGTATATAACGGGTTTCAATCGAACGCCCTTAACTAAAGAGCTTGAGACTTTCAACTTTCGCCCCTGGACCGTGTGGTGGAATTCGAGGCAATGAGGGCTGCGCCTAGGCTACATGCCCCCTTGGTGAAGTACGAGCTGGTCATGCAAAGTGTGATGTAAGGGTTTTGTGACCCATATCGCAGGCAGAGAGGAGAATAGGACTCCAATGGGCCCACATTGCTAAATAGAGGAATCATCCGTTATACACATGGCTCAAGAATGAACAACAGAGTTGGTCTAATGTTCTGCACCAATAGATTGCGGCATTCACAAATTGCGGGGAAACCCGGAATGCCGATGGTGTTGGGAGGAGGATGAAACTGCGGACCACGTTATCAAGAAGTACCCAGCACTCACGCGCACTAGATTTAAACATATCGCTAATGCCTACAGTTTACTCAATGACATTAGTAGTAGTAGTAGTAGTAGTAAGGGTGGGGGAGCTAGAGCTCGGCAAGTCGGCAAAACCCAATGCGCGGACTTCGCTGAGTCGACCCATCCTTTTAATAAAGGCCTGCACGTTGTCCCAGTCCAGATCTTTAAGATCTTCCCGTTGAAGTGTCGTTGCTCAGAAACTATTCTTTCCTCGGGCGACTCCACCTATCACAGATACCTAGTATGTGGTATGAAGTTTCCTCCCCTGTACCGCAATTCGGGCATAGTGGGCTTTCTCTTATACCAAGAAGAAGTAGATGTCTGTTTAGACTGTTGTGCCCAGTCAGGATTCCCATCAAGTCTTTGTTAGCAGTCGCCTTGCTTTAGAGCCGTCATGGTCTGATATAATTTCCTTGGCCTGTCTACATTCTTCTGTCCTTCTCCAATTCTTTCTTGTTTTCTCCCAGGCCCAATTATTAAGTGCCTGGGAGATTTGTTTTTTGCTAAGACCGAGACAAGGTTCGGGGCCTACGAAGGGGTTAACGGAATCTTGTCTTGCCAGTTCATCGGCCCGCTCATTGCCCTCGACACCCTGGTATCCTGGGACCCACCTCAATCTCACTTCCCCGTGTGCTGCAAGCCTTTCCAATGCGTCTCTGCATTCCTGGACTAGCGCTGAGCTGGCCCTGGGTTTGTGAATCGCCTTGAGGGCAGCTTCACTATCGGAGTAGATGCAAATCCCCCCGTTACCTTCCAATGCTTCTCGTTTGTTTGCTACTTCGAGTATAGCAAACACCTCCGCTTGGAAAACTGTGGTGTGTTACCCTAACGGAAAGGATTCCCCTGTGTTCGTTTCCATCCTGTACACTCCGACTCCGGCTGGCGAATTGGTGCTTTTCATCCATGTTCCATCTGTGTACTAGGTGTGGAAACCACTTAACTCTTTAATTTGGTTCGCCGACCATTCTTACTCTGTCGGGATTTCGACTTGAAACCCCTTCTTTAACCTTAATTTGCCACTTTCTGTAGTGTCAGAATTGGTATGGTCTTACACATCCTGAGAACAATCGTCATATGGCCTTGTCCTAAGTGAGCATTGCGACACTCTCCGCTATCCTTCATCCTCTTATGCACCGTCATGCCCTCCCTCTCAATCCAAACTAGGAGGTCCTTACGAGACCCTCGGTCGTATGACTGCAGTATAAAGCCACTGGAGAACGTGGGGTTTTAGACCCCATCTTGTACCTATTGTTCGCCGTAATTGCCATATTAAGGCTGTTGCCTTATTTATTGTCTGCTCTACGTGAGTTTTAAACGTGAGTTTGCTGTCTAAAGTAACTCCCAAGTAGTTGACCTGCTACCACAATTAGGCGAGTAAGTTTAAGCAACATAATGGGAGGTTTAAAGCCGTGTCAAATTCTGCCTTTTAGTAAAGAGAATGAGCTTGGTCTTTTCTGCCTGTGCATAGAATCCTTCAAGTTCTAGCTTCCTGAGGAGACTGTCCATCACCAGGCACCAAAGGTGTGGACAGGGCCCTTCACCCTGGTCTAGACACGACAGTCTCTCAGTGTTTCACGGATCTTTCGGTCTTCCAGCGCCGTTTTGACCCACCTGACCAGATGAGCCGGAGTGCCCCTGGTCAGGAGGGCTTGACAGACAGTATCTATTTTTACCTTATCAAATACTCCTTCCACATCAGAGAAAAGAGCAAGTGCTATTTCCTTGTTCTCTATGGCTTTTTCAGCTTTGCTCACTACAGAGTGAAGTGCCGTTTCCGTCGACTTCCCTTTCATGTAGGCATGCTGATTCCTATGTAGTGGCGATTCTATTAGAATCTCCTTTGTTATATACCTGTCTATAAGCCTTTCTATAGTCTTTAGTAGAAATGAAGTTACGCTTATTGCCCTAAAAGACTTTGATTGACGGTAGTCATTCTAGCCCGGTTTTGGGATAAAGAACACATTTGCCGTTCTTAATGTTAGTGGAACATACCTCATTGCAATGCTGACCTCAAAACTCAATGACATTAAGTCTTTCAAACGAAAGTGTCGTTGGTTTTTTTCCAGGGCTATTGGCCTCTGGTAACCCTCGGTGAGGCACGACGGATCCATTAAGACATTTATATGCATAACAGCACCTTTGCCTGCCCATTGCCTTACAATTACAATTACAAGTAGCATTTATTGAGGTTATTTAAAGAGCATTTACATAAGTTGGTAAATTAGAGCTGTTGGGATTTACAATATCTGAGCTGATCTTAAAAGTTTAGCTTCATTTGCAGGCATCTCATGTAAATACCTGTCTATTAGTTAAGTCACCAATACCTTATGGCACCTCCCTTGCAAATGCCCCGTCCAGGAAATTTTGTTTTTAATGTTTCTGGACTCGCTGTGCATTACTAGCTGAGCAAAACAGCCGTTCTGCTGAAACCAAATCTGGGAAATTAATATTTAAATTAATATTACATTACATAACTAAATAACTGCATTAGATAACTATCAGAGAGTGATTTGTTAAATAACAGCCACAAGTATTGTTTTATTAATAAACAGGAGGCACCATTTGGCCTTGGGCTTATATCACATAAATCTCTTACAATTTGCAAATTGATCAATGTTATACAAAATAAGAGCTGACCACCACCATATCGGCAAATAGAATCGAACCTTTGAAGTAGGGATATATACTTATGAAAAATGTTCTGCAAGTAACTATGAAATGTCCCGTATGCCACTGTGTATGCACATAATGAAGACATTTAACAGCTCACCATCTCACCTCAAGCAGTGTATACTCAACTGGTCAATTAATTTTTTGGAGGCTAAAATACTCATGCATTAACCTATGTTAACTTATGTGCATTAACACATAAATTAAACAGAGAACGATATTGCTTCGTCGAAGTAGGACAAACGCTATCGTTGTCTATTTGAGTGTACCACATGATCACATCTCGTGCAATGTCAACTACAGGAACTGGCTGTGTTTATACCATTTCTCACTTCCATCTCTATTGTAGTAGTTGGAGGTTTTTCAGTGAAGGATGAAGAAGCCTGAAGCGATGTGATGGATTATTTTACTGAATCCACGGAAGAGTCTGATTTTTGTTCACAGCTGGTTTTTTTTATTAAGTATGGATTCTGTTTATTATCTCTTTTTCTGTCTCTTTTGCAAGCTTCTCATGTCAGGGTTTGGACTGCTATTTCTCAATTCAACCATATTTTATTTATTGCCTCAAATGTTGCTTATTCTCCTTAACTTGCCTTGTTTCAATTATGTTTGGGTTACCGTCTTTTGTTTCTTTATCTCCACTGCTATGATCAAGAACGTCGTTGATGTGATTTTGCAAATGTTTGTACACTATATCCACTATTCCTTCAGATATTTGTAAATTCTTAGTTACACAATGTGCCAGAGCTTACACAGATAGAGCAGTAAACAGGTCCCAGCTGCAATTCACAGGTCACGCCGAAATTTCGGTAATAAACCCTTCCGCCGCTTCATAAAGCCATTATTCGGGCCCAACCAAGTTGTTGTACCTTTGATCTTTGGCATTGACATAATATGCGTGTTTTATTCGATCGCTGGCATCTTATATGGACACTTGATTATGTTTCGTCTACGCAGCTCACTGACGTAGTTCTCCCTGGAACATCGGTTCCTGGCGAGTAACCACACTTCAGATTGCATGGGAGACAGAGTTCTTTTCCGAGCATTATTTGAGCCGAAGACTATCCTGCTTTTATAGATGGCTGATCGATAAGCCAGCAGGATCAAATAAAGAAACCTAACCCAGCCTCTTTGGTGGCTAGAGACTACTTCGGCCAAATACCGATTAATGGTTCTATTTATTTGTTCCACCAAGCCAATTGACTGCGGGTGTACTGCAGTAGACCTCGTTTTCTTGATTCCAAGCGTCTTACAGATGTTCAGGAACAAGCAGGATTTAAAAGTTTGTCTTTCGTGTGAATGTAACTAAAGCAAAGGTACATCAAATCGGCAGATCCTTTTATTAAGGCGTCGATGATAGTAGAGGCTTTCTGATTTTGAGTTGGGTTCTGGCTCAGCCCATTTGCTGAAATAATCCATCACGACCACTAATGTACTAATTCCCTGCTTCTGATTAGGGAAGTGGACCAGCAACGTCAATAGCAATCATTTCAAAATGACTGCCCACTGATATATCAAAGCATTATGCTTTTTCTATAGCCCTTTACTTGCCGGCATATACAACGCATTTCCTGCACCAGTATTTTACATCTGCCTTGCTATCTACCCAGGAAAATCTTACCCTCACTTTTACCAGGGTCTTTGTTAGTCCAATATGTCCTCCTGACACACTGGCATGAATTTCCTCTAGCAACTCCAAAACATCACATTAAGGCGCAACGATTTGCCTTCTTTCCTCTTTGTCAAACTTACTAAAGTAGTCAATGAATTTTTCTACTTGGCCATCTTGGATTTGGAACAACACAACTCCTATGGCCGTATTGCTAGCGTCGATATCCAGTACCAATTTTCCTTCAGGTAGGGGATAGCGAGGATAGGTACGCTTGTCAGAGCCTCTTTTAGGTGATCTGAAAGCTTCCTGACAGTCTTGGAACCATTGAAATTCCGTCCTCCTTCTGTTAGCCTGCTCAATGATTTGGCTAGCGTCAGTAATAAGTGCATAATCCACTAAACACGATCACTTAAGACTACTAGAAATATTTGTTTACTACTATTTATGTAGAGTTTAAAAATCGCGTCAATATGGTAACTTGAACTGAACCCAACTGCCCTCCCAGAAGCGACGCGGCTTCTTATATACTCGGCGGATCATGGTTCCGGAACTTTCGATGCGTCTCCAGAGATGTCGTGCTTGTGTCATGCCGGATATATGCGGCGTTGCCAATATCTTTACACTGCCCTGCCTCTTCCGTATTCTCATTTCGTCCCGAAGTGATTCTAAAGATAATGGATGTTGATATCGGCAGAAAGCGATTCTCAGATCGTCGTTGTTTCGCAATGTATATCCGTGGACTCTATTATATAGTCAGCAACAATCTTATACAACTTTTATATTTAATGAAATATATTATTTTGCTTTAAACTGGTTTTTATGTATTTATTATACCCAAATGACCTAAACCGTGTACTGTTTATTAGAGAAACGGTGTTATTTTACCCCTGCTTCGAACAAAAACCAGACAGATAACTAATTGCAAGGATAAATTAATCTCCTATTTCTCTCCCTATAAAGCTGGTTAGTAATTTAGTTAAACAGGGTCTGGCTTGGCAATTGCTACCAGGGGCGAGAACGTCGCACGGTGCTCGTTCGCAACCTTCATAAATTAGGTCATTTGGAGGCCATTAAGTAATGATAAATATTTTATGGGTCACGGACGTTCCTGGTTTTTGCATGACGATTACGTTTTTTAGTATACGTAAGTAAATGTCTGTTATTTATTGATATTTAATAAAAGTTTTATGAGTAGTTATTTTGTCAAAAGTGTTATTGACCAAAGAAAAAGATTATATTGGTACACGTTTCTTTACAATGTTGAGTGATAAGTGTTTAACGGTATCCACCAATTTTACAAAAATAAAATAATACAAAAGATACTAATATTAATACACATTAAGCTAGATAATAGTAAGACATAAATCAATGTTACAAATTAATTTATAGAAACCTGTTAAAGTCACGAGTGACTAATTAATTTGAGAGAACTCCTAAAACTGCTAAAAGAAACGTGCAAGTCAAGACTATACCTATCGAAAGAACGTTGCATCCTAGTTATAGGATTGTGCTGTCCATAAGAACTACTATCAAAATCTACATAGAAGAGTTTTTTAGTCTAATCAATTTTTGCGCCCGAGAATTCAGCCTATTTAAAAGATAATCACGATCAGTCATGCCAGATATTAATTTAAAAATAAAACTTAAGTCTGAATTATTACGCCTTAACTCAAGTGGGACCAACGGGGGAACTGACATGATCAGTGTGACCATTAGCTAATGGAACCTTAAGTTTAAAATAACAATTTCTTAAGAATTTATTTTGGACTTTCTCAATATGCGATTTATAAAGTGGAGACCATACGGAACTAGCATACTCCAAACTAGAACGGACTAATGAACAGTACAGAACTTTATAGACAGAGCATGAGAAGTCTTGACTGCATCTAGTTATAAATCATAGATTTCTATACACTTTCTGAACTAACTTTTCAGCATGAGACACAAATGCCAACTTAAAATCGAAAATTACTCCGAGAGCCCTAACTTCCGCTACCCTTTTAAAAATAGTGGACCCTGGCTGTGTTTGCCCAATCTTCCAATGCTACTTAGCTGGTTCTTATTATGAGTTTATTGATATTTTAACCAGGCCCTCTGCATTTATTAACTAAATGGTTCTTAAAGAATTACACAACTTAAAGTAATAATCAAATAATCTCAAAAAGGGGGAAAACAGGAGAACAAATTTACTTATTTGCGCAATGTAGAAAAATGCAATTAATTGCGAGCAAGAAAGGTGGCGCGGACCGAACGTGTGGGACGTGTGTCGCTCGACTCTTTTCTTCTAGATATTATTTTACCAAATTCGGTTGTAAACGATTTTTCAGTTCCTGGAATATATAAATGCTTAATTATTTTTTAGATTATCAGTTGGCCTTTATCGTATACTTAATATTGAAAGTTAAAGAAAAGTTGAAAGAAGTCGTCCATATTCCAGTGGCGAAGCGTGAACTTTTTTTTCGGGTAGACAAACAATAAAAATCGTTAATTAGAAAAAAATGTGTATTCGATATTATTCAATGTAATGAAATAGAGGATGAATGCGCATGAAATATTAACTCAAAGAGAAAAATTATGTAGTGATATAAAAAAATAATTACTACTAGCATAAAAAGATAGATAAAAATAAATACAACTTACAAAAAAACACAACATATGTATAACCATAACTTATAAAACCATAATATCCATTATTTTAAAATTAGTTAAAGACAAATAAGAATACAACTAAAATAGAATTGCCAATATCGAACAGTCGTTGATAAATAACCACTAAAATATCCACTAAAAAAACCTTTTCTATACACCCAAAAATAAAAATACTAATTATTAAATTACTATAGCACGCGCCCGCACCAAATGCCAAATGCAGATTCATCAAAACAAAACTGAAGATGTATTACGGCCGACCAGATCAAGCGTGTCCAAAAACAATAACCCTCAAGAGCATAATAAAATAGCTGGTCGACTTCGATAGACTATGGGTATGTACCGTTTTCAACTGTCAGTACAGGATTGTACTGTGCTGATTTTACTGTAATTTGTCGTTCCGATTTTATACAGCATGCTGTTTTGCTCCAAAAAAGGAACAGTTTTCAGCACTGTTTTTACAACCACAACATAACCTATAAAACCAAATTACCTGTTTCTGTTTTGTTTTCCGGTACGGTGTTTTGCTTTATTAAAACCAGACCACATTTGTTAATAAAATAAATATGACTGAAAAAGCAAGATGGTAAGAATAATAGACGCAGAAAATAATTTTGAATACCACATTGAAGTTAGACCGAAAGAATACGAAAGAGCCCAAACAGTTTAGTGCGTTGTATGAGAGCTTTTTAAGTGGTAAATTTTATTATTGTTAAACATTTTAAAACCACAATTATTATTTCAGACGTGATCTTTGCAACCAAACTGCTTGAAAATAATTCCCACAACGTAAACAAGAAGATTCAAGAAATCAACATCAACAACGCTTCTGACAGTTTTGACATTCCCCCACTATTTTACTGTACCTACAGTAGCTTTTATCCCCAGTCAATCCAGTAAAGATTAATGACGTCACTGACGCATTTATGATGTCATTCAGTACTGAATCAGTAAACTGAAAGAAATATCGGAACGACGTCCAGTAAATTCAGTACTGACAGTTGATAACGGTACATACCCAAAAGCTCGAATGTCTTTCCCGCGAGTAAATTTTGCAGACGTAATAGGCTGAATACTGATGCGGTCGGACCTCTGTCACCTGTTTGATGTCTATTTGGTTCGATTAGATGTTCCAAATTTCGGAACACAAATATCAATGTGTCTTCTTGGGGCTCGTATACATTAATTGGATGTCAACCCTGCATTTTTATTTTAATTGGTGCGTCAGGCGGGGCGCGCCTTCGGATTAATCATGTTTAGATACTATTTAATAAAAGTAAGGAGAGGCTACGTTCTGTGTTAATTTTTTTAAAATTTTAATTTAACAATTACATGAAATAATTACGTGATAAATTAATAACAAATAACTGGATAATTTCGGGTAGACACGTGTTTCGCTCCTAAGAGCATCATCAGACCTAAGAAATAATGTAAACAAAACCAAATAAATTTACAAAAAGACCTTAAAGTAAAACGAAAAAGTATACCTCAAGAAGATTAAAAATACTCCCGACTGGGTCAAATATACAGACACACTGAACGGTAAAATATAAGTTTAAAAAACTGACGTCACAAATATATTAAAAAAAATAACATAGAACTTGAATACAAGAAAATAATAAAAAAGTAAAAAGGAACTATCGAGATTTGAACCTACAACCTTGCAGCAAGACTGTTACCGTTTGCTGCGTTGACCGCTAGGCCACACCGTTCATGCGATAGATTGAAAAGAAAGGAGGGGACTACAAGATGTTATTAAAAATGAGTCCCGGCTTAAAATTGAACACGTCGTTACCGCAAGTCAAAACTGGACTCTTCTTCGCTCTTGTAATCTCTAGCTTCTCTAGAAGATCCAGCTTTTTGCCTTTCTGGCAGTCATGAACCACTGCCACATTATTGGGGTAGGAAAAATTATGACCTGTTGACAATAAATGATTGGCAAACGCTGACTTGGTCTCGACAGTATCGGCGGCTTTAAACTTGTTCACCAGACCTAAATGTTCTTGTACTCCTGTTGAAATGTTCCTCCCGGACTGTCCCACATGAATCGTAGGTCAATCGGCACAATGCAAACTAATTCGATAATTCAAAAATTCGACAGAATTTGCAAATTTTGTAAAAAATATTAATATACCCGATAATCCTATTTTGATTTCCGTGGACGTAAAAAATCTCTTTCCCAGCATACCCGCCTCAGAATGTGAAACGTTAGTTGAAGAATTGTTTAACCCCACCAACCTCCCTAAGTTAAAAAAAATCAATCAGGGGATCTTCAGCCAGCTAAGCGTCGATGTACCCAACATCTGGAAGCCTCTACTCTCAGGACAGTGTAGGATCTAGAGAGAGGCGTGTCCTCTCCCCAACTCTTTTCACGGATGACTTGCCTTTCCACATCGCTGCACACATCTAGTATATAAGCCTATAGAATAGTAGTTTGCTGTCAGTTTACAGTTGATAACGGTTGTAGATACTTACCAACCGAAACGTCGTGTTTAAAAAAATAAGAAATAATAAATAAGACAATGCAAATTCGACTACTATTGTCTACCACCTTCAAAAACAGACTCCCTAAGTTAGTTATAGACAACCTCGTATGTCTCTTATCGCTGGTTTTGGACCTAAACTTTTTTAAATTTAATGGAAAATTTTTTAAGCAATCAGCGGGACTCGCTATGGGCTCATCCCTTTCACCTTTCTTAAGTGAAGTAGTTATGTGCCATTTAGAAAATCAAATTATGGTTAGTTAGTTTTTTAAATTTATAATTCCATACATACAAAAGGTATGAAGTGTACAGAAAACCATCCGCCACGGATAATATTATCCAATTTAATTCCCTTTCTCCTGGCCAACACAAGTTTGCTGCTTTTAACTCTCTCTTCTATAGATTATTTAATTTACCTCTTTCCAATGTAGCCTTTAAAAAAGAGTACGATATATTAAAATCCATTGCAATCAACAATAACTTCCCTCTATCAAGTTGCAAAAAACTATATTTTAAGTTTTTTAATAAATACAAACATTCGCCACATTGTGCATCAGGAGGAAAGGGAATGTAATAATAAACATTTTAGATGTTTAACTTACTTTGGAGGTATTTCCCAGGGGGTGGCGAAATTCTTTAAACCTTTTAACATCTCAATCGCTATTAAAACTGCTAATTCCGTCAAAAGAAATCTGGTTAAACCATTGGAAAAGCCAGATCCGCGTTCGAAATCAGAAGTTTATAGTTTGCATTGTGCCGATTGAACTACGATTCATGTGGGACAGTCCGGGAGGAAAATTTCAACAAGGATACAAGAACATCTAGGTCTGGTAAAACAGTTTAAAGTCGCCGATACTTCGATACCAAGTCAGCTTTTGCCAATCATTTATTGTCAACAGGTCATCATTTTTTCCTACCCCAATAACGTGGCAGTGGTTCATGACTGACCATCTTCTAGAGAAGCTAGAGATTACAAGAGCGAAGAAGAGTCCAGTTTTGACTTGCGTTAACGACGTGTTCAATTTTGAGCCGGGACTCATTTTTAATAACATCTTGTAGTCCTCTCCTTTCTTTTCAAGCTATCGCATGAACGGTGTGGCCTAGCGGTCAACGCAGCAAACTGTAACAGTCTTGCTGTAAGGTTGTAGGTTCAAATCTCGATAGTTCCTTTTTACTTTTTTATTATTTTCTTGTATTCAAGTTCTATGTTATTGTTTTTTTTATATATTTGTGACGTCAGTTTTTTAAACTTATATTTTACCGTTCAGTGTGTGTGTATATTTGACCCGGTCGAGCGTATTTTTAACCTTCTTGAGGTATACTTTTTCGTTTTACTTTAAGGTCTTTTTGTAATTTTATTTGGTTTCGTTTACATTATTTTTTAGGTCTGATGATGCACTTAGAAGCGAAACACGTGTCACCACTCTAACAAATAAAAGAATTTTTTGAGACCGAGACTTTGTGTTGTTCTTCTTTGATTTAAAGAAAAGTTGTTTAAATCCCAACAGACCCTATGTAAGATTGCGAATTCTTCCAAAAGTTATTGAATAACACTTCGGAACATTCAAATCTAAACCATTTAGGTTGCACCATTCACAGAGTTTATGCAAGTCATCCTGTAACAATTGACATCGAACATTAGAATCAATAGACAAAAACAATTTCAAATCATCAGCGAATAATAAAAATTTACAATTCTTTACAAATAATGGTATATCATTAACAAAGATTTTAAAAAGCAACGGACCCGCATGTGACCCCTGAGGAACGCCGGATGGCATAGAAAAGTTGCCAAATAAGAAGTTATTAAGCCGTATACATTGCGATCTAGCCAGTGGATAGTCCCTTAGCCAACAAATAACATTTGATCCAAAACCCAAAGCTTGGAGCTTTGCCAGTAGAAGCGCATAATTAACTCTCTCGAACACCTTCGAAAAATCCGTTTAAACAGCATAAACTTGTGAACCCTTACCAAAAGCATTAAACCGATAATCTTCATAACATATTAAGTTAGTAACAGTGGAACGACCTTTTTGAAAACCATGTTGATTGTTAATAATAAGGCTTTTACATTGCCATGACAATTGCTTGGTTACAAGTGCATCCAAAAGTTGAGGCAAGTTTGACTGTATACAAATTCCCCGATAATTACTGACATCACTAGTATTACCAGACTTAAATATCGGCGTAATATACAAATTCTTCCAAAAATAAGGAAATACTCTTGACTTTAAAGACAGATTGAATAGAGTGCAAATAGGCTTCGACAGAGTACATACATATTCATGAAGTAGCAAGCTGGGTATGCCATCCGATCCCGCAGAAGTCTTGCGCTGTAAGGCAAGAATTTCGTCAAAAACCTCTAAAACTACCCTACTAAAGATAACTCTACAAATGTGTCATTGAATTGATCCACAATCCCTGTCATGTAATATTCAGGTATTTGAAATGCTTTATCAGAATATACGTTTAACAATTATTTGGCAAATAAATTAACAGTATCACCACCCTCATCACTAGTTTCGTAATTAAAAAACATATGTTTAGGAATAATATTTGACTTTTTAACATTGCTTACATGGTTCCAAAATAACAATAGATTATTCTCGGTACGAAAAATATAATCGCGGTAACACTGACCGCTCAACACATTGCATGACTGCCGAAGCCCAGAAAGAACCAAGTAATCACTTTGCAATTGAGACCGCTTATACTTCTTATGAGCAACCTTCTTACGTAAAACTAAGCTTCTTAACTCTCTTGAAAACCATACAGGAAAGCTACCAATATTATAGGATTTAATAGGCACAAAATAGCTGATTCCTTCATACCAGAGGTCATAAAACTTATTTAGGGAAATATTTGTATCAGACGTGTTTTTTATAAAGGACCAGTCGATAGATGCAAGGAAATTATTTAACGATACAAAATCAGCCTTTTTAAAGTCAAAAAACTTTACTGAATATTTCAGAGACTTTGACATATATGGTACTGAAAAAACACATTCATACGGAGTGTGTCGAGAGCCAGTCACCGGCAATAAAAAATCATCCGCCAATCCAGAAGATCCATTAATATTAGAAAAACAAAGATCAAGAAATGTGCCTTCCGGATTTGGTAGCTGAAACATTTCTTTACCATACAATATATACCTGTCCAAGCAGTGAAGCTGGTGCGACATTCGAACACCCATCCGAAAAGGTAACCTTAAGATTTTGATTTTCATTAAACCAAGTGCAGCCAGGTAAGTTAAAGTCTCCTGCAATAGTAAATAAGCCCTTCGGATGAGTCTCAAAAATCTCCAGTACTGTATCACAGAAAGCACTGTATTGACACATATCAGATTTTGGCGGCAGGTAAACTACACCAAAAACAATATTCTTAAGATTAAGTTGTACAGAAACAAAAACTTGCTCTAACTATGAATAAGAGTGTTTAATTAATCGCGATCTCCTTTCTCACAACTAGTAAAACACCCCCACCATATTTCTTAGCACTTGTTAGGGTACTTCTATCACATCTAAATATGACATGTGTTGGTTATACTTTACTCTGAATGAACGTGAAACAGCATCAGCTGTATTCTGATATTTCTTCAATGGTTTCGATCTTTCGGGGTTGTTCAGTTTAATAAGGGGAGATCTGCTGTAGGTTTTTAGGAACCTTAAGTGCCCAGAGATCATTCTTGATTGATTAAAAATTATTATATATGCCACTATTTCAATTGATTGAAAGTTTTAATTAGTTTACGGTAAGCAAAATATAAAACTATATTGCTGCTTTTTTGTTTCAGTCCCAGTAACACAGCTTTAAGTTCGTTGGAACAAGTCAAGAAGTACTTGCTTACATCAGGGACGTGCAAGTGCGGTCTTGAGTGTCACTTTAAGTATGACACTGTTTTTAATTTTGACAACAAGGTAAGTTCTGTTTGATTTTTTTATTTTGAATAATCTAAAAAGAACTCGCAGCAATGAAACTAAAATCTCTTATATAGACATTTATATCCATCCATTTGAGAACCAATAAATTTCTTTAGGCGCATTAATTTTCTCGCAGTGACGGATCCACATAAAATATCGCATGAAATAAATAAGAAAAAACGTTTAAAATAATGGAAAAGAAATTCAATATCAATCTTGATTCGTAGACTATAAACATTATTCCAAACGCCTAGCGACTCGACTCGAGAACGAAAAACTAATATTATTTTATTTGAGAAAAGGGCGCGTTTAGCGAAAAATCCATTTTGGATTGAACTCGAATAACCTTTAGATACGAGGGACGTTTAGAGGTAACAATTTGCTGATAAAATTTCAATCTTTCTGATTTTTCACTATGACGATTTTACGTTTTTATATCTAGTGGAAATTCTGTTATTCGGCGCATTTGTACAGGGTGTCCCAAATCGAGGGTGACCATTGGGATCTCGGAAACCGTAAGAGTTACGGGGTCGGTTAAATGGAGGTAAAGTTGCGCAATTTGGAACCTTCTACAACCTTTTACCGAGTTTATTTAGAGATATCGGAAAACTGTTTTTCATTGCCATTTTTTATGTCCTACAACATGACGCAAAAAAAAATAATCCGACGTTTCGTTTTTTTTTTTCGATCATCATCAACTTTATTTTTTCTTATGGGCGCCATACTGGATTTTCTAATTTTTAAAAAGCATTTTTAATTGCCTTTAAAATGAGGTATCGCACTTGCATGTCCGATTACTCCTTCTAATACTTCCCATAAGAACTTCATGAGTGCAAGAGAGAAAGATTCTTCTTCTTCTTAGTCATATCTTCATTCCTGAAGAGTTGTGACGTCATGTCTATGAACACTGATGGGTCGATGGTCTCCACTGTTGTCGATCTTCTGCTACTCTTATATTTGTCTGCAAGGCTTGCCCTGTTATTTCTTTAATTTGGTCTATCCACCGTGATGGGGATCTTCCTCTTGATCTTTTACCTTCTACTTTGCCCTGCACGATAAGTTTTTCTAGATTGTCTTGGTCTCTCCTGGTGATGTGTCCGAAGTAATCCAAAATACGGCGTCGGCAGCTGGAGGACAATCGATCGGTGATTCCTAATTCGTTTAATATCGACACATTGGTCCGGTGTGCAGTCCAGAGTATGCGAAGCATCCTCCGCCAGCACCACATTTCAAAAGCATCTATTCGGTGCCTGTCGCTCGATTTTATTGTCCAGGATTCGGAACCATACGAAAATATCGAAAACACTAGGGTGTTTACCAGGGCTCTTTTCGTGTTTCTGGTTATGGATCTGTCTTTCCAGATCTTGGATAAGTTTGACATTGCTGTCCTCGCTAATGCTATCCGCCTTCTTAGTTCTGTTTCACACCCTCCCTTGCTGTTTATTAGGGACCCTAAGTAGATGAATTCATCTACTACTTCAATTCTATTTTGCAGATTTCTTAACTGTATGGTGTTACTCCTGTGAATGACCATTAACTTGGTCTTGTCTAGATTTATTTCGAGGCCTAGAGCTCGGCTTTCATTAGCGACCTGATCAATAAGTGTAACCATCTCATCTTCATCTCTTGTTATTAGGGTAGTGTCGTCCGCGTGTCTGAGATTACATATCTTTCTACCATTGATTGACACACCTCCTTCAAAATTTTCCAGGGTTCGTTTCATTATGAATTCACCGTAGGCATTGAAGAGTCACGGTGATAGGATACATCCTTGACGGACGCCTCTATGTACTTTGAAAATGTTTGATGTTTTATTGTCAAGACTAACTATGGCATTGTTATTTTCATATAGGTTGGTTATTAGAGATATGAAATGCGGAGGGACTCCCATTTCTTTCAATAAGTTCCAGAGACTACTCCATCGAACACAGTCGAAAGCCTTTTTGTAATCTATAAAGCACAATAGCATGGGGGTATTGAACTCCCGGGCTTTGTCTATTAATTGGCGGATGTTGAATATTTGGTCCTAGTCCCTCTTCCCTTAACGAAGCCTGCTTGTTCTGGAGGGATTTGACTCTCTAAGTAGTTTTGCAATCGTCTATCTATTATTTTAAGCAGGATTTTGCTGGCATGTGTGATTAGAGATATCGTTCGATAATTTTCGCATTTTTTGGTGGATCCCTTTTTGTGAATAGGCATAAATGCAGACGTTGTCCAGTCTTTAGGCCATTGACCACTTTGCCAGATCTTATTACATATATCATGTAGGATTTTGGCTCCCGGGTCTCCTAGTACTTTTATGAGCTCAGCACGAACTCCGTCTGTTCCTGGGGATTTAGCTTTAGGTTTTTTATAGCTTCTTTAATTTCAGACATAAGAATATTGGGCTCCATTTCAAATTGTGTGTTTTCTTTCTGTTGTTCGATCGCTATTTTGGTTTTTTCGGTGTATAATTCCTTACAATATTGTCTCCATCGTTCGATCACTTTTTCATCTTCCCATACTATCTTTCCGTCCTTGTCTTCAATTGTGAAAGTCTTTGGTTTGAATTTGCGTGTTATTTCCCTTACTTTTTGATACAAGTCTCTGGTGTCATGGGTGAGTTGATGTTCCTCTATATCCCTGCATATTTTTTTAATGTAGTTGTTTTTATCCTGTCTGCATTGTCTCTGTATCTTTTTATTTAACCTCTTGTACAGGTCCTTTTTATTTCTTTTCGTTTGTTAACTGTTTCTATGGTCGCTTGTGTGATCCAGGGTTTGTTTGGCCGATTTATGGGGTTATGTGTTAGTTGAAGGTGATCTGCTGTCGTCTTAATAACATTTCTCAATGCTTCCATTCTTGGTCTGGGTCTTGTTTATTCATTATGTCATGTTTTTCGGCCTCCAATTTCTTTTGTATTTCTTCTTGAAATTGCCGTTTGGCTGTTTCCGTCATGTTGATCCTGTTGCGTTGGTGGTAGATTCTTTTTAGGCGGAGCCTGAACTTCATTAGTAATAAATTATGATCTGAACCACAGACAGCTCCAGGGTACGTCTTGCAGTTAACAACGGAGGATTTCCAGCGAGATCTGACCATAATGTAGTCAATTTGATTTCTGTATCTATCTCCTGGTGATGTCCATGTGTATAGGCGTCTTTTATGATGTGCAAATAATGTGTTTGCGATAGTGAGATTTTGTTCTTGGCAGAATTGAAGCATTCGTTCACCTCGTTCGTTTCTTGTCCCTAAGCCGAACGAACCAATTATTCCTTTGAGTTGTTCATCTATATCTTTTGTTTTGCCAATTTTAGCATTCATGTCTCCAGTAACAACGAGAATCTCATTTTTAGGAAGTTTATTTATGGTAGCATTCAGCTGCTCATAAAACGCCTCAATAGCTTCGCCGAGGAGTCACTAGTTGGGGCATAGGCTTGTATGACGTTGACGTTGAAAGGTTGCGATTTGATCTTTATTGTTATGATGCGATCGTTAACAGCTTTGGCGGTTGATCTGGGCAGTAAGAAAGCAACTCCATTGCGGCTTTCTGTATCATTTCCTGAAAAGTATACTGTGTTTCCTGAGTCTGTGGTGTAATGCCCGGATCCTTTCCAGTGTGTTTCCGACATGCCTAGCAGATCTATTTTGTTTGCGCGGGCTTCTTTTTCGATGATGTACTGTGTTCCTGTCTGGAGAAGCCCTTGGATGTTCCATGAGCCGATTCGTGTAATGTAGCGGGTATTAATTCCTTCTCGTATGACGTTGTCCAAGACCGCTCCCCCCGGAGATCCGAATGGGGAGCTATTTAAACCTCCGGAAATTTTCGCATTGAACATAGTCATGGTGTTCTCTTGGGAAAAATAATGAAGGTGGTTTCCCCTTGCCTTCCTTCATGGTTGGGATAGGAAAGCATATGTGGTGAAGGTAAGGATTATGGGTAGGACGTGATGCCTCCAAGTCGGGAGGTGGAGAACATCAAGTGCTTCGCGTGGACAGGGATGCCAAACCCTGAAGCAGATCTATTCTCTCTTGGGAACGAGAGAGAAGTATCTACCCGCTACCTCGAATTTCCAAATAAATTGATTTTATATAAACTGAAGCAATAAAATATTCTGTATTTGATATAGTCTTTTTTAACCAATTCAATGAAAATGTATGCATGGTCATCCCCGAATTTGGGACACCCTGTACATACAGTGCGGTTCAGGTGTAATTTGTTTGTAGAGTTTGAATTGAAATTTGACAGGTGGCCTTTAATTAAACATGTTAGAAAATACACTAAAACCACTAATCCTTAGAATTATTGAAAATAGTCTTCATGAATTTGAGAGATGAAAACACTTTTTCAACAAGATGGGGCAACGTCTCACTTTAGCAGAAATGTTAAAGAATATGTCACTAATACTTACCCTAATCGGTGGATTGGTCGTCGAGGACCTTCCGAGTGGCCAGCCAGATCGCCCGATCTTACACCACTGGCCTTTTTTTATGGGGCTACTTGATAAATTTGAGTTACGCAGCCAGAATTTATCTTTGATTTACGTGAAAGAATAATTGATAAATATTGATCTTGCCACTTTCCAAAATGTTTGTGAAGAGTTCCCCAATAGATTATTTTACTGTCTTGAAGTTAATGGTGCACATTTTCAACATCTTTTGTAGTGAAATGGTTACATTTCATTATTATTTATTCATTATTCATTATTGGTTACATTACATTACATTTTGCTATGGGTAGAAGTAATGACTTAATATTCTAGGTCCATAAAGCATTCAGTGGGAGCTTTCAAACGATGTATCGCATGACCCTCCTTTCTACTTAATTTTATTTTTTGCAAAATGAGTTAGAAACCAAAAAGTAGTATTTAGGTTACTAATGATGTGTGCCAAATTTCAAATGTTTATATAAACGCATTCAAAAGATAAGAGGGAAAACAGTGATTTTTCAGAGGAATTTCATTAAATATTCATTTAGGTGTAGTAATTGAGTTTAAAAACTAGGTGTGTCAATTTTTTTAAATGTCAAAATTTTCTTCTTTTTGTAAACAGAATAGTATATGATATACGTATATTTTACAGTTTAATAGATATTCCTTGACCATATGCGGGTGGTAAATACAAAACCAAAAATTTGCTAAAAAATCGTTCATTAAATATATATTTAATGATAAAAATATAATTGTTGCTTGGGATATCTGTCAAAAAAATGTTTTTTATTTTTTATGAAAATTAAAGAAGGAAGATCTTTTAGTCTCTATTAAAAAGGACAACATTAATTTTTTAGAATCTTCTATAACTTTAACTGAAAAAATAAGAAATTAGATTATAATAGAAAAATATCCGACATTTGCAACGAAAATTATAAGCTGTTGCTACTGCATAATATTTAAACGAGTAGCAATTTTCTCTAGCGCACGACCCGGGCAAAGCTTTTTAAGCTATAAAACATAAAGAAAGCTTTCCAAATGAGTAATAGGCAATCGATAAATGGCCGCATTGTTTGCCAACTAAATTCAGTATATCCGAGAAATAAATAATAACTGCAACTACCTAAGGGCTTTCGGACCAATTTATATTGCGGAACGAAATAAATATGACTCGTTGAACACAATATTACAATTGCAGAGAAGCATTTATTTAGTATATAGGATGTCCTGAAACGAAAATCTATTTTTCTTTTTATTACTACTTGGAAGGAGTTGAAAAATTGAGTTTAAATTATATGCACTATCTTCGTCATCATATTTATCAGCTAGTCGTGCATTGCTCATTTATTTATTATATTAAAGATTTCTTTTTAAAAAGACCAAAGAAAGAATAAAATAGGTTAATAAATAAAAAACTTATGGCAGTTTTTACTGCCTGGACGGCACCTGTAATTGATTAGGGCACTTAATTAACAAAAACTATCGATAACTTTCTTACTTTTTACACAATTGAAGTGAAACCAAAACTAGTATTTAGAATTTTTTTTTTGTAAGGCAATGTATATTGCCTATATAATCACCATAAAAATTAATAAAATATAATGAAATTAATGCTCTGGACACACGAATAAATCCCATATATTTGTTGTTTTATGGCCAATTTAAATGAAATAAAAAGTTTTTAATAAAGAAAATATGCCTCTTTCAAGAGAGCTTGACACTAACAAAAATGTGTTCTCATAGGCTACTTATCCAGATTTCTATGTAAACAAAATCTTTTATTTAGTAGGATAATTATTTCTTTTTAAAATGACATAAATATGAATAAAATCGCTTGATCAGTAAGAAAGTTACAGGTAGTTTAAGTTAATTAATTGCCCAAATTAACTACGAGTTTTGCAATGCGGGCTCGACTGCGAAATTCCCTTTTTAGTATTTTCAAATTCAATTAAGAACAAAAAACAATAATTTATGTAAGTTTGCTATTAAAATATATATATATACGAAGGGTACCCAATACTGTGACGATGTCAAATGTGCAGGTGAGTACACATAGTTCAATGTAATTCTGAATTTTGAGGAGGTTTTGTTCAACTGAGCTGGGCAACTCTAAAATATCACACGCGTCTCCTGCACCAATAAAAATATAGAGCCTAATTAATTTAGGGATGAAGATGAAAAATTCTTGAGAGGTGCGCAAGGTACGTACGAATCGTCACTAGTTTCTCCTATCTGACTCTCGGGTCAATCACTATCATTCCACTTTTTGAGGCTTGGGGCTGAGGACGAGGTGCGTCGTAGAACCGACGAAGTTTGGTCCGCATACCATTGTTTTGTGTAAGTATACCAAGTATAACCACATTTTCAGCTTCATTGTCCCATAAATACGGTCCACTCAATTCTCCAGTCCAAAATGCGCATCAAACGGTGACTCGTGGTGTCGATGCATTGATTTTAATAGTATTATACAAAGATTTTCAGAGCTCCAAATTGGGAAATTCTTCTTCTTCTTCTTCCTACTTTAGGACAGTGTCTTGTTTTTTTAAAGTTGTGACTCCGATGTCCAGCTTTCGTACCAGTCTCCCTGGTGGTCTCCGGTAGGTTGGTTTCTCTTCTTTTGCGATTTTAGTAGGCAATTGTGAGGCATTCTGTCGACATGATCTCTCCATACTCTTCTTCTTGTTCTGGATCATCTTATAACATCTTGTAGGTCACATTGGTATCTGATGTCGCTGCTTTTCTTTCTGTCCCTAAGAGTTTTTTCCCACAATTCACCTTACCGTCTTTATTTCCGTTGTTCTGGGCAGTTCCTTAGTAGCGGCTGTTTCTGCTCGTGTTTCTGTAGCGTAGGTCATAATAGGTCTTACACATGTCTTGTATATTCGCGTCTTGCTTCCGATACTCATAAATTTATTCCTTCATATTACATCTCGAAGGTAACCTAGCTGTCGCCATTATTTGTGTTCGAACTTCTTCTTTCAGGTTTCTATTAATTGTTATATTAACACCTAATATTTAAAGGGCACGATCTGTTCTAAGCTTTTATTGTATTTACATCACTAACTTGCACCTTCTCGGTTCTCTTGATATTGTCAGAGATTTATGTTCAATTCCTTTGCGACTGTTTCGAATCTATATAGTAAACTTTGCGAATTGTCCTCATCTTCGGATATATTGTCAGCAAAGCAAATTATTTTAAATTCTTTCGTACCTATTTCATATCCTTTTCCCGCAGATTTTACTTCTTTATTGATCTTACCCATTAGAACATTAAATAGTATTGGGCTAAGACTGTCCCCTTGCCTGATTTCTGTTGAGACAGGTATCTTATTGGGAAGTTTGTTGTTTGTTGTAAAGGTGCTATTTCTTATGTTAATTTTTCTGATAATTTAAATTGTTTTGGGATTCAAGTTTCTGTCCTTTGATAATTTTAGGACATCGTTAAGTCTAATCCTATCGAATGCTTTGGTTAAGTCGATAAAGCACATACAGACAGATTTGATATACTCAATTGATTTTTTCGCTACTTTTCTTAAGCAGAATATCGTATTTGAGGTGGATCTATTTTGTCGAAACCCACTGATGCCAGTCTTTCAGCCAGAATTTCTTCGGCTAGGATTTTTGTGAATAACTTTGAAGGTACGCTTAACAGACTAATGCTTCTATAATTTTGTGGATCCATCTTTTCTCTTTTTTTAAAAATTGGGATCGTTATACTCTGTTTCCACTCTCCTGGCAATTTGGTTATATTATATATTTTATTAATTAAAATTTGTATTTCGTCCAATAATGCGTCGCCTCCATATTTGATCACTTCATTATTGATACCCATTCCCGGCGCTTTTCGATTTTTCTGCTTGGACACTGCTGATTTAATTTCTTCTATTTGTATCCTTTGATTTTTATCTTCGTTGTTTATCATTTTCAGGTTCTAGTCCTATCGTCTCTTTTATGAATGTGTTACTATAGAGAGTTTTAAAGTAGTTTCTCTCCCATCTTTCTGTTGTTTCAAAATGTTATTCGTTAATATGTTTTTTGCAGTTTCGTAGCATACTTCATATTTTTCTTTGAGAAATTCGGTTTATCCAAAATCCAGGGCCCTACACATTGTTCGTAGGTGTAAATTGAACCTTGTACGCCTGAAAATACAAATGTTTTGTCAATATTTGTTGCAGAGTGGGTCTCATAATATTCAGTTCTTGGACATTTATCAACTGATTCCATAAATTTTTTCCTGTTTTTGTAGTGTGTTTTAAAAATTAGAAAATTATTGGACAAATGTTACTTAAATTCAGTTGGTATACGCTTGATGCTTTGTTCTATTATTATAACCGCATTTAGATCTCAATAGTTAGCAGAATTTGTAATGAGGATGATAAGTCTACTGTTTCATTGCGAATAATCCAATTCTTCGCCTGATTTTTTTTTAATTATTAGACATTTTTATGCTTACATCTATTTCCAACATGTCAAAGTGCAACTTTGTTAAAATGTAAACTTTAGGTAAAAATATTGGAGAAAATACTGGTTCTATACTAATCAATACAGAACTAGTTTCAAAATTTTTCTTGCTAAAAAAACTATTTAATGTAGTAATAAACTTGTACGTCACTGGTCATTTTAAACACGCCCATTATGGTATTAGTCACGCTTTCTTGACGAATCAAAAGAAAGCGAGGGCGTTGTTATCAGAGGCGTCCCAAATATTAATATTAAAATGGCTATTTTTTAAACGATCAATGTTATATTATTGTGAAAACTCACTGTTGAACATGAGTTAAGATCTTTTTTCTAAGATGCTAATTTCATTAGACTCATAGATAGTGGTGGTATTTATTACGTCTGAAATAATTATTCAAAGTAACGTTTGTATAACGTATTTTTTTTACGAAACTCTAATTGGTTTATTTATTGCTTTTTAATATACAAAATACTAATAGTTATGTTTCATATCGGTATGATTTTATAATTAACCTAAACACCAGCAAAAAATCTAAATGATATAATTGGAATATTTTTAGATAATATTTACGCAACATAATTATGTTAAAAGCGATTTGAAAAATAAAATTATACGAAACATGATATTTCCCATCGCAGCATTGCGGAAAATGGAGATGAAAGGAAAGATGAAAGAAAAATCAACGTCACTCAGCTGGTAGTAAAAGCTAGAGAGCCGCCCACTTACATCTTTTAGCAGGGAGTTTTTCCAATAAATCAGACTAAATTTACAGTCTGCGTTAAGCATATAAGAGAAGACTTTAATCAGTTTCATTGAAAAACTCTGAGTATTTGATGCTTATGCGTTCTTTAAATAAAAAAAATATTTGACACCGTCTAATTGTTTACTTTTACTATTGCATTATGTGGAGTAAACTGTAGGTAAGAAATAAGGATTTTTGTAATTTTAAAAGCTCGATAAAAATGAGGTGTTAAAGTGACAACCCTTCCTATATTATGTAAAATAGGCTTCATACAAAAAACAAAACACAGCCTTAGATTAGAAGCACTTTTTGGAATAACTGCGTCATGGGGGTGTACTCGCTATTTTTAAAATACTTGGCTTTATTAATTAGCGTTGGTCTTCAGCAAAAGATTTCGCTTTTCTACATGCAACAGTGATGAAGACTAATAACAACCTTTTGGTCTGAATGGTCTGTTTCTGTCTAATGAATAAATCCAAAGGTGTAGACTATGAACTCTTCTCAGCACAGTATGGGTTTTGCATCTATCAAATGCCAAACAACTTGCAGATATCTCTGGAGCAAATCTCAACTTTTGTAACAATGAGTTTCTATGCAATGGCATACATTTTAATATCGCTTATGTACGTTAAATGTGACGCTTTATGTTGGGTGAACCATGTAGCCACTAGTGAGTTTCAACTGCATCTCACGTCTCTAATATGTCTCGAATCATCTTGAAAAGTTATGTTTCGTATGTAATGGACCCGATTGAAGACGTGAATCATCAATTTATTACGATCGTCAATGATTCTTGGGTCTCAGATGGTGTTTTCATGCCAAAAAGTGGGTCAAAACTCCATTTTTTGAGTTTCTACCACATCTCACTTCTCTAGTATGTCTTGAAACTTGTCCAGAACAGTGTCCCATATCATACCAGACCAAGTCTTCTCTTTTTAGTTTTTTTTATCTGTAATTCCTACATCTGATCTACCTGTAAATGTTAGCTATTACTGTTAGGTACCAGAGCATCCCATTTTAAATACAAGAATTATTATTAATATTTGGTCTACGTTTCCATATGTTTCAATTCGTATATTAGTTGCTATTTTATTCATTACTTCGTTTAGATTGCTTAACTGTGTTTAAGTGTATTAATTAGTTCCATTACACCACATGCAATAAATGTTAAAATTAGAGCTGCACAGCTACATTTTCATTGCTAGTGTTGGTCTCATCGCCTTGGTAATACATAAGCTTTTTTGAATCTGTTACTACCCCATTGCTGTTAGGTACCAGGGCATCCCATATTTTAGCACGCGATCCCATAGTAAATACGAGAATTAGTGTTATTTTCTTGACGTTTTCATCGAGCACATTATGTTTCGATTTATTCGTATGCTGTGTACTATTCATTGGATTTATGAACATTCAGGCACCATCTATCAAAGGAAGACATAACCAGAGGGAACAGAAATATTCTCTTTGGTATATTTTTCGCCTAATAGCAAGTGGGTCAGTCACCAATGTTCCATCTGCATCTAGTCTTCCACTAGAAAGTATTAGAAGGAGTAATCGGACATGCAAGTGCGATACCTCATTTTAAAGGCAATTAATAATACTTTTTAAAAATGAGAAAATTCAATATGGCGCCCATAAGAAAAAGTTAAGTTGATGATAATCGAAAAAAAAACGAAACGTCGGATTAATTTTTTGTTGCGTCATATTGTATGGCAATGAAAAACCGTTTCTATTTTTCCGATGTGTCTTTAAATAAAGTCGGTAGAAGGTAAAAACGATTTTGACAATTTTCGATATTTTTCGGATAAATCCGGAATTTTACAATTTTTTAAACTTTATTTTATAAAGCTCCAAATCGCGCAACTTTGCTTCCATTTAACCGATCCTGTAACTTTTACGGTTTCCGAGATTCCAATAGTCATCCTCGAATTTGGGACACCCTGTACAGGGTGGGTACTTTAGCGGGATATCTCCATTATTTTTAACGTTAACGGGATGCGGTTTTCGTGACAGTGTGCGACTTTTCGTGAAGCTAAAGATGCCGTTAACAAAATGTTCATAGCCCTCTTAGATTTTAAGATACAGGGGGTTTTTGAAAATGTCGCATTTTGTCGCACATTGTCGATTTTTTTTTATAACAGTATTTTTTTGATAACGGTTTTATAGTATAAAGGTGATGTTTAAAATAACGGCCATTTACTCTAACGCAAACTCTTCTCTAAATTGGCACATCTTTGTAATTATTTGAATAGCAATAAAAAGAATCATGGGTCTTCTTCGCAGATTTTGAAAGATTATATTTATACGTTTTGGAACCAGATTAGTCCCATATGGGAGCATCACACGCCCACCGTGTGGTTGATTCGATTCAGTTCGTCAAATAATTTTTCTTATCTAAAATAAAGTAACTGGAAACAAAGCAGTTTGTTTTCACTTCTTAAGTAGCACTTAATAGTAATCTACAATATTCTTTAAAGTGTTTAGTGTACCTATTGTTATATAGGAGCGTCAGCGACTATATTATGCACGCCACCTAGAGCTCGCGCGACCGTGTTTTTTGGGATATAAAAATTCATAACTTTGGCTGTATGGCTAGTGAAACGATGAAATTTGGCATGTGGCCTCTCAATACATTGAGAATGATGGATCCGTAAACAGTTTTTTTTTTCGGTACCCACAAAGAGAGCGGTACCGAGTTGAAGTCAAAAATTCGTAAAAAAATGGGTACAAATCGAGTTGCTCACGAGATCTCAAGTTTAAAGCGTTCAATCGAGCTGAAATTTTCAGGATATAGGGGTTCTTGGGGGTTACGGGTCTGTATACTTTTTGGGCCAGATCCGTATACAGGGTGATTTACTATAAGCGATCAAAGTTGAGTAAAAAAAAAATTCAAAATGGTCCAGAGGCTAAAAGATAATTTTTATAAAAAAAGTTTTTCGGCGAAAAGACTTAGTTTTATGAGAGAAATAACATATTTAGAGCTTTTGTTTCAAAAAAATTTTTTTAACGAGTTCTGGCATTTTTAGTTTTTTTGAATTTACTACCAAACGGAACTTATTTCCGAAAAAAAAAAAATTTCAAAAAATAGGTTCATCTTTTATCTTTCAAATGCCATATAAACAAAATTTTTGTGAACCATACAGGGCGAGCAATAATAAATTTTCTCCATAAAGGTCCGAAAAATTGACAAAAAAAAATCACATTTTATTTAATAACTTTTTAAGGGTGGCACTTGGAAATTTCAAACTTTCAACATTTATAATACTTTTTAAGGGCTTTTTTCTGATGTAATCTACAGTCATCTACGTAGAGTAGTTTTTGCTCTACACCTTTTTTTAACTTTGACGCTTAATACTGGCATACCTATGTAACGTACGAAGACCATTTTTGCCTTCAGACACGCGGAATTTATCTGGCTATAATCCACTAAATACCGTTTTGTTTCAAATATCACCATTTTTCAAGAAAATGCAATTTTCCATAAAAAGTCCAAAAAATCGGTCAGCTGAATATTGGTACCCCCCCGGTACCGGCTCTCAAGGTACAATAATCCGGGTGGTCTAGCACTCAACAAGCACGTCACCCAGGCAATGAAACCTGCGCTGTTCGCCCGTGTCCGCTTAAAATAAGACCCTTTTTATAATCGAAATTTAACTACTAAAACCGATTGGAATCGGTCCAGAATTGATGTTAAACTGTTCCTAAGGCTTTATACTATTTTTCCATGTACAAATCATAAGGTAAAAACCTTTTTTTATACCCTAAAACATCGCCTGAAAATGGTCAATTTTGACGTCTACGGGCGATTTTAATACCGACTTTTACCGCAGTTTTGATGACATCAGTGACATGACGTCAACGTGGATGAATCTGCTCGGTCTTTCTTCTTATTTTCATTGATAAAATACTTAAATTAGCTCAGAATTTCCCGAAATCGGTATGGAATAATTCTAGAGACTCTGGAGAATCCGATTATGTGCATATCTTTTACCAAGTCGCCTTCCTTAAGCTGTGATCATTCGACAAAGTTGTAAAGTTTTAGAATTTACCGTGTTTTCATGCGACGGAAGGACTCATACATGGCATTTTGGGTGCGGGAGTGAAAGTTTAATTACTATTTATTTATTTTAACACAAAATCTAACTCTGGACTGTGGATCATTGTTATTATTTGAATTGTGAAGAAAACGCAATCGTTAAAGGTAGGCCTTAATGTAATATGAGGAGCTTCAATGACAACCTAACCTCTACATGTATTATGTAAATAAATAACAAGACCAAAAAGGAGAAAATATTGAACTTATTAGTTAGAATAAGGCCCAAAATGTGAAAGATTGGCAAATTTATGCTTAACTAAACGCTGTAAATGTTATATTACACCTTGCATATAAGAATATAATCAGTTTTCACACAAGAGGTGTGTAACCTCAAAAGAGTAAGGAAATTCAACTACAGTTATGTGTCCCTAGTCAAATATGAATAACAAATAGATAGCTGTATGGTCTAACAATTAACGTCCATGCAAGGGTATCTTAATGGTTTTGCTCATGACTGGCAGCAGGCCACTTAGTCTGAATGCTCAGGTCAGCGAGATGCCAGGCTTTAAAACATCTAAGAGGATAATCGAAGCAGTAGATAGCATCCAGTTGTGGCACTATCGAAGGGGAGGAATGCAGATTCTGGCAGCTAGATGTTTCAAGTGTTAAGTTGATGATAAGGTGGAAGATGGTGGTGAAAAGAAGCAGAAAAAGCCAGTCCAAAACTGGAGAGACTTTTTTTTATCTTATTGTTGTTGTTCTATATTCTATATTATTTAGATACCAAAGATAGTTTCCTTACAGAGAAGTATTTATATATCATATAGTTTAGTACATATTAAACATCATATTAGTGATTACTCCACACACAAAATTGTACAATTTTCATTTTACGAGAAATAGAGAACATATATATACAAATTTTTATAGGATACACAAGGTTAAGTGTTGGGTTTCCTTCTTTGCTCCCAAACTCTATAATGCTCTCCCTGCTACCATTAAACTGTTACCTACCAAGTTTTTTACTGCAATATAAATTTACTATAAAACAATATCTATTGAAAAAATGTTTTTTCTCAATACAAGAATTTCTAAATGATGATTTCTCATATATGTAATTATAATATAAAACTTTTAGGCTTTAAATCCTTTGATTAATAATAATATTAAGAAGTGTAAAGATTTTCTCTGCGACATATGTGAGCACCTTTGTGTATATGGCATTAACAAATTATGTTTATGTTTAAATTAGGTGTAAGAACAGCTGTTTTTGTAAAATGTCTCTTTTCTATCACATAAAGTGATATGTACTTACATAAGTTCATGAAATAAAGATGATTTTACTTAATTATTTAACTGTGTTCATTATTTATTTTTCCTACCTAAAAGATTGAAATAATATAGCGGGTTGGGTTGGGTTAGAAGGGCAGAAACACCTATAAACTTAATGGGTTTTCATGTAAACATTACAGCTATGTGGGGTTAGAGACTGATAATGATGAGTGAACATCGAAACACAAAAACCTGAAATATTTAAGAGAATTGGGTAAGTATTCATGTTCTTTTTCTACTGGAAAATAAAATTGTAAAATAGCTAATCTAACAAAAATATTATAAATGATTTAACATATTTATTTGACCGAGAGCATTATGAGAAACTAAAAGATCATTGTAAGTATGCTTCAAGGGTTAGTCCTCGGATTTTTGTTGTCCTCTTTTTCAGCTAGCATACCAATTTGACAACCAGATATGTTTGCTGTTCTGCAAGACATTGTAACTTTTTAATGACCTAAGTACATATCTTAAAAGACTTTCTAAATAAATTAAAAACATTGATTTAACAGATATTATTTAGACAGTTTTCTAAGAGCTACTGTTTATAAGTGGCGATCAGTTTAAATTTGTACACTTAATGCAAAATATTTCATAGACAGTATTTATACCTGAATATTCTTACACACTTAAGAACTGCCTTATTCTTTTGCTTAATTATAAAAGATGTATTATAAATACTGTCTATGAAATATTTTGCATTAAGTGTACAAATTTAAACTGATCGCCACTTATAAACAGTAGCTCTTAGAAAACTGTCTCAATAATATCTGCTTTATATGAGAGTAAAGATTGTTTGCCTAAAAAGTGTAAATTTTAATTGTATGTTTTGAAATGTAAACTATTAAATGTATGTTTGAAATGTATCTATTATAGACATTTTGATGAAAATTAAAGATATGTATAAAATGGATAATAACTGTATGCTAATGACTGCAAAGTAATATAAAGCAAATTTGGTTTATGCCTTCAGGAATGGAATCTTGAATAAAACTCAACCTTTATTATAGATCATTTTTCTCTTTAATTATTAAAAGTAAATAGCTGTATGACAAAAGTTGATAAAACAATAAACAGGTTATGGAATATAAACATAAAATAAGTTTTATTTTCTACCCAACAATAGGGTTTTCAGTTCCAATTGAAAGATTCTCGTGCCTTTTTGCCTATTCAAGATTTGAAACAAATAAAGTATATATAATTACATATGTATATTTCATTCAAATAACATTAAGTATATAAATTATAAATGCATCCAACTTCTGGTGAAAAAATCCAGTATTAAGTGAAACTTCATTGAAATATTGCTCCGTTCCACAACAAAAAAGTTGATTGTCTACAGTTTGTGTCACAGTTCAGTTGTTATATTCCTGTTTACTTCTAATTTTTATTTCCTTCCTCATATGATTGCACCTACTCCATCAAACACATTTCATGATCTCTGGGGAATCCTAACATACTTCATGTAACTTATTTATTTCTGGTTGTGTAGTCTAATCAACAGTAAAGACAGGCAGTTCTTCCTGGTTTCCCAATTTCATCAATATGTTAGAATCTCAATGATTTCTTGATGGATGTCTGTAAGTACATGGTCTGAGCCCCATCAAACACATTTCATGAACTCTGCGGAATCCTAACATACTTCAATTAGCTTATTTATTCCTGGTTGTGTGGTATACTAATCAGCAGTTAAAACATGCAATTCCTCCTGGTTTACAACTAATGGGTCCCACAGCCCTTGAATTGTTGACCAGGATGAAAACAAATCATAGGATGTAATCATTCTAGGTACACAAAAGGTCACACAGGCAAAATATATATAAACTTGAATAAAGTTATGAAATTTTTATCAGTTTTATTTAGCAAAGTCATTCTGTTTTTCATACATATTTCCACACTATAAGCTGAATCTATATATTTATAAAAACAAAAACTGATAAAATACATATAGGTATGCATGTGTATGTGTATGAAGCCAAAATCGAGAACGTAGCATATGTTGGTTGTCATGTTGGTTGTCAGCTACCCATTTTTATAGTCCACGCCCGCTGTTATTTAATCGATGTAAGGTCCGTATCTCCTAAAATCCCCAAGGTAATAATTTTTTGTCCAGATATTAACTATGAATACCTAAATCGACTTATGGTGGTCTCAAACCTCTACAAACTAAGGTTTCATTGTGAAATTAATTAAAAAGTCAAATTTTAAAGAAATGAAAAGGCTCTAACTCCCAAAATTCCCAAAGGATTCCAATGAAACTTTTTTATGTACTTAACAATAAATATTTAAATGGATTTTTCTTAAATCGACAAACGGTGTCGACTTTTTTGCTATTGATCCGATTGGTATAAAATTTGGTATTTCGAGCTTATTTAGGATGAAATGAATAAATTTTGACCAATATTTGACATTTAAGGGCCAAGTCACGTGACACCGTAACTCTTTTGATATTGATCCGATTGGGTTGAAATTTGGTATTAAGAGTTAATTTAGGATGCAAATAATAAACGTTGACAGATATTTGATATATAACACATTATATTGACATACAACGCGACTATATAACAAATTATGGTTCTTTGAAGCATGATACCCCAACAACTGGTCCTCTCTCTTCTTGGCATGTAGACGTTGGCCCCCCGGCTGACCAGACCTAAGTACACTTGATAATTTTTGTTTTTTTTAAGAATTCCTTTATAGCCATTCACAGACAAGACCTAAAGGTTCCAAACTGGTCCCCACGGACCAAAAGTATAGGAGCGAAGCGACTATACTTGTTATTCTTGACAATCACTTTTAACGAGAGAGTATAGTGCCGTTATTAACGTTTTCATTAACCACGTGCCACGTCCTTCTAATGCATGCTGTAAAATTAATTACATTTCGTATTTCGTCGTAATTAAGCACGTTCTCTAGATCGACCTAGGCATATAAACCAATTAGCCTTAACGGCAGGCACGAATGAAACTGAATCTAATTTAATCGCCTTAATACAAGTGAAATATTGCAACAAGATCTACTTTTAGCCTTTAGAATGTGTGGTCTAGTTTCGTCTCGGCAAAAATAGATGCTATTTATTCTTAACATCAAGTAAAATGACAAAATGTCGAAGTGTTGTAAGAACTGAATATGTATTTACTACAATAATAATGCGTAACCGTTATGTTGTATTAATGTTGCGCAAATGTATATACATATTTTCTGAGGACTAATTAAATGATTAATTGAATGATGAAAGGCGGGCATAATGGGGTAGTTTGTCTCCAAATAAAGATAACTTTAGTATTAATTGACACAGAAACTTTAATTAACGAAAAAATAATTTCTACATATCATGCCTAAGTTATAAGAGCTTAAAATAAAATAAAAAATATGCAAGTTTTTTGTTACAGTAATTTTAGCAAAACAATGCTAATTGCTCTGTTTTTCCCCCACGGACGGGCAAAATGAGATTGGACCTTACTTGCATAACTCACAAACTAAAACGGCTTCGTCATCTTCGTCTTCAAATCCTGCGCATGAGTTATGGACCCAGTGGTGACACATTGAGCATGCTATCCATCCATCCGTAGACGAAGAGTAAAAATCTCCACAGTAGAGGCACTCCGCATCAATAACTTCACTGTCACTTGAGTCATTATTTTTCAGAATAGTGGAGTCTTTAGTAATTTTTTTCTTTTTTGATGAATGAGCAAGGTTTTTCTTCACAAGAGTTTTCCCTTTAGAATTTTTATTCTTTTTTTTGCTTAGCTTCCTCTAGCTCGTTTTTGTAAGGCGAAGACGATAAAAAAGCAGTCTTTCCTCTTTTACGAGAAACTCTTTTCTCAGTTTGTTTTATTTTAGGGATTGGAATTATACCCTCAGGACTAACAATCTTGAAGCTTACCTCTGAATCTTTTTTGATGTACCTGGTTTGAAAATATCAATTGGTTCTGGAGTTTTTTCTTTAACTAAATTAATTTCCGATAGTTGTTTTTCATTCATAGTTTCACTATTATTATTATTTTTAGGTGGTAAGTTTTTATTTTGTTCAATATTTGTTGTTTCGGAAGGCAAAAAGTCTGCATCAGTGAAAACATCCTTATTAACTGGCCAAACTCCAGTTTTTAAAAATCCATTCATGGCAGTAAGCGGCGTAGCTACTCTGAGGTAAGCTACACGAGGTAAGCTACACGACCAGGATTAGCTCTAAGCCATTTGCGTACTTCTTCAGCGTAATAGGTACTTATTGGTTTAATTAAAGCTACATCTAGAGCTTGTAGCCGATGGGTGCAATGGGGAGGGTAGCAGATCAAAGTAACTCCATGTTCCCTGGCGTAATTAATAACTTCCAGGTTTTTTGTATGGGATGAATGTCCATCCAAAAGAAGCAGAATTGGTCAGTCTTTTGAGGGCTTGGCAAATTCAATAATTTTTTTGAACCAAATCCACCACCCACTATCATTTAGCTCTACCCAACCGCCATGAGCAATTCCATCCATGAAAGCTTGTTGCATTTTTTTCTACCAAATAGAAACACGGGAGCTACGTATGCTCCTGAAGCCGAAAAGCATATTTAAACTGTGACGGTCTCACCCCTCTCCCCTGACGTCAAGGCTTTGACTTGTCTTTTCCCTTTAGTGGCAATAATTTTATTTTAGACATTCCCTTTGGATTAACTGACCCTCCGATTTCGTTCAAATGATAGATTTTATCGGCTGTCAGTTGATATTTATCTACAGTTTCGATAAGTAAGTTAAAAAAATTACCTACAGCCACTTTATTAAACCCCATTGCTCGACCTTCAGATGTTGCTTCTGGTGTTCTGATTGAAAGTTCTGGATGTCGACGCAAAAAACTCTGCATCCAATCATTCCCAGCCATGGCAAGTTCTTTATTAAACGGATGATCAAGTTCATTGAGCTCAGCTAATTGAAATGCTAAACGCCTGCATTCAGTCATCGTTAATCCAAACAATCTTTTTTCCATGTGCATTAAATAATTTGCAAGGTCTTTTTCCTGTTCAGGAGTGAATATTGCCTTAAATCGTCCCAAAGATTTAGTAACAACATACCCGGGATTTTCCCTAGCTTTTTTAACGTGGCGCTCTAATGTAGATTGAGGCACATCAAAACTGGTAGATGCTCTGTAGTACCCCATTTTGCTATTTAAAATACTGCTATTACAGCATTCTGCATACTGTCCGTGAACCATTCGTGTCGGTCAGAATGGCGGTTGTACTTAAACACCATCTGAAAATAATAATTATTATTGTTTTATATTGGGCGGGTAAAATGGGGTAGTACCCCGTTTTGCCCAAATGCACATTTTGAGGTTAGGTATATTTTTCCCTGTTCGATTAAAAAATTACTAAACATTTTCACACAGAAATATGCCTAAATGTGTATACTTTTCCATAAAGAATAACAATTAAATATAAAATACAATTATGGTTCACTTACCTTTTATTAAATTGTTGACGAAAATATACCTGCACCTCTAAAACAAACACCGCTCGACTGACCGATATTCACGCAGCTTCTGAAGTGACAGCGCTTTTTGCCATCAATCGTGCATGGTCTTAAACTAAGCTGTACGAACTTTCGGATAGATGGAGCTGGCTGTACCAAAATAATTACGGCACCCCGTTTTGCCCGTCTACCCTATCTTGCCCGCCTTTCTCCTAGTGACATTAGTTCTTTTAAAGATATTATTTTTAGTTACAATAAATATAATAAATGAATGTTAATTTTAGCGAAAACAAATTGATGATGACATGTTGTCAATGAAAGCCATAGCTACCAAGTATCATAATTACTCACTACATCTTTAAGATCATCACACCTTATTGCATTTCTTAGATTAAAACAAGTAATTTGGACAATATTTGTTGGATATCTGAAAGTCTACCCTCTAATTACTGATCTTGTCTCATAGAAAATTGGGAATGATGCTGTCACGTGAAAACTGATAACATCATTGAAATCATGATCATACTTGCCAAGCTCTAGCTTCCCCACCCTTACTACTACAAGGTCTAGGTCAGGCCTGATAAAGAAGTTGTTCATGTCGATAAATGTTTTCCTGCTTACTCATACTGTATTACTCATTAGTGCCCCTAGATATCTGAAGGATGATACTTGTTCAACCATTTTGTTGTGTATTCGGAGAGTGAAACGCAACATTTTCAAAAATTCCCTGTACCTTAAAAACTAAGAGGGCTATGAAAATTTTGTTAACAGCATCTCTAGCTTCATGAAAAGTAGCACACTGTGGCGAAAACCGCATCCCGTTAAGGTCAAAAATAATGTAGATATCCCACAAAAGTACCCAAAATGGGACACCCTATACACATTCACATATGGCCCATCATTTGAATAACTCTCGAAACCGCACATGAAGCGCCTCCCTTTTTAACAGGAAGGACTTATAAAAAGAAAAGAGCACTCAGAACCCTGCAAATTTTAGGCGGGCCAGCTATATTCCAATTTACAAAGTACTCATATTGGGCATAGCTAATAGAATTATAGATCCAATCATTGTTGCTCATCATCATTGTTCAGGAACAAAAAGGATGAATAAAATAGTCTATATACGAGATATAAAGATCAACTACTGATTGACACAGTCATTCCTAAAAAAAGCAGTTCATTGCCAGTAGGTTTCGCTAGCTACACTGATTCTATAAATTACTATAAAGCGTTTGATTCGGTTCCCAACTCTTGGTTGCTCCAGACCTTGGAAATCCATTAAGTAGTTCAAGAATTATTAACCTATTTCGAGAGCTGATGACTAGTAGAAGATTAGATGCAGATGGAACAATGGTGACTAACCCACTTGCTATTAGACAAAGAGTATACCAAAGAGAATATTTCTGTTCCCTTTGCTTCGATAGACGGATCCCGAATGATAATACAACGAATAGAATAGTACACAGCACACAAATAAATGAAACATGAAACATATGCGCACATTTAATGCAAACGTAAACAAAATAATAGTTATCTTATTAACCATGTGATCCCATGCTAAAATATGGGATGCTCTGGTACCTAACAGTAATAGATTTAAAAATGCTTATGGTATTAGCAAGGCGATGAGACCGACAGCAGCAATGAAAATGTAGCTGTGCAGCTACATCTCTAATTTCCAAATTTTTACAGCAGAAATAAAAGCGGTTTACTATAAATTAGCCAAAGTCTTATAAAAGAACAAATCGAGACGTGACAATCACCTACAGGTAGATCAGACGTTCAACAGAAACTTCTTTTCAGGACTTACAAAACT
Organism: Anthonomus grandis grandis; assembly: GCF_022605725.1. Lineage (NCBI taxonomy): Eukaryota > Metazoa > Arthropoda > Insecta > Coleoptera > Curculionidae > Anthonomus > Anthonomus grandis. The sequence continues at coordinate 21,557,854 of NC_065560.1, forward strand.
AAAAAGAGAAGTTTTGCTCTGATATGGTATGATACAGTGTTCTGGAGAAATGTTACACCCACGTAATATGTTGCTAATTACTGCTCTTTTTTTCAAACCATACCTAATTACTTAACTTATGGTTGGACAAACTGTATGGTTGCTGAGTATTGTTTTTATTTATTTAAAATAAGCTTAACATTTATTGCATTTGGTGTAATAGAACTAATTAATACACGTAAATAGAATCTAAACTAAGTAACGAATAGAATAGCAACTAACATACCAATTGAAACATAAGAAAAAGTAGGCGAAATAATAATAATTCAGTATTTAAAATGGGATGCTCTAGTACCTAACAGTAATGGCTAAGATTTACAGGTAGATTAGATGTAGGAATTACAGGTAAAACAGATTAAAAAGCGAAAACTTGGTGTGATATGAAATGAGACAGTGTTCTGGACCAAATTTAAGACATATTAGAGAAGTGAGATGCGGTAGAAACTCAAAAAATAGACTTTTGACCCAATTTTTAGCTTGAAAACCTAACTGACACCCCGGAATCATTGACAATCGTAATGAATTGAAGGTTCGTGACTTTAGTCGGTTTAATTCCATACGAAAAATAACTTTTGAAAAATAGTTAAATAGCAACAACGTTTATTCAAGATTAATTAGAAACTATAAATAGCTTTTAACTGACTGTAACTAATTTGCTTTGCCTGTGGCTAGTGCTAGTACTAGTGGCTACGTGGTTAACCCAACATAAAGTGTCACATTTAACGTAGATGGGCGATATTAAAATGTATGCCATTTCATAGAAACTCTATTGTTAAAAAAGTTGAGAGTTGCTCCAGAGATACCTCCATGTTATTTGGTATTTGATAGATGCGAAACCCAGACTGTGCTGAAAAGAGTTCATACCTTTGGAGTTATTCATTAGACAGAAACAGACCTTTCATACCAAAAGGTTGTAAATAGTCTTCATCACTGTTGCGTGTAGAAAAGCAAAATCTTTTACTAAAGACCAACGCTAATTAATAAAGTCAATTATTTTAAAAATAGCGAATACCCCTCCCATGACGCAGTTATTACAAAAAGTGCTTCTAATCCAAGGCTGTGTTTTGTTTTTTTTGTATGAAACCTATTTTACATAATATAAGAAATGTCCACATCACTTTTACAGCTCATTTTTATGGAGCTTTTAAAATTATAAAAATCCTTATTTCTTACCTACAGTTTATTCCACATAGCGCGATAGTAAAAGTAAACAATTAGACGGTTCGCACCTACCACCGATTTTTTTTTTAATTTAAAGAAAGCATAAGCATCAAATACGCAGAGTTTCTCAATTAAACTGATTAAAGTCTTCTCTTATATGCTTAACACAGACTGTAAAATTTAGTCTGATTTATTGGAAAAACTCCCTGCTAAAAGATGTAAGTGGGCGGCTCTCTAGCTTTTACTACCAGCTGAGTGACCTTGACTTTTCTTTCACCTTTCCTTTCATCTCCATTTTCCACAATGCTGTGATGGGAAATATCATGTTTCGTATAATTTTATTTTTCAAATCGCTTTCAACATAATTAAGTCGCGTAAATATTATCTAAAAATATTCCAATTATATCATTTAGATTTTTTGCTGGTGTTTCTGTGAATTATAAAATCATACCGATAAAATACATAAACATTAGTATTTTGTATATTAAAAAGCAATAAATAAACCAATTAGAGTTTCGTAGCAAAATACGTTGTACAGACGTTACTTTGAATAATTATTTAAGACCTAACAAATACCACAACTAATCTATGAGTCTAATAAGATCAGCATCTTCGAAAAAAGATTATAATTCATGTTTTACTTCAGTTCAATAGTGAGTTTTCACAATAATTTAACATTGATGGTTTAAAAAATAGCCATTTTAATATTAATATTTGGGACGCCTCTGATAACAACGCCCTCGCTTTCTTCTGATTCGCCAATGAACCGTGATTGATACAATAATGGGCGTGTTTAAAACGATCAGTGACGTACAAGTTTATTATTACATTAAATGGTTTTTTCAGCAAGAAAAATGTTTCAACTAGTTCTGAAGGCATTAGAATTAGTATTTTCTCCAATATTTTTAGCTAAAGTTTACATTTTGGAAACAGTTGCACTTTGACATGTTGGAAATAGATCCAAGCATAAAAGTGTCTTTAAAATAATTTAAAAAAAATCAAGCAAAGAATTGGATTATTTGAAATGAAATAGTGGACTTATCATCCTCATTACAAATTCTGCTAATTACCGAGATCTAAATGCGGTTATAATAATAGAACAAGGCATTAAGCGTATACCAGCTGAATTTAAGTAACATTTGTCCAATAATTTTCTAATTGTTCAAACTCCCTACAAAAACAGGAAAAAATTTGTGAAATTAGTTAATAAATATCCAAATAAGTTGACAGTTTGTGTTTAATTTAACAAATTGAGACAAAATTCTTGTTGCTGAATGATAACACTACTGTTCGTCGCCGTCCTGATAGGTTCCTCGCATTATACTAAGTTTAGTGAAGAAGAGAGTGGCCAAGAACCGAGGCGCTTCCATTGTGATTAGGAACTGAACATCATCAGACTCACTATGCAACAAATGTTGGCAAAACATCTGTATTTTCAAGCGTACAAGGTTCAATTAACGCCTAGGAACAATGTACTGTATAGCGCCTTTGATTTTAGATGAACAAAAATATGGAGTATGCTACGAAACCGCGCAAAAAACCTATTAACGAATATGTGCAAACCAAAACAATAACAAAACCATGGTATGGATGGATATTTGAAATCCATGGTATGGATACTTTGAAACCCGCGTTGCATTTCCAAAAAAAACCATAAGTTGCATTTTGGGAATGATGTTTATCTGTAGGCTGTAACTCTCGTTGCACTTAACATTTAGGGATTGATTGAACACTAGAGGTCAGCTCATCTTAATTCCAGCGCTAGTGTTTTTAAAGGATTCCGCGAAATTTTTTCCGATTACAGATTAAAGAGTAGCAAGAATAAGATGCATCCTTGTCGTAATCGTTATCTTATAGATATTTCCTCCGACACATTGTTTTCCACTCTTACTTGAGTTGTCTGATAGAGACAGTAAAGTTCCGTAGTGATGGCCTTTATCTACGCGTGTTGCTCTGCAAGTATTTCTGCAAGTTTTTGGTATGGCACAGTCAAAGGCTTTGCAGTAGTCTATAAAGTAGGCGTATATTTTTTTACGTTCATATCATGTGCTTCTAATCCATTTCTGAAGTCGAAAATGAGAAAATGAATGCCGTTAACTTGTATATACGGGTGTGTGTAATCCTCAGAAACATGAAGTACATGCGACATCAAGCTTATCATGCGGTAATCATCACATTGGGACTTCAGCATTTGCGAGGGTATTTTTACAGTTCTATAGATATTGTTGCTCGATCTATTAGGCGGCTTAACCCTATACGGTCTTCGTGGATTAAGAGTTTCAAGGTTTCAGCATCGGGCTTCACAGCTTTCCCATTTTTCTGTATTAGGTGACATGTTTTACCTCTTCTTTATTGATGTTAGGGCTCATCTCATTGATCTCACTTCACTTCACGTCTGAAGAGAAAGATTTTACGTTATTCAATTTTTAAACTGCGTTATAGAAAGATAGGTCCCTTAATATTCCTTCCGAAAATTCATACCCTAAAATATCACTTGAATAAAATGATATTTACATATTAAGTAAATAAAGTAAATAGAAAGATAATCTTATCAAATAGCGCAACGACTGCAGCGTGCACATATTCAGAAAAATCGTCGTACAATTTCCCATATTGCAAACTGTTAGCGTGGCAGCGTCGAGCGGTGCTGTGATAATAAAACTTTCCTCTAAAGTTTTCGTGTTTACGACAGCGAGACCTATTTGAATCTATAAAGGCGGCGAAATGAATTTAGCTGGAAGTGGTTTCTCGACTCTCGCCTCTTATCCGGGGCGGAAACATATTTTCCTAGATTTACCGGCTATGCGATATTTGCTCTGCCAACTCTAATAATGGAGTTTGATTATTCTTTGCATTAAAAATGCTTTCGAGGCGCTTTTTCGCTTTTATGATTAATGCGCCCTAAGCAATTAATCATATAAAATAAGACGCAATTTTTCCAGCCATATAACCTTGAGAAAAGTGTCAAGACATCATTAAAGTATTGTAACGATATTGGCAATGCCACGAATACCAACTGTTCTGGAATGACACGAGCGAGCACACCGCACGACATTTCTGCAACGCGTGGAAGGTTAGCGAATCTCCCGGAACCATGGTCCGCCGAGTATATAAGGAGCCGCGCGGTGGTTGGGAGGCAGTTGACAGTTCAGCGAAGTAAAGTTCGGAATATTGGCGCGATATTTAAATCAAGCAAATAGTTATACGGTAAATAAATACAGTGAAAATAAATCTTTCTAGTAGTCGTAAGTGATCAAGTAGTAGTATAAGTGTGTAAATAAAGTCATTAATTTACACCTCAAGAAACGGAAAAAACCGCTACAGTATAATATAAGTCTAGTTTGTCTATCTTCGAGACAATCTGGATTAATCTCTCATCTTAAATGATGTAAGAGCATTCCCGAATTCCCGCTTCGGTGACTTAAGGTCAGTCCTCTTATAGAACTTCGGAATGCTTTGTCAAAAGTTTTACTCATTTTGTATGTTCCCAACATCCAGTTCCATTTTGGCCGCGCCAAGATACCCTAACTTAATAAATATTAAACTCTTTAACTGAAAAATGACATAAAAAAAATTAAAAACAAACACATGGCCTGGATTCCTTCTTTTATTCTTCCAGATTGTTCACAATGTTTTACAAATCCCTTCCTTCATTGAATCTTGCTATAAGAACTTTTTTACTTATTCAAAGGTTGCTAAAATTACGCCAATACATAGGAGCGATTTTAAAGAAAGTATTGAAAATTATAAGCCTTTAAGGCCATCTAAAACAGGTTGTTTCACCTATTAAAAAACCATATGGTTTTTCGTTAAAAGGTATAGAAAAGAAAATCCAGAAAAACACGTAGGATTTGTAACGTATTGTTTGTATCATGGACGGATCTAGAAAATATTTTCAGGGGGAGTCCATCGAAAAAATCTAAGATTATCCCCTCAAGAATGACCATTTTGTTTTGCTGAGTACAATGTAAGTGCACTGTAAATAATAAGGTAAGAGATGAGCAGGCCCCCTTTTTCCATAGTTACCCAGAGAAAAGTACTATGTGTTGCGTATTCTGACACTTCACGGAACACTTGCTATTGTTTGAGGCTAACTGCCTGAATAATAATCAAGAATATATGTAATAGCAGTTATTTCAACAGATTAAGAAACAAAATGACATTCACTCAAAGTATAGTGATTTTCTAATGACTATTTTTCTCTGTGTTCAATCTCGATGATTTTTCATCGATATTGCATTAACCTATAGTTCAATGGAATGTGTCTAAAAAAAATTGTAGAAATATCAAAAACTACTACAGACTACAGTTGAAATTACACTAAAATCATAGTTTTCTATGATACTGCGAAGTACAATAAAATTTGATATCTTTTTCATAATTTTATTGCAATGTATAAATGTCTAATATAAATCAGCTTTTTCGATAAATGGTTTATGGGTATCGTGACATAAAGGTTGACGTCTTGAGTGTGCTTCTAAATCAAGCTTCAGACCTACGTGAGATGAATAGCTATAATATAATTCAATGATCATTGAAAAATAAAATGTATAGTTGTCTCAGTAAATTCACTCGGCCATACTTCTTTGAAAACAGAGATGGTCTTGTCCAATTCAACCTTATCAATCTCTGCACATTTAGCTGGGATAATATTTTGTATTTTGGAAAGCAGATCTCGTTGCTTTAAAAATCCTGTTTCAAGCTCTTCAGAGTACTTATCTAAAAATGGAATATAGATTGATCGCCTATAGTACTCTTCAGCATTTCCAGCATAGTTGTCCTGATTTTTCTGATGTCCTGCTCGTCGAGGAACCGTCAGCACGGTCTCAATCGATTCAGCAATCTGTGTCGCTGATTCAAAAATTTCTCGGAATGTTTCGTCTGCCTTTGTACGCATGTCATTTATTTCATCATGGACATCGTTCGCGTATTCAATGCATTTACTTAGATCACAATCTTCTTTTTGTAAATTTTGACTCAAACTTTCAGTTCGAATAGAAGCAAGTAGCTTATATGGCTGCACACCATCAGATTTTACTTTCAGCTCGTCCATTTCTTCCAGAGTGGAATCAATGAATCTTATGCTGTCGTAGAACAGGCTAAGTGATGCGAGGTGTTCAACCCAACGCGTTTCGAAAAATTTCAGAAGACGAGTTTGCTTGGCGCCTGTCTTCGATTCAAGAATGGTTTTCTTTAAAATAATTCCAGCCATGTTACAATTTCGAAAGAAACTGACGACTTTTTTGACCGTCCCCAAGCAGTTGCGAATCGGTGCAATGTCGCATGCGTGACAGATAGCCAAATTCAAATTGTGGTTTGCACAATGAAAATAAGGTGCATCTAAACCTGAATTTTTAACAATAGCTGCACATCCTTTGAACCTCTACTCATAGCTCGTGCTCCATCATAACCTACAACAAAGATCATCGTCAGTATTTGAAAATTATTTATGACATTGAAGTACACTGAAATGCGAATTCACCTTGCCCTTTCATGTATTGAATCTCAATGCCAAGTTTTTTCAACGATGTTAACAGTGTATTAGCCAGTCCTGCGCCTGTCACATCCTCTACAGGTACAAAACACAAAAAATCTTCTCGGATGATGTGTTTCCCTGCAACTTTTCGTACATACCGGACTCCAATAGAAAATTGTTCTATTCTACTTATATCAGTCGTTTCATCGGCAGTGACTGCAAAACACCTCGTCTTATTACCCGATTTACTATTTCATTCGTAATTATGTCCCGTCCAGCCTCGATAATTTCATTCTGTGTCTTATAGCTTAGATAGATTGCATTAGCCCCAGCCGTCATCAAGTGGTTTCGCAAAAACTCATCCCCGCACTCTACTGCATAACGTAGGAGAGCTCCGAAATTTCCGTCGTTATCTTCCGGCATATCCATGGACATAGCACCATCATCTCGACGACCTCGAAGGGCTATTCCTTGTCGACAACAAAATAAGACTGCATGGATAATTGACACTAATAATTTCTTTCTGTTCTCAATCTGCAACTTTTTTCGGCTTACATCAATGACATTAATGCTTGTTTTCATAAATAAGCTTGAAGTTGCGCGCATCGGTGTTGGCGTCATCGTGATACTTTGTCGCCGCATGTCCTTTAACCCTGTCTAAAGCCTTTCTCCAATTTTTCCAACCAATTTTGATGAGCTCTTGATGAATTTTGATGATTTCTTTTGCAAATATTATACACGATTTACAATACGCTGCATCTTCAACTGCTGAGTATTATTTTTTTTTTATGGTAAACACAAGCACAAGAGGAAAGTCCTATGTCACTCTTGGAGTGGTGCTTGCGCGAAGATATTTGTGGGCATTTATCTTGAATCGCTGTAGGTTGTATGCGTCGGGAAATATGTGAGGTGGAAGCCCGTTCCACAAAGAAGATGTTCTCCAGATGAATGAGTCCCGATACAGCGACGGCCTTGGGGTATGGACTCGATGTTGATGAGCCGCAACTGCTAGACGCGTCCTTCTTGCCGGAACAGCCCTGGGTGGAGTCAGGCCTGCCAGCTCAGAGGAGCACTTACCGTGATAATAACGGTAGAATAAACAGAGATCAGCCACCTTTCTCCTGTGCTTTAGACTATCCAGACTCTTTGTCAGTTCTGGTTTGTCGATAAGACGAATAGCTCTCTTCTGTATAGAATCCAGCAGGTTTAAACTATGCTTGGGTGCAGAGCTCCAGACATGCGAGCACTTACTCGAGGGAAGGGCGTATTTGAGCCTTATAAAGAGTCAGCAGCTGTTCTGGTGTATACAGTTTTTTCGTTTTGAAAAGAACTCCGAGTTTTTTGGAAGCCGCCCTGGCGACCTCGGCAACGTGGTCATGCCAGGACACACTGTTGGTGACCTCGACTCCTAAAAAATGTAAAGATGATTTCATTGGCAATGTTTTCCCTGCCATAACCAGTTCCGGGCCACCAAGGTTAGTCTTCATCGTAAATACTGCAGCCTGCGTTTTTTTAGCGTTAAAATTGACCAAATTGTTATCGCCCCACTCCAAGATTGCTCTAATATCGTTGTTGGTTGAAGCTACTTGTTGCTGCCTAAGATTCTGAGAACTTGCGGTTGTCGTTGGTTTGGCGGACTTAAATGTGGAAATAAGTGTGCTATCGTCCGCAAAGCTGTAGATTGGATTGACAGTGGTTCCTAGCAAATCGTTGATATATACTAAGAAAAGGGTAGGGGATAGAATGCATCCTTGAGGGACTCCAGCGTTAATGTTAAATTTGTCGGAGAGGTATCCATCGACGGCTACTTGGATTGTTCGTCGTTCAAGAAAACTTTTGATCCAATTCAATAATGAATTTTGTATGCCGATTGAGGAGAGCTTGGTTAGTAGTCCCTCATGCCACACTCTGTCAAATGCCTTGCAAATGTCAAGAGCGACTGAGCGGGACTCGCCGTGCTTCTCTATGGCCTCCGTCCACAAGTGTGTGACGTAGGCCAGAAGATCGCCGGTGGATCTAAGCTTTCGGAAGCCGTATTGATGATCGCTGATTAGTCCAGATGATTCCAGATATCTTAACAGTTGTTGGTTGACTGCTTTCTCCATAATCTTCGATATTACTGGAACTAGTGCAATCGGGCGAGCGGTGAAGGTGAGCGTGGCCTGCCCTGTAAACGTCAAAACCGCAATAGAGGTTACTTGCGTTCAAACGCTCCGCGCTCGTAACGCCCTCCAGCCTGTTCATTCGTACATGTAAAAGCTTTTTGACATAGTAGCTGTCTTACGGACTTGTGTGACATTGGCGCGCTATTCGAATAATGGTATTATAGATAAATCGTAAATTGTATTCGCTGTATATGATAACCGCTGCCTCGTTTTGGAATATATATCTGTATAATAATAGGTATATATCATGGATGGATAAATATTATCATTATTATAAGTGAGGTAAAGACACCAATGCGTGATCCCCGGACGAATTAGTACTCATGCAGTTTTTAAAGATGATTTTGCAGAAAATGCTTTGTGAATTTCAAATCAAAATTTGAGGTGAAAAATTTTTCGTGAGACCGATATTTCGTGGGAGGGGGGTCCGGACCCCCCCTGGATCCGTACCTGGTTTGTATCGTTACAAACACTACGTGTATTTTACAAAAAGCATACCAAGCCGCGATATAGGAAACAATTCGTAAAAAACAATTCGTCTATCTCCTTTTGTAGCTGTGTCTTCTGTGGAATTTCTGGCAGTTGGTCCTCTTCAAACTGGGTAAGTTGATAACTTTGTGACTGCGAGGTATTTTCGTCATCTTCTAGTTGAGAGTGTTGAGAAACTGTACTTTCAGATAATTCAATATTGCCCTGGGTATTCCTTGGTCTACAAACAGCTTTCAGAAACAGCATTGAATCAAAGTGAGCCCCCGATCCTCGATAAACTGGAGCTTGATCATTGCCATCTCCCGAGCGAATTTTGGGGATCTTTTTAAACTCCCTTCTAAAATTGTTACGCAGGTTCTTCCATTTTGATTTAACCGCTTCCTCTGAAAAAAAAAGAGAAAAATTGGACAGACGACTGTTGCTAACATTTTAATGAAAAGTATTAACAATTTCTCAAAAAAGTTGGTTTTAATTCGCAAATCTTGGCACAGTTTAAGTTAGATTAGGTCCCCAATAAAATTTAAGAAAATAAATGTTTTTTTTTTAGATATTTGGCAACAGGCATGCCATTTCGACAACTAGCATAAAGCTTTAGAATTTCGAAGAGTGCTGTATTTGTAATAATTATCGAGGTATGTCAGGCAATCTGGAAAAGGTTACTAGAAGCTCATATGTCAGTGCCTACTGAAATACACTTTAAAAAAATATCTAACGAATTTATGAAAAATTGGCAATTTTCAAACTGTATTGGCTGTGTCGATGGGAAACATATAAGAATTAAACGACCGCAAAAATCGGGCTCCTTGTATTACTGTAACAAGAATTATTTTTCTATTGGACTTCTTGCAGTGACAGATGCCAATTATAAATTCATTATGGTAGATATTGGATCTTATGGGAAGGAAAATGATGCTGGGGTTTTTGAAAATTGTCCACTAAGACGTGCAATTGAATTAGGGAAAATAAGATTACCAGATGAAACACATTTGCCGCAATCAACAATTAAAGTTCCATTTGTTTTTCTGGGAGACGAAGCGTTTCCTTTAACAGAATATCTAATGAGGCCATTTCCACGAGCTCAGTTAAAAGAAGGGGAAGAAAATGATATATTTAATTACAGATTATCTAGGGCTAGGATGGTTGTGGAGTGTTCGTTCGGAATAATGGTCGCAAAATTTCGTCTTTTAGGAAAAGCTATTGAGACGAGTGTAAATAACGCTGTAGTCATTGTTAAGGCAATAACGCTATTTCACAATATTATTATTGACCTGGAAGGAGTAACAAATTCCGAATCAGAAAACTTGGCTGTTAATTCGAAATTACCGAGTGTACAACCGACTAAAAAGTATAATGCATCTACAAGGAAAGTAATTTTTATTAGAAAAAAATGTTCTCGTTATTTTAAACTGAATCCATTAAAACCTGCCTAATGTAGAATATTATTATAAAAGTAAATTATTATGTTAATTGATATTGTTTCATTTTACACCGGGTCAATAAATGAATGCCTTATTTCTGAATCTAATTTACTTTATATTCAAATTTATTTATACAGATACAACATGATTTGAATGATTACTTACTTGTTTCTCCCAAATCTGTGGCGACTCGTATCCACTCTCTATCTACACTAGTAAACGATTATGATAGTGCTTATGGCTCATGTCCCAAAGAACTCTACAACTTTTTACGGCACTTATTAGCCCTTCCGTATACTGTTCAGGCTGCTGAGACATGTTGAAGTAGACGTCTTGCTTCCGCAACCATACGACAACAACTGTGCCATAGCGCGATGCGCGCGTTAAAATATTAAATATTTTGATCGCGTTGGTCGCTCAAAAATACTGTCGCATCGCGCGCACCGTTTGACGTTGCCACGCAAGACAGTCTCATTAGAAAACATTGTTTTGATAAAATCTCTTTTATCGCGTCGCTCGCATCGCGCGCTTTAATCGCCCACGTAGGACGGAGCGTAACACGAGTGGAGAATTTTCTACATGTTTGGCCGATATAAAAAACGCCACAGTTATAATTGGAGTAGTTTAGTTAATAAACACCCGATTGTTGATCAGCTTTGGGTTCACTATTAAGGATTTCAGAGTGTGTATGGTTTTAAAACTCTTATTAATAAGTTGAGAGCAAAAATTTTTTCAATTAAGCGATGTCGGACCCCAAAAGGGCAGTAAATAATAATTGGGTTCCTTAGGTTCTTTACACACTAAATTTTTGTGAAGTGATTTATTTAATTATTTGTTTATTAGGTTTTGGTGGAAAATTATTGTTATTTGACAACATATCGAAAATTTAATTTTATTATTTTATATCATAACTCGAATAATGTTGATATGATTAAAATAAATTTGACAAAAGTAACATTTAAATAATGATTTCGCTACTAGGTAGATTTCAGCACTTGAAAAATAAATTGCAATTATTAAAGTTTTTAGTATATATTAGTATTACGCAGGGGAAAGTTCATGAACCTTTTTACCTAAGGCATATCAGCCTTGACCCTGTTATATCTACTTAACTACCAAAAAGGGTAAAAAGGGTAAAACGGGGCTACTTTGTGCAGCTTTTGAGGCACATTCTAGGCGCTGCATTTATAATCGAATCAACTTGAAAAAAATCAAGAGTAATAATACGGGTCATACTTATAACCCGCCTTAAAATAGGGTTTTTACAATAAACCGTTTTCGAAAAAAAAATTAAAAAGATGGGTGCCAAAGTAGCCCCGTGTTTGGGGTTGCATTGGCACCCAAACGGAAATGTGAATAAACATAATGTAGGCCCATCCTGGGGTTACTTTGGCACCAAATTAGGCTTTTTTTTTTAGTTTTTAAATAAAACATTCAATATTTTTAGTGAAATTGCTATATTCTTAAACAAAATAAACAAAAAATATTTTTCTAATTTTTCCACAGTAGAAGAAAGGAACTAAATCAAAATAACATAAATACTAATCATCTTCACGTGCCTCACAGGTATAATATTTTTCTTTGGATCCCTCGTTACAAATGCCACAAATCCATTTAAAACAACCATTGCATAGAATCCAGTCTGGTCCAGTATAACCAGAACAATAAGCAGCACAAATTCCGCATTCGTCTTCATTGTGGCTACTTGAGGATGATGGTAGATTGACATCTTTTAATATCGATTTTTAAAAAATTTTTGCTTTTCCTTTGCCTTTCCCTTTTCCCGCAATCTTCTTTTTGTCATTATTTTCACCTAAAAGAACAACTGATTCACCATTACAATTTTCTTTGACGTGGGGCAACAACAGTTTAAAAAACCATACCTCAAAGAGATTCATATCGAACCATCCACTGCTGCTGTTATCATAAACTGCCCCTAGAGGGCCACCAACAGTCCAATTTTCGTAAATGTTGTTGGCTTACTACCACCAATGGCGGACTACCATTGGTGGTAGTAGGATTCCATTTGCGCTTCCGCAGACCATTACACTTATTGCTGAACGCGAATGTTCTTGAACCCTTTCAACCCTTTTAGTACCCCTACGAACTAAAACTTTTTTGGCCCCGGGATCGTCTGTGAAATAAGTCTCATCATAGTTAAACACTTGTTTCGCAGAAATGGACTCCAGAACAGGTTTAATGTTATCGAAAAACTCCATTATATCGGCGCGCCCAACCGAAGCACGTACACGCTTAATATTAGATGCCAATCGAATGCTAATATTATTTCTGGTAATAAATTTTTCAATAAAGTCGGGTCCTGGTCTATTGTTGGGCCATCCAGGAATATTTCTGCCTTGTTTTGTAACATATTTTTGCACGATTTCTCTGGCGTCACGAACAGTAACGGGAAAACTCCAATCTGCTACCTGGTTGATGGTCTCTGAAATTAGCCTCTCCTCTTGTTGGGTAAGGATGGTGGGGTGACCTACACGACCCTCATGTTTCGGAAACAGCTTATTCTGAAGAGTGCCTCTAGGTATTTTCCATGTTTTGGAAGCTCGTACTTATGACATCCTCCCTTCCCTAACAGCTTGCAATGCATTCGCTAAATTTTGTTCCGTGTAGTTTTTATAGGGCCTCGATCCAGGCAACCTACTATAATTTCGCACCATATTTCGCGCCGCGGAACATACCGACCTGTCTGAACAACTCTCGGACACTGAATATTAAAACTAGACAAACAAGCCTAATATAAACAAAGGCGCGCACGCTCTGCCAAAGTTATCCCGTACGCCAAAGTAGCCCCGTTTTACAGTACTGAAAAAAAATAAATAATATTATAGATAAGAAATTGACCTATTAAATTATGACATTGATTAAATATTTGTAACGTTAAATTGAAATGAAAGGTATATTAATAAAAATTTAAATAAGTGAGACAAATCTATGGTTAGTAATATTTAAATAAATGGAATAAACTGACCTGTATATTCCTCCAAGAAATGAACGGCTAGCCTTCAATACCGAGGCTGTGAATGTATGCCATTTGTAGCTCAGCTATCCGGACTGGGAATCTCTAATACTAGCTCTAACTCTGGCTCCAGCTCCACCGCTTCCAGCAATTTCCCGGGGAAATCAAAAGCCTGCAGCCATCAACAATTGAAGAAGAATAAAGAGAAAAACGAAAAAGTAAAACCCTAAAACAACGGTTGCCATTGTATTAACTGTCGATAAAAAATGAATGGCGTTAAAAAAGTGACACACTCACCTTGCTAAGTTTCATTATCTACCCATCAAAATCTTGGGCATCCTGCACCAGAATTATGAAATAAACGGTTCCCTAAAGGAACAAGATTAAGGACCATAAATTATAAACCATATTGGCTACTTCCTGCTTCACAAACTTCGAAAATAAAAAAAATGGCCTTTTACGTGTGCTCCTACCTGCAACACGGGAACAAACCCTCGAAAAATGGACGCAGTATCGACTAAATCAATTACGACCCCACCTGTCGCCTGAGCGGTCAATATCAGCCAATCAGAGAAGTAACGGGGACCGTCAACAGAAAGCATGGATAATTAAACCAAGAGAGTGATGCGTTACAGTGGTAATGTGTCATTGACAGTGTGAATTTAAAGAAATATGAATAAAAGAAGTTGACTGAAATTATTAATATAATTATCGAAATTAATAAAATTTCAATGGAGCGTTAGTGAACATAAGGAATAGAAAAATAAAACGCTACACTCTATTTCATAATTAAATGATTGTGGGCATTCACATCACAGCCAATGATCGGGATCTTTCCATAGTACCTACAATATTCCACTAGTCCCTTGATATTCAGAGGTGTTAAACTACAATAACCTGGAATCTTTGTGTTGCTTCTGTAAAGGCTAATAAAATAATAGGCATATTATCTGATTTGAACTTATTACAAAAAATACCAGTATGTTACGATTATTTTTTAGTTTTAAATTCACCGTAATACTCAAAAGTTTACAAATTCTAGGTTTTTCATTTTCGAGTTGCACCCTGGCTGACTACATATTCCTTTCTTTAACGGGTTTATTTTAACAATATTGTTGAAATATACGATTTTGTTGAAATATTACTGTCGATTTTTATACCATTAGATACATTAAAGTTAATGTACTCGAATAAATAGTAATCTAAAGATTCGCCAAAACTGTAGCAGATCAAAAGCGTTTGTTTACTCTCGAGCTTAAAAGATCCTAAAGGAATAGGAAGGAAATAGAGGTAATATAAAATGAAAAAGGGCAAATTTAAATTTTACAAGCCGAGCGAGACCGTAAAAACGGAAATTAAATTTCGGATCGTTTATCTTGAAACTTTGCCGTGCTCTTCGGCATTGGCAAACTTCGTTCTTAAAATGCTATTTCAATTTAAGAAGCTTAGATTTGTTATTTATGAGGTTTTACGTGTTTATTTTCGTAAAAGCTGCGCGTCTAAAGAGTATTTATACAGCATTAGAGTTTTAACGGGATAAGAATTCCTTTTATATTAGCTTAAGTTTTCAGTTTAATAAATTTATTGACATAATGCTATTCTACTCTTTATGTGTGGGATAATAAATTCTTCAATATAATGGTGGGCAGGCATCACGCATGCATAATTTACTAATTAATGTATTTGATGTAAAAGGTATTAAATAACACGTTATGATCTTTTTGATTGATCTTATCAGGTATCAAAATGAATGTGTTTTTAATACGAACTTTTTACGATTTCTTACCATGCGATAGCATAGAAGGAATAAACGTTAAAGTATAATTTTTCTGTGGAGTTGCGTGTCTAGTGTAATCGTTTACACCTATATTTGATTAAAAATTATTTAAACGTATAACATTATTTATAATTTCTTTAGTACATAGAGCAAAGAATACTGATTAGGGTTATTAACTATATTATCTTTGATTACAATGCAAAGATATTAAAAATACATGATAATAAGAAACTAGGGTCGTTACGTACGAGTTAAATATAAACATATGTATAAAATGAAGGTAAAACATCAAATTAAATTAAGATAGCAAAGCATAAGCAGACTTATACAACTGAATGTAGGAATAGGAACAGTCATATAAAGGGAGACGTCAGAGTATGCGTGAAATATTCATTGAGGTTTGAAGAAGATATATAAAAGTTGTACGTTTATTTTTGAATTGATTAACCAGTTTAAGGTATAGGCAAACTACTTATAATCTAAAAGTACACCTACAGAGGAAAACTGCAATAAAGAAACAAGAAATAGAGTCAAACGAATCTAAAGAGAATACTGGAAGAAGTTTTCCACAAACATGGAACACGATCTTTATGGAGCCCATAGAAGTTTGGCAGATGCTCAAATATAAAAAGAAACTCGTAAACGAATACATCCAGGCCAAAAAGGTTCCTCTGAACTAGTGGCAAATATATTTTAGAAACTTATAGGACAACACTGACATTACAGTAGAACCTCAATCACTAGAAACAGAGAAAAAGATTACGAATAGATTAGTGATTTTTAGAGGAGGAAGTTGTGAGAAGAGTAAAAACCTGAAAAACAGAAAAGGGAGTGGACGATATCTCCAATGAACTCATAGACATCAAGAGCTAAAAAGAAATTTAACGGAACTGTTTAAGAAAATAATAAACAACTCCATTACTTCAGAGGTTGTGTTAGGAGTTAGAGTGGCACAATCGACCAATATACTATATATATACTAATAACTCTTTCTAGAACACCGCTCCACCCAAGACAATTTGCCTACCAAGCAGGCAAATCTACAATAAGTGCACTGCACTGCCTCGTAAGAGACATAGAAAAGTCAAACGACTGCAAAGAAATTGCTCTTACTGCATTCATTGACATAGAGGGAGCATTCGACAATACCTCACACCTGTCCATAACAAAAGCCTTGCAAGACTGGGGGGTGGAGGCCCCCATCGTAAAGTGGACAGGATCAATGCTCAAGCACCGCTCCATCACAGCAGAAATAAATGGAGCAACAGTAACCACAGTAAAAGGATGTCCCCAAGGAGGGGTTCTGTCACCTCTACTGTGGACATTAGTAGTAAACAAAATTCTTAACATATTAAGTAGATCCGGATTCACAGTTCTAGGCTACGCAGATGACCTGGTAGTAATAGTTAGGGGCAAGCACGAGGGCGTAATATCGAATCGAATGCAAAGTGCCCTAAATACTATACAAAACTGGGGCGAAACTGAAGGATTATCTTTAAATCCTAGAAAAACAATTTTAGTGCCGTTTACGAGAAGAAGGAAGCTAGAACTCAGAGCACCTATATTAAATGGAACTCAGCTAACATTTTCTAACGAGGTGAAATACCTGGGGGTTACCTTGGACCACAAACTAACTTGGAACAATCATCTAGACAAGACCATTTCCAAAGCCATAGTGGCAATCTGGACATGCCGCAAACTCGTTGGCAAGACATGGGGGCTAAAACCGAAAATGGTATACTGGATCTACCAAACAGTCATTAAGCCCATCATCACATACGCTTCGCTGGTATGGTGGCCGAAGACCAAACAAACAACCGCATAGACCAAATTAAACAAACTCCAAAGGCTGATATGTCTAGGAATAACCGGGGCAATGTCTACTTGTCCTACCACAGCCTTAGAGACACTGCTAAACATGCCTCCACTTCACATAAGCGTGAAAAAAGAGGCAATTAACAGTGCTCACAGGCTTTTCCAAACCGGCAAATTCAAGCCTGGGGATTTAAGTGGTCACCTGCGCATCCTCGAAGAAATTAAACTGGAAAATGCCAGCAAACCACGTGACCACATAACGGCCATGCTGGATCTAGAAATTCCATTCGAAGTGATCATAGTTGATCGCCAATCATAGGAGAAAAAAGAAGTACCAAAAGCCGACAATGCATCGCTATGGTACACAGACGGTTCCAAACTAACAGAAGGAGCAGGACTGGGCGTGTCAGGCCCTAACACTAAGATCTCAAAGTCACTGGGCAAATACCCTAACATCTTTCAAGCTGAAGTGCTTGCCATAGACATATGTGCAGAAGAGTGCATCAACCAAGGCCTCCAAAGAAAACACATATTTACACTATCAGACAGCCAAGCTGCTCTAAAGGCCCTGAAAGCTTTTAAATGTGATTCAAAGCTAGTCTGGGAGTGCAAACAAACCCTAAAGCGCCTTACAACAAAGAATCAAGTAACACTAATGTGGCTACCTGGCCACCGGGGTATAGAGGGGAACGAAGAAGCCGATCGCCTTGCAAAAAAAGGGGCTCAAACACCATACAGAGCCATACTGTGGTTTAATGAAGACCCACATCACCGAAGACCTAAACAGGTGGGAAAAAGAACAATTGCTGTCGCACTGGAGAAGAGCACCAGGACTAAGACAGGCAAAAAATTTTATAACCACTTCTAGAAAAAGAGCTGAACAGCTCCTAGACATGAACAGATCAGACATCAGAACAGCAGTCGGACTCCTAACCGGTCATTGCCCAGTGAAATATCACCTAAAGGCAATAGGTATAACAGAGGACGACCAATGTAGATTCTGCAGCAATGCCAC
Source organism: Anthonomus grandis grandis (assembly GCF_022605725.1). NCBI lineage: Eukaryota > Metazoa > Arthropoda > Insecta > Coleoptera > Curculionidae > Anthonomus > Anthonomus grandis. Next base: position 21,576,183 of record NC_065560.1, read on the forward strand.
AGAAACAGCAGAACACCTGCTCTGTGAATGCCCGACCCAACTCTGCAAGAGGCTTAAGTACCTGGAAGGGGTACAACCAACACCTCAAGAAGTGGGACAGCTACCTCCCAAAAATATAGCTTTGTACGGCAGAAGTCTAAGACTTTTTGAGACAAACTAAGACAAGTAGAGTTATGCACAAAATATCTCACAGGTAGCAGTGCTGAGCGGCGGATCAGCCGAAACGACTCCCTTCTCAATCTATAATCTACAATCTAGAGTGGCACAAAACTACCAATCACTGTACCAATTTTTAAAAAGGAACAAAAAACTGAATCACCAGCATTGTTCAAAGCATCATAGAACACACCATCGAAAACAAAGATGAAACAAGGATTTCGGAAGAATTCCTTGATAACTGATGTCCTCTTTATTGTGAAGCAGGTAAAAAAGAAGGCAATCGAAGGAGAAAGAAACAAATCCCAACACTACAAGAGTAAAAGTGGATCACCAGAAACAAAAGGCCGCAATAAGACAGGGTGATAGTCTTAGGTAATCACAGTGCGACAACAATGTACAGGGGATACCGATTGAACCAATCAACATGGTGTGCTATGTGATGTATATATGCATATTTTTCAGTTATTCGAACCAGTAAACACCGCAAAAATAATGTGTACAAAAATGAATGTAATATTCGGTCGATATCTAGCAACCAAAATCGAGAACGCAGCATATGTCATTTGTCAGCAACTTATTAATAGTCCGCGCCCGCTGTTATGGGTGTTTTTTTAGAGGCGGAGAACTTTAAATTGAAATTAAACACAAAATATTTTATTGATATGAACGAATTTGCTTTTATATTAAAGAATTTTTTTTTACATTAATATTTAAAAATGATTTTGGGCATGTGACCCCCACGGCTGGCGCGTACGTGGCCTAATCTAGAGGTCCAATTTTCACACACTCTTTCCAGTACTGCAGGCTGTATTTCGGCAATCACGCGTCGTATGTTGGCTTCCAAGTGCTCAAGTGTTTCGGGTTTATCAGCGTAGACATGCGACTTAACATAGCCACAAAGAAAATAATCTAATGGCGTGAAGTCGCACGAACGAGCTGGCCAGTTTACAGGTCCATTCCTTGAAATTATTCGTTGCTCGAATGTCCCTTGCAGTAAATTAATTGTTTGGCGCGCTGTATGGCACGTGGTACCGTCCTGCTGAAACCTCATTTCTGCAACGCCTGTAACGGCTTCCAATTGAGGCACAAAAAAGTTGGTTATCTTGTTTCTGTATTGCTCACCGTTTACTGTAACGTTCTGAACATCAGCATTTCTGAAGACATAAGGACCAATGATTCCACCGGCCCATAAAGCGCACTAAACGGTTAGTTTTTTTGGATGTAACGGTTTTTCGCCAATAGCTCGTGGATTCCCATCCCCCCAAATTCGGCAATTCTGCTTGTTTACATAGCCATTTAACCAAAAGTGTGCTTCATCACTGAACAAAATTTTCATATGAAATTCGTGGATCAGCAGCAATCTTTCCTTCCGCCCATTCAGCTAATGTACGGCGCAAAAGATGATCCTGGGGTTTCAACTCCTGGACAAGTTGAATTTTATATGCTCGCAATCCGAGATCTTTGCGCAAAATTTTCCATAAATGTTTTAATGGACCGAGGCAAATTTTTTAAATCAGAATATCCAGTTTTCGACCACGTAGAATATTCAGTTTGGACAGAAAATAACAGACAAGCCCAGCAAAAAAGCTTTTCTCTTTTAACAGATCCGGTCAACCAATCATATTTGCTGTACCAAGTCAAATTAAACCCTTGATTTTGTCGATTGTCTGCAGATCGCAATGAAATTAAATGGGGCTGAGGCCTGCCCAAAGTCTTAATAACATAATATTTGGCATCAAAGCTCAATGAACTAAAATTGTTTAATAGCAGCCAGTCTATTAAATCTTCAGCTTGTTTGATTTCATTTAATTTGTTTATCTTTCAGCAAACAAACATTAGAAATGATATGATGATTAATAAGAGAAGCCATTAAATAAAAATATCTTACCTTGCATCACTCAAATACACATAATAATAAATTATTAAACACGATAAATACCTTAAATTAAGTACCAAACACTAACATAGAGGGAAATCCGGCCGCACAATTAAATCGATGAATCGAAAAAATCAAAACTAATCAATAAAACCGTTAGACAAAACCTTGTCAAAATTCGCGAGCCAAAGACACGACAATCACCGAAATCAAAACGACTGAAAACTGCTGAAAATTCAAAACAAAACAAAAATCAGGTTAATCAGATCATCGGAGGCTAGCCTCCCTTGGCGCTTTATTTCGCGCGATGAAAACGGCGTTTGTCGGCGCCAAATCGAGTGCACGGCCCGTTGGATTTTGACGGCTGGAGGAGGCTTGCCTCCCTTGCTACGTATGGCTTTTCTTATTTCGTAATGTATCGCGTTCTCGCACACGTTCTGTCTTGATGTGGATAAAGCCGGTTAGCTTTCTCTCTTTTCTTACAACTGTTTAAAAAAGAATGCGAGTCGCGGCGAATTAACAGTATGACATATGGCTGTTTCGCGCTATATTGGTGTATTAGAAGTTGTAGAGTCTGTACTTATTATTTGGAAAAAAAAATATTTTCTTTTTTATTTTTGTTAAATATTTTTATTATTTCATTACAATTTGATAGGGAGGCTAAGCCTCCCTTGCCTCCCATGACGAGCCGCCACTGCTGAAGGACGATTATGAGCACCATAAAACTCACGTAATGCCCGATCTGTTTCTCGAATAGAACCATGTCTTTCAAAATAAATTTGAACAATTTGGAAACGTTGCGTCGTTACGTCGTGAGTCTGTTCATGATGAATTGCCAAATCAAACTAATCTAAAAATAACCGAGAACTGTCAGGTCGGCTGTCATAAAAAACAGTGTTGCCAAATGAAAGTTCTCCGCCTCTAAAAAAAAACACCCTTTATAATCGATATAATGCCCATATCTCCTGTAATTCCTAAGAAATTTTAATATTTTTTTGGCTAGACATGAACAATGAATAACTAAATCGACTTATGGGGTCTACAAACCTTTACAAATTAAGGTTTTTCTGTGAGAAAATTAATTAAAAAGTCGAATGTTATGTTTTTTGGTTTAAAATTATTAAGTCGTTAGATGTTAAAAAATATTAACAGCTATATTTCTCAAAGGATATAGATAAAACTTTTCCTTATAGGCTTATTTTTAATATCAAACAATTCAATATTATAGAAAAAAGTTTAGTTCAAATTGTTTGGGAGCATTTTTCATTTCTTTAACATTCGACCTTTTAATTAATTTTCACAAAAAAACCTTAATTTGTAGAGGTTTGTAACCCTAAAATCTACTATAAATCGATCTAGTTATTGATTGTCAATATCTGGACCAAAAATTATTTTAATTCCATTATATCGATTAAATACCAGCGGCGCGGACTGTAAATGAATTGCAGGCAAACGAGATATGCTGCGTTCTAGATTTTGGCCGCTGGATATCCATTTGACGCTAGCTTAACACATATACAAACATATCTAGAAAAAAACACAAGTGGTAACATCGAATACTTGCATTACAGTTACTTTTTTTTATTCACTTTTTGGTTAAGATTTTTTTTTATTCTGAAAAGTTTGTTGATTAATCTCAAGTATATATTATTAGTTAGTAATTAAAAGAAAGTTTAAAAGACTACATTTTTTAGACATTAAAAAATACAACACATTAAAAAAATAGAAAAATTATTATATTAATAATGACCATGAAAAGATTTAGGAAGGGTTCCCTTAAAACTTTTTTATTCCCTATTACCCTATAGCAGCCTCACTATAGGTTTACAGGCAAGGGTGGCTTGGCCGTAATAGGTTGAGTAAAGAACCACTTGATTGTAGAATTCAATACTGATTTATTCACCCAAAACTACAACTATTTATATCAGTCTTAAACTAACAATTCGTGGTAATCATCAAAACTAATATGTTTTCTCTTTACAATACTTCCTACAGTCCCAATGATGAAACCTTGCAAATTGTTTTAAAAACTAAACAGTTCGTGATTCGGGTGACAGACCTATATTTTTATAAACTATACTACGCACCTTGACGGGCTAACATAAACAGTTTTATATACTTAAGTAAAAAATAGAATTTTTAAATTAATAAATTTAAAATGAAAAATGTCGATTAGACATCTTCCCCGCTCTCTCTGCTACTTGCTGTAGGAAGATTTAAGGGACGGAGTTCTACCATCTCGGTCTCTCTGGTCTTATGTCTGGGTTCTCCTTCGACAGTGTCATCCCATGCTAATTTTTGAAGCCACAGATCCTGAATGATTAGTTTTGCTCGAATGGTAAAGGGTGCTAACCATCCTAATGGGTCAAAAATCTTCGCGATTTCTGACAGCATCTGCCTTTTAGTATTGCTGGTTCTTGTTATTGCATTAACGTTAAAATGGAAGCTATAATATTCCTAGTGATTTCTTGACCTCTTCTTCACCAATTTCAACAGTGCTCTTTTCTTTTAGCTCTTCTGGGATTTCTTGTAGAAGGTCTTTGGAAATGCTGGACCATTTTCTTAGTGTAAAATTACCGGATTTTAGTAATTTTATTAGTTCATTTTGAAGTTTATGTGCTTCTGTGACACTGTTGGCACCCGAAAGTACATCATCAACATAAAAGTCTTCCAGGATAATCTTCCATGCTTTTTTAAAGTTTCTTTGTTCATCGTGAGCTAGTTAGTGAAGAGTTCTTATGGCTAAGAATGGTGCCGGGCCTGTTCTGTATGTTACTGTAGTTAATCGGAATTCTTGTAGTGGTTAATCTGGATGCTCTTTTCAGACAATCCTTTGATATTCCTGATCTGCACTATCCACTTTTATTTGTCTATACATTTTTTCTATGTCTGCTATAAATCCAACTCTGTGTTTTCTCCAGCGTAGTAGAATGTCTGCCAGGCAATTTTGTAATCTGGGTCCGGTATGCATGTTTCCGTTTAAACTTTGTTTGTTGGTTGTTTTACATGATGCGTCGAAGACTACTCTAAGTTTCGTAGTTGTACTGTCTTCTCTTGTGACAGCTTGATGAGGTATGTAATATTTTCCTTGATTATAGGCGTATTTGGGCACTCTTTCCATGTGCCCAAGCCTTATGTATTCTTCCATAAATTGTCGACACTGGTCGTATAGGCTCTTATTTTTTACAAACTTTTTTTCTAATTGTTGAAATCTTGCTATGGCTCGGGATTTTGATTCTCCTAATTGCGGTGGATACTCTTTGAAGGGCAGCTTCACTGAATAACTTCCATCCTTGTTTCTTTTTATTGTTGTTTGAAAGAGTTCTTCACACACTTGGTCTTCTGGCTTGATTTGCTGTTGACATGAGACTTCTTCTATTTCCCAAAATTTGGTCAGTTCATGCTCTTTATTTGTAGGTGATTACTCTTTTCACTGATGATCATTGTTCCAGAAATAATCCAACCAAATTCTTTTTTATTGTCATATTAGTCCATCCCGTTTTTTGAGCCCTTCTAGTATTATTTTCCCGTGTTCTTCTGCTCCTAGTAGTACGTCGATTGGTCCCGTTGTATTGAATGTGGGGTCTGCCAGAATAGTATTTTCCCATTCTCCTGCGTCTATCTCGTTTAACGGTTCTCTCGGGAGCGCCTTCGTAATCCTTGGTAATACTAGCCATTCTGTTGTATGTAGTCGCTGGGAAATCTTGGCCTTAATTGGACTTTTATTTTTGACTTGGAAACACTTGATTCATTGTCGCCGACTCCTGATATTTCGTCGCGTATTTTTTGTCTTGGTAACGCTAATGCTTGTGCAGCCTCTTCAGAAATAAATGACGACTGGGAGCCTTAAAATAAATTTGGGGGTGATTTCTTGAGTTGTTATTTCTTGTGTTCGATTCATTGCATCTAGAGTTGACAATATTGGGCCTGAAGTTCGGTTCGTTGTTTCTCCTGAAGCTGTTTTGGTAGTTCTGTGGCCTTGAAGTGGAGTTTCCATTTCTTGCGTTTGAATTGGCTTGTCGGTCTTGATGTAGTATTCGTGATTCGGGTGACAGACCTATGTTTTTATAAACTATACTACGCACCTTGACGGACTAACATAAACAGTTTTATATACTTAAGTAAAAAATAGAATTTTTAAATTAATAAATTTAAAATTAAAAATGTCAATTAGACAGTATGAAAAATTAGAAAATCGATTTGACATAACTGTCTGAAAGATGGTGGTGCTATCGAGTTATATGATCACCCTTTCATAAGTAAAGGGGAAATACTTGAATTGTTTAATATTAAAATATGCAACTGTATTATTGAAATGTGACATTCTAATAATTCGTTCATTTTGTTAATTCGGACAATGTTAAATTTATTTATATCGCACTGATTTGCTATAAAATGGTACGTATTATAAGCTCATCATAAAAATTGCGACAATTTTGTAATGTTGGTTCTAGATCTTGAAAAATAATAATAACCATTAATAATTTATAGAAAAATTGTAGGTTCATGTGCGAAGCCGATTTACAGGTACACTCCAGGATTTAAGAAATTTTCATAATTAATTATTAGGTAACTATTGATGATCATTATCAGTTGCATCCAGACCATATTTACCAATTATTATTATTATTACTCCCTTATCAATTTTCTAACGCTCTGTAATAACTAAATATTGACAACCGTAAATCTTTTAAATCTCTTTACAATTATAGTTGCTATTGTATTCATTCCACGACGGTATAAACCATTATTTATCCGTTCTCAATTGCCCGTTAACTTCGTTTGCCGGCAGCGCTAAGTATATCGATACACGAAATCACAACAGGTATGCAAAATCAACATACCTAATAATTGGGTAGGTGTCGAAAAATATCATGTAAAAATTACTATAATATAACAGAAGTGAATAGGTGCGAGGTTAATGATCTTTAGTTAGAATGAGTATTGGTTTTCCTCCATGTTTCCATAGGCCTAGGGTTGAGTACTTTTAAAAATTACTTTATACTTTAGCGGCTTTTGTCAAAACTAACGAAAAATGGTTTGATTCTTTGCAAAATGGGTAGATTTGGATATATATCTTTCACGCGAGAGTGTCGGAATACGAAATTATATCAAGACGAGGGTGTTATCACGCTCTAAGTCACTTACTATGAGACGTGATTAATCATTAGAATAATCGTATATTCGATTAGTTTTGTCACCAAATAGGTGACAACCTGAGGTGAGGTTAGGTGTGGTGTTAGCTTCGGTGTTGCGATCTCAGTGTGATTTGAAAAGCGTCTTCGAAAGCAAAATTCGGCAAGATAACCCGGGAAATGTTCTTCTCTTCTTCCGTAGTTCGGGATCTTTTCTTTCATCTCTCGCTATGTTCGTTCTATATTTTGTGTATGAGCGTAATAAATCCTTATAAAGGGTTAATTTGTGATGGGAAATAGGAACAGCACCTAAGATGGCTCGGGATGGTCTTCGAATGGCCCTTAAGACTTAATACTTCGCTCAAGGCCTGAATTAAGATCTGGTTTATGACCTTACCTAAAATCGCACTTAAAAGCCTCAAGATGTTGGAGGGTCTTTAAGAAAGTGTATTAAAGTAATCTTCATATTACAGGGCTAGTGTTGCCATAAGGTAACCATAAGGTCGAATCCAAACTTCGAGCAATTGAACTTGTTAATCTGAAGACCATACTATTTGGAAGGAAAGCCAAAACGCAATTTCTGGGTACCTCTTCGATGGATAATCTCACACAGGCCCAGTTTTACAAAAATTGTCAATACAACGTTGCCTTGCTTTGCTTTAAATTGCAGCGAATACGTAAATCAATCTAATCCCAAAAGCCAAATTATTCAAATTAGAGGAAAAACAATGGCTACAACCACCCGGTATCGAAAATGCCGATACATAAAAGTCCTGGAGCATGGTGTACGTGACCAATGGCAAAAGACAGACAGATAGAAAAATCACGTTAGTCAGAGAGAGAGAGAAAAACAACATGATTCCAGTAAATTACTTAAAATTCAAAGCGAAGAATAGCTAACGCCATCTAGGAGTTCTTATTTTTTTACGAGGTCATTAACCGACTTTACACTAGATGTCGCGGTCAGTACATTTCTATACAATATTAAATTATTACATTATAAAAGCAACCAAAAAAAATAAATAAAAACGCTACACATCATGAAGGAGTGGACTTTCTGGAACCCAGTGTTTCTGCACGCGCATAAACAATGGGTAAAATTTTCTACTTATGCACGACAGTGCTCGCATATTGCAAAAACCACTAAAAACTTTTTCGGAGCAGTTCAATATTCAGGTATTGCATACAATCCCTGACTTAAATGCTATTGTGTATATATGGGATTTGTTGAAAAAGCATGTTTTAAATCAAAGAATAGTGTTCCAGATAAGAAAAGAGTTGCTGAACTGTATGCGACATCTACAAATTAAGCAAAAGTTGCTTACTGCTTTAAATTGTCATAGATTATGAATCCCTCTATATACTATGGTAAATTTTTGTGTTTTTGATAAAACAATTTAAGGTGTATATAGTGGACGATTTCCGAATAAATAGTTGGAGATTTATGACACCCAGATCACCAGACTTAACTCCAATGGATTTTTCGATTCGTGCCTTTTTCAAACTAAAAACACCATTTTATGATTATTTACTGAATTATAAATGTCTCTGAAATAAGATGTCCCAAGCAACACACGATAGTTAAATAAACGTTTATTTTTGGTTTACACCAGATGTACATTTTTGAAGTTGAACTTCAACGGATAAAATGTCCGCGTGATATATGTTGAGGTATTTAATATTATGATTATGTTATTCACGTTTAACAAAAAGGTTTATTACGTAGTAATATACGATTATTATTTCATAAAAGTTAGAAGTTTAAATATGGTATATTGTATAATATTTAAAGACCTTAATAAAATGCGTTTGATAGAATGAGATTTTTTTTAAATAACATTACTATCAATTTAGATATATATATTTTTTAATTTGTAGATGTATTTTATGCTATTATCAGGGAGCACTTTTCGACCTACAAGAAAAAAATTATTTTTATCAGTGATATCCATAAGAAATTTGTTATAAATATTTAAAAAAAAAACACGACTGAATTTTTCTATAAAATACATTTTATTATTTAAATCCTTGATAAGCTTTGAGCAAATTTGTATTCTTGAATTTTTATTTGTTTGTATATCTTATTTGGTATAATTATTGTGTTTCATAAACGTTAACGCATTTCCTACTTTTTTCTAAATTTCCCTGTGTATGATATATTATTACACTATAAGATATATACAGAACTCCTTGTGTGAAAAGTATATATGCTATGCATTGGCATATATCGAGGCCATTTCATCAAATATTTGAGGTGTAGTAATCGAGTTTAAAAACTAGATATGTATATGGTAATTGGGGGAAGATGCCAAAGGGGGGAAGATGCCTAATCTAAGTATTTTGGACAAAACTCAACAGATCGCGCCACATACACGGCCACGTTGTTATTGTGTTTATTATTTCCGAACTTAGTTTTCGAATCGTTTCAGTTCACGCAACAGTTCCATAAGGTGATTTTGTGTTTTTTTATGCCGGTACGTTTATTACGATAGAAATTAATTATGTGATATACAGTGTTAAATGTTTTTGATTTGTGCTAATACATTAAAACATTAACAAAACATTATGTGATATTTTAAAAGAAAAAAAAAAGGATTTTACTATTGTGATTTGGGGTTGGGGTAAAATGCCAAGATCCATGTGGGGTAAGATGCCTTGTCTACATTGCACTGTAAATTTTGTAAGACTTGTTTTTTCTCATGTTTGCGTCTATTATGGTTATTAATTTCCTTTCAGTAGGTCTAATTAAATAGTTTCTTAGTTTATCTTGTTTATTTTAAGTAAAATGCCACGAACTTACGTCAGAAAATCAACTAGAGACGAATGGACTGAAGAAGACCCAGAGTGCAAATGCGATTGTTAAAGAATATAGAATCCCTCTACGAACCTTGATGAGACGTATAAAGAATAAAAATCTTGAAAAGGGAATTCTTGGACCAACCGCGTCGTTAGGTATTGAAAATGAACTTAAACTGGTTTCTTATATAAAACGTTTAGAACAAATTGGCTATGCTCCAACTTCAAGAGACGTAAGATACCTTGCTTTTACCTTTGCTCAAAGGAATGGGTTAAAATGTCGATTTAACCAAGAAAAAGAATTAGCAGGCTACGATTGGTTTAAACTTTTTTTAAAACGACACCCAACCCTAACCATGAGAGTAGCTTAAGGTCGTTCAATTGCACGTTCACTTGGTATGTCTGCCGCAGAAGTAGATCCATACTTCCAAATATTAAACGATACATTTACGACGCTCAATTTGTTTGATAAACCGGCACAAATTTTCAATACGGACGAGAGTGGCTTGCAATTATGCAATAAACCTACCAAAGTCGTGGCCACAAAAGGAGCTAGAGATGTACAGACGGTCACAAGCTCAGAAAAAGGAGAAACAGTTAGCGTCATCGCTTGTTGTAACGCAGAAGGTAGCTTTTTGCCTCCCTACGTAATATTTAAAGGCAAAAACAAAAAAAAAAGAGTTTGAAGATAACATAACCTGGGTCGGTAGTAGTGATGTCTCCAGAGTCCGCCTATGTGAAAACCAGTATCTTCTCATCATGGATTAAAGACCATTTTTTGCCTCGTAAGACCAGGCCCTGCAGTACTGATATTAGATGGCCATGCTTTGCATTGTAATGACGTGGATCTTTTGGACTTTTTGGCTGAAAATAAAATTGCTGTAGTTTGGTTACCAAGTCACACGACTCACTGGCTTCAGCCTCTAGACCGTTCATTTTTCAAACCTTTAAAGACCTACTGGAATAGCGCATGTAATCAGTGGATAAGAAATCATCCAGGACGTCGAATAACCAGGTAATTTGGTTTAAGTGAATAAGTCTGAAAGAGATTTCTTTGTTTCTTGTCCTTTACAGGTATCAGTTTGGGGAACTATTAAACCAAGCGTGGTCTCAAGCCGCAACGGTTCAGAATGGTGTTTCTGGGTTTCGGGCTTGTGGAATTTATCCATGCTCCAAATATGCAAATCCGCACTATGCATATGCTTTAGCTGAACACCAAACTGGAAATTTACAGGAAGAAGTGGTACATGTCGATGCAGAAAACTCTGACGAACATAGCGGCATCGTGGCTGTTGTAAATTTTGATGATATTGCTCCAATTCCATCCATAGCTGGTCCTAGTAGATTAAACGTTAGAAAACAACACGCAGAAGTCTTTACTTCTCCTGACTACTGCCAAAAAAAACGCCAAAAAATTGAAGGAAAACAAAAGAAGCAACAAGGGAAGGCAAGTAAATTAGAGAAAAAACTTTATAAAAAAGGTAACAAAAAAAAGAAGAAAGTACTACACAACAGCAGTAGTGAAGAAATCAGTGGAGATGAAAATATTGTCTCAGACCATAGCTCTGATGAACAGTGACAGTGACAGCGATGACTTCTGTGCAATTTGCGATGGATTTTACTTTGACAAAAAGGGTCCAAAAGTTGATTGGATTTGCTGTGTGCTATGCAACAGTGGCTACATGAAACCTGCGCTTCGGAAAAAGATTAACAGCTGTCAATGTTTTTCTAACTTTTACGTTTACTTGACTATAGCAAAACCAAAAAGTTACTAAAAAATCGTTGAATAAACATATATTTAACTATATTAATATATGGTGTATTGTTTGGGTGAATATATTGAAACAGTATTGCACAATAGATGTGTCCAAAGAATTGTAATGGAGATCTTGAACCAACAGTAGAATTAAAACAAAGCAACAAATTTGATGAGCGAGGAAGACTAAAGCAAATAGCATTTTTTATATAGAGTTTCCTTAACATTACTTATAATTGAGTAGGTTATTTTGAATCCTCCAGCTTTTTGACATCTATGCGAAATTAAGCAACTTTTAACGTTTTTACAATTTTTTAATTAAAAAAGTTGTGTTCTAATAACTACTATTGCTAATTTAACTTTAGTCAAAATATTGGCTTGTATTGCTAAAATTTCATGTTGTAAAATCGCTGAGAACCAATGTTGCAACACAGGTTCAAATATATTTTGCCTAATAGGGAAAATTCCAATTAACAATTCAAGACCATCAATTTCTTCTGAACGAACTACATCTTATTAACCAATAATTAAAGAAGCGATTAATGTAATGCAACAAAAACTATTTAATTTATTGACCAAAATTCCATCGACACATGAAGTAACAAAAAATGCATTTATATGTGCTAAAGGACGGCCGCAGCATAAGACGGTCGTAAATTTATTTAACGTCACATAGCGTTGTGGCATAAATACGTATGGATAATTAGTATCCAATAAATTTCTTGTTAGCTAGCGTTAATGCAGGATAATTAAGTTTGAAAAGTATATCTTAATAAGAACGATATTTGCTATTACGCATCACTAATGTATTTACTCAAGCCTTGTTTATGGCGCATACGTGTTATTGCAGATGTCATAGCAATTTTTAATGCTTGGTAGTTTTTAGTGGCACTTAAGGATTATTACTGAATAATTTTAAACCAATCTCTTCTAGTATATTAAGGTACCAACAGATGTAAAATCTCGACTTTAGTATCACCCAACCATTATTCAGCAGGTGTCCATTCATGAGGATATTTATGGAAATATTATGTACCTTACGCCAACGGTTTAATAGCCTTTCGATACCAGGACTTAAAACGAGATGTCTTAAAAGTCGTCAAATTTGAGGATATAAATAATTTATAGCCTCCAATTTGTCTAAATTTACAAATATGAGTAATACGCATCTCGAGTTTCGTGGGCATATAAACCGCTTCATATTTATGCTAAACACTGAGGTGAAAGACTAATATATTCTAATACGTTAACATATTAATAAGGGTGTTTATAATTAATAGAAGCGTATGTGTTATTATTGTTTTGCTTGTCTATCAAGAGGTTTTATAAATTTGTAATTGTTTGACCATAATATGATCTGTCAAAGTTGCTCTAAATGGGTGTCTGCAATTGCAAATTCACTCAACAGTCATCCTCATCTTATAGTCAGACAAAAACTCGAACATCATATAAAAATAACAAAAACAATTACGGTTCTGTCAACTTTTGAAATATTAAAATATACTCACCGGGAAACCTCGGTCTCTGTTACGCTCCGCAATGATTTTAATAACTTTGTAAAAATTTGGCAACAGGGCACGGTTTAAATTTGTACCTCCAAGCGCCCGAGCTCGCTCTCCCCTGTCGACCATCAATCGAGTCATAACTAAAGAAATACAGTCCATAAAAAAAACTAGACAATTTGACTTTTATTTAATATCGATCAGAGAAAATACGGGAGTAAAAGGTACTGCCCATAAGTTTGGTCCATTCGAACCGTATATTGAATGTTTTCGGTAGTGTAAACTCGAAAAATTAGGAAGTTATGGCCGGCGGAAGCAGCAAGTAAGTCTCCATTTTCCTTTCGTTCCAATACCCATTCCTCAGCCGATCAGTCATTTTAGACAGCTTTTAGATTGTTTTAGAGTATATTTTAGTAGTAAAACTGCTTTGAAGCATTTAGGAAGGTTTTGCCATTGAAAATCGTGATAATTTATTAGCCAGCAAGCAATCGCCATTTTTATGCCCGGGCTATCGGCCATAAACGGAGATGCGCGCGCAGAACTTTTAGGTAGGAGAAGCTCGCGGTTTTCAACCTTGGCGGCACAGTAAAGCGGTGTTGCCGTTGTGACGAATTTAGATTTAGACGGAACGAAATTTAGGAAAAAGTAGGAATTTGTCTTTCTGAGTATTTTTAGGATCTCGCGTTGGTTTTATTGGGTTTTTTAGTAGGTTTGCATTAGGAATTAGATACAAAATGGATAAGAAAACTGCATTAGCTGAAAAAGACGAGCAACTAAATAGGCTTTTAAAGAAATTAGAGCAAATTAAAATGCAACTTAAAAAATATGCTGTTTTCTTGTCCACACTTGATGGTGCCACGCAGTTGGCCGAGTTAAAGGTTCGGTTACAAAAGATAGAGCCTCGTATGTGCGAGTTTGAAGAGGTCACGCTAGAAATAGAACTTTTAGATGAATCAAGAATTGGTGAGGAGGCAGTGAACGAATTTGAATCCCTTTATTATAAGTGCGTTTCAACGTCTCGGGAATTTTTAGACACTTTTGAAGCGGGAAATAGTAGCCTACCGAATTTAGCCGTACAGCCCCAACATAATATGCCTACTGCTAGCGTGCAGTTACCTAGATTAGGGGTACCTAAGTTTGGGGGTGACTACAGTAAATTTCCTCAATTTTTTGAAACATTCGAAACGTTAATTCATAAGAATACAGCGGTAGATAACATTCAAAAATTTTATTATCTATTGGATTCGTTAGAAGGGGAAGCTAGGAGAGTTTTAGAATGTTTAGAAATAACGAACGATAATTACGCTGTAGCAATTGAGTTACTTAAAAAAAGGTTTTATAACAAGCCTATCATTATCTAATCGCATTTAAAGGCTTTGTTTGACATGGCTTCAATCAATAAAGAGTCGCATCAATTGCTTCAGGGTATGGTGGATAGCGTGGAAAAACATGTAAGGGCACTTAGAGCCTTGGGAGAGCCGGTAGACAAATGGGGTAGGTTGTTAATATTTTTCCTCACTCGGAAGTTGGATTTAGACACAAAAAAGGACTGGGAGGAAAAGGCCATAGATCAATTTAGCGGAAATCCAACTTTTGAAGAATTTATTAATTTTTTACAGAATAAAGCTAGAGTTTTAGGATCGGTAGAATATAACAATAAATCTTCTAAGAATTTTACCAAGCAATTAGTAGGAAATCGAGGCTCATACGCAGTTGTAGGTTATGATAGTAACAATAGTAGCAGTCATTTAAATACAGTAAAATGTGAGTATTGCAAGGGTGCTCACTATGTTTATTTTTGTGAAACATTGCTTGCATTCCCTGTAGAAAAACGCGCAGAGCAAGTTAGGAATTTAAAATTATGCTTCAACTGCTTAAGGTCTAGTCATCAGGTGAAAGATTGTAGGTCATCAGGCTGTAGAAAATGTAAACGCAGACACAACACCATGTTGCATCCTGATTCTAGCGCAGCCATCGAGGATAAAAATAATTGTAACACGGCTATGGTTACTTCTACAGAAAAATCGGATTCTGAAGAGCAGGTGGTGGTTGCTGCTTGTAATAGTACAATCCAACCCGCAAGACAAATTATTTTGTCCACAGCATGCGTTGAGATAAAGGCTGCAAATGGTAATTTCGTAAAAAGCAGAGCGCTTTTAGATAGTGGATCGCAAGTAAATTTTGTTTCAGAAGACTTAGCGAAACAATTAGGGCTGAAATTCAATAGAACAAGCGTACCAATATCTGGTATTAGTGAGGTAGTAACGAACATAAATTGTCAGGTTAATAGCAAAATTAAGTCAGTTTATAATAACTACACTGCTGATTTGTCATTTTTAGTATTAAAAAACATTACTGCAAACATTCCCTCTTGTTCATTTAACGGCGTGGATTTTAATATTCCAGCAAATCTTAAATTAGCTGACCCTGAGTTCAATAGATCAGCCAAAATAGATATTTTGTTGGGCGCAGGGATATTTTTCGATTTATTATGTGCAGGGCAAATCAAGTTAGGAAAACAAATGCCTGTTTTGCAAAAGACAGTACTAGGTTGGGTAGTTTCGGGGCCTTTGTATATAAATAATCAAAATCCACAATCTTTAAGTAACGATAGAGTTCATTGTCATTTAGCTTACGAGACTATAGAGGCACAGCTAGAGAAATTCTGGGCATTAGAAGAGTGTCCGGTTGTAAAAAGACTCTCTAGAGAAGAACAAGAGTGTGAAAATAATTTTGTAGAAAATGTAACTAGGGACGAAACTGGACGTTTTTGCGTTAAATTACCCTTAAAGTCGAATGTTGATGGCTTAGGTGAGAGTCTTATTCAAGCGAAAAATAGATTATTTTCTTTAGAAAAGAAATTATCAAAAAATCCCTTACTTAAGAAAAACTATTGTGATTTTATGGATGAATATATTTCTCTAGACCATATGAGTAAGATTCCTAAAAACGATATAGAGTGTAGTAACAGAATTTTTTATTTACCCCACCATGCGGTTGTAAACGAAGCCAGTCTTACCACAAAGCTGCGAGTAGTCTTCGACGCAAGCGCAAAATCAAGTAGTGGTATTTCATTAAATGATGTGTTAATGATAGGGCCTACTATACAAGATGAACTTTTTGAAATATTGATACGGTTTAGGCAGTTTAACGTAGTTATTACAGCAGATATTGCAAAAATGTATAGGCAGGTGAATCTAGCGTCGGAACATCGTGACTTACAGCGCATTATTTGGCGTAGGGATCCGTGTTTAGAAATCGAACATTTTAGGTTAAATACCGTTACGTATGGGACGGCCTCAGCGTCGTTTTTGGCCACCAGGTGCATAAAGCAAATCGCTAATAATTTAAAAGAAAAATCACCTGAGTTAAGTGAAATAATTAATAAATATTTTTACGTAGATGACTGGATCTATACGACTAGTTCTGTCGAAACCGCGATAGATGTTGGCCAAAAATTGTCGAAGTGTTTAGCGGAATACGGTTTTCCATTACGCAAATGGTGTTCAAACAAAGATGAAGTCTTAACGGCTTTGTCTAACGAAAATGATAGCACGACAAACCATTTTACCATAGATAACGATAAAAGAAAAACTTTAGGAATTTTTTGGAGGGCAAAAAATTATACCCTTGAATATTCTATCAAACCGAGCGAAGCCAATTTTGTCACAAAACGTTTTATCTTATCTGTGATTTCACAAATTTTTGACCCCCTTGGGTTGGTAGGTCCCGTTACCATAAAAGCAAAAATTATTTTGCAAAGGTTGTGGAAATTGAAGTTAGGATGGGACGAATCAATTCCGTTGGACTTGTTGACAGCTTGGAATATGTTTTATAATCAGCTAGAATCCTTGATATCTATTACAATAGCTAGGCAATGTATAATAAGTGACCCAAATTTTATAGAAGTGCACGGGTTTTGCGACTCAAGCGAAAACGCATACGGTGCTTGCCTATATTTGAGATCCGTAAGTAGAGCCGAGAACATTTTAGTTAGGCTTATTTGTGCTAAGTCCCGCGTCGCGCCACTTCATTTTACATCTCTTCCTCGATTAGAGTTATGTGGAGCTCTACTGTTAGCAAGGCTAATGAAAAAGGTCGTAGATGCTTTAGATATACAAATAAATAGAATTTTGCTCTGGACGGATTCCACTATAGTGTTGGCATGGCTTGCCGATGAGCCTTGTAATCTAAAGGTTTTTGTCGCAAACCGTGTTGAAGAAATTCAAAATTTAAGTAAGTTAGAACAGTGGAATCACGTAATATCTTCGGATAATCCCGCGGATATCATATCGCGTGGCTTGAATCCTAGTCAGTTACGAGATTCGAATTTGTGGTGGCTCGGACCTGTATGGTTATCGGAACATCAGGATTACTGGCCAAAACAAAATGTAGAAAAGATTAAAGAAATTCCCGAAAAGAAAAAAGAAAAAATAACACTTTTAAATGTTATTCCCGATCAAAGTATATTTACCGTAAAAAGTTCTTTATTTAAACTTACACGAGTAGCAGCATGGTGTCTAAGATTTTACCGAAATGTAACTAGTAAATCTGATAGTCGAGAATATAATAAGAATTTGACAATTACCGAAATAGACAAGGCTTTGACATCTTTAGTTAAAATAGCACAGGCTCAGGAGTTTGCTATGGATATTAGTTCATTAAAAGAGCACGGTTGTGTGTCTAAGCATAGCAAACTTAAATCGTTAGATCCATTTTTTCATGAGGGTCTTATATTAGTTGGTGGCCGCCTAAGAAAATCTTTGGCGGCATTTTCTACGAGACATCCTATAATATTACCCCAAAAACATCCTCTTACTAGGCTAATAATATTAGATCAACATCAAAAGCATCTTTATGCGGGTGCACAAGCGATTTTGTCCGCTTTGAGAGATCGTTTTTGGATAATTAATGGTAGGAAAGTAGTACGTAGCATTTTATCTAAGTGTCATACCTGTTTTAGGGTTAAACCAAGTACGTTGAATCAAAAAATGGGTGATTTGCCTAGAGACCGGGTGACGCTGCAGCGTCCATTTTATATATGCGGAGTAGATTACGCGGGTCCATTTAATTTAAAAGATGGAAAGCTGCGAAATCGAGCTATAATAAAGGGGTACATGTGTATGTTCGTTTGCTTTGTCACCAAGGCTGTTCATATTGAGCTAGCTAGTGATCTCAGCACAGATACCTTTCTGAATTGCCTTAAAAGATTCGTATCTAGACGCGGATTGTGTAAGCGTATTTATTCCGACAATGCAACCAACTTTGTAGGGGCAAATAACGAGTTGAATAAAGTAAATCAATTTTTGGCTAATATTCAGAAAGACAAATCGGTCGAAACTTATTTATTAGAAAATAAAATTGAATGGCAATTCATACCCGCTAGATCACCTCATCAAGGTGGACTTTGGGAGTCTGCTATAAAATCCGCGAAACATCACCTAGTTAGAATTGTTGGAAATAGAAATTTAACTTTTGAGGAATTATATACAATATTTTCTCAAATTGAAGCGGTTCTAAACTCTAGACCTCTAACCCCACTGTCCTCAGATCCTAACGACCTCCAAGCCCTAACCCCAGGTCACTTCCTTATTGGAGCACCTTTATCTGCTTTACCACAACAAGATGTAGTAGACACTAAGAGCAATCGTTTAAGCCAGTACCATCTCCTTCAACAAATAGTCCAGCATTTGTGGAAACGCTGGAGCTCCGAGTATATAACTCAACTGCAGCAGAGAAAGAAATGGCAGTCTACCTCTCCAAACCTTGAAGTAGGATCAATGGTGATTTTAAAGGAGGAAAATAGTCATCCTCTAAATTGGAGGCTGGGTCGAGTCATTGCAGTCCATCCCGATCGCAATGGAGAAGTTCGTACCGCCAGTGTTAAAACGATAAGTGGTGTTTTTAAGCGTGCAATCCAGAAACTTTGTCTTTTACCTATGGAAAGTGGCAGTTATGGTAGCGCGATAAACCCAGTTTAGTGGTGGTAATTTAATAAACCTTTAAGTCAACTAACAGAAATTTGATTTAAGTAAAAAAAAAAATTAAAACTGTTTATATGTGAAGGCCTATATTTATATGCCTATATTAAGTACCTACCTTTATTATGTGACTAGTTTAAGTTTATATTATGTAATCCTCGTTTAGACTCATTGAGTCCTCTTTTGTATCTTAGATTTAAGTTATATTTATTTTCGAAAGCGTGTGCTTTCAAGGCCGGCGGTTATGTTACGCTCCGCAATGATTTTAATAACTTTGTAAAAATTTGGCAACAGGGCACGGTTTAAATTTGTACCTCCAAGCGCCCGAGCTCGCTCTCCCCTGTCGACCATCAATCGAGTCATAACTAAAGAAATACAGTCCATAAAAAAAACTAGACAATTTGACTTTTATTTAATATCGATCAGAGAAAATACGGGAGTAAAAGGTACTGCCCAGTCTCCTTGCAGTATCTCAGTTTACATCAATTAACACAATGTTACATTCCAATATGTAGATATACGGCAATAGGATTTCTCTTTGTAAGAGATATTTCTATTATATCTGTCTTAAGAGGATATATTTTTATTATAACTTTATGTTTATTTGTGTCAATCGAGCCTCAGGTAACGCCTCCAGGAAGCACTCGAGGAATTGCTTCGTTCCTAATGGAACAGAGGCTTTCACATCTAATTGTGCGGGCACCAAAAGTGCGCAATATTAAACACATCTGTACACTCCTAATCTTCATACTTCTAAAGATCAACCATTTCTCTCATATTCACCAGTATTAAATTCAGCGCTCTCATGCTACCAGTAACACCTTTTTCGCACACACTTCTTTCAAACGTTACTTATTGACTGCTTTTTTTGTGTATCCTCATGTTTTACTCGAAAACCTTAAGGTTATGTAAGAAAAGTATAGATACAAAAACTATAGATTTTTTTATCACGCAATTATTTACTGCAAAAAACGGTTTTACATTAACCTTACCCTTAGCCCCCCACCCACCCCACAAAACTTACCATTAAAGAATTGTTTTCAAAAATAATTGTTTTCCATAATAATACGCATGAATAACAGCTGGTTTCATCGTTAATATCTAATCTAATAACTTAGTTTGTTTATTTAAATTTGATATAATTATATAATTATGTATATTAATAAATATTTAAAACAAAAACAGTGCTATACAGGGGCCTCCGATTAAGTCGGCACTATTGGTATCTTTGTTAATATTTAAGATACAGGGTCGGTTAAATTAGCAAACTAGTAGGATTTTTTCGGTTGATTAAAATGGTGAAAACAGAAAAAAAAATTAAACATCGCGTTTTCGAGAAAATGTGAAAAATGTACTTTTGTTAAATGGAATCCCCTGTATATTTTTACATAAATCAAAAGATAATTTTTTTAATAAAAAAGTTTATTTACACTAATAGCCTAAACCTAAAAATAACAAAGTTATAGCGATATTAATAATTTTGTCAAATTTAGGCAAGTTGGCCTTGAACTTTTTGAGAGCAAAAGAAATAAATCATTGTTTGAATAATAAAATGACAGTAGCCGTAGAGATTTTAATTAAATAAAGAAATACTAATTAAAAATAAATAATAATAAATAATTAAATACTAATTTACAATAAATGAGCAAAAACATTGCCATCTTGTTCAATACATTTCTGAGCACACTTAAGCACACGTCTTGTAGCTTTTAAGATTGATCTTCTATCTATTGATCCAATTATTTGCCTAATATGTGTTTGAAGTTCATCAACGGTTCTGTATTTTTTTTATACACTTCATTTTTTATGTAACCCCAAAAATAAAAATTTAGAGGGGTTAGGTCTGGTGACCTAGGTGGCCAACGAATCGGGCCACGTGTCGCAATCCATTTATCGTCAAACAGTCTATTAAGTAATATTCTTACGTCATTTAGTTGATGGGGAGGTGCAGGCCAAAACACAGGTCCTATTACTTGGCTTCCTATTAAGTCGCACCAAACGTTTATACTAAATTGATTTTGAGGATTTCTGGGATCAGTAAGGAAAAGATTTTCTTGGGACCAATAGTGTACATTTTTACGGTTAAACATACCTTTGTTTGAAAAATTAGCTTTGTCGCTCCAAATTATACGGTTTAAAATTATCATTAGCTTCATATGCATTACGTAACCAGTTGCAAAAAGCAAGTCTTCTTTTGTTATCGCCAGGCAACAATGTTTGTACTGGTCGATACTTTTATGGCACAAGACCCGCCAAATTGTTACTAAGCTCACACCGTAAGCTCTTGCTAAATCTCTAGTTGAGTTTTCCATATGAGCTTCAAAATAGGCCAAAATAGAAATTTCAACATCCTCGCTTACTATAAATTGGTTCCTTCTTCTAGTTCTTTCAAACACGTTTTCTAAATTTTCTGTAGAGAATTAAAAAGTATCTACGGTTTGGCAAGTTACGAGTTTGGAATCTCTGGCGGTACTCTTCTAGCGATCTGTCACTCTTTTTTCGACATACAAGGTAACATTCTAACATATCACATTTTTTCAATATGCGTAAAAGGCATTTTACTAATTTAGATTTTACAAAAATCACAAACTTTGCTAACATGTAACTGTCAGTATTTCTTTATTTAATAAAATCTCTACGGCTACTGTCATTTTATTATTCAATGATTTATTTGTTTTGCTCTCAAAAAGTTCAAGGCCAACTTGCCTAAATTTGACAAAATTATTAATATCGCTATAACTTTGTTATTTTTAGGTTTAAGCTTTTAGTGTAAATAAACTTTTTTATTAAGAAAATTATTATCTTTTGATTTATGTAAAAATATACAGGAGATTCTATTTAACAAAAGTACATTTTTCATATTTTCTCGAAAACGCGATGTTCATTTTTTTTTTCCTGTTTTAACCAACTAACTAACCTATTTTAATCAACAGAAAAAATCCTACTAGTTTGCTAATTTACCCGACCCTGTATCTTAAATATTAACAAAGATACCAATAGTGCCAACTTAATCGGAGGCACCCTGTATATTGGATATTATGGAAGAAAAACGGTGATTTTTTCACAAAAATGTCTTACCGTGAAATGTTTGGAGGGGGTGGGGTAAGGGTTGTGTTGATAAAAAATAATGTTCTTGCAGAAAATCGTATATGATATAGAGTGCATCCGTATTATACATGATATAGGTACAGTGCATGCGAATAAATTCAATAAAAATTAAATTGACCGTTTCTGAAATAATGCCCGAACCCGTCGATTTTAATATTGGTTTTAGGGTTTTTCTACGTGGAAATTAAATATACAGGGTGAATAAAAAAAATATATGACGTCATCAATATGTTTTTTAAATGGAAATCACAATCTTTTAATGCAAAATCGGAAAGAACGCATTTTTTTATAAAGGATATGGTACAAATGAATAGTGGTTACATAAGCAATTTTGAACGAAAAATGATAAAATGTAAAATTCAAGAAATACCTATCTAAATTAAATCTTCGAACGTTGTCAATCACATCTGTAAGTAGTAATATTAGAGATTAGATCTCCTGGCGTATTTGTACTTTTAAATCTTCTAAACTCGCTGGTTTAGTGACATACACTTTACTTTTTGAGTAATTAGAGAGCTTTAGCCATATACAGTACACCAATACCAATACATAAGTACTATATATCAATATATAAGGTTATAAGTAAAATCTGTATTGTTGTGACGAATTCATAATGAGTTACTTATTATATTGGGTATTACGTCACTTATAGCAAAAATCAATTTAGAAATTTTTATCTCACACGCTCAACAATTATTGAAAAGAAGAAGAAAATAGACTTATTCACGTATTTAAAAGAAATATGAACTTAAATCTGTAACGATACCGTTCGATATACTTAATTTAATTTAAGTTCAATAAGTTTTAAATACAATAATTTACTTGAGGTATAATAGATTTTTTTATATACCTAGGAGCTGAGGTTCAGTCTATTAATCTCTGAGCTCGTTTCTTCTTTTCAATATCCTACCTAACTTTTTTATGAATATTATAATTAAAAAACGATAAAATACAACAAGAAGACCTACTTTTTTTAAAAATACCTAATTTGAACCAACGTTTCGGTAGTTATATCTACTACCGTTATCAAGGTAATTAAAGTAAAATTAAATTAAATTAAAAATAAAATATACTTATCTTTCAAATTTTTAGTAATCCAGTCTCATCAAAATTTCTTCCTAATTCGAAAATACTTTATATACTTTTTTATATGATTTGACGGTTTATTAATAGTTTGACAAACTATTTTGAAAGATAACAAAATTTTCAAAGGTTACTTTTTTAAAAATTAAAGGGGTGTGATCTTAATGTAAATTAATCATAGAAAATACATGAATATCAAATATTTTAAATCATTAATTAATTTTGAGAATACCCTGATCTACCTCTCTCTTTAGCAAAGGAATCCATGTATTATGAAAATCAACCGAACAAGTAGCTAAGCATTTATCTTCATTTAACATTATAAATGCACTTTCCTTTAGCTTACGTAATTTTGAAATTGGTTCCTTTGCTAAAATTGAGGAAGCATTCCAGTCTATTCTGTGGTTATTGTCGAATGCATGTTGTGTAATTTTTGATTTTTGAAAATCATTGTTTTTTATGTAGGATTTATGTTCATTAATTCTTTTTGGTAATGGTCTACAGGTTTCACCTATGTAAAATTTACCACAAATACAAGGAATTTTATAGATTACATTTTTATTAAATTCATTTTCATTGAAAGGTTTAGTTTTTGTTAATAAGTATCGTAATGTGTTTTGTGATTTAAAAATAGTTCTTACATTAAATTTTTTAGCAATTCTTTTTATCTTATCAGAAAAACCTGGAATAAATGGTAAAATAAGATTTGTCGTAAAAAGTGGTTGATTCAATTTTATACGTGGATTATCAAACTCTTTAAAGCAATTTTCTAAAAATTCTTTGGGATAATTATTTTGAATTAAGATATTTTTAATAAAATCTTTTTCAGTTGTTAAATATTGATTATTACAAATAATGTGTGCACGATCATATAAACTTTTTACCACTCCTTTTTTTACCATTATTGGATGATTAGAATTAAAATTAAGATATCTATTAGTATGAGTTGGTTTACGGTAAATTCTAGTTTCAAAATTTTGTAAATCTTTTTTAATTAAAATATCAAGAAAAGGAAGCTGACCATCAGCCTCCTTTTCAAAAGTAAATTTTATAGTAGATTCTTTTGAGTTAATGTAATTTAAAAAATTTATAAGATCTATTTCGTTATGGTGATATATTGAAAAAATATCATCAATATATCGCCACCATATTTTAGGTTTTTTATCAAATGTATTAATAATTTCAGATTCAAAATTTTTCATAAATATATTACTTAAAATTGGTGAAAGAGGAGAACCCATAGCCATACCAAAGTTTTGTTGATAAAATTCATTATTGTATTGAAAATAAGTAGTTTTTACACAATAGGTTAAAAGTTCTAAAATTGTATTAACGCTTAGTGTTGTACGTTCTGCCAAATTATTATCATTCTCTAATTTATTTTTAACAATATTTAAAGTTTTGTCAACAGGAACATTACTAAAGTAAACATTTAGCTCCTAGGTATATAAAAAAATCTATTATACCTCAAGTAAATTATTGTATTTAAAACTTATTGAACTTAAATTAAATTAAGTATATCGAACGGTATCGTTACAGATTTAAGTTCATATTTCTTTTAAATACGTGAATAAGTCTATTTTCTTCTTCTTTTCAATAATTGTTAAGCGTGTGAGATAAAAATTTCTAAATTGATTTTTGCTATAAGTGACGTAATACCCAATATAATAAGTAATATAAGGTTATATATACCAATATATATGGTTATTTGTTGATTATAGCATCTATTGACATAGAATAATTATAGATTAAAAGAGTTAAGTTTTAAAAGGAAAACACATGTATATTAAAATTAAAAACATAAAGAAAAAATAATATAAAATGAGTGTTTTCACAAAAGTTATAAAATCTATACATTTATTAAAGTAGAAATCTTTAAATGATATATAGCTCTCTTGATCTTCTCGACCTTTTCATTTATTTTGTCTTAAACATTTCTAATAAGGAAACTTCAAAAAATTAAAGGTAAAACAAAAAGAATCATGGATTACTCTTGGTCCGTCTACATACCATAAGAAAATTTACAACTAATCTATGTTTTCACCATTAATATAATGTTTATAAAAAATGTATAGGCAAATTATAGAAAGGAAAAAACCAAAGGAAAATTGGAGTATTATTAATGAACCCAGAATTAACTCTACCCAAGCAACACACGATATAGTTCAGTTCAGAGATCTATTAGAATCTTTGATGTGCCGCGAATAGTCCGTGTGCAACAAACAACACCGGGCTTGTAGTGTCACATGACTTGCATGTTTAAATCGCAAAATTTTATGTGGCAAGAGTCATAAAGTAATATTCTAACCGATATTTAATCATTCCATTAAATAAATAAATGCTTTAAGCATTTTTTTAAGAATTTATACATTTAATTCGTAAAATTTGACTACATGCGCCCAAGTACTATTTTGTTAGACATCTGACCTCAGTCACAGTCACTGAAGCGTGAAAAGTTGGACAGGTCCGGCCTTAAAATTTATTTGTATTTAAAATTTTATTATTCGGGATTTTTGGGTTTAGTTTTATTAGGTTAGAAATTCAGGATAGCAAGATAATATTTGATTTAACTATCAGATTTAAGTACGTAAAATCAGTTTAACCAAAAATTTTAATTTAATAAGTTTAGTTTTTAGCGCCGTCAGTGGGGTGTTTACAACAAGTGATGAAAGAATAGGTGGTACGAATTACTTAGGCCCATTTATTCTGTGGATTAAGACATTAAAGATTTACTTTTTGACACAAAAAGGTAAAATGTTTTGATTTGTCTTCGAATTTTATATATTTCCTTTTTTTTTGGGTATTGAGATTTATTTTTACTTGGTGGTGATTATTAATGGGGATTTTGGCTGCCATATTCAATGTCCTTTATTATTGTTTTTTTTTTAATAATACATATTATATATTATTAATAATACTAATAATAATACTTCTTTATTTGCTCATATACATCCAACACCTTAGCATCGTCAAAAAGTATAGACTGTCAAACGCCAATAATACAGTGCATAAAGGGAGACATTAATCTATCAGAGTTTTACCTACATAACATAGCAAATAAAAAAAAAAAACTTACATTTTGTTCACAATATAAAACAAAATACAATGTTGGTTCGCATCAGAAATGCTCACAAGTATGTATGAAACATTTGTTATACAGGTATGAAAGTATCATATTCGATAAATTTTGATAGACTAGGTTAAAGACTATTGTAGAATTCGTCCAATGAGTATAAACAGATCTCCAAAATCAGGTTTTTCGTTACTTGCTTAAATCTATTTAAATGTAGTTGTTTTGTGTATTATAATAATATACTCATGAAAACCCCCCATCTCTATATTTAGTACCAACTTCTTTTGATAAAAAGTAATTATGTAGTCAGAAAAGTGGAAGTATATTTTTTTAAACTTTTACGTTAAAAATCATCTAGCTGTCTATATTTTATGTGTTTAAAAGACACAAGTTTTCCTTCTAAAAAAACACACTTTACATCCTGAATGTAATATTTATTAAGTTATTTGCCTCGTATTTAGTTATTATGCAGATTAGGAGAGATTAGATAAAAATTAACAAAAATAAATGCTTATAAAAAAAACTTAAAATCTTATACAAAACACTACATTTTAAGTATACTGGATCCTAAAACTACAGTGAGGATACTAAATACTTTTATAAATTTAACCACTCTTTTGAATCTGGCCCAAAGAGTTAATACAATTTTCTAAATTCTGTTTTTTTGCCATTGTTCTATAGCAGTTTCTTCTATTAAGGAAAGAAACAGTTTCTCTGTTGTCGCTATGGATACCAACTTCATCTCGCACTGAAGCATATGGATACTAAAGTATTACATTATATATACTTTATCGTGTCGCTGAAGGACAAACAAGGGCAGTAAGCTGAAAAAAACAAAATTTAAACTTGTTTAATTAATAAAAATAGGGGTTTCTTACTATGGCAAAAAAGGGACTTTTTTCCAGAGAACGGAGGAAGAAGCAGTCTTTATTGTGTCGCTGAAGGACAACAGGGGTAAAAAACAAAATTTTAGACTTGTTTTCTTAATAAAAACAATGTTTTTCTTACCATAGCAAAAAAAGGGTTTTTCCCAGAGAATGGTGGAAGCAGCAGTCTTTATTGTGTCACTGAAGGACAAATAGAGGCTGTAAGCTATAAAAAACAACATTTTAAACTTCTTTAATTAATAAAAATGTGGTTTTCTTGCTATGGCAAAAAAGGACTTTTTCCCAGAGAATGGAAATCATACATCAATTATAAATGTATCATACCTTGTTTCGGCTAAATAATATATGGATCTTACTTCCTTCCAAAATAATTTTTAATTTTCCTCAAATATTCTATGTGGTGTCCTGACAATTCCATTACAGCAGCTCTTTTGTTAACCATCCTAAGCTTAAATCCAAGTTTTATCAGGTATCTCCGCAAGGTTGAGACTGAGAAATGTTTGTCCCTTGACGATAAGGTGTCTCTATGGTCAGAACCTCATTGTCCTCAAGTCCCCTTGATTATCCTGCATCTTTCCTTTTTATTCTGCCTTTAATCCTTTTTTTTACAGGAATATTGTACTATAGGGAACCCCTGTTAAAAACCCTGTTTTTTGCAAAGCACTACAATCATTTGTGAACTGAGGATCATTATATAAATTTGTTTGGCGTCTGTACTTAAACAATTACGTTTTAAAATTGCTTGATTTTCCACTGTAGCTTCTACTTTCCTTGCTTCTTTTTGCTTCCTCAACACTAGAAAATGAACTATCAGAACTATGTAAGTCTAAATCACTATACAGATCACTCTTATTGTTTTCATCACAAGTGTTGTTGTCTTTCTTGTGCACCCACTCCATAAGCCCGCACAATCACTTTCCTCTTCATTTGCCAAATTTTCCTGGCTATTTTCCCAAGGTCGAAACATTTTAAGCTCTATAGGTATATTGCCAAAACAAATCCACAAACAAATAAAAAAACACACTTCCTCACAGTAAAAACTGCAAAAAATTTAGACGAATACAGGCCAAATTCTTTACTTTTATAAACGTGTAAAAAGCATAACCGGCAAACACATCAAATAATAACCTCACATGACCCCCCTCCCAACTATTAAAGGCGATAGACCCATCCTTAAAGATCTCTTTAAAAACAGTCCAAAAGTTTATTTGGGTACGGCCCCGTAATTCTCAAAATCAGTGGGATAGAGAGAGATACACCAGTGTTGCCAGGTCTGGTGAAATTTCACCAGATCTGGTGATTTTATGATGAACCTGGTGATTGGTGAAAAACTTTTTGTAAAATGGCAATTTCTGGTGATTTTAAAAATTTCATCAACTTTGAATATTTTCAACAGTTTTTGAAACCTGTCGAAAAGCTAATAGATTCAAACACAGAAAAGCCTGGCACTAGTTCATCATCAAATAATATGTCAGCATGTGCGTCTCCGCTTTCATCTACTTCCGCTTTGGACTCATCTGATTCTAATTTATTAGACACCAATGATGCAGAAAAGACTTCACAGAAAAAAAAATGCTATGCTCACAAATATAATTCAACTTGGGAGCAACATAATGATTTTAAGCATTGGATTTATAAAAGTACTCTATAGGTAACACTTATTTTAAATGTAACGTTTGTAACAAGGATTTTATTGGCAGCATTGGGGCAGTAAAAAAACACAACGCCTCAAAAAAACATGAAACAAACCTTCTTAGTTTAAAAAAACCAGTCCGATTTGCATAAGAACTTGTTTCTTCAAACTAATGAAAAAATTGTTAAACAAAATGAAATAAGAATAGTAGGCTTTATTACAGAACACAATATTCCTATCAATGTAGTGGATTATTTGTCTGAGTTGGTTAAAAGTATATGTAATTCTGGAATTAAACTCTTCCCAAGTATCAAGACTATCATGTAGCAGAACCAAGTGTACTGCAATAATTAATAATGTAATAGGTAAAGTAAGCTTTGAAACCTTAGTAGACACACTGAAAAATGAAAAATTCTCGTTGCTTGTTGATGAATCTACTGATAATTCCGCGGTAAAAAATTTAGCAATGGTGGTACGCTTTAATAGTAAAGATTTGACAATTAAAGATTAACTTTTTGCGTTAATTCTCGTGACCGATGCAAGTGCCGAAGGTTTATATAATACTATTATATATTTTTTAAATAATTACGAAATACCGTACAAAACAAATATAGTTGGTTTTGCTGTAGACGGTGCTAATACCATGATGGGGCGAAAAAATTCTCTGAAAACTCATTTATCAAAAGACATTCCTCATTTATTCATTATGAAATGTATTTGCCATTCATTAGCACTATGTGCTTCTTATGCGTGTGAGAAGTTACCCAATGCATTAGAAAGGTTTGTTAGAAATACTTACTCTTATTTTCAGCATAGTTTTAAAGAGAGTTCTTGAGCAATATGAAGCATTAGTTTTACTTTAGAAGTGAGGTATTTGAGGCATCATCCCTTGATGCTACAAAAATTAATATATGCTAAACGATCCCACCACTAAATTATACTTACAGTTTGCCAATTTCTAATGATTTAAACTTAGAGTTTCAATCAGAAAATCCTAAAATTTAGTTTTTCTACTCAAAAATCAGTGCTGCCTATAAAATGTTACTGAGCTATTATATAAGGCCCGAATATTTAAAAAACACTGATATAATACAAATCCAATATCGGAATCCTGCATACTATCTCCCTCTCGAAAAAGTGTATATGGGACCCAAAATAGCAGTAGCATTTGAGCAAAATATATTAACGGAGCAACAAAAAAAATCTTTCAGATTAAAGTGTTTAGAGTTTATTACTAAGTTGTACACAGACATTAAAGCATGCATTTTCTTTGTTTAAATCTAGTAATACAGCTTTAAAAATAAAGTTTTAAAATTTCTGGTGATTTTTTTTTTAAATCTAGTGATTTTTAATTTTTTTTCTGGTGAATTTTATTTTTTTCACCTGGCAACATTAAGATACACAATCACTTACACTACACAAGCACAGCCTAAAGTAGGAATCGCCAGAACGCATGTGTCTTATCTTTGTTTAATAGACTGGCTAAAAAGAGGTGGCAAGTCTGTGATTGCTGGAAGTGTTTAAAATATTTTGTAAGATGCTTGGATTTTAGTCCGCGGTCAATTTTTTTATATTATTTTCTTTCTAAAAATTGACATTTTCGAAAGAAAAATAAAAAATAGTATAAAACATGGGGTTTTACGTATATTTAAAATGATTTCATAGATAAACAATATAAAATTTTGCCATTTAAACATGTATATCATGCGACAGTAAATACGACATAGGCGCACGGACTATTTAGTGCGGCATCTGCGACACATCAAAGATTCTAATAGATCTCTGAACTTGACTTTAGTTAAATAAGCGTTTGTTTTCGGTTTACACCAGATGTATATTTTTCGTAAAACCTCAACAGTAAATATCGGATAACAGGAAGGTTTATTATATGTTAATAATACAGGGTGATTCAAAACTAAGCGGCATCCTTTTGGAGGCGTAATAAAAATAAGACAAAAAAATCGTTTTAACATGGATTCGCAATCCCTTCCTAAGGGTGTTATTCCCCTTTTAATCAGACACCTTAAAGACGATTTTTTCTCTATAACTTTAAAACCGTTTACAATAAAATTTTGAAAATTCGTGTACTGTAAAACATTAGATAGTAGTTAAAATACTAAATAAAAAAAAATAAATGTTAGTCAGTGGCGTCACATACGGAGGTGGGTAGGGGTTAAAACATCTCTATTTCTTTGACGCTCTGGGTTATTGTGATTATTGGGGGAACATCATTTACACGACGAGTCGAATGGCCAGTGTCAGAGGGTAGCTTGGGAATTTTGTGAATAAGAGCAGCTGTTTCTAAGATAAAGAGTGAAAAAAGAGTTAGGATTTTTTCAGAAATGAAGAGGGGTTTGCAAGAATCTCTTAACTTAACAGAACACAGGTATCTAACTGCTTTTTTTTTAATAACAAAAACAATGTTAAGTAGCCCCTTATTGGTTAAACCCCAAAAAGGCAAGCCATACCAAATATAAGATTTAATAAGTGAAAAGTACACTGAACGTGCAACCACCCCTCCCAGCTCTTGTTTTGCCATTTTTACTGCAAAACATCTAGGAGATAATTTCCCAGCTAAATGTAAAATATGATCTTCAAACCGAAGGCGACCATCAATGGTAATTCCTAGGAACTTGCAGCACTCTTTATTCTGCAAGAGGTAATTTTCGTCAAACATCAGACCCTGAACATCGCACTTAAACCCCATACATTAAACACGAGCCTGTTGGAAGCACACCACCCTGATAAAATCTGAAGGTCTTCAAGGATACAAGTCTTAATATAATCAGAATTTGTATGGCTCCATAGTATGGTGATATCATCAGCAAACTGAACCACCTTGCCCTGCAGTTTCAATGAACTCAAGTCATCTACATACAGTAAAAATAACAGTGGTCCCAACACTGAACTCTGGGGAACGCCGCATTTTAGGGATCTAGAAGCAGACAAACGCCCAGACACCTTAACCTTCTGAGTACGATTTGATAGATAGGACTTAAGCCTTGCGATGGCTTGAGTTACGTCCCTAAAACCATATTTATCGAGCTTAGATAACAGTATTCCATGATCCACACAGTAAAATGCTTTGGATAGATCACAAAACACTGCCGCCGATGACTGGAAATATGTAGACTGGATGTATGTAGGTTTATTCGTATTATAATTAGTAGGCTTTTAAAACGAAGTTCAGTACCTAATTTTAAATCGTGTATCGTCAAAAACCTTCCATAAAAACTTTTTTTACTAGAACGGACGGAAGAATGCGTTTAATTCAAAATTTATTTTCGATCACCGATAATTGTCATTGTAAAATACACTTGACTTAGCCATAGTTATCAGTTGAAGTGAGAGTGTTTTTCAAATTAATTTATTAATAGTAAGAATTACCTTTGTTGTCTTCATGTTTACTAAGTTTAAAAAGCAAAAATTAATTTTAAGTATGAAAAACAAGATGATATTTATATTAGGTATGGAAGGGCTTTTGGTGGTTGTATGGAAGCAAGGCGGCTGTATGAAGGGGCATTTCCTGATCAACGAGTGCCACATCGTTCGGTTTTCTTAAGAGTAGATCGTAATTTAAGGAAAAGAGGTTAATTCTAAAAATTTAGGAAAAAGGTGTTGCATAATACCTACTTACACTATATTCTAGGATCTTTTCAAATACAGAAAGTTCTTGAGTGACGAAGAAATGCCAGAAGGGCCTCTCAGCCAACTCTATGGAGAATTTTGCACCCTTAACATACTGATATATACGTATATGAAAAGTATATTGTATCCTACACAGTAACACACAACCTTTTTTTGTTTATCCTCACGTATACTCGAAAACCTTAAGGTTGTGTGAGAAAAGTATAGATACAAAACTATAGATTTTTTTATCACCTATAATTCTCTTAAAGAAGCATTTTTTTCTCAGGCAATTGTTTCTCTGTAAAAAAATCGTTTTTCATTAACCCTGCCCTTGCCCCCCCACCCACCCCACACAACTTACCAGTTAAAAATTGTTTTCAAAAATCATTGTTTTCCAAAATAATACGCATAAATAACAGCTGGTTTTGTCGTTAATATCCAATCTAATAACACAGTTTGTTTATTTAAATTTAATAAAATTATATATCTGTATCTTATTAAATATTTAATACAAAAACAGTGCTATATATTGGATATTATGGACCAAAGTTGGTGATTTTTTAAATGATTTTTTCATTTAAAAAATCATGGGGGGGTAAGGGTTGTGATGATGAAAATCAATGTTTTGGCGGCAAATAAATACCCTGTTTATTTGATATAATTTTATATATAAATATTTAGTATAAAAACAGCGTTATTAGATTGGATAATATGGACAATTTAAAATATAGATTAAAAGAATTTGGTTTCAAAAGGCAAACACATGTATATTAAAACTGAAAATAAAAAGAAAAGAATAATATAATAAAATAGGTTTTACATTTACTTATTTCTATATTTTAATAAACTCCACTCGTAAATATCATAAATCTGAAGAACACCTGAAGTGTAAAAACCTATCCAACTTGCAAATAACATTTATAGCATTCTATATTCTTCTAGTGCGTATTCTGAGAAGAAACAGCAAAAACGCGAGAGAACTTAACAGCCTTGAAGTGTCTGTCGAGTTTACTTAACTCGGGTGAAGGTTATTGAAACAATGCCTATTTACCGATCAACGTTCTTGTAGCACTCTCTTTAATAAGATTTAATGAAATAATTTAAAATTAAGACGTAAGTAAATCTAAAGCGATTGTCTCTCAAGAAGTGTTTAATGTCAGAAACCGGCAATATGATTTCATTTAATTTATTATATATATATATGTGGTATTTAACGTGACGTTAAATATAATGGCGTCATTCGATTAAAAAAAAAATAATAATATTTCGATTTTTTTCTACATAAATTAGATATTTGTATATTTTATCGCAACAAGGATTAGGCTTATAGAGAACAGGTATGATTGGTGGAAACAATATTAAATGATGGTGCCTTAGTGGATGATGGAATCAAATTTATTCTTTTAGGTTTCTTTTACAGAGTATAATTTATAAAAAGAATTATACTAATATACTAAATAAATGTAATGATTGATATGGCTCTTTTTATTTACGTCGTCTTAATTAAACCCGGTGCACTTTAACATATATTTTTAGTTTTCGAAATTAAATTAATTAAGTATGGCAGTAGTGAGTCAATTTTAAGGAAAGAAAATTATTATAAGGCACCCTCTAGAAAAACTGAAATTAAATCGTCGTACCTAACCTAAGTGTTTTCGTCAGAAGCTGCTATCCATCTTTTTTAATAGAACTTAAATAGTAGTATAAAATAAGAAGTTACCTAGCAGAAATTACATATAAATATTTCAAAATATCTGCAAAAACCACAGAAAATTAAAGTATTCTATTAGCACTTTTAATTTACTTGCAATATATAATAACATACATAATACACTTTACAAAATTTGCAATACTGTACCTCCGAATTTATAATATACAGGTTGAGGAATCGATCATTGTGTATAGAAGGCGAAGCAATGTTACGACGTTGTTTTTAAGTACTTACTTTTAAGTCCGATTTTAATGGGGTAACTGTATTACTCGCAATCGAATTTCTCAAAATATTACCCGAAAGTTTAGGCATTTTTAAAATATTTTTTAGATGCAGGCTTTACATACATTTATTAGTGCTCTCGGGGGAACCTGTAACCCCTAGAGGGCGCCTCCCCAGGTGGCGGATAGGGGAATGCCTTCCAGATATGGGTGGTAGGAGGGAAATCAAATACCTCCCGCGGACCAAACAGGTGTGGGTGTCTGACTCCAGAGGAGTGACCCAAAACAGCGTCTGACCCAAAGTGGGCGGCTGAAACCAAAACTGGCCAACCCGCTAGGCAAGCGTGGCCTTTTAATGCCAAAACCCTTCCAATGTTGAGTTCTAAAACAGATATACCCCAGGCGAGTAGAGTGAAAAACTCAGAATCTCGCACTGATAAGTCAGGCCGCCTCATGGATTCTGGGGGAGGCAAAAACTCAATAAACCCAAACATCAACCCCGCTTCAAAGATCGAAATCAAAATTGCTACGTATAACACCCGCACTATCAGATCAAAGGAACACCTTGAGATCCTGGAAAACGAACTAGAGCATATCAAATGGGATATAATTGGCCTAAGTGAAACTAGACGTCAAGGAGAGAGTGTGACGACCTTTACGTCTGGACACCTATTATATCAGAAGAACGCTGACACAAACTCACATATTGGTGGAGTGGCGATCATGATAAACAAAAAACTAAAACACCTAGTCACTAAAACGGAGGCTGCTTCAAACAGAGTAATATACATTATATTAAAGATCAATAAAAGATGCTCCATGCAAGTAATCCAAGTATACGCCCCTACAAGCTCCTCTCCAGACCAAGAAGTCGAACAATTTTATGAAGACATCGAGACAGCTCAAAGGTCGGGAAACGCCAAGTTTCAAATCATTATGGGGGATTTTAACGCGAAAATCGGACGGAAAAACGAAGACGATCCACCAAATATAGGATCATATAGTATAGGAAACCGAAACGACAGAGGAGAAATGCTACTAGAATACCCCCAACATCAAAATCTATACTGTTTGAACACCTTTTACAAAAAACCCCCCCAGAGTGAAAAACCTCTCCAAGTGGACTTGGAGAATAGACCAGGCGAATTAGACTTTAACAGTGCACAAATTGCTATCCGGAAACTGACTGTTGGAGTTGGTAGAGGGGTTCATAACGAGTGAAAAAAACGAAAATCCAACAATGGGGTAGTAGGTGGTTGTTTTGGGGGGGCTGAAAAGGGGTGGAAAAATATTCTTTTGCAATTTCCAGCGAAAGTTGACGTCCAATTGAAAAATGTTCAATAGAGAAGTTGTAGATCATAAGAAAATCTATAATTTTTGTAGAGGTCACTTTTGAACACAACCTTAAAATAGCCAAGATAAATGCGAAAAACCGTTTTTTTTTTCGTTTTTTCAATTTTAATTTTTTATTTTCACAAAAATAGTTCAATCTTTGTAAAAATTTGTGAAAATATACCTTTGTAGGTTTTAAATAACCTCAATTTTTTTCAGATCGAAATATTAAAAACTTTCGCAGATATGCGTTTTTTTCGGAAAAAACCGTTTTTTTTTTTTAAATGAAAATTGTACTTCAGAAAATCATGGTACAGGGTTCATCCGGGGCTCATTTTTTTTTGTTTTCACATGTACTTTCTTATGAAATAAAGAAACTATATACTTCCCATTTGAAAAAACGTCGAAAAATGCAAAAAAAATCAAAAATGATTTTTAAGGCAATAAAATTTTTAGAAATTGTTAATTATTTATTTAAATTAGTTAAAAAATCAAAAAACAGATTACACCATTCGATTCTACGGAAAAAAATACAAAAGAAACTATGTATCATTATTTTACCGGAAGCTTAATTGGGCACAGTTGGGCTTTGTACACCGTGTAAATACAATCACATTCTTACGTATTTTCTCGATTTTAATAGAAAATAATTGTTTTTCGAAAAAAATACAAGTGACAAAAATTATTTAAAATCAAATTGTCTACAACTTTTGTTTAAAACATTTTTTGCAAAAATCATTAATTTGTCAGTTTTAACAAAAAAACATGCAAAAAAGTCAAAAATCGTTTTTAACATTGTAAATTTTACAGTTATTCTTAATAATTTGTTTGATTTTTTATAAAATTAAAAAAACTAATTACATAATTTAATTCTACAGGAAAAAGTACAAAAGAAAATTTTATTATTTTTGTACGAAACTAGATTTTTATTATATGTAGCATATCACAGCTTACATTATGGAATATTACAAAATTACATCAATCTTTTTCTTTTAGACAAAATCATAATTTCTTGCTCATCATCCGTACTTTCATTGAATTCCATGCTTCCTTCTTCCTACTCTTCTTCAATATCACTGAATTGTTCTTCACATTCTGGATCCAAATTAATACTTGGCTGCTCTAATTCATAGGAAATATCCTCGGAACCGCCTAGATCTTCCACAATTTTTTCAGTGTTACAACAACTATCTGAATTCTGACATTTTACACATAATACCGTGTATTTTATTAAATAATGAAAATAAAATAATTAATAATGCATTGTATGTTATCGA
The DNA here is from genome assembly GCF_022605725.1 of Anthonomus grandis grandis. Classification (NCBI taxonomy): domain Eukaryota; kingdom Metazoa; phylum Arthropoda; class Insecta; order Coleoptera; family Curculionidae; genus Anthonomus; species Anthonomus grandis. Next base: position 21,613,343 of record NC_065560.1, read on the forward strand.
CGGTGGATTTCTTTTACACAAAGTTGTGTGGCAGAAGAATGATACTGTTGAGGTCATCGTTGAAAAATATCTGTCTTTTGTACGCAAAAATTATGCAAACAATACGTGTATTGTGTTTGATGGGTATCCAGACAGTGACGATGAAAACTCAGCTGCATGTGCGATAAAAACTATTGAACGATTACGACGAAAAAATACGTCGAGTTATCATTCTTTTCATATTGAACCACAAACTAAAATAACAATTGCACAAGACAAGTTTTTGTCGATTGACAAAAATAAAGTTGAATTAATAAAGAGGTTGTCTGCAGCCTTTCGATTCGAAGGATATTCGATCAAACAAGCTAGAAAAGACGCAGATGTTTTAATCGTTCACACAGCAATAGAAATTAATAAAAAAATTGTCATTATTATTGGTCAAGATATTGATTTATTAGTTTTATTACATCAATTAAATGTCAAACATTTTTTGCAGTTTATTTTTTAAAAGCAGGATCACAAAATGTAAGTGACTGCTTATATTCATCAAATAGTTTCAACTTCTCAAATTACCGTTCAATTGTTGCATTCGTTGCACCGTTCAATTGCAACGTCTGCGTTTGCTGGAAAAGGAAAGAAGAAAACAGTCGAGTCGCTCATGAAAAATACAAATTTAGCTGAACTAGTACAGCCTTTTTATGAACAGAATTCTGATCCAAAGCTTATTGCTCGAAATGGCTGTGTATTGATTGCATCTATTTACAATTCAACTAAATCAACCTCATCTCTGGATGATTTGCGATTTCAGCGGTACCAGGTATTGACTGCAAAATCTACGTTTCAATTGGAAAAGTTACCTCCAACTGTTGGAGCAGCTAGCCAGCACTGTTTTAGAACGTATTATCAACTGCAAACCTGGCTGGGACATGAATTAAGCGCTACCAAATGGGGCTGGAAGGAAGTAGTTGATGATACTTCTAAAATACTCGTGCCTCGCTTCACTGACATCGCAGTCATACCTGAAGAGCTGTTGAAAAAAAGCTCGTGTAATTGTAAAACATGCTGCTCAACAAATAGATGCGGATGCCGCAAACACGGATTAAAATGCACGGTATTATGTGTAAAATGTCAGAATTCAGATAGTTGTTGTAACACTGAAAAAATTGTGGAAGATCTAAGTGATTCCGAGGATATTTCCTAGGAATTAGAGCAGCCAAGTATTAATTTGGATCCAGAATGTGAAGAACAATTCAGTGATATTGAAGAAGAGTATGAAGATGAAGGAAGCACGGAATTCAATGAAAGTACGAATGATGAGCAAGAAATTATGATTTTGTCTAAAAGAAAAAGATTGATGTAATTTTGTAATATTCCATAATGTAAGCTGTGATACGCTACATATAATAAAAATCTAGTTTTGTATAAAAATAATAAAATTTTCTTTTGTACTTTTTCCTGTAGAATTAAATTATGTAATTAGTTTTTTTAATTTTATAAAAATTCAAACAAATTATTAAGAATAACTGTAAAATTTACAATGTTAAAAACGATTTTTGACTTTTTTGCATGTTTTTTTTGTTAAAACTGACAAATTAATGATGTTTGCAAAAAATGTTTTAAACAGAAGTTGTAGACAATTTGATTTTAAATAATTTTTGTCACTTTTTTTCGAAAAACAATTATTTTCTATGAAAATCGAGAAAATACGTAAGAATGTGATTGTATTTACACGGTGTACAAAGCCCAACTGTGCCCAATTAAGTTTCCGGTAAAATAATGATACATAGTTTCTTTTGTATTTTTTTCCGTAGAATCGAATAGTGTAATCTTTTTTTTTTATTTTTTTAACTAATTTAAATAAATAATTAACAATTTCTAAAAATTTTAACGCTGTAAAAATCATTTTTGACTTTTTTTGCATTTTTCGACGTTTTTTCAAATGGGAAGTATATAGTTTCTTTATTTCATAAGAAAGTACATGTGAAAACAAAAAAAATGAGCCCCGGATGAACCCTGTACCATGATTTTCTGAAGTACAATTTTCATTTAAAAAAAAAAACGGTTTTTTCCGAAAAAAACGCATCTCCGAAAGTTTTTAATATTTCGATCTGAAAAAAATTGAGGTTATTTAAGACCTACAAAGGTATATTTTCACAATTTTTTACAAAGATAGAACTATTTTTGTGAAAATAAAAAATTAAAATTGAAAAAAAACGGTTTTTCGCATTTATCTTGGCTATTTTGAGGTTATGTTCAAAAGTGACCTCTACAAAAATTATAGATTTTCTTATGATCTACAACTTTTCTATTAAACATTTTTTAATTGGACGTCAACTTTCGCCGGAAATTGCGAAAAAGAATATTTTTCCACCCCTTTTCACCCCCCCAAAACAACCCCCTACTACCCCATTGTTAGATTTTCGTTTTTTTTCACTCGTTATGAACCCCTCTACCAACTCCAACAGTCAGTTTCCGGATAGCAATTTGTACATTTTTTGATTAAATTTGAGCTGATTCGCCTGGTCTAGAAGCCCGGACGGACAAATAAAAAACGAAATAGACTATATAATTTCCAACAGACGAGACATATGCATAAGATGTATCTGTCTTAAACTCTTTCGATACAGGCAGCGACCACCGATTGGTCCAAACAAGATTGCTAATCAACACTAAAGCTGAAAGGAAAAAGATGGTTCAAAAAGGAAACTATTCAACCACTGAAACATTGATGTCAAAGGTAGACGAATACCAAACTATTCTAGAAGCCAAACTGCACAACTTAAATTACCTGAAGAAAATGGAACTGGACGAGCTATCAACAACATAACGAGCAGTATCCAGGTAGCAACAAAGAAAATTTGCTGTAAGTACAAAGTAAAAAAACCATCCAAACTAAGCCCAAACACACTGAAGCTAATAGACCAAAGGAAAAGAACTGCCAGAGACTCAAATGAATACAGGGAGATATGTAAAACAATAAACAAAGAATGTCGAAAAGACCTAAGATCTCATAATAATCAGCTAATAGAAAAAGCTATTGAAAAAAACTCAAACATGAAAGTACTCAGGTTAAATATGTCTGGAGGAAGGAAAACACTTTTTAAAATAAAAAATAAAAATGGGGAAACGGTTACAGATAGACAAGGTATAATAAATGTCACTCAAGACTTCTACAAGGACTGCCTAAACCAAACATCGCCTGGCAAGAAATTAGGAAAGTTGGATCCGAAGATATACCAGAAGTAAACAGAAGCGAACTAAGAAAGGCCCTGAAACAAATGAAAAATAGGAAAGCACCTAGAGAAGACCGCGTTACCGCTGAGATGCTAAAAATGGGAGGAGCAGCGCTTGAGCATGCCCTTTGTCTCCTTTTAAGCAAATGTATTAGCAAAGAGAAAATACTGGAATCTTGGCAAAATGCCGAAGTTGTTTTAATCTTCAAAAAAGAGGACAACACCAATATTGCAAACTATTGACCGATCAGTCTTCTTTCACACTTGTACAAGCTTCTCACAAAAGTTTTGACCAACCGGCTGACAAATAAACTGGCTGATAGAAGTCAACTATCAACCAGTCGAGCAAGCAGGGTTCAGGAAGGAATTTAGTACAAATGACCATCTACAAACCGTCCGTACTCTAATAGAGAAATGCTCCGAGTATAACATAACTCTGCACATGGCGTTCGTCGATTACGAGAAGGCGTTCGATTCTGTCGAGACCTGGGCTGTTCTGGACGCAATGGACGAGGCAAGAATTGACACAAGATACTCCAAACTTATAAAACACATCTACGACAACGCAACACTACAAGTAACCATCAACGAAGAAGCATCAACAAATAAGATCAAGATAGAAAAGGGGGTCAAGGGGCGCCAAGGAGATACCATATTCCCTAAGCTCTTCACGATGGCACTGGAAAGCTCGTTTAAAAAGCTGCCATGGGGAAATAAAGGTATCAACGTAGATGGAGCTCGACTAAGTCACCTTCGATTTGCTGATGATATTGTTGTCATTAGTGATGACATCAACGAGCTAAGGGTACGACTCAAGATGAATCTAAACAAAACCAAAATAATGACCAGCGAACAAACAGTAATAACTATAGAAGGCCACGCTCTCGAAAACGTCGAGGAATACATATACCTGGGCCACGCTGTCAGACTGGGAAAATAAAACCAAACAGCCGAAATATTCCGGAGAACGAGACTTAGCTGGGCAGCATTCGGAAGACTAGGATACATTTTAAAATCCCAAAGCATCCCAATTAATCTTAAGCGGAAAGTCTACGAGGCTTGCATATTACCCGTTACAACGTATGGACTCGAGACGATGACACTGACAAAGAGGAGCGCAGAAAGACTCAGAACAACCCAGAGAGCCATGGAGCGCGCCATGCTGGGAACTAGCTTAAGAGAACATATTAGAAACGATGAGATTCGAAGAAGGACAAAGGTAACGGATGTTATGAGAAGAGTAGCCGAACTAAAATCGAGATGGGCAGGTCACCTTGCAAGGCAAGACCCATCTAGATGGACTAACAAAATCATGCAATGGCGCCCAAGAGCCACAAAAAGAAATGCGGGAAGACCACCAACGCGGTGGCGGGACGACATCCAACGAATAGCAGGGAGAAACTGGCTCCAAACTGCCCTAGATAGACAAACGTGGAAAGCACTGGAAGAGGCCTACATTCAGGAGTGGATAGATACAGGCTAGAGAAGAAGAAGAAGAAGATTAGTGAACAGCCCGCATAGAATCGTAACCTCAAAATGTTTAGTATGCTGTGTATTGTATACTTAATGAAAATTAAAGCGTTATTCTAATAAAAATAAAACAAAAACTCATGATTAAAGGAAAAAAATGTAAATACTATACAAAAATAAAATTAAAACTTTTATAAATAAAGTGAACAAAAATTAATTGTTTAAATAATCGTCTTGTTGAAAATAGACCGATTCCAGGAAAGATCTGAATCAAGGAGGATTTGAATGGCAGAAAGAACTTAATTTTGCAGCAATTCAAGATATTTATGGGCGTTTAAACTATCATGAATAAAAAATCGCCCTATAATACTCAATACTCAATTTATTCTTGCTAATACAACAATATGTTTACAAACGTCAATAAATATAAATAAAAAATTACAATTTGGTAGTTACATTTAAAATCAATTATGATTAAATAAAAATACAAATAACAAAAATTCATCAAGTAAGTAGAAACAATTGTCAATTAAAAAATGCTCTCCCTAAATTGTTTTGGTGGCAACTCTTTCATTGTTATTGGCAATTTGTTATAGAATTTGATCCATAGTAACCTGGACCACTCCACCTGACATCGTTTTAGTCTCCAAAAAGCCGGTAACAAGTTGGGCTTACCTGCATTATGTCCAACGTACATGAGGTTTGCGAAGATAAATTGAGATGGAAAGGTCAATATACCTAAAGATCTTGTAGCCTTCCTTTGCAGACCTAATACTCGATGTGTTCCTGAGACCAGTATAGCATATGCCAAATGTTCGGACAGTATTATTTTCCCCTAATTTCATAATTAGTTTAGTGGCAACAGTGTAGTGGCAACAGCGCTCATCTGTCAATCTATTTATAATTACGCGCTGTTATTCCCCCTCCCCCTCCGGACAATAAGTCAGTCGTCTATTGTCATCGGTAACGATTAAGTAACGTCGCGCGGCCGCCATGCTTAGGCCCCTGTAATCATGCGGTTGCTCTTGTAAATTTTAAGTTTGATGTTTGTTAAATACTCCCGATAACTGTGTAAGAAGTGTTTATTTGTTTTCTCTATCATTTGTAAATCAAGTATGAATAAATTACGTTCTGAGTTCGAGGAATTCGTAGTTTATCATTTGCCCTGTATCCGAGTATTTTAAGTGGATAAAGCAGCTAAGACGGGTAGTTTTATCTGGCCCCCACACCAAATGAGAATAAAAAGTTCCAAAATAAGTACCTCTTTTGAAACACTATTCTTTGGGCTTCAAAGCAAAAAAAAAGTTTGAATCAATTTTCCACACAGTTTGTCAATGTGGGTACCCCACTGAAGTTTAAGGTCCAGATAAACTCCCAAAAATCTGATATCATCGACCGCTTGTGGCACTTTACCCATATCTCTTAGAGAAGACGTCACCTGTTTGGTCTTTGTTTGATTGAGAAGCAGTCGATTTTTACAAAACCATTTGTCAGCCCTTGCCTAGAGTCCGGCAAATCACCCTCAAGATTATATCACAGGAAACTGTGCTGTCGTTAGCTAAGAGCTTGTAGTTTTCATTCTTCATAATCAATGGAAGGTCATTAATATAATTAAAAATCGAATCGTTCTAACAACTGAACCTTGCGGGACCTATGTTAAGCACACGCTCCGATGACTTCACCCCAGCGACCTGGACAACCTTCGACCAAAAGTTCTATCAGATATGTGAGATTTAAGAAAAGTAATTCAGCTTTTGGATCTTATGGTCTACATAGTCAAATACGTCGGATAAGTCACTGTTACAGCTGTGAAATCACGGGCCATACAGGAATGTCCTCTCCTTCTGATGGACAGTGACTGCATGGCTCCAGTGACTGTGGAATGCGAGGGATTCGTGACGCACATTGCAGGCAGAGAGGAGTGGCAACATTCCAACAGACCTGCATTGCTAAATAGGGGGACCAACTGGTAGACAGATGAATAACAGAGCTGGATCAGGGCTTTGTGGTGGGATCCCACATATCAGTAGGGCATACTCGCTGAGGGAGCACGCCACTGTCTTCCAGGCCGCAGTATTCGCTGTATTAAAATGCGGACAGAAAATCCTAAGCTGCGGACATCGCACTACAGTCGTATCAAGATGCTCGGACAGCAGAGCTGCCATTAAGGCTATCACGGCCGCAAAGGTAAGCTCCAAGCTTGTACTAGAGTGCATAAAAGTCCTGAAAAAACTGGTACAGGTCCAGCTGTGCTGGAAAAATGCTGGTCCAATGGCTGCAGGGTCCAGCTCGTCTGGATACCTGGCCACGCAGGCCATGCAGGTAATGGGGAAGCGGACTCTCTTGCCAGACTGGGATCCGCGAATGTGCCGATGGGGCCGGAACTCATAGTTGGTATCGCCAAATGCGTAGCGGTCGCGTCAATGAAGGGTCTGCTGGACAAGTGGTCCCACCGAAGATGGACTGAGTCCCCTGGTATGAGACAGGTCAAAGCGCACATATAGGTGGGCCCTCTGCCTGTCTCGCCAAAAATTTACTACGCCTTAAAAGACGCGAAATTCGGCTAGTGACAGGTCTTTTAACCGGTCACTGGCACTTAAGAAGCCATCTCCATACTATCGGTATTGTGGACAACGCGGAATGCCAATGGTGCTGTGAGAAGGATGAAACCGTTGACCATGTAGTGCCCAGCACTCACGCGCGTCAGGTTCAAATACTTGGGTAACACTTTCTGTGTACCAAGTGACTTTAAGTCCTTCAGACCAGAGAGCCTTATCGGTTTCTCTAAAGCCGTTGGGCTCTGGTAAACCCCGGTGGGGCATGATGGGTCCATCAGGAGACCTATATACACAACTGCCTTGGCAGTGAACTGTTTCGACAATTCAAGCTGTAATATGACTCAGTTATATGGGAAATTAGGTGGAGAATTTCCAAGACCGTACTTTTGTCGCTTCTGAAATCAAACTGATAGTCAAGAAATCAATTGTTGGATTCCAGAAAGTGTGATATACATTTTTTTATGATCTTTGGGATTATTATGGAGAGTAAAGACACTGGCCTGTAATTTTGGGGCTATTCTTTGTCACCCTGCTTGAAGATTGCAGTAACTACAACCTTCACTAGGTTACTACAAGTGTAATGAGAGAGAGAGAAATCTGACTAAAAAACTCTATGAGCAATTTCTCATTACAATTGTAATTACGGCTCGCGACTCGATTTACACACTTTCTGCGACAATGAATTAACTGGGCTGTGTACTGCAAAACTTTTGGACCTACAAGAAAGGCAATGGGAATAGTGGTAATTCATGAGAAACTTCTCACTTCGACTGCAACTACGACTCGCGAATCGACTTATACAATTTCAGACTTAACTTGACTGCAACTAGCATACATCCAGCATTCAAATATACGCCCATAAATTTAGCTTCCATTCCACATTCAGGCATAGACTCTATTAGCGATATAATCAGATTGGCATTGTGATGTAATTTACTAAGGATCCTATGAGATGCTATGGTCCTTAGTGATGTTTTTGTGGGAAATCTTGAACATAATCCAGTGCAATAATATATACAGTGCTTTCATTTCAAAACAATCCACCCTTAATAAATTTCTTAAAAAAAAAAAAAAAAAAAAAAAAAACACGTTTTAGATATAGAAGTTCTGTCAATCACCTCCTCACCTCCAGCTAACCTCACTTTAATATGTCAAATGGGAACCCCCATTGTGTGATACATCATAGTAAGCAGCGTAAAATTCTTGGCGTAAATAAAATATTCATAATTTCTAGACATTTTCGCTACACATTTACCGATTTCATTTTTTTTGGTACCATTGAATAGAGAATTTTACGCTCCTTACTATGATGTATCACATGATGGGGGTTCCCATTTGACATATTAAAGTGAGGTTAGCTGGAGGTGAGGAGGTGATTGACAGAACTTCAGTAAATGCATAATTAAACGTCCCCTTTCTAATTTGACGTGTTTTTTTTTTTTTTTTTTTTTTTTTTTTTTTTTAGAAATTTATTAAGGGTGGATCGTTTTGAAATGAAAGCACTGTATATATTACAAATAGGATTTTCTTCTTTCTAATAAATTTTCTAATTCTTTCTGAATTCTTTCTAAATTTTTTCTTTCTTTATAATAAAACAATAAAAAAATGTGTAGTCAATGGTAAGATTTGTCCATTTCTCATTAAACAATTTTGTGACATACGAGCATGAGGTATTTTCTGTTGATGTAAACAAACTTTAACAATCGACTTCTTGGACAATTTAAAAACAAACGGCTTTGTTTTCGAGCACGAACACTAAAGAAACGTAAGCAATGTTCTAAGTACGTCCAGAATAATGAAACGCATTTATTGAACAGTTGGTATAACCTATGATCAATATTTCATGTTTTACAAGTTGTTGCGGCTCAATTTGATAGTAATATCCTATATTTTCGGAAAGAAACGATAACAATATACAGGGTGTTTCAAAAGTCATGGTCCAAACTGAAAGGGGGATTTGAAGTACTTGTATACCAAACGGAAAATAATACTGAAAATCAGCTTCCTCAAAAACTGCGAGATGCACCAACAAGTTTACGAAACAATGCTCGAGTATTTAGAAACTTAAAAAGAAATTTTATAAGACGATGTCTTTTGTGTATAAGAGCCGGCGGCGGCCATTTTGAACATCTTTTTTAAATAAATGCCAATGAAATATTCGAAGTTTTATTTTAGCTTTTATTTCTTTTACGTTCCATTTTTCTAAAAATTTACTTAAGTTATATTAAACAGTTAAATACCTTTAAGTTAAACATTTCTATTGAAAGGCTATAAGTTGTAAGAATTTTTAAAACATTGGTTTAAATTCTTGCAGCGCCTTTCTGTACTGTGGTGCCTCATTAAAACGGTAAAATTTGTTTTTAAAGAAACCACAAAAAAAATTATTTCTGCAGCGATAATACATTTTTTTTTTGATATACTTTTATTAAAAAGACTTGACATTTTTTAAATAAAATACTAAAAATATATATTTAAAAAATAAATTCCCAGACATTAAAAAAAATAATTTTTTAAGCCAGAAGTAAATTATAGCAAAAAACTGAAAAACAGCTATAACTTCTAAACCATCAAAAATCGGATAACAACATAGGGGGTTATTGTGATTCCAAATAGCCTCCCCTACACCCCCTTTCAGTTTGGACCATAACTTTTGAAACATCCTGTAAGTTCTTTTACAATAAATGTTCAAAGTAGCCGCATTCAACTTCAATACATGCGTCTAGTCTCTTAAACATTTACTGACGAACTCTCCTGAAAATATTCAGCATATTTGCTATTATTAACTATTTCTAACTATTAAGTCCTCTACGCTTGACCAGGAGTTATGTATACTAATAATTTAAAATGTCCCGAGAAAATGAAATCAATAAGATTAATGTCCGGCCATAGCTACGGCCCCCCTCTTCCAATCCACTGATTTGGATAATTATCATCAGCTGTTTCAAGACTAACAACAGGCATTTTTAGATTAAATAAACGTAGGAAAAAATTTAGTTAATTAGTTAGTAAAAACTACTTAGGAGGTAGAGCAAAAAGTTTTAAAGCAAAGTTGTAGGTTTGCCAAAAATCGACAAACTAAAAATATTTTTAAACGCAATTTTCAACTTCTAACTATACATGAAATCTTTACGTGAGTGTCTTGAAAAATTGTATCATTGCATTCACATTAAAATTTGTAATTTCGAATATACAGGGTACTGCAACAGTGCGTTTTTTAATTCTTTTTATTTCATTTTTGGGATCACCTTAGGCTACTTAGTATAGGCGCTAATTATGGCTACTTTGTCATGGGCAGTCTGCAAGAGTCCTTGCCAAAATGTATTTTAAATGCAACATTCGTTTAGAAATCTTTTAAACAAAACCAGCGCCGATCCGAGGATATTTTAGCAATGGAGCGAGATCCAATTTTGGTGCCCCCTGTCAATCCCTAATATATTAAGTACCTATGTATAATGTATCGTCTAAGCAAAAATACAACATCTTTCTCATATATTCCTATTTATCTTCTTCCTATTTTTTTTTAGAGTTTTGATATTACTTAGGGTAAGAATAGGGACTTCATAATAATTAAAAGATGACAACTAGGGATTCAAAATACATTTTTATTAACACAAAGTAACAACAAAAATTACAAATAATAACGTAACTTAATTTTAAGTAAATCTCTGCTTTCGAACTTTTGAACTTGCAAATTTTTCTATGATTTCCTTATAAGATAATATCTGAGCAATGTCATTCTCAAAAGCTAAGTCAGAAAGTTTGTTTTCTGCTAAAGTTGACCTTAAATACGTTTTGATCAACTTAAGCTTACTAAAGCTACGTTCAACTTTGGCCAGTATTACTGGAATTGTAATAAATATACGTAGAGCTGTCCAAACGTTGGGGAAGGTATCCTGCCAGCTATTTAAAGCTATGGTCTGAAAAACTGCTTTTGGATGAATCTTATCATCATCTAAAAATCTCCCTAAATACAAGATTTCGTTTGCAAGTTCCAATCCCGAAATATCGCAGTGTTGGTCATGTTTTAATATTTTTTCTAAATTATGGCAGGATTTTTTTAAATTTTCATCTGTGTTTTTTAGATTATACGTAAATGACCAAGTTGTGCTCATTGCAGTAAATTGCGTAAACCGTAACTCTATTGAGTTTATAGCAGTGTCTATCATGGAATAAAAAACATTTATTTTAAATAATGTTTCAGGGTCGTTTGGCGACTCATCTTTATGTTCATACCAAAACAGGGTTTTTTTCTTCTGGAACGCACTGTTTCAAACACCGTATTTATGTCGGCTTCTTCAGCTATATCTTTAGCTACAATGATAGCCTTTCCTAACCTATCAGTTCGAAATTCTTCTAGGAAACATAAACATTTTTGTATCATGGTTGTGGCTTCTAAAAGGTCTACATGCTCTGCTTGCATAGACTTGCTGACAAGATTAACATGAAATAAAATGTCATACCAATTTATTAATGAGAGTAAAAACTTAAACTTCTCTAGATTTTCGGCCAGCGATTTGACTTCTGAGCTTGCTATTGCATCATTTGACACTGAATAAGCTTCTTTCAGGGCATTTTTTATTTCCGCATATTGATATCGCACTGCTTTCAAACTGCTGATTCTGCTTTCCCATCTCGTCTCACATACCTTTTTTAGAGTTAAGTTCTTTACATGATTTGAAATAACTTCCCACCTCTTTGTTGAATTAGAAAAAAAAAAACAAACAAGCGTTGAAAGATGCCAAATAAGGATTCTGATTTTACTGAAGATTTATCCGTAAGGTTTAAACTATGGCAGCCACAAGGATAAAAAAACGCCCTGGGAAAATGTTTAGATATGCGACTATGGACTCCTTTGTGTTGTCCTACCATATTAGCCCCGTTGTCGTAACCTTGTCCTTTGCAATCGTTCATATCAATGTCGTATTTACCAAGAATTTCTCTGCGCTAGAATCTGTCTTAGGTTTATAAGCAAAAAAGCATTCACGAACACAAAGTTCATCAAGATCAAAGAATCTAAAAGTAACACTCATTTGTCCAATGTGACTTATATCAGGTGTGCAATCTAAAATAATTGCAAAATATTTGGCCTTTTTAATTTTTGATACGATCTGCTCTTTAACTTTATAGTTCCCAATAAATGTATTATTTCATTTTGTATACTTTTACTAAAATAATACTGATTGGTCTCCTTTTGCATTACCCGTCTTAAATGCTCTCTCATTATTGAATCAAAACTCCCAATAATTGAACTAAACCGAGAAAGTTGCCATTTCTTGGAGTATTTAATTTATCACTATTTCCACGAAATGATAAGTTATGTTCAGCTAAAAAAAGTGTAATAACCACCATTCTTTTCAGAACAGAAGCCCATCTAGATTCTTCATTTTTGAGTAACATTTGAAGGTCTTTATCAATTCCAAAACACGTCTTTAATCTTATGTTTCGAGCCACGTAGTCATAGCTAACTGGTGGTCGTCTGAGTTTTCATGTGCTCTTAGTACTGGGGATATGTGTGACCAATCATCAAAGCTAACCTTACCAAGTTTAGAAAGCTCAGACCGGGCAAATAGGTAGCAGTAAAAGCAATAAATCTTTTTTGTAGAGTTTGAGTATATCAACCACTTTCGATCATAAACTTCACCATTTGACATGACCCGTTGAAAGTGAATATTAGAAAAATGACTCCCTCTTTCATTGCGTGGATATTGTTTATCTGTCAGTTTACCGTTGTGTGGTCCTTTTAATATAATAAAGTCTATTATTTTTGATGAACAAGGCAACGGCCATTGAGCGATATCTTCTGATATTTCTGTATTTGGGGATGATTCGGTTGTTACTGCCGCAGGTGATGGAGGAGCATCATGAGAATCTCAATCTTGAACATTTGGGACACTTTCAGAAATTGCTGATATGGAGCTTTCTTTTGATTGGCTTAAACAAGATTTTGCTCCAATTTTAATATATTTAGCAAGGTAATTAGCGCTTTTTTCTTCATCAGCTTCTCTCTGTTGTTTTCGCTTGAGATCTTGATACCCCGATAATTGTTTAGGCGATTGCGTCATTTTAACTGACTTTGTTTTTTTTTTTTTTTTTTTTTTGATCTCCGATCGATAACTAGAAAAAATTAAAATAAAATCAAGATTTTTAACATTTCATAAATGACAATAATTCTGTAGGGTCATTTTAGAACTTTAAAATGTCGTTCGTTAAAAAGTCAAATGGTAAATCTCGAATGACGTAGGGTGTTTACATAAAAAATAAACCAAAAAAATTAGGCAAATTTTAAAAAATGCATACATGGCACTGGTGAAATTTGAACATTAAATTTAAAAAAAAAATGTTCTATGTATATCCATTAAGTATCTATTAAATTTCAATAAATTATTAATTATCTAAAGCTATTTTATTGATTATTATTGGAATAATAATCAATAAAATAGCTCACAAAATCCACAAAAAACAAACATATTTTTTTAATTTTCGCGTAATAAATCGCGTGTCGGGCGATAAAATAAGGTAATTAATTAAAAGAGTGTACTTACAATCAAAAACACTAAACTTCTGCTCTAATCTCTAATTAATGACACAAAAGGACCAAAAACTACGTGCGCAATCCAATCTCTGTTTTGCTATTATGCAATAAAATTAACGAAATTACCGGCGTGTGCGGACCTGTTAGATGAGGGTTTGTCTAGGATTGGTCGAAATTCAAAAGGCGACAATAGCGGCTACGAACATTGTTGCCGATACAAAACTTGCATAAAACATATCTTGTTTTTTGATAATGGGGTGTAAAAATTTTAAAGTTTTTGATAGCTGTTCCCATGTTTTTTTTTAATAAAATTTATCGGCAATCAAAAAATGGGATTTTTCTGAAAAAAAAGTCGACTTTTTTTGGGAAAAGTTCGGCGCCCCGCCTGATTCGGCGCCTGAAGCGGCCGCTCAGTTCGCCCTATAGTACTGAAAAGCCCCTGAACAAAACTTCCTTTAGAAACAAAGTTACGGAAATTCAAATAGCTAAATACTTAGTTAATAAAAACAAAAAAAAATTATTGTCATCAAAATTGTCACACAAAGATGTCAAAAATTTTTTTAGAAAAATAGTTGAAATATTTTGTTTGGCAACAAAAAATACTATTAAAATATCTATTTTGTTTAGAATGAAGATTTCCTGGTTCTTATTACAAAATTTAATATCTACAGATAATTATCGAAAATATTTTAAAAACAACTAAAGATAGCTAATATGTTTACATAATAAAAAATGTTTATTTATTGATTCTTCATTAAATGCATAAAAAAATATAGGATGTTCCATTTGAAAAAAGTGAGAAATGAAGCTTTGAAATTCGTAAAAATTGAATGATAACCACGAACACACTGGATATAACAGAAAGAAACCATTTAAGTCAAAGTAATCCTTCATTTTTCTAGAATCCGATTTTAACCTAATCTTGACATTAAATTAACATTTCTGATGTCAAGATAAAATTAAGTGATGTAGTGATTTTTTAATTTTTTTTGTAGAAAAAATATTGCAGTCAAACTGTGCTCTGTTGCAGAACCGTATAATTTATTTTTTGAAACCTCTAAAGTGATTTTCATCAATTACTATTAACCATTTAATTTAAACATACAATATCATCTCATATAAACAGTGATTTTAAATGTAACATTTTCTTATAAAGGTTCATTGGCTATTAATACTCTGATATGAACATTTGACTGGGGCTCAAAGGATTATTGTCACACTTGATATGGCAATATCAGCAGAATTTTCCGGCTATTACGTCTACTGATCTTGGTATTGACATAGAGGCTATTAAATTTAACTCTCCAATAAACATTCATTCGCTGTGTCAAATCAATTGTGTAAAATTTTCTATTTTTATCCTTTGAATTAAATAATAAATAGCGTAACTTTGTAACTTTTTGACATAAGAATGAAATATTTTCATAAAGTGTTATACATCATTTTAAAGGAAAAAAAAATCTTGTTAATTTAGCAAAAAAACAAAATGGCTGCCATAAGAAAAAAAGAAGTTGAGGATGGAATCTCAGAACCTAAACGTCGAAAATAAAAACTGAATTCAGGTATGTGTAGTTTTTAGCAAGTTGTCCTAATAATGTTTTTACAGATTTCAAAATCGGGAAAAGATAAAATCGTTCTAAAAGTGGCACTAAATTGGTAACTAAATGCCCTACAACGTTCCCCATTTAACCAATTTTCTATCTCTTATAGTTTCCAAGATACCCATACATGTACACCCAATTTGGGTCACACTGTATATATGTATACATATATTATTTTTAATTTGTTAATATATATATATAAATTTCATCCATATATATATATGAAATTTAAATTAACAAATTGTATTATTAGATTAGATATTAATGACGAAACCAGCTGTTATTTATGCATATTATTTGGAAAACAATGAATATACTCATACTCATATATTACTAAAATTAAATTGTTACATACATATTTATATTATACAAAAATTTATATGTTTACTATTGTAATTATATTAGGTACCTAATAACTATAATACTAAGAGTTTAACAATAAAAACTAACTGGATAAATATTCAAATAAAATATAGTTATGCACCATTTGCTCAAACTCATAACAAAACTTAATTATAAATATTATAAATATAACTATTACACAGAAATGTTCGAGAGTTTCTAGATTTTAATCTGGGAACAACAAAGTAAATTTGATTTAACAATGAGCTACAGTCGATTTTATAATTAACTAACTTATATAAAAAGACCACGGCCGCTACCACACGGCGGTCGGCTAAGGCTTTCATGTTAAAACGTGCAAGCATTATAACTTGACATGTTCCTCTTGCTGGATAAACACCATCGGTCTTTTACATTAAATATTTTAAAAATCTACGCTGAATTGACTCAATTTTATCAATCTCCGCATGATATACTAGATGCCATATAATTGAAGCGTACTCAAGCTTGGAGCGAACAAATGAGCAATATAAGAACTGCACCACCCTAACTTCATCAAAATTGCGACAATTTCTAATTATAAAACCCAGAGATCTGGATGCTGCTATAACTGTATTATAGATATGATTTTTAAAGTTGAAATTTTGGTCAAAAGTAACACCCAAATCTTTAATTTCAAGACACCTAGTCAAAGGAAATTTTGTATTTCATAATTATGCTTAATAAAATTTTTGTTTCTACAAAGACCTGAAAACACTTTGACACATTAAGAAAAAGTCTGTTATTCCGACACCAGTCATATATATTATTTAGTTCAGATTGAAGAGGATGGCAATCAGATATGGTTTCTATTTTTCTATAAATTTTTAAATCGTCTGCAAAAATCAGTTTAAGACATAAAATAGTCAGTGCAAGGTCATTGATAAACAACAAAAAAAGAAGCGGTCCCAAGTTTGCACCCTGTGGGACACCAGATCTTACGATGTATTGATTGGAGCGAAAACCATTGATTTCGACAAACTGCATTCGGTCTAGAAGGTACGAAGAAAATAATTTTAATACATTTTCAGAGCAACCCAGATACGAGGCATGTCCAGAAAATAAGTGTACTAAATTTTTATAGGTTATAAATTTTTTTATTTGAACAAAAAAAATATCTGTTTACATTAGTACATATCTAAACTGTTTTTCGACATAGTCACCATTCGTCTCAATGCAGGTGGTGTACCGGGGTATCAGTTTTTTGATGCCCTCCTCGAAGTAGTTTCTCGCCAATCCCTTCGTCCACTTCTCCACCTCCTCCTTCACCTCCTGGTCGGTTGAAAACTTTTTTCCACCCATGTGCAGCTTCAGGGAGGTAAAGAGGTAGTAATCTGACGGTGCTAGGTCAGGGGAATGCGCAGGATGGTCCAGGACATCCCATTTAAACGAGGCGAGCAGGTTTTTCGTGGCGTTAGCTGCGTGTGGTCTGGCATTGTCGTGCAGCAGGCAGACTCCCTTTGTCAGCATGCCTCTCCTCTTGTTCTGAATTGCCTTCCGTAATTTTCTTAGGGTCTGACAGTATCTTGCAGCGTTGATGGTCTCCCCTTGAGGCAAATATTCAATAAGAATTATGCCTTGACAGTCCCAAAACACGGATGCCATGATTTTCTTGGATGAAATTGTCGTTTTGAACTTTTTGGCAGAGGGTGAAGAGGTGTGACGCCATTGTTGAGACTGCCTTTTGGTTTCTGGTGTGTAGTGGGCAACCCAAGTTTCATCTCCAGTAACGATGGAGCGGAGAAATTCATCGCCATGCAGTGTGTAGCGTCTCAAAAACTCTTGCCCGGCCTCAACTCTATTCAATTTGTGTTGGTCTGTCAGCTGTTTTGGGACCCACCTCGCCGACAGTTTCCGATATCCGAGGGTTTCTGTGATGATTTCGTGTACCAGAGATCTCGAGATTTGTGGAAACATTGCAGAAAGTTCATCCACGGTCAATCTGCGATCGTCACGGATCGCATTTTCGATTTTTTCCAAAATTTCTTCAGTCACAATTGAAGGCCTTCCGCTCCTCTGATCATCATGCACAGATCTACGACCATTTTTAAACTCGCGACACCACTTGAACACACTTGTACGATTCATAGCTTTATCACCATATGCAGTTTGTACCTCATTACAAACCTCAACCGGAGTTAATCCCTTCCAAACGAGATAACGGATAACGCCGCGTATTTCACACTTGGCGGGAGATTGGATTGACATTTCTCACTAAACGTGTTGCTGCGTCTATAGTTCTCAACGTACTGACCTCGAAGCGGTCTTGTTGTGGAGAAGAGAAATCACGCTATGCGGCAGTGCAGCCAACATGTGGAAAAACAATTCCCTACCGCCGTGACAGGCTCAGTACACTTACTTTCTGGACATGCCTCGTATTAAAGTTTTATCAAAAAAATAGTGATATCTACTTGATCGAAAAAATTCCTTCTGAAAATCTATGTACAGAACATCCACTTGACTTCTGTTGTTTAGGGCTTGACATATGTATTCGGAAAGACAACATAAATTAGTGATACATGATCTTCGTTCCATAAAACCATGTTGATCGGGCGATATTAGTGTACTTACTTGTGCGTGTAATTGTTTGTATATGCAAATTTCAAAAAGCTTAGAAAAATTGCATAGAATTGATATCGGTCTATAGTTTCTAAGTTCTGACTTGTCGCCCTTTTTAAAAACTGGAATAACTCGCGCGATCTTCCAACAAGACGGAAACGAACCTGAATGGATAAGTTAAAAATGTGAGCTAATGGTTTCGCTAAAGGTGTAACGCAGTCTTTAACTAAAAAGCTTGCAATAGAATCGGTACCACATGTTAATCTGTTTTTGAGTTTTTTGGATGCTTCGATTATATATTTCTTGTTGATTTAATACAGAGCTTAGTAAGTAGCAACGAAGAAATAAAAAATCTAGTAAGGGAGCAGAAGACTGATGAGATCGCCGAAGAAAGAAGCTATTGGAGGATTTATTAAAAGTTAAAGAGGAAAACAAAGTCTTTTCACGGTCTTGAAGAGGGCAAGGACGAAATCTCCGACCTTGGTACTTGTTTGGATATTATTAACAGCAAATTAGGAGTTAAATGCCGATTTTCTGACGTAAGAAATTTCTTTCGTTTAGGTCAACCCTCAGCTCAAAAGCATCGAGCAGCTTCATTAGAGGTGGTGAACTACTTTTTGAAAAAACAGATTCTTAAGAATTCTAAGAAATTAAAGGGGACACAAATTTATATAAATCACGATCGCACCGATCAGGAATAAGCCGAACATAAACTTCTTTATAGACACTTAAAAATAGCGAAAGAAAACAACAAGGATGCATACATTAGGAATAAAGTGGTATTCATAAACGGACAAAGCAGGACCCCGGAAGACCTGAAAAAGGAAGAAGCTACACAGCTATCACGTTTTGAGTTTCAACGACCACCACCGTATCCGACTCCTAAACGAAAAACTTCTAGTAGCGATAGCAAGAATCCTAATCATCCCCTAAAAAGAAGTGGAAGTGTGAGTAGTAATAAATGTAATAAGGTGTCAGATAAAAATTAGATACTTACTTCTGATTGATTAAGAAATTTTTTTGGGTAGGTTTAGGGTAGATTTTTAAAGTATTTTAAGTATTCTAAATGCTTTAAGTGTTTAAGTATTTTGGTCTATTGTCGTATTTTTTTTTATTCTCACTAAGGTTTTCTATTGAAATGTTTCTTGTTGTTTCTCATACTAACATACGTTCCTTACATGCTAACTTTGCAAGTTTTAAGGATTATGTTTTTGATGTTGATTCGGACATTGTTGGGGTGACAGAAACTTGGTTGCACCCATGTATAGATAATTCAGATATTTGTGTTGAAGGCTACAATATTTCTAGATGTGATCGGCTGGGCAGACGTGGTGGAGTGGCCTTCTACATAAAATCTAATATTTCTTTTGAAATTGTGAGTACGTTATCACTTGATTTTATTGAGTGTATTTGGATTAGGATTAAGTCACGTAATGATAATGCTGTTATAGGAAATGTCTACAGACCTCCAAATTCCAATATAGACCAATTCTATTTGCATTTAGAGGATATTTTGGCTAACTTATATACTCTATCTGAGAACATTGTATGTACTGGTGATTTTAACATTGATTTTCTAAAATTTTTAGATAATACTAAACGCTTAGAGCCAATAATGGACACATTTGGCCTTACCCAAGTAATAAATGAACCAACTCATATAAACCCTGCTTCAGTATCCTTAATTGATTTAATATTTACAAACATTGAATGCATACAAGAGGCCGGAGTACACAATGTACATCTTTCTGATCATTTTCCCGTGTTTCTAAAATTTAAATTTCAAATTGAAGAGTAGCATCCAGTGGTATTTACTTTTCGTTTTTTAAATAAAATAAATCTTAATAATTTTCAATACGATCTCGAATCATTGCCATGGGCACATATTTATGAGTTGCGTGATATCAACGAAAAAGTGGAATTTTTCACTGCAACCATGCTAGCTCTTTTTGACAGACATGCACCTATAAAACCTTTAAACGCAATCGTAACTACAAATACGCTCCCTGGATAACTGAAAATATAAGGCTTCTTCAGAAATTACGAAATAGAGCGTTAGGTAACTTTAAAACTTCAAGACAACCAGCGGCCTATGATTATTATAAGCAGTTGCGCAATTTCACGACGGCAGCGATTCGTAATGAGAAAAAAGCCTTTTTACGAACAAAATTTAATTCCAATTTATCAAGTAGGGAAACCTGGGCAGAACTGAAAAAACTTAATGTTGTTAAAAATAGACAAAAGAACATTGCTTCAGAATTATGTGATGTAAACATAATTAATAATTTTTTTACCTCGAACTGTACTAATCCGTATCAAGCAAATCAGAATTTGCTGCAGTTTTGTGATAATAATTTAGTTAAAAATTTTGAACATGCTTTTCAATTGCAAGAAATAACCAAAATCGAGTTAATAAGAATTATTCTTTCCATAAAAAGTAAAGCTTATGGTTGTGATGGGCTTAATATTATATTAATTCAGATTTGTTGTCCATTTATTCTCCCCTTTGTGCTTCACATAATAAACGAATGTTTGAAAAATTCAGTATTTCCAAATATGTGGAAACACGCCTTAGTCACGCCTTTGGCCAAAATAGCTCAACCAAAGGAACTTAAAGATCTCCGATCAATAAGCATTCTTCCCGTTCTTTCCAAAATTCTCGAAAAAGTTGCAAATAATCAAGCTCGAGTATTTTTGAACAGTCATGAAATTTTGCCACTCAAACAATTAGGGTTTCCTCAAGGATATAGCTGTGCTACGGCTATGGCTGACGTGACAGATGACATTTTCCGAGCGAGAGATCAAGGGGAGTTTACTGCTTTAATTTTACTTGACTACACAAAGGCATTCGACTTAATTAATCATAGGATTTTATTATCAATTTTAAGTTATATAGGATTTTCAAGAGATGCAATAACATTTTTTAAATCATTTTTGGGTAATCGCAGCCAGCAGATCGTTTTGAATGGTATAAAATCTAACTCAGTACCTTTATCAGTAGGTGTTCCTCAGGGAAGTATCCTGGGGCCATTGTTGTACGCAATTTATACATGTCGATTTAAAGACCATTTAAAATTCGACGACAAAAAAGGACAACACCCAACTCTATCTTCACTTTCACCCAAATAATACAGAAATTGCCAATAGAAATATAAATTTGGATTTAAAAAGTATAATAGAAATCTCAAAGTGTCACGATCTAAAGATAAACCCTTCAAAATCATCCATTACTGTATTCGGAGGAGATAAAAATAATAGATTGAGAGTTAGCAACGAGCTTAACATACAAATTAACATCGTCACCATTCCATTAACTAACACGTCCAAATCATTGGGACTTGTTATTGTCGGTTTCATGAGCATGTCACAGAAAAGCTCCTAAAAGCCTATGGTGCTCTTAAACTTATTTATAATCAAAGAAAATTTTTAAATCAAAAATTAAAAAAACAACTATGTGACTCCTTAGTGCTATCCAACTTTAACCACTGTGATACAGTATATGGTCCATGTTTGGATCAGTTTGATTCTCGTAGAATTCAGAAAGTACAAAATGGGTGCCTTCGCCTTATTTTTGGGATACGCCGCAGAAATCGGATCTCTCATAAGCTTATAGATATCGGCTGGCTTACAGTGGCGAAGCGACTGAGCAGACAAGGTAGACACTGTCTACCCAAAATTATCCAGTTATTTCTCATTAATTTATTATGTAATTATTTCATGTAATTGTTGAATTCAAATTTAAAAAAAAAACACAGAATGTAGTCGCTCTCCTTAATATTATTATATAGTATCTAAACGGCTATAATATCTATCTATCTATAATATCTAAGGCGCGCCCCGCCTGATGCACCAATTAAAATAAAAATGCAGGGCTGACACCCAATTAATGTATATGAGCCCCAGGAAGACACATTGATATTTGTTTTCCGAAATTTGGAGCATCTAATCGAACCATATCGTATTCAGCCTATTACGTATGCAAAATTTACTCGCGGGAAAGACATTTGAGCTTTTGTCTATCGAAGTCGACCAGCTATTTTATTATGCTCTTGAGGGTTATTGTTTATGGACACGCTTGATCTGGTCGGCCGCAATACATCTTCAGTTTTGTTTTTTGATGAATCTGCATTTGGCATTTGGTGCGGGCGCGTGCTATTGTAATTTAATAATTCGTATTTTTATTTTTGGGTTTTTAGTGGATATTTTAGGGGTTATTTATGAACGACTGTTTGATATTGGCAATTGTATTTTAGTTGTGTTTTTATTTGTCTTTAATTAATTTTAAAATAATGGATATTATGGACTTATAAGTTACGGTTATACCTATGTTGTGGTTTTTTGTAAGTAGTATTTATTTTTTTCTTTTTTATATCACTACATATTTTTCTCTTTGAGTTAATATTCCATGCGCTTTCATTCTCTATTTCATTAAAGTGAATAATATTGAATACAAATTTTTTTCTAATTAACAATTTTTATTGTTTGTCTACCCGAAAGAAAAGTTCACGCTTCGCCACTGCTGGCTTAATATGTATAACCGCAAACTACACTTCATTTCGTTGGGCTACAAGGTAATAAAATTTAAATCTCCCCAATACTTGTATGATAGAGCAGATTTTAGAATTAACAACAATAATCGTAACTTACGCAATTTACATTTTCTTACTATTCATCGACACAGAAAAGAACTTTTTAAACGAAGCTTTTCATATAATTTGGCTTCCAGTATGAATTCCTTAAAGATTACATCATTTGATCTGGCCTATTCTACTTTTCAAAGAAAAACTAGAGACATTCTGTTTTTACGTCAGTAAATAAAGTTGGTCTTTTATTTTGATTTAGATTTTTTGTGTGATGTCGCTGAATGTGTTTTTGTATTTTTAAGTTTCAACTGTTATGATCTGTAATTTGAAATATTGGTACTGGTGGTGAAATTTTTTTAATGTTATATTTTTTACATTTTTTTAGAGAGCGCCTAAACAGTATTCTGGTCTGCGTACCAGAATACTGACGTAACACGGCCTTTTAGTTTTCATAGACATTGTGTATTTCTAAATTTTTATATTGTATTCTGTACTTGTTTATGAAAAGTAATAAATTTTGTTTATTATTATTATTATTATTATTATTATTATATCGGACTCTTGAACAGGATTAATTAAGACTGTGTTTTGATTATGCAGTAAAGTATGAGGAACAAAGTTGCTTTCATCTGAATCAATGAAAACGCTCTGGAAGAAATTAGCAAAAGCCCCGACTATTGACTTGGGATCCGAGAACTCATTAGTGCCATCTTTCACCACACCTGGTACTCTGGAGTCGCCCTTCTTCATCTGTTTGTATGTCCAAAACTAAGAACTGTCAGCGTGGATATTATTTTGTAATTGACGTAAATAATTTAAAAATGTACTATCAAGTAGTGTTGTAGAGATACTGCAAGAGGATTGAGATTCCTCGGTGAGCATATTAATGTTCCAAAAGTTGACAGAAAAGTAATACTTTGTGTTATGTTCGAGTTTTTGTCTGACTATAAGACGATTGAATTTGCAATTGCAGACGCCCATTGGCTTAGAGCAAATTTGACAGGTAATAAGCCACATTCCAAATCTGATTTTACACATAATAGACAAAAATGAATGAAAACTAAATAGAAAAAACCTACTTGCTTAATGCATAGATCGTTGCAATAAGCAAAAAAGTGCGACTAACTAAAGTTCCTACATTAATATAAATCAATCAATAAGTGAACGAGAATAAAACAAATCCGACCACTAACAAACACGACGATTATTTGGGTCAAGCGGAGCCACAAAGAAGAAAATGAGCCTTTACGTATATAAAAATCGTTTTCGTTATCGATCGCCACGAGCAACCGGCCTCTCTGCACAATACTTAAACGAGCTTTTGTCCTCGTTTAATTGGATAAAAATACACACATACCGTTTTGCCAGTGAGTTGCCTTTTATTTTGCTTATCCAATTTAAAGCCGTCTGCAGAAGAATTGAAGATTTAAATGTAAAAGGTCGCAGAATGGATATACGTGTATGAAAGCGGGCTGAGCCATTTGCGTTACGTGAATACGAGATCGGAATAAAATTATTCGTTTATGGAATATGAGTCTATATGAAATAGCCCCTGAATAATAATCATAATTAATAAGCTGCATGTGTAATTGCAAAGAACTCAAAAAATTGGTTTTAACGTGTTTATTAATTTTGGCTACACTTTTAACAATATAACTTTAACAATACAAAGCTACAACTTATTACAATCAAATATAATTTATCGGACAAACCTCGCGATACTTAAAAGACAGAATTAGAGAACACAAAAATTACCAATATATGACATAGTTTCGACTTTGAAAGTGTACCGATTCTCGACCAACAAACAAACTACAAAAAAAGAATTATTTCAGAAATGATTCACATTAAAAAAAAATTCTGTTAATAAGAGGACCGATATTACCTTACTTTTGCCTATTTTAATATACTAGACCAACTAAAACAAATATCGACGTTGCGAAAACTCCTCTATGCAGCTATCTATATAAGACAACAACTATCTATTGATAAGAAGTGTGAATTTTTATTTTAAGTTGCGGATTCTTTTACATAAATTTGTATATACAGGGTGAAACAAAAAAAAAAAGATATGACGTTATCAGTCATTATAAGAGCGTAGCTCTTATGGTGGGACGCTTCTTTTTTGGAGTTTTCGCACGACCTCGGGACTCGGCGGACAAAAGTGCCTATAATTTTTGTTCTAATTAAGGTAGAAAAGTGATTTTTACCTTTTCATAATCTAGATATATGAGGCTACAACTCTATCAACTACAATTTTTCATTTGTTTTTTTAGTTGGGAAGGGAAAGCTTTAGAACTCAAAAATTTTTTTTGTTCGATTTTTTCCGCGTGCTTCGATACAGGTCGCAACGGTTGTTTGAATTTTATGAAATTTAACGGGTCGATTAGATCTCATCTCTAGATGGACTGTATACTTTTTGGTAATTCTCAGCACACGGGAAGTATTTTTTTTAACGCTCAAAGTTTTAAACATTTGTGATATTCTAGCCCCTCTGACGGTTTAACGGTATCTTTTCGGAAATAGTGACTCACAGAAGATGTGTGCGCCTCATCGAGAGCTACAATTTTTATTTAGGACTTTTTTTGAAAAAAATTTTTTTTTTAGGAGAAAAATCAAAAAAACCCAAAAAAATTGTTTTTTTTAACTTTTTTCTCTGTAAAATTTTTATGGTACAAAATTTTAAAAAATGTCATTTGGATTAATTAAACCTGCGTCCTTTCCGAATAAAACGGTGTATTAAGTTTAACGCTATCGTTTATACAGGGTGAGCAGTGTTCATTTGAAAATACCCTTTTTTACGCTTTTTTTTTTCAAATATTAATAACTTTTTAGTGGAGGCACTTAGAGGTTTCATTCAATTGGAGCATTTAAAGAACCTTTTAAAACCAATTTTTTGACACACTACAATCACTACAATCATCTACGTAAAGCAGTTTTTGCTCTACACTATTTTTTGACTTTGACGCCTAATACCGCAATGGCTATGCCACCTACGAAGACCATTTTTGCCCTCAAACACGCGGAATTTATCTGGCTATAATCCACTAAATACCGTTTTGTTTCGAATATTACCATTTTCCAAGAAAATGCAATTTTCCATGAAAGGTCACAAAATATGGGTCAGCTGAATATTGGTACCCCACCGGGCCCGATGATCAGGGTATAAAAACTAATGTGGTCTAGCACCCAACAAGTGCGCGTCTCCATGACAGCGAAACCGGCGATTTTCGCCCGTTTCCACTTAAAATAAGACCCTTTTTCTAATCGAAATTTAACTACTAAAACCAATTGGAATCGGTCCAGAATTAATGTTAAACTGTTCCTAAGGCTTTATACTATTTTTCCATATACAAATCATAAGGTGAAAACCTTTTTTTATACTCGAAATCATCGTCTGAAAATGGTCGATTTTGACGTCTATGTGCGATTTTAATGCCGAGTTTTACGGCGGTTTTGACAGCATGACGTCGACGTGGATGAATTGGCTCGGACTTGCTTCCTAATTTCATTGATAAAATGCTTAAAATAGCTCAAAACTTCCTGAAATTGGTACGGAATTATTCAAGAGACTCTGGAGAATCCGAATATGTGCATATCTTTTACCAAATCGGGTTCTTTTAGCCGTGATAATTCGGCAACGTTTGACGTTTTAGCATTTTCCGTGTAATATTATAATATTCATCCGACACAGTGTCTATGCAAGGCATTTTGCTAGACAAAAATTACAACACAGTGGGTCCTAATGATAAAAAAAAAACTAATCGGGATTTAATGGGTATTATTATTTTATGTGGTAATTTTTTTTTTTACTTTTTTGGTATTTGCCCAATTTGAATGAAATTTGGTATTTGGGTTTGGTTTAGGGTATTATTATAAATTTTTTACAAATTTTTAAAATATTGGGTTTTACGGTCACGTAGGACTACCAAAACTTTTTTCCTATGGGTCCGATTTGATTGAAATTTGGTATTTGTGGTTTATTTAGGAAATAATTATTGATTATTAACAAATTTTTAAAATATTGAATTTTGGGGTCACGTGCCTATCAAAACTTTTTTTCTATGGGTCCGATTTGATTGAAGTTTGGTATTCGGGGTTCATTTAGGAAATAATTATTAATTTTTAGCAAATTTTTTAAGTATTGGCTTTTAAAGTCACGTGACAATTAAAACTTTATTTCTATGGGTCTGATTTCAGTAAAACTGCAGTCATATTATATATTAAAGCATACTTAATTTCGAGCGGAGCTCTTATCACATCATGATTCATGATACCCCAAAAACCGTGTCTCAAAGCTTGTAAGACATATAACGCGGTGAGTAGCGTTGTCGCAGCAACTGCTCAACAATTTTCAATGGTTATTTCGACTTGAATTGTATTTAAAAAACTTTCTACTGAACAAAATTAAGAAAAATTTCTACTGGTCTCAACTGATCAAAGTACGAGCGAAGCTCGTACTTGTTTTTTTAAATGGAATGCTATATTTTTTATTGCATTTATGAAATATAGGCGAAATTTCAAGCAAGTTTCGTATAACACACCTTATCTCAAAACTTAACTGTTTCCGAAATATTTACATTTAAATAACAAGAAAACAAATAAGTACGTCTATTTACAAATTAAGGTAAAATTGAGGATAAAAATAATGTTATAAACACTGCCAATTGTTTCTATTTCCATGGTTGCACTTGTAAAGGATCTCCATTTTCGAATGTCACTGTCAGTTCCAAAAATTAATAGTTTTTATCAGAATAAATTATGGCTAATTTAACGGAAACCCAACGAATTGAAATTTTGATGATGCTAGGGTACGGGGATCGAGTGCGCACGCAAAAAGAAGTGAACTAAGTCAACTGTTTAATGCCAAATACCCAAACCAGCCTATTTCTCAGTCAACAGTTAGTAGAATAGAGCACAAATTCATAAGTTCAGGTCATGTTAGGATTTTGCCAAGATCAGGTCGTCCAAAAATTTCTGAAGAAACAAAATTAAACGTTCTGCTCTCCGTCAAAGAAAACCCAAACAATGCAACTTCACAAATTTCAGTTGATAATAATATAGCCGGAACGTCAGTAAGACGCATCTTAAAAGCAAATGAATACCACCCCCTTATAAAATTAGACTAATACACGAATTAAATGAGGACGGTCCTGATCGAAGAAACCAATTTTGTGAGCAAATGATGAACATTTGCAATAATAACCGTCAGTTTGTGTTACGAGTTTTGTTTTCGGATAAAGCAATTTTTTGTTTAAACGGTGTCGTAAATCGGCAAAATTGTCGGTCCCGTAAAACGGGGTGAGATTGATTTTGGGGGGCTAGTTTGATACCTACTTCCCTAGCGCGTATCATTACCGTTACAACTTCCCCCACTTATTTCTAAGCGTTCCGCCGGAAGAATTTGTTAGTACGTAAACTAACCCACGCGAGGTCACGTCCGCCATACCTAATAAGTAATAAATATCTTGTGTTTGGCCATTTTTATTGAAGTCACTTTTCTGATGTAAAATTGTGTACTGTATAACTTCGAGTACCCAAAGGTGAGTATTGCAACTGTATTAATTTTGTGCTAATTGCATGATAGGATCATTATTTCTACACGTAAAATCATAGATATTTCTTTCATAGATTTTAAGGTTATTTTGAAATTCGGCGATACGCGTCGTGGGGCGACATTGATAGGTATCAAACTCGCCCCGCTTTTAAAAAACTTTATCCATTGACCGGACTAACGATCATTTATTGGTCTTTTCAGATGGTTCGAAAGTACGAGCGCAAGCCAGGCACCCGGAACTATAGAAATTATACCAATGAACAATTAAATGAAGACATTGGAGAAATATGTAACGATGAGCTTTCTATAAAAAAGGCCTCAGAGCGATATAAAATACCATATGGGACTCTATACAATAGGTATCATGGCAAACACATAAAAAGTACTGGCGGCCAGCCTGTTTTCACAATGCTTGAAGAAAGAGCTATACTTAATTCAGCTCTAAAATGCGCAGATTGGGGCTTTCCCCTTGATCTCTTAGAAATAAGGATGCTTACAAAAAAGTATCTTGATGGAAGGGGAAAAAAGGTATACCAATTTTATAAATAATCTTCCTGGAAAAGATTGGGCTGTAAGTTTATTGGAACGCCATAAAGATCAAGTATCGCAACGTGTCGCCGGAAATATAAAAAAAGCCCGAGCGAAAGTTTCCAGAGAAACACTGTCAACTTATTTTGTTAATTTGGAAGAAACTTTAAACAATGTTCCTCCCAGTAATATATTCAATTTTGATGAAACAAATGTTGGTGACGACCCCGGAAGTAAGAAGCTTATTTATAGAAGAGGAGTCAAATATCCCGAAAATGTCATCAATTATTCAAAGGGCTGCACATCTATAATGATTTGTGGATCTGCTGATGGAACTCTTCTTCCACCGTACGTTATATATAAAAGTGAACATCTGTATAATACCTGGAAGGAAGGAGGAGTAAGCGGATATCCGTGCTGCACCAAAGCATGTTGCTCGCAAGGCTGTCGGTTTAACAGAACTTCATACGGTAACATTCGAAGATTGGTTTTCCTCGTCATTTCTTCCATATGCCAAACGTTTGGAGGGCAGGAAAGTGCTTATTGGCGACATCTTGGCATCCCATTTCAATGATCGTGTTCTAACCAAGTGTGAGGAAAACAATATAACATTCGTCTGCTTAGTACCAAATTCTACGCATATTTGCCAACCTCTCGATGTGGCATTTTTCAAACCATTCAAGGTAGCGTGGCGAAATGTTTTAGCAGCCTATAAACTTAAAAATCATAATTCTACCGGAATTGCCAAAGAGGTTTTTCCGTCTTTATTAAAATCTGCAATAGAAAAAATGGACATGGTTAAGTCTCCGAGTAAAGACAAACCTGGAGGTCAAGAAGCTGGTGTAAAAAGGAATGTTATAAACGGTTTTTATGCCACTGGTATATTTCCTAAGAACCGTTATAAAGTTTTGGACAAAATTCCAGATTTAGATCATAATCCAGATCAAGAAATCAACGATACACTAGGTGAGCTATTGCGAGAAAAAAGGTATGGAACTAATGATAATACGGAAAGGATTAGACAAAAAAGACAAAGACTCAATGTTATACCGGGAAAAAATGTAAGCACGAGAGCCTCAGAAGAAACAAGCGACAGTGAAGATAAAGAGAGGGAAGAGGTTGTTGATAAAAGTTTACAGGAAATAGAGTATATACAACCTGATAAAGATTTGTTGAAGCCCAAAACATTCGTTCTTGTCAAGTTTTTTGCTGGGAAAAGAAAGTCAACGTGCTTCAAATATGTCTGTAAGATTTTAACGCAATTTTCAGATACTGAAGTCAATGTAGTTGGTTTTAAGTCTACAAATCTCGAACGATCTAAATTTAAGTTAGTGAAAAATGATCTTAGTACAATCCCCAACGCTGATATAATAGCAGTTATATCATACCCTGTTAGGCTTGATGGCAACGAATATGAAAATCCCGCTACAGTGGATGTTAAAGAGCTGTAATTTTTATTTTAAGTTACCTAGTAAATTACTATTTTGTTAACATTATTTTATAAAAATAAATTACCTATACGAACTTACTTATTAAAATATTGTTATGTTCATTTGTTTTTTATAACTAACTATAAGATAACTATAAGAACCTATTACTAATTTTGTTTGGTTTTCATGCTTTTAAATAAATAAATATCATTTAAATAAAAATTGTTGCGATGGTATCAATCCTTACCCCATATATCAATTTCGCCCCATCGATAAGACGTTTCATACAGAAAAATCTAGTGAGCCAAATCGAAAACGGGGCGAGATTGACTTATTCCGTTCGAAGACACTTAGTCTAACGCAATTTCAAAGGGGGTATCAAACTCGCCCCATTCCGTGGGTGGGATTGATACGACTTAGTATAATTATTTTTGTTGAATTGGAAAATTTTTATCCCAAAAAATATTTGTAGAACTATCAATTTCGCCCCGTTTTACGGTTCTGGTCAGTGTCAAATTCACACTGGGCAACTGAGGCTCATACACAGTACCGGAAATCTATTAATGTTTGGGCTGGTATCGTGGAAAATAAAGTAATAGGGCCATACTTATTCGAAGAAAACTTAACAAGACAACGCTATTTGAATTTTCTTCAAGAAGATCTTATCCCTGCTTTGGCTGCCCTATACCCAGACGAACAAGACCAGACAGTGTTCCCAGGAAGATGGATAGGACGAAGAGGGCCAATAGAGTGGCCGGCCAGGTCACCAGACCTAAATCCTTGCGACTATTTTCTATGGAGGTACCTGAAAAGTAAAGTTTATATTGAGAAGCCAAACAACGTAGAAGATTTGAAAAATAGAATTAGATATGAAATTAGACGTATATCACCCGAAATAATTGATAGTGTTTTACATGAGTTTGCAAACCGTCTTGTCTTCTGCCAAGAAGTAAATGGGGATCAGTTTGAACACTTGATACATTAATAAGAGTTTTCACAGTTTATAACATTTAATCCTCCATTTTATCTTAATTTGTAAATAGACGTACTTACTTTCTTTCTTGTTATTTAAATGTAAATATTTCGGAAACAGTTGAGTTTTGAGATAAGGTGTGTTATACGAAACTTGCTTGGAATTTCGCCTGTATTTCATAAATGCAATAAAAAAATATAGCATTCCATTTAAAAAAATGACCGATGACGTAATTTTTTGTTGTTCCACCCTGTATCCAAAAATTTATGTGAAATAATGCGCAACTCAAAATAAAAATTGACGGGTTCGAGCGTTTTCTCAAAAAATCATGTCTCTAATTTTTATCGAATTTATGCGGAACTTTAGGCGATCAATGTGTATCCATGTATTGTCTAATGTCACGTACCTAAAGCTTTCTGTATAAATGTTCATTTTAATTATTTTTTTTGACTTATTCCAAGTCAAACATATTGAATTGTAAGTATTTTTGTTTTCTCTTGTTTGTATCATAAGTGTGTGTCTAACGTTGGTTGTATTAATATTAGGAAAATCAGTTTTATTTATTTTAATTTCAATTATAATTAACTGTTAACTGTACAAACACTTTTTTTTATTATCTTAATTATTATTATTGTATTTTTACGCGTGAAGATGCAAATATATTTTGCAAAACGTCGTAAATAGGCTTGGACTTTATTTTATTGATCTCTAGACCCAACAAAATTCCAAACGATATAATTTAAATATCATCACGTTCGTAGGATAATTAAGTAAAATTTCAGTTTTAATCGTTCATTTATTAGATGTTTTTATATTATAGGTGATAGCGAAACCATGGGTATTGTCGCCGGACACAAACACGGGGGACCTGACCAAATTGTGCAACCATAAGCGGAAAATTATGGCTATGGCTTCTTCGTTAGCGTGTAAACCACCCGACCTCGAGGACAAAATGAGGAAAGGTAGGATTACTCTAATCTCTTTAATCTGAGTGTGTATTTATTTGATCGGGCATTTTTATAACGGTTCCAGTGTAAAATCGTAAGGGTGGCGCTTCAAGCGGTATTTTTTGTTGAAAATAGGATCAGAGAAGATTAATGTTTCAACGCTGTAATTTTGCTTATAAAAAAATATTTAAATGAAGAAACATCTGAAATTGTAACTAATGTAAGACTGTATCAGGTAAATATCTTTTTCAAGCTTAAGTGTATCTTATTTACTGATTGTATTAAAATATGCACTTAAATTTAGGATGGGGTATATTGAAATTATCAATTAATTTAAGATGGGCAAAAAAGTAAACTGTAATTATATCGTCTTTACTATTAGAGATAGAACCTTACGATTTTCACGAATGAGTCCTGGATAAATTAGAAAAAAAGTAAAAGTGCTATAATTAAATAAAGGTGCTATTTTTAGTTTAGTAGCGTAGTTGAAAAAAAAAGTTAATTTTTACGGAAATATAACCCAAACTCAAAAATCTACAATAGTCATGAAAAAAAAAAGAAAACATACTCACTGACATAAGATGTAAATTCTCGACTTTAGTATCACCCAACCATTATTCAGCAGGTGTACATTCATGAGGATATTTATGGAAATATTATATACCGTACGTCAACGGTTTAATAGCCTTTCGATACCAGACTTAAAACGAGATGTCTTAAAAGTCGCCAAATTTGAGGATATAAATAATTTATAGCCTCCAATTTGTCTAATTTTACACGTATGAGTAATATGTATCTCGAGTTTCGTGGGCATATAAACCGCTTCATATTTATGCTAAACACTGAGATGAAAGACTAATATATTCTAATACGTTAACATATTAATAAGGGTATTTATAATTAATAGAAGCGTGTGTGTTATTATTGTTTTGCTTGCCTATCAAGAGGTTTTATAAATTAGTAACTGTAATGATCTTGTTTGACTTTAATATTAAGGGTATAAGATACGAGTAGTTTTTCATAAAAGTTATAAAAATTACATATTTGTTGAAATACGAATCTTTAAATGATATACAGTTCTCTTAGTCCTCCGACCTTTTCATGGATCGTGTCTTAAACATTTTTAATAAGGGAAATTAAAGCTAAAAAAAAATCATGGATTACTCTTGGTCTAAAAATATCGTCAATAAATCTAAGATGTCTGCATACTTTAAGAACATTGCCAACTAATCCATGTTTCTACCATTAATATAATGTGTACAGTGACCGCCTAAAGTTCCGCATAAATTCGATAAAAATTAGAGACATGATTTTTTGAGAAAACGTTCGTACATGTCGATTTTTATTTTAAGTTGCACATTATTTCACGTAAATTTTTGTATACAGGGTGGAACCAAAAAAAAGATATGACGTCATCGGTCATTTTTTTAAATGGAATGCTATATTTTTTATTGCATTTATGAAATATAGGCGAAATTCCACGCAAGTTTCGTATAACACACCTTATCTGGAGTTTTGAAACTCAACTGTTTCCGAAATATTTACATTTAAATAACAAGAAAACAAATAAGTACATCTATTTACAAATTAAGGTAAAATCGAGGATAAAAATAATGTTATAAGCACTGCCAATTGTTTTTATTTCCATGGTTGCACTTGTAAAGAATCTCCATTTTCGAATTGACTCTCAGTATTTATCGGAATAAATTATGGCTAATTTAACGGAAACCCAACGAATTGAAATTTTGATGATGCTAGGGTACGGGGATCGAGTGCGCACGTAGAAAGAAGTGAGTGAACTGATAAATGCCAAATACCCAAACCATCCTGTTTTTCAGTCAACAGTTAGTAGAATAAAGCACAAATTCATATAACTTCAGGTCATGTTAGGGATTTGCCAAGATCAGGTCGTCGAAAAATTTCTGAAGAAACAAAATTAAACGTTCTGCTCTACGTCGAAGAAAATCCAAATAATGCAACATTTTCACAAATTTCAGTTGATAATAATATAGCCGAAACGTCATTAAGACGCATCTTAAAAGCAAGTGAATACCACCCTTATAAAATTAGACTAATACACGAATTAAATGAGGACGATCCTGATCGAAGAAACTAATTTTGCGAGCAAATGATAAACATTTGCAATAATAACCGTCAGTTTGTGTTACGAGTTTTGTTTTCGGATGAAGCAACCTTTTGTTTAAACGGTGTCGTAAATCGGCAAAATTGTCGGTACTGG
The DNA here is from genome assembly GCF_022605725.1 of Anthonomus grandis grandis. Classification (NCBI taxonomy): domain Eukaryota; kingdom Metazoa; phylum Arthropoda; class Insecta; order Coleoptera; family Curculionidae; genus Anthonomus; species Anthonomus grandis. The sequence continues at coordinate 21,647,913 of NC_065560.1, forward strand.
TCAGTGTCAAATCCACACTGGCAACTAAGGCTCATACACAGTACCGTAAATCTATTAATGTTTGGGCTGGTATCGTGGAAAATAAAGTAATAGGGCCATACTTCAACGCTATTTGAATTTTCTTCTCAAAGAAAAAAGAAAATCTTATCCCTGCTTTGGCTGCCCTATACCTAGACGAACAAGACCCTGCTGTCCCGACATAATTAGTGGTTTCAGCAAGACGGCGCACCGCCACAAGAGGGCCAATAGAGTGGCCGGCCAGGTCACCAGACCTAAATCCCTGCGACTATTTTCTATGGGGGTACCTGAAAAGTAAAGTTTATATTGAGAAGCCAAACAACGTAGAAGATTTGAAAAATAGAATTAGATATGAAATTAGACGTATATCACCCGAAGTAATTGATAGTATTTTACATGAGTTTGCAAATCGTCTTGCTTTCTGCCAAGAAGTAAATGGGGATCAGTTTGAACACTTGATACATTAATAAGAGTTATCACTGTTTATAACATTTTATCCTCCATTTTATTTTAATTTGTAAGTAGACGTACGTATTTGTTTTCTTGTTATTTTAATGTAAATATTTCGGAAACAGTTGAGTTTTGAGATAAGGTGTGTTATACGAAACTTGCGTGGAATTTCGCCTATATTTCACAAATGCAATAAAAAATATAGCATTCCATTTAAAAAAATGACCGATGACGTCATATCTTTATTTTTGTTCCACCCTGTACACAAAAATTTATGTGAAATAATGCGCAACTTAAAACAAAAATCGACGGGTCTGAGCGTTTTCTCAAAAAATCATGTCTCTAATTTTTATTAGACTATTCAAAAGTTTTCGACACTTTGGACCATTCACTTCTTTGCGCCAAACTTCACTATTACGGGTTTAGGGATGAGTCTGTAAACATTATTTTTTCTTTTCTGAGTGATCGATCCCAAACAGTTTCGTACAACACACGTTGCTCTGAAACTATAAAAATTCAATCTGGTGTGTGCCCCAAGGATCAATTCTGTCTCCGCTACTTTTTATATTATACAGGGTGTTTAAAAATTCACTACATATATTTTAAGGACGTATTCCTGAGGTCAAAAATAAGACTTTTTTTTCCTATAAACATGGGTCCTAAAATGCACCCCCTTCAAGCTACAGCCATAGCAAGAAGTGTAAAAAAATCGATTTTTTAAAACTGTGTCTACAGTTTTGCATCAAATTTAACGAAATTTGGAATACCCCCGTTATTTTAGGCGGTCTATTTACTCTTTATCTTGGAAAAGGCGTAAAACTAATTTTAAGGGGTAAACTGAGGGGGTGCACACTTTTGACGGCCAAAATTTTATGTACGCATACATTTTTTTAAAAATTAAGCTACAACAGAATATGGGCCATACAAAAATCTAAATTTTATGTCTCTTGCATTTTTTTGATAATACGAATAGTTTTTGAGAAAATCACCGATTAATAAAAGGCTACCAATAACGTAATAATTAAAATTTAAACAGATAATATTAAGTAGTAGGCTGTGACTATTTGTTTTAGGACATTTTTTAAGCGGCACGACATTTAACAATAAATAGGTAGACTGGTTTTGCTATTGTTGAAACTTTGTTATTGAGGTTTTTTCAATAAATTGATGAACAATTATTTACATTAAAGAATGACGGGATAAAAATACAAAAATTGGTTAAAAAATTATTTAATATTTATTAACATAATAATTAATTATTTTTTAAATAAACAATAAGCTTCTGAGAAACAAATATTTTTTTTTAATAAAAAGTACTCGAAATGCGCCCCCCCGCTGCAATACAAGCCTCCATTCGTCTTCTCATAGATTGTCTTACTCGCTCTAAAATTCCGGGAGTATTTCTTATTGTTTCAAAGGCATCAATAATTCTTTGCCTTAGGACCTCGAGCGAAGGCACTTGACCAGGATTATAGACGAGGCTTTTTACATATCCCCAGAAAAAAAAATCCAGAGGATTGCAGTCCGAGGAGCGTGGAGGCCATGGTATTGGGCCTGCTCTACCAATCCACCTCTCAGAAAACACAAAGTTCAGATAGTCACGCACTGTTATACGAAAATGAGGGGGGCACCGTCATGCATAAACCACATGTTCGCTCGCACATTTAAAGGTACATTGTCTAGTAAACCATTTAAATGGTGCTGTAGAAAGTCTAAATAAGTGTCGCCAACTAAAATTCTAGGAAAAAAGAAAGGACCAATTAACTCATCTCCCACTAAACCTGGCCATACATTAAGGCTAAAGTGCTCCTGGTGATGAGATTGCCTAATTTCGTGCAGATTCTCTGCTGCCCAAACATGCACATTGTGAAAATTCACCACCCCTTCCCGCCAAAAATGAGCTTCGTCTGTGAATAGAATACTTGATAAAAAATTATTATCTCTCGCTCATCTCTGAAGTAACCACTTTGCAAACTGTAAGCGCCTTGGGAAATCTTGAGGTAGCAAAGCTTGAACTCTTTGAATTTGGTATGGATACAAGCTATTTTCGTGCAAAACCCGCCAGACAGTTGCATGAGAAACATCCAAATTCCGAGCTATTTGTCGGGTGCTTAGGCCAGGATCGTCGTCGATGGCATTCAAAATTTGCTTCTCTGTCACTGGGTTTCATGCTTGTTGCGGTCTGCCTGCATTGTTCCTGGGGGTCCGAAAACTACCGTATTCCCTAAGATGCCGATGTGACTCTGAAAATGTTCGTACATTCGGGAGTCGGCGATTAGGAAACCTTAACTGTTACAATCTTTGAGCTTCATACGCGTTACCATCAGCAAGACCATAAACAAAATGGATGTCTGCAAGATGTTCATTCGAATAACGTTCATTTTCCATTTTAGCAATATTAGCGTTTAGAAATAAAACATGGGAATAAAAACTACACTTTAAATCTAAAACGGGAAGTAAACTACTGGAATTAAACTAAGTCAACAATGACAGTAAATTTATTTTACACCAAATGTCAAGCAAGTAAAAAAAATTCTAAAACAAATACTCACAGCCCACTACTAAAACCTCAAAAATAAAAATGTCAACAATTGCGAAACACAGCCTACTTCCTAAATTTTTTCTTTGATTTTTAATTTACGATATTGCTATCCTTTTAATCACCGGCGATTTTCTCAAAAACTCATAGTCGTATGAAAAAAATGCAAGAGACCAAAAATTTAAATTTTTGTATGGTCTATTTTTTGGTGTAGCTTAATTTAAAAAAAAATGTATGTACACATAAAATTTCAAAAGTGTGCATCCCCTCAGTTTACCCCTTAAAATTAGTTTTACGCCTTTTCTAAGATAAAGAGTAAATAGACCGCCTAAAATAACGGGGGTATTCCAAATTTCGTTAAATTTGATGCAAAACTGTAGACACAGTTTTAAAAAATCGATTTTTTTTACACTTCTTGCGATGGCTGTAGCTTGAAGGGGGTGCATTTTAGGACCCATGTTTATAGGAAAAAAAGTCTTATTTTGACCTCAGGAATACACCCTTAAAATATATGTAGTGAATTTTGAAACACCCTGTATACTGTTGATATTCGTCAATCCATTAGTTACTGCACAGTCACTGCTTTCGCGACACACAGCTTCTATACAATTTTGACACATCTAACTATGTCGATGCGGCGCAGAAGGTCACTCTGAACTTGGAAACTATTAGAACATTATCTTATCAGCATAATCTGCAACTTAATTCAAGCAAGTCAAAACTTGTATGTATTGCCAATAATAAAAACAGCAATATTATTAAGAAAAACGTTAATATTGTGTTAGATGGCTCAAAATTCACCTATGCTACTTCAGCTAAAAATCTTGGATTAATCCTCGATCAAAATTTACGTTACAGCGAGCACGTTAAGCATTTAAATAAAAAATCTTTCCTTTCTCTTAAATTAATATACAGCCAAAGACATTCGCTTAATTTTAGATTTAACCCATTTACGCCTACCGTCCTTTTTTCAAAAAGAAGGATTTCAAAAAGAAACCTGTATTTTTCTGATTCAGCTGACGGTTTGAAGATCGCCAGTGTCACATTATATTTAGTTAACATCTTAAACAAGGTCAATCGCGATCGTTAGGATTTTGGTAATTTTTGGATCGATAGTGACGAATAAAACACGCTGTGTTTCTAGTGATTTTGCAATGAGTGACTCAAGGTAAGATATGTTAAAACTCGTTTATTTTTTCGTTCTTGTTTTGATTGTTTTTACCAAATAACATAAAATACTGACCTTTTTATATATTTGTGGTTATGTTTCACACTTCTTGATCAATCCAGGAGCGTTCAATTAAACGAGTCCTTTTAAAAGGACGGTAGGATTATATACTACTATGTGGTTTTTTACAGGTATTGGAAAAAGCCACTAACCATGGCAGAACTCTTAGAGGAATTGGAGAATCACTCTACGTCTGACATTCCTACAGGCATTACAATTTTTCCACTCGAAAATGCCAACGAAAACTGCGATACCGATGAAGATTCTGGGGCTGACGACGATGTAGTACCAAATAATTTACCCGGAGTGTAACTAAGGGCCCCGGCGGAAATTGAATTTGACGTAGAAGGTGAAGACGACTGGGACAGTGATGACGATCTACCACTGTCCACTTTTGTTGAAAGGCGACCTAAACACATAAAGACGTTTCACTATACTCTCAACAAAGATTTAGAGTCTACGTTTATGCAATGGCAATCAGTTCAAACTGCACAAAAATATTTTCAAGCTGTTCTTTGATGAGAACTTGGTAGGAGAAATTGTCAATTTTACAAATATTTATGCTCAGCAAAAAAACCGCCCCGGTAACGTTACTGCAGACGAGATGTACTGCTTCATAGGGGTGTTACTTGTCAGTGGATATACAACTGTTCCAAGGCGACATATGTATTGGCAAAATTGCAACGATACCCAGAATAAACTTATATTAGCCACTATTTCCAGAGATAGATTTCAATTCATAATGAGTAATCTTCATTGCAGTGATAATACTTCCCTTGATAAAAAAGACAAGTACTCTAAACTGCGTCCTCTTTTCCAGAGCCTAAATAAAAAATTTTTTGATTATACCCTAGTTAAAGAGAATCACAGCCTTGATAAGGCCATGATACCGTATTTTGGGAGACATAGCGGTAAACAATTTATTCGAGGCAAGCCTATAAGGTGGGGGTATAAATTTTGGGTAGGTACCCTACGCCTTGAATACATTGTTTATTTTGATCCCTACCAAGGTGCGTCGACAACAATTCCGGACAAATATAAACACCTGTGTTTGGGAGCGTCAGTAACTCTCCAATATGCAGATGTTTTACAGAAAATGCTTAACCAGCCTTTTCACAAATTTTTTGACAATTTTTTCACATCTTTGTCACTTCTAAAGGAGCTAAAATTAAGGAACATCAAGACAACTGGTACTATACGTGAAAACCGGATCCCACAATCTCCATTTAGCCAAGCGGCAGTTATGAAGAAAAAGACTCGAGGTACATTTGAATGGGGTGTTGCCGATAATGAAATCGCATTATGCAAATGGAATGACAACAGCGTTGTTATTTTAGCCACCAATGCATGTTCAGTTTTGCCAGTAAATAAGGTCAAACGATTTTCACAGGCTGAAAAAAGCATGTTTATATAGATCAGCCTCAATTGATCAAGGCATACAACGAAAATATGGGAGGTGTAGACCGTAGTGACCAAAACATAAGCCAATATAGAGTTTCAGTACGAGGTAAAAAGTGGTATTTTCCGTTATTTTCCCACTGTGTAGACATGGCCTCACAAAACTCGTGGCAACTCCATAGGAATAATGGTGGTACTCTTGACCAACTTCAGTTTAGAAGGGACCTAGGGACACAGCTGCTCGAAACGTACAGGCTAACAACTAAGAGAGGATCTTCGAAATTGCCAAGAACTGCATTCCAATTCTCACGTTACGATAAACTAGATCATTTAGTTACATATCACGAGAGTCAGCGGAAATGTACTGTGTGTCACAAAAAAGCAAATTTTGTGTGCCAAAAATGTGTTTTCACCCAAAAAACTGTTTTGTGGACTATCATACAAATTAGTTTTTAAGTTTAAGTTTTAAGTATTTTGCTAAGCATTTTGTAAGATATATAAACATATTTTTAAGTCTTTACTTATTTTTCTAATAGTAGCCCTTTATCCTACCGTCCTTTTAAAAGGACCGCCGTTTTTTCCAAAACTAGAAATTGAAAATAAAATCATGATTTTTTCTTGACTTATGGGACCTTCTATTGACCGTTTTTAAGAAAAAAATATACAAATTCGGAAAAAATATAGTTTCAGGGTCAAATGGGTTAAAAAAAATTCTGTGTGAGTTTCGTCTTGAGCCATTATTCGTACTGTGATTTTATATACATGTCATGTCTTCGATTAGTATAAAAAGAAAGAATCCAAAAAATGCTGATAATATGATTAATATATGGTATTAAAAGAAATGATATATCACATAAAATAAAAGAAACTAAATGGCTTAACATGTCAAAGCTTCATTTAGCAAATATTGTACACTAGATTGTTACAGTACCAGTATCAAGTTCTTCAATAATAAAACTAAAAAATAAGTTTATCCCTAGGGGTAAAGTACATAATTTGAACATAAGAAATAAAGGATTCTTCACCATGCCTACATTTAAATCTACTTTTTACAAAAAATCTTTTCTGTTTAATGCTATTGAATTATATAATAATATACCTAATGAGTTTTAACTTTAAATGTAAATATATTTAAATATAAAGTCAGTTTAGTAGCCTTTAGGGCTAGACTTCGCCATTACTTTAAAATCTTATATTTATAATGTATATTTATTGAAATAAAAGGCTTTATTATTATTATTATTATCTGTATTATTATGTTTTCAGATTTATGAAAACTACCAGGCTATAAAATTGAGCGGAGGGCTTTCTGCCTTTTAAATGAAATAATACCCGTGCACTTTAATTGGTTGAAACAATATATTTCGTGAGAAAGCACGAGAATGCCTATTGGAAAACATATAAATATAAGAATTCATATTTTATTCAATAACCACTTTGCATATTGCCAAGCCAGGCATTACAATCGTCGACGAACAAATCCCGAACGGTACTAAAGTCTTTGTTCCTAAAATGCAAGTAATGTCATCCTTTGTTACCGCGAATTTAACAAGCGAAAGATATGGCGGTAATATCTTTTCTCTCGTAAAGACTGCTGCCGTTGCTGATGCATAAAAGCGAACTGTCTGGTCCTTTTCTCGCTTGTCGCTCCTCTCTCGATTACTGTACATTATAAGCTAATTGACGCCGTGGTGACTAGAGACGAGTGTTGTAGATATTTGACAGAGTTTTTCATTATGATAATAAGGATCGCGAGTTGCAATTGTGAAATTTCGAAAGTAATTGAACTTTTTTTTAGCTTTAGCAATTTTTTATCTAAATTCGTTAGTGCAATTAAAGCCATTTTTGCTTATACAATGAATTTAAAAGAAGAACTTGCATAAGAAAATAGTATGATGTAAGGGTATAATAATAATTACAGATTTTTTAAAGTATGACCTGTAAAGAGAGTTATAACAATTTACAAGTCCAAGAGAGAACCGCTAAAATAAAGTTGTCAAAGTGCCCGAAGAATACAATACTCTCTTATCTCAAAACGCCCAAAAGAAAACCTCAAAACAATGCTGCTAGCTACAGTCGGTGTGGGTTCTGCATTTCTTCCTTTACACAAATCCTTACCAAATAATTGCACTTAAATATTTGTCAAATTCAAATTTATTTATTGATGTAAACTTGCCAATAACCACACGTTAAAGATAAAAGATGAACAATAGTTCTACTGAAAGACATTTAAATATTAGTTACATATAGATAAAAAAAATATATAAAAATAAATAAAAACACACAAATCAAAATTAAGATTTCAGATATTCTTCACTACTATAAAATACTTTTCTTACTAAAATCTCTCTAACTTTACTTTTAAATTGAGTTGTGGGAAGATTTTTTATGTTACATGGCAATTTGTTGTAAATTTTAATTGCCCATTTGGTTTCAGAAAGAACAGGACCACAACTCTTGGCATTCTTGACCTGGTATCCCGCATTTTGGAATCCTTTAATTGTATGCAATTCAGCACTGTTATGTTTTGTGACTTGAGTAAGGCGTTTGATTGTGTGAACCATGGGATACTCTTTAAAAAACTACAGAGATACAACTTCTGTTCTCAAAGCGTCAAGTTGATCCTGTCATACCTCAGAAACAGGCTACAATTTGTGAGGGTGTCTGGGGTATTGTCGGGGGAGAGTGTTGTTAATATTGCTGTTCCTCAGAGCTCTGTACTTGGACCCATACTATTCCTAATTTATATTAACGACCTTGCAAGCATTGAATCAAACGCTACATCCACACTCTTCGCTGATGACACCACGGTCTCCTTTGCAGCTGACACACTTGCGAACTCTCTTAGGGGTTCCAGGTCTGCACAGTCGACCAAAGAGTGGTTCTGTGCCAACAGGCTCCTGCTCAACGAGACGAAGACCGGCAGGGCTGTTTTTGCTCTTAGAGACACCCAGGCTGAAAACGCGGATGTGACTAGTGTGAAATTACTAGAAGTACATCTGGACCCCAAGTTTCAGTGGGGTCAACATGTTGACTATCTGAGTAAAAACCTGTCAACGAGCCTATATGTGCTCAGAAACCTAGCATCGAGCGTTTCACACGACGTCTTAAGAATAAATAGCCTATTATGCCATTTTTCACTCTTGTCTGACATATGCAATCTTTGGTCTGGGAGCATTCGGCGAAAATGTCAAGAGTATTTAGTTTGCAACGTAAGGCTGTAAGAGTTCTTGCAGGCCCTGGGTTTAAGGTTGATTGTAGATTGGCCTATGGGACTCTGGGAATTCTTACGGTACCTTCCTTAGAACCTTAGAACTTAGAACCTTATGTTTGTTAAGAGGCATGGGGAGCACTTTGAGATCCACAGAGGTGTCCACAATCACAACACTAGATACAGGTGTGATCTTGTTCCGGCCTATTGGAGATGTCAGACTAGACCAGGGTATCGGGCAATTAAATTTTACACCAAATTGCCATGTAACATAAAGCTAAACAGCTCGTTTCAGCTTCTCAGAAAGGTTCCGTTTTGGTAGAAACAATGCAATTAAATTGGCACTAAAAGTGTCCCAATCCCGGCTATCTGGCTCCCAGTTATCAAACCAGATTTTAGCTTCACCTTTTAACACAGTTCCGGCTCTGGCAACAATTTCCCGGCCACTCCAACCGATTTCCGTACCGAGTTTTTGAATTTCATCACACCACGGGGATGCACCCGAATCCGCTTTTTTAGGATCGAACAAGGGTAACGCTACATCATCTTGGCTACGTCGCGACGCCGACGGTGCGGCTAGTGTTTCTTGTAATTTTTTAAAAATATCTAATAAAGTGTCCGAATTACCACTGGATTCTGCCATTTTCTGGATTTGTAGGCCAATCCCACTTCTGGTAAAAGATATTAAACAAACAGTTAAATCATAAAATATAATTATAACATTAAACGACAACTACACAAAATTATTATTAATAAACGATATTATAATATGCGACCCGACTAATGCTCAAGACGGCAATGCCGCTCCGGCAGGGAATCCTCCGTGACTCCCGCGCTTGACCATCTCAGGCACAAAGCGTTGCCAAATTTATGCTTTATTCTTTTTATTCAGGACGGCTCTAACATACGTGTATAAAGAATAGGCTATTTGGATAAAATAAATAAAACAGCACGATAAGCTAGGCTTTATTTATAAAAATATACAAAATAAACTTTTTATTCTCTCCCTATTATAACTAGGCATTTTTATTCGAATGTTAACCTTTCATAAAAGTGACTATGACTCTTATTTATTGCATTTGTTCGTAATAAAAACATGAGATCATCGTATTTTTTTTTGGCGATTGGAATAGCTAAAGTGTAAGCTTGTTTGAATTCAAAGTTTGTCAAAACTACTGAACTGGCCGATTTTCTTGTTCGTTTTTCATTAGTAATTTTGACAACTTTGAATTCATCATCCTTAAAAGAGGTTTTATAATAAAAGCAGTCTAAATTTTATTTCTCTACCCTAAGTATTGAAACATCAGAAATTTTAAAGTTCTCTCCCAAAGTGTTTTTATTAAAAGTAGAACAGGTTTGCTCAGTCAGATTTTTTAAATTCAAAAAGTCTGAATGTGCTAACTCAAACACTTTAAATGGGATTTTTGTCTTTTTAGCTGTTTGTACTAAGCCTACATACTATGATGGCGTACAAATGGGGCCAGATTTTAGTGCACGTTTTATAATATGTTTTTCTATTACCGAGTGAACGTTATCACCTTCATTTTGGGTGTGTCCAGTTACTAGATATTTTTGAGTAATGGATTTTATGTTGTAATTGGCCACAGCATAAAGAAAAGCAGCAATAATAAATTTATTTTTTTGTTGCCCTGCACAGTTATCGGAGTACAAGGTAATTTCCAGTTGACTGCTTTTAGCCATCTCAGCTTTTTCTTTGAGGTACTGTAGTAAACATGTGCCTATCTCAACTGCCCCTCTTTTTCCCTCGGCCTCATGCCACATATAACAATTAACGGATCCTTGTCCTTTTTTTGTTATATCACATACCGTAAAATTATACGTAGATAGTTTCGATCTATAATAAAACGATGATACTTGTCCGTTTGGTGTTGGAAGGGAAGCCTGTAAATCATAACAAGCCACTTGAAATAATGAAGAAATTTTGCCTTTGTCCTTGCTTTTCTCCTCTCTACTTAAATTTTTTTCATCAATGTGACGAGTATAACCTACTTCTCAGGCTTTTTTCTCATCCTCGCTGGAATTTTGGAAGGAAACGCATGTCTGACATTGATCCTTTTTAGGAGAAAAAAAGGCAATATTAAATTCTTAATTGAACATATACCTATGCATAGTAAGATTAGCAAAGGGTTTTCCCTTGCCTTCACAATCTAATTTGTAATCCCGATAAAGTTGAGCTATGGTTTTGCTCCCTTCAATGTAAACCTTTTCAGAATGGGCTTGGGTATAGTGGCTCTCTATAATGGGTATAGAAGAAATATAGGAGCGCACACTATTTTAAATCTCTGCAGAAACCCCTTTATGATTAGCATTTTGCCCTCTATTATCGTCTCCTAAAGTACCGTTCTTTATTTTAGTCTTTACCGTACGTATGCAGCGGCTAGTAATGCCCTGAGTAGCTATAAAAAACTGCTTGCATACTCTTATTTTAGTATCGTCTTTAAGAAAATAAAATGCGTGGTTGGTCGTCCTGCCATTACCATCATGGGTATACCTATAGTTCGGATTAATCTCTTGTATAAGGGTTGATATACAGTGAGAGCCAAAAGTCCGGAATAAATTCATTTAAAATTCAGGGGTATGTTCAAAAAAAAAACGCTCGGACTCGTCGATTTTTATTTTTAACTGCGGGTTTTCTTACTATAATTTTATGTATACAGGGTGGTCCAAAAATAAGTTACGACCATCAACTTCAATTTTTGAAATAGAAATACCTATTTTTTATTCTGTATTCTTAACAGAAAATTCTAGACATATTTCATGTACAATATCCTATACCTATCTTCATTTGTTTTTGAGTTATTGACAGTTAAAGATCGGCATATTTGCACTTTTGACATGTTATAAAATCCAAACGGTTAGACATAGACAAATGCGGTTTGCACTTTTTATCGAAGCTTTTTTAAAACAATCTGTTGACACTAGCTAGTTAGTGTCAACAGGTACTGAGAAATTTAAGGTTGAATTTTTGAACATACAATAATTCATGCAACTATGTAACACCCTTACTAAGGTAACCTTGTTTTTCATCCATTGTTGCAATGATGTTGTCATCATTTTTTGAAGTGACAGGTATCAAGCAGTATTATCCTTGTTTATTGTAAAATTAAATATTGCCTGAAAAGATGAATAAGTTAAGTGAAACTGAGAGAATAGAAATACTAATTATGATAGGATGTGGTGATCGCATTAGGACCCAACACCAGGTTTGTGAAATGTTTAATACCAAGTATCCTGATAAGACAATGTCTCAGTCTACCGTTAGCAAACTAGAAAGAAAATTTAGGGAATTAGGTCACGTCAGAGATCGACCCAGATCGGGTCGTCCCTCAATTTCCGAGGAAAAGAAGTTAAATGTTGTTTTGTCAATTGAAGAAAATCCTCATACACCGACTAGACAGGCAGCACTAGATAACGATGTTGGAAAAACATCTTTAAGAAGGATTTTGAAAAAGGCAAAATATCATCTCTATAAATTAAAATTAATCCACGAACTTAACGAAGATGATACAGATCGTCGATTAGAGTTTTGCGAAACTATAATGAATGTCTGCCATAACGACCGTCTCTTTACTCGTAGAATCATTTTTTCTGACGAGTCGACCTTCTGCCTCAATGGTACAGTGAACAGACAGAACTGCCGTTACTGATCTTCCTCCAACCCAAATTGGGTGATTGAAGCTCATACCCAATATCCTCAATCTGCGAATGTTTGGGCCGGCATTATCAATGACAGAGTCATAGATCCATTTTTCTTCGAAGGTACCTTAACAGGTCAACGTTATTTGGAATTCTTAAGGAACGAAATGATTCCCTCTTTATGTTTGATGTTTCCAAATTCAAATAATCCCAATATTCCAGAAGTTTCAATTTGGTTCCAGCAAGATGGCGCGCCGCCACAGTTCAGCAGAGCCGTACGCCAATATTTAAGTGCGGTATTTCCGGGTCGATCGATTGGGCGAAGGGGTCACTTGGAGTGGCCTACTAGGTCCCCCGACTTGACTCCTTTGGACTTCTTCTTGTGGGGTTATTTAAAGCATAGAGTGTATGTAAATAAACCCAACAATTTAGAAGAATTGAGAAATAATATAAGAAATGAGATTCAACGAATACCTCAAGAAATGATACGCAACGTTCTGAGAAAATTCGAATCAAGACTCGCTTACTGTCAAGAAGTTAATGGGGCTCAATTTGAACATTTAATTCGGTCTAGATTAGAATAGTTTCTTTTTGTTCAACGTTTATACAATACTTTTTATTAAATACATTTTTTTTTCATTTCATTCATTTGTCTATGTCTAACCGTTTGGATTTTATAACATGTCAAAAGTGCAAATATGCCGATCTTCAACTGTCAAGATAGGTATAGGACATTGTACATGAAATATGTCTAGAATTTTCTGTTCTTTAAGAATACAGAATAAAAAATAGGTATTTCCATTTCAAAAATTAAAGTTGATGGTCGTAACTTATTTTTGGACCACCCTGTATACATAAAATTATAGTAAGAAAACCCGCAGTTAAAAATAAAAATCGACGTGTCTGAGCGTTTTTTTTTTAACATACCCCTGAATTTTAAATGAATTTATTCCGGACTTTTGGCTCTCACTGTATATATGCGCTGTTTAACGATATCTTTTGTTTCCCAATAGGCATGAAATATTGTCATTATTTCTTCCTCGTTAAACTTGCTGCGGCATTTGTGGGAGCATGTGTCATTACAAGCTGGCTTTATTTGCCTCCTTGGCACCTCTATTCCTTTATCAAGAGTTTTATAGGACTGACCGCTATTTCTTAACCGCTTAGCACACGCTGTTTTCCATTCAGCTGGTTTCGCTTTCCTTTTTCTGGTCCTTTTTATTTCTACTTCGGCAACGGCTTGATCTGGATCATCAATATCTTCTTCTGATGAGCCAGAAGATGATGAATCTTCTGATGACGATGATCTAGAAGACGTAGAGGAAGAATCATCCCTATAATCCGGATCCTTAAGTGAACAGTCCGATGATTCTTTAGGATCAGAAGTATAACTGGACTGTGAGAGGTACTCTAATACTTCCCTATTCTGCAGGTGTTCTAAAAAAATACAATAGGTTTACGTCTTTGTAAACATTTAAAATTTTAACTTTTAGTTGGCTTACCATCGCCATCGGGTAAAAAACCTAAACCTTCAGAATTTAAGTTAGTGAGGTCTGTGAAAACTGTATTAGATATTTCCGGCTCCGGTTCTTCACACAGTATTTTTTCTGTTGATGACGATACCTCAATCTTTTGTACTATCTGTTCATTTTCGAAGTAATCTATGATCATCGGGTGCTTCGAGGGCTGCCCTAAGGTGTTATTAGCTGCAAAATACAAAATCTAGAGTTTAGTAAAATACATCTTACTAGTTACGTTACCCCTAACGTATCCATTAGACTACAGAAAGATTACATACATAGAAGATAAATAAAAAAATAAGCTTAACAATATGAATATTATTACCTGAAGTTTCAAAGTCATAATTCTCATAGTCAATATCGGAATTACAGCTGAAGCATGAAAACTGAGAATCGCCTCCATTGTCACTAACTTTCTCCTAAAATTTCATTATTGGAAAATATAAATAAAAAAATAATTAAAAAAAATTTACCTGACTCCTACTAGTGATAACATTTTCTTGCCTCGGGTGCCTTCCGCAAATTGCTAAACACATTATTAAAAATGTGGTCTATATTTTTTTTTTTTTTTTTTTATGGTATACACAAGCACAAGAGGAAAGTCCTATGTCACTCTTGGAGTGGTGCTTGCGCGAAGATATTTGTGGGCATTTATCTTGAATCGCTGCAGGTTGTATGCGTCGGGAAATATGTGAGGTGGCCGTTCCACAAAGAGGATGTTCTCCAGATGAATGAGTCCCGATACAGCGACGTCCTTGGGGTAGGCAGGTGGACTCGATCTAGATGAGCCGCAACTGCTAGACGCGTCCTTCTTGCCGGAACAGCCCTGGGTGGAATCAGGCCTGCCAGCTCAGAGGAGCACTTACCGTGATAATAACGGTAGAATAAACAGAGATCAGCCACCTTTCTCCTGTGCTCCAGACTATCCAGACTCTTTGTCAGTTCTGGTTTGTCGATAAGACGAATAGCTCTCTTCTGTATAGAATCTAGCAGCTTTAAGCTATGCTTGGGTGCAGAGCTCCAGACATGCGAGCAATAGTCGAGGGAAGGGCGTATTTGAGCCTTATAAAGAGTCAGCAGCTGTTCTGGTGTATACAGTTTTTTCGTTTTGAAAAGCACTCCGAGTTTTTTGGAAGCTGCCCTAGCGATCTCGGCAACGTGGTCATGCCAGGACACACTGTTGGTGACTTCGACTCCTAGAAGATGTAAAGATGAATTCATTGGCAATGTTTTCCCTGCCATAACCAGCTCCGGGCCACCAACGTTAGTAGTCTTCATCGTAAATACTGCAGCCTGCGTTTTTTTAGCGTTAAAATTGACCAGATTGTTACCGCCCCACTCCAAGATTGCTCTAATATCGTTGTTGATTGAAGCTACTTGTTGCTGCCTAAGATTCTGAGAAGTTGCGGCTGTCGTTGGTTTGGCGGACTTAAATGTGGAAATAAGTGTGCTATCGTCCGCAAAGCTGTAGATTGGATTAACAGTGGTTCCTAGCAAATCGTTAATATATATCAAGAAAAGGGTGGGGGATAGAATGCATCCTTGAGGGACTCCAGCGTTAATGTTAAATTTGTCGGAGAGGTGTCCATCGACGGCTACTTGGATTGTTCGTTGTTCAAGAAAACTTTTGATCCAATTCAATAATGAGTTTTGTATGCCGATTGAGGAGAGCTTGGTTAGTAGTCCCTCATGCCACACTCTGTCAAATGCCTTGGAAATGTCAAGAGCGACTGAGCCGGACTCGCCGTGCTTCTCCATGGCCTCCGTCCACAAGTGTGTGACGTAAGTCAGAAGATCGCCGGTGGATCTAAGCTTTCGAAAGCCGTATTGATGATCGCTGATTAGTCCAGATGATTCCAGATATCTTAACAGTTGTTGGTTGACTGCTTTCTCCATAATCTTCGATATTACTGGAACTAGTGCAATCGGGCGGTAATTGGACGGCATCGTCTTTTTACCCTTTTTGGGTACAGCTTGCACTTGAGCAGTTTTCCAGCTTGTTGGAAATGAGCCCTGTTTATACGATGCCGTGAACAATCTACATAAGGGAGGAGTCAATTCGTCTGCACAACGTTTTAGTACTAGGGCTGGAATTCCATCGGGTCCAGAAGCTTTGTTGGTGTCTACGCTTTTAAGAATTTTATTTATAATTCGTTGGGGAAACGAAATTTCTCCCATCGATGAATTCACCCTTGGCAAATATGGCGGTGTTTTGCCTTGCGAGTGCAGAGTAGAATTGGACGCGAAGAGTTTACCCAGTAAGTTGGCTTTTTCCCTTGCTGTTACCGCGATAGAACCATCATCTGCTGTTAGGGGTGGCAAGGCCGACTTTGCAAATCCTTGACTAACGGCTTTCGATACCGACCAGAAAGATCTTGTTCCATTTGGGCAGTTTAGCAATTTGTTTTTGATCCTGTTGTTATGACTCTCTTTGCATTCATCAATAATTCGCTTGCAGCTATTTCTGGAGGTTAAAAAGTTCCTCCAATTTTCGGCGGAAGGATTTTGACGCCATTTGCGATATGCTGCGTTTTTAGTGTTTACTGCCTTTTTGCAATTCAGGTTGAACCATTGCTTGTTGTTTGATCTGCATTTAGTAGAAAAAGGGATATAAGCTTCCATTCCTGCCAAGATTGTCTCTGTAATTTGGTTTGCACATTCTGAGATGTTATTGGTTCTAAAGCAGACTTCTTTCCAAGGAAATGAGCGATAAAATTCCCGAAGATGGTTCCACTCTGCTGATTTATAGTGCCATACCTTCCGCGGCATCGGAGGATCCTGCGTTTTAACATGCAACTGGCAAGAGACTGTTATCAATTTGTGGTCCGATGTTCCTAGGGCGGCCTGTACTGATACAGTATATGAGTCAGGGTCTGAAGCCAAGACCAGATCTAGGAGACTCGCGAACTCGCCGTCACGATCGGGGATTCTGGTAGGTTCCTCCACAAGCTGCGTAAGCCCGCATATGGTGGCAAATAGCTCAGCTTCTCGTCCTTCATCGTCGTTCTTGTTGCAGAAGCGCAGCCAGTTGATATTGTGAACGTTAAAATCACCCATGACGATGATTTCTGCGCTTGGGTGGTCAATTTGCAGTTGATTAATGCAATCAACCAGGTTCGAAAAGAGCCGCCTATATTGGGTATCGCTTGGTGGTCTGTAGATACAGCAGATAAATTTCGTGGCTCCACTGGCTATTATTTTGAACCACATAACGTCGAAGTCCGCAGGTTCAAGCGTTTCCTCCCGCTGGCAACTCAAATCGCTCTTGACAAATACTGCCAATCCAAAGTTTAGTCGAAATCGGGTGTGTAGATCGTATCCAGGGTAAATAAGGTGAACGTTTGTTGTTGGAGGTTTCACCTTTGTTTCTGCCAATGCCAGAATGTGAGGCTTATTTGATTGCAGGTGTTGGTGTACTGCATTAATATTGGTGTTTAGGCCTCTGATGTTGCAGAAATTGATTTTTAGGCTTTTAAATCCGCCTGATGGACCCCCCCGACCAGCCTCCGCCCGGAGATCCGAATGGGAGGCTAGTTTACCTCCGGAAAGTTTTGGTCGTGAGGGCGCCATCATGCATTAATTTTACTACTCCGTTTCCCCTTTGGAAACCGGACACATCGACATGGCGGCGAAACGTGAGTTCCATGGAACCACTTCACGCCGCCACAAGTCTTATATAGGCACAATTCAAAATGTGTCACTATTGCATTAGCACAAATGTAAAATAAAAGTAATAATTTTGCACTATACTGGCACAACAAGAAAAATGTCACTATTGCCCGCTAACAACGGTAGATTCCCTAGCAAGGTTTATGGAATACTAATATTGTGCCACTGTTGCCGTGGCTAGGAGGCATGATTTAAGATGATGCTTTAGTGACCCTTCTGCCATCTGGCGGAAAACTAAAATACTAATTTTATGCCGGTCTTGACAAAATAAAGAATAATAATTTTAAGTTTTAATATAGCGTTTAGTCCGATTTTGGCAATTTTTGAGATGTGCCATTATTGCCGCCGTTGAGCGATATGTTTACTGGAAAAAATTTTTGTTTTGAAGTAAGTAGAGGACAACTAGTACCCCTTGAAGTTAAATCAAGATAAATCTAAAAATGTAAAAAGTAATATTTTTGGAACACCTGGTATATAGCGATTCTATTTTATCTTATAAAAATTGTTTTAAAGTAGACATATTTATACGGTTAAATTGCCGTCTGCTAGATATAACCTCGTAATGACGCAAAGTTGCTCCGTAAAGATGCAGCGATGTAGTGAATTGTTTGAACTCGAGCTGCCCGGGATTGTCTTCCTGGGGATCAATATACGTCCCGCGGGGACGGCGACATCTTTGCGACATGTCAGTTGATCGAGGTTAAAATCGTCGAACAGCGACGATATAAAATAATGTGGAGCGTATTAGAGAAAGGGAGAATTTAACGGATGATAGAATATTATCATCTCTAGTAGTAAGAGCCTTTTTGTCTTTACATTATTTGATTAAGATATTTTAAATCTACGGTTTTACCCAATATGTATGAAAAAATCTGTAGTACGAACAGAGAAAAAAAGTAAGAAATATATTAGGCATTTATACGACAACATTCGCCCTAAATCTATTGAAAGCAATATCGTACAGTCAATCTGGCATTTGCACTTTCAAAAAATACATCATGTTACCATTTTTTGACAGTTGATAGTGATCCATGAGAAAAACTTAAAATCAAAAAGCTGAATTCCCCCTCCTCTGCAATTTTTGGAAATCTCAAAAACATTTTGGATTTTATTTTTTGCGGAAACGGTTGAACGCATGAACAAGTAAGTAAGACATAAAATGAAGAGAATAAGATGCTCTACAACTTTCTTCATAGGAGCGAAACCGTACAACCAATCAGGACAAAGATAGAGGACGCCAAAGTTACCAAATTTCAATTTTTCGAATTTTCATGGTAAAAAATTATTTTTTTTTACAGTCGCTTGATTTGAAAAAGTAAAGCGCATAAAAAAAACATAAAATTCATGTATAAACTTTTTTATGCTTCGATTAATTTCGTGGAGACAACAAAAATCAGTATCGCACAGGAAAAGTTTGTATCGAATGATTATAACAAGAAGCACCTCATCTCTATTTTAATGAAGAAACTGGAAAACTCTGGGTATCGATGTCAACAGGTATTTGAGGATGCAGTTACTCTAATAGTGAAAACGGCTATCGAAAAGTCTCAATACTAATTGGTGAAGATATTGACTTGCTTGTAATTTTAACTGGCTCATCAATAAATTAGTCCAACACATTTTTCTTGAAACTGAACCGAGAAAGTGTTCAAGAGCATCTATACTCTCTCCAGACAGTTTCAAGTTTAACAATGCTAAACCCCACTTACTTTTCGCACATGCTTCTGTGCCTTATTTGATGGGAAAAAAAGAAACTGATCAACCTACTCAACAGTGACGAGAGTGTTCGACATCATGCAGACATTTTTAAGACACGGAAGACTCACTCACGGCACATCTAACATCCTGGCTGCAGGACAACTAATCTTCATCGCTTTATACGGGGAAAATACGTTAAAAGATAGTCTAAGTACACTTAAGTACACCAAGTTTGTGCAGAGTGCCGCCAAGATAAAGATGAACTTTTCACCATCCATGAATGACCAACACAGCCGAAGGGTTTATTATCAAATACAGACGTGGTTGGGTCAAAATATACAATGAACTGGGGACGGAATAAGGACTTCAACTTGTGATAACGACCGAGAATCCCTCTACAACATAATAATGAACGTCATTTCTTGCAAATACCCTCGCAATAATTGTGGAGCAGCGTATAGCTGCAGAAAAGCTGGTCTTGCATGCTCAGCAGTATGCAAAGCATTGTAGAGGAGATGACTGCAGCAATGTGTCTGCTGTCTTTGCAGATGAGGAAGATGTAGACGATCTTCCATCACAAGTGTTCCAAACACCTCCTCACCAGAGATGGTGACAGCGGAAGAGGCAGCATTAACCCTACAAACTAAAAAAGAGTTTGCGATGAGGAACGTCCTACTAAGAAGTCGAAAAAAGGTGGAAGGCCGAAACAGAAATGAATAACCAACATCTCATTATACTTTTGTGCCTTTTCTCCGTTACTAATTTATTTTTCAATTAATTCTTCTCCAAAATATTGGATTAATAAAAAATCCCATCCATGTCGCAGTAATAATTTGAATTTCTCAAAAAAATATTTCATTTTATAGTTGAAGAAGTGGTCCATTTTATTATTATTACAATTATTACCATAACAATTATTATCTGACATTAATTGATCTTCTTGTTTGCCCTGTATGTACTTCTTATCACATTCGTTACAGTTAATCTAATAGATTCCGGAATTTTCCATTGGTCTCCATTTAATTTTTTGGGTTTCCTAAAAGATTTCTTAACTTCTGTTTAAAAATCCTATCAAAGCCTTTGGTTAAGAAAGAATCATATTAAAACGTTTTTCCCGTTCGTTAAGTGTGAATTAAAACAATCGAAAATGGTCAATTCATTCATTTACACACTTCATTACGAAAATACGATCACTCACGAATACTAGAGATATTTGTTTTTACGGTATTTATTTACAACATTTTAAATCTCGCGCCAATATTCAGAACTTTTCTTTACTAAACCGACTACTATTGGCAATGCGGCTGCTTATATACTCGGCATAACGCTGCTCCGGAATATTCTTGGTAACCTTCGAGACACCGTGCGGTGGAATGATGGAGAATCAGCTGGTTTCTCGATATTTACAATATGGTATTGCAACGAAAGTTGCTTATTTTCATCTAGTTGACATGTGGTAGAGTTTTTAAAATTAACTTATGTTTAATAACAAAGGTTTTAAGCACAAACACCACAAACGGAGTCGACTGAATGGGCCTAAAATCAAACTGGTTGTTAGAAATTATATTTTTAATTTTTAAAAGATTTAAGGATTTCAAAAAAAAATCTCAAATATTTTTAATATTGAAGAGAGGTCAATAGTTTCCTAGATACTGTTCATCACCCTTATTCATTTTGACTTTTTTTAGTCTAGATGGAAATATCCTAATGCTAAGATATGCATTTATTATGTGAACTAAATGAGCATAACTTTTTTCAGTATTTAGTTAGGAAGCCCAATATAATATACTAATTTTTTTTGCCTATGTGATTTTTTACTTTCCTCGGTCATTTCAATATAAAGCCTGGTTTCACTATAAAACCATAATGATCTGGTATATCTGAAAATAATTTTTTTACAGAATTCACCGGCACAAAAGAGCAAACCCTACGGTACGCGACGTTCTAGGCGTCTGCAGATGCATTGATATTTATGAGTAGCATCTATTAACTACTAAATAGAGTCAGGTTCGCCACCTTCCTTCCATGCGCCAAACTGTCCAAACTTCTAATTATATCTGGATCTTCTATAAGACGTATTCTTAGTATACGTTTAGTTAGTGCTCTTCTGTATATAATCAAACAGCTTCATAGTGTGTTTGGGTGCAGAGCTCCATATTGTAACGTTTTACCATTTGTTAGGTATGAACTAAAACAATAAAAATTGTCAACTAATATTTCTATATCTATTTACTACTATTTATGTCTGATTTAAAAGTCACGCCAATATTCCGAGCCGAACTTTGACTGAACTGTCAACTGACTTCCAGCGGCGATGCGGCTCATTATATACTCGGCTGACCATAATTCCGATAGATTCGCTGATCTTCCACGCGTCTCCCGAGACGTCGTGCGATTTTTGCAATATTGTTACAATATGTAAGAGCTCATACTTAAGAGATGGAGGAATAGCTGAGCCTTGTAAAGCGTTAAAAGCTCTTGCGGTGTATGCAGCGTTTTCGTTTTAAAGAGAGCCCCAAGTTTTTGAGAAGCTGCTTTAGCTATTCCTGCTACATGATAATGCCAAGACATATTGCTTTCAATATCCACACCGAACAAGCGAACTGACGAAAACAGCAGTAGAGTAACTCCTGGCTTGGGTGGCAGAGGCAGCCTTCTTTGTAAATACAGCAGCCTGAGTCTTACGTTACTACATAACTTCGATCCTCCGACAAATTGCTTAAAATTAATCAATTTGAGAACCAAGCTAAGTAATAATTGTTTGTTAAGCGAGGAAGCTAAGTTAATCTTAAAATCTCCGTAGATTACGAGATTGGCAAAAAGAAATACCAGAAAATCATAAATATCAGAAATACCAAAAACAATAATTTCTTCTTGAGCCAAAATTACTAAAGGTATTAAAGTTTTGAATCTTAGAGAGATAAATCAAATTAAAGTTATTTATTGAGTCTATGCTCGCACCATTTTATATTATATTGTACTCTTCTGTTTCTATATTGTATTGTTATTTTTTTCTAATGATTTCTTGTTGTTTGTAAGTGGTGCTTTCTTTGATTTGTCTATGTTCATAGTGTGAAAAGGACATTATTTCAGCTTAGAATTCGAAAATTGATGCTGATCAAAAGATCAGGACAGTGTAAGTCACCTGAAATCATTTTAAATAATGTGCATAAATCAGAAAACTTTTGATCACCTTCCAAACTCTTTAAATTGCACGTTGCCCTCATATTCCGATATGTCCGAAGCCTAAACTCACAATATCTCAGCAACTTATCTATAGTTTTAATCCTGTCAATATGTACCTGAAAAAACGGAGACCACACAGGAGATGCAATGCAAAGCAATGACTTTTCTTAGGAAATATAACGAATTCGTACTGAAGACACAGATAGTTCAGCAGAATTGCGCAAAATAAACCCCAACCGGCTCAATCTTCCAGAAACAAGTCAATCAAATCAAGATGGGATGGAAATGAAAGCATAACCTCCAGGTCGGCAATGATATTGACCCTGTTCAGGTCTGTAGAGTCTATATGTTTAATAATATAATAATTAGATATTATTGACGACTTCTTCCGTGAAAAAAGTGCCTTATAGCGTTTAAAGCACTTAGTCAGATCTGATAGATATAAAAAAACAAGTATGGTTCAACATCGGACCACTGAGGAACTCCGAACAGAACTGACATATGTTCTGAACAAATTTTTTAACTTATTGGGTTCTACCAATTAAATAAGTAACCAACCACTTAATGAGCCAGCAAGGAAACCCCAAGTCAGTAACATATAATGGTTAACACAATCAAATGTCTACAAGATTTCTTATTGATATAAAAGTAGATTGCTACTGTTGATCTTTGAGGAACAAACCCATGCTGTTTGGTATCAAACATTCCCTTACAATGCCAAGTAAAGGATGGTATTAACAATTTCTCAAAAAGTTTAGGGATTTGATAGAACTCTTGAATGAATTCTTGTTGGTCGGTAGTCTTCAATATTATTTCGATGTCCACTCTTAAATAAACAGGGACTGGGACTATGTAGCTGGAAAGCACTACCTTGTGATTAATTGATCTAGACCTTTGTCTAAAAAACTAAGCGATCTGCAAAGATAACCGAAAATAGCATTTGATACGGCAAAGTATTTTATTATCGTTTAGATCTGTTGAAAAAAAAAACACGTTATTATCTTTATCAAATATTATATTTATTATTATACTTTAAACTTAATTGTAGCGTGTTTACTGTTCGTTTAGGTATGAATGAAGATACTCAATATACGAAAATAGTCAATTAATTACTACACCATTATTACTTACCTACATACTAAATACAACGACTTGAGACTACTAAAACTATTTATTTCGATTTAAAAGTCGCCCCAATAGCAAACGATGACAGCTCATTATATATTAGGTAGACCATTGTTCTGGAATATTCGCGAACTTTCTACGTGTGCCTCGAGATGTCGCGAGGTGCGTCCGCTGCTCGCTTCATCCTTGTCGCACCTTCGGATCTAAGCAACGGACGTGATGAATCCCGAACGCCAGAAAACTAATTGAAAAGCATTTAAAATTATTTCCAATATGTTTGCAGACGTAAAACATTCTCGCAATTGCCAGTTTTATAATAATATTAATATTTTTTTAAATTTTGGGATATTGGTTAACAGGTTTGTTTATCTTCTTTTTTATCTTATGTTAATAATTATACTGATGTTTTTTTCGAATTAAAGGATATGCCTGGAAAAACTTGGTTGACACGGACATAAATAATTAAATGTTATATTAAGAATACATCCAGCTAAATTGATAAATTTTCAGATCCTGCCTTACATAAACGCTAATAACTTTGAATCTATGACGAATTTTTTTTTCGGATTTTCATCTTTTTATGTGAGAAGAATGAGGCTTCGTGATGGTGAAAAATGTTCATTTGTTTAAAATCGAAATATGCAAAGAAATTTAAAGGTGCTTTTTGAGAGGCGGAGAACTTTAAATTGAAATTAAACACAAAATATTTTATTGATATGAACGAATTTGCTTTTATATTAAAGATTTTTTTTTTGGCATTAATATTTAAAAATGATTTCGGGCATGTGACCCCCACGGCTGGCGCGTACATGGCGTAATCTAGATTCGAATCTCATAATCTAGGTCCAATTTTTACACACTCTTTCCAGTACTGCAGGCTGTATTTCTGCAATCACGCGTCGTATGTTGGCTTCCAAGTGTTCAAGTGTTTCGGGTTTATCAGCGTAGACATGCGACTTAACATAGCCCCAAAGAAAAATAATCTAATGGCGTCAAGTCGCATGAACGAGCTGGCCAGTTTACAGGTCCATTCCTTGAAATTATTCGTTGCTTGAATGTCTCTTGCAGTAAATTAATTGTTTGGCGCGCTGTATGGCACGTGGCACCGTCCTGCTGAAACCACATTTCTGCAACGACTTCCAATTGAGGCACAAAAAAGTTGGTTATCATGTTTCTGTATCGCTCACCGTTTACTGTAACGTTCTGACCATTAGCATTTCTGAAGACATAAGGACCAATGATTCCACCGGCCCATAAAGCGCACCAAACGGTTAGTTTTTCTGGATGTAACGGTTATTCGCCAATAGCTCGTGCATTCTCATCCCCCGAAATTCGGCAATTCTGCTTGTTTACATAGCCATTTAACCAAAAGTGTGCTTCAACACTGAACAAAATTTCAATATGAAATCGTGATCAACAGTAATCTTTCCTTCCGCCCATTCAGCTAATGTACGGCGCAAAAGATGACCCTAGGGTTTCAACTCCTGGACAAGTTGAATTTTATATGCTCGCAATCCGAGATCTTTGCGCAAAATTTTCCATAAAATGGATGGACATAAGTTCACTTGTTGAGAACGACGACGAATTGACACATTTGGATCATTATCAACACTATGCTGCACAGCAGCTATCGCTTGTTGCGTGCGCACTGTACGGCGTCTTACGGGATGCGTATTGTCGACTAGAGTAAAAGTATTGCGAAAACGATCACCAGTTTCTCGAATTAATCTCTCTGAAGGACGATTATGAGCACTAAGTAGAACCATGTCTTTCAAAATAAATTTGAACGATTTGGAAACGTTGCTCCGGCATGAGTCTGTTCATGATGAATTGCCAAACCAAACTAATCTAAAAATAACCCAGAACTGTCAGGTCGGCTGTCATAAAAAACAGTGTTGCCAAATGAAAGTTCTCCGCCTCTAAAAAAAAAACACCCTTTACAAATGCAAGAATTGACACAACTAACCAAAAAGAAGGTAAGGATGTAATTCTGTGTATGCCTATCATTACTCTGGAGTAGTATAAGATAGAAAAATAAAAAAATCAAATTTTTCCAACATGCCCTTGATAATTCGATATTTATGTTTTTTCTTTATTTTGTTCTGTTTTATGATAGCTAGAATCGATTCGTTTTAATGTAAGGATACCTCGTATTATTCCTCATAACTTTTACTAAAGACCAAAAGTTGTCACTCTTATAGTTTATTTTTAAAAAAATAAAAACCATTTTTTCGAAATTTTTCGTGGGTGTAAATCGAATTATTTTTAAACTGCTATTATCTGCATATTATGGTGAATACGCCAGTACCCCAATGAATTAATTGATAAGTCTGTTTCAGCATTTTACCCTAGATGTCGCTAGAAAATTCAAATCAATATTTTTAGCATGTGATTTATTCTCTCCATCTCATATATTCTTTTTAATAGAAAGGTTTTCCTTTCCAGCTCTAGTGACCCTAATTTATGTTTGTGATGGCAAATTTTAAATTTCAATAAACATTTCAGTTATTTATTTAGGACAGTTCAGTTATTTTTGAAAAAATACATATATATTATATGTCTAAAAGTTACGTAAAACATAATATATAATTACGAAGGTATTTTTAATATTAAATCACTACAAAATAAAGCTACTCTCGAAATCATATATAATTTAAATTCAAACGTTGCTACCGTATAATAAACTCAAATTAACGGACAACACAAAAGGCAGAGCCAGATAACCGTTTCAATTTTCATTTCACTAATTATCAATCTGGCCCGTACCTTTGCAGCGTTTTGTTTTTAATTAAAATCTCGACGATAATAAATTACTAAAATGGCCGCTCTTTTTTTTTCCAGACAATAATCCAGCTAAATTGTTAATGCATCGTCTCATCTTAACAAACAAAAGATCATTTTTTGCTTCAGTTCCATCTAACGCGGGTCTTTCCGAATCTTTTGCTCGCTGTTTTTCACTTCTTTGTATTTTAATCATGATAGTTCCATCTTAGGATTTTAATTAATTGCGTTTTGTTATTCACTCTACGTCAGCGGAGGCTAACTGATAAATGTTGAATCGTTCAAACGTAAATATTTTTATTAATGATGGTAATTATTTATGGGTAGTGGTAGAAGGCATTCTTAGGATCTATTTGTATATTATAAATTTATATTCATCGTTAAATTATATGCCTATTAATAGCTTAAATTCAGCAATTTACATGCAAGAATTAACACAACTACCCAAAAAGAAGGTAAAGATGTAAATCTGTGTATGACTTTCACCTAAGATATCTGTCTACCACTTAACACTAAATCCTGCAAGAGGCATACGAATAAATCATAGAGTGGTGAAACAGAATTGAAGTTTCTACACATCTTCCACTTATTACAGTCTAACGAAAAGCTTTAATTTATCCTTATGAATGTTTATAGAATTTATTTTAGATGAAAGTTTCCTAATTTGTATCAAAAATAGAGCAGACAGACAATAAATAAATATTGAAAATATTTTAGCGTTTTTCCCGTTCGTTAGATATGAATTAAACCAATTGAACATAGTTAACACGATCACTTGCGACTACTAGAAATACTTTTTAACTATTATTTTTTAACTATAACTATTTATAAATAAATGTCTAGTTAAAATTTCACGCTAATATTCCGAACTTCACTGCAATGAATTGACAACTACCTCCCAGCAGCTCCTTATATACTCGGCTGACCATAATTCAGGAAGATTCGCTCACAAGCGGGCTGCAGCTAGCCCTCTTGTATCGAATCAAAAATTTCACGGTTGCGCAATGGTAAACCAAGCAGCACACAAAGTTTAAGATATATTAAAAACGTATTGAACAATAAATAATATTACTTAACGGATTTTATTAAAATAATTAAACTTTATAGAGAATATTAAATAATATACAGGGTGTCAATATGAAAACTTTCATCGCAAATTCCGAGGTCCCGATGAAAACATTAGAGTTAATCGTAGGGAAGCATCTAAAGTGGTGTACAAAAAATTCAGTGTGACCTACGATATAAGTGCGTCATACCCACGGAATGGCTGAACTCTGAATTTGCGATGTACACGCATGTTTCGTAGATTATAAGAAGGCGTTTGATCCAGTGCAACACACGAAAAGGATGAAAGTTCTGCATAAAGTTGAGCTGGATAAAAAGGACCTCAAAATCATCAGTAATCTCGACTGGAATCAGATGGTTTGTGTCAAGGTAGACAGAAGAACAGAAGAGATACAAATATTATGAGGTGTAAGGCAGAGATGCCTACTATCTGCTGAAATTTTTAATCTGTACTCTAAAAACATCTTCAGAGAACCTCGTCAAGATATTGAAGCTGGAATTTTGCTACATGGAGAAGGATTGAATAACATAAGGTATGCAGATGATACCTAGCTTCCTTACAACTCCTAATAGACAGTGTTACATCAAAAAGTTGACAATATTTTTTGGAAATACCAACAAAACAAAGTTCATGATAATCAGTAAAGACCAAAACACCCACAGTATTTTAAAGGTCGACGGAACTTCTTTAGAAAAAGTCAACAAATACACATAGTTGGGCACGACCATATATAATATAAATATAACATAAATAATGACTAGGGACCATTCTATAGAAATCAGAATGCGTATTGAAGAAGTTTTCGATCCTTTTTTATGGAGTCCAATCGTGGACGCTTATGGAGACTTCTTCCAAAAAACTTGGAACATTTGAAATGTGACTGTACCAAAGAATCCAACGAATACCTTGGACAGAGAAAATAACCAATTCAGAAATGCTGAAAAGGATGGGAATAGAAAAAGAACTGAATACAGATAAGACTCAAAAGCTAGAATATCTTGGATATACAAGATATTTCAGACTATGGGATCCTAGATTCAGTGCAACAGTAGAAAACCTTTGGAGTATAGAAACCCATGTCCAGAAAAGTCACTACGGTCATAAGACATGTTAAAATTTAGAAAGTCAATAAATTGCCTAAATAGGATTTAATGCGTTTAATTTGTGCCTTTTGTACATGATATCATCACAATAATTGTTTAAAATGCCTTTCTTCAACCTGAATACATCGACTTAAACGTCGCACATGATTTCGGCGGACTTGACTAAAAATTTGATACTCTACGCTCCATCATGCTGAAACAACATTTGTTGCTGAAAGTTTATTGGAACAGTTAAGTTCTTTAAGAACTTCCTCCAAGAAACGCTGGTAAATAGGTCTTGTTAACTGTCCGGTAGAAGGTATGGTCCAATTAAATAGTCATCGACAATGTCTGCTCATACGTTGACAGACCAACGTTTCTGATGTTTTCTACGAAAAATTGAATGGGGATTTTCTTCGTCACAAACATGGCTATTCCTACTATTAAAAATACCTCTCTTGTGAACCGATGAAGCCTCTGGTTCATAAAACAAAGCGTAAAAAATTTGGTTGTGTAGCGATTTGATGAAGAAGCCATTGACAAAAATTGAACTCTCGGACGGTAATCGGCTGCAGGCAATCCTTGAACTTTCTGTAAGTGGTAAGGTTAAAGTTGTTGCTGGTGTAGCACCCGCCAGATGGAAGTGCTACTCGTATTCATATCCTTAGCATTGTGACGTCTGCTACTTGATGGTTCATCGGCAACTCGCTAAAGGACCTCTTCTTCAAATTCGACCGTTCTTACGGGTTGAGCAACACCAGTATTATGCATGTTGGTTTTAAACATGTCGAGTTAGGTTATCCTATTTAGACAATAGCCATCGTCTTCCTAAATTTGAACGCCTCTTAGAACCGTAGTGACTTTTCCGGGCATGGGTCCTTATACTGAAATGTTTTCTACTGTTGCACTGAATAACTCCTAGGAGTTTGATCCCATAGTTCTGCAACACACTGTATAATGCGTAATGAGAGCCGATATCTCCTTTTGTAGAAGATCCTCCAAGGCAAGGTATATAAAGCTAGGAAGAAGAATACCGTGGTTGAACAATTGAAGAACGTGGTTCCACTAATCAACCACTCAACTATTCCAAGATCCAGAACGGATAGGCACTCTAATAAGAAGAACTTCCACAGAAACGTCACTGATTGAATGGCTTCTCGTGACTTGAGACAGCACATCAAATCATACCAGTATTAGATCATTGTTGTCCTTACTGATTGCTCACATGATACCAAAACATAAGATATTTCAAGAAAGGTCTTTGAACACATTCATGAGCGAGAAGGGAGTTGACATGACTTTCTTAAAATGGACAGAGATCATAGTTCAAGTTTGGATTTGACCAAGCAGTCACAGACTTGGTGTCACTTTTTCAAAATAGTTGCCATGTCGAATAATAAATGGCAAAAGTGTAAAACAGCAGGCATATCTCGCCACGGCTTGTTCAACATAGAGAACAAAGGTAAGCTATCAACGTCGTTTTTAATTCGGTTATAGAATATTACACAACAGTTTGAATAAACCCACAACCTCATTGTGGCCAAGATTATGTGGAGTATGACAACAATGAACAGGAAATGCAGACTGAACAACAAATCAGTCAGCATGGTGTGCTATGTGTATGATGTGGTAATACTGGCAGAAACGGAAAACGATCTGCAAACGAAATACATGAGTTTTATCAGATTAGTGAAAAACTTGATAAAACAAAATGTATGAAGAAAAGTATAACACAACATTTAGAGACATTAAGTCCGAGCGCTCTTATTCCTAATTAGAACAATGCTATTCTGTTAAAATCCGTGTAAACCAAACATGTAAAGATCCTTGTCCAGGATCATGTGGTAAAAATGCCCAAGGTAGAGTCGTTAATCACCTGCAAGTTTATTATTGCCTAGAAAGTTTTACCGGAAAACCCTTTACCGGATGTCAAAAAAGTAAGACAGTTGAAAAACTTTTAATTAACCCTTAAAATAACCCACGAATTTTTAGTCATCCCTCTAGAAAAACCCGCTAGACCTTGCAATCTCTCAACTTGTGGCATAAATCCCGAGTGTCAAGAGCTTAATAGTGCGGGTTCATGTACCTGCATTGCAGGTTATTTCAGAAATCGTTAAACTGGCTGTAAACCAGCGTGTGTATAGAAATCTGAATGTCTCAGAGATAAGTCAGGCATTAATAACAAATGCGTGGATCCATGTCCTGAAACTTGCGGCTTAAATGACTACTATGTATATTGGAAACGCCGAGAAACCAGCTGGTTCTCGGTCATCGAATCTTCCGGAACTATAGTCAACTGAGTATATAACGAGCCGCGTCAACGCTGGAAGTAACGATATTGGCGTGACCATATACATACCCAATGTAGACTCATTAATCACGTGTAACTTTGCCTAGAAGGTGCAACTTTGCCGGAGATTCCGTTACGGGATAAATGCGGAGTGTGAAGAGCTTAATAGTGCGGGTTCATGTACCTGCATTCACTGGCTGTAAACCAGAGTGTCTCTAGAACTCTGAACGTCCCAGAGATAAACCGTGCATTAATAAGGAATCAGTGGATCCGTGTCCTGAAACATGCAGGCTTAAATGACTACTATGTATATTGGAAACGCCGTGAAACTAGCTGATTCTCGGTCATTTCGGAATGACACAAATGGCACACCGCACGAAGGTTAGCGAATCTTCCGGTCAGCCGAGTATATAAAAAGCCGCGTCGCCGCTGAAAGTAGTAATGTCCGTTTTATGAAGTAAAGCTTGGAATCGGGCTAAATATTGGTGTGCTCAACCTAATTAATAATAAGCCACAATTTATATCAAATTAAAAGTTCGCTCATAAGCAAATTTTGCCTAACAATTCGTAAATCGGGTTAGAAATTCTTATTGACGAATGATTGTCAAATTATCACGAGCGACATTTAAAAATTGAAACATTTTGTCAAATGATTGTGAACCGAATTCGCTAACGTTCCAAATTATTTGTAAATGCTGTTACTACGTATTAGTCAAATACTGTTAAATTATTGCGAGCGTTAAGAGGCAAATTATGCGAAATTTTTCGTAAATGGCGTAACTTATTGAGAAACTTATCATGAGGTACATTGGCAAATAGTAAATTTATGTCAAATTATAACGAGCGAAGGTTGTTATTTATTAAACTTTGCCAAACTATTGGTCAATGACTTGCCCTAATTGGCAAATTACTTGCGGAATTTTTAATGTTAATGATGTAACTTATTGGGCAAACTCAATAAATTAAACGCAACTAATTAAATTATCACGAGCGACATTGGCAAACTTATTGTTTTGTCAAATTATTGTGAGCGAAAATCGTAAATAGGTAAAAAATGCCAAATCTCTTGAAAACGACGTGCGCTATTTGAAAGAAATACTGTCAGATTATTATGAGATACATGGCAAATAGACAATTTTTATCCGCCTTCAATTTCGACCGGAGATGAAAACTTTAAGAACCATCGCAGGAAGGAAACTTAGAGACAGAGTGAGAAACAGCAACATAAGAGAGGCATGTAAGGTGGAGGATGTAGTGACATGGGGTGGAAAATAAGAAGATATGGGCGTGACCATAGAGACAGAATGAACCAAGAGAGACTAGCATACATCGCTTAAGACGGAAAACCAGCAGGCCGACGACTGCTGATGATGTAAAGATAGCTGGAAGTCAGGATAACCAACCGGATGGAGCCTTTGCAATTAACAGTGCTTAAAGTCGTCTCGAATTATAAGAAGAAAAACAAAAAGAAAAATATAACACAACATTTAGATATATTAACTTCTAACTCCCCAGTTCCTATTTAGAATAATATTACCCTCTCAATGATCTCAAGATGACCTGCATAAGCGAGCTTATAGCTTTAAATAAACCACATGATCATTTGTGCATCCCAAGTCCATAAGGAATGTAAGCGATAAGTAACAGACCAGTTTGCTCTTGCTTAACAAATTGACTTTGATCAACCGCCAAACTATAGACCAGAATTTGTAATAGACTCCGAATGTACTTCAAATAAAGCCTGTGTAAACCAAAGATGTAAAGATCCTTGTCCAGGATCATGTGGTTATCATGCCCAATGTAGACTCGTTAATCACCTGCAAGTTTGTTATCGTCTAAAAGGTTTTATCATATGTCAAGACAGTTGCAGAAAATTTTAATTAATCCTTAAAATAAGCCATGAATTTTTAGTTATCCCTCTAGAAGAACCCGCTAGATCTTGCAATCCCTCACCTTGTGGAATAAATGCTGAGTGTAAAGAGCTTAATAGTGCGGATTCATTTATTCCAGGTTATTTTCACGGATCCTTACACTGGATGTAAACCAGAATGGGTCCAGAACTCTGAATGTCTCAGAGATCAATTTTGAATTAATAACAAATGCGTGGATCCATGTCTTGAAAGTTGTAGGCCTAAATAAAAGACTACTATGTATATTGGAAACGCCGAGAAACTAGCTTATTCTCGGCTATTTATGACGGTCAGCCGAGTATATATGGAACCGCGTCGCCGCTGGAAGTAGTAACGCCCGTTCTGTGAAGTAAAGTTCAGAATAATGACGTGAGATTTAAATCAGACATAAATTGTTATTGTTAATAAATACGGTGAAAATAAATGTTTCGAGTAGTAGTAGGTGATCGTTTTTACTAGTGCTAGACTATTTATTTTTGATTGTTGTAATTCGCACCTAACGAACGATAAAAACACTGCAATATGTTAGGATGAAGTGGTATATTAGAGGTAGGGAAACGCACTTCATCTGCATCCTTCAACTTCAACGAGTTGACGTTTATCTTTAAAATCTGGTGCTACCAGGGAACTATTTGTAAATTGAATTTTTGTCTGAACTTTCCAATTCTCAATAGAATCTCATTTTCTCATTAAATATTCGTGCTGAAAATAAACTAATCATATTCATTTTTCTAATATTTATCGAAAACTATTTGAAAAATAACATGTGAAATAGCATTTGAACCTCCATCTGGTCGAATCCGTCTACTTAAAAAATACAAACGAATGTTTTACACTACCACGCTTCCACAAGCACCAGAAACAAAAGATTAATGTGACGGCTGGCACAGGGCCATATGCAGTGAGTGAAGGGTGAAGTTAAAACAAAAGCGGGGATCATTAGCAATATAATTTTCAAGCCCTCTTTTATACGGACGTGTATGCTTTTGAACGGTAGATTATATCTGAAAATTCCTGTTTATCAAATGATGGAGTAATGCTTTTAAAAAGACTTTAACTGTAATATTATCCTTTTTTGAATGTCTACTTGCAAAGATCGATTGTTGCTAAGTGCTAAAAAATCCAAAACGGACCTTTTTTAATTAATAAAGCAACCAACCGTATTCAGGAACTTTTTAATTGGATTTTTTTCCATATTTAGGTACCTCTCTGTAAATCTAGCAAATAAATCCAACTATGCTGCGCTCTAATAATACTGGCTTTTGGAAACCGATCGGAGGGAAATCGAGAGCAGCTTTAAATTACAATCCGGTGCTTTTTAATTTGTTCGCACACACGTCCCTACGTATTGGTCGCTTAAAGCGCCGAATTT
Source organism: Anthonomus grandis grandis (assembly GCF_022605725.1). Lineage (NCBI taxonomy): Eukaryota > Metazoa > Arthropoda > Insecta > Coleoptera > Curculionidae > Anthonomus > Anthonomus grandis. The sequence continues at coordinate 21,682,113 of NC_065560.1, forward strand.
CCGAATATCCTGTAATAGAGTGGAAAGCAGAAAAGTGAATGCCATAAATCAATTCCCCAATTTGAACGGGCAGTTAAAATTGGAAAAGTTACTCTATATATGATGGTTTGAATTATATTCCTCGTCGTTAAAGATTTTTAGTTAAAGAGAGAATTTTTAACGCAGACTTGTAATGTAATGTAATGCCATGGGGTCTTGGTCCTATCTATCTAATACGTTCGCGAACAGGATCAGTTCTTTCAGCAGATCCTCTTCACTCAGCGTATATGTATGTACAATTCTATATCGCCTGTGACCAAGTGCTTTACAATTTGCAATCAAGTGTTTTTAGGCTTTTCCTACCCAATCTTAGAGCTAGATCCACCCCCCTAGCGTCGAACCTCAGAAACTTTAAAATGAACCTTGGTGTTCCAATATCGTTCCAATCCAATATCGTTGGAATGACACCAAGTATTGTATCTTTGAACAGTGTCATGAGCTTGTGTGCTCTAGGCCCAACTATTCCTTTTTTTTTTTAATAGGGCAAAAAAACACGAACTCTTGGTCTCAACAGGTTCCAACTCTTTCTGCCGCAACTTATTTTTGATCCGTCTGTACCACATTTGTGATCCATCCCGTAACCATTTGGGTTTGCGCACCATTCGTCCCTTGTAATGAACAGGAACCTGTATTTCCTATCGAAACAATATACTAGGTCCATATAGTCGCTCGCCTGATATAAACGACATATCAAGTATATCCCAAATTCTCCGGAATTGCCAGATCACCAGTAGGATTGCCCTCGTAGCTGCTTTCTCTCGTATAGCGATATTATACTATATTAGATTTAAAAGAGTCTCCATCCTTAGCGTTGCAGTTGATTTCATAGGCTCCCCCTCTCAGGCATAGACATACGAGACTTTGTAACCTGCACAGTCTCGATATGCCTGTCTTTTGCTCGGTTTCTCTCCACCATACCAGAGCCCCATACAGTATTTTGGGTCTCATCGTCCGGATATATATCCAGTTGGTTATTTTAAGGCTCAGACCCCAGGATCTACCAAGTAGCTGTCTTGCCGTCCAAAGGTTCCTCGTCCCTTACCCAGAACCTATTTGAGGTGCAGTTCCCAGGTAAGTTAGTATTTCACCCTCTTTCCCTGAAAACGTTCTCGATGCTGCTCATCTAAAGACTGGAAATATTAATTACCTTTTCCTAGTAAATATTATAACGGCCGCCTTCGCCGATTTATAGATAGCCCCTCTATAGAGCACATGTTGTGTTCAGGGCGTTTCTATGTGGTCCCTCTTGGTTATTATGGAGGTAGCGTCCCCATAACTGATGGTTTTATACCATCTGATCAGGTCATCCACCAATACAGATCATATAAAGGGAAATAGTTCCTCCGTTGGGTGAGCATTCCTTAACCGCAGTGATACTGAGATCTGTGGATCCAAGTGAGGCCCTAATCGACCTTTCGTTCTGCCTACAGGTGACTATCGCTGGATCATCTGCTCTTCTATTAAAGAGTGCTGTTTCCATTGCGAGGAAGTCCGCATTATCAAAGGCTTCTTCAATATCCATGGGCTATTTCCTTGGGTTTCAAGGACACAGATAATTATCGAATTTATCTTTTCGATAACCTGAACTATTTTGTGCAATGCCGTTGATTTGTCCTGATAGGCGAATTGAAGTACATGTAACGGATTCATGGAGAATACTGCTCCAATTGGACTCCGGAAGTCTGTCTCCACCTTTGGGTATGAATAAGACTCCTATCCCCCTAAATCCTTGGACCATATCCCAATGTTAGGCTTGATAGAAAGATGTCGACCATCTCTCGATAGAGAATAGCATTTCCTCTTGAGTTAGTAACTTGTAAGGTCTTAAAGAATTCACAACCCATTCCACTCTCTTAAAAGTTTCTGGTTTCGTCAAAAAACTGGTTCGTCGCCAAACATGTGATCATGCCATTTGAGTGCTCCGATCTTCAAACCTGCAGTCAGGAAAGTGAGTTCTAAGAAGCTCTAATGTCCTCCCTTGAAAGTATCTATGCAGGTGCTATTCGCCTCCTCACTGTGCTTATCAGATCTTCGTTTGGAAGGCCTTTGTGCACCCTGGCTGTGGCTCGGACTTCCATAACTATCTCTTATAAGAGGTTAGGGCTTCCCTTCACAATTTCCAGTTATTTTTAGGTTTTGTTGAATTCCAATCTTGCTTTGCTGTGCAATTTTTGAAGTTTTCTGTTCCACCAAGAACTTTAACAAAGACTTAATAACACATTATTCAGATGCATATAACAAAATCAGATAATAGTCGTTTGTCTCTTTAAACCTGTAGTAACACAAATATTTTAATGTCCAAAGTTGAGAAAAATTTAGACAGTTGAATTGAATTGTAATGCAGGCAAAGAAGCTGTTAGGCACATAAGTCTCCTAATGGACCCATTGTGCTCCACCGAGAGTTACCAGAGGCCAACAATCTTAAAAAGACCAAGAAGGCACTCTGGTTTAAAAGACTTCTTGTCGCTGAGTAACCTGTAGGTGTTACGCAGATATTTGAATCTAGAGTGCATGAATGATTAGCATTTCCTGATACCTTGATCTGCAATTTAATCCTCCTCTTAACACCCCTGGCAGTCCGGGCTCTACCTAATACCTATGGTGTGGAGATAAGATATTTGGCGTTTACTAGCCCCTTTGCAGATCTCAGCCTAGCAAGGGACTCCGTTTCCTCGTTTCCAGCAATACCTGAGTGGCCAGACCAGCTGAACCCTGCAGCTTATCTTCACCAGTTTCTCTAGGACCTTTATGCACTGCAGTACGACCTTAGAGTTGACCTTTTAGCGTTAATGGCAGCCCTGCTGTCCAAGCAGATTGATACGACAGTATTATGCATAGCGAAGACTGTAGTCTTCTAGTCTACTAGAAGTAGCGTGTTATATGGAGCCACACTACAGAAACCTGCACAAGCTCTTTTGTTCATTCTGGAGCCATCTTCATCAAATGTAGACAGTTTTAGCCTTTTTATTAATGTCACCGATCTAATCGATATTGCTACCAATCTAATCGATAGGCCTATTAAAGACTTATGTCAATAGAATAGTTAAATCATATTCGCTCATTATTTCTACTATAAGAAAAAACATTGCATTTTGATATGTTTATGTTTCTGTGTTCTTCATTTTGACCAATGGCACCAATGTTAGTCCAAAGTTTGAGAAGTAAAATTTTAGCATAGGCTAGTTTGTTTCATTTACAATTATTGTAGCGTTTTTAATAATTTTTTTGGTTGCTTTTATAATGTAATAATTTACTAATGTATGAAAATAGTACTGATCGCGACATCAAGTGTAAAGTTAGCTAGTGACCTTGTAAAAAAAATAAGAACTCCTAGATGGCGTTAGCTGTTCTTTGTTTTGAATTTTTAAGCAACTGATTGGCATCAGGTTGTTTTTCTCACTCTCTGAATAGAGCGATTTTTCAATTTGTCTGTCATTGGTCACGTACGCCATGCTCAAGAGTCAATTTTTTAGGTATGGGCATTTTCGATACTGAGCTATTGTGTTTTCTGTAATTTAAATGTTTTGCCTGTTGGGATTAGATTGATTTCGGTACTCGTTGCAACTTAAATCTAAGCGGGGCAACGTTGTATTCTCAATTCTTGTAAAACTGGGCCTTCGCAAGATTATCCATCGAAGAGGTACCTAGAAATTGCGTTTTCGCTTTCTTGCCAAATTGTGTGGTCTTTAGATTAACAAGTTCAATTTCTCGAGATTGGGTTTTCGAACTCATGATTACCTCATGAGAACACTAGCCATGTAATGTGTAAAAATTACTTTAGTCAGAGAGAGAGAAAAACAACCTGATGCCAATCAGTTGCTTAAAAATTCAAAACAAAGAATAGCTAACGCCATCTAGGAGCTCTTATTTTTTTACAAGGTCATTAACCCACTTTACACTAGATGTCGTGATCAGTACTATTTGTATACAATATTAAATTATTACATTATAAAAGCAACCGAAAAAATTAAAAACGTTCCAATATAAAAGGATAGTTGCCCCAGGTTATACCCCTGAGGTATGTAGGGATATGACACCCCCAATCATGAACAATAGCGTCTATCTAGCAGATAACTCTTTAAATATGTTCACCAGTTTGTAGAAACTTTGTTGAGTATTGAACAATATATGAAGAAGATATAAACACGGGTAGTTTTGTTCTTTCTCGTCCATTCCATATTAGGTTAGGTTAGGGCGAGTCACTCTCCTCTGGTCATTTTCGAAAATTTTAGGAACTAAGCTACATAACACACTAATTTTCAAATATAGCAATAAGGCTATCAGTAACTATAGGCCAGTTTGTAATCTCTGCTCTATCCCCAAATTATTTGAAAAAATTGTGGCCTTATATTTGTAATTGATGAGCAATCTGGTTTCAAGACATAATTCTTGATACATCAAAGGAAAAAGAGGATTTTCGTTATTATTAAAAGTGGCTTTACCGTAACACTTCCTCAATTCTTTCGTTTACTAATGTTTTTTTCATAGATGTTTCAAGTTTATTCCGAACCTCAATAATAGAATACTGGGATTGCCAGTTTTAATTGAAAAACCTTGTCACTCATAGTGTTGGTTGTATCATATGCGTGGTATAGGGGCTTATGCCGCCATTTATTTTATGTCATTGTCGATGCTTCTACAGTGAATTGCTTCAAGGCCTTCTTTATATTCACATTTATCAGAGCATAACATTCTTATCTCTTGGAAACGTATGTTTTAATCTGCTAACGTTTGGTATGTACAATTGTACGGTTTTTTTAATTAAACCTTTACTGGTTGGTATTTTTAATCTTTATTATATTATATCGCACTAAATTAGATATTGGTACCGGTTCACTTTCCATATCCTCTTTCCTACCAGCAAGTATATTGATCCTTCGTTATTTCTTCTTGGCACACTACGTCTTCCTTATATACATTTCACATCGCATACTGGCAAGAACATGTTTCCTTCTAAATGTGTTTTTTCATATGATGTTAATTTATTTATAATTTATAGAATCGCTTGGTCCAGTAAAATAAAATATTCATTTTAATCCCGGGAAATAGCTATAGGCATTTAATTATTATATATTTAACGTTCAGGTAAAATAAACTTATCAGATAAAATGTAATTTTCATGCCCTCCCTTGCATCATTCATCATCAATCATTTTCCCTGTATAGGGCGACAAAAAAGTATCTACTCAATTCTAAAGGAAATTTAATTTCCCAGAAAATGAGATCCGAAAACTTTTCCAACTTGCGAGTATTTAGCGGACGACCTTCTATCCCCATGAAAGAAAATCAGATCGCGTAAAAGCAATTTTCTTTCCCTTTCCTTTTAGTCATTCGCCTTTTATATTCTTGAGTGGTAACCGAGTGGATCCTCAAATATTGTTTGTTTTTCAGACTTTTCATATGTATTTTATCGCAGTCGGTGAATTTCTTTTTGCTATGAGTGCAACTGTTTTATTTTTAATAAGCGGTTTAAAATAATGAAGATTTTAGCACTTATTCTTTGGATATTATTAACCAGAACATTAGGAAATTTGTTGCTGTTCTCAATTTTCCATAAGAGAATGATTTGAAATGATTCTTTAATGGTTTTTAGGACCAACCCTAGTGCTTTTTCCCAAACGCTAGTTAATAATATACAATTATTATTTTAAAAAATTGAATAATTAAACGTTTAAGTATGGTATATTGTAACTATTGTAACTTTCATCTGACACTTTTTTCCATGCGACCTCTTCTTTTCAAGATATTAATTCTTGATTCTTTTACGAAGTTTTTCAATTTGACAATGACATTAGAAACAGGAATAGCTTTGGTTCAGCAATTCTTCAATATTGTTGTGACAAGGCATTGTTGATTATGATTCGAAAATTTTTTATAGTGAACAGATCTCACGTGTTTATCCCAGGTATTTCAGGCGATTGTAAACAAATACTGTAGACATTAAACAAAGTAAATGAGAGATTATTTTGGTTCACAGTATTCGTTCAGTTATCAAGTATTTGACTATTTTGTTGAGTGACTATAGAATGCCTAACAATAAATGAAAAAGTTGAAATGGTACTTATCTATGGTGAATCTGAAAGGAATATTAATAGAGCCATTGAACTGTATACCATGCGACATCCTCAACGGCGACTTCCATCGCAAGCATCATTTTATCGTGTAGTGAACCACTTTATAGAAGATGAAAGTGTGAGAACGATAAATCGATCACGAAAGAGAAGCATTACCAGTCAAAATAATGAAATTGCCGTCTTAGCTGTAGTTGCACATAATCCTGGAGTCAGCTCACGATCAATTTCTTCTGCTTCTGGAATCTCTGAAGTGTCCCGAGAATTTTGAAACGCCACAAGTTTCATCCGTATCACTTGTCGTTACATCAAGAGCTTCACGGGAATGATTTCCAAAATCGAGTGTTGTTTTGTGAATGGACCCAAAATCAATTGCATGAAAATAACAATTTCTTTCTGCTCGTCTTATTCACCCATGAAGCTTCATTTACAAATTATGGTGTAGTTAATCGTCATAACATGCATTATTGGGCAGTTGAAAATACCAGGTAGTTTCGAGCGATAGAACATCAGCGGCCATGGTCTGTGAATTTCTGGTGTGGCATCATCAGTGATAAAGTCATAGGACCTTATTTTATTGATGGTGTCCTTACAGGCCAAAAATACCGTCATTTTTTGCTGGAGCAGTCCACAGGCCGCCACGATCACTTGATTTGACGCCCTTAGATTTTTTTCTATGGGGTTATTTGAAGGAGATCATATATCGCGATCCACCAACGACTCCCGAAAATATGAAGCAGCGAATCACGGAGCTTTGCGGGCAGATAACTCCACAGATGGTGCACTCTGTTCATCGATCGTTTAGAAAGCGAGTCGAAAAATGTATAGAAGTGGAAGTTCAACACTTTGAACATTTATTGAAATAATTTTCTGACTTTTTCGTTTCAATTTCTTTTATTTCAACTTTGTACGTTTTATTTTCAAGTTTTCGATTCTGTTGATAATAAAATTCTATCATAAGATACTTTCACTCCTTTTGATAGATCATCAGATACTACCTACAAGGGCAAATGTCATTGTCAAGATAAAAATTCGTAAAAGAATCAAGAATTAATATCTTGAAAAGGAGGGGTCGCATGTAAAAAAGTGTCAGATGAAAGTTACTTATCTTTTAACGCTAAATCAGATACTATCAAAAAAAACAGAGGTTTCTATGCAAGTATAATAATCGAGTTTAAAAACTAGATATGTAAATTCCGTGTCAATTTTTTTTTTTGCCGAAATTTTCTCCCTGTTGTAAATAGAATCGAATATGATATACGTATATTCTATTGTTTAATAGATATACCAAAACCAAAAATTTACTAAAAAAACGTTGAATAAATTTATATTTAACGATAATAATATACGATGTTTTGCTTGGGTTTTTCCGATAAAGCCACTTTCTGCTTGAATGGTGGCGTAAATGCCCAGACCTATCGGTACTGGTCCGATGTAAATGAGGAAAGGACATACACAATCTAATCGAAAAATAAACGTGTGGGCTGGCATTATTGGTGACATTATTATCGGGCCTTTCTTCTCCGAAGAAACTTTAACAGGTGAACGTTTTGAAACCTAAGTTTTCTAGAAGAGAAATTTGTTCCAGCTCTAACTACCCTTTTTACCTTTTTCTGATAGAACGTCCGGATTTGCCACACCATAACATCTGATTCTAACAAGAACTTATCTGCACGATACTTTCCCAAATAGGTGAATTGGAAGGTGTTAATTGCTGCGGTGTTATTGAGTGGCCATCAATATCACCCGATCTAACACGATTAGACCTTTTTTATGGGGATATCTTAAAGGTGAGGTATCTAAAGGCCAACCGGCAAATCTATATAGTTTGAAAGAACGCATCCGTCAAGAAATACGTTGAAAAACGCCCGTAAGGAATCGAAATATGTAGCAGGAATTTGTAGATCGATTAAACTATTATCAGTTGATTAACGGAGGACATTTCGCACATTTGCCGAAATAACATTATTTTTAAGTTTACTAGGAACTATATTTCCTTAGTTAAAGTGGATGTAGGAATGTGTGGGTGCAAATTTTAATTTTGACGCGTCATGTACCTAAGACTTTCTGCCGTGAATCTGTAATGATATTTGTTTATGAGGCTAAGAATATAGATACTCGCGACTTTTAGAATGCTCTGCTTGTAGAACTCCTTATTATTTTCATTTTTTCAAGTTGTTCTGAGTTTAATTAGAGGTTTTAATCAAGCCAGTTATTCTCTGGAAATTATTAGATAGGCAGGAGTGTAGGAAAAAATTCTTTGTTAATAGTAATCCTTTCTAATGTCTAGGGTGTCCCAAATTCGATGGTGACCATTGGGATCTTTAAAAAATTGGGACCTTTAAAAAATTTTAAAATTCCGGATACTTCCGGAGATATCCAAAAAAAAAACGAAATTTGTCAAAATCGTTTTTACCTTCTACCGACTTTATTTAAAGAGATATCGGAAAATAAAAAATCGTTTTTCTGAAGAATTGATCTTTTTCAAATGCTAAGCTAAGTAAATTTGCTAAATATTTACTAAGATTATATATTGGGGAACCTATAAAACTTACAATTATTGGTCTTAGAGGAGTATTTTCTTTGTGTATTTTTGGTAACAATACATTTTTGGAGGCACTCCCCGTCATTGCATTTTAGTTTTTTAATTGGATTTTTTGAAAAGAAGTTTGATTTACACAATTTTTCTAATAGTTTATTAATTTTGTTCTGAATAGAAGTAGTGGGGTCTTTGTTTAAAATTTGATAGGTATCTGTATTTAAGAGAAGAAGGTTTGATTTTTGTAGGTATTCTTCCTTATCTAACGCGACGGTGACATTGCCTTTATCAGCCCTAGTTATTAACATATTATTATGTTTTTTTAAGAATTCTTTCGTTTCATTACTGTATTTTTGTTTTCTCCCTATACAGGGTGATTTTCAACCTATGCTCATAAACTTGGGAAATGATAGCTGATGAGAAATAATGAAAAAAAAATGTGGTAAAATATTTTTAGCTTAGAGATATCCATATTTTTTTAAATAAAAAACGTGTATTCTTTAACGTGTTTAATTTAAACCAATTTAAAGCAACTGTTCGAAGTTGTTTCCATTATTTTCGATACAGACTTGAGCTCGTCGAATCCATGAAGACGTAAATGCACGGGCCAAACCAAGCTGTAGGCGAATTGCGTCACTAGCAGCGTTTATGCGATGTCGTAGCTCTTGCTCAGTATCAACTTCGTTTACCTGCACCATTGTTTTCATATGACCCCACAAATAAAAGTCTAATGGATTAAGGTCAGGCGAGCGAGGGGGCCACCCAACTGGACCATCACCGCCTATCCATCGTCCGGGAAACACACGATCTAAATGTTGTTGCACTGGTCGTGAAAAATGTGGTGGAGCACCATCATGAAGAAACCACATGTTCTGCCTAACGTTGAGATTCACATTTTCAAGGAGCACTGGTAAATTGTTGCGCAAAAATTCTAAATACTGAGCACCAGTCAAACGATTTTCCAGAATAAAGGGTCCGATGAGCATCCCGTTCAGAATTCCAGCCCATACATTTACAGAAAAACGTTGTTGAAAGTATGTTCTCCGTTTAATATGCGGATTTTCCAAAGCCCAGTAATGAGTATTATGAAAGTTGAAAATTCCATTGCGCGTAAAATTTGCCTCATCCGTAACTAAAATGTTCATGGTAAAGTTTGGGCTTAACTGCTAGTGATGTTACAACCACTCACAAAAGTGTACTCGAAGCGGCAAATCTCTTGGAAGTAGGGCTTGTACCCTCTGCACATGAAACGGGTACAGCAACTCGTGCCTTAAAATTTGCCAACTTGTAGATTGCGATATTCCAAATCGCGCTGCAATTGTCCTAGTGCTAATTCCAGGTTGTTCTTCGATAACTTCTAAAATAACCTCCTCCAGATTTAGAATGTGCCTAGGTCTAATAGCTCCTCGATCTTGTCCAGGCCGCGGCCGCAAATTGCCAGTTTCTCTACCCCGCTGAATAACACGTAAGAAAGCCCCACGTCTCGGGTGATATCTTCGGGGAAATCTTTGGGCATACAGATCAGCTGCTTTTTTTTTTTTATGGTAAACACAAGCACAAGAGGAAAGTCCTATGTCACTCTTGGAGTGGTGCTTGCGCGAAGATATTTGTGGGCATTTATCTTGAATCGCTGTAGGTTGTATGCGTCGGGAAATATGTGAGGTGGAAGCCCGTTCCACAAAGAAGATGTTCTCCAGATGAAGGAGTCCCGATACAGCGACGTCCTTGGGGTAGGTAGGTGGACTCGATGTTGATGAGCCGCAACTGCTAGACGCGTCCTTCTTGCCGGAACAGCCCTGGGTGGAATCAGGCCTGCCAGCTCAGAGGAGGCTGCCACTGCATTCTGATGCGTTTCTCCGTAAACCAAAACCATGTCGACAAGTTCTTCGTTTGTAAAAATGTGCGCCATTACATTTGACGCTTTTATTTTGGTCGTGTGAAAATAACGATCAAAAACGATCACAGCCACCAACTAACTAAGTATTGCTAAAGATTCCAAACAACAAATTCCAAACATTATGACTTGTTTACTATCAGTTATTAATAAACAAAATAAGTTCGTCTGATACACGTTCTGTTGACATTTGTTTAACTTTATTTCGGAAACCAATAATATTTTACTACATTTTTTTCTCATTATTACTCATTATTGATCTTCATCTACCATTTCCCAAATTTATGCGCATAGGTTGAAAATCACCCTGTATTTTAGGAACAAAAGTAGTTGGAATATTTCTATTTGTGGCTTTAAAAGTTAACAAAAAAAAGTGGTGCAGGATCCCGAAAACCGCAAAGCTATATCTCAAAAAATGGCAGAGATGCCCTGCAATCTCATCCAAAGTAGGACACAGTGTACAGATAAAAATCATTAATATACCTTTTTTGATGCAGGTTGTGAATTAAACGATTACTAGTAATTAAAGTTAGTTTCTCTGCTATCTCAGATGTGATGAATGAATTTCGTGGACCTTTTAACTATCTGACATAAGCTAAGCAGCATTTTCAGGAGATTAACGATTTCAAACTGGTTCTTTAAATTCCTCTCTTTATTTACAAGTAAAATGATTAATCTTTTCCTCGTATTACGCCAATAAAGTATAAAAATAATTTTTTTTTATAATTTCGTGAAATGCAATGTATTCCGTTTCGCTCCCTCTTCGCTAGTCTGCTCAAAAATGACCGTCTTTAAAAAATATATTACAAGGGGTCCCGGAAAGTGATTCATGGCTTCCAGAAAATTCAAATCACATGCCGCCAAACGCTTCGTTCCGCAGATCAACTGTTCGTGAAAGATATATTAATTTTCCCGACCCTCATTCCTGACACTTTTGTTATGCATTTGTAGATAAGAATATTGTGCAAAACCCACAAAGAGCTTCTCGACTTTTCTCGGAAAGTTATTTTCAAGAAAAACGACCTTTTGTGTTTACTGGAATATGAAAATTTATTCATTTATTTTGGCAAATTTGCATATTGAAATTGACAATTGTTATATTCAATTACTGGGTCCTCATAGAAGCTATTTTTAATCTTATAGATGAAATTAAAATTAGCAACAACAGTATTATTACTATTAGAGAAGTACGAGGTTTAAATAACTTGTATGTATGTCAAATTATAGGTTGGGTTGGGTTAGCATAGTTGTTATAAGGGCTTTTAACGTTCGTGACGTATAGTCCAGTTCAGAGATCTATTAGAATCTTTGATGTGCCGCGAATAGTCCGTGTGCTAGTGTTGCTTGTATTGCCACATGGCATGCATGTTTAAATCGCAAAATTTTATGTGGGAAGAGTCATAAAGTTATATTAAATTAATAAATGTTTTAAACATTTGATTCGTAAAATTTGACTTCAGACGTCCACGTACTATTTTGTTAGACGTCTGACCTCAGTCCCAGCCACTCAAGCGTGAAAAGTTGCACAGGTCCGGCCTTAAAATTTATTTGTATTTAAAATTTTATTATCCTGGATTTTTGGGTTTAGTTTTATAAAGCTAGAAATTCAGGATATTTGATAGATAATATTTAATTTAAAGATAAAATTTAAGTACGTAAAATCAGTTTAATCAAACATTTGAATTTAATAAGTTGAGAAATTTTAATTTAATTTAATCAGTATGAGAGAATAGGTGGTACAAATTACTTTGGCCCATTTATCCTGTGGATTAAGGCATTAATGATTTGCTTTTTGACACAAAAGGGTAAAATGTTTTTTTGTTTTGTCTTCAAATTTTATATTTTTGCTTTTTTTGGGTATTGAGATTTATTTTTATTTGGTGGTTATTATTAACGCAGATTTTGGCTGCCACATTCATTGTCCTTTATTATTGTTTTTTTTTAATTTCTCTATATTTAGTACCAACATCTTTTGATAAAAAGTCATGTGCCAGTCATAGGCCCCTCTCGGTTCCTTCTCGCGTTCTTTGGATGACTTGGTGGGACACTTGGATGATCGATTTTCCCTTATGGTTCCTGTGACCCAGAAGCCTTTTTCCTTTAGGCTACACAAGAGGTTGTAATTCGTAAAAAAGTTGTCAAAGAAAATAATGTGTTTTTCAGGATTTTTTACCGTTTCCAGCATACTTGTTACGACTCTTGTCCCTAGAGGAATCTTGGGCTCTGCTGTTGATTTATTATCCTTGCCACAGTACAAAGCAAAGTTGTAGCAATATCCATTATCACTACAAAGCGCCCATAATTTGTATCCAAACCGCTTTTCTTTGATAAATTGCTTTAGGCCATGGTGTCCAAAATATTTTACAATCATCTCATCAATCGATAGAAATGTATGGAAAACTCCCCATTGCTGAAATTTAGTATTTATTGCCCCAAATAATGGCCCTATGTTGAATGACTTATCGTCTTTGTTATCATTTGCAAGGAAATTGTCAGCAAAGTGAAGACATGATTTTATTTCTTTGTAGGCATTTCTGGAAAACGCATTTTTCACTAGAGGAACACCCAAATCTTCTCTTTCAGACCAATAGTCTCTTTGACTTGGTAAGCATGATAGCCAGAAAAATTAAAAAACCCGATAAAAATTTTGAGGTTCTCCGAAGTTACAAAAAAATGTTTATTTTTCTGTTGGGCGTATCATGGTCTCTGTTTGAAGAAGATTATAAAGATCGTCATCAAAAAACTTCTCAAATGTTTGTAGTGGTGTTAATATTCCCGCAATTCTTTTATTTTGTGGAAAGCTTCGGCACAACCTTCTTCTTCAATATTTTCATACATGGGTTCTTCCTTAGTTCATTTTGGTATCCATGATTTAGTGCTGTATGTAACCTTTTTCCTTTTTATGAAATTTGACAGCGGTGACAGCTCATCTTCCGATTCCCAATCCATTTTGTTCTTCTACCTATATCTCCATAACCCCTGGGACGTCCTGGACATCAACCGCCCCTAAGTCACCATCGTCGATATCGTCTACGTCCAATTCATCGGAAGGTAATAGCGCAATATCAGCATCTATTTGGCTAGAATAGAGATATTCCACCGCATCGTCTAAGTTCTTAAAACTATGTCTATTCATTTTTTATTTTTTGCCAGTCTAAAAATAATAAAAAAAAATATGTAATAATCCAGTGTCCTCATTTGAGGACACAGAGATTTAGGTTAGGTTTTCGACTAAAAAAATTCAACTAGAAATATCATAATATTTTTACAATATTTCTACATCTTCTTTGGTTGTAAAACACACTAAAGAAAGTATCTTACCCCTACTACTAAAGGAAATATGACCTATGGGCCTATAGCAGGTCTTTCTATTCAAAATCTTTAAAAAATAACGTGATTTTCGCCGGAAAAGTAAACACAAACACTATTAAATACCACCTGCAGAATATTGCGTAGGCATTGCTCGTAGGAATGGAATTCCATTCCATCTTCCTTGAGTAGTTCTGTAAGTGCTCTATGATCTTTGGGTGTGTTTTTGAAGGTGGTAGACAATGGTACAGTGAAAACATCTTGTCGAACTTGCATTGTCTTATTTATTTAATGTAACACGACGTTTCGGTTGGTAAGTATCTCCAACCGTTATCAAGTGTAAACTGACAGCAAACTACTATTCTATAGGCTTATATACTAGATTTGTGCAGCGATGTGGAAAGTCATTCGTGAAAAGAGTTGGGGGGAGGACAGGCCTCTCTCTAGATCCTACACTGTTCTGAGAGTAGAGGCTTCCAGATGTTGGGTACATCGACGCTTGGCTGGCTGAAGATCCCCTGATTCTGTGAAATGAAAACTGCCTCTACGAACTTCCTCTTCCGCCAGTGGTGTTCCTTGTGCAGAATCTTGGCTTCTTACCAATGGATATTGTGTCCATTATGCCACGCGTGCTCTACTATTCCGGATTTGGAAACCTCTCCTCTTTGGGTCCAGCTGCGATGTTCCTTCGCTCTGACTTCTAGGGGGCGCTTCGTTTCACCTATGTATGAGTCACCGTACTCACATGGGATCTGGTAGACGCAATTTTTGGTATCCAACAGGCCATCTGGTTTGGTCTTTGATACCACGCTTCTGATAGTGGTGCTAGATCTAAAGGCAGTTCTAATATTGTACTTGCTGGCAATGCGTCGGATTTGTTCCGATGTACCCCTAATGTAAGGTATGGGTAGAAGTCTGGCTGTCGTGGTGGCCTCGTCTCTGATTTGATTTGGACGCGTCCTTTGGATGGTCCTACTTATTAGCTTCTTTGGATATCCATTCTGTTGTAGGTCTTTGTAGATGGTATCCACTTCAGTCTTGAGATCCTCGTCGCTTCTACAGATAGTTCGAGCTCTATTGTAGAGGGATCTTATGATGCCTACTTTGGTAGTTGTTGGTTGGACTCAGTTGTTTGTTGGATAGTGAAGATACTGGCCCGTGTGTGTTGGTTTTCTACAAACTGAAGTTCGTAGATTTCCACGGAAAAGTACTGTCAGTTTACACTTGATAACGGTTGGAGATACTTACCAACCGAAACGTCGTGTTACATTAAATAAATAAGACAATGCAAGTTCGACAAGATGTTTTCTTCTTTGGGTGTTTTGGGGAAGAGCGCTAATCCCAATCTCAATCTTTCTGAACTTTTACTATGTTAATTTTATTTTCACAAAATAGTTTATATTTTGTGGCCCAGTTTTTCATGTCTCTCAACACTACCTTTGGGACTTTGTTTATCTTAGGATCAGCACTCTTCCCTTTTCCTGCTAAGGAAAGGTTGTTTAGGGGCCTGTATAGTGGGTCTTTTTTAAGAGTGGGATTTTCAGTGGGGATTGGGATGGGGTTTGGGGCTGATGATGTTGAGGGGACTAGCACCCTGTTTGTTGTTTTTTCAGGGTTAACCGGTTCCGAGGCGCCTTTACAAGACGAAGACATGCCCGCGTCTTCCCTGGTTCTTTTCTTTTTCTGTTCGTTTTGATTTTTGTTGCTAGCCAGCCCCCCCAGCGCCGTCAGGCGCTCTTCGAGCTTGGTATTTTGGTTAGTTAGGGCTTTCATATTATTCGTCTCTCCCTCGAGTTTACGATTCAAGTCCGAGATCAGCTTGTTAAGAGAATGGTTTTCTAAGATCAACTTATTTATTTTATGTTCGAATAGTTGTATTCTCTCCGTGAGCTGAGAGTTCATAAGTTTAACCTCGTGCATCTCGTTTACATTTCTCTCTATTAGCAAATTTTCTAAAAACGAATTTTCTCCTCGAGTTTGTGTACACGTTCCTCACTTTGCCTTTGTTCCGCACTCTGGGGTGGCGCTTTGCCAGTTCCCAGGTCGGGGTTTGGAGTGGTTTTGAGTGTTTTGGATAATCTGGAATCAGTACGGAATTTTGTTTGCGGTTCTAGGAATTTTGAGGAGTCGTCCGAAGTCTTCTCCCGCTCTCTCTCTTGTCGGCTTCTTGACCTCCTTCAGTCCTCGGTTTTCGTAGACCTTTCTGTTCTGGTATCCATCAGATCGGTCAATTTTTTCTCGTCTTCTTTTTTATTCCGGCGTGGGTTGAGCCCCCCACTGACGATGGGGGGCGAGTAGACGTTTTTCTCCGCCGTTTGTTTTTGGAACTTCTCTGGTTTGTGGATAGATGGGTGATTCAGGCTGTGAATGTAACAATGTCTGTACTAATCTGACGTGCTCTTATGGCGGCTGCTGCTCAGCTCGAGTAATGAAATAATAATAATGAAAAAAATCTGAGAAATATTTGTCCTTTGCCGATAAGGTGCCTTAACCATTTCTATGGTCGGACCTCATTGTTTTTGTATTTAGAATACGCAACTTCCTTTAGCAATTTGGCAATATCCGTGTCAAGTCCTTTTGATTGTCCTGTCCTGCATCTTTCCTTTTTATTCTGTCTTTAATCCCTTTTTTTACAGGCATATTGTAAATGTTCCACTAAACGTTAGACAGCAAATGTGGTTTCAGCATGATGGAGCGCCGGCTCACTTTGCTGTACAAGTACGCGAGTATTTGGCTCAGCGGTTTGGGCACCGTTGGATTGCCAGAGGTAGAGCAGTTTCTTGGCCTCCTAGGTCACCCGATTTAACGTCGCTCGATTTTTTCTTGTGGGGACATGTAAAGTCTTTAGTCTACGAAACTCCAGTAGAATCAGAGCTAGACTTAATCGGACGAATAACAGCAGCATTTGAAATCATTCAAAACGAGGATCAAATTTTTAGTGTAGTCCACCGAAATCATCTGCGGCGTTTAAATCGGTGTATTGAGATTGGAGGAAGACATTTTGAACAATTATTGTGATGGTATCATATACAAAAGTTAAAAATAAATGCATCAGATCCTATTTAGGTAATTAATATTTTTTCTAAATTTAAACGCGTCTTAGGGCCGTAGTGGCGTAGTGACACATTTCCGGTCATGGGTTCCTATACTCAAATGGATTCTACTGTTGCACTGAACAACCCCTAGAAGTTTGATCCCATAGCTCTGAAACACCCTGTATATCATGCGATAATAAATACGACATAGGCGCACGGACTATTTAGTGCGGCATTTGCGACACATCAAAGATTCTAATAGATGTCTGAACTGGACTTACAATTATTTCTCGTTTTGTCTAATAATGCGTTTACGTCTTGGTTTTTTTCGTCGAAGTTGATGTTGCGGCATTTGTTTTGTAAACCTTCTATTTATTAATTAACTTGAAATTTTATAGTTTGTTAAAAACACGTCACTCTACATATTTTATATTTTTATTTATGCTGAAAGGAAACAATGGATTTTTAGGGTTTAAAACGGGTGAACAACAGCAACAAAAAAAATCTTCATTGTTCTTTTGTTGTGCTAAAACCCAAACACAATTATTTTGCTCATCTCTGTGCCAGTTTTCATCATTGTTCTTGTATAACAGAGTTTTCCACCATAATGGAAATATCATATTACGCGAAATTAAACGCAGGCGAAATAATGGTACATCACGAACTAGGCTTATGTATACGCTTTATTAATTATTGAACGAGGGTAATATGCGCTGCGTGTCTGGTGCCTACAACCATTTACTAAATAATTTTTAGTTTGATATTTAGTTTTGCCCTTTTTTTATAGTCACGACTATAAGAGATGTTGGACAGTAATATTATTTATTTCTTTATTAAGCAATCAACAGACTTTTGCCCAATAATAGATTACAATTAATAATAAATGTACATAATGAAACATAGACAACAATTTCCTTTTACCTGAACAAAAATTCACTGTGGTAGTCTAATTTGTGTCATCAATTTATCACCAACTTGTACTTCCGCACATCATTTATGATAATGACATCTAGACCGATCTGTCGCTACTACCACTCCAACAGATTCGCATAACATTGATTTTAAAGTGAAGTTGACTTTAGGTTAACCTATTTTAACATAGTATTTCCCGCCATCTAAGAACTACTATAAAATGTAAACAAAATACGAAGAACACTAACACTTTTATTTTTGATATATTTTCTTACTATTAGTACCTATTTGTACAAACATAGCTCATTAGTCGAAGTCATCGTCGGGAACAACTAACTCGGCCAGACGATTGAAATGTATTACTTCCTCTCTATCGGTTTCCCCAGTATCCTTCCTTAGTTGGAAAATTAGGTTCCCTTTCACATCTTTCTCTCTCTTTCATTCTCTCCACTCAATTGCACTCTTTCCTTGCGTGCTCTGCTGTGTCCTGACATCTTGCATTCGTTCCATGTTCATAGATTCCGCACTTACACTCCCACGCACCCTTTCTCTTATATTTATAAATATAGCCCCCGAAATTCCCGTGACTCGTTGCGAGTCACGGGGTCACCTTTTTTGTTAACACAGCATGCTTCTGTCCACCAGGGGACATAACATGAACGTGGTTCTTCCTTTCATTCTTCTCATCCATTCCTCTCCCCATCTTTTCATTATCTATTCATGTTTAGACTTTTTGTACTCATTTTTACTCATCCATTCGTAGTCGTTTGCATCCCATTCACCTTCTCTCATCATTTCTCTTGCTCTCACATGTGCGCCGCGTCCATCCGTTCCCCTCTCCAGTCTTTCCCATTTCACGCGTATATGTTTACTTTCACTCTCACTCATGCATATCATTTTTTGGCATTCATTCATTGTTTTCCGCTCAAAAGAGTCATTGATTGTTCTAGCAATTATCTGCGAGTCAGTCACAAGTCACTGAGTCGCGGACTCTCGCTCCCACTATCCAGCAAAACCACTCTCAAGAGAACCTATGCCCCCCTTTTTAAATACTGTTCGTCCTGTTTAGTGTTCTGTATAGACTTAACTGTTTTTAAATGTATTGTCTTAGAATAATTTTTATACTATCAAATGTGTTTCCACCAGGAAAAACTCCTGGGCTTAACTGACAAGTGAGTACAGTCCATTTATGCATATTTAGCTATAATGTTTTTTACGCATATAACACCCAACTCATTTTCAGTTAGCACTGATGATGGCTCATACGCCAAAAGCGCTCTGCTAAGCTTTTAAAAATAAATTGCTTTGAATACATCTGGTTGATTAATTTGTTTTATATAGAACAGGAAATTGCTTTCAAAGTATTCCTCAATTTGGTCTTTCAACAGAGTTTCTAGAATTTTACCAAGAATTGGGACCAGAGAAATTGGACGATAGTTTTCAGGGTCCAACTTTGAATCTTTCTTATGTATTGGTAACTTTTGCGATTTTGATACAATTAGAAAAAATACAAAACAATGTCGCCAAGGGAACAATAATCACATTTTTTATGGTTTTAATTACACGCATATGGAAGTCATATGGATCTCTACTTTGACTATTATTCATAGCATCAATCAGTTGGCGCACTTGATTAAAGGTAACTTCACTAAAAGCAAAGCCAGAATTACGATTTTCAGTCAAATGTGTCAATGGGTCATTAGAAGGCTGTTACAACGGGTCATTAGAAGTGATTGTTTTAATGTGATTGGAGCATTCACAAATGTCTCATTAAAGTGACAAGCATTTATTTCATCTGGTATTATCTCTTGAATGTTATTGTTAAAAGACTTTATACTTTTCACATAGATTGAGACCGATAACTTGCTTGGCTTTCGAATTTATCATTGGTTCCACTTTTTTCATCTGGATTTTCCTGCGTTAATTTGTGCGATATCAGGCTTGGATACGTCTAATTAACCTAGTTCAAAAAGGAAAGACGATCTCTCATTTTCCTCAGAGAATTGTCAAATCACTCGGATGTCCTTGAGCTTCTGGATTTATTAACTGACTTGGACTTTGATTCAAAAAAACATCCACAAAACACTCAAATGCGGCATTTGCATCAAATTAAATAAGATTTCCTATTAAAGTTTATTATTAGGTCTTTCTCACCTTCGTAAATAAAATCGACGGTTCGAGCGTTTTTTTTTTTTAAAAAGCTAATGAACTGTCCTTAATTGCCACCGTTTTGTTTCCGGCATCCTGTAAAGTGCCATGGTATATGAAGCAAGTTTCATAAAACAAAGTTGTGGAAATGAAAATGCATTTTTTTATCAAAACTACATATATAAGTTTTGTTCCTCCTGTACTAAATTCATAATTTAGTTTCTGAATAAAAACTCAAACGACCTTAATAAGCCGCGAATATACCAGCATTCAGAAATCATCTAGTCGGTCGCCTAGACTTGAAGGTGCGACAAGGATGAAGCGAGTGGCGGACACAACTCGTGACATCTTGGGGCACACGTAGAAAGTTAGCGAATGTTCCGTAACAATGGTCTACCGAATATATTAAGTGCCGTGGCCGCTAGTCGCTACGAGGCGAGTTCAAGTTTGAATGTTTTTAGTAGTCTTAAATCATTGTGTTTAGTATGTAATACGAGGTCTGGCTATTAAATAACAAGACTGGTTACGAAAAATGGTTTTATTATAAAAATTATTATACATTCGAATGCTCCCCTTCAATATACTCCCCTCCCCTCGCCACACATCTTTCCATACGTTTTTTCCATTGATCGAAGCAGTGCTGGAAGTCTTCTTTGGTGAGGGCCTTTAGGAGCTCTGCCGTTTTTTGCTTTACCGCTTTCATCGACTCAAATCGGGTCCCTTTCAAAGCAGATTTTATCTTCGGAAACAAAAAATAGTCGCACGAGGCCAAATCTAGCGAATACGGCGCGTGTTCGAACAGTGGAGTGCGCTTACCGGCCAAATACTGCTTCACAGATAGCGCGTTATGGACAGGTGCGTTGTCCTGGTGCAAAATCCACCACAGTTGTTTTTCCACAACTCGGGTCGTTTCTTACGAATTCGTTCTCGTAGTGTTGTCAAAACTGACAAATAGTAAGTCTGGTTGACAGTCTGACCCTCTGGAACCCATTCAGTCATCATGATACCGTTAATGTCGAAAAAAATGATCAACATTGCCTTGAATTTTGATTTGGACATCCATGCTTTTTTTATTCTGGGCGATGCAGGCATCTTCCAATGCATCGATTGCAGCTTGGTTTCAACATCGTATTGAAAAATCCACGTTTCGTCGCAAGTAATAATGTTTTTCATCAGTCCGGGATCTTTTTCTAACCTTTCAAGGAAATCTGAGCAGACCTGTTGACGCAAGAGCTTTTGGTCAGGAGTCAGGTTTTTTGGCATTAACTTCGCACAGACTTTTATTATGTGTAATTCCCCGTGTAAAATTTTTCTAACCGTTTCTTTATCGGCGTTTACAGCCTCGGCAATCATCTGGGTGCTCATTCGACGATCTGCACGCACAATTTGGTTGATTTTGGTCACTGTTTCCGGAGTTGAAACAGTGACAGGGCGACCTGAGCGTTGGTCATCTTCAGTGCTCTCTCTCGAGAGAGAATTTTCCCCATAGGCCTCTTGCAACAATTTATAGCACTCAGTCGGAGTTTTTTTCAATTTAACGAGAAATTTAAGATTGATGCGTTGCTTTTGTTTTTCGTCACACATGGTTTTCGGCACGAGAAAAAAACACGTTCGCTTCAAACCGCTACTGCACGAATACTATAATAGTGACGAAAACGTGTTTTGGTACGTGCATAGACAAGATATCTAGATATCCAACGCACTACTCGTTTTTTCCCCACCCATCTAGAGAGCCCTCTAGGCGCGCAGCCTCGTTATTTAATAGCCAGACCTCGTAATTAGTTAAGTTTGAATTCACTGCTAAACTAGAAATAATCAGCACAAAAAAAGTTCTTTGAGAACCGAAAAATATAATTATTAAATACAACTAATTGGGAAAGGTAACAATAGTACTAATTCTCGTAATTTTTATTTAGTAATTCACCAGGTTTAACGAGAAAGGATGATTAACCTTCGGCTTAATAAATAAACGACGACGGCGGACGGGAATAACAAAAACACGGTATTTAAGATTCAGTCGCTTATTCGAAATTATTTAAGGCTTTTCATAATAAAGCCTAACGAGGGGGTTGGAACGCCTTCACTGCCATCGCGCCGTAGCGTAATCAAACTTTTATGATGGAAAATTGAATTTACGGTGGAGAAAGAAAACACCGTAATTGAGTCTTAAGAACCAAGCGCCTTTCGTTTACTGTAAATTATATTTTTACGATTTGCCGACCTGTTTTTTAAAAGGGACCACAATGACAGAATTTCACAAGTATTAATTATATTCGGGATCACGTATAGATAGATATAAACCAAACCTCAAAGAACTTCGTAATGTTAATCTACACACATCGGAAAAGTCTAGGGATATTTTTATAAATTGACCTTTTTTTTTTGAATTGTTCTGGATAAATAATAGCCGAATTATAGTAATTAAGACTCTTTTACAATACTAAAAAAATAACCAAAATTACAAAAATAAAGAACTGCCTATAACTAAAATTAAAAAAAAAGTCTAAAATTTCTTTAAAAATTTATTGTTTTGTATAATGAAAAAAAAATTTTTTTTTAAATTAGATACAAAAAAAAATCTTGATAAAAAACGCAAATTAGTACAAAGTATAACCTCCACGCTGGTTTATGACGGCTCGACATCTATTGTTCATAGACAAAATAACGTTGTCGATGTTTTGTTGGGGTAAGTTTGCCCATTCCGCTATCAGTCGCTCCCGGAAACGAAAGGCAGTGTAAATGTCACCCATCTGTGGAGACATTCTTCGTTGGAGCATATCCCATACATGCTCAATTGGATTAAGGTCAGGAGATTGTGCTGGCCATGGCAATACATCAATCCCCTCGTTCTCCAACCAGTCTCTCACTACGCGTGCGACATGTGCACGCGCATTATCATGCATTAGGTGGAAGTTTTGGCCAACAGCGCCAGCAAACGTACGAACAACAGGTTGCAGAATGGTATTGATGTACTGCTGAGCTGTAAGGAAGCGATCTGGAAAAACGAGGTCGGTTCTACCGCCCATCATTATTCCAGCCCATACCATAATTGTACCCCCTCTGTATGTATACACTTCCTGGACATGTCTTAACCGTTCTGCATTTCCAGATCGTCTCCATACCCTCACTCGACGTGAATCTGGATGAAATCCAAATCTGGATTCGTCGGTGAATAAAACTGTAGCCCAATCATGTTCATTCCAGTTTTGATATTCTTGGCACCATTCTAATCTCGCAGTGCGATTGCCTCTGGAAAGAGGTGGACATCTAAGTGGCCTTCGATTGTGAAGGTTGGCTTCATGGAGACGATTTCTTATAGTATCACGGCATACGGTAATATTGTGTGCTCTCTGCAAGTTGATAACCAATTCAGGAGCTGTAATGTTAGGTTGCCTTCTAGCAGTTAAAACTAAAAATCTATCTTGAGCAGCTGTCGTAGCGCGGTCACGTCCTGGATGTTGTTCAGCTGGATTTCCAGTTTTACGAAAACGCCGCCACAATCGACTTATAACGCTCTGAGAGACTTCTAGACGCTCAGCTACATCAATTTGCTGCATGCCTCCTTGAAGAAGTCTTACAGCTCTATTCATCTCGTCCAAAGTTAAATGACGTCGTTCCATGATAAAACACAATTTTTTTATTGACTCTGCAAAGCAGTAACTCTGTATCATGAACGAAATCGAGACTACCAGAATATTTATTGCAATATAAAAACCATGGTTTTTTCTGTTTTGTGAAAAAATTCCTAAAATATTTGTTATCAGTGTTAAGATTCTGTTTGTCTCACAGAAATCTACAGGATGAGCCAATCTTCAAATTTGATTTAAATTGATCACCAAAAAAATTCTTTTTTTATAATTATATTATTCTATAAAAATATCCTTAGACTTTTCCGATGTGTGTATATATGATTCATATACAGGAGGGCCCATCGAAAACGTACCGCAAGGCATTATAGGGTGAGAAAAAACTTTTCGGCAAAATCCAAAAATATGTCAAGTATTTTTGTCAGAGGGAAAACTTTTGACGTAAATACCATTTCAAAAAACTCAGCCCCCTAAGCGGGGGCGACATCCCCTAATTTTTTTCAAATGGGACAGAGGGTCAAGTGGTACCTCCTTAAAAATATCTTGTCATTACCTATACAACGCTGCTTAGTTTTTAAAAATCGAGTCACTCGTTCAAGAAATAATATGAGCCCTTGAAAGTTGAACAATAATGTGAAACGATTAAAATTTATTGAGAGAGTGAGACTGAACCGAGAGTGAACATAGAACATATCTTTAAGTCGAAACAGTAATTTAATCATTTCACTTAAACAAATGATAAGAATGCGAGAAACAATTTTTTGTCTTTTAAATGAACGTGTCGTTTTTGCGGCAAACTCTTTAGGCACATTTAGTGAATAAAAATATCCGGTTTCTTTCTTCACGTTTAAATTAGGTCAAGTAATTTTACTAGACACCTTTTTTGTGGTTAAAGTGTTTAAAAATTGTTGAATCTTTAAATTTATTGTCAATTAAGGTGTAGATTGTAGATTGAGAAGGGAGTCGTTTCGGCTGATCCGCCGCTCAGCACTGCTACCTGTGAGATATTTTGTGCATAACTCTACTTGTCTTAGTTTGTCTCAAAAAGTCTTAGACTTCTGCCGTACAAAGCTATATTTTTGGGAGGTAGTTGTCCCACTTCTTGAGGTGTTGGTTGTACCCCTTCCAGGTACTTGAGCCTCTTGCAGAGTTGGGTCGGGCATTCACAGAGCAGGTGTTCTGCTGTTTCTGTGGCATTGCTGCAGAATCTACATTGGTCGTCCTCTGTTATACCTATTGCCTTTGGGTGATATTTCACTGGGCAATGACCGGTTAGGAGTCCGACTGCTGTTCTGATGTCTGATCTGTTCATGTCTAGGAGCTGTTCAGCTCTTTTTCTAGAAGTGGTTATAAACTTTTTTGCCTGTCTTAGTCCTGGTGCTCTTCTCCAGTGCGACAGCAATTGTTCTTTTTCCCACCTGTTTAGGTCTTCGGTGATGTGGGTCTTCATTAAACCACAGTATGGCTCTGGACCATAGTATGGTGTTTGAGCCCCTTTTTTTGCAAGGCGATCGAGCCCCTTTTTTTGCACTCCCAGACTAGCTTTGAATCACATTTAAAAGCTTTCAGGGCCTTTAGAGCAGCTTGGCTGTCTGATAGTATAAATATGTGTTTTCTTTGGAGGCCTTGGTTGATGCACTCTTCTGCACATATGTCTATGGCAAGCACTTCAGCTTGAAAGATGTTAGGGTATTTGCCCAGTGACTTTGAGATCTTAATGTTAGGGCCTGACACGCCCAGTCCTGCTCCCTCTGTTAGTTTGGAACCGTCTGTGTACCATAGCGATGCATTGTCGGCTTTTGGTACTTCTTTTTTCTCCCATGATTGGCGATCATCTAGGATCACTTCGAATGGAATTTCTAGATCCAGCATGGCCGTTATGTGGTCACGTGGTTTGCTGGCATTTTCCAGTTTAATTTCTTCGAGGATGCGCAGGTGACTACTTAAATCCCCAGGCTTGAATTTGCCGGTTTGGAAAAGCCTGTGAGCACTGTTAATTGCCTCTTTTTTCACGCTTATGTGAAGTGGAGGCATGTTTAGCAGTGTCTCTAAGGCTGTGGTAGGACAAGTAGACATTGCCCCGGTTATTCCTAGACATATCAGCCTTTGGACTTTGTTTAATTTGGTCTGTGCGGTTGTTTGTTTGGTCTTCGGCCACCATACCAGCGAAGCGTATGTGATGATGGGCTTAATGACTGTTTGGTAGATCCAGTATACCATTTTCGGTTTTAGCCCCCATGTCTTGCCAACGAGTTTGCGGCATGTCCAGATTGCCACTATGGCTTTGGAAATGGTCTTGTCTAGATGATTGTTCCAAGTTAGTTTGTGGTCCAAGGTAACCCCCAGGTATTTCACCTCGTTAGAAAATGTTAGCTGAGTTCCGTTTAATATAGGTGCTCTGAGTTCTAGCTTCCTTCTTCTGGTAAACGGCACTAAAATTGTTTTTCTAGGATTTAAAGATAATCCTTCAGTTTCGCCCCAGTTTTGTATAGTATTTAGGGCACTTTGCATTCGATTCGATATTACGCCCTCGTGCTTGCCCCTAACTATTATTACCAGGTCACCTGCGTAGCCTAGAACTGTGAATCCGGATCTACTTAATATGTTAAGAATTTTGTTTATTACTAATGTCCACAGTAGAGGTGACAGAACCCCTCCTTGGGGACATCCTTTTACTGTGGTTACTGTTGCTGTCGCTCCATTTATTTCTGCTGTGATGGAGCGGTGCTTGAGCATTGATCCTGTCCACTTTACGATGGGGGCCTCCACCCCCCAGTCTTGCAAGGCTTTTGTTATGGACAGGTGTGAGGTATTGTCGAATGCTCCCTCTATGTCAATGAATGCAGTAAGAGCAATTTCTTTGCAGTCGTTTGACTTTTCTATGTCTCTTACGAGGCAGTGCAGTGCACTTATTGTAGATTTGCCTGCTTGGTAGGCAAATTGTCTAGGGTGGAGCGGTGTTCTAGAAAGAGTTACGCTTCTTATGTATTGGTCGATTGCTTTCTCCATTGTTTTTAGAAGAAAGGAGGTTAGACTAATCGGGCGATAACAGTTTGCTTCGTTTTCAGGACGACGCCTCGTTTTTGGTATGAATATTACATTAGCCTCTCTCCAAGCTAGTTGTACGTGTCCTAAAATGAGGCTGGCTTTAAAGATTTTTTGTAGATGTACTTTTAGTATCTCATAACCTCTTTGTAGCAGAGCTGGGAAAATTCCATCTTTGCCTGGAGATTTGTAGGGCTTAAAGCTTTCGATTGCCCATTTGATTCTGTTAGTTGTGAGGATTTTGCTTGCCAGCCTTTTACTTCTCCCGTTTGGGTTTTGAAGCCCTTCGTTTTGGAGGTTTGACTGGTTCTGGTTATCTTCAATAATCTGCGATCCCGGGAAGTGAGTCTGAAGAAGTACCTCTAGGCTTTTTTTTTATCGTTACAGTATTCACCGCTTGGCTTTTTTAGTAGACCAATTCCGTTCGAATGATTTTTTGAAAGGATTTTTTGCAGACGTTTTGCTGGGAACTTTTCCCTCGCAGAACTGCTTCCATGATTTCCTTTTTGATTTTCTAAGTTCTTTGTTGTACACGGTGAGGGCTGCTTTGTAGTGCGCCCAGTCTCCAGTAATTTTTGCTTTGTTAAACAGTTTCCTGACTTCTCGTTTCAAACGTCCGAGTTCTTCGTTCCACCAAGGCACGTCCCTTCGGATAGCCTTCTGTTTTACGGGACAGCTGTTCTCAAAGGAGTTACTAATTGCGTTGATTAGATTGTTAGATGAATCTTCTAGTTCTTCAATTGTGTTTAAATCGGTAGGAGTTTCATCTAAACTCAGACAGAGACCCTCTACATAGGAGTCCCAATTGGTAAGTTTTGGTATTCTCGTCTCTTCTGAGTGACATATTTTTGCCTCTAAATCAAACAAAATAGACTGATGGTCTGAAAAGGAGGGTTCGTTTGACACATGCCAATTAGTTATTGTGTGTGATGTGAATGAGTCAGAAAGGGTTATGTTCAGTTATGGGTTATGTTATTCAGAAAGAGTAGAGATTATTCAGCTTTTTTTAAAAACAATGAGTGTGGAAACCGGGTCGAGGATTTATTTAATCAATGGCATCCTGAGAAACATCTCTCTGGGAAAATTGTTCGGGAATTGGTTTCAAAGTTTCGCGAAACAGGTTCAGTTCACAACAAACAGAGGAATATTGAAAATTCAGGGTTTCATGAAGCTATGGAGATTGCAGTATTGGGGAAGTTGCAATGGATTGTACGCTAAGTACAAGATAATTGGCCATTGCAACGGGTGTGTCTCGATTAAGTGTCCAAGGGAAATTGAAGAAATACAAGTTCCATCCCTATAAAATTCGCTTAGTGCAAGAATTGATTGAAGATGACTTTTAACGTCACTTGCAGTTTTGCGGTTATGAGTGAGCGAGCGTTAAACAATGATCATTTCATATTTAATGTGTGTTCTTTCTTTCAAATGGTTTAGTAAATCGCCAAAATTGCCGTTATTGGGCTGACAGCAATCCAAGGATTTTCTACCAAAACACACACACACAGCACTCCCAGAAGTGAAATGTATGAACTGGTATTTTTGGAAATTTCATTGTGGGCTCTTTTTTCCACCCTGAAAATTTAACAGGCGATATGTAGTAAGAATTTGGTACAAAATGCCGTCGACCCAGCTCTAACAAATATCATAGAAGAGGACCGCGCATACAATGAACAGAAATTGAGTTTCCAGCAAGACGGAGCTCCTCCACATTTCTCACTAAATGTACGCAACTATTTAAACGACAGATTTCCAGGACGCTGGATAGGACGAACGGGCGTAATTGAGTGGCCACCTCGGTCACCCGACTTAAATCCTCTAGATTTTTTCTTGTGGGGACACATAAAATCTGTAGGTTTCAAAACTCTACCTGCTACATTAGAAGAGTTGCGAAGAAGAATTATTAACGTATATCACGAAGTGACACCGGAAATGGTTCTAAACGTTCGGCAACGGTTTGAAGATAATTTGTATTACTGTATGAATGTTGGCGGACAGCACTTCGAGCATTTACTTGATTAACATGGTAGCATTAAATCGCTTTTTGCCTTTTTCATCACACATTATTGATTAACTTTCAAGAGCCCATATTTTTTGAACGAGTGACTCGATTTTTAAAAACTAAACAGCGTTGTATAGGGAATGAGAAGGCCCTTTTAAAAAGGTACCACTTAACTCCCCGTCCCATTTGAAAAAAATTAGGGGGTTGAGTTTTTTGAAATGGTTTTTACGTCAAAAGTTGTCCCCCTGACAAACATACTTGTCGTATTTTTGGATTTTGCAAAAAAGTTTTTTCCCACTTTGCAATGCCTTGCGGTACGTTTTCGATGGGCCATCCTGTATTAGGCTTATTTGAAATATGTTATAATTTTTTTTTCTAAAAAAATTCAATGACGCAATGAAATGGAATGCCAAGTTAATCAAAAGAAAAGAAGTACTAAAAATAGTGAAAGGTTTATGGCCTTAAGAGGGTCTCCAAAAGTTGTTTGATGCCCGGAGGAACGTAACCCCTCTTACCTGAAACGCCCAGAGAAGGAATCCTTCACAATGCTGCTAGCTCAAGCCGATGTGGGTTCTAGCTTCTTTCTCAACCAAAGGAACCAAAATTTCTTAGGTAGTAGCTACCCAAGAGTTACCCAATTAAATGTCAAAATCAGTATGGCGCCACCAAGTTTTGGGTTTTATATAATCCCAAAGGACGCCCAATATTTATCAAAATGTATTTAGGCAAGTTCAAAACGAAACTTGGAAAACAAAATCAAAGTCAAGTCAGTATACACTATTGTTTCCAAATTACCTATGATATTCCAACCTACTCAACTCAAGTGAAAAACATAATAACAACAGAAAATAACAATTTATTTAAGTCTTGATTATCACAGAGAATTATGTTATGTTATTTATCGTTAAGAGGAATAATTATTTAAGTTGGTAATAAGGAACCACAACATCACACAAAAAAAATACACAATCAAAGTGTGGTTGTCAAAATAAAATAAATTATGTTACACCCAAACCTTTTGGGGAAGAAGCTTCAATTCAAATTAAACTAATAATTTACATGGCCTGGTATATCCCGCCACGGACATTGACCTAAGCAAAAAAAAATAACAACCCTAACTGTTGAAGCTTCCCCACTTAAAATTACCCTTTTATTAGTTTACTCTAATATTTACTAGCTAATCTGAGAAAATTTGAGATCTTAGGAGTAGTCTGAAAATAAATAATATAACCCAAGTATATATATATACTCGTAGTACTACGAAGCCGGCTGCGTCTTACCTCACAGGAGTCCCTTGTCACACATATATGTACTCTTATCAGTAATATTCAATAATAAAATAGCATAGATTAAATAATGTCAATAAAATTTTAAATAAACTTTTGAGACAAAGTACAGTCGACAGTGGTGGGTCCTTGGATTATCAGAATAATATAAATATATCCAGCCTTTGAATGAGAAAAATAATTACATCCCCTAACCACCACAATTCGGCTTCACCCCGCTCAGATTGTAAAGTAATATATGTATGTATCTCAACTCAAAAGATAAAAGTTGTGATAATAAAAAAAAATAAAATAAGTGAATAAAAAAATGTTATGTTGTGTCACTTAGCTCCACACACAGCAGACTACTTCAGATTCGAGATTCTCCCAGACATCCAATTCTCAGTCAAAGAAAAACTGCAGGCTTCCAAGCTTCACCTCTTCCACTTCACAATACGCCAAGCCAAGCTCTGGTAGTGGTCTAGGTTAGACGTTAGCTCACAGTTGCTCAAAACCTCCTCTAGATTAGAGCCAGTAGAGTACATAACCCCAAAACGGAAGCACCATGGGGCATGAAGAAATCAGGTCCGTCCAAAAAAAAATCCATCCAAAATCCATGTTATGTAGCTCTAGTAGCCAAAAGAAAAAAACAACCCTATACTATCAGTATAAACGATAAATTCAAGAATACCTACTTGCTAATTAAATTGTCCCCTGCCAATGCCAATCAGAACCGCTATTTTGCCGATGTTCGAGGGCACGTGAAAAATTATTAGGTTTTAAATCGCCATAAAGGCCAGTAAATTCAACAAAACAACAAATTACAGCATTACGCCCAAAAAGTTGATTTACTCTCACCACATTTAGTCAATTATATCCCCATATGGGTAAAATTCACACGAATTTCAAAAAGAACTAAAGCACTCTTCACTTCATGACGGCGGTCTGGGAAAAGGAACGACCGCAGAGGTCAAACCCGTATTTAGGCAATCACGCACAAAGTGTATTGCCAATCGAACTTTTTTTATAAGTACCATAAAACCTTTTATAAAAAATAAATAACTAAATTTATGGGCCAAGGAAGTTGGCAATGAAAATATGTGTCACTATGACAATCAATTTCGATTTTGCCTAGACCAGCAACTTCTTGCTATCTTCCAAGAAAACTAATATTTACATTAGATAAAAAGAGACAAAAATTAGATTGGTCAGTCCGAGTAAAATCAACCAGCATATCTGGTATGGTCAAGCCAAAATCAGATATTGTACTATGAACAGTACAACATACACAATAATTGTACATGCCCAATTAATAATTATTCGTTATAAAATAATTAAATAAAGTATGGAATAATCAATATGGGATATAATTTAAATTCTAAAATATTTCTTTAGTCCAGAAAACCAAGAGTATAAATAAAATTTCATTAACAACCAGTACAATATGAAGCTGAAATGTACAAAACTAAATGTGTCCTTAAAAAAAAAACTGTAATTTGAAATGTCCTTAAAAAAAAATACTGTAATTTGAAATGGCTAGAGAACAGAACTATGGGTTACTTGGGAGGCTATTACAGAGAGGGCATTACTAGTATCAATCATTAATATTTGTAAAATATCTATTTTGAAAATATAACTGTAATCAGTGCTTTTAATAAAGAGTATAAAATGCCAATTTTAACCTGTAACAAATATTAGTAATATTAAAATACTTCACACGCAATCAAGTTTAGTACTTCCTCTGATACCAAATACGTAATGGAAAACGTCTTATATCACTTAACATTGTAATATTCTCATCGTTTTATGAGGACTTAACATCATAAGACGCACTAGTAGGAGCGAGAATCAGCCTTAGCGGAATAAAATAGAGGCCTAGAAGATTAAAAGACTAGATTAGTAAACAACAACTTTGTTTGAGTTCAACATGTGGGCAAGGAGGATATTTTGTTTACAAACATATTCACCGATTCTCTGTTGTCAAGCTCATACGCATTTTCACAAGATAGAGGCAAACTCATGACAACTCAAAGACACAGATTTAAGTTGATCAAATTAATACAATTTTGTTTCAATGCAACTTTTTCTAACCTTATCTATTATTGATTTTCGATTATGCTGAGTTAAAGTAAAGTAAGCTTCGTAATTAAAATAAAAAATCTCATTGTTTTCTCATATAACTAATTTGATTTTTAGAACAGCTAGGGTCCCCAGATCTTTTAAAGTTGCTAAATTTAACCAATGTCCAGTCTAAGGAAAAGACCAATATATATAATTAATAATTACACAGTTTATTTATTTAAATTTGATATAATTGTATATATAAATATTTTATATAAAAACAGCGTTATTAGATTGGATAGTATGAACAAAAAATTTCATGAAATATTTGAGGTGTAACTCGAGTTTAAAGACTAGATATGTAAATCCCGTGTCAATTTTTTTAAATGCCGAAAGTTTCTCTCTTTTGTAAACGGAATAATATATGATATACGTATATTCTATAGTCATTGGGGGTCGTGTCCTCGTATTTTGGTAACCCGGGTTTGGAAGGGAATTTTCATGGATCCAATTTCCACTAATTAGATGAAGGTGAGTGCTAAGCAACAGATTTTTCTTTCTCAGTTTTTTTCCCAGAATTGATGTAGCTTCCATTTGGGTTTTTGGGATTCGTTCAGGATTCGTTTGTTGAATTCGGTTAGTTTATAACAACTTCGGTCGCAGAGCTTTAGTTGGGACTTGGGAGGGTACTAATACACATGCTGTATCAAGAACAACAGCGCAGTAATATGTTACCAGGCTCATTACTTTTCGACCACACCTCGTATACAAATATAAATTTGACCTAAATAAATCAGAAGCATACCCTGCTTTCTGAACTTCAGTTTAGTACGAAAGCAATAAACTAGCATCAATGTTCGTAATACCAATCTCTATATTAGACCTATAACATTAAATTAAGTAAATTTATGTTCCACGCGATTTTTAGAAGCAGCGCGAAGTAATATACTTCTTGAAAGGTTAGCGACGATATTAACTTGGCATGTTCGGAGGCCAAAGGTCGAATATAACAGCCGTTCTTCATATATACAGTTAGTTTATATCCGTGTTGTTCGTTATTTTATTGTTAGTCGTATATTATTCTTTAGAGAAGAAAAGGTTAACTATAAAATGAAAGGTAAAATTCCTTTAATATAGCCCAAGCAACACATCATATATTATAGACTTGAGTTTTTAGTAAATTTTTGGTTTTGATATATTTATTAACCGTATATGGTCATGGTATATTTATTAAACTGTAGAATATACGTGTATCATTTACTATTCTATTTACAAAAGGGAGAAAATTATGGCATTTAAAAAATTGACACGCACATTTACGTTTCTAGTTTCCAAACTCGATTTCTACACCTCAAATATTTGATAAAATTCTTCTGAAAAATCACTGTTTTTCGTCTATATTATCCAATCTAATAACGCTGTTTTTATACTAAATATTTATATATAAAATTATATCAAATTTAAATAAACAGTATTATTAAATTAAATATTGAATTTATATTTTCTCCATGTTGTTCATCAACACAACCCTGACCTGACAGGAACAAGAAAGACTAGAAATTCTATTGAAAAATCACTCGCATTGCCCATAATATCCAATATAATTGCACTATTTTTGTATTAAATATTTATTAATATACATATATATAATTATATCAAATTTAAATAATAATAAACAAACTACTGTGTTATTAGATGGGATATTATCAACGAAACCGGCTGTTATTCATGCGTATTATTTTGGAAAACAATAATAATAATAATAATAACGGGAGGATGTCAAACGTTTGCCCAAACTGAGTATAAGGCACGTCATGACTGCGTGGGAAAAATACTGCACCAAGAACTTGCAGTTAAACTGAACCTCTTGAGGACGGACAAAGTTCCATATTACAATTATACTTTAGAGCCAGTTCTTGAAAATGGCGAGTATAAATTGTACTGGGACCGAACTGTTCTCAACGACCAAAGAACTGTCAACAATAGACCAGATCTTATCCTGGTGGATAAGCGACTAAGGAAAACCACGCTGATTGACGTTGCTATACCTAATAACAATAACCTCCAAGGAAAATACAACGAAAAGATCATCAAATATCGAGATCTTGAAGGGCAAATCAGACGGCAATGGGAGATGGAGCATGTTCAAACAATTCCGATAATAATCTCGTCAACTGGACTTATACCAAAAACCCTTGTAGAGAACCTCAAACAACTGGGACTTAGTGAGCACCACTACAAAAACATGCAAAAAGCGGTGCTACTGGGGACAGCAGAAAGTCAGAAAGTTCATGGATACAGAAGACCGAACACCATCCAGGGCCCGACAACCTGGAAAGGGTCTCCTCAGAGCTTAATCCTTTTGATATCTTAGATATCTGGGATAAGTGAATGTTCCCCGTAAAACGGGAGTGTGATTGCCGCAAGGCAAAAATAAATAATAATAATGTCTTATATTACCTATATAAAGTTACAAACATTATTTACAAATCAATTTATTAACTAAGTATGCATAAGTGGCGCAATCTAGCTGTATTAGCTACTCTACAGTCGATACAATTATTCGATATATAATTCGATACAATTTCTTCCTGGTAAGTTGTGTGGGGTGGGTGAGGGGGAGGGGGGGTAAGAGTAGGGTTAGTGGAAAATGTGACGCTCTATACAAAATTAACATTTCTTAATACAATTCTAGTAACTGATATTTGAAGATAGCGGACTATTGGTTAAAAACAGAAATTTAAACAATTAAGAATTTTGAAGCGTAAACCATGAGTGGCTCTCATCGTTATCAATTTTGTAGTATACCAAGCAACATTCCTGTAGGCAAATAGAAGTCAATCAAAAATATACCTTGACTGCATCCCAAGCTCAGTAAAACTTTTTTAAGCATCCTCACGGGATCTAACCTACAACAATCCGAAGAGCCAGTGTCAGGAGCGAAAACACGAGCCCATTTCCTGGAATGCCCTCATGTAAGAATGCTATAGATGGTAATTGACTAGTAGATGAAAGGCCTGCAGCAATGCAGAAAAAGGAAAAACTTTAATTAGGCTACTAAAAAACTTCCTTTTAGACAATAGAATCTTAGTTTGTCCATCAGGATTCGATGGGAAATACAGTCGAACGCCTCCGAGAGATCATAAAACATTGCAGCAACGTACTGCTCCTTCTCACAGGCACCAACCAGGTTCTTTAACACATCCACCAAGGCGAAACTTGTTGATCATACGTATATCATATACAGTGTGGTGACTTTAACTGGAATAATCAAATTTTATCTCGCAAAATTCCTAAGACCCGTCGATTTTTGTTTATTTTTTTTCACATTTCAAGATAGTTTTTGTATTTTTTCACCTACAGGGGGGGGTCCAAATTAACCCAAACTTTTTTTTTTTAAATGAAAAGCTACTTTTTTTAAACTCTCATTCAAAAGAGCCCTTTTTCTTGATTAAATTGCCCTATTTACTTTTGTGATTATCTAAAGGAGAAATACGAAAAAAAAAATAAAAACCATTAAATTATTAAAAGTCTCCAAATATTTTGTGTTGGTAAATTTTTGGCGTGTTTGTTTATTTTATTGGTATCGAGACATTTCCTGACATTGTTGTAGTGTCACTGTTAAAGGGAATTTTAACCAGTTGTTAAATAAGTTAACTTATATTGAAAAATGCCTTATTTATCCGAATCCCACAAGATTGAAATCTTAATGATGATTGGTTATGGGGACAGAAGTCGTACTCAGCTAGATTGTCCACTTATTTAGGCAGAAATATCCAGATTTGCCACCTATTAACCAAGGTACGGTTAGTAAAATCGAAAGCAGATTTCGAGAAGTTGGGCACGTGAGGGATGTTTCAAGACAAAGGTCTTCTAAAATCGATGAAAACACCCAATTAAATGTATTGTTAGCGATGGAAGAAAATCCGGTAACTGCAGCCAGAAGAGTAGCTCGCGAAAACTCTATTCATCGTAAATCTGTGCTAAAAGTTTTAAAAAGTGCAAACAAACGACCTTATAAATTGCAACCCGTTCAAGAGTTATTGGAAGACGATCGAGATCGCAGAGTTCAGTTCTGTGAATTAATGATGAACGCCATTAATGAAAATCGCATATCTTCGGAGTGGATCATTTTTTCCGATGAGGCTACATTCACCCTAAATGGCCATGTTAATAAGCAGAATTGTTGCTACTGGTCTGACGAGAACCCACACTGGGTAAGGGAAACTAATACACAATATCCCCCGAAAACTAATGTTTGGGCTGGCATAATTGGCAGACAAGTTATAGGGCCCATATTCTTCAATGATACTTTAACTGGGGAAAGATATCTAGAATTTCTTGAACATGAACTAGTTCCAGTCTTACGTGCCTTATATCCGAGTCAGTTCGATCCAGAGTTGTATGATGAAAGAATCTGGATGCAACAAGATGGTGCTCCCCCACATTATGCCCGTAATGTACGCCAGTATTTAGATGACAATTTTCCAAACGGATGGATTGGTAAAAGGGGTGCAATCGAGTGGCCGGCACATTCTCCCGATCTCACCCCACTTGATTTTTTTCTGTGGGGACATTTGAAAAGTCAAATTTATATGAGCAAACCAGGAAACCTAGACGAACTCAAAGAACGTATTAGGCAAGAAATCCGACAAATATCTCCAGAAGTGTTAAAAAATGTCAGAAACGAATTTTATTATCGTCTTGGGCTTTGCCAACAAGTTTGAAACAAATCTCATTTTGAGCATCTTATACATTAGACGCAACTTTTAATAATTTAATGGTTTTTATTTTTTTTTCGTATTTCTCCTTTAAATAATCACAAAAGTAAATAGGGCAATTTAATCAAGAAAAAGGGCTCTTTTCAATGAGAGTTTAAAAAAGGTGGCTTTCCATTTGAAAAAAAATGTTTAAGTTAATTTGGACCCCCCCTGTAGGTGAAAAAATACAAAAACTATCTTGAAATGTGAAAAAAAATAAACAAAAATCGACGGGTCTCAGGAATTTTGTGAGATAAATTTGAATTAGTTTTAATTGAATTTATTCCAGTTAAAGTCACCACACTGTATGTATATATTGTAGTTGAAGTTCAACCAAAAATGCACACTTGGTGTAAACCAAAAATAAACGTTTATTTAACTACCGTGTGTTGTTTGGGAGTGGGGGGTTATTAATAAGGGAATGTTATTAATAGTGAAAGCTACTATTATTTAGTTTTGATATTGATCTTGTTTGACGTTATTCGGTTTGTTTTGTTTGCTTTTGTCATATTTTCTTGAAGCTCTTAAGAGACGAGTTAAATTAAATTACAATCAAAGTGGGAGTTATTAAAAATGGCATAAATTATCAAGGTCAACACAATATGGTTTATACATATCAATATTTATGGCGTATTCTATCCAGAGCAGAAAAGTGAAAATATAAAGTACCAATGAATTATTATCTTTCGACTGGTTACGGTTGCCCCGTCCGTAATTATTAAACGAAAAATCAGGTCAGCACAAGTGGTATTTAAAATCAACAGTGCCCATTAAATTTACTGAAAACATTATTTATGTTCTTACAGTGGGACACCGAGGTCGGGTTTTTGATTTATTTAAAAACCGATTGTCTGTATACTTTCGATTTATGTATGTTCGCTATAGTTTTATGTTTTTTGAATGCCTGTCACGACGAGACGGGCGTGGATCGTGTGGTAACACATGGTTAAGCAAACTTAAAAAACAACCACATGTCTGTTTTTTTTTGTTTCTTTCAGATGACAAAAC
This sequence comes from Anthonomus grandis grandis, assembly GCF_022605725.1. Taxonomy (NCBI): domain Eukaryota; kingdom Metazoa; phylum Arthropoda; class Insecta; order Coleoptera; family Curculionidae; genus Anthonomus; species Anthonomus grandis. The sequence continues at coordinate 21,719,784 of NC_065560.1, forward strand.
CCGTGAGAATGTGAAATATTTAGTTTAAGTCACTACAACAATTAACCCTACAGAGGTTAAAATCATAAATTTTTTCTGTAGGGAGAGGTTGAGATGGGTAAAATTTACCCATATTTAACAAATAGGTTTTTCAAATATTTATTAAACCTTCAGGTAATATAAGTAAATAGAACTAACTAAATACACAAAAACTTTAATATTAGCATAAAGTTAAATTATAGATACGTTATATTTTCAACTTATAATCTAAGAAAATTTTTTTTTTGCACAATTTTCACAAAAACAGTATTGATGCTCTCGACAAATATAAATTTTGCAACTGTAGCAACAAATTGTAGTTTTTCTGTCTTTTTTTGTTTGTACAGTTGGCACATCTTCCTCTGATACCAGTTGCTATTTGAACGTTATCGATTGTTTCAATTCCAGCATATTTCCTTATTTTTTGGAGTAAGTCTCTTGGCAACGTAGTGATTGCTGCTCTGTTTTTCATGTGTTCTTGACAAAAAGAAAGCATCAACTCCTTCAGAAACTTTCTTCTTACCACAGTATTGCCCACATTTTCTGCATAAATTACTTGCGCATTTATTGGGGCATTATTTAGCACTGAAAAAAAATTACAAGTGGCCAACGATTGGTTTTTCGGGAAACATTGTAGGATCCTTTCATTTCATCTATAACATCAACAACGCCTTTTGTCTTGTTGTAGTAAGTAATAATTTCATCATCATGGTGCATTGTCGAGAGTAGTAAAACCAATTTTTTTTTGGTGATGTATGCGAAACCAAAGTTATATAATTTTTGAAACCAAACGTATTACAAGGAATTTCAGACTTCTTCTTTTTAGAGCAAAATTCAACTGGTATTTCTCTTTTATTTTTCCTTATTGTACCTACCATGGTAAGGTTATGGTTTTTCATTAACTCTTCGGATAAAGGAACGCTAGTGAACCAATTATCCATGGTCACGTTACGTCCTATACCTGAAATGGGAAAAACCAACCTCTTCACTACTTCAAATGCCGAATTATCAAGATAGTATGGTCCCGGAGGCTGTTTATCTGCATATATTTCCAAATTAGATGTATACAAGTTTTTTGAATCAACCATGGCAAAAATTTTTATTCCGTAACGGGCCGGTTTATTTTTGATATATTGCCGAAACCCACAACGCCCACGGAAGGCTTCTAACATTTCGTCTGTTGTCACATTCTCTGATACGGTGTACATGTTTTGACATTTTTGGACAAAATCTTCAAACATGTCACGAACTGGAGCTAATTTGTCTTCTAATTTTCGCTCTTGGCGATCCAAAATATTGTCGAAACGCAGACATCTCATCAAAAATTTAAATCGAGATATCGACATCACAGCAGGAAATATATCCAAACCCATACCATCAGTTGCCCATAAATCGTATATGTTGACATGTGACGACTTAGCAACTCCAGCCAGGTACAAAAGCCCGATAACGGCTTTTATTTCATGTAAATTTGTATGTAAAGCATCTCGTCCACGTGAGTACTGGCGTTTAATTTTATCAATGTAAATGTTGGAGTAATCTACAATTTTTTGAAGCAAATCATTAGATAAAAAAAGACTAAGAGATTCTAGAGGCGCCTTTGCATGCTTCGCTTCAGGACGTACTCCTGGTTTGTGTCGATCAGTTACCTTATTGTGTTTAGGCGTCCGCACATTTTGACTTGGTCGATCTTTATTCCATTTAGTTCCGTCACGTCCGACATAGTGCCGCACAAAATTGGAAAGGAAAATATCATCAGGTATGTTCATTATTGCTTCATTTTCTTCAAAAGGATCCTCCTCTGAAGCCGAGTCGTGATCACTAATGTGTAGATCATCTTCTTCATCTGTTTCCTGACCTCCTAGAATATCTTCGCCTTGGTCACTTTCTAAATTGTCGTACCATTTTAGCAACTGATCTTCAGTTTTTTTGTCCATTTGTTAGAATAATATTATGCCTGCAAAAAATATGTCAATGCAGACATCACCTAAATAATAAAAAAACACTTACCTGTTGGTAACAAAACACTTAAAAACTGGAACGTAACCGCTCGCGCTATGGGTAAATTTTACCCAGCCAAAAACAATAGCATACAAAAAAATTTTAAGCGTCCGGCAGCGATGGTCACCGAAACGAAACTGAGGAATATTCTATTTTAGGAAGATACTATAGGTGGGGGGCAGATATTCGAGCGTTTCACAAAGATACGGACCAAAGAAAAAGGCATGGGTATATTTTACCCAAGCGCGTGCGTTCTAGGGTTAAGGTAATGACATACCATTTCGAAATAAAAGTAATTCATATATGTGAGTGGTCAATACCTTTTATAAATTAGTAAAATAAAGTAGTTTTGTAAAATGGATCCATATCTGACGTGATTTACCTCATTCAGATTAATTCAAAGTGTTACAGCACATAATAAATATCTAGTTTTAGTATCCATACTTTTCTCACATAACCTTAAGGTTTTCGAGTAAAACGTGAAAAAACCGCATTTTGTTGTGCTATTTTTATCCAAAATTAGTGGATTAGTTTTTCAAGATAAGTCAATAAGTTTTCAAGAAATTTTAATTTCTTTTGGTTCTAGATAGCAAAACGCCTTTTTTTGCAAGAAATAATTGCCTGAGAGAATTTTTTTTTTAATTATAGGTGATAGAAAAATCTATAGTTTTTGTATCTATACTTTTTTCACATAACCTTCAGGTTTTCGAGTAAAATGTAAAAAAAAAAACTATTTTATTTCTCGAAAGTAAGGCGTATCGCTATGAAAAGTGCAGAATGTGCCAATTTTATCGCAAATAAGTGGAAATTTGGTTTTAATTAAGTCGATAAGTTTTAATGAAATTTAAGTATTTTTTTTGCTTTTAGTTAACTTTTAATTATCTAGGTTCAAAAATACAGTTTTTGAATTAAAACTATTGGTATATTTGAAGACCACAGGGGAAAAAGAGGGCATGTCACAAAATAAAAATACTGAGATATATCGATTTTAGAGTTTGGAACTAAGATCCTTTGACTTCAAAATGAAATGGTTGAGATATGTCAAATAGCAAAAATGAGAAGTGTCCAAAAAAAATCAATTTCCAAAGTAAAAAGGGGTAATGTCTAATATTTCGAGGTTTCATCTATCATAGTTGTAGTATTTGTTCCATATTGATTTAAGACCTAAAAGTAGATAATATTCTATGAGTAATAGCAATAAACTAATCAAAGAAAATATCTTACCTCCGTAGCTTTATTGCTGCTTTTTCTTTTTGTTTTTAGCGGCATGAGGTAACTCATCATAATAGTTTTGCGCTTCTTGAAAACAGAACACTTTCACAGCTTGCAAATCTTTAAATTTTTCCTCGCTTATTGGGATTAGACTTGAAAATCGTATTCTATGAGTAAGTTTTTCATACTTTCGGTCAGGATATAAAAATTCATCATTTCGCAATACAGGATAAATTCTTGTCTGTATAGGTGGTAGTACTGAGCTCTGTTCCCAACACCCATTATAGGAACATCTATGTGAAACAAGTCGGGGGTGCCTAATTGTGACTTCCATTTCCCTCACAGGGCGTATTGCGAACGGACAATTTTTCTTATAATTCAGCTTCACAAAAAAAAATCCCAGTTTCTTATTATATTGTGGCCCTCTTCCAGGTTTTCGACATGAAATGGTGCTGGCTTAACTTTGGACCCTAACTTCTTCGACCCAGTGGCTCGGCAGCTCAGCATGGTGTCAGCAGGTGTTTTTGGTTCAGAAGGGCCATGTTTCGGTCGCACTCTAAATAAGAGTGCCCCCTAATTGGAAAAGTTATTTTGAAAGACTCCGGTCTTTTTTTGATATGAACAATATAATGCATGTATTTGATCATGTTATAGTTTTTATTTTGACCCCCACACGAGTCGCAAAATACTTCAAGGTGTTTTATCTGGGGGTCAAGGTAATTTTCAACAAAATGATTTAAAGTCGAAATTATACCCATTTGTTGTTACGTCATCCAGGTGAGAAAAAATGTATGACGTAGATATTTTTGCCAATCAATATTAGGTTAGAAATTTTACCATCGCCTTCAGAAATTAATAGTCTGCTATGTATTTTTATATTCGTGTATATACTTTCATTCCCAAAAAATTTTTAAAAATCTTGTAGTATTTATTGTATTATTAACAAACTTAACAATTAACAAATATTATTATAATTAATCATAAATAATGGAACATAAACAACAAATCCGAAACGGAATTGCACTTCAAATTGAGAATGTGATAGAGCGAGCCGCAGATGCAACAAAATTGAGCACAACAACGAGCACAATTATAAAGAAGAATGGGATAAAATCAGATCAGGATTATGCTGCTCATATATTTTCCAAGCAAAAGACCGCAAAAACCAAATCTACAACATATTTGAAAAGTAGAATTCGGCACGAGCAGTAGACGTAACAAAACCGAGCTTACAAAAATTGTGAATAATGGTATAACATTATTTTAACTCACTGGAAAAAATTTAAATACTGACAATTTAATTTACTTGTTCATGAAAAAAAATGCTGCTTAAAGGAATATGTTAACACATTAAAATGAAAATACCATTCCAAAAAATAAAACATACAAACTCAAAAAAAACACGCCATATTGCATTAACAAGTTAATGAAATTGCAACGATATGATTGAATAGTTAAACGACGATCATAAAATAAAATTTGCTAGAACAAAAAAGGCTTAATCAATCTCGTCAGTATTGTCAGAGTCAGAACTAAAATCAGAGATATTGTCTTCGTCATCGTCGTCTTCGTCAGTCGTAATCACAAGTGGCAGAATGTCATAGGCATCACACACTTGTATTGCCTCCCAAGCCTTTTCAGTTATCTTTTCTGTATGAAAAACATATTTTTGCCAATGATCTATAGAAATTTCGTTTATTACCCTTTCCCAAGTAGTCAGAACTTCTGATGGTGACCCCTTAAAATTGGAAATATATTGATCATATTTTCGTTACCATACCATTTCAATTGCATTAAACTGGCAATGATATGGTGGCAGTCGCAAAATTTTGTGTCCTAAAGGTTTAACATATTCATCAAGGAAGTACTTTTTCTCACTAGAGCAGTTTCTGCGTGCAATACTCCATATTTTATCTTTCATGGCTTTTTCTGGAAAGCCAATATTCTTTTTCTTGAACCATTCGGTCAGTCTCTGCTTTGTCCAAGATTTTCTCGGGATTTCTTCTAATAAACCAGAATGGTAACTTGCATTGTCCATGATTATAAATGACTTTGGGGGAAGATTTGGAACCAGCTGAATTTTAAACCAGTTTTCGAAGTGTTTCCTGTTCATATTGTCATGATAATCTCCCGTCTTTAATCCACTCTTGAATATTAAATTTGCACCCTTGATGAAGCTATCTTTGGTTCCGGCGTGGACCATGATATAACGATGACCTTAAAAATAAAAGATAATTCAATTCTCTTCTTTTAGAAATCATTCTTCCAGAACATAAATTTAATATAATTAATAAGTAATGTTCCATGCACATACGAGTAGTGTATGGAGTTAAATTCCCTCATATTGTCTTAAAGAGAAATTATATGAAACTATGAAACAGATGAAATAATGAAGTTAGAGGGTCCTTACAAGTGCAATAGTTTTTATTCAAAAAAAAATCTAAAAAGATAACCAGATAATTTTTACCTTCACTGTTTTTCCTTGAATCCGTGTGCTTAATGTCATCTTGCCAGCTACTAAGAAATGATCCCTTGCTAAAAATCCACGTCTCGTCAATGAAAACTGGAGTAAAACCTTCCGGACCTACATTTCTATTTTTGATATACTCCCTTAAAAAATTGATTCTTTTATTAACAATATTTGGCAAGTCCATCAAATATTTTCTGTTCTTTGATTTTTTCCACTTGAAGCCTATACTATTGATCCATCTTCTTAAGGAGTTAATGGAAAACTCAAAATATTCAATTTCTTCCCTGAACTTTTCTCTTTGCAAGAATATGTAATATTGTTGCCAATATTACATATTCTTTTCTGGCGTACATAGAATAAATTGTGTCCCGAATTCTATGTTTCAAATATGTTGTAATTTTGGTTTTTGCTGTCTTTTGCTTGCAAGATATACGGGCTGCGTAATCCTGATCTGATTTTATCCCATTCTTCTTTATATTTGCGATCGTTGTTGTGCTCAATTTTGTTGCATCTGCGGCTCGCTGTATCACATTCTCAATTTGAAGTGCAATTCCGTTTCGGACTTGTTCCTTTTCCAGTTGAAAAAAAGCCAATATATTTAAAATTATCTTTATATTTATAGTGCATTATCTAACACTTTTCGAAATTACTTTCAAGAACAAGTTGACAAACCATTATTTTTGATTGACAGTGACGGATATTTCACATAACCTAGTATATAAAAGATGAATAATCATCAGACACCAATTTTTTTCAAACGTTTGTTGTCACCGCTGTTTGGAATATGCTAAACAAAGATAAACAAAAATGACGTCATTACAAATGGGTATAATTTCGACTTTAGCATTGAAAGAACTTCGTTCCTTCCCTTTGCAGCCAGCCACTGTTTCTGGATATACGTAAAAGACGGACTCACCACTTGCTAAGATGTGAATGTTGAACAGGTACACAGATAACTGTCTCTTGTAGTAAACATCATTCGTTGTGATGTTTGGAACGGGTACATTCATTTGGAAATCAAGACAAATAACTTCACGATTTTTATCTTTCTGGTACCTGATTCTTGAAGATTTTTTTCGGTCGTAAAATACTTGGCCCTTTATTTTTTGGAGTATATTTTCATTCTCCAGTGTTAGCAAAGATTTCTGTATCTCGGCCAGAACTGATATAAAAGTTAGGATATTCTTATTATTTTCAAGTTTTAATGTTAAATCTTTTTTTGTTGCAGTATATTGATCACAAACACTACAGGTGTCTTTACGAGGATACTCGAACGATATGTTGAATTTTGTATTAAAAACATTTCTATAGAACTCGTATGAAACAGGATGATTAGGAAATTTGTTTTGATATAGTTTATACATTTTTGCAATATTAAGATCTTTACTTAAATAAAAACGATCTGATTTTTTAAGGCCATAATGGCTTTTGTTTCCCTGAAATGATTTAATATGGGTAACCACATTTTCATTCGTCTGGTCAGAAATTTTTCTAGGTCGATTTAAATGCTTACCTCTCAAATTAACAGGGGCCTCACCCGATGTTTTTAGGGATTTTTACAAATATTCTAATTTGGTTTTTGTAATCCCATGTATTGCTAAAAATGCCTTGTAGCACACATCGACTTCTAACATTGCATTTTCTCTTACCACTTTGACACTATACATTGTATACTATGTACACTATACTTGTATGTATATGAATTATCATGTAATAGAGCTACATTTTCATCTTTTCGAGGACAATATATGGACAGTGTCTTCTTTTAATAGATTTACATCTTATCAAAGCACATAAATGTAAATTTTGTTCATTGTTTGATGCTAATAGATTAATGTTCTTCAAAAGCGTCTGCCTTTCTTCACTACTGAAACATCTCAGTCTTTTACACTTACAGTCATTTCCTAGTTCATAACTGCTTACCTTTATTTTCTTGTTTACATCCGTAATCCGTCCATGTATCTTTCTTTTCTTGAACTTTTCACTGTGTTGCTGCTGCTCCTGCTGCTCACTATTTTAATTTTCTTCCATGATGCACTTTTACTTTTATATTTTGTAACTAACTTAATATTTTGAATACTTTTGTCAAGGTATATTTATTAAACTGTAGATTATACGTATATCATATACGATTCTGTTTATGTAAGGAACAAAATTACGGAATTAAAAAAATTCACACGGGATTTACATATCTAGTTTTTAAACTCTATTACTATACCACGAATATTTTAAGAAATTCTGAAAAATCTCTGTTTTTCGTCCATATTATCCAATCTAATAATGTTGTTTTTATACTAAATTTGTATATATAAAATTATATTAAATTTAAATAAACAATTTTTTTTAATTAAATATTGAACATATATTTTCTGCAAAAACATTGTTTTTCATCAACACAACCCTTAGCCCCCCACCCACCCCAAACATTTGCCCAGTAAGAAATTCTTTAAAAAAATCACTATTTTTCATACATAATATTTAATTTAATAGCACTGTTTTTGTATTAAATATTTTTGTTAATATATATAATTATATCAAATTTAAATAGACAAACTGTGTTATTAGATTGAATATTAACGACGAAAGTAGCTGTTGTTTATGCGTATTATTTTAGAAAACAATGATTTTTGGAAACAATTTCTTACTGGTAAGTTGTAAGGGTGGGGTTAATGAAAACCGATTTTTTTTGCAGAATATAATTGCCTGAGAGAAATGCTTTTTAAAAAATTTATAGGTGATAAAAAAATCTACAGTTTTTGTATCTATTTTTTTTCGAAAACAAGGCCTATCGCTATGAAAATTGAAGAAGTTCTGCCATTTTTATCGCAACTAAGTGAAAATTTAGTTTTTTTTAAATAATTCAAGAAGTTTTAAAGAAATTTATGTTTTTTTGGTTCAAGACAACTTTTCATTATCTAGATTCAAAAATACGCCTCAGAATAGGCATTGCAGACAAATGGATGCTCCATCAAAATATTGCTACTTCCATGCCCCTTTCGTCATAGAATTTGACCTCAAAACTTATTCCTGTGGTTTCCCATTCACCTGACATCAATCTGCAAAACATCCAAAAATTGTTTAATCGACATGTTGAAGATCATGTTGCTTGAAAACTTGCAGCAGCGCTGCCAATATTGGGAAAAACGTCTTCATCAGTGTGTAGCTGCCCAGAGAAACTATTTTAAAGGAGATTTTTAGAAAAACCAAAAACTTTGATAAATAAAAGTCAGTCTAATAACTTTTATGCTACATCCCCTATCTTAAAACTAGAGGTGCGGTTTAACATGATTTTTTTACAATTAATTTTAAGTAAGTTTGCACTTTCATAATACATTACACTCTTCTCTTTCTGTTGAATAAATATTAAAGGCAAAGAAAGTTGTGTACATACATGTATCTCTCTTAACTGAATTGAACTTAAAGAGGTAGTGCCGGCCTATTATTAATTTGTCCACCTACACGCTGACATTTTAAAGAAATAAACCGTACGGTATTATTATTGTCCGATTGTGTTGTTGCGTTACCGTTATGTTATGATTTATAGATCAAAAGAAAAAAATGCTTCCATCTTATTTTTTATATTCATACTCCATTGTTAGTTATGATATATTTTGACTGGAAATCGTCTAGTAAAGAAAATATGTACATGATATAAGACATTATTTACTTTAAATTCTCTATGTGACTTTTGTCCCGGTTAAACAAAAAGAAACTACACTAGCCTTAACTGGTAAAGTACTAAAATATTTAATGAAAAATTCTAATAATGTGTATGTATAGTTTAGGTGAAGTTACTTGGACAAGCACAAAAACTAAAAACGGTTAGCACGCGGCGTTTTCTTTATGAGGCATTGGCGTGCATATAATTTTTGTTTCTCTGGTTTAATATATATTTTTAGTAAATATGTTATTTTACAACCAACAAAAACATTTATCAAGTCACGCAAAAGTCATGGTTAGATTTAATGATATTTTTTACATAGTTTTTTTTTAATTATTACAAAAATTGTCAAAAAAATAAAATACTCAGTAATTTTAATGTCAATGCTATTTAACCTATTGCTTCTTGGTCAATCAATTTTATTTTTTTTTACAACCATTGATAGCATAATGAATGCCCTTTAAAATAATGTATCACACCATGGGGTAGCCATTTGACATATCAAAGTTTGGCGTAAATAAAATATTTATTATTTCTAAACATTTTCGCTAACTATTTGCTTACACATTTACCGATTTCATTTTTTTTGGTACCGTTGAATAGAGAATTTTACGCTCCTTACTATGATGTATCACACGATGGGGGTTCCCATTTGACATATTAAAGTGAGGTTAGCTGGAGGTGAGGAGGTGATTGACAGAACTACAGTAAATGCATAATTAAACGTTCCCCTGTATATCTAATTTGACGTGTTTTTTTTTTTTTTTTTTTTTTTTTTTTTTAAGAAAGTTATTAAGGGTGGATCTTTTTGAAATGAAAGCACTGTATATTATGGCACGCATCTTAAGAAATGGTTGATTCTTCGAAACTATATTTCCACGTACAAAAGGGGTGGTCCAATAGCGCCCCAACAAGAAATATAAATTTAAATACTTTTTATACAAATTTTGAAATGGCACATTTTTAGGCTCAAAAATGCACAACTTTACCCTAAATTTAACCATCTTCTTATCTCTTATATTGACCCAGATCCCAATAGTGAACTAAGAAAGATTACCGTATAATTGCACGGTCCGTCAGAGAAATAGGATGTTTTTGAAATAGGGTCAATTGGGGTAATTGGAAACGGTTTTCTCACTTTTAAAATCTGAGGTAAGTTTTTGAGTCTAAATGACGTCTTATTAACTCAAAAATTAGAATATAAATAAGCTAAACCCTCCTCTTGAAGGGGGCTAGAAGTGTTTTTATATTAATATACACGTGTTTTAGGAAAAAAATAATTTGTTAACATATGTCGTGTTTACAATTACCCCTGACCTGACGGGGTAAATGTAAACACGTTCCTGCTTAGTTGAGCATTACATCACATAAAATCATGAAGCAAATGTGAACCAAGGTAGTTTTCATATCTTTTGTGACACACATATACAATTTAAAGGCATGTTTACATTTATCCCATATTATCCCATACTAACAAAAACAAACCTGCATTTTGATTATTTTATTTCAAAATCTGTGGCTACAGACAACCATTATTTTCAAACTTTTACTTATACATATAAACTTATACAAATGAACTAAGAATCAGCAAAATGTACACTAAATAACTAATACAAACGCAACTTATTGCCGAGATATTTAACTAATTGCTCTCCTGTACTGGCACAGGTCCCAAAAATTTATACAAAATTCTTTCTCCTTTCATCTGAATCCCAGGATCTGGAAGTATTCCTACAATCTGATCTATAGAAATGTAGCTGACATCGCTTTCGTTAACAGCAAACAGCATTTTAGAAGAATCCCAGGACTTCAGACCTGTGATTTCTATTTCTGTTGAATCATTTTCTTCAATCACACACACATATTTGAATATGGTGCTATTCCTTTTTCCTCCTTTGAAAGAAACCAATACAAATTGGCCTTTAGATAGTTGAGAAATATTTTCTACTTTTTCAATGCCTATATCTATATTAAATGTTTCATCGCACGAATCTTCATCGCTCTCATGGAAACTTATCTCACTTTCATCATGCGTTGTTTCTATTTTCTGTTTTTTTGTCTTTTTGGTTTGGGTCCCTATTTTTGGTGCTGTTATTTCTGTGGTTGTTTCTCGTTTTTTACCCTTCTTAGGTTTGGGTTTTTTTTTTCTTTTCTGCTTCTCTTAGTCTTTTGAGCACCTCACTTGAGGTCAAAACTTCTCCATAAGTTTGTTGTTTTAATCTAGGAATTACCAACTTATCTTGTATAGTAGCAGGTCTTAAGGGCACGACTTCATCAGGGATAAAAATACGGGAAAGGGTAATATTAGTTGCAGCAGATATTGATGGCTGGGGGTTCTCGGAATCTTGAAATGAAGTTGATGGCTGAGGGTTCTCGGAAACTTGAAATGAAGTTGATGGCTGGGGGTTCTTGGAAAGTGGAAATGAAGTTGATGGCTGGGGGTTCTTGGAAAGTGGAAATGAAGTTGATAGCTGGGGGTTCTCGGAAGCGTGAGATGAGGTTAATGGTTGGGGGTTCTCGGAAGCTTCAAACGAAGTTGATGGCTGAGGAGAATGTATAGTTCCACTTAAACTTGTTTGAGCATCTTGACATGAAACACACCGGTCTCCCTCGCTTCTAGAGATTGTTGTGTTGGATGAAATATTAACAGTTGCAGGTTTATTTTCATGTTGTATTTTCTGTGGATTTTGTGAAGACTCTCTGAATTTTTTCAAATCTTCTATGGAAAACTCCTCTTCAGGAAACATGGTTGAGTCAACAGGGTATATGCCGGTTTTTTTAAAACCTGATATTATATTCTTAGCCAGCATAGATTCTGTCCATGTTGAGCCGAGAAGTTCAGAAAACACGTTTTTAGATAATCGCCCTGAACCACGACCCATCTGCTGCTTACCGTACTTGATTAATTGCCTATTCCAACTGAGCTTTACTGGTCCAAACACACATTTGTCGAGGGGCTGCAGCTTATCTGTTAGATGACTTGGAAACTTCATAAGTTCGATATTGTATTTCATAGCCTCCTCAATTAGCCTCACACTCATGTGGCTGCAATGGCCATCAAATAATAATAGGGCAGCTTGTTCTGGCAAATTTGTAGAAATTCTCAGGTTCTTAACATAAGGTATAAATGAAGTAGTAAACCAGTTGTAAAACTGAGGTCCTCCATCCAACCATTCGTAGAAGCAGCATACAGTGTTCCGGGGTAAGCATTTTGTGACGTCCACCGTGCTTGGACACCAGCACCTTTGAAAACGATCAGTGGGGGGAGGGCCCTACCATCTGCAGAAACACATGCCAGAACTGTGATGGATTCCCTGCCAGATCCACCAGATACACGACAGAGCGCTTTACCTTTACTACCAGTGGCTCTGATTCTACTTGGATCACAGTTGAATCCTGACTCGTCAGCATTAAATATAAAACTGCTTTTGTTATCCGTCAAATTATTTCCATCCATAACATTTTTGAGATCTTTATAAAACTTGTAAATAACTTCTGGTTTCCTTGCGTCCTTTCTTAACTTTTGGAGGTGTTCTGGCTTTTTTGAAGAAAGGTTTGGATTTCTTTTCATGAAAGAGTAGTACCAATCTTCGCCAGGGATACCGTCTTTGAAAGGAGTTTTCAATGCTTTAGCATTTACATATTCTCCAACCAATTTCCGCATTTCGGCCTTATCACAGGGTAGACCCATTTTTGCCATTGTCAATAAACATTTTGCAATTTCGTTTTCGATTTCTGGTGATAAAACTTGTGTACGACCTGGTCCAGTAACGTTCATCGAAGTTTTTCTTCCTGATATTCGATTGTAAATAACAGCTTTTGGCACTCTGTAATATATTTCGGCTTGACGGTAACTCTTATTTTTGTTGATAACATCATCAACAGCGTGTGCAAGGTCTTCTGAGAAATATGACCGTCCACCTGTTTTTTTAACATAATTCCGTGGCATAGTAAGTGCTGCAAAAAAAAACATATATTAAATTATGTTACCATAAATATCCGAAATTCGCAATAACACTACCTTTTTTTTTTGAAACAATTTATTTAACCACAATAATACAATGTATAACGAGTTTTAACAATTTCTCCAACCAGTGTTTGAAAACACTGGCCCCGAGAATAACAAAACAGTAATTAATTATCTATAGTAAACAAATGTTGCAATGTTACTTATAATTTTTTATACATAAATTGATTAATATTTTTTAAATCTTTTAATTTTTTAACAAAAAATCTATAGTTATTTATATCTTTTATACAATGAGGTAAACTATTAAATGTTTTAATTGCATCTGTAATTGGATTTCTTAAACCTATGTTACCTGACTAGTAAAAATGACAAATTATTTTCATTTTATCAACAAAAACAAACAAAACTAACCAAAGTCAATAATTAAAAGAACGACTGTTGCTATTGGTTTATTCCTTCTTAAAAATAGGTTATTAATGAATGTTTAAACTTGTTTTAATAGTGAAATTAATTTCCAAATATTGTTTACATTTACCCCAAAAGCTTGTTTTCATTTCCCCCATGAGCACAAAACCTTGGGGTAAATGTAAACACCTACATTAAAATGTAAACAAACATTATTGTTCACTCATTTATTTTTAAAACATAACTTTAAACTAAGCCTAACCCTAATTGCTCCATGCAAAGTACTTACCTCAAAACATAAGCATTTACAAGAAAAAACTTCACTACACTACCAAACTTACAAGCATCGATAAATACACCGTGACAAGATTGGCCTGAAAATGCAGAAACACGTTAACCTATCATCACGAGCCGACCGGATATGAAGAGTGGGGAAATGGCGTCGTCTATTTCGCGCGGTTTTTCAAATCGTAATATATTTATTTCTATATTTTTTGGGGCGTTTACATTTACCCCTGTTTACACTTACCCCAACTAACCCTAATCATAAAATCATTAGTTTTTGCTTTAGGAAAAATTTATTGGTAGACCAACATGAACAAAGACATAGCATTTGATAATACTCGGATCGATTTTCAGTTCTGGAAAAGAATATCAGGCATATGGTGACCGTTTCCATCGACGCAGATTTGAAAGCATTCGCGAAAATTAGCCTCGACTTTTTCTAGCAAATCTCTACTGATTTCATTAATTTCTTGGCAGATTACATCTTTTAATTCATCTAATTTACGGCGGTTATTTTCATAAACTTAAGGTACTGAAGAGGCCATAAAACGTCACCGAATCTTGAAATGAAATGGTTGGCAAACAAAGGACGAAAAACAGTCATGGATGCCCTGGCGGTGTGTGCTGTGGCTCCATCTTGCTGAAACCACAAACGGTCACGCTCAATACATCTTCTTTCTAACTCGAAGATAAAGAAGGTGTTTACCATATTAACGTAGCGTCAGACGTTACTGAAACGGTAACCTCGTTTTCTTCAAAAAAATAGGAATTTGAATTCAATTGAAATGCTTTGAGTCAAAGCACCGAATGTAATCTGACGCACACCCCTCCCTTCTCTAATGGCCAATCGCTACCTATCCTAAAAACGTTCGCTTTTTGTGCCGCACCCTGTATAATACCTAGTAAAAAATTACGTTTATAAATAATAGAACGCAATAAAAGTTAATATTTTACTTATATTCGTTTATTTGAAGAAAACTGTAAAATAACCATTTCCTATTTTTGAGCGTGCGACTCTGTTTCATATTCCCGGCCCGTCCACAATTCAATCCCAGCGGCATCGAGAGGATCTCGTATCTTCGTCTGTTTTACGTTATCCACGCTGAACTTGCCTGTCTTTATCTGACAAATATTGATTGTTGAACGGGCCGGGGGCTGTGGAAAGACTCGAATCGACCGTGAATATATATGGGGATCGATCACTAAATATCGTAATATATTTTGCAGTTTATTTTAATGCGTATATGTAGTATGTCGATTGTATTTTGTACATACTCAATTTTGGAGTTTGACTAAGTAACTTCACCTAAACTATAACTCCTAAATAACAAATGATTTGAAAAAATAATACAAATTACAACTATACAAACTTTAAACAAGAAGCTTTAACTAAATTCATTTTCAATTCAACTAATTCGGTCCATTCCTTCGGGAAGGTCATACATTCTTTTCAAAACTCAAATTCGAAGTCGAGTTCCAGTAAAACTATTAATGCCAGTCAGTTATATATGCCAAGATGATAAAAAATCATAGGCAGTTTCTGAAGCAGAATGTTCCAGATACGGGCATTATGGGCCGTGCAACCATCCATTTGGTACCAGATCATTTGATCTTCCTGAACAACTTCCAAGGCGGGTCCAATTTGATTTTGAAATAAGTCCAGATAGGTTTCAGCTCTTAGGTTATATATAGGCGTAATACCGTTGTATGATGTTTATTTACCTCTTGCCCAAGAACCCTCGTACTAACCATCTTGTTTTCGTCCACACTCAGTAAAATATTAAGATCTCTGTTCTCTCTTTCTTCGGCTCTATTTTCTTTTCGATATCCTGAGTTGAACATTTACAATTATTTATTACGGACCTTTAGACTCGAACTTATTGACAATACGTTTAATAGTTGAAATGGACGGAATGGGCCTTGTTTTCAAATATCGACTGTCACTGATTTATTGACACTTTTCCTCACGTCAGTGACAATATTCATTTTACTGGTGTCCGTTTGGTTTTACCTGAACCGAAAATTTGGTAATTTTGCAATTACATTTAATTGGATAATTCAAGATTCGCTTATTAAAATTTTTTTAAACTTTGCACGAGGGTTTGCCAGATTGGTCCCTTCAAAAAGTTATCTTACATTTTTTCTATAAAATGTACAGGGAAGCCAATAATTGACCCACTTAAAATTTACATGGGTTTTCCTATGTTCCGCTCAACGACGCACCACCCGGTATATATTTTTGTTTTAGTATTACGTTGCTGCAGTGTTTTGTGACCTCTCGAAGGCATTCGACCGTGTGTCCTATCGGATCCTGGTGGACAAACTAGGATTCTCTGGTGTAAATGGAGTTAGCTTATACTTATTATTATGTTAGCATCATCAGGCCTAAATAAAATTATCAAAATTAAATATTAAAGAACAAAACGTTAATTAACAGAAATGATATACCTCATCTAAATACAAAAACTACAGACTTACTCTCACTAACATAAATAAAGATATAAAATACGTCTACAGCATCGTATACCGTTATTAACTAAAATATGGTTTCTGGCTCGATCCCTAATTAAGTAAAAAAAAAATTTTTTTATATTTTTGTTATTTCATGGATATATTTGTTTTGGTATTTTATAAGATAATATGTATAAAATGTATTGGATTTCGGTGATATTTGGCAGGTATGAGGTATGTCTTTTTAGTTAATTAACGTTTTGGTCCTTAATATTTAACTGATAATTTTATTTAGGTCGATGATACCCTAATACGGCGAAACGCGTAACCCTTTAAATAGATGCTTGATTGTTAGACTTTGACTTTGAGTATACTTTCTCTTCCTTTGGTCAATCACTTTTTTTAATGAATTCTTAGAACATTGAAAGGCTAGAAGTAGCATGCCGTGGAACTATGGGCAGGTTTGTTTGCTTGCAACATCTCTGATGCAATGATGCCAAGTGCTTATAGAGAAATGGCAAAAATCACTTTATAATATCATAAAAAATTTCAGTTGTTTCCGAAGGCACAAAACAATACTACTGCTCCCCTTTAATAAAATATCAAGCATTTTTTAAAAATAAATTTGATAAGATACTCTATATCGAAGTCAATATAAGTTAAGTAAATGAAAATAAAGTACGAAGAAACGAGAAAACGGTAATGGCATCGCAACGCCGCTCGATCGCATTGTTTATGTCACAGATACAAGCACTCTTTACCAGTGACGTCGTCAACAAATATTTACCTGATAAATTTTTATTAATTAATAATTAAAGAGTTTGAGTATAAGTAATATTACCATTTATGAGCTATTTATGTGTTTTTTTTTAATGGACTTCATTAGAGGAAGGTCCTAATGAAAGGCAGCATTTTTGTCAAAGCATTTTTATGGAAATTAAATATTTTATTAATATAATATTATAGATTTCTTAATAAATCATGTTTTAAGACACAAATTTTTAACATTTTGCAAAATTTTATTGTTATTGTTATATTGGACAAAACTCAGTTTTACATTACTTACTTTATATCACATAATATATACTTCTATGCTGCTGACTTTTTCAAAGGGACAGTATTGCTTAAGCGGAAAAAGTTAAAACTACAAGGATGTTCAAATTGTGAAGGAGTTGCAGGTTTTTTGTAGGTTATAAGATTTTTATTATGAGTATTTAGCCTGTACAATGGTTTTGAGACATTTAATAGTGACCTATATAATACCTAATACCAAATATTATGTCATATTAATTTAATAATAATAATAATAATAATAATGACTTTTATTTTCCCATATAATACAAAGATAAAAACTTATTGCTAAGGTCTATTACGGCGCAGTCTAGCTTATAGCTACTCTACTGAACCCTATACCTTAAGCTAAAACTAACTACATAACAATTTACATAGGTACTATAATTTATATAAAAAAAAGCAAGTTATATGTAAATTCGTGAGTTTAGTATTTCATATCAATAAGTACTACACCCTAAACATTATTGCAATCAGATTAGCCACTATAAAACATCATAATATACTATATTTAATGTAAGACCTAATTTTTCTTTTAAAAGATACTTCCGGCAAATGTTTCAAATTATTTGGAATCCTGTTGTAAAGCTTCGCTATATTATAAATAAAAGATCTCTCAAAGATAGACGTGGAGTGACGTGGTATGGTTATAGAGCCTTTGTCGCGAAGATCTAAGTTATGTATTTCAGTGCGAAACTTAATTTTTTTGTATAAATATTCTGGACATTTCCTTGCTATTATTTTATAAACTAAAACTATTGAGTGATAAATACTAAATACTAAAAAACAAAGCTAAGAATAAAGACTATGTACAATAGATTAGATTAGAGAGTTTATTAGTAGTAATATACAAACAAGTGCTTTTACAAGTCAAATAAAATATGTAGTATGTTGGGCTTTTCCATAAAATCATGTTATTATTTTATGTTAGTATTTTAATAATGACTTGAGACATCTAATTTAATTTCTTTGGCGCAAATTTGCTTGTTGCAATCTTCGAATTTTAATTTTTTGTTCTTTATTTTTTTTCCATAATCTGGTGACAAGTGATTAAGCTCTTGAAACGGTGGAATCATCAGTGCTTAGGTCCTCAGGATATCATTTTGATTTTACCCTAGAATAATATACATAAAAATATAGTATTACCAAAATTAAAAAGAAAAAATTAAAAAAATGTATTATGATAATCCAATTGATCAATAAAATATATGTTATTATAGAGAATCTTTGTAATGTCATACATTTGATTAATTGCATTTAATTAAAAAAATATAATACAATAAAATACCATATCACTTTTAAATAAGATATATAGAATAGGATGATACATGGCATAAAACTAGTAGTCTATTTTGAGTGTATTTATACCTTTTCCTTGGCAGAGTCAGGGAATGTGTAGCAGTTAAACAAACGGCTTGGATGAGAAATAGTAATTGTTGACCTAGACTCCACGGTTACTGTAGAACTATAATTCTCAGATGCAGTTATTGTTGATGATGAATGATCAGATCTGTAATTATACAAAATTTGGTGTATCAAGAATATTAATCTATTTTAATTATCCATACGTGTCTATATTAGCTTCACTGTTTGTACTATATACCATTTTGAAAGCTAAAGAAGTTTTTGCACTCTTCAGGAAAGCTACCCCTGTAGCTTTGAAGGGTAAATCACTTGGTAAATTAACTGAATTATTGGCTGCTGTGTTTTTTTTTAACCAGTGCATCAGAAATCCTAGTAAAAAAATAGTTTTACACACATACCTAATTTAATAAGTATTAGGTATAAATAAATCTTATATGAGTAACACTAATACTTTTTGTGAAGAAGCTGTATGTTTTACAACATAGCCCAAGCACAAGTTTTAAAAGGTTGTTTTTTTAGCTTACTTAATGTAGTAAATAAAAGCATGCAAACCTTTATCAATAATTCTAAGGTAAAATATACTCATACCTATAAATATACTAGAAAAATATATTTAAAAAAATTACCTTTGAGGTAGAGCTGATTTTTTTAATAAAGTCTGGCTACTGATAATATTATCTCCCTTATATCACTTCTAAGGATGTGATCTGAACAAACAAATATGTTCTTTTTAAATGTGTTGATTTCCATTAATGAAACCCATTGTTCCCTTTGGACATAATCATTGGGCAATCTATAATAAGTATTTGATATTTAATCAAAAAGCAGAAAAAAATTACAGTAATAAATTAATATGTGGTGCCAATTACTATATATATTATTGTAAGTTGCAATAAGGTAAAACAAAAAAAAATTATGGAACAAATTTTAAAGAAAGACAAAATTAACTTTATACATAGATATCAAACTATATATAGATAGGTACATAGGTATTATGCATTTTTTCTGCCAAAACAACAAAAAAAACATAAAATCCTGTAATAAAATCAGGGACAAAATTCTAGTTTTATATCTTTTATAGCCTATTAATAGATGAATATGTTCAAAAAAATATTTAGATTTAAAAATATAAATATGTTGGTATTTTACGCACACTTTCACATTCAAATTTTTATTAGGTTTATATCTATAAGATCCCCTATTCTACGTTTATGATGATGGTTACCCCATGATGTGATGTTATGAAAGTATCGGTACTTACGTGTGAAAAGATCGGCTTGAATCACGTTTTTATCATGATGCGGCACAAACGACACAAGTTTTTGCCATCCTAGCAATTTAAAAAAACACTAAAACGTGGCCTTTTTTCCTTTTTAAACCAAAAATTAAAGAAAATACACGAATCCCGAATATAAACAAAAAGCCGTTTGACAGATGACACAACGCGTATGGTTTAGGCGCTTAAGCTCCGGTGTTGTCGCTTCAAATTTTTTAGAAACGGTTTTAGGGATAATAATGTTAATAATTTTGTTTTTTTTTTGCTTAAGGATATTATATTTATTCTTAAAATAGGTTAATTGTAGTATTTATACTTTTTATTTTAAATTTTCCTATAAAATATAACAGAAATAAGTTAAATTAACGTTATAATGTTTGTTAAAATATAGCTAAAAATTTCCTCCGTTGGAAATTTGTGTCGACTTGACAACAGAGAATCGGCACATATGTTTGTAAATAAAACACCCCTCTTGCCCCTGTGCACATGTTGGACTCAAACAAAGTTGTTGTTTACTAATTCTAGCCTTTCAATGTTCTAAGAATGAATTACATATACAGTTTTAATTGGTCGGTTGTCTAAGAGTGAGATGTCCAGCGTGACGTGTTCAGATATCAATTTAGACAGCGTTTATCTAAAGCAAAGAGTTGAAATAAAAACGGGCTGCTCTAAAAGTATATATTCTTGCATATGAACATAACGAAAAAAACAATATATGTCTAGACACCATAATCAGTAATATTAGCATGAAATCTTGTCTCATCATCATCTTACGGTGTCTACTCGACATACACCTTATTTACATACATAAATCCATGTTTACAATGTTACAAATTAAACCTCTGCACCTTCTGAGAATAAATTAGTATATTTGCAAAGCCCACTACAAACTTCACTCTGTGCCTGTTAATATTTGCCACCTTTTTAGCCATTAAAATTCATAATCGCCGTCCTGACAAACACTTTATTACATTAACAGAGTGTGCCTGCATTTTATTCTCAACACAAATTTTTATTCGTCGGACGAACTACAGCAATATTTTACGCGGTCGAATACGAGAGAACGCCATTGCATTGTTTTGTTGTCTAGAATTTTTGCCAACTTAATTGCACGTGCATTCCGAGGAAAACGTTTTAGCGACCGTTTGTGAAAGCAGTTAAAATAAAGGCTTGTCCATTAGTGCAACGAAGTGCAGTAGACAAAGCTGTTGATATTAAAGTGCTTAATTGCTTTTATCTTGTTGTATCTTTTGTAGCGTTTTAGTCGGAGATAAAATTGCATAACGAATTTTCATAGACTGCGAAATAACCATAGCAATAAATAAGGTGTAGAATGCATACAAATTTTGAAAAGATTCTGGATATTCATTCTCTCTTCAAACACAGGGAAATATTATGGTATATCATAAAGTGGGGTTACTTTGCTTCATTTTTAGGATGATTTAAACAAAATACCATGTCAAAAATTAGAAGGGAACAGATGAAATTTCAAAAATGGGTTAGGTGATAAAGGGATGTTTTTTTATAAAGAAAATTGCTTCAATTGTAGCATTTATTCTTACACATTTTTTTCAGTGTGATCTGGTGAACTTATGGACCCTAATACGTCGTCCCAGGAAGAGGCCATTTGGTCTAGTTTTTTGGGCCATTTCCACGATTTAAGTGATTTTTCTATTGCGCTAATTGTAACTTGTTTGTCTGTGAAGTAGACTATTTTTCCTGGGAACATTTCTCCTTCATAAGTAAATGCAATCCAACTTCTCTTACAACATCCGAAAATTGTTTTGTTTCGCCTGAAGTTTTGCGGTCGACGTATTCAATGAACTCTTGTTCTTTTTCATGCTCTTTGATCATATCGTCAAAGTCAATTTCATCTGAGGAATGATCAGAAAAAACATCTGATATGCATTTCTTTTTTGGCATTGATAAAGTAAGGTTCAAAATAATAGCCAGTGGTGCCACGAAATTTATCTGCTGTATCTACAGACCAACAAGCGACACCCAATATAGACGGCTCTTTTTGAACCTGGTTGATTGCATTAACCATCTGCAAATTGACTACCCAAGCGCAGAAATCATCGTCATGGGTGATTTTAACGTTCACAATATCAACTGGCTGCGCTTCTGCAATAAGAACGACGATGAAGGACGAGAAGCTGAGCTATTTGCCACCATGTGCGGGCTTACGCAGCTTGTGGAGGAACCTACCAGAATCCCCGATCGAGACGGCGAGTTCGCGAGCCTCCTAGATCTGGTCTTGGCTTCAGACCCTGACTCGTACACTGTATCAGTATATGCCCCCCTAGGAACATCGGACCACAAATTGATTACAGTCTCTTGCCAGTTGGAGGTTAAAACGCAGGATCTTCCGATGCCGCGGAAGGTATGGCACTATAAATCAGCAGAGTGGAACCATCTTCGAGAATTTTATCGCTCATTCCCTTGGAAAGAAGTCTGCTTTAGAACCAATAACATCTCAGAATGTGCAAACCAAATTACAGAGACGATCTTGGCAGGAATGGAAGCTTATATCCCTTTTTCTACTAAATGCGAATCAAAGAACAAGCAATGGTTCAACTTGAATTGCAAAAAGGCAGTAAACACTAAAAACGCAGCATATCGCAAATGGCGTCAACAGCCTTCCATCGAAAATCGGAGGAACTTTTTAGCCTCCAGAAATGAGCTGCAAGCGAATTATTGATGAATGCAAAGAGAGTCACAACAACAGGATCAAAAACAAACTGCTAAACTGCCTAAATGGAACAAGATCTTTCTGGTCGGTATCGAAAGCTGTTAGTCAAGGACTTGCTAAGTTGGCCTTGCCACCCCTAACAGCAAATGATGGTTCTACCGCGGTAACAGCAAGGGAAAAAGCCAACTTACTGGGTAAACTCTTCGCGTCCAATTCTACTCTGCACTCGCAAGGCAAAACACCGCCATATTTGCCAAGGGTGAATTTATCGATGGGAAAAATTTCGTTTCCCCAACGAATTATAAATAAAATTCTTAAAAGCGTAGACACCAACAAAGCTTCAGGACCCGATGGAATTCCAGCCCTAATACTAAAACGTTGTGCAGACGAATTGACTCCTCCCTTATGTAGACTGTTCACGGCATCGTATAAGCAGGGCCAATTTCCAACAAACTGGAAAACTGCTCGAGTGCAAGCTGTACCCAAAAAGGGTAAGAAGACGATGCCCTCCAATTACCGATTGCACTAGTTCCAGTAATATCGAAGATTATGGAAAAAGCAGTCAACCAACAACTGTTAAGATATCTGGAATCATCTGGACTAATCAGCAATCATCAATACGGCTTCCGAAAGCTTAGATCCACCGGCGATCTTCTGGCTTACGTCACACACTTGTGGACGGAGGCCATGGAGAAGCACGGCGAATCCCGCTCAGTCGCTCTTGATATTTCCAAGGCATTTGACAGAGTGTGGCATGAGGGACTACTAACCAAGCTCTCCTCAATCGGTATACAAAACTCATTATTGAATTGGATCAAAAGTTTTCTTGAACAACGAACAATCCAAGTAGCCGTCGATGGATACCTCTCCGACAAATTTGACATTAACGCTGGAGTCCCTTAAGGATGGATTCTATCCCCCACCCTTTTCTTGATATATATAAACGATCTGCTAGGAACCACTGTCAATCCAATCTACAGCTTTGCGGACGATAGCACACTTATTTCCACATTTAAGTCCGCCAAACCAACGACAGCCGCAAGTTCTCAGAATCTTAGGTAGCAACAAGTAGCTTCAATCAACAACGATATTAGAGCAATCTTGGAGTGAGGCGGTAACAATCTGGTCAATTTTAACGCTAAAAAAACGCAGGCTGCAGTATTTACGATGAAGACTAACCTTGGTGGCCCGGAGGTGGTTATGGCAGGGAAAACATTGCCAATCAAATCATCTTTACATCTTCTAGGAGTCGAGGTCACCAACAGTGTGTCCTGGCATAACTCCGTTGCCGAGGCCGCCAGGGCGGCTTCCAAAAAACTCGGAGTGCTTTTCAAAAC
The DNA here is from genome assembly GCF_022605725.1 of Anthonomus grandis grandis. Taxonomy (NCBI): domain Eukaryota; kingdom Metazoa; phylum Arthropoda; class Insecta; order Coleoptera; family Curculionidae; genus Anthonomus; species Anthonomus grandis. Next base: position 21,743,998 of record NC_065560.1, read on the forward strand.
GAAAAACTGTATACCCCAGAACAGCTGCTGACTCTTTATAAGGCTCAAATACGCCCTTCCCTCGAGTATTGCTCGCATGTCTGGAGCTCTGCACCCAAGCATAGTTTAAACCTGCTGGATTCTATACAGAAGAGAGCTATTCGTCTTATCGACAAACCAGAACTGACAAAGAGTCTGGATAGTCTGGACCACAGGAGAAAGGTGGCTGATCTCTGTTTATTCTACCGTTATTATCACGGTAAGTGCTCCTCTGAGCTGGCAGGCCTGATTCCACCCAGGGCTGTTCCGGCAAGAAGGACGCGTCTAGCAGTTGCGGCTCATCAACACCTACAGCGATTCAAGATAAATGCCCACAAATATCTTCGCACAAGCATCATTCCAAGAGTGACATAGGACTTTCCTCTTGTGCTTGTGTTCACCATAAAAAAAAAAGGTTCATCAAGTAAATTTATGTCTTCGCTTCCACTACTGTTTCCCGCCTCAATGCAGACACTTTTTCCTGCAGGAACGTTCAATTTCGTTCTACGCGTCTGAACAATTTTTGTTGAATCAGTTCTTCTAGCTTCCAGATTTTGCAGGAAAACGGAGTGAACTTCATTTGAATCGCCAGTATTTCTAGGGATGCGGTTTAAAAGTTCTTCCTCATTAATCAGATAAATGCCGCATTTACGAAAACCAAATATCAAGTTGTCGACAACATTTGGCAAAAGGACTTGTAGCATTTTCTTTAGTAGTGGTGGAAACTGTTGCTCTAAATGGTATAATAAATAAAATCCTAATCATACGTTTTTGAATCACAAACACTCTCTCTATATCCATGACCCTACCGCCTAATACTATGCAGTAACCCAGTACACTGTAAACAGAGCTATAGTACACATTCATCAGTTCTTTGATATCAAGTGAATTTTTAAGTTGATTTATAAGATAGATACTTTTTATTTAATTTTGTACATACACTATTAATATGTTTCGACCAGTCCAAGTGTTTGTCGATCATTATGCCTAGGAATCTAGACGATTTTGAGCCCTACAGAAAGTTGCCGTCAAAACTAAAAACAAATTTATTTGGCTTTCTATATTTATTATATATTTCAATTATATCAGTTTTCGCATGATTTAGCATTAGTTTATTCAATTTAAACCAATTACTAATTTCAGTTAGACATGACTGAACGTTACGTTGTAAATTTATCGAATCCGGATCAGAAATGACTGACTCAGATGAGCTGTTGTGTCATCACAAAAAATTAAGATCTTCGCGCTTTTCAAAAACATGTTGTGGAATATCATGGCAGCTGTCGATGATGCGTTGACAAAGTTCATCCAAACTTTCAGGTTAGGGAGTAAAGACAATAGATTTCAAATGACCCCATAGAAAAAAGTCTAACGGCGTTATACCAGGAGATCTAGCAGGCCATTCTATAGGCCCCCTTCGCCCTATACGTTTATCTGGAAACTCGGAAAAGGGGATGACCCTGGGGGGCAGAGGGTGAAAGGGGGTGAAGTAATTTTAGGTTAGAAAGTTATCCCCCTTGACAAACCTTTTGACGTATTTCGGCATTTTTTTTTTAAACAGTGGTTTTCAATAAATCCGTGGTGGGAAGTTTTCAAATGAACACCCTGTATAATATATGTATATTCTACAGTTTATTAAAATTATTCTAAAAAATCGTTAACTGAATATATATTTAACGATAATAATACATGATGGCTTGGGATATAATTAGTGTAGGGTAATGTTCGAGGATAGATGGCGCAGAAGGTGAGATGGCGCAATGGTTTTACAGCGCCGCCGCTAACGTTAAAGGGGAGCGGCTGTGCTCTGAGGTACTTAAATGTCTACTTAAATATCAATTTATACGTGATCCGTATAGTGCAAAAATATTTGTCCGTATTTCTTCTTTGTGCTAGTGAGCTTTAAATTTAACAATAATTTGATTCACAATATCGTGTCAGGTAAGTAAAAACATTTAAGTTTTGTTATATAACCTCAAAATAGCGCATATTTCAAAACGTGTTTAGTTTTTGAGGTGCGCCATCTCTCCTCTTACAACGAGGATAGATGGTTCACTTATGTTTGAGGTGAGATGGCTCATTAATATTTATTTTTCTTTTCAGTATGCCCACCTTACCAAATACAAGCATACTGGAAGTTGTTCCAGGGCTAGTTGGACCGAACAACACGGCTAACTGTTGCGAACAACAGTCAATTCAAGCCGTTAATGAAAATAGAATGGTAGTTAATGAGGCTGCTCGTAATTTTGGGGTACCGGCAACCACTCTACGAAGAAGAAAATGGTAGACAATATAAAGAAAGGTCCTCTTGGACCCTCCTCCACGTTAGGCGAAGCTGCTGAAAAAAAGTTGGCCACACATATCCTAAAACTTAAAAAAAAAATGGATTTTCTCCTACTCGAACTGATGTGCAAAGTATGGCTTTTAGATTGGCCGAACAGCTGGGTATTAAACATAATTTTGATAAGGAATTGAGATTAGCTGGTTATCCGTGGCTGCAGTTATTTCTGCAGAGAAACCCAAGGCTGTCAGTGGGAAAAGTAGAACGGGTATTAATTACGGTTAGAACGGAACGGTAGAATTATCGATCCTTGGGTGTGAACAAAAAAGATGTTGAGACTTACTTTCAGCTGCTAGAAAATACTATGACCGAGAATGATCTTATGAATAAACCTGGACACATCTACAATATGGATGAGACGGGTTTACAACTTAATAATAGGCCGGGGCATGTTATTGTTAAGAAAGGATCTAAGAACATCGCAAGTATCATGGATGGGATGCCTCCGGGATCCTTGGTTTATATGTCAGAAAGATCGGCTTATGTCAACAGTGACATATTTTTTCAGTGGCTCAAAGATCAGTTCGTTCCGAGAAAGCCGACAGGGACAGTTTTGTTACTGCTTGATGGTCATGCTTCACACTGCAATAACGTTGAGATGCTAGAATACTGTATGGAACACAACATCATACTGCTTTGCTTGCCAAGTCATACGACGCAATTTTTACAACCACTAGATAGATGTTTTTTTAGATCGTTAAAATTAAACTATTACTCAGCTTGCAGTTTATATATTAAAAATTATCCAGGACGAAAGGTCACTAGATTACAATTTGGAAAGTTACTTGCTGAAGGATAGAACAAGTCTGCAACTGTAAATAATAGAACTTCGGCATTCAAGGCTACGGGAATTATGCCATTTAATCCTTCTGCTATCCCAGATGACGCCTATTTAACTGAAAATAGTATCGTACTTGAGGCTCCCGATGCAGGTGAAAATAAAATTCCAGATGGTAGTTCTCAAAGTTTTACCAAAGCTTTATCTGATGATAATCAACAACCTTGCTGCAGTTGGCAGACTGAAGATGATTCTGTACGAGAAAAACAAAATCAATCGGTTTCAGAAACTAATTAAAATACTCCCGTCAAAAGAAGTGGCGAAGCGTACGAGTAGACAAGGTAGACACTGTCTACCCAAAATTATCCAGTTATTTCTCATTAATTTATTATGTAATTATTTCATGTAATTGTTGAATTCAAATTTAAAAAAAAAAACACAGAATGTAGTCGCTCTCCTTAATATTATTATATAGTATCTAAACGGCTATAATATCTATCTATCTATAATATCTAAGGCGCGCCCCGCCTGATGCACCAATTAAAATAAAAATGCAGGGCTGACACCCAATTAATGTATATGAGCCACAGGAAGACACATTGATATTTGTTTTCCGAAATTTGGAGCATCTAATCGAACCATATCGTATTCAGCCTATTACGTATGCAAAATTTACTCGCGGGAAAGACATTTGAGCTTTTGTCTATCGAAGTCGACCAGCTATTTTATTATGCTCTTGAGGGTTATTGTTTATGGACACGCTTGATCTGGTCGGCCGCAATACATCTTCAGTTTTGTTTTTTGATGAATCTGCATTTGGCATTTGGTGCGGGCGCGTGCTATTGTAATTTAATAATTCGTATTTTTATTTTTGGGTTTTTAGTGGATGTTTTAGGGGTTATTTATGAACGACTGTTTGATATTGGCAATTGTATTTTAGTTGTGTTTTTATTTGTCTTTAATTAATTTTAAAATAATGGATATTATGGACTTATAAGTTATGGTTATACCTATGTTGTGTTTTTTTGTAAGTAGTATTTATTTTTTTCTTTTTTATATCACTACATATTTTTCTCTTTGAGTTAATATTCCATGCGCTTTCATTCTCTATTTCATTAAAGTGAATAATATTGAATACACATTTTTTTCTAATTAACAATTTTTATTGTTTGTCTACCCGAAAGAAAAGTTCACGCTTCGCCACTGGTCAAAAGTACCACTGGAAAAATGCTAGATATAATCTCACTCGTTCCAGTTGTTTCCGCTAACATTAATTCGGTTCGCAAAAGGAGCAAGCAGCTGGCGGAAATTTTAACTACAGAGACAAGAATTGGCGAAAAAAAGAATAAAGCGTCTAAAAAAACACAGAAAGAAATAAAGACCAGTAAATTAAAACCAATTTTGAAGAAGCCAAAAGTGACCAAAAAGAAAATTGAGAAAGCTGCCAAAAGCGACTCATCCTCAGACGAAGATCTAGAGCCACCGACACTGGATGACTCTTCAGATGATACGGACGACGATGACCAAGCTTGCACCGGTTGTGGCGAAATATATTCCCAAACCACAAAATCTGACGACTGGGTTAATTGCTTGCGTTGCTCCAAATGGTTTCACGATTCCTGCTCCAAGTTTGTGAACTTTTGCCACGACTGTGGTGTGGTGGTTGTATGCAAAACAAAGTGACATTTTGGCCAAAACACCTTTTTTTTTCGTTGCGCCATCTCACCTCAGCACCGTGGGGGAGATGGTTTTTGTAAACTATTTTTATTTTTTTTTGTGAATTATAGGTTTTATTTTTTAATCCATTTAATTGCTTAATACATGTTTCTAAACTCAATAAAGATTCGTTAAAAAAATGAACAGTCAATTCAATTCAACATATAGAAATGTTACCATGACATTTTAAAACCTGGGCCATCTATCCTCGAATTACCCTATTTAAATTTTGACCAATAATCGTCTTTTTTTCGTGCATTCTTTGTGACTTACGAGCGATGCATAGATATATTTTTCTTTGACAATAAATATTAAATTAAAGTTTTTTGAAGTTTGCTTTTTACTTTTGTTTATTATTTCATTATTTTCGGCATTTTATAAGCATTTTTGGATATAGGTTTATAGGAAGTTTTTTCAATATTTTGACCCAGGGGACACCTTGTAAACTATTTAATGTTAAGGTAAATAAAATTGTTTTGCACGTTAAATAAATTTAAAACCTATTTCGGATCCTTCCACCCTTCTCCTTCTACTCATAAAAGTCTTAGCGAGATTATATAAAAAAATCAAATTAAAAAACCCACGATAAAATAGACAAATTAGCCTTATAGGGTTTTGCTTGAGTGGGTCAATGGCCTAAAGCTCGTGCATTCGTATTGATGCTGCGAGATGCACTTTCCTCTCTATCTCCTCGGCTTTTGGCCCAGGTGGTTATTTTTTTAAGCCTTCGGGCAGTATACTTATCCGAATACCGATCTCTTATGTAAACCCAAAGACTATATGTTTAAGTTGTTTTAGAAATAATAATAGATAGTTACTTCATTATATTTATAAGTGGATATTAGGTAAGAGTGTAAGTGTTCCAAAAATAAAATTTATGTATTAAAGGAACCGTAAAGTATTATTCTTTTTTTTTACGTAGATAAAAAATAGAGATTATCTTCATAATTAGGGGCAAAACCCTCAGCTGTCTTTATAGTGTTATTTTAGAAACAAGAAGCCATTTACTGCGATAGCATTGACGATTTAATCTTGAATAATATATGAGACATCCTTTCACCTGTCAAGATATTATTTAACTAAAAACAGTGGGTCGTTGGTGGGTTCGCAAACTTTGGTGAATATAAAATAAGGACATAAGACGTTTTGTTTTTTAAACTTAATCAAAATAGTAAGATACAAAATACTCTATTAATCCGTAAAAGTATATTATAAATGGTAAAGATATAGATTAAGGTTTTAATTTATTTATTTATTTATTTATAATACGGGAAAACCCCATTAACTGTAAATTTTACAAAGCAATAATATTTACATAAACAACTGTCATAATCTAAACCTACTTAAAAAATTAATACTAAAGTAAAAAACATCTATACTACATATACTAGAAACAACCTTAATAATTTATATGCAAGAATGTAAATACAAAATTTTATGCACAATTATGAAGTAAGTGACCTCTTTAGATGCATTAAGGAACTTATGTTAAACACATCAATATTCGAATTGTTTAACAAATTCATATACCTATCCATAGGATTATTAATTCCATAGGATGTTCTGTGGAATGGAATGTTAAAGGTTACATTATGGCGAAACCCGTGATGAGGAACATTAAATCGTATGCGACCCAACAGATCAGAGTAATCAATAAGCCTATTAACGATCTTATATATAAAACTAGCACCAGAAATATTACGGCATTGCGACAGTGTCAGAATAGATAATTGACTTTCAATATAAGAATAGTCATGGTTCTCAATAACAGTTAAAGTTCTATGAGCACAATATCTCAGGAATTTATGTTGGATTATGCAATTTGGATTATCACCAGTCACAGTTTGGCGAATTTTAAGACATGAATTACTGTATCCATTTAACGTCCAAAGGGTACAAGCTTTACTTCCAAGGGATCATGCGCCTCGAGTAAACTTTTGCGAGTGGTTGTTACATTAGCAGCACTTAAACCCAAACTTTACCAGGAACATTTTAGCTACGGATGAAGCAATTTTCGGAAATACTTATTGGATAATCGTCTAACTGGTGCTCTTTATTTACAATTCTTGCGACAAAATTTGCCGGTACTCCTTGAAGAAGTCCCTCTTCACATTAGGCAGAATTTGTGGTTTCTTCACGATGGTGCTCCCACCACATTTTGCGCGACCAGTGCGACGGCATTTGGATCGAATGTGCCCCGAACGATGGATAGGCCGAGGTGGTCCAATTGGATGGCCTCTTCGATCACCCGACCTTAATCCGCTTGACTTTTATTTTTGGGGCCACCTAAAATCTCTGGTGTATGTAACCGAAGTTGACAATGAACAAGAATTAAGAAATCGGATATTTGCTGCCGCCGAGGAAATTCGACTACAACCTGGATTAGCTGATGTCTGCAACTCTTGGATTAGGCGTGCTCAATTATGTATTGAAAGTCATGGAAATAACTTCGAACAGTTACTATAATAGTTAAATAAACATTTATTTTGGAGAATTTACGTTTTTTTTTTTAATTTTAATTAATAAGTCGTTTATCTCCGTAACTAAAACTATTTTACTATTTTTTTTTTACTATTAGTCATTATTTGCCGTCAGCAACAATTTCTCAAGTTTATGCGTATAGGTTAAGAAACACCCTGTATAAAGGGTGTTTTTTTATAGCCCCAAAGAAAATAATCTAATGGCGTCAAGTCGCACGAACGAGCTGGCCATTTTACAGGTCCGTTCCTTGAAATTTTTCATTGCTCGAATGTCTCTTGCAGTAAATTAATTGTCTGGCACGCTGTATGGCACGTGGCACCGTCCTGCTGAAACCACATTTCTGCAACGCTTGCAACGGCTTCCAATTGAGGCACAAAGAGTTGGTTATCATGTTTCTGTATCGCTCACCGTTTACTGTAACGTTCTGACGATCAGCATTTCTGAAGACATAAGGACCAATGATTCCAACGGCCCATAAAGCGCACCAAACGGTTAGTTTTTCTGGATGTAATGGTTTTTCGCCAATAGCTCGTGGATTCTCATCCCCCCAAATTCGGCAATTCTGCTTGTTTACATAGCCATTCAACCAATAGTGTGCTTCATCACTGAACAAAATTTTCATATGAAATCGTGGATCAACAGCAATCTTTCCTTCCGCCCATTCGGCTAATGTAAGGCGCAAAAGATGATCCTGGGGTTTCAACTCCTGGACAAGTTGAATTTTATATGCTCGCAATCCGAGATCTTTGCGCAAAATTTTCCATAAAGTGGATGAACATAAGTTCATTTGTTGAGAACGACGACAATTGAACACATTTGGATCATTATCAACACTATGCTGCACAGCAGCTATCGCTTGTTGCGTGCGCACTGTACGGCGTCTTACGGGATGCGTATTGTCGACTAGAGTAAAAGTATTGCGAAAAGGATCAACAGTTTCTCTGAAGGACGATTATGAGCACCATAAAACTCACGTAATGCCCGATGTGTTTCTCGAATAGAACCATGTCTTTCAAAATAAATTTGAACAATTTGAAAACGTTGCTCCGGCGTGAGTCTGTTCATGATGAATTGTAGTGATGTTGAAAAAATAACTATTCGTTATAGGAGTACTCGTTACTCATTGATACCCGAAGTAACGAATACCGAATTCAAAAACATATGATTACTTTGATTACTACCTAATACCTATACTCTATACTATTTATACAGCATCAAGCGCAGACCACCGTACGTATGTATGGTGTATGTAATCAAATGCGAGTTATACGAAAACAGTATAGATACGAAACGACTAACAAATGATGACGCTGGAATTAATAGGTAAATACCAAATCAGCATTTTCATTTTTAATTACATTTTTATTTTTTTTATATTTATTATTAATTTTTGTGCATGATTATTGTCAATCGGTACCGATAGCGGTATTTTACATGCAAATACCAATAAAAGTAACACAATCGGTACAGTAATCATAGTAATCAAAGTAACGAATACTTTAAATGATTACTTAATAGTCGAGTAACGATTAGTAACGAGTAATCAAAAGTAACTAAAATCAACATCTCTACTAAAAATAACCCAGAACTGTCAGGTCGGCTGTCACAAAAAACAGTGTTGCCAAATGAAAGTTCTCCGCCTCTAAAAAAAACACCCTTTATATGTATATTAATGAATATTTAATACAAAAACAGTGCTATTAGATTAGATAATATGAACGAAAAGCGTTGATTTTTCAAAAGAATTTTTTACTGGGCAAATATTTGGAAGGGGGAGGGTGGTTAGAGTAAGGGTTGTGATGATGAAAAACAATGTTTTTATAAAAAATATATATTTAATATAGTCGCCTTCGCTCTTATCGGGCGGGTTCAAAGGTCACCACGAAATATGAATCAAATTGAATAATCAGTGGCTGCCAAAATGTTATTTTCCTTGAGAATTTGACAATACATTGAACGCCGTCATGTGACATATTAAAGCCGCGTATACACCTTAGATCATAATTATTAACTGACGTGATGCCTTTAACGCCGTAAAAATGTCTGCGGAATACTACGAATCCGAGATTCGACATGTAAAACATACTTTGGTTATTTCCTTTCATGACGTGAAAAAACCCATAAGTATAAAGCCCGTTGGGTATACGCCTCATCGGTATATGCCTAGAATCCGCGATATTCTGCTAAGTTGCCAGACATAATATTTACTTTTCTTTTTTGAAAATTGTCCGAAATAGACGGAATTCTCAATAACAATTTTTCTTTACGCAATAATATCTAAATTTAAGCATTTTATATTTTTTTATGAGAGCAAAAATGCCTCCCTAGCCTTTCATTAAAATTGTACATATTTCATTTAAAAATGGTTGTTGAACTGAAAACCCTAAATTTTTGAGAAATTAGTATACGATTTAGCATGACCCTATGTATATGCATAACATACTAATTTGTCGATTTCAGGGCACAGCGTCTAATTTTTAACGATTATTTGGTCTTGTCTTCTTCTTTGTTTATGTGTGATTGTGTTTTTTTGTAATAATTATTGGAAAACTATACATTTTGGTATAATGACAAACAATTAATTTGTATTGTGTGTGATGCAGTGCAGTCAGAGACCAGAAAACTACTTTCTTTGTTTAAAGGCAAGTTCATGTTACAATCTCACTTTTAAAATGACATTTTAATTTTATGATTTATTATTTGTCGTTCGACCCAATCTATACGTTGATGCACAGAAAATTAAAAAAGTTTTGTTATCTTTTCTTTTATATCAGTTAAAAGTCAAAAAAAGATAAAAAAAAAACTGTAAATGCGGCGGGCATTTCTATCTCCCAGGGCATTCACCAATTTATTTACTTAGCTTTTTTTAAAAAGATAAATACGAGGGGAGCTACGACAGTTTTTTAAAATGTCGTTTTCTTATGAATATTTATTTATTTACACATTACAAGGCAAAAAAAGATTGAAACTAACTATTAAAAAAATGGAGAATGGTTGTATATGAAAAAAAACAAAAGGTTGTATTTGAAAACAAGAACAATCTTATTTTCAAGCAGGAAACGAAGTGTAAAAGGAAGAAGCCGAAGACTGAAGATTTAAGTGAATGTGTAAAAATGAAGTAACAAATTTGACTAAAAAAAGAAACTAATTATAACTATCATTATCACTAACAGAGTCGGAAAACTCTTCGTCATTTTCCGAATCTTCTTCAAATGGAGCAATGATCAATGGTTCAACTTGGATATCGAGTATTTTTTCTCTCTTCCACCAGGTTCTAATAATGTTTTCTATGTGATCCACTGATTTCCGCCAATACTCCTTTGTGATGTGATTCAATGCCTCATTCCAAACAGCTTCAACCTGGTCAGATCTAAGCCCAGCACCCACATGCTTCATGCTTCTCATAATAAGATTTTGACCCTGCCCATATAAGCTCAATGGCATTAACCTGACAATGGTATGGTGGCAATCTTAAAACTTCATGACCATATTCACGTACTATTTCGTCAACAGCATATTGCTCTAGTAAATAGAGTCTCGACAGATCATTCTCTTAAATTGAATCCAGCCAAGAGCGTGGCAATGTTATTTTGTGGTGATAATAGCAGAAGGGCGGTTTTGGATCATGTCCAGCTAATTCTTAATGGAGAACTTATCCCTTTTCATGTCTCAACTAAAACTCTAGGCCTAATCATAGACGTCAAGCTAAAGTTCACAGATCACATTACAAGTTGTCTTAAGAAAGGATTTTCAATGCTAAAAAAACTTTACAAGCATAGATCTTATTTGTCAAAAGAAACAAAAAAAATTTTATGCGACTCATTAATTCTATCCCATTTTAATTATGCAGATACAGTATATGGACCATTTTTAGACTGCGCTAACTCTGCAAGAATTCAAAAATTACAGAACTCGTGCATAAGGTTTATTTGTGGAATTAGACGTAGGGAAAGGGTATCACATAAATTAGTCGATCTTAAATGGCTTAATATGTTAAATCGCCGAGAGTTGCACTCCATATGTTTTTTTATAAAATAATAAAATTTAAAGCACCACCATATCTCTATAATAAGCTCAGATACCGTACTGACGTTCACAATATAAATATTCGCAGACATAACCTTTTGTCTATACCTTTACATATTAAGAAATCTTTAAAAAGTCATTTTCTTATTGCTTTGTTGTTATCTTATTGCTATGTCTCTTTCTTATTACAATATTGTGTCCAAAATTAATAAATACAAAATTTGGGATTTTTCTAAATCTACATCGGCTTTTAAAAAATCAATGGTTCTTTCATCTAAACAAAATAATATTTAATGCATTGAAATAATTTATGTTATTTATTTTTAATACTGACATCAGTATATCAGTCAGTAAATCAGTCGCCCTGGTTTTGCTCTCTTTTGTGTCGGGATTCCGTGTTTGGATCTGGCGCGCGTTTGGAAATATAAATTTTTATATGCATATTTTTCTCTACTATAAGAGTCTACAACAGAAATATAGTTAAAATACCTGTACCCCTCGTTCCTCCTTTCCTGCCTCCTATTAGTAAATAATAAGTAAGCTAGGATAATTTAGATTTCTTTTCTTTTCGGTTAGTTATGGATGTAGGGTATGCATGCTACTCGTACAGTTTATAATGCGGTTCGCGATATTTTTTTTTCTAAATTATAAGTGTAATATTCAAGGTCTCAACAGCTCCTTCTTCTGAGGGTAGCTGAAACATGACCTTTATTTCCTCTTTACAGTTACATGCTGAATTAATATACACTGATGGATTTCTTTTTCTTTGTATTTATATTGTAAACTTATTCATATCTATGTGAGCATATGTAATATCTTATGAGGAAATATAAACAGTCTATTATTATTATTATTATTATTATTATATATTTTTGGTCTTTTCAGCGATTTTGCAATTGAAAGAAGTTCGGATTTTAGCATATATGGCAAGTGATTCTGATTTTCTTTTACTAACCATTCATAAATTTCGCTTTTTCACCAACTTCCATTTGGTTGTTTATTCAAAATTCTTGAATGATACGACGCATTGTCTCATACTATTAAGGAAGGTTCTTGCAAGTTCGGTATTAACTGTATTTGCAATTCATATTGTCATGATAATCGATACTTTTAGACTTAGAAGAAAAAATTTAACTTGCACCTGGAACGAATCCCGTTGAAGACCCGGAATGTAAAATAATAAATCGTTTTCCCTGACCACATGCTTTTTTCACGCTTTTCACAGATTCATCTTGCCAAGATTTTATTCCACTCCCGTTTGAAAATATCCAAGTTCCATCTAAGAATACCACTTTCCTTAACTTTGATTTTTCATTTTGTGTATATTGTCTTAAAAATCCTATTCGTTGGCTCACAATATTTGGTAGTTCACACAAATATCTTGCAGTCTTTTTTATAGCGAAAACCTATGCTTTTAATTAATTTTGATAAAGCAGAAAGTCCAATTTCCAAAGTGCCGCGTTGCTTTAAAAGATCCCTCAGAAATGGCAGCGTTATATTTGTTTTTAGCCTATATAGTTCATAAATCCTATTTGTTACTTCCATTTTTACACATTCACTTAAATCTTCAGTTTTCGGCTTCTTCCTTTTACACTTTTTTTCCTTCTTGGGAATAAGATTGTTCTTGTTTTCATATACAACCTTTTGCACCATTCTTAAACTATACTCTATTTCAGAAGTGTATAGAGCAATAAACTGGCGAATTCCGTTTTGTTTGGCTACATTTCGTGGTAGTTCATAGGCGCAGGTACTTATAATATTTATGAATTTAATTTTCACGGATTAAATGCCTTTATTTTGAAAGAGATTAAATACTAAATAAATACTTTTAATCCTTTTGTATAGGTACCTATCTTTTAACGCTTTGTAACATGCAAAAATGGGGTCAGGTAATATATACAGACTATAAATACTTTTAAATCATATTTTAAACGTTAGTAGTCACTGCTACGCTGTAGTGTAATCACAATATTATTATCCCAATATTTAAAAAATGGAGGTATTCAGTCCAACGAAAAGATGTACTAAAAATTCTCCACTATCGCTGAGTGAAAAAGTTATTATTTTAAATGTACATGATTGCATAAAACACGATTACCCTAGTTTTACTGTGCAAGAAATTGTTGAAAAATGTTCTCGAATGAGTGGAATTGGAAAGTCCACCATTTTCAAATTGTTGCGGGAAAGAAAAGTAGCAGGTCAAGTGGAATCTCCCAAGCAAAAGCCAGGACGACCTACAAAAGTCCTTGATGAAAATGCTAAATGTATAATTCGAAGAAAAGTTCACTTTTTATTTTAAAAAGGAAATACCTACCCTAGACAAAATTTTAATGGAGCTTGGCCGAGATGACAGTATTCCGTTGATAAGTAGAAAACTTTTATGGAAAACTTTAAAAAATATGGATTTTGCCTGGGAAAAGCATAACCGCACAGCACTTTTACTGGAGAGCGACGAAATTGTTTGTTGGAGACGACAATACTTGAGAAGTATCAAGCAGTACCGCAGGGAGCAAAAGAAAGTTTTTTATCTTGATGAGACGTGGATTAACGAAGGTTATATAGTCCAAAAAATGTGGCAAGACAAAAATATAACCAGTGCTCGCCAAGCTTTCATAGAAGGCCTGTCTACGGGTATTAAAGTACCTTCGGGAAAAGGAAAAAGACTTATAATCACACATATTGGAAGCGAAGAGGGATTTTTAAAAGAAGGTCTGCTAACCTTTGAGTCGACTCGCACAGGAGATTACCATGAAGACATGAACTCAGACGTTTTCGAGGACTATTTTGGTGAAATGATAAAATTTCTTCCGGCTAATTCGGTGGTGGTTATGGATAACGCAAGCTATCATTCACGGCGAATAGAGAAGACGCCAACTTCAAGTTGGAGAAAGCAAGAAATTATCGATTGGCTGACTGCAAAAGGTATTGCGTTTGAAGCAAATTTGATAAAAAAAGAACTGCTGGCATTAGCAAACTTACACAAAACTCGTTTCATGAAATACGCCGTGGAAGATATAGCCGAAAAATATAATATAACTGTACTGCGCTTACCGCCATATCATTGCGAACTAAATCCTATAGAACTGATATGGGCGCAGGTAAAAGGATTTGTAGCAAGACAAAACACGACTTTTAAAATGAAAGATGTTAAGCTACTGTTTGATCAAGCCATTACGGAAGCGACACCAGAGAATTGGCGAAAAGCAGTCCAGCATGTAATTAAGCAAGAGGACAAAATGTGGGATCTTGACAACCTCATCGATCAGACAGTCGATCCTTTAATTATAATGTCAAGAGGTGATGACAGTTCGTCAGATGACGAAGAAGACTACAATCTATTATAATTTAAAATTGTTATACACTGTTCAAAAAGTGCCAGATCCAAAAGTGACATTTTCAACTGTTTTACTCTACATATTATGTTCAATAAATTTGTGAAAAAAATATATTATTCCATTTAAACAAAAGTAACTTTCTAAAATAAAATAGCATTTAAGTACATTAATTATAAGGTAAAAAACAAGTCCCAGTTGCACGCCTTTGGCGAACCGTTTTCAATGTTTATCAGTGGGTAACAATGGGCAAAACTCATAAATTGACCCAAAACCGGGTGGCACTACCTGCAATCAACGAAAAGAAAGAATTTTACATTGAAACTAATACCCAACTAAGGTAGTGGCATAAAATATTGGTGGATCACCAGGTACCACTTTTGCATACCTAATGAGGTTTTATTGCTCTACACACTTCTGAAATAGAGTATAATTGCAAGCGCTTTAGCTACTTCTTCTTGTACATTCTTAGGCAACCCTTTATTTTCTTTTTCGTTCTCGAAGTAATTAATAACATTAAGTACCATTTTTTTGGCTTGAGGATTTAGAAATCCACAAAAAGCTTTTTTCTTTTCCATAATTTGAAATTTAAGTTATCTTGTGACAAATAATGTCATCCGCCAATCGAAACGGCATGTTTGTTATAAAAGTAATTATTTTAGAACCACTGACATTTATCATTTTATCTTCTTTTGATACATTATCTGACGCGTTGTAGTTAAAAAACGTTGTTGCGCAAATTGAAATGAAACGTAACTACAAAAGTTTGTCGTTGATAATCCGATACACCCGCACGATAAGAGCGATTTTGACTATATTTAACTTAATAACACTGTTTATTAAAATTTAAAAAAACAGAGTTGATGATGGTTGGCAAAAGACAAAATGTCGTATTAAAAATCTAAAAACACCGTCATGTAGCATGGAAAAAGTGGCAACGCAAAAGTGCAGATTATTTTAAAATCGGATAAGAAATAATCTTAGAAAAATATTAAATCGATTTTGTTAAATTTCAAATATATTCGGAACCATTCGAAATTTTGAAATTTTTTAAACGACAGTTAATCAGAGATAAGTTTTAAAAGATTTTGTTCAAATCAAATACTATTTTTAATAATAGAGTTAATTTTGAAATAATAGTAAAGTAAAGTAAGTAATTTTTAGTTTTTTCTTTTTAATAATTAATTTACTAATTGCATAGCATTTGAATTTTTGAGTAACAATTAATTTTTTGAATATTCAAAATAGTAATGTTTCAACTAGATAACGTTTTCGTATAACTTTTGTGAAATCAATGCATGCTGACTTAATTTTTATATAGGATTAGTTAATTATATAATCAGTGCGAAAATATTCTTGTCCTTGTTTCACTTGAGTGTTTGTAGAACATCAATAGGTCAAGCTTTAAAACTTAATATAAGATCAATGAATCTGGAAGGAAAAAATTTTAAAATAAATACTAACTGAAAAACTGTTATTCTCAGTTGTCTCAGAGACAATTATACAGTTAATCTCAAAAATTCTCAACTTTGTCCCAATTTAACCATCTTCGTGATTTTTATAGATTCCGAAATCTCCATGTTGAGGGTCGAATAGGAAACACCTAGTATACTCATTAACTCATTTTCAATTTAAAACTATACTTATTTTCACAAAATTCTAACTATTGCCGCCATCCTAGTAAATAATAACAGGCTCGTAGCACAATATCCGCCCGTGAGAGAATAATGGAATCAAGCATCTTAAACCATAAATTAGAGCATTTTTCAGAAGGCCACACCTATAAGATATGACCAAGTCCTATTAATCAGCTCGAGTGTATGAAGCTTCCTCTTGCAAAATCTGTTCTATCTGCAGTAATGGCACAGATAAATCTTCGGTGGCTGTCAGTTAGCGCAGGAGACTTTATGGAGTTGTTAGTTGTTAGAGCAAATAGACTGACGTTCGTATTTTTCTACATTTGATGCGGCCTTAAATGGTTGATTTATGCAACGGCTTGTGTTTTTGTCCGGACTTATATGATCTATATGATACATTTATTCATAAATGGTCAAGGGATAATGCGCTTTATTGATATTACGATTATATTTTGCTGTCTGGTTTTATTATTATCCGGCCCACCGAGAGGGGGGGAGAAGAGATTTGGGGGATAGATATATAAAATTATTGTTTCATAAAAGTTAAACATTTAAGTATGGTATATTGAATACTATCTAAAGATGTTAATAAAATTCATTTAATGGAATGAGATTTTTTTTTGAATAACTTACTACCAATGTAGATATTTTTTTCTAATTTATAGATGTTTTATGCATCAGGGGGCATTTTTCGAAGTAAAAAGAAAAAAAATAACTTTTACCAATGGCGTCCATAAGGGATTTATCCTAAATATTATTTAATAAAATCTTGTTTAGTTTTGAGCAAATTGATATTCTTCAATTTTTTTTTATTTGCATATCTTATTTGGTACGATTATTGTTTCATACACGTTAATGTATTTCCTTCTATTCTCTAGATTTCTTTGTGTATAGTATTCTATATACAGTGTGGTGACTTTAACTGGAATAAATTCAGTTAAAACTAATCAAAATTTATCTCGCAAAATTCCTGGGATCCGTCGATTTTTGTTTATTTTTTTTTCACATTTCAAGATAGTTTTTGTATTTTTTCACCTACAGGGGAAGGGGGTCCAAATTAACCCTAATTTTTTTTTTCAAATGGAATGCCACTTTTTTTAAACTCTCATTGAAAAGGGCCCTATTTACTTTTGTGATTATCTAAAGGAGAAATACGAAAAAACAAACATTAAATTATTAAAAGTCTCGAAATATTTTATGGTGGTAAATTTTTGACGTGTTTGCTTATTTTATTGGTATCGAGACATTTCCTGACATTGTTGTAGTGTCACTGTTAAAGTGAATTTCAACCAATTGTTAAATTAGTTAACTTATATTGAAAAAATGCTTTATTTATTCGAATCCCACAAAATTGAAATCTTAATGATGATTGGTTATGGCGACAGAAGTCGTACTCAGCTAGAGGTTGTCCACTTATTCAGGCAGAATTATCCAGATTTGCCACCTATTAACCAAGGTACGGTTAGTAAAATCGAAAGCAGATTTCGAGAAGTTGGGCACGTGAGGGATGTTTCAAGACAAAGGTCTTCTAAAATCGATGAAAACACCCAATTAAATGTATTGTTAGCGATGGAAGAAAATCCGGTAACTGCAGCCAGAAGAGTAGCTCACGAAAACTCTATTCATCATAAATCTGTGCTAAAAATTTTAAAAAGTGCAAACAAACGACCTTATAAAATGCAACCCGTTCAAGAGTGATTGGAAGAAGATCCAGATCGCAGAGTTCAGTTCTGTGAATTAATGATGAACGCCATTGACGAAAATCGCATATCTTTGGAGTCGATCCTTTTTTCTGATGAGGCTAAATTCACCCTAAATGGCCATGTTAATAAGCAGAACTGTCGCTACTGGTCTGACGAGAACCCACACTGGGTAAAGGAAACTAATACACAATATCCCCAGAAAACTAATGTTTGGGCTGGCATAATTGGCAGGCAAGTTATAGGGCCCATATTCCTCAATGATAGAATTTCTAGAATTTCTTGAACATGAACTAATTCCAGTCTTACGTGCCTTATATCCGAGTCAGTTCGATCCAGATTTGTATGATAAAAGAATCTGGATGCAACAAGATGGTGCTCCCCACATTATGCCCGTAATGTACGCCAGTATTTAGGTGACAATTTTCCAAACAGATGGATTGATAGAAGGGGTGCAATCGAGTAGCCAGCACGTTCTCCCGATCTCACCCCACTTGATTTTTTTCTGTGGGGACATTTGAAAAGTCAAATTTATATGAGCAAACCAGGAAACCTAGACAAACTCAAAGAACGTATTAGGCAAGAAATCCGACAAATATTTCCAGAAGTGTTAGAAAATGTCAGAAACGAATTTTATTATCGTCTTGGGCTTTGCCAACAAGTAAATGGTGCTCATTTTGAGCATCTTATACATTAAACGCTAAAAGTTTTAATAATTTAATGGTTTTTATTTTTTTTTTTCGTATTTCTTTTTCAGATAATCACAAAAGTGAATAGGGCAATTTAATCAAGAAAAAGGGCTCTTTTCAATGAGAGTTTAAAAAAAGTGGCTTTCCATTTGAAAAAAAAAGTTTGGGTTAATTTGGACCCCCCCTGTAGGTGAAAAAATACAAAAACTATCTTGAAATGTGAAAAAAAAATAAACAAAAATCGACGGGTCTCAGGAATTTTGCGAGATAAATTTTGATTAGTTTTAACTGAATTTATTCCAGTTAAAGTCACCACACTGTATGTGATATTGGAGTTATTTTATCATATCGCACCCTTACTTCAAAAGTGACACAACTCAAAAATCCTTAATTTTGAGTTAATATTATCCTTCGCTTTCCCAAGATTTAATTTACCTCTCAACAAAGCATTAAATTAGCTTTATTAGTTTTCCGATAGATGGCACTTGTAACGCTTTTCACGATTTAAAGCGGGTCAAGGCGACCGTTTGAGAAGTGTCACATTTTCAGTTTATCTCTTGCGGCTCTCCATTACGCATGGACACCTTAATTTAAAAGTGTATTATTTTGAAATGTGTCACTTTTGATGATAAGATTGACGAACAAATACAACAGTATTTTGAGTTGTGCCAGTTTTGTTGATTGAGACGTGTTGAACCTAGATGTGCTATTTTTACTTGTGTCACTTTAGAAGATCAAGGTAAGTTTGATCCTTAGAATTATTTTAAGTTGTGTCATTTTTGATGATTTGAATATAAATTTGATTCCAAGAGCCCTCGTTGAAATTGAATTGCTCACTTTATTATTCATCACTTTATTTGCATTTTTAACTAAATAAAATTATAAAATAGATTTTCAAAATACGTACTAGGTGTAGTAACTAACCAAAATATAAAATTCCTTTAATACCAATAAGGGCCATTATTACCACCAGCAAATTACTTTATTCGCCAAGTAATTGTCATCCATACAATTATCGTAGCAGCTAATATTATAGCAATAGTTGCTACGATAAATATGCGACGAATACAGATATTTATTGATGAAAATTCTGGCACTAAGCAACTCCTAGAGGAATACCAAAATAAAAGTAGACTGGCCTTATAATTTTTTTTTTA
Organism: Anthonomus grandis grandis; assembly: GCF_022605725.1. Lineage (NCBI taxonomy): Eukaryota > Metazoa > Arthropoda > Insecta > Coleoptera > Curculionidae > Anthonomus > Anthonomus grandis. Next base: position 21,763,873 of record NC_065560.1, read on the forward strand.
AGAATGAAGACAAATAAATACGAAATACAAATATTATGTGATATTATTTCATGAACCATACATCCATTTAATATCAGTAAAATAACTAAGCCTAAAAAAACTACTTTGCATTTTTCTCGCTTAACTTTTTTAACTATTTTCGTAGGTCTGTTCAACATGAATATCTCCGAGAGGACAGCTAGGATCTTAAAAATGGCTTCTCAAAATAAAATCAGTTCAATCGATACTACTGAAGGACATGATTCATCTGATCCAAATGCAAAAGAAACCGCAATTCAGTATTCCACAGTTGAAGCCTCTGATTTTACTACAAACAGAAAGATTGGCAATGAAAACCAAATGAGTCCAGAACCGAGTAAAGTTGTATCACTAAAAGAATTAATAAAACTAAGAAGTTAAGGAATTCGGGGAAGGCATACTTATCGTCATCACAAAGTAAAAAAAAGTACTCTGAACGGAAACAAATACCTACTTGCTGCCTATGCTTATGCAGTTGCAATTTTCCCAATAAAGAGTATCACCCACAAGTTTCTGATACATGGACACTCCCAAAATGAACGTGACAATGTACATAGTGTCATCGAAAAGCAAGTTAAGAGGCACATGAAATCCGGCCCAATTTATGTACCGGAACAGTACTCTACACTCATTCGTACAGCAAAAAAAAAAATGGCCCACCTTACATAGTTCACGAACTAACTTATGAGAGCTTTTACGATTTAAAAATCTTACAGGAAAATTTGGGAAGTAATTTCAATATCGACGTCAATAAACACAAAGTTAAGTGGCATGATATAAAAGTACTAAGAGTTGAAAAGGAAGACCCAAGGAGATTTTATTATAAAACGTCGTATGAAGATATTAAATTCAGATCAGTTGATATGCTCAAAAAACCCGATTCTCGAGAAAATTTTGAATATGTTAGTCTGTCTGGAGCTTATGTCGAACGAATTCCTTTAGCGAAAAATAAAAAAAAGACCTAAAAGAGTTAGTTGACAGAAACATTATACCCAAATATTATTATAATTCATTTTATAAAGAAATTATTGACTAAAATTTCAGTTATATACGACTGTAAATTTTAGTAGTTCTATTGTTATTCCTAGATTAGCCTAATAATATTCAAAACTGTTTTGTGTATTTTAGCTGGTAAAATGTGCATTAGTAACTTTTTATTATTGTATTATTTATTATTAAGTACCAAAGATATCCTGTGTTACTAGTTTTGTTTCGAACTTTGTTTCCATAATTCTAGTTTTTAAGGGTATTAATTATAGCCAAGTTGTGTTATCTCTAGTGAAGCGAAAGATTTACCTTAATTTTTATTTCAATGTAACCTAAAAATATGTATTAACCAAAAATAAATGAAAAGGAGTTTTTTTATGTTTATGTTGTTTTATGATGCTCTTGAATAACAAGATTAGATATATTATCTGGTAAATACGAAATAAAACTAAAATATTCTTCACTGTACAACAAAAAAAATTAAAAATAAAAAGAAAAGAACTTTTTTAAATATTAACCTGTTTCAATCAGTGCTTTTTTTTGTTAATAGTACCCAAGAAAAAAAGAATAATATTTATCTAAAAGCTAAATTATTTAATATGGACTCAACTAAAAAAAAATAAGCAAGGCAATCATCAAAAGTGTCATTTTTCATAGCCATATACATTTAAAGTGACACAAGCCAAAATACTACACTTGTAACTGTCCTGGCGAAACTTAAAAAATGACACAACTCAAAAAATAGGTTTTAAACAAGATAATGTAAAAATATATATTTTGTAAAGTTTGTTAGGAATTTCTGTTACACATAGCCAGATAATGGCAGTAAAAAATTCAATAAAAATGATACATTTTAGACATTACACGTTTTTCGTTTCTGAAAAATGAACAATTCTGACTTGTGTCACTTTTGAAGTAAGAGTGCGAGATATATTTGAGGTGTACTGATCAAGTCTAAAGACTACTTGTCAATTTTTTTAAATGCCAAATTTTTTTTTCTTGTGTAAACCGAATCGTATACGGTAGAGGTATTAAGAAATACGTGTACGGTTAAGAAATATACCAATAGTTTTAATTTAAAAACTGTATTTGAAAAGTTGTTTAGAAGCAAAAAACACTTATTTTTTACACACGCAATTTTTTTACAATCTCACGACAAAAGAACTGAATTTCCACTTATTTGCGATAAAAAATGGAACAATTACTCTTCTCTACAGTTTTTTCACGTTTAACTTGAAAACCTTAAGGTTATGTAAAAAAAGTACAGATACAAAAACTATACATTTATTTGTCATCTATAAAAAGCATTTTTTCTCACGCAATTATTTTGTGCATGAAAAAACGTCTTTCATGAATCCTACCCTTACCCCCCCATCCACCCCACCCACCCCACACAACTTACCAGTAAGAAATTGATTTCAAAAATCTTTGTTTTCCAAAATAATATGCATGAATAAACTGGTTTTGTCGTTAATATCTAATCTAATAACTAGTTTATTTATTTAGAGTTAGTATAAATACACCTTGATCATATACGGTTAAAAAATATACCAAGACCAAAAATTTACTAAAAAATCGCTGAATAATTTAGTATCGGTTTAGCAGTCGTACAGAATAGACGTCTATACTCGTAGGAGGCGCCGGTGCTCAGTTTTGTTTTGTTTTGATTCGTTTTGATTTAATTTAAATTGTTTTGATCTAGTGTTGCGTGCTTACATTAACGTGCTATATTTTCGCGGTACAAGTGTTTCCTAAAAAACTAATTAAGTTCCTGCATCAGTAAATGTTTTTGTCTTATAAACAGTTCCTGTTTTGACTAAATTAAAATTATCTGGCTACCATTGACCTAAACTTGAAATAACCGTAGGACGTGCAATTGTGTGTTTTGTTGTACGTTTGTTTCCGACGTTGGGTTTAAGTTCAAGTTACTGTTTACTTGCAGTTCCTGTTTTTACCATTAATATTTCAATTTAATAATATTTTCTTATAATCTAAAATGAACCGCAGTTTCAAATGTTGTCAAAAAAGGGATTTTTCAAATTATTGCTGCATCTCTTGTATTTCAATGTTCCACCCAAGTTGTCTGGAAAAAAATTCTGATGCCATAAAACTGAGAGGCTACAAGATTTTATGCTCACAAAGATGTCAAGATGATTTTAATGAAAGAGATCAGGAAGGAAAGATTTATGATTTATTGACAGAATTGAAAGAGAAGGATAGACATATAGAATGAATGAGAAGAAACAGCATGGTTTTTGAAGATGAAGTGTCGGAGGCCGAAAAGAAGTTTTCCTCATCCCTGGAAAATCTGCATAAACGGAATGAAAAACTTAAAGTTGAATTGAAAAACTTAAAAATTAAAGAAGGTGCATTGTTGGCATTACTGAAAGTGAGTGAAAGGGCAAGTCTTAAGTTCAATTCACAAATTAGCGAGCTAAATATCCTAAATAAAAATTTAATTGTAACGATAAAAACATTAGAAAATGGGTCTTCAACCTATAAGACTGAAATAAACTTGCTACAAAAAGACGTAAACGACGTAACTAACTTAAATAAGAAGATGTTAGACTCCGTAAAGGTGTTGGAGGTTGAAAAAGATACCTGTTATTCCGACATTTGTGCATTGAAGGAACAGTTACAGATATCTAAATCTGTTGTTATTAATTCTCCAACACAGCTACCAACTAGGCCAAATACACCTGACGATAGTCGACCTCGGCTTCTCTTTGTTGGTGAAAATTGTAGCAGAATGTTCCTAAAACATTTACGTTTAAAGTTTGAAGCTTACTACAAGGTCCAGTGTTTCTTGAAGCCGGGCAGTTCAAGCAGTGAAGTGATTAGGACAGCATCAAATTTAGTTAAGGACTTTACGAAAGAAGATTTTTTAATAGTAATGTTAAATGGAATTTGTTCTTCATCTGATGTTTTAAAAAATTTTATTCAAAATCATGTTGATACAAACACTTTAGTGATGACAAGCCCTTATACTTATTTAAGCCATAATGTTATCTATAATAGTAATAAGGCCCTTTATCGTACTTTTCATGCAAATAATATTAATCTGTATGGGATTTTAGAGTCTAATCACGCCAGTAACTTTGGTTCAGACTTGGCATCATTATTACATGCACATATTTTAAAATTAATATTTCATCGAATAAATTGTCTTTGAATCATCAAATTAATGAGTCTGCACTGATTACTGATCGTGAATTGAATTCTTCTTTTCTATAGACATGTCCACGAAGGTTGAATCTCATTCATGTTCATATTCTACTAGTAAGATTGAAATTAGCTCTTCGAAAGGCTTAAGTATCTTTATTCTTAATATACAATCCCTAAGAAACAAGATGGATGAGCTTCATCTTTTGCTGGACACATGTAATTTTCCTGATATTGCGCTTCTGACTGAGCACTGGTTGAGGCCTAGTGAATGTTTTTTAATATCTGATTATGTTCCTATATCAAAATTTTGTCGTCAACAATCTATTCATGGAGGAACCATGATCTTGGCTAGGCAAACAATTGAAACGATTTTTTGTAATATTGATAAGTATGATAATCTTCTGTTAGAGAATGTTTTTGAATTCTCTCTTTCTTTTTGTAAGCGTTTTAATTTATATATTCTTTGTGTTTATAGGCCACCTACAGGAGATATTGCTATGTTTCTGGACAAACTTGATTCTCTTTTATCCCAGTTGTCCCTACACTCTAAGGTTATATTGGCTGGTGACTTTAATATCAACTACACTGATGAAACCTTGTCACGTACTTCCCTTTTAAGTATTTCAAATTCTTACGACTTGAAAATGCACGTTCTCCCACACGAATAACTTCTTCATCTGCAACTACAATTGACTATTTCTGTACAAATTTTGATGACGTTTTATGCACAGTACTCCCATCTGGTATTTCTGACCATGAAGCTATTCTTGCTAAAATGCCATATAATACTGTATTATCTTCATCTCATTATATGGGAAGAATTTTCAGCAGGAGAAATTTTAATGCTTTTTCTGCTGCTACAGCTTCGGTAAATTGGAATGCACTTGAAATGGCTTCTGACCCACTTACTTTATTTTTTCAAGTTCTGTGTGGTAAGATCAATCAGTGCTTTCCTAAAATGAGGCTTAAAACTAAGAAACGAAAACCATGGGTTACAAGAGGCCTTAGAATTTCAGCTAAAAACCTCCGTTTTTTGACTAAATTGTGCAAATATACCACAAATGAAAATATCCTTGTATATCATCAGAAATACCGTAGTCTGTACAGAAAGACAATTAAAGTAGCAAAATCTAATTATTATAGGGATCGCTTAAATCGCAAAGAGAGTGTTAGTCGATTATTAATGATTTTAGACATTGCCATAGAAAAGTATCTGAACCGGATAAAAACCATAAATCATCTGGAGCTGATGGGATATCTTTAAGGTTGTTACTCTTTTTGCCTGATTCAGCCTTAAATGCTTTAGTTTCTGCCATAAACAATTCTTTACATATTGGCATTTTTCCTTCATGTTTAAAAGAGGCAGTGGTTATCCCTCTTCATAAGGGTGGAGATTTGGATCAGCCTTGTAATTTCCGTCCCATTTCTGTTTTGTCTACCCTCTCTAAGATAGTTGAAAAACTTGCAAAAAGCAGAATTTTGTCCTTTTTACATCATAATGGCATTTTGTCTGCAAATCAGTTTGGATTTCAAGCCGGTAAAGGGACTCATGATGCGGTTTTTAGCTTTTTGGAGAGCGTCTATGTGTCCTTGAATTCTAGAGGGTCATCGGCGGCAGTGTTTTGTGATCTATCCAAAGCATTTGACTGTGTGGATCATGGAATACTGTTATCTAAGCTCGATAAATATGGTTTTAGGGGCATAGCGTTGCGATGGCTTGAGTCCTATCTATCAAATCGTACTCAGAGGGTTACAGTGTCTGGGCGTTTGTCTGCTTTTAGATCCCTAAAATGCGGCGTTCCCCAGGGTTCAGTGTTGGGACCACTGTTATTTTTACTGTATGTGGATGACTTGAGTTCATTAAAACTGCAGGGCAAGGTGGTTCAGTTTGCTGATGATACCACCATACTATGGAGCCATAAAAATTCTGATTATATTAAGACCTGTATCCTTGAAGACCTTCAGATTTTATCAGGGTGGTGTACTTCTAACAGGCTTGTGTTTAATGTAAGAAAGACGTCTATTATGGGGTTTAAGTGCGATGTTCAGGGTCTGATGTTTGACGAAAATTCCCTCTTGCAGAATAAAGAGTGCTGCAAGTTCCTAGGAATTACCATTGATGGTCGCCTTCGGTTTAAAGATCATATTTTACATTTAGCTGGGAAATTATCTTCTAGATGTTTTGCAGTAAGAATGGCAAAACAAGAGCTGAGAGGGGTGGTTGCACGTTCAGTGTACTTTTCACTTATTGAATCTCATATTCGGTATAACTTGCCTTTTTGGGGTTTAACCAATAAGAGCCTACTTAACATTGTCTTTGTTATTCAAAAAAAAGCAGTTAGATACCTGTGTTCTGCTAAGTTAAGAGATTCTTGCAAACCCCTCTTCATTTCTGAAAAAAATCCTAACTCTTTTTTCACTCTTTATCTTAGAAACAGCTGCTCTTATTCACAAAATTCCCAAACTACCCTCTGACACTGGCCATTTGACTCGTCGTGTAAATGATGTTCCCCTACCTATTCCTACGTCTTCCCTTACCAAAAACTCATTAATTTACATAAGTAAAAAAATTTACAATCATGTTCCTCTATGTGTTAGACATATATCGGATGTTAAGAAATTTAAAAGAGAATTAAAGACGCTTTTATTGGCTAAGGCATATTATAACCTTGATGACTTTTTTAATGATAGGTTTTAACCTTGGACATGGACATGTTTACCTTTATTTAGTAATTGATTGTTTTATTTAGTTATCTTTAATTCAAGTATGTTCAAAAAGTTTTGTCTTCTTGTGTTTAATTTTGTTCATTGTTTTGTCAATTTTTGAAATTGTATTTTTGTTTTGTTTTTTTTTTTAGCTTGTAGGATGCTTGTACACAAGATTATTCTTACGTAATATAGCACATTTTCTTTCTTTCTTTCTTTCTTAAACCTATATTTAACAATAATATATTATTTGTTGCTTAGAAATTAAAGACAAATTATTTTGTTTCTTACAGGCAGTCCTGGATTAAGACTCTATTATCTTCACCTATTCTGAATGAATTTTTGTCATTTCTTCATTTCTTCAAGATTTTAGACTAGTCTACTTTTTTTAATTTTTAATATACAAGCTGTCAAAATGTTTCTACATGCTTATTTTAAGGAGGTTATCTACCGATTAAAATTAATAACGTTAAGTTAAAAACATTAAAATTTATAATATCAAACACATATACTGTATAAGATAAAACAAGAACTTCTCTAGCTCATTCGTATCATGTTGAAAAACAGGGATTTTGACAAAGAATTTGTTACTAGTAAGTTGTTGTGGGTGGGTGGGGGGTGTAAGGGAAGTGTTGATGAAAAACGTTTTTATTGCATAAAATAATTACCTTAAAAGAAAAAGAAAATTAATTAAATAATTTACTTTCTTAGGTTACAGAGAATTAACTATAATTTATAGTATTCTATATTATTCTTTATCAGTAAAGACTCGTTAAATCAGTAAAAACTCAAAGCCAGATCATAGAATTAAAAAATTTATAAATTATGACCAGTTGAAAATGGATTTAGAGCGAGAAACAGACTTTTCCTACTTGTAATAACGATGTTAATATTTACTCAGATCATTTTATTAATAAATTAAAATTTTACATAGAAAAAAATACGCTTACAATAAAACGAACAAGAAAAAATTGTGGTAAGCAAGTTTGGGTTGATAATAAGTTACTTAAGGCGATAAATAATAAAAACGATCTTTTTAAAAAATATATGCAATAACCAAGTAATGAGCAGCAAAAAGCAGAATACACAAGGTGCAATAATTTGGTTAATCGCGACATAAAAAAAGGCAAAAAAGAATATATATCTTCACAAATAAATAAAAGTAAAAATAATCCTATGAAAAAATGTTGATCGTTTGTGTCGCAAAAAGAACACCGAGCAAAGGCAGATAACAAATTTAAAAAGCGAGAATGGCGATATTATTTCTGAAAATAAGGCACTGTCAAAATATTTTAATGGCTTCTTTAGTAACATAGGACCAACATTAGCCTCAAAGTTTAATTGTCAACAGAGTTTAGTTGAGGGTACATTTGTGGAAGAGTCTATGTTTCTGTTTTTGACCGATCAGCAAGAAGTTGAAAAAACTATAAACCAACTAAAAAATAATAAAACACTAGAGCATGACAATCTTCAATCAGAGACTTTGAAAAAAATCTCCAAATATATCTCACAGCCTTTATGTCTAATAACAAATTTATGCTTTAGTACAGGTGTTTTTCCGGATGTTCTAAAAATGGGCACTGTCATACCACTTCATAAATCGGGGTCTTTGGATGATGTAAGTAATTTTAGATCAGTTTCCCTTATTTCGAATGTATTTAAGATAATTGAAATGATTTTGAAACAAAGAGTAAATAACTTAAAAAAAAAAATAAGATCTTATCCCCAAACCACTGTGGGTTTCGAGAGAAGACGTCAACCGAGGATGCCAATATTAAATTAACGGAATAGCTGTTCGACGCATTGGATGCAAATAAACCAATCTTGTGTATATTTGTAGACCTAACAAAAGCATTTGACACGGTTAACCACTCAATACTTTTAAAAAAATTAAGAAGTTGCGGCATTCGAAGCGTAGCCAATAAAATTATCGAAAGTTATTTGACAGGTAGGAAACAAGTGGTAAAAGTTAATAACACTTATAGCGAAATGAGAGATATCAAATGTGGAGTACCCCAAGGCACTGTAATGGGACCACTTTTATTTATTATACGAGGGTGGTCCCAGAAGTACCCGACCCATGAAAGAAAACACGAAAATTTTGGAAAAAAATTTATTTATTTTTCAACATAATCTCCTTTTAGCTCTATACACTTTTCCCAGCGATGTTTTATAAGTTTGATACCCTTTTTATAATAAGAACTGTCTTGCGCCTCGAAATAGCCATTAACTGCAGACATCACTTCTTCATCGTTGGAAAATCTTTGACCACCGAGCCAGTTTTTTTAAGTTTGAAAACAAAAAATAATCTGAGGGGGCTAAATCTGACGAAATAGGGTGCATGAGGTAGCAATTCACACTTTAATTCGTTAATTTTGTCCATTGCATTAACGGATTTGTGAGCTGGTGCATTGTCTTCATGAAACAACACTTTCTTCTTAACCAAATGCGGCCGTTTTTGCTTGATTTCTTTGCTCAAACGTTGCTTAATAAGTTCGCATAATACTCGCCGTTGATAGTTTTACCTTTTTCAAGATAGTCAATGAAAATTATCCCTCGCATCCCAAAAAACCGACGCCATGACCTTGCCTGCAGATGAAACCGTTTTCGCCTTCTTTGGAGCCGGTTCTCCCTTTTAAGTCCATTGTTTTGATTGTTCTTTTGTCTCAGGTGTGAAGTGATGGACCCATGTTTCATCCATGGTTATGAAACGACGCTGCTTTGAAAATTCTGCTTTGTTGCTATTAAATTTCGCTAAACACTCAATTGAAACATCTTCACGACACTGTTTTTGCTCGAAAAATGAATGCCTACTATGTCCGCTAGCTCGCACACTTTCAGTCGACGATCATCCAGTACCACTTTGTGAATTTTTTTTTTAATTTCTGGAGTCGTCAGCTCATTTGGTCGACCACTGCGATGCTCGTCTTGGCAGCTCGTACGGCCTCGTTTAAACTCTGCTACCCAATATTTACTGTTGTTAACGAAGGACTCACCCAGAGTAGAATCCAGTTCAGCTTTTATATTGGTTGGGCTGAGGCCTTTCAAATAAAAGTATTGTATCACATAACGATGACAAATTTTCTCCATTTTCACAAATTCACTGAAAACGTTTACTATTGATGGCTGCCAAACAAATACTAAACAACGTGGCGTCTTCAAACTTAAAACATGCTTTATAGATTGTATACTTTCTAATACACTGATATTTTTCAAACTACTACCGACATCTCTAGGTCAGGCCGGGTACTTCTGGAACTACCCTCGTATATATAGACTTTTTTCTATAAGAACTGTGGGCAGAATTAGAAGTTTCGCCGACGACACAGTTGTTGTCTACACAGGAGAGACCTGACAAGCCCTAAAACAAACAGCCGAAAATAATGTTCAAATAATTGCAGATTGGTTTAAGAAAAGCAAACTAACATTAAATGGGCAAAAAACAAAATATATTAGTTTTTCTTCTTACACCAGAAATCTTTCGCGAATAGTTGCTTTAAAAATTAGTCAATCGTTGTCAATTCCTGCATTATCGTCCATAAAATATAAAATGCTATATTTTTGAATGCATGGTACAAAAATTAACGTCCCTCCAATAGATGTAGAAGTGAAGTATAGCGGGTTAAGGACACAAATCAAACCTCAAGATTTGATATTAGCCGACGTTTCGACGTTTATTTACGTCTTTTTCAAGGCTGAAAAAGATACAATTGGTACAAAATGGTGAAAGCAATAGTTATTAATATAATAGTTAAGAAACCACCCAAACAAAAACACAAATAAACGGAGACCAAAGCATAAAAGTTAAAATTAAGACGACTTACCAAATTTACATTAGAGGTTTACATAACAATTAAAACCTAATAACAAATTTCGACTAATTTCAAATCTTGAGGTTTGATTTCTGTCCTTAACCCGCTATACTTCACTTCTATATTTTTGAATAATAAATTTGCATAAAATAATTTGGTGTTTTATTTATTATGATACAAAAAATATGATAATATGAAAATATAAACAGGCTCTAACTATTCTTGTAAATAATATATAAACCTTACTTATAGAATAGATAATAAAAGATATATAACAGGAAAGTTCAATGTTGCTATCTTTTTGCACAATACTGTATATTCAATATTTAATTTAAGAACACGGTTTATTTAAATTTGTTATAATTTTATATATAAATATTTAGTATAACAACAGCGTTATTAGATTGGATAATATGGTCGAAAAACAATGATTTTTCAGAAACATTTTATCAAATATTTGAGATGTGAGTTTCAATATTGAGTTTAAAAGCTAGATATGTAAATCCCATATCAATTTTTTTGTCGAAAGTTTTCTTTATTTTGTAAACAGAATAGTATATGATATACGCATATTCTATAGTTGAATAAACATATATTTAATGATAATATTATATGATATGTTGCTTCGGATGTTTGTATAAGGGCTCGTAAATTTTTAGACCCGGGCCCGATTTTTCTCTTGATGGCCCTGATTATTATCATTCAATATTTGCTTGCATAGAGTTTTTGAAATGTTGTACAGGAAGTAAAAGAACTAGATCAGATTTTAACCTAGTCGGACAATAATAAACTTTAGTGGAAAAGTATTTATCAAAATACTATTTATGAAATATTACTTTCCTTCGTATTTATAGCTAAACTATGAAAGACGTAGTAGCTCTCTTTGAATATAATTTTGTTTCTCACAATATTTCTCGAGCGGCGCCAATATCAAACACTTTTATTTTGAATTAAAGCACACTAACCATTTAACATTCTTCCCGATTTCTATTATTAACTTTATTAGCTTGGGAAATACGGGATATATTTTTATTTTCATAACATCTGCTACTTGGTCGTAAAAGTCAAAGTTAATTTATTTGTGTCTTTTTGCAGTAGCTCGCAGATTAAGTCCCAGAGATATTTTTATTCATGTAGCAAGAATGTATGTTTTCGCCTTCCGACTTCCTCAATATACATATTTTAAGTAATTAGATTTTATACAGTTTGTAAATCAATGCAAAATTATGTTTGTCGTGTATAAGAAATCAGTACTGTTTTACTGGTCATAAATATAAAGTCATTACCAATGCATAATTAGACAGCTTGTTTTGCAAATGATTGCCTATTAGATGGAATATTGGCAACACTGTTTTAACTATTGTTACAGCACATACGGATCCTATCAATGGCTACTAATAGTCTAAGAGCTGGCTACGTAGGTCGACGGGTCACTCGGTAAACGTGAAATTTTGTTATATACAGGCTCGGTTGTTACTGACATAACAAGGGGCGGAATACGGAATAAGTGAGAGTAGGGGGTTGAACATGTAATTTTTTTATGAAAATTTTTTGATTAGGTACAAAGCTAATTTGCACTAGTATAGGAGACGATATTGGAAAATAAGAAAAAAATTGTCAGAAGTCGCCGAAGATAAAGGGTCGTCAGAAATCGGTAATGTTGCAAAAATTTTCGCAACAATTTTGCCACTAGGTACACTTCTGACATTTTGCATACTTATTTTATAATTCAAATTGAAATTACCTGCAAGTCGTAGGTGGAAGAATAACGGAGATATTATTAATAATATGAGCTTCGGCGCTCCACTCCCACCTTCATAATATCTCGTATTTTAATTTTTTTGTCATCAGGTTCACTTCTGACAATTTGAGAACATATTACTCACACAAAATTATCGACTGTTCACTATCAGTGAGAATATCTTTGACTGATGGTGGCAATTGTGGTCCTATATATGAAATAATTCATATCGGAGTGGATTAACTTACTCGCATGATTTAATACCGTACATTGACGCCTGTATTTCCTAAATTGGCGAATGCATTTTGATAGTCTATTGATTTACAGAACGTTTTATAAGGACGTTGTTTACCTTTTCTGTAGAATGCGGGATTATAACCGCATCCTGTCAAAGCGTGAAATTCCGGTAGTGCTCTGCACAAGTCTGATCTAAAAGATTCATGTAGTGCATTAATATCAATAACGTGACGTTTATCGGAAATACCACATTCGATCCATACTTTAGATTTAATTTTATTCATAAAACTTTATTAGGTAACTTTCAAGTTACCTAATAAAATTACAAGAATATCTGGGTCGGAACATTTAATGACTATATTTGAATTTAAATCTAGTTGATAGATGATAGATAATTTTAGCGTCAGCTTCTTCATGTGGTGAGCAACAAAATTTGGTATTTCTGGTACAAATGACATTACCATCTGTGTTTACTTGATATGTATAACATTCTATATAATTGAGGACAACAGTTTTATTTTTATAAAGAGAGCAACTCCTTGGCTTTCCCAGTGTACAATTAAAAATTCGACCAAAGCTTCTTTTAACTTGTTATTTCTAAGCTCTTTCGTAAAGTCAATTGAACGCATTTGTTCTGGACCAGAAATAACGTATTCGTATTTACGTTTGTTGTTGGAGCTTGCAAAGTTGAAAATGATATTTTGTTTAATTGGTGCTTCAAATCTACAATCATCTTGTGAACATAGATGATATTTCAGGAAAACTTTACGTGAAGATATATGTCGTTTACAGGCCCACCGAGAGAGTTTATCTTAATATTATACGAATTATTTTATCGAATTTAAAAACTAGTTTTGTATATCCCCTGTCAATTTTTTTAAATTCCGAAATTTTCGCCTTTTTGCAAACAGAATAGTATATGATATACCAAAACCAAAAATTTACTAAGAAATCGTTGAATAAATTCATATTTAACGATAATAATATATGATTTGTTGCTTGGAAATGAAAGACAAACTATTTTCTTTATTACATACACTCCTGGACTAAGAATTCTATTATCTTGACTTTTGTAAATGGATTTTAGTCATTTCTTTAAGAAAGACATGTAAACGGTATACAATATACCATACTTAAACATTTAATTTTAATTAAATAATAATTGTATATTATTAACACGTAATAAGGTTAGAAGACACCTGTACTCTTAACCTTGAATTGAATTGTCGAAAGAATGGGCTGCCAAGGCAGTTGTGCATATAGGTCTCCTGATGGACCCGTCATGCCCCATTAGGGGTTACCAGAGCCCAACGGCCTTAGAGAAACCGATAAGGCTCTCTGGTCTGAAGGACTTAAAGTCACTCGGTACACTGAAAGTGTTACCCAAGTATTTGAAACTGGCGCGCGTGAGTGCTGGGCGCTCCCCGACTGGTCAACGGTTTCATCCTCCTCACAGCACCATCGGTATTCCGGGTTGTCCGCAATACCGATAGTATGGAGATGGCTTCTTAAGTGCCAGTGACCGGTTAAAAGACCTGTCACTAGCCGAATTTCGCGTCTTTTTAGGCGTAGTAGATTTTTGGTGAGACAAGCAGAGGGCCCACTTATGTGCGCTTTGGCCTGTCTCATGCCAGGAGACTCAGTCCATCTTCGGTAGGTCCACTTGTCCAGCAGACCCTTCATTGACGCGACCGCAACGCATTTGGCGATACCAACTATGGGTTCTGGCCTCGGCACATTCGCGGATCCCAGTCTGGTAAGAGAGTCCGCTTCCTCATTACCTGCATGGCCTACGTGGCCAGGTATCCAGACGAGGTGGACCCTGCAGCTAACCTGCACCAGTTTTTTCAGGACTTTTATGCACTCTAGTACAAGCTTGGAGCTTACCTTTGCGGCCGTGATAGCCTTAATGGCAGCTCTGTTGTCCGAGCATATTGATACGACTGTATTGCGGTGTCCACAGCTTAGGATTTTCTGTTCGCATTTTAATACAGCGAATACTTCGGTCTGGAAGACAGTGGCGTGCTCTCCCACCGAGTATGCCCTACTGGTATGTGGGATCCCACCACAAAGCCCTGATCCAGCTCTGTTATTCATTCTGGAGCCATCTGTGTACCAGATGGTCCCCCTATTTAGCAATGCAGGTATGTTGGAATGCTGCCACTCCTCTCTACCTGCAATATGAGTCACGAATCCCTCGCAGTTCACATTCACTGGAGCCATGCAGTCACTACTACGTGACCAAACACTTAACCTTGCCTTAAATAAAATTAGGTATAGGACAGATGTGCACAACATAAATGTAAGGTTTAGAAATTTAATAACTCCACCAGAAAATACCACCGCAATATTTGAAAGGAGTTTATCTTATGTCTTTCGCTTATACAATAAACTTTCGCCTCATCTTAAAAGTCTTACTGTTAACCGGTTTAAAAGACATCTAAAGATGCAGATTTTGAGGCAATAATTATGTTTAAAGTTTTTATTTTTTCCTTTTCCAACTTTGTTTTTGTTTATTATTTAATTTTTTTTTGTTGTTTGTTTCAATTTTGTTTTTATTGTTGGTCGGTTTTTTTTAATGTCTCTAGTTTTGAATAATTTATTGTTCCTTACACATCTTACATAGATATATTAATAATTATTTTAAAGTATTCATAGGATGTAGAATATATTCAGGGTCTAGACCCAAACTTTTTTAAATTGTCTTTCAATTCCTTTTTGTGTTATTCTAATTCAACTATAAGTTTATTAAGTATTATTGTAACTCTTTATATTGAATCAATGCAAATACATTTTCTTATTATGTTTACAGCCAGTTAAGGCACTCCTCTAACACGCAGGAGGAACTGTGCAAAACTCCCTTAGAGGGAGTTTCGCACTCCCTCTAAGGGGGGGAGGGGATCATTTACTTATCACAGATACCTCCGATATCAAAAGGATTAAGCTCTGTGGTCTGTGGGGGCCTTTTCGGTGCCCTTAAGTGACCTGAAATGTAGAGTTATCTCCTAGGAATTTTCGGGTGCTGCGAGCAGTTGCCAGTAGTACTGCCTTTTGCATGTGCTTATATAGATGTTCGCCAGTTCCTAGTTGTTTAAGGTATTCCAGTAGACTCTTTGGTATTACACCCGTTGTCGATTTAACAATTGGGATGGTCTGAACATTATCCATTCTCTATTGCCTTCCGATTTGAATTTCTAGATCTCTGTATTTGGCGATTTTCTCAGTGTGTTTTTCTTGCAGATTATTGTTGTTCGATATGGCTACGTCAATTAGAGTTGTTTTCCTGGAAATTTTATCTATTAAAATAAGATCTGGTCTATTATGCCTTACATGTTGATCGGTAAGTACACTGCGGTCCCAATATAACTTATATCGGTCATTTTCCACTACGGGTTCTGGAGTATATTTATAATACGGAACCTTCTCTGTTGTAATAGGTTTCAACTTCATTGCCAGCTCTTGATGTAAAATTTTCCCAGCAGAGTCGTGCCGTTCTTTGTATTCTGTCGCTGCAAAGGCCTGACATCCTCCTGTTATGTGTTGGATTGTCTCTGATATTTGGCATCCATACCGGCATTTGTCGTTTTGTACGGACGGATCTCTCACGATGTGCTTGAGATAATTTCTTGTTGGTATAACCTGATCTTGGATGGCGAGTAGAAAGCCCTCGGTTTCTGGAAACATCTTGCCTGATACCAACCAATAGTTCGACGAAGCAGTGTCGACATGATTTTGGCTGATCTCATTGGGATGCCGCCCATGAAGGGGCTTCTCCAGATGCGGAGTTTTTCCTGGTCCGTATGATGGTAGCTGCGCGCTTCCTCGCTCTTAAGTTGTAGAGGAGTGGAATCGTCTATTTGATTTATTGCGCGATACAGCGTGGAATTTTTTCCTTGCCTGTAAAAATAGGAATTTAAGTTAGTGATTTGTTTTTCAAGTTGTTTACCCAGATCTATTAATCCCCTTCCTCCAAGGTGGCGGGGAAGCATTGTTCTTTCAGTGGCACTTCGAGGGTGGTGGTTGTGCGTTTTAGTAAGTAGAGTCCTCACTTTTCTTTGTAGATTTTCTATGTCTGTCCTACTCCAATTAATTACCCCAAAAGAATAACTAAGAGCTGAACATGCGTAGGAGTTAAGTGCCTTAAACATATTTTTGCTGTTGAGATTGGTTCTCAAAACTTGTCTTACCCTTTTCACAAACTCGTTAGTCAGTTCGCATTTCATTGTTTGTTGTTCAATCGTTTATGATTGTTTCATCCCCAAGTATTTGTAATTGTTTCGTGTTCGCCCACGGCCTCGATGGTCTGGAAATTCTGCATCTGATATTCTCCTGGCTGAATTTTTCCTTGGATTATATTGAGAGTACGGCATTTATCTAGTCCAAATTGCATGCCGATGTCGTTGGAGAACTCTTCTACTATATGCAGCATTTGGTTTAGCTGCTTCCTAGTTTCAGCCATTATTTTTAAATCATCCATATACGTACGGTAAGTGATTTAACTTTGCAATCTCGGTGTTATTATCTCGGATGCTAAACCCATAGTTGGTAGAGTTAAGACGGTTCGAAAGAGGGTTCATAGCAAGGCAGAACCATAATGGGCTCAGTGAGTCCCCTTGGAAGGTTCCTGTTCGAATTGGAATGTTGTTTCTACTTACTGCGCTTTTACTCTGTACTTCGAGCTGGATCGTTGTTCTCCAACTTGTCATAGCGCTCTCTAGAAAAGACAAAGTATTACCATCAACTTTATACACTTTTAAAATGTTTATAAGCCATTCGTGTGGTACAGTCGAAGGCTTTCTTATAGTCGACGTAGACAGTAAAAATATTTCTCTTGTTGTGATATGCCTGGTTGTTGATGACAGAGTCGATAATAAGTTGTTCTTTACAGCCCATAGAACCTTAAGCGCATCCTTTTTGTTGTGCGGCTATGATGTTGTTTTCCTCACAGTGTTGATAAATGCGCTGTGTTAAACATGAAGTGATAATTTAATACAAAGTAGGTAGGCACGTTGCCGGTCGGTACTTAGACGGATCTTGTGTGTTGTTCTGGTCTTTAGGCAGTAGATAGGTTACTCCTTGCGTTAGGAACGCTGGCATTTCCTGTGGGTTAAGAATAACGTGGTTAATTATTTCTGAGAGTTTAGGATGCATACTCCGTAGTTTCTTGAACCAAAAGTTATGAACTCCATCTGGGCCAGGTGATTTCCAATTATGCAGTTTTTGGATAATATGGTTGACTTCCTCGATAGTGAATGGTCGATGTTCCATCTGGCTATATTTATTACTGTTTTGTTTCTCTTCAGTAACCCAGCTTGCGTTGATATTGCATGTTGTTTGAGTTGCAAGTTGTTTGGCCCAAAAATCTTGAATTTGTTCTTTCGTGGGGTATTGCTTATCTGGGTGATCTGATTTTGAATTTAGCTCTCTATAAAATTGTTTTTCGGCCTTTTCAAAACGAAGATTGTCACGTTTTCGGTTATTACTGGTCTTGTATCTTCGTAGGCGCCCTGAAAATAAGGAAAGTTTCTGTTTTAGAGTATCCAGGCATTGTTGAGCTGTATTATTTTCTGGTTCATGCCGAGTGTGGATGTTGTTTCTCTGCAAAATTTCATCATCTTTCTGTTTTAGTCTGTTTGTTCGTGTACCCCTCAGATATTCTTTTAGTTGGCCGTTATCTTTTCGAAACCTCTGAATTTTTCATTGAAGTCTGGTCTCCCATGGCGGTATCGGGAGCTCAGTTCTTGCAGAGTCATTGTGGGTCCTTATCTTAATCTTCACGGTTTTAGCAACGGCAGTTGCTGCGCTATATACTAAAAGGTGAAGAGATGCGTGTTATTAATATTTAAAAGATAAGGTGAAAGAATTTTGGTGTTTAAGAATTCCATAATTTGACCTAGTTTTTTTGAAGAGTTTACTTTTGGAAGTTTGGGTCTTATCAGCGGGTTGGTTCCCTCAAATTCTAGCATCGCACTTGCCATTTTTGCAGATAGTTCGTGATATAGCTCAGAATTGTCCTCTTGGGTGTTTTCGGTAGTGTTAGGTTCCTGTGTGTTATTTAATACGTTTTCTATTACTGGTTGCTCCTCAGCTGGTTCATTGTTAGCGGGGTCCTGTTCGTTGTTAATTTGCGCTTGTATTTCTTCTTTAATGGTATTGAGTCTTGTCTCTGGAATTAGGTGATTACGCATTATTACCCGACACTGGTCTGCTACTCTCTGATCGGTGACTTGGAGATGTGGATAGATTCTCCTATCTATAAATTCGGCATGTAAAGATTGTCTGTAGCCGATCATTTCTCGTTCCAGGTTGGTCATTTTTAGTCCCGCCTGGGTAAGCGCTGGCTGAATTTCCTGCGCAGCACCTTCAGCGAGGGGGGCTCGTGATGTTGCCCTCCTGGTCGTTTTGTTGTTGAAGAGGAGGAGGTGTAGTTTCTTGAATGACAGGTTGCCGCCTCTTTAACTCCGTGCCACCGACGGTCCGCATACTGTCATGTCCAGCGCCGGCACCAGACATGCCCTGGCGATCCCCAGGCAGCGACCTTTCTCCGAGGCATCTTCCGCTTCGTGTCTCCATTTCCATGGGTGTACTACCATTTAACCTTGGTGGTCCAGGTTGTTCTTTTATTATTAATATTATTATTATTATTATAAACATTCTTGTTAAACGTGAACAAAAATGTACATCTGGTGTAAACTATCGTGTGTTGCTTGGGATTTTTGACTGGATGTGATGCGTTACACAACCGGGCAAAAGCTCTTGTAGTGCTCCCATTTTGCTTACAGGTTTATTTATAATTAATTCTACCCTTTCCTGAATTGAATAAATCATTGTTTAATATCTATCACGACTAGGTAGGTAACTTCAAAATTTAAATTCAAAGACAAATGTTTTCAATGACCCTGACTGACTCTACATGTTCTTGCTTATTATCCATGGTGATTACTTTTTGCAATCCATTATTATCAGTATTAAATAAAGTTAGTCGAATTTTATTGACCCAAAGATCTTTACAACATTGAAGACAGGTATAAACTTTATTAAACAAAAGTCACTTAAAAAATACAGGTTTTCGTTTAAAACAGTCTTGCGTATATTACAGAATTAATTAATCCAGAAAAAATATGGAAAACTAACAAACCCCTTACCTCGAGCATAGTATCTCGATGTTAAATATTCAAAGCCCATATTAAATAAACACATTTATAAACATACATATTAAAATTCAATTATTAAATATTCATATTTTTTGACGATCTTAAACGAAGGTATCTGTGGATCTCAGTGACTATATAATAACCTCATTGAAAATTAATGGCTTATGATTATTTAATTTTTGTCAGTGGAATTAATTAAGATGGTCAGATGGGTTGGGTTACATCTTTTCTAAATTACTTTATTTAATTAATAAAGGATTGATGTATGCAATTTAAATGTCATAATTTAGGTAAAGTAAGAAGTGTTTGAATAAAAAAATCTACTTTTTAATTTGCTTATATACACGTAAAGCAATATTTAACTTAGTTTTAATTTTACCTTGTAACTTTTGACTGTATTTTTTTTTCGTTTAGAAAATGCCTATAATGCATTTTCTTAACGGCACCTTTGACTTTAAAATTTGTATAGTATTTGACAAAATAATCTTAATTTGAAAGTCGGGTCTTACAAAGTTTGGCGTCGTAATATCGAATCTAGTTTTTAATAGAACTTTACATATTGAAGCGTTTTTACTATTCTTTAAGGTGTGAATTAAATACTCAAATATACAAAAATAGTCAACTGATATATTTACACACATACGCTACTAAACACGATCACTTAAAACTACTCAAAATATTTATTTATACCGTAATTATTTACTACTATTTATATCCGATTTAAATATCGCGCCAATATTCCGAACTGAACTGTCAACTGGCCTACCAACGGCGACGCGGCTGCTTATATACTCGGCGGACCATGGTTCCGGAAGATTCGCTAACCTTCCACGCGTCTCCAGAGATGTCGTACGGTGTGCTCACTCGGAACAGCTGGTATTCGCGGCGTTGCCAATATCGATACAATATTATCCAACGCATTTACTCAGTTAATACCACTGATAACCTCCAGATCTATAGTCTAAAAGTTTGAACTTAAAAAGGGGGTTCATTTGACACAATGTTTGTATCAAATGAACTCTTTTCTTTTAAAGTTATCTGTATCTGTAACTGCAGAGGATGGTGCGAACACCTTCAGTAGGCTTATTGTTGTCTCTCTGTTGAAGGAGTGGGGTACCTCTCCCTTAGCTCATCATCCAGTGCGGTAGCTGAAAAACTCCTTAGACAAATTGCAACCTTGAGTATCATCCCACCGCTTTTTACAAAGCATGTGAAAGTATGATTTTATTAGTTCTTTGATGTTTCATGATCAGACCTGCTTGCTCTGGTTGTGCCCTACAAGAACTGCTTGTCTGCAGTCTGTGTAGGTAATCACCATTTGATCAATAACGTTGCTATTAATTAGTTGTTCTGCCTCCAAAGTTATGTCAAATATTTCAGTTTCAAAGACACTTGGCATAGTAGATAATGCCCGCATTGTATTTAATTGGACGAAGTCTTTGGAAAATTATTACGACAGATGTAAGTAGCAATCACAATCTTCAGACACAGACTTCAGAGTCAAACGTTTCACAAAGGTGAAACAATACTTAAATAAAAAATAGGTTTGGAAAACTTACCGACATAGAATTTCAAACAAAAGTTGGCCTTTAACTTCAGAGGGACTTGTAAGAAATTAACATATCAGAACAACTAGACACAGAGGATACGTGGGATCAAATAACGAATATCTTAGTGAAAATCCAGGAACAGGCTATCGGATTTAAAGAAAACAAAAAGAGAAAGGAATAGATGATAGAGGAAATTCTGGAACTCATGACAGAGAGATGAAAGTGCAAGGGAATAAGGAGATAAACAGGACCGTGAGGAAGAAGTGAAGAAAAACAAAGGAGTTATATCCGTCCAACAAATAATGAGAAATTGGGTTACTGCAGCAAAAACATGATTTCTTTAAAGTCCACAAGAAGATAAAAGATCTGACAGGAATGGAGAGGATTTTTTGGGATTTCCTCTCCATTCCTGCAGGTGGGAATCCTAGGAAATGAGAATAATGAGATTATTATTCTCAGATCATTATTCTTATTTCCTAGGATTAACTTTAAAAAGATTGAGGAACTACGTAGAGGAACTGTCCGATGAAGACCGGCGGAAGTCTCCCACGGAGGTGGATATAGAGAGAAGGGATCTATTATTACAAAAAGCGAAGTAATCCATGCAATAAAAATTCAGCTAAACAGAAGGGCCACAGGATCAGATAAAGTGCATGCAGAGTTGGTTAAAATGATCGAAAATCAAGAAGGCAAAGACCTAGAGCTTATAGTTGAATTATTCAACTCCAGCTACAGTACAGGAAAAATCCGAACGGTTCAGGTTCTTACTTCGTGGCGATTTAAAAAAAGGCAAACTTCTCTCAGTGTGATTACTACCGCATAATTAGTCTGATGTCCCACGTGCTCAAAGTATTTCTTATAATAATCCATACAAGGATTTAAAAGAAATACGAATAACAAATAAGAAATACTCAATTCGGACTTCAGAGTAGACTCGGCACTCGAGAAGCTCTCTTTTCCCTGAACGTGCTAACACAAAGATATAGAGTCATGAACATATATGTATACGCTTGTCTCATTGACTGTTGTAAAGTGAATGGTGTCCGCATCACTAATATAAGATATGCAGACGACATTATGATCCTAGCAGGTTACAAATCAAACTTGCAAAAGATTATCGACCCGCGACCGCATTACACAACAGAGTGAACGATTCGAACTACACATGAATACTTCCCAGATCAAATTAATCGCTGTTTCCACGGAAACGCTTATGATCAATGCTAGAAATATCGAACAGCTATCATCCTTCAAATATCTTGGCACCATAATCAACTCGTTGTTTGACCCGTAGCGGAAAATACGATCTAGAACAGACCAAGTCCAAATTTTCACCAGAATGAAGCTGTTCTTCATCAGTCTTGTTTTAAACTTGGTGCTCAGAATGCGCATGGTCAGTTGTTATACCTTCAGTGTATACTGTACGATTATGAAGACTCGACTCTTGATCTGATTACTGAGAGAAGGATTAAGGATTTGAGATTTATGTATATCACCGCATGCTTCATATCTCATAGATTCATCTAGTTACAAACGAAGAGGTATTAAAAATCAATAAGGCAAAAGAGTTCCTAGACGTCATTAAAGAGAAAAAAACAAGTTACCTACAGAGGCCATGTCATGAGAGGCGAAGAATACGAATTACTGAAGCTGATAATAGAAGGAAAAATTCGGGGAAGAAGCTCTGTTGGAAGACGTCAGAACTTCTGGTTGAAAGACATTAGAAGACGGTTCGGGTGCATTTCGACTGAGATGTTTAAAGCTGCTGTATGAACTTGTTTTAGTTTTGTAACCTTCCAAATAGATATTTATAATACCAGCCATACGAATAATACCAATGCCCTTTACGTTGATTGTGTAGGGTTTGTTAAATGCAAAGATTGGCGAGGCAGAGTTAACTCGTAAACTCTAAAGTAGAGGAACCTAGTTTGTTGCATCTTGCCAGAAGTGAGCTTTTTGCAGGCCTATACTCAACTTATGTGCATTTTAGGAGAGCGAAAGCGCATCATTATGAGTAGGACAACCTCTTGATATATATGTTCAATGGGCATAACTTCCAAAGCCCTGGTTGGTTTGGTTCTCACCACTCCCGTTATATTGAGGTAAGCCATTCTTTGGACATTGTCTAGTTTTCGACGAATTGCGACCTAATCCACTTTATGGCCAGATAATAGCGGCATACATTTGCATAGGTCTTATGATAGCTGTGTGGATCCATATAACTTTGTTGGAGAAGAAGCTTTAGGTCTTGCGCATTGTGCACCTATACTGCTCGTAAGCAAATGTCTCTTGCTTTCTGTAATATCTTTGTAATGTGAGAGTTCCAATTCAGTTTGCTAATGTGCATCAGATACGAGGTACTTTATTTTCGAAGCACAACTTAGTGAGGTGTTTGATAGTTTGCGGGCCAGAAGGGGCGTTACTTTTCCCTTTTTAGTGAATTTTTACTTTTTAAGGTTATTGGAAAGGGAGTGTTCTGTACATAATTACTCTATAATCTGAAGATCCGCTTGCATTCGTCGCAAAACGATTGCTAAAATTTACCGGTTTGCAGAATTACTAAGTCATCTACATAAGCTATTGTGTGGTAATAATCACTCTTTTAAAGTTAATTCTGATAATCTTTTTTTCTTTATCTACAGCATAATTATGATTTAACATTTTACTGATTAAATGCAATGCAAACAGCTTCTTTATTTATTAGATTATCTTTTCTGACTATGTGCATTCTTTATGATTTATTTATAGTTGTCATAATTTGTTGAAGTAAAACTTCTTGACGCACGGTTGAGTTGGGGAGTAAGCTGGCGAATGCGTTATGAAAAGTGTGATCGGGGGAGGCGAACGGTAGTTGAGAAGGAGATATGAGTTAGTGGACATAGAAAGAGCGAGAGTTACGGTTCATATAGTACTGTAGAAGCCGTGTGCGTGCACATTTTTTGTCTCTCTTTCTCTCATAGCCAGTGCATGGAATATACAGGTTGGCGAATAGAAGACTATACATAGGCATTATAAATTGCAA
Source organism: Anthonomus grandis grandis (assembly GCF_022605725.1). Classification (NCBI taxonomy): domain Eukaryota; kingdom Metazoa; phylum Arthropoda; class Insecta; order Coleoptera; family Curculionidae; genus Anthonomus; species Anthonomus grandis. Next base: position 21,788,265 of record NC_065560.1, read on the forward strand.
CGCCGCTTCACACTTCGGTCGTCTACGGATTTTGATCGTCTGATTTACTATTTTCGGCACGGCACAATCAGCAGACCTCATTTTGCTGTGTATACTACATTATTGAGTCTAAAAGCGCTATTTTAATTATTTTGAATATTTATTATCATGACTGTTTATACCCCTTCCGGAAAAATTCCCTTGATTGAATGGTTTTATGGAGGCGATTCGGAAGTACAATGGAGGGATTTATTCTCAGTCAATTTTGAAAATAGACCGATTCCTTGTGCTAAAACTATTTTAAATGTATTAAATTTTGAGACATCTTTTTGCCCCCAAGAATGTAGAAATTGTCACATCAAAGCACCTATTGAATGGGTCCATGAGATAGAACGGCGGGAAGAAATGGTTTGTATAGTTCTTTAGTTTTGGATTAAACACGATCGAGCAGAAGTGTTGGAGAGGAACTGCGTATGCACCATAAAACTATGACGAGTATTTGAAAAAAACATGGATACAAATGTTTTAAATATTCCAAAACTCAGGAGGTGTTTCCTGAAGACCAGTGGAAAAGAATGGGATTTTGTGAAACCATGATGGAAAAGGCAAATAAAAATGAAAATTTCTTAGAAAATATTTTGCTTTCAAAAGAGTCCTCTTTTCCATTGCATGGTAAATACAATCCTTGCATTGTTCGTTACTGATCTCACTATAACGAGCACAGAAGTTTTCAGTACCGTACTTAGTACCTTCAACAGTTGAATGTTTGGGCTGGTATTCATTCATTCATTCCTTGTACTTTGAACGCCGAAAATTACCTTGTTGCTACAAAACCAAGTTCTTCCTGCCATTCAACTCCTTCCTAATATAGCCCTGGAATCCGTCTATTTTCAACCAGATGGCTGTCCTGCTCATAATGCGATTAAAATAAAGGAATTTTTAACAAATACTTTTTCTAACGACCTTATTAGTGGCACTGGCAATATTAAATGGCCTCCAAGATCTCCTGATTGGTCACCAAATGACTTTTACTTGTGGGGTTATCTTAAGGAGACTATTTATAAACATCATAATAGTAGGCGAACGAATTTAGAGGAGTTGAGACACAAAATTGTTGAAAATGCCAATTTTAATTCTACCTTAAACTCTGTGATACAGCCCCCACCGACATCAGACACTTACTAAAATAAAATTTAAAATAATCGAGATCGAACCTCTGCAACATCTTGCCTGTTACGAACTTTATAATTGTGTGTAGTGTCGATTCGCCAATCTGTATATATATTTCAGCCCGTAGTGCGTTTGTGAGTTTGCTAGCGTTACGCGAAAGGTGATTTCTTGATTATTCCGTAATTTCTTTTCATAAATTAATTTTTGTTGTTGAATGTATTATTCTACGTTTAAAGCGAATAAAATTAAAAATTCATTTTAAACTTCATATTTTGTGAATTTTCGGGTGAATAATAAAACATTAAGGCAGAAAGTGATACAGATTCTGAATATAAAAGTGGTGCTCCAGGACCATCAACTAAGAACAAATTACGTACGGAAATTGTGCATAAATATATATATGAAAACGGTTAAAGAAGTTTTACTTCAGTCGTGTGGTCACGCACGACTGCGCACTCTGTTTCTCAATTTCTCTTTCACTCAGCATGAATATGTTTAAAAGTAAAAATTAGACGAACATTAAACGTCCTTAATTTTTTTTTTGCATATTTTGTCTATGGTTTTGTTTTGAAAATTTATAAAATCATTTCTCTTTACCGATATTCACACATATATCTTTCGATTTATTAATGCTATAAATCCATAATAAAATTCAGAAAGATTTTTTTTTATCCCGCGTTGCCTTTAGTATTAACATCGATATAGCCTCAATTTCCAAATACGTCCCGCGAAATATTATCCCATAAACTTTTACGAGTTTCGCTCATTGTTTCTCACTGGCGTATTGCGGTTTATGCCAAACCTCGGTAACAAGCCGCATATTACTGCCATTGTCTTTTTTTTTACGATCTTTCTGTCGATTTCGATATCCAAGGGAGCATCTACTCAATTTATCCGAGTGCAATTTAATCATACTCGATATAAGTTCAGTCTTGTTATTTTTACTATAACCACAGATTATATATAACGAGACAAATGTGTCTCATTATATTTATGTGTTATAGCATATTATGTTATATTTAAAAAAAGTACTTAATCCGTTCAGGTATCATCAACTTAATAATTGACTAATTTAACTTTAAAAAAACTATAAGTCATGGATCACTCCACTCAATGGATGTTGGCGATTACACGTTGGAATTGATTTTTGTCTCTTGCCATGCTGATAAGCTCTTCTATCATCCCTTCTGTCTGATGTTCTTTGATTATGCCAAATGTTTTGTGTCTGGTGATGTGACCAAGGCAAGCCGGTTTTCTTGGCTTAATACTTGTAAACAATTCTCTGTTCCTATAAACTCTTGATAATTTTTCTTCATTTGTTACCCTGTCGGTCCAAGGTTCTCTCAGAATGCGTCGGTAAGTCCACATTTCGAATGCTTCTATTTTATTGATCATGTTTGCCTTCATTGGCCACGTTTCCACTATATATAGAAATAGCGATCAGACATAGTACTTCACATATCCGACTCAAAGGGATATATGTATGTCTTCTTAATATCTTTCTCCGAATTTCAGTTCGTGTGTAGCCCAGATATTTCTATTGTGTTACTCTTTTCATATTCTGACTCTTTATATGAATTGCAGGATTTGCATATAATTGATTTTTCCTGCTGATTGCTGATTACCTGCTGCACATCTGTTTGAGTTCTTCGACATAATTAACAATAAGGACAGTGTCATCTGCATATCGTATGTTTGGGATTGGCATTCCATTTACTTTCACTCTGATTTCTTGGTCTTCAAAAGTTTGGTACCGTAAATATGGCCTCGGACTATAGAATTAAAAGCAGAGGAGATAAGACGCATGCTTGTCTGACTTCTCTACGGATTTCAATATCTATAGTAGTAATTTCTTGCGTTGTAATACTTGTTGATAGGTTTTCGATGCTTTTTATATCTCAGTCATCTATGTCAATTTGTCTCATAAGTTTTTAATATTAAACACTTTCTCGTAATCTACTAAGCATAGAAACATGTTTTTCATAACGTCTCGACAATGTTGTATTAGGACTTGAAGTCCGAAAAGCGCTTCACGCGTTCCCATATTCGACTTGAAGCCAAGCAGATTGGGACTGATATTTCTATCACATGTATGTCTTATTATTTTGTGTATTATTTTGAGTTTATTAGTATTTGGTCTTTGAATTTTTCGGACGCTAGTTTTCTTGGGTAGAGTTACGAAATTGGACTTCAACCAGCTTCCTGGACACTGAAAGTGGTCCCAAAAAGTGTTCTGATCAGTAGGGTGGGCTATCACGCTAAGCATGTTCCTCTAGCTCAAATAGGATGTGCCTCTGCTTCGACATTGTGACCTCAAGGGGCATCCTTTATGAGCCAAAAAGGTTCTCAGGGCAAATAAGATCGTAAGATCGATAACTGATTGGCCCCTAGTGTAGAAAGTGGGGACACCACCCCAGTTGAATAAATAGTTGTAGGCCGTTTGAGCACAAAAAGTCAATCAGAGAACCCAAAGGGGTTCTCATCTCCACATCTCCATCCCCAAGGTCGTGATGCGAATTGGAATCACAGCTTATGAGAAGCGGGAGACCCAGATCTTCGCTATATTTAGCCACTGCAGTAACAGGTCAAGTATAGCGGACAAGTGAATCAATTTGCATGGAAAAGTAGGCAGGACAGATCACCAGGTCCTTTTCCAAATCTATTAACAGTTTGACGACTACTAGCTGCCTTGTGCAGAGACCTGTGAGGGGGAAACACCACACATTCCTAGTTAGGATGCAGCCGCGATTTTTACAGGGTACATGTTTGTTCAATGTACCGCCAGTGAACCGTAAGCCTTTAACAGAGCCGTTGTAAGTCTAGGGCTTCTGTATTATGAAAGTACATATCGTGTTCCAACCCAATATGTACGGCATTATATTGGAAGCAATCCAAATTAAGGAAAATAGTATTGCTAACAAAGACATAGTATTTAGAATAGATGGTCAAGCAGAATTAAAAACACGAACCGGCTGATCACGTCCTTTATGAATAACCAGCACTTGGCAGACAACAAAAACATTAAGTCACTTGAGAAAACAATGGATATATATATATATAACGAACGTCTAGGAAAGTGAAGATTTTTGGCCTCATGAGTGGATGGAACTGCTGGATTGGGAAAAATTTTGAGTCGGGGTTATTATGTGTCCAAATAAGTACAAATTTAATTAAAAACCGACTAGCAAACTATAAACTCTTAAGGCATTGCAAAATTGAAAATATGATAGTACTTTTTAATTTTTTCTCTGGTGGCATAAGACTCCAGAGAGTTTATTTTAGCCAAGCTCTCTGTAGTTTTTACTCCCAGATAACCTTTTCTTTTGATATCTGTTCCTTGATCAGATAGGTGACGTTCCTGCTTATACCTGAAGCGTTACATTAGTACCCACGGTTTCTCTATTTTGTCTAGATATATTGAGCAAATGGGAGCTACGTTTCATTTTTAACAAACTTTTTTCATTTTTGGTATTTGCCAAGTTGTTTATTTTCCATTATCCATAATTTATCTAACATTGTAATGTAATGTAATAGGATCTGGTCCAGGTCCTATCTATTTAATATGTTCGTGAACAGGATCAGCTCCTTCAGTAGGAGGGTCAGCAAATCCTCTTCACCAAGCCTATACCTATGGTCAAGTGCTGCACAGTTTGCAATCAACTGTTCCATCGACTCCCCTTCCTCAGTGCAGAATCTACAGATGTCTGTATCGGAGAAGCCCATTCTGTATAGGTGGCCATTGAAGATGTAGTGTGGGGTTTTCCTGTCTACTCTTAGAGCTAGATTCGCCCTCCCAGCGTCGAAGCTCTGGGACTTTTTGGGGTGAACCAACTCATTGGTGTCATTCTAATATCGCGTTATCTTGGACAAAGTCCATCTCGCAATCTTTGCTTTAAGGACGTTTTCATTGAACCCAAAAGATGCGGTGGGTCCAACGAAGTTCCCTGTAGCTCCTTTATTACGTAGATATCCGCCATCTTATTCCCAGCGTGCCTCTTAAGTCCTGGTTTCCGGACCAGAATGATATTGTTTCAGTCTGTTGTGGCATTTCAGTAGTAATTTGTACCTATTTGTATAGCAGCTCAGGGCTCTAAACCCATATTCCACTGTGTCCCCTTCCAGATAGGAGTTCCACAGTCTCCAATAGTTCCGTTTGGAAAATTGTTGTATCTTTGCTCAGTGTCATGGACTTGTGTGTTCTATTCATGCCCTAATTCCTTGGAACGTATTTGATCTATCTATGTAACACATTTGCGATTCATCCCGTAACTCAAGCAACACATCTTATATTATTATCGGTAAATATATATTTATTAAACGTTGTTTTTATACTAAATATTTATATTTAAGTGGAAATTCAGTTTTTTAAGACAAGTCATTAAGTTTTGAAAAATTTCAGTTTTTTTTTGGTTCTACACAACTTTTCATTATCTAGGTTCAAAATAATAGTTTTTAAATTAAAACTATTGGAACATTTATAAACCGTATATGATCAAGGTATATTTATTAAACTGTAAAATATACGTAATATACGATTCTGTTAACACAAGGGAGAAAATTTCGGCATTTAAAAAAATTTACAAGGGATTTACATCGTTAGTCTTTAAACTTGATCACTACACCTCTAATATGTTATAAAATGACTCCGATGTCATATATATGCCACTGTGTAGGGTGCGATATACTTTTTATACACGTATATATCTTACAGTGTAATAATGGATGATATGTATGATATCATACATAAAAAAATCTAGAAAAAAATAGAAAATGTATTAACGGTATGAAACAATAATTATACCAAATAAGATATACAATTAAAAAAACTCAAGAATACAAAATTGCCTAAAATTAAATAAGGATTTAAAAAATAAATTTTAGTTTAAAATAATGGAGTGGTGTACTTTTTTTATTAAATAATATGTACGATAAATCCCTTATGGACGCCATTGGTAAAAATTAATTTTTTTCTCTATAGGTACGTCGAAAAATGCCCTCTGATGCATAAAACACATCTGCAATTTAAAATATCTACATTGGTAGTAAATTTATTTTAAAAAAATCTATTCCATTAAACGAATTTTATACATTTTAGTATAAAGTATACCAAACTTAAATGTTTAACTTTAATGAAATAATAATTGTATATTATTAACATGTAATAAACGTTCTTGTTGTAAATGTAAACATGACATAAACGTAATATTAAGTGACTGATTCGGACATTTTATCCGATATTTAAAGTTGAAGTTCAACCAAAAGTGTACATCTGGTGTAAACCAAAAATAAACATTTATTTAACTATCGTGTGTTGCTTGGGAACCATCTTAGATTTGCGTATCATTCTTCCCTTGTAGAGAAAAGGACACTGTATTTCCTATCGAAACAGTATACCGGATCCATATTATGGTCGCCTCTCTGAGACTTAATAAGTCTATCCCAGATTCCCCACAGGATTACCGGTCATCTGGTAATCTTGTCAGTTCAATTTTGATAATTTATGTGAGTAAGTAAGATTGCTCGCCCAATTTTTCTAATATTACTAAGATTAAGTAGATAAATCAGACCAGCTGATCAAGCGCTTTTCATACTAATTATTGCAAATTTATTGTTTTTGCATTCCAAATTATTTTTAACAATTTAACCTATTATGCAACCACAGAATTATAATATCCAGATGATAAAAATAATGATAGTAAACTGAATAATTTGGAAGATAGTAAGATCGTACCTAACCACCTTAAAAGAGAAGAAACATAAAATGTTCGCAAAGCAAAAGTATATTACCATAGATATCTTTTTCTTCATATCTCGAGTTGCGGTTAGTTGTTTGGCTTCGGAACTATAAACATGTCATAATAAAGATCTGCTGCTCTCTTAATAGTCGCTTAACGCCCCTTACTTTGTAATTCAATTTTTAACTTGTTTTATAATTGCCGTCGTACTGAAGGCAACCTGGGGCCGGTCTCGAAAGCAGCCCGACTGGTTAGATACTTACAACCGCTATAGACGAACTTTTTGGAGTTTCGGCTTCATTACATATTCCGTGTTTTTTCAATTAGGTTTTTGGACATACCTTGAAGAGGACCTCGTACGATGGTTATTAATCATGTAAATGATGTCACACTCGATTTATTTTAAGTTATCTTAAAGAATATTTTTCTTTAGTCTACGCTGTATATTAAATGATTTTTTGTCTTAATTTTGGCGCGAACAGTACATTACATGTATTTCCTACGAAATATGTGCACTAACAATCCAGGCATTTTTTATAAATTAAGTCTGTATATATTTATTTTTACCCAAGTCTAGAAATAGAAGAATACATTATTTTAGCTTTAGTCAACTTGCGTAGTTTATTTTACATAGGAGTAAATTAAGAATAACAATCTTGACAAATGGATACAAATTTCCACTAACCCCAATTAGCAAAATAGATCTAAATTATTTTATAGTTATCGTATAGCGCCCCTTGAAAAGCAATTTTATTTTATAAAGCATATCATTACGAAAATTTTGTCATGTCACACCCAAAACATTTGCCCAGTAAGAAATATTTTTGAAAAATCATCGATTTTGGTCCATAATATCGAATCTTATAGCACTGTTTTTATATTAAATATTTATTAATGTACCTATATAAAATTATATCAAATTTAAGTAAACAAACTGTGTTATTAAATTAGATATGACGAAACCAACTGTGATTCATGCGTATTATTTTGGAAAACAATGATTTTTGAAACCGATTTCTTACTGGTAAGTTAGTTCTGTGGGGTCGGGGGGGGGGGGGGGGGGGGTTGGATTAATGAAAAACGGTTTTTTTGCAAAAAATAATTGCCTGAGAAAAAATGCCTTTTAAGAAAATTCTAGGTAATAAAAAAGTCTTTAGTTTTTATATCTATACTTTTCTTACATAACCTTTAGATTTTCGAGTAAAACTTAAAAAACCCGTATTTAGTTTCTAAAAAGCAAGTTTTCATTATCTAGGTTTAAAAATACAGTTTTTAAATTAAAACTATTGGTACATTTATCAACCGTATATGGGCAAGGTATATTTATTAAACTGTAGAATATAGGTATATCATATACTATTCTGTTTACAAAAGGGAGATAATTACGGCATTTAAAAAAATTGACACGGGATTTACATATCTAGTTTTTAAACTCGATTTCTACACCTGAAATATTTGATGAAATTCTTCTGAAAAATCATATTTTCGTTCATTTCCGACGATTAGCAATAAATCTCTTTATAATACAAACAAGGTGTAAGTAAATTGCTCTTAATGCGAATTTTTTATGAATTTTTAAATTTGGAAGAAAATAATTTTTAACCGCATTATAAGATACCTATAAAATAACTTTATAGCAGTCCCGAAAAGTCTAAATCCTAAAAATATACTTATATGACCGGTTTATAATTTTCACATTAGTCATATACCAGTTATGTAATATACTAAAGGATCTCCTAAAATAATTGAACAGTTATATAAACTCTCTGTAGACAGACAGGACAAGACATTGTATAGTAGTTTGTAGCAACAACATTATAAGATTTTCAGGTTCCTATAAGAAATACTGTATAATTATTCTAACAACCTTTATGAAACTAGTTTTGCTAGTTTGGAAATAATGAACTTAGTTAGCTACTTAAGCTACTTGCCTCAAAATTTTTTAGTAAGCGAAAGAGTTGTTAAGATAATAGTTTAATTGCTCAACATGGCATTGTTTATAAATATTAAATTTTATTTTCAGACTACGGGCTAAAGAAGAAACGAAAAATTGGCCTAACACCATCGGGTGGAATCTCAGTATCGCAAATCCTTGCCCAACGAGAGAAGCTGGTCATGGAACAGCAGGCGTATAACAAAGATATTGTGTCAAATCAACCACCACCACCACAGGTAATATAATTATTTAATATTGTTATAGGCAAGTATGCATAAAGGAAATAACCCTTAGTATGATAATTTTAACTAAGGCAGCATTCAACTCATGTCACGTAACGCACTTTTTAGAGATATTTAACCTCTACGCACCATTTTTACGCAGCGTAACAAACAGGCTGACCCTCTCACCTGTCCTGGTCTGTTACGTAATGCATATTTATCATCGTTTTTCCCGTTCATTCAACAGTCGAAAATAATCAACTAATTTATTTACACACTTTACTAGGGAAACACGATCACTCACGACTACAAGAGATATTTATTTTTACTGTATTTATTTACAACTATTTAAATGTGGTCCCAAAATTCCGAGCTATCGACGACACGGCTCCTTATATACTCGGCTGAACGCTCTTCCGGACGAATCTCGCAAACCTTCTAGACATCGTGCGGTGTGGCACTTGCCATTCCGGTATAACAGTGAATCAGCTGGTTTCTCGGTGTTTACAATATCGTTGTTCTGCCCCCTCCCTAAGCTCATTTCCTTTCAAAATGATTCCAAAGATCCCAAGAAAGAGAAGAAAGGTTCCCCTCTTGCAGTTAGGCCTCTTGTAGAAATAACAATCAACGGTTTTCTCCAAACAACAACGTTGGGGAGTATAACAGCACACCAGCACTTGCTACTCCTTCTTTAGTGAATATAAAGTGATCCAAATACTGGCCGGCGCAGCAGAAACAAATGAAGAAACTCTTTGGTAGCTAGAGACTACTTTGGCCAAATACTGATTAATGGTCCATTCAATCTTTCTATCATTCGCTCCATCATGCCATCTGACTGCGGGTGTAATGCAGTAGGTCTCATTTTCTTCATTACAAATGTCGCTCTTTTGGAATCTAAAAGAGACAACAAATCGGTAGATCCAGTCTTTTATTAAGACGTCTGCGATAGTAGAGGCTCCGTGGTTTAGTGGAGGGTATGCCTCAACTCATTTGCTGAAGTAGTCAATCACGACCACGATGTATTCATTACCTGTTTCTGATTCGGGAAACGGACCAGAAACGTCAATAGCAATTTTGTCAAAGGGACTTGCCACGTTGTACTGACGCATGAAAGCCTTCTGCTTTATGAGCGGCCCATTACTTGCCGCACGTACAACGCATTTCCTGCACCAATCCTTTACGTTTGCATTGCTATTGACCCAGAAAAAACTTCCTTATATTTCCCAGGGTGTTGTGGTCAACCATTTTCCACCTCAAGAGTCTGTTTTCGAAAAATCAATAAAACAATCGAAAATAGTCAACTAATTTATTTACAGACTTTACTAGGGATACACAATCACTCACGATTAATAGAGATATTTATTTTTACTGTATTAATTTACAACTATTTAAATCTCGCGCCAATATTCCGAACTATTAACGATGCGGCTCCTTATATACTCGGCTGAACGCTGTTCCGGACGAGTCTCGCCAACCTTATAGACGCGTCCGATGTACCACTTCAGGAGAATTGTATAATTTGTAGATCTTGTAGAAGTAACAATCAACGATTTTCTTCAGGGAAAGACCATGGGGGGAATACCAGAATACTTGCACACCAGTAAACCTGAAAACCACTTGCTGCGACTTCAAGTCAGGTTATCGAGTCCGCATGTGATTTTAGGAATTATTGCTATGCCTTTCAGATCCTCGGCAAGCAACTCCACCTTACATAGAGCGTCCCAAACGTCCTTATATCGGTTGGCTTCTGGTATGACGCCTTTTTGGTAACCAAGTAAAAGATGTTTCGATATCGGTTATTTTGAGTGCTTGCCTGACTCTGGGATTAGACTGACAACTTTAAATCATTCAAAAACATTCTGCTTTGACACCTATATCCAAAAATTAATATCTTTTCAAAAATATTGGTCGGACTAATTAGGAGTCAAAAGAACAGTTTTAGGAAATGTTCTGTAGATTATTCTGCTTTTTGTTTCATAAGAATATTCTTATTAGTTTTCGAGATTTTGGACTTTAAAATAAGTAGTCAACTTGAAATCATTCATATATTTGCGAAAATGTTCGTCGGACCAATTAAGAGTCAAAAGAACAGTTTTAGGAAATGTTGTGTAGAATATTCTGCTTTTTGTTTCATAAGAATATTCCTATTAGTTTTGCATTCTGCTTGGACACCTATACACAAAAATTCCTATATTCTCGAAAATGTTGAAATTTGTTGAAAACATTCTACAGAAAACTTTAGTTATTCCTCCAGACATTTATATTTGTAATAGTAGGGATTGCCTCATTTCAACATCGCGGAGTCCATCCAAAAATGCTTGTACCGCCAAACGTTCCATGATTCTTTCCGGGAAATCTGGATATGCTAGTTTACCAAACGTGCAATGTCGGCGTCAAAATCTTGCAAGGACTCTTCTGACTCCTGACTTTTGCAGCTGCTTCAAACTGACGTTAAATATTCCATGATGTAGTACGATCAAATTGAGGCGATTAGAGGCATGTCAGTTCAACATATTCCTTATTGCCACAAGCTTCGTTCTTCTTGTGCACTGCTGAAGATCTACAGGGCAGCTCATTGATAGTGTTGACGATGTTGCAATTTTGTTCTGAACATCCTAGATCCTTTTCTCCTCTAATGAATGTTTTTTTAGATAGGTATAAGTTGTAGACGTTATCTATTGTGAACAATCAATTTTATTTTGATTTAGGCTTAAGCAATGAAACATTTGGGCATCAGCCCAAAAAACCTACAGCTCCATAAAAAACTAACTCTTATTATTTTTTTAGTTATGGTCCAGTAATAACCCAGTAGGGCACACTCACATGCAAGGGTTCATTGAGAACCAGCAAAATCTAGTCCGTTGCCACGACCAGCCAGGAAACAGCATTACTCATGGATCTCCAATTATCGGAAGTGATTCCAACATCGGAGGTCTTCAACATGGTGCGCAACCTTCAAATATTCAGAACCAACAACAAATTTTGGCACCAAATGGTCAATTGATTAACGTTCAAGAAATTCCTCATAGTAATCAAAATATGATGCATCAAGAGCAAAATCAAATGCTACACGGTCCAACTGTTATGCAATCGCAAACTCAACACAATCGGATTTATTTAAATACGCAACCTTCGGAGCCGAGCGGCCCAGGGCGACCCGGCATGCACCAATTAGGCCCTAGTAATTCAATGAATTCCTTACCTCAACAAATCCAAGGTTCTGAAATGCCCAAACGGATGCATCATCACCAACAGCAACAAATGTTTAATAGTCAACAAATGCAACATTTTGAAAATGTTGATGCCGGTAAATCAATCCGGCCTTTTGGTTTTAACAATGTCAGACCGCAAATGATGCCTACACATGGCGCGAATAATTTATTACAGATGCAGCAACAACAGATGCAGCAACAAAAATTACAATGGCAGCATAAAATGCAAACTATTAATCAGCAGCAGCAGCAAATAAATCAAATGCACATGCAGCAACAGCAAAATATGCAAGAAAATCAAAATGTATATGAGAGGGTTCCACCTTTACACCAACATCCAAATCCCGTTTGGCAAGAAGAAATGCGACGAAAAAAGGTTAAACTTAGTAAAATCTTTAAAAATAGGCAATACCATATGGTTGAAAATCCCCAGATTCGCGGTGGCACTGGGCCTTGTCCAAATATCGATGTTCGACAGATACCTAATGAAAACAGTAGACCTGTTGTCGTAAACCAAATGCTTCAGCATAGCCATAATAATACTGCTAGCCCATCTTTCATGGAAGACCCAAGTGGTTATTTAGCACAGCAAACTGCTCTTCTTAATAATACCATTAACAGACAAACATGTGCCACCAACAATATGGGTTATAGATCTAACAACAACCCCAATATCTCAACTCAAGATCCTACACACAATATGATAGCAGTACCTAATTCACAGATGGGAGAAGTTCCTTTGCCTAGTAACGTTAATTTGAAACCGCAACTAACAAGAATTAATCAGCAAAATGTACCTCAAATGAGGCAGCCACAAATGCATCATCACCATTTGCAAAAAGTTCATTTTAATCAAACAGATCAGCATCAACAGCAAAACGTCGTAGATAGCAGTGTTCTTAACGATCAACATTTCATGCAGCAATGTCAAGGTTGCGTTTCAGATGCTCCATCGTTCATTCAGAACAACCGGAAAGTAAAGCAACTGTCCAGATCTGACAGTGCACCAAGTACTCCAAGTTCTTGTAGCACCTCTGAAGATCCTGTGACATCATCGATGTTTCCCGAGAAACATGTCAGTCAACCATCACCAGACACCAGGCCAATACAGGGCGGTACAGTTAGCACAAGTAATGTATCTCCTATGGACAGTATACATTCAGATCCACCAACACCTAACCCGCATACCACTGCCCCTACTCCTCCGCAAAAAACTGTAGAGCCGATGCAAAATATGAATTTGTTTAGTATACAAAACCACGATGGCCAGTTAGTTCAAATCGTGTCTCAGTCTAGGGAAAATTATGTACAACATCAGGAGCACGAACAGAATTTCCAACAGAAAACTCAGTCCAAGTTGGAGAATTCTTATGTATATTCTCATTCTAGTCAAAATATTTCGAAATTTAACGAACAACGGGGCCCTCTACCAAATGTAGTGACGACCATGGCTAGTAGCCGAACGTCTGGTTCTAATACCATTACCTCAGTTTTAGCGGGTCGGACTAATACGGCTACTGTATCTCTCAGTAGTTCTGGCAAACAACCGGGATCTGAAACGCCCCCTGTTAATTCAATGAACTTACAGCCTATGCAACCAATAAACATAAACGTCTCAAAGAGTCCCTTGGAGATGGTACAAAGTGTTGTAAGTAGCATTCAAGTACCACAATCGCAACAACAACCGCAGCAGCAGCAACAACGCATTACTGTTTCAATAGCACATAGCAGTCCTCAGATGTCGCCTCAGCTAGTCAAACATTCTCCAACGGGACTACCACCTGGGCATATCTTAGTATCTTCCAACGGTCAGCTGATAATGGCCAGTCCTGGTGGTGGACAGACAAATGTTATGGCCCCTCCACCTCCTCCAAAAGTCGCCAGTAGTCAGCATGCGATGCCTCCCATATCTGTATCTCCCATGGTTACTAATGTCACTGCAGCTGTGTCACAAGTAATTCCTCAACAAGTACTTGGGCAACAAACTGTGCTAGTGAACACTTTACCTACGCCATTTGTCATACAGCCTGGCGTTACTATGACACTTGATGGGATGGCGGTAGGACAGAATATGCAGATTCCACAAATTGTAACGGGAAATGTGATACAACAACAAATACAGTTGGATAACAATGACAGCAGGAGGGCGCCGAATATTTTATCTCCTGAAACAAAGAAAAAAGGAAAGAAACGGAAACTGCCATCTCAAACAGTTGCCGGAATGTTGCATATTGCTGCTCAGCAAAATTCCGGAATGGTGGTAAACCAGCAAGGATTCCCACAACAGATTCAAGTGGCGCACAGTCCTCAAGGTATTACAACAACTCCGATGATGCAAGCTCTTACTATCGTGCCCAGTAAAACGGGAGGCCCCCCTCAAATTGTGATGAATGGGCAAGCCGTAGCTAATACAAATATAGGTACACAACAAATCATAACTAATTCGCAACCTACCCAGCAAATAAATCTACTACAACCAGTTAGTTTATTGAATGGTACTACCGGAGTTGTTCAAAATATTCCTATTCAGCAGTTCATTGTGCCTAATATAGGAAGCAGTATGGTAATGAACGCTGATGGCACTGCTACTATATTGCAAGATACATCAAATTTGGGAATGCACTTGCAAATCCAAAATGTGAATGGACAGAATGTTTTGACACCTATACAGAACAACCAGGTGTTTTCAAGTGGACAAAACATCCTTGCTGCAGGTCCAGCAGGGATGGTTATACGAGCGCCTACTTCTCAAGGAAAGATTATTCAACAGCAGCACAGTCCAGGTGCCCAGTTTCTGTCCCCCAATGGTGGTCAATTCGTTGTCAACGGTGCTCAATTCAGTGGTCAACTGAGCCCTTTAGTAGCCAGCGTGAGTCCTTCACAGCAAGTTACTTTTAATACATCACCTCAGCAGATTAGGCAGAATAACCAACTTCAGTCGAATCAGCAAGAATATATACAAGTCAATGGGCAGATGGGTCAAACTCTAGTGGTGCCCTGTAGCCCACAAACATCAAACATCGCTTCCTCTTCATCAAATCAGCAAAACACGACTTTCGTTCAGCAAAACACTACAATAGTTCAACAGCAAACCACTATGGTAGCTAATAATCAACAGCTGCAGAGCTTTCAGCAAAATAACCAGCAAGGGCAACAGAACTTGGCCCGTTCATCCGCGATGAATGTCGGACAGCAAAACTTTATGATAAACACCAACGACAATAAGAATCAAGTTCGTACGCTACTGGTTCAGCAACAAAGAAGCACTTCACACGAAGATATAAATTATCGCCAATCGGTTTCTACACAGACCGCAGTTAATCAAAATTCCCAATCGGTAACTACCAACTCTTTTTGTCAAACATCTACTCTATCTGCTAGTAGCCCGCCTGATACGACAACTTTAAGTCCAGTCGCATCCGGAGGTCAAAGTCCACCAACCGCCGATACTACCACTCATACGGGTGGTAGCACTGATGAAGGTTTGTCACCCGCGCCATCGAGCTGTTCCACTTTTAGCGAATTAAATATACCAGGCAGACCAGGATCGAGAACAATGGTAAGTTTCAATATAATTTTGCCTAAAGATCGGCTTTAAAAAATTTGACAGCATATTCTTAAAAATATAATCTGTTGAATAGGGCGGAAAAAATTTTGAGTTTTTGAAAGTTTTATACAGGGTGTCCCGAAATTACATCGCAATATTTTTCCAGCCGCATATTTGTCTAAAAATAAGACAAAAACTTCATTTACAGGAATCTTGAAAAGTGAATCGTTTTCATGTTACAGGTTTTATAATTCCTATTGAAGATGGTTTTTTGTTAATATTTTCCTAACGCCCGGTTGTTATTTTTCGAAATTTTTATCGTATACTACTGTTATTCTTACTAACTGATTTTATAACATTTTATGATGTATATCGGGTCGTTTAAAATTCAGTGGTCAGCAAAGATAAAAATGACATAACTTTTTTTTGGTTACTTTTTAGTAGAGTTTATAATGTGACAAGGTTATGTTTACATCTGTTTGTTTACCTGTTCAATTTGGTGCAAAAGTAAAGTGTTACCTTGGACTTTAAAACCCAAGTAAGTCTGGATTGCCTTTCTCGGTTATTCTTCTTGGTACACACACCAAAGTTCTCTGGAAACCCATCCTAAAATTAACCTCATAACACAAAATAAACAGCAGTTTCTTCTTCACATTTTTCCCGCCAAATTCCAGATGACAGACCGAACTGACACATTTGACGGCTAGGACAGATGTCTGGGAGTGGCTAGAGTTCTGTTCTTCTTCTTCTTCTCCTTTGGCCTGGCTTACATCATAACAGACTAACCAACATAATCTGTTTGCACACCATAGAGCTTCTAGAAATATGGCGAAGTGTTGCAAATGTGAAAAAGCATTTACAGATAAATGCAAGTTTGTCGATTGTGATGGCTGTAGGCAACAATTTCATTATGAATGTTCAGATCTGACTAGTTCGGAGATCAGAGTCATAGAATTGAAGAATATTTTTGTACTCTCTGCCTTGAGGGTTTAAAGCTCATCCCGGTTCTTCAGAGGCGTATTGAATCTTTGGAGGGAAAACTTAGCTCATTAGAAGCCAACATGACCACCCGATTTAGTGAGGTTATTGATAAAGTGAGTGATCTGCACAATAACCAACAGCAAGTCAATAATATACCACCTAGTACTTCTCAATCCCAGGTCAACGACAGCAATGATTTAATGCAAGAGGTCGCGGATCAACAGAGGAGAATGAATAATATCATGCTATTTAATATGGAAATCTTACCACATACTTCAGAAATTACCCAAATATCTAATCTTCTAAACTCAGTTACTGGCCAGCAAGTGCATGTCTCAGAAGTGATTAAGTTGGGCAGACCAAATAGTAAGGGTCGTAAATGTCTCAAGATAGTTCGATCAAACAATTCTGATGTAACCAATGTACTAAAGAACCGGAGGAGGTTTAGCTCTGCTAAGGCGGTTTACGTTGAGTCTGACCTCACTCCTAGTCAGAGGAGTGATCTGCAAAAGGTCAAGGACGTACTTGAGCATCGGCGATCCAATGGAGAAACAAATCTGTACATCAAGTTTGACAATGGCAGGCCTGTCATCGCCACAAAAAACTAAATCCTTCCAGCACTTCACACCGCCTACGTCTTTGTTATCAAAATGTACGTGGCCTCCGCACCAAGACTGATAAGCTTTATACAGGGATCTCCGTGTGCGACTTTGACATCATTGCCTTCACCGAAACGTGCCTTCAACCAGATATTCTCGACTCTGAATTGTGTCCAGAAACATTTAGAATGCTCAGATCTGACAGACAGCTGGATAGAGTGGCCGCTACTCATGGTGGTGGCTGCTTCTCACAACAACCACCTAGAGAGGGTTAACTTGGAAGACATCTTTAACTCCACACCACTTATAGATATTTTAGGTTGTAAGCTCACTTATGGTTATTTTGTATTTTTATGTATTTGTAATCTATGTCCCTCCTTGCACAACCGAGAGAGACTTTGAGACCTTGTGTGAAACAATTATGTCACTGGATCTGGTCCACACAAGATGCGATATGATTGTTGGAGATTTTAAAGTTCCGTCTTATCAGACAACCGAAGCTAGCAGTGTCAAGTGCAAGCTTTTGACCAACCTATGCGAGATCCTTGGTCTTAAGCAGTTTAACAATATTCCAAATGTTAATAATAGGCTTCTTGACTTGGTTTTTTCAAATTTCGACGTCAGTGTCATCAAAAGTATATCACCGCTTATTGACGAAGATTTGCATCATCCTGCTTTGACAATTTCTTTTAAATCGGCTTCGCCTTATAAATATAATCCTTCTATAAGTTCAAATAATCTACAGCAGTTTAACTTTAGAAAACCAGACGTTCCACTCATGTATAATTTATTGCTTGATGCAGACTGGTTGTCCGTCTTGCAGTCTTCTGACGTTGACAGCGCTTGCAAGGAACTTTACAGAAAACTTGATTCAGCTTTTGCTGCTTCAGCACCTTTAAAACAACGAAGACGACGGCGATTTCCAGTGTGGTTTTCAAAACAAATTATTTCTAATATCTTTAAGAAGGAAAAAGCATATCGTGATTATAGATCCTCTCCAACTGAATTTAATTTTTCCAGATACAACAGGCTTCGTCAGACAGTAAAATCTCAAGCCCGTGAGGCCTATAACTCATTTGTGACCCAAGCCGAGGAGAACATTGTCACTGATCCCTCATCGTTTTGGTCTTTTGTCAGAGCTAAGAAAGGTCACTCTTCACTTCCGTCTATCATGTGCGATGCCAATGGTAATTCTTTTCAAGGAACAGAAAATATTGTGCCAGCTTTTGCCAAACTTTTTTAGAATGCCTATAAAGACCCAATCAACCTCGCAGAAACCTATCCTCCTTCTAATTCCTCAGATCTCATTGACATTCTTCCATCAATTACCACTGAGGAAATTATTGCTGCTAGTCGGAGGCTAAAAAACAAGTTGACAGCCGGTTCAGATGGTGTTCCAAGTTTTGTGGCATGTTTGTCCTTGGTCAGCCTTTATGTCATATTTTTAACCTTATTTTGAAAACTGGCAAATTTCCAGGCGTCTGGAAATGTGCTAAAGTAATACCAATTCACAAAAAAGACGATATAAACAGAATCGACAACTACCGACCTATCTCCATACTTTGCAATTTTTCCAAAACATTTGAAACTATTGTTTATAACAGAATTCTTCCCCAAGTTCAATCACTACTCTCTATAGATCGGCACGCTTTTATTCCTAAAAGGTCGTGCATCACTAACCTCTGTAATGTGACTTATTTTATTTCTTCAGCCCTCGATAGAAAAAGTCAGGTTGATGTGGTGTATACTGATTTCAGTAAGGCTTTTGATCAGATAAATCATAGCATTCTGCTGGAAAAATTGAACAAGCAATTCAACTTCTCAGAAAGGCTAATTTCGTTGCTTTCGTCATACCTTATTGACCGTCTACAGTTTGTTGAGGTGGAAGGTTGCAGATCTAATACCTTTGTTTCACCTTCTGGAGTCCCACAGGGATCCAATCTCGGTCCACTTCTTTTTATCTTTTATATTAATGATCTTATAGAACTGATTTCCTGCCTTAGGGTGTGGACATAACGGGGATCATTGATCCTCGACCATAGCAAAGCCTCCTCGACCATTGGTCCGACCCTCGCTCCGACCCATGCGCCGCAGTGGTCACATCGAGGTTCGGAGCATCGCATTTTTACACAAGTTTGGCGTAAACAAGCGTCGCATAAACATGGATTTTTTAACCTCCTCTTCATCAGATGAAGAAGATATTATTTTGAGTTCTAGTGCTAAAAAGTGGTACGTATATAAAAGGTATCAAAATACAAAAATACAACGATGAGGCAAAATTTGTACGACAAAATTTTAAAACTTATTTTATGCAACAGAACCAAATTATAAACTGGTAGTTTAAAAAAAAATTGTTTTACTTACCTGGCACATCACACTCATTTGCTATTTCATTCCACATTTTTTAAAGAATAATGCAGTTATGATGATTTTTGTCTATTTTGTTCCAAATAGGCTCTCGAGCAAAAACAAGCACGATTAACTTTTCTTTATCCATGTTAAGCGATGGCAGCGATTTAACGCGACGTTCTCCGGTCGAGGGTGTAAAAAATACGAAGCTCGATTTTTACCCTGGTACGATGTAGAGACGTTAGCTCCGACCTATGCGCGGAGCGATGGTCGGCGCTCCAATGTTGCCACACAGATTTAACAGTGTGTATTTATTTTTTATGGCGAGCAGAGCTATGGTGCAATGCTATGGTCAGAGCGATGGTCGGCGCTCCGTTAGGTCCACCCACTTAGACTAGCTTATGCTGATGATCTGAAAATATTCTGGTGTATCAATAGTATCTTGGACTGCTTGTTCTTACAGAGTAACTTGGACCTAATTAGGGGGTGGTGCAGTCGAAATCAGTTATGTCTTAATATCTCGAAATGCTGTGTGATCTCCTTTCACCGAACCAAGGATCCTGTTTTGTTTAATTACAATATAGACAATCAAATCCTCTGTAGAAGTACTTCTATTAAAGATCTAGGGGTTGTATTCGACGATAGGCTCACATTTGTGCCACATATTGAACAGACAGTGACCTCCTCGTCGAAACTTCTGGGTTTTGTCATTCGAAATAGCCGACTCTTTAACAACTCAAACTCAATAAAACTATTGTACTTTTCCTTTGTTAGATCAAGACTGGAATACGGTTCCTTGGTGTGGTGTCCTTTCTATGAATGCCATGTTGGCTACATCGAGAGTGTTCAGAGAAGGGTTTTAAAGTTTCTTATGTTTCGTGAGGATGGAATATATCCTGTTAGGGGACATCATCATGATCTGATGTTAGGTAGATTTAATCTGCAAACTCTGGCCATGAGGAGAACAATTCATTTTGTAGCATTCTTATGAAAGTTGGTCAATAATCAAATAAATTCTCCTCCTCTCTTGAACGATATTCTATTTCATGTACCACGATTTGCTTCTAGAGCAAATATCACTTTTGCTTTAGATCGCGCCAGAACTAACATTAGGTTTCAGGATCCCGTATATTAAATGTGCAGAATTTTTAATTCAGTATCATCAACCTGTGACATATTTGTATGCTCCATAAAGGATCTAGTTTTGTCTCTGACAAACCAACAGTTACCATAATTCCTTTTCTCTTCCTTTTTTCCCTTGTCCCATGAATCCCTTTCTTTGTTCATTCTAATGTTAATTTACATCTCCTTTAATTTTGATATATATATGATGTTACTATAGTAATTTAAGTTTTCCTTATTTTTCTTTCTTTTTGTTATTTAATTTATAGTAATTTAATACTTTTTTACACTTTCAAAACATTAATTGTAGATTTTCCTGTAACTGGGCTTTGCCTGTTGGAAATAAACTGCAAAATAAATAAATAAATAAATAATTATTGAACCAACATTTTTACATAAAAAAGGTACTCTTGTCTTATTTCGTTAGAAGCCTCCGGTTTCAAGAAAAATAATTATTAAGTTTTAAGTAAACCATGACTTGGTATTGAAAAGGTAACTATGTATAAAATAAAAAATAGTAGTTGGCAGTGCTTGTTGACAATTGACTTCGAACATTTTCTATAATTTGTTTTCTTTTGTTTCCTTGTTTTGTTTGGTATTTTCAGTTTTTTTTAGCCAAAAAGTTAATTGTTTTAATTTTTCTCAATTATTTCCAATTTTGAAATAAAATCTTAAACAAAGAAAACTTTAGTATTTGTAATAGTCGTATGTCAGAGTGTGTTTATACCTGATGATTTGCAACATACCTTTTAATTTTATTAAACGTGATCAAAAATACTTTATGATTGTAAATTGCAAAACATTTGTGTTTGATTATTTCAAAAACGGGCGCTCCTATTGAAATAAGACAAGAGCACCTTTTTTAATTAAAAATATTGATTCTTTTCGATTTAATTGCTAAAATTATTAGAAAGTAGCTAGGAAAAAAAGTTTTGACATTTTTAACCTTGCTGACCACAAATTTTAATCGACCCTGTATAAATTTTAGTATAAAATGTTATAAAATCAATTAGTAACAACAACAGTAGGTAGTATACGAAAAATTTGGTCAGGCGTTTTGAAAATATTAACAAAAAACCATCTTCAATAGGAATTATAAAACACCCTGTAACATGAGAACGTTGCACTTTTTAAGATTTCTGTATATGAAGTTTTTGTCTTATTTTTAGACAAAGATGCGGCTGGTAAAATATTGCGATGTAATTTCGGCACACCCTGTATATAGGCCCTTAATATTGCGTTTGTTGAGTTCTGCTTGTTATTCTATTTTTAGAATTTGTTATGAAAAGGTTTATTTGAGGATATATTTACTAAACATTAATGCTATTTTGATGTTTCCTACTACCCCTTAAACGCTTGTCAGTTTTTCGGGAAATAAGTTTATATTGCTACAACAAAATCAATTCCCACAATACCAATCAAAATTCCTAGAGTAGACGTCTTTTCATTAACTTTGATCAATCTAACATATATTTATTGTATTAGGCCATGGTTCACTGTGTATCGAGTAGCGAACCGGATCTTTTGGACCCACCCAACACTCAATCGGACCAAGAGTGGCGAAAAATCAGCCAGGCATCGAGTTCCACGAAAGAAGAATTCGTTGCAATGAAGCAAGAGTTTACAGACATCACGAGTGCCCATCAGATGCGCTACAATCGAAAGCAACAAAATATCGGTCATATGACATATGAAGAACCTGGAATGCAATATATGGATCAGAAGATGAAACAGGACCATAATATGGCTGCGAAGCATTATGGTAGAATGATGCAGAAAAGAACGAATGATATGATGCTTGTTATGGATACGAGACATATGTTGTTTGACGGAGAGGAGGATGACGGTAGGTGAACTTAGTTTTATTTGCTTGCTTCATGGTTTAGAGGCTTCTTTTAAAGGCAATTTGCTTATTGTAGCCCTAATAATATATCAGTAATTGGCTAAAATGTTAGTTCTGGGTCTATAAGCTTTAGTTAGTGATAGTTGCTTGTGTAGTTGCAATTACCGAGATCTAAAAGTTTAAGCCTATTGCCAATTATTTATATATCAGATTATGTTCCTTTTATAACAAAATATGTCGATACAGATTAAAAGTTTCGATCATTGATAATTAAAATAAAATACGAAGTCTCGGTTTCAAGAAAATCTCTAAGAAAAGTAAAATTTATAACAGGTGAGTTACATGTTTCGCTTTATACAAAGTATCGTCAGACCTAAACAAGTTAATTAACTGAATAACCCAATAAGGCGTATTCATCAAATTTTACTGTGTTTCATTTACAATGTGCAGACTTTCCTGCTGTTTATATAGGACAATCGGGCACAATAAGACACCGATATCACACGGACCAAGTCTACTTTCGGTAAAAAGTTAATACTCCTTGAAAAGTTGATCAATCGATCAATCATATGCTTTATTGTCAGAAAATTACAAAATTTTGTAGACAAAGCTAATAAAAAAAAACATACAAAAACAAAACAAAACACACAAAATAAAAATAAATATACAAACAAAATAAATACATGCAAAACTGTACAAAAACAATGTACCTGGTCAATATACATCACGATGTATAAAATGTCAATAGAAATAAATACAATAGTCAATAACAGTAAATTAATTAAACACAAAAAGTGCAATTCATTTACTAAAGAAAAAAAAAACTAATATATTCTCTATTTTAAGACATAAAAAGAGCCAGTGTGTGTGTGATACCCAAAAAGTTATCCTAGAAAAAAATCCTCCACTGCGTACAAGGCTTTTTCCAGAAAGTATGCCTTCAAAGCATTATGAAATCGAGGAAAAGAAGTAATTGATTTAATTTCCAAAGGCAATTGATTATGCATCTTTTTGGCTCTGTATAGAATAGAGCTTTTTACTAACTCGGACCGAGGGGTTTGCAGATAAAGATCATGCACTGCGTTGCGAAGTAAATAATTGTGAGACGGCCTACTTGGCATTTTTGACTTATGTTTGCGTACTAAGCAAATAGATTCCAATATGATTAAAGAGGGAAGAGTAAGTATCTTATATTTTTTAAAGATTTCTTGACAGTGAGCTCTGCTATTAAGTCCAAGCAGATACCGAACTGCTCTCTTTTGGAGTTTAAAGATGCGCTCAAATTGAGTCACACCGCATGTGCTCCAGAATGGAAGGGCGTAACGTAGATGTGACTCAAAAAGGGCATAATAAACTGTTCTTGATGTTTGAAAACTTAATTCCCTGGAAACTGATCTTAAGGCAAAACATGCTGAACTTAATTTTTTATACAGGGTGTTACTTAAAGGTATGTCATAATTTAAAAGGGACATTCCTGGACCGATTTTAAGTCAAAAAGTTCACATAAACATGGGTCCTAAAATGCTTAGTTTTTAAGATACAGGGTGTTAAAGTTTTTTTTTTTTTCGTTTTTAATAAATTTTTCAAATATGGTTTAAAATATTGAACTGAATTTTGGCACAGGATATTATGGCATAAAAACACATTTTTTAGATGTTCACCTACTTTTTTTTAGCAATCAGTGGCGTAGCTATGATGAATTTTTAATACAATTTTACAAAAAAAATACTACGCCATTGACTTACGAAAAAAATTATGATTTTATCTTAATTATCAATCAATTATAAACAAAAAATTCCTCCATGACTTTTGCTGTAAATCTTACCGTTTGGGTGTAATCGTTAATTAAAAAAACGTCTTTTATGCATAAAATGCATCTTTAAAAATTATGGAAATAAATCAAGTTAGCTTTGCTCGTTGCCAGCAACTGTTTTTTTGTTGTTGTAAACATTATGACACTGACATTAATGATTATTTTTGATTGTATTAAGTTTGATTTTATCTTCAGTTTTTATTAGGTATATTTTTTAAATATTTATTTTCAAACTATTTTTTACAAACTGGTGAACAAAAAGCAATAACAATTAAATACAATACATAATTTACAACAAATGTTGGAAATGACCACCTCTTGCCTCTATGCAGGCTTCTGCTCTTCTTATAGAATCACGAACTCTTTCGAAAATTCCAGGCGTGTTTCATATAGTTTCACATCCGTCAATAATTCTATTTCTTAGTTCTTCTAATGTCACAATTGGTGTCTGATAAACCAATGTAAAAAAATCTAGGCTATTTAAGGCAGGTGATCTAGGTGGCCAAAACTGTGGTCCTCCACGGCCTATCCATTTATTTCGGTAGACTCTATTTAAATGCTCACGAGCCAATATGCTAAAGTGGGCTGGAGCACCATCATGCATAAACCAAAGTTGTTGCCGTAACTGAAGAGGAACATCTTCGAGAAGCAAAGGCAAATCATTTTGGAGAAAATTACAATAATTCTGTCCGTTAAGGCGTCCTGGTAAAAAAGATGGTCCAATTAAATGATCGGATACGATACCGATCCAAACGTTTATTGAAAATTGTTCCTGAAAATGTGTCTCTGTAATCGCATGAGGGTTTTCTTGAGCCCAGTAATGATTGTTATGGAAATTGATTATTCCATTTCTGGAGAAATTATCTTCGTCCGTAAACAAGATGTTCGCACCAAATTGAGGATTTTGTGTTACTATTTGGAGATACCATCTACAAAATTGCATACGCGGTTCATAATCTCTAAGAAGCATTGCCTGAACCCTTTGTATGTGAAAAGGATATAACAAAGAATCCCTTAAAATTTCCCATACCGTCTTGTAGCAGATGTTCAATACCATACCAATTTTTTGTGTACTTGTGGTCGGATCCTCTTCGCTGCATGTAGGACAGCCTCTTCAACTGCCGGTGTCCTAACTGTACGGGGCCTTCCCTCAGCAGAATTAGCCTTAAAACTGCCAGATTCAGCCAGACGACGATGAATGTTTATAAATATTCTTCTATCTGGGACAGCGCGATTAGGATACCTTTCTTGATACAAATGCCGCGCCTCCATAGCATTACCATTGGCAAGTCCATAAAGGAAATGCATTTGCGTCATTTCCAAATTAGAATAATCTACCATTTTTTAACTAGTACAATTGACGTTTTAAGATCCAAAGGGCACTAAAAACAAACTGTCAAGAATAATCACTAACGCAAGTGTCATAATGTTTAAAACAACAAAAAACAATTTCTGGCAACGAGCAAAGCTAACTTGATTTACTTCTATAATTTTTAAAGATGCATTTTATGCATAAAATACTTTTTTTAATTAACGATTACACCCAAACGGTAAGATTTACGGCAAAAGTTATGGAGGAATTTTTTGTTTATAATTGATTGATAACTAAGATAAAATCATAATTTTTTTCGTAAGTCAATGGCGTAGTATTTTTTTTGTAAAATTGTATTAAAAATTCGTCATAGTTACGCCACTGGTTTCTAAAAAAAAGTAGGTGAACATCTAAAAAATGTGTTTTTATGCCATAATATCCTGTGCCAAAATTCAGTTCAATATTTTAGCATCAATATGCAAGTCCCATTTTAGGGAGTAGTCAACATTAAGTCCCAAGAACTTCACAGATTCTACAACGTCCAAACTGCTGTTGTTAAGTACAAAGGGTTGAATAGGAGTTTTATATGATAAGACTTTAGTTTTTGAGACATTTAGGCACAGAAGATTAGAATCGCACCACGATTTAATGGTAATTAAGTCATTAGAAATAGTAGCATGTAGTGCCCTAGCATCCAGATTGCTCCATGTAAAGCTAGTATCGTCAGCAAAAAGACAGATTTTGCCACTGATGTTAAGATTGGCCATGTCATTTATAAAAATCAGAAACAAAATAGGGCCCAGGACTGAACCTTGAGGTACCCCACATTCTATTCGTTTGCAAGAAGACTTCGTCGTATCAACCTTTACAATCTGATTTCTGTAACTGAGATACGATTTAAACCACTCAAGGGGCGTTCCTCTGAACCCATAGTGATTCAATTTGTCAATTAAGATGTTATGGTTTACACAATCAAAAGCCTTGGAGAAATCACAAAAAATTGTTGCTGTTGAATGATTATTATTTATACTGGTGTAAACACTATTAAAGAGAGAAAACATAGCATCATTTGTGCACTTGTTACGCAAGAATCCAAATTGGTGAGGAGTAAGAATTTTATATTTAAACAGAAACGATAAGAGCCTTTTTTTAACCAATCGTTCAATGATCTTTGATAAAGTGGGAAGGAGTGCGATTGGGCGATAGTTTGAAGCTTGTTGTTTATCTCCTCCCTTATGCAAAGGAATAATTATTGCAGTCTTAAGGCAGGTAGGTCTTAAGACTCCATTTTGGAATGACTTGTTAATTAAGTTTGTTAGATGAATTAAGGTGCAATTTGGCAGATTGGAAAACATTTTGAGAGTGAGCCCATCTGTACCAGATGATGATTTGTTTTTTATTTCATTAATTGTAGTTTGAAGCTCTGTTGATACAATGGGGGTAAAAAAGAAGCTGTGTAAATTTTCATTTGGAAGATATAAACGAGGATCGTGAGAAGGTGTTATGGTAGCCATTAGATTTTTAGCTACATTAAGAAAGTAGTGATTAAGGTCCTCAGGTGAAGTAGGGATAGTGCTAGATGAAGAAGTCTTATTTCTTAATTCATTTACAATAGACCATGTTTCTTTGGCAACATTACTTGATTCGATCATCCTTTTATTATAATAAATATCTTTTGCAGCTTTTATAGTCTTATGGTACATTTTTCTATAAAGCTTGACATAGTTATGAAAAAATACGCTGTCTGTAAATTTTTTCAAGTGTGATAATGAGTGCATGCTTTTTGCAGAAACACGTAAGCCTTTAGTGGTCCATGGCTTATGATATTTAATTTTGATAGGTCTAAGAGGAAACGACTTATCTGCAATACTTGATAAAGACTTTATAAAACTAGAAAATTCACTATCTATATCGTCAGAAAGAAAATCCCAATCAGCCGTTTGGCATAAGTTCTTGAATTGTAAGAAATTATTGTTGCCAAAAACACGGCCTAATTTACGTAACGTGTTTTTGCCTTTAGAATTTATGGAAAATTTAGTTAGGACAGCTTCATGATCAGAAGCAAAAGATGACACGACATAGTCGATGGTACTAGAACTATTTCTAGTTATTCTGGTAGGAAAGTTAATATGCATTATTATACCCATTGAGGCGAAAATAAAGTGAAGAGATTCTTGAGCAGCACACACACTGGAAAAATCAATATTAAGGTCGCCACACAAAATTAATTTACCTTTTAAGGGCAAGGATTCTAGCAAGCTTAGTAGTTTTTGAAGGAAAGTCTGTAAGTCAGCGTCAGGTGTTCTATATATACAAATAATATAGAGGTCGTATATATAATGGTAAACTATGGAAAATTCAAATACTTTTTCTGATAAAAAGTTATCAAGTTACCGGTGAAAAATCGTTGTTTATAGACATAATCATAGTGCCCCCATGAGATAAATTACTTCTATTAAATCTTGCTATTGTAGTGTAATTTTGAACAAAAACAGGTTCATCAATGTTTAGCCAGTGTTCGGTTATAGCAACTATTTCTGGAAAATTTAGCTCTTCTAATAAAAGAAATAATTCATTAGTTTTGTGTCTTAAGGACTGAATGTTAAGAAGAAATACGCTAAGCTTGCTATCATCCGATTTATCAGAGGGTGCTTGATCCTCTGGTCGCGTCACGTTATTTAAAAATGTTTGTTCCTAGATGAGGAACCAGTGGAAAAATAATTAGATTGACTTTCTCGTATTTTTTGAAGCCTTAAAATTTTTTCTGAAGAAAAGAAGGATCTAAAAGCGGAGAGGTCTTCTTCCACTTCGGCTGCACCAATTCCATAGACGGTAAACAGACTTTTCGGACGGAAAAGTCGTGGAAACGGATATACAAGCGTCGGAGAGAGTCTATGTTAGTAGGTAGGCCCTCTGAAGCTAGCATTAGCTTGACACTGGTCTTGGTGTAGCCTTCGAGACAGACGTTGGAAGGCTGGTCATAGAGGTATGCCAAGTAGAGCCTAAGAGTTTTTAAGATGGTGGGGTCTCTCAGTCTAGCCAACAGGTACCGTCCATTTTCCGCATCAGATTTTTGGGATAGTCGCACTACTGGAGGAGTCATCGGGTCCATATTATGCAGTCCATCATCATCGTTGGCCTTCTCCACAAATTTGAAGCTGACATTTTCTTGCCCAAATGACTTAGATGCAGCTATCGCATCTTTATCTGAACCAATTTGAAGCATACTGAGCTGATTTGAGACAGGTTTGGGAGTTAAGGTTTTATTAGCTGCCGGTGGAGAATTTAACGGTGGTAATGGACCCATCCTTCGTCCATCCACTACAGCACCAGCCGGCCATACGTTCGTCTCTTTTAGCTGGCTAAAAAGGTCCTTGTTTTGGACACCTACTTTAAAGCTGGAGTTCACACTGTCTTCGTTTTGCGTGAACGGAAAACATCGAATAAAACCATTAGTCTGGATCTTATCTTTAATGTAGTGAGCGAGCCGGTTTACCGTATAGTCAGGAGAAATATTAGAGACGATTAGGTTATGCCATTCTTCCCTAGTTATGGTTTTCTGAGGTGAAACCGTTATTCTTTTTGTAGGGGGCGAAACTTCTGGTTCCTGATCGGTCTGTAGAAATGGAAATGGATCTTTTTGCTATTGTTGGAATGTATTTAGGGATTTCTTTTTCCTTAACTGTCAACTTTTCCATTTTAAGGGCCATTTGATTAATAATCTTCCGTAAATCTTCCATTTCCTTGGCAAGTTCTTGTTTGGGGGAATCATGAATCTGGATCTTGACGGATTCGTCGTGATTTCCCAAAAGAAGTGAAGACAGGTTAAAGAGCTCTTGTTTCATATCCCTGATTGAGTGAAACATTGACTCTTGACCATTTTCAGATCTACTATTGGTGAGCAAGTTGTGAATGTCATTCATTTTCTCGAACAAAACCTTCCATTTGGGACCATTTTGACTCAAGATGTCATATAGTTCTGTAATGACAGGGTAGAGATCCGTATTCTTTTTGAGACATGAACCTAAAGCATCAAGAATGTCTAAAGGAATCTGCGCTTTTTGTAACTGTGAAACCTTGTCGTGAAGGTATTTTAAACTACGAGAGTCACAAACATTGCAGAAGAATCTAATGTTATGGTACTTTTGATTATACAGTACCGTTGTTGTGGCCTTATCCAAACCAGTACAGGACATGCAAAAATTTCGGCGACATTCCCCGCTACAGCGAAGCTTATATTTTTCTTTCTCCAAGATGGTCTTTTGACAGGAATCACACTTAAATTCAGCCATAATTTCTTAAGATTGATTTCAAAAAGTCCTCTGTCTATTGCATTCATATTTTTCTACTGACGCTAACTTGTATAAACTGTGTTATAAATGTCAGCGTCATGAACTTTAAAAGAAAATGCCAACAAAAAAATGAAAAATCAACCTGATCAACCAACTGAACGACCGCTGATAAAAATGGTACCAGGGAAACTATTAGACGTACAAAACACTTTTCAGAGCAACCAAACCAATCCAATGGCGTATTTATTTATTTATTTATTAGCGGGTCAATTCCAATACAAAATTATGCATGCAACTAAGTACAAGCTCATATAACAAAAATCAAAATTAAACAAAAAAGAAAAAAAACGATACATACATAAAGTTTCGTTGTCCTTTGTCGAATGCAATGAGTCGAAAATTTATAAGTAGTAGTACCTAACATTAAAATAACTAAAGTCCGTAATTGTATCTTTAAAAACAAAACGCTCCGGAAAAGAAGTAGGAAGGAGTGCGTAGTAAAAACATGCAGGGTTCATAAGTTTAAAATGCTGTACTTCAGTGTAAAAAGGAATAAATGCAAAACAAAACTAGGGGTTTATAGAAAAAATTACTAGTGGATTATTAGCGTAACTAGGATGTATTACGTATGGATAAACAAACTAGAGGTTTGTAAAAAAAAAAGTTACCAGTGGGTCATCATACTATTAATGTAAAAATGTATCGAGAGACGAAATAACTGTCTCTTAGATATATAACTAGGAAGATTTCGTACTTTACATGTTAAAGTATATGAATAAACAAACTAAGGGTTTCTTTGACAATCAATGGTTTATAAATGAAAATCAGCTACAACTCTCAAAAAAAAGGTTCAAAGGTTGAAAAAAATCAAAGCTATGTAGCTCATTACCTAGTTTTAATATTCGAAGAATCAATTAGCTTTTGGCTTGAAGAACATTGAAAGGCTACAATTAGTATTGCCTTGGAACTATGGGTTGTTTCTTTGCTTGCAACACCTTGTTCTTCTTTAATAAAATATGAAGCATTTTTTTCATAAGATATGATAAGACCTAAAATACTCTATAAAGAAGTAAACATTCAAAGTTAAATGAATGTAGATCACGTATATTAGGAAAAAAGGCAACAAGATCGGTACGCCGCTCGATCGCATTGTTGATTCTGCCGACACAAGTAATCTTTGCCAGTGACGTCGTCAAAAAATATTTACCTAATAAATATTTATTAGTAATAGATTATCCTTTGAATTATAAACAATATAACCGTTTATAAATCCTTTATGCATTTTTTTAACGCGCTTCATTAGAGTAAAGGTATCTAATAAAAAGCATTTTTATGGAAATTAAATATTTAATAATTATTAGATTTCAAGTTTTCATTATTCTAATAGTGAGTAAGTACAAAGATCGGCGTAAATTGCCCTAATATTTTCTCATGGGCGGCACAAGTTTTTTACTATCGTAACAGTTGAATTGAACAGAAACACAAAAACATTGAAATGTCTCAACCTTATTCCTTTTTCAATCAAAAACTATAGAAAAAACACAGAACTTCACAAATGCCGAATGTAGACATAAAGCCGTTTGTCAAGATGACATTTCGCAAGATGACATTAGCTTTTGCTTGCGGTGTTGCCATTTCAAATTTTTTAGAAACGGTTTTAGGAATAAGAATGTTAATATTTTTTTTTTGCTTTGAAGATGTTATTTTTGTGCTTAGAGCAATGTTCTAAGAGCTATGCGGCTTAACTTTTCTTGAAAAACTTCATTAAGAAAGTTTAAGTTTAAAGAATTAAAAGGAACACAAATGCATGGATTACCAATGGTATCAAAATGTCTGTAAAATGTATTAACAGACAGGATCATTAAAAAAATACTGAGTAGAGCGATGAGTCTTGGATGTGGATTTGCCCCACAAAAATCTAAAACTCAAGTTTTAGATTTTATTATTGTCGACGTTTCGGTAATGTATGTACCGGGTGTACAACTAAGAGAGGTTGCCGGCCATATCTCAGTAACTAGTCATCCCACAGCAGAGGGAAAAAAATATTTCTTATAAAAGCGGTAAAGAGAAATCGTTAGAAATGATTTATAAGTTCGTACGGTGACCGCCAGGGGGCGTAACACAACATTGAAATAGAAAAAATTGGTTTATTGAAAATATTCAAAGTAAATCCTAAAAAAGAAAGCTGCCATTTAAAAGTATTATAAATTCTCAACATTTTTTATTTTAAACTTTTTTTTCTTATCTGTCAAATAATAGGTGGAGGAAGGGTTGAATATTTATATCTAAAATTGTTGATAACTTTTGATTGGCCTAACCAATTTTAACGAGCTTACTTTTGTTTTCAAGAATAATTATCAGGCTTATATGCGGTATAATTACTTAGCCGACTTAGTTGTTTTGTTGAGCGCTAGAGGGCGGTTTGTGTTATTTTGGACTTTTTCAGCGATTTTCTGGCAAATATTAAATATAGCGATATAATTTTTTTTACTTAAGCTAAAAGAGCATGAAAAAACATAAAAACTGGCGCAAACCGCAACTCCATATCTTATTTTATTCCGAAATTATTAATTAAACTGTTTTTGAACAATAAAAATAAAACTCAAATTTTTGTAATAAATAAATTGTTTTATATTTTTAATGGTGTCT
This sequence comes from Anthonomus grandis grandis, assembly GCF_022605725.1. Taxonomy (NCBI): domain Eukaryota; kingdom Metazoa; phylum Arthropoda; class Insecta; order Coleoptera; family Curculionidae; genus Anthonomus; species Anthonomus grandis. Next base: position 21,821,025 of record NC_065560.1, read on the forward strand.
CAAGACTATATAATAGATGCTCAAACTGTTTTCCTTCATTTTCAATACACAGTCGAAGTCGTTGCGCCGTTGACAGACCCGCTGTCTGGATTTATGCTGTGGGTAAGGAATTTATTGCATTGCGTATTTGGTCCTGCATGTTGTTGTGTGTTTTGGGTGGGGTGACAAAAACTAAATCTTTAATCCTTCCCCATAGATAAAAATCTAGAACAGTCAGATCTGGGGATCGAGCAGGCCAAGGAAAAATACTTCCTCTTCCTATCCACAAACGATACTGTCTAGTTAAGTATTGACGAACTTGAACTGCAAAATGTGCAGGGCAACCATCATGTTGGAAAATTATTTGCCCTCTTGTTTCCAAATCAACATCTTCCAGTAACCGGGAGATCATTTTGCAAATAAATTAAATACACATTTCCAGAAAGTGTTTGGTTGAAAAAGAAAGGACCAATAATTTTTCCGCCAATAATTCCGCACCACACGTTTACAGTCCATCTGCCATGGTGTTGAGTCTCGCAAATCCGACAGGGATTTTGTTCTGCCCAATAATGCAAATTATGCAGGTTTACACCACCATCACTGCTAAATGATGCCTCGTCGGCGACGAATGCCGCGAATAAGTTCAGCAATGTATATAGATTTTGGTAAACCGGTAAAGACTCTATGATTATAGTGTCTTCTGTCAGGTTATCTTTGGGCATATATACGGGCTGCAATGCGTGCATTTTGCATTAACTCAAAATACACTGCTAGGTACGTTTGGCATTGTTAAAAACTTAAATGATTTCAAAATCTGTCTTCGACGTTACATTTGACATCGATCATAAACGTTTTATCATGGCCCCGAAAATATTTATCAAATTTATTTGTTTCCAAAGCTTACTATTGACTATGTGAAGCAATAATGCCAGCGCGGCGACAGATTTCATTGTTCAAAAACATTTTAATTTATAATTTCGGAATAAAATAAGATATCGAGTTGCGGTTTGCACCAGTTTCTATGTTAACTTATTATTATTCTAAAATTACGTCGTTGTATTTAATATTTGCCAGAAAATCGCTGAAAAAGTACAAATTATCCGCGAATGTGCCGATGGGGCCGGAACCCATAGTTGGTATCGCCAAATGCGTTGCGGTCGCATCAATGAAGGGTCTGCTGGACAAGTGGACCCACCGAAGATGGACTGAGTCCCCTGGTATGAGACAGGCCCAAGCGTACATAGGTGGGCCCTCTGCCTGTCTCACCAAAAATCTACTACGCCTAAAAAGATGCGAAATTCGGCTAGTGACAGGTCTTTTAACCGGTCACTCACACTTAAGAAGCCATCTCCAAACTATCGGTATTGCGGACAACCCGGAATGCCGATGGTGCTGTGAGGAGGATGAAACCGTTGACCATGTAGTCGGGGAGTGCCCAGCACTCACGCGCGCCAGGTTCAAATACTTGGGTAACACTTTCAGTGTACCGAGCGACTTTAAGTCCTTCAGACCAGATAGCCTTATAGGTTTCTCTAAGGCCGTTGGGCTCTGGTAACTCCCGGTGGGACATGACGGGTCCATCAGGAGACCTATATGCACAACTGCCTTGGCAGCCCACTGTTTCATCAATTCAAGTACAAATTAAAACAAACCGCCCTCTAGAGCTCAACAAAATAACTAAAACGGTTAAGTAATGATACCACATAAAAGCCTAATAATTATCCTTTAAAACAAAAGTATGCTCGTTAAAATTCGTTAGGCCAATCCAAAGTTATCAAGAATTTTAGATATAAATATTCAACCCTTCCCCCACCTATTATTTGACAGATTAGAAAAAAAAGTTTAAAATAAAAAATGTTGAGAATTTGTAATACTTTTAAATGGCAGCATTCTTTTCTAGGATTTACTTTGAATATTTTCAATAAAACCAATTTTTTCTATTTCAATATTGTATTACGCCCCATAGCGGTCATCGTACGAACTTGTAAATAATTTCCAGCAATTTCTCTTTGCCGCTTTTATTAAAAATATTTTTTTCCCTACGCTGTGCGATGGGTAGTTAGTCAGATATAGCCGGCGACCTCTCTTAGTTGTACACTCGGTACAATCATAAAGACGTAGTGAACCACAAAAAATGATTATTACATACAATAGTCATTTTGGTTCTTAAACAGAAGTAGAATCAACCAATGATTTAATTAAAATTAGTTGGTAAAGTGAAACATGTAACTTATCTGTTTTGAATTTTACTTTTTATTATTATCAGTTCTCTTAAGACCAACTTGTTTTTATTTTAACTAGAATAATAGTCTTTTTGAGAATCATGGACAATTTCCTTCGGCTTTCATTGATAAATTTACTATTTGAAAATGTATTTCCGTATCATGCTTTTTCAGTTATAAAAATAATTTTTCATTAAACTTGTTCACTTTAAAATCAAAACTTTTAAGATATTGTTGTCAAAAAATTATGAAGAAATTAAATAGTACAAATTTTAATTAAAAAAAAAACAACGAAGCGAATTTTCGTATTATATTTCAACTCTTTCGGTATTCTTATTTATTTTTCTTATGTATCGAAAATTAAAAAAATATCCGGTCTACCAGTTAGTTATACTAGGGTTAACTTTTTAAACCAGATCTCTGTATTTTTAACTAATTATGTAAATTAATTTACTAATGCACAAAATAATATAAACCAATAGTCACGCATGTTTTACCAGTGTGCAATCACTTAACATTTTCATATTCAGCTTTTATATGTTTTTAACCTATATGATTTTACTTTATCTAAAAGGATGTGGCAGTCTAATATACAGGTTGGGGAATCGATCATTATGCATAGAGAGATGCTTAAAAGCGAATTATGGCAACGCGCACGCATGCATTTCAAAAATAAAATTAAAACTTAAAAATAAGCTTAAGAAGAATTAATTCTTGGAATAAAAGACTCAAACAGACCTCCTTTTTTGGCTAAACAATAAGTTAACCTATCATAAAAGCCATTTTGTACTTTTAAAAGAGTTTCTGGTGAAATGGCATTAGCACATTCAATTTGTCTTAAATTCGGGTTTGTCAAGGGTCTCCTTAAGATAGCTCCGTAAATAAGTAATTGATCTAGGAGACTATTAATATCCGACGTATAAAGTACCATGAATAAAAAACGGCCTTAAAATATGGTCGCCCATTCAATTTTTGAGGATACTGAGTATGGAATTGAAACTTTTTTGATCTCGTTATCCCGAGACCAATACACAGGAGGGATCTTGTTTCCCATTTTAGGGAAACAAGATTCAGCTGAAAATAGAGTATTTCGTAAAAAAAAAATAATTGTAATTTGCTTTTTCTATCATGGTTTAAATACCCTTCCTCGCCACTAGTCTTCGGGAAATATCGCTCGAGTCTTGGAATATTTGAAAAAATTGCACCCATGTTTTTTCCAAATAATGGAAACAGTTTTATGGTCCATATACTCAGTTTCTCTCCAATACTTCTACTTGATCGTGTTGAATCCACTTTTAGGCACCTCAAATCATTTCTATAATATTTACTTTTTTGCTATTAACTTATTTGCTATAATATTTTTCAAAGCAATTTTTTTGTCAGTGAGACACAAACCGAATTGCAAGTACTGCACGACCATCGTGTACGGTGTTGTTCCGCTTTTCTGCTGCAAAATACACATTTTCTCGAAGACGAATATTTTGGCTTTTGAGCACATATGTCTGTGCGCTTTTCCAGAGGAATGTTTACTTTGAATTTGTTAGAGGTCATCTCAGTACTTGGTCTACCTCTTCGGGGATTTTCAGAAGCTGCACCAACCAACCCACTTGCCACACACAAACGAAAACTTTTTAAATCTAAGGATTTTTCCTTACACCTTTCAGTGTATAGAATATATAATGCCACATAATTCTGTGCCACCATTTTCGACTTTTTCTATCCAGTTCATAGGTTGATTTTAGCATATCAGTTTTGTCAACATATCCCATATTTGCATTGTAGTTCTTTTTAATGACAGGGCATGCAATCGTTTCTCTCTCTCCATCCTTTTTCTTTCTCTCAACGGTCTCTATTATTCCCAGCATGTGAAAATTACTTGCCATTGCAACTACTCTTTTATCCTTCCATTTCCAAAATGTGATCCCATCATCTGTTACTCGAAAGTCACTCTCGCCTCATTTCAATGCTTTGTCTTCTTTCACATCAGTTGGTATTCCTTCACGATTTTGCTTAATTGTTCCACAGGCATATATTTTATCTAATTTTAGTTGCCGCAAAAGCACTTAAGAGGTAATATAGTTATCAAAATAGACAAAATGATGACCATTCACTAATGATCTTGTAAGGTCAGTTACCACCCTGGCACCCAAATGTTTTTCTGAATTTTCTCCAATTTTTCCCCTATAAATTTGAAAATGATCTACATATCCACTCTCCGATGCTTTAACCCACACTTTATACCCAAGCTTGATCGGTTTATTCGGCATATACTGGCGCAGGGAAGATCGTCCTTTAAATCTAATCATTGATTCGTCGATGGAAACGTTTTTCGTTGGTTTATAATATTTCGCATGATTTTCTTATAGAACCTGTAGAATAGGCTGGACTTTGTATAACTTATCGTATTGGGGATCTCCGCGTTTGGGCTGCATTACGTCATCATTCAAAAGAACGTTTCCTAACAACCAATCAAATCTTGTTCTGGGTATAAGACTTGAAATATAGTTATCCCGAAGCTCAATCTGCGTCGATCAGAGGTCTCGAGGGTAGACGCTTTATTCCCATGAGTATATTTATCGCAAAAAATATCTTCCATTTCCATTGCATTCGTGGGCGTGAAAAGTTTTCCGGAACGGGCGCTTGCTTGTGTTGCGTACAGGTTGGTTTGGAAGACGATGTGGCCAAACAAACTGTCCGGAAACAGACACAAAAATACCTCAACAGGGAGCTCAATGTCATCTGATATATTTCAGTACTGATATATATACAAGGTTCAGAATCCTTGGTAAATTCTTGGGGTGCCGTGTAGTTTGTTGCAACTTTTTTCTAAACAAATTTATCTAAACTGAGTTTTTTCTGCAAATCTGAAAGGAGTATGAGGTCATCGTCGCTATAAGAACTATCACTATCAGAGGCCCTCTCAGGGTGAATACCAACATTATCATTTTTATTAGTGGCGTGGTGTACATCCACATCAATGATATCTTCATCTGACCCATTTTGATCATCCTCCGATTCATTTCCTGAAGGTATGTCCTCAAATATATTCATGGACTCTTCATATCTTATATTTTCAAATTCTTTGTAAGACCATTTTTTCGCTGAAACAAAATATCCAATCAATTAGTCACTATCCACGCAAGCACCTAACTTATAATTGAATCAAAAACAAAAGTATATGCCCACCAATAAACAAACATACCAACAACATACTAAATAGTTTTTTCATCGACTTCCGCCGCAAACTTCACAATTACCGAACTGACGGCAGAGCAACTAACCGAGCAAAACAACCAAGTTATTCAAAAACAAAAAAATATACCCACAAATTACACAAACACACCGCCAAACATACAAAGAAAAAATCCAAAATCATCGAAAATATTAGGCATTGATTGCTTTGTGGTATCAATTGACACCACATTAATTTTATTCAAAGCAACCAATAAAAATATATAAAATCACTTGTTCCTATGATATAACATAAAACAATACCTAATAAAATATGGTACTTGCCAGCCATGTCCTTATTTTTTACACTTAATTTACACACAAATCTATAAATGTCAAATAACAAGCTGTTAGCAACGGCGTCCCATTTAAATTATTTTTGTCCTACTAGATGACAATATAGTGCTACTTCTTATACGGTGGTTTAGGCAGATAATCGCTCCGCAGCGCCGTGATAAATTATTAAAAAAAAGGTGGCTTCATGGTGACACCACAAAGCTTGAAAGGGTTAAATAAGGAGAAAGCTATATCGCCTGTTGCAGACGATATATCCAAGTGTCGTTTGCAAATCACCAAAAACTAGACAACCCCTTATTAGGCAACCGTTATAACGGTTTATTACAACACTAAAAATGTTCAGAGCGACCAACATCAAAAGGACACAACCACTATAAAAATGGCGGCCACCAGGCACCGGTATTTTTGGTCATGGTGGCCGTTTGTATTAGCAGTCCAGATATATTTATACGTTCGTAGTCCACTGCTCCGTCTTTACTGAAATGACACACCATTACCGTTATAGAGGTAATAAATTCGCGCTTGCCCTACTCTAATCTCCACAAACATTGTACTATGCGTTCTAAAAACATCCGGTTACCGATTGTCACCCTACGTTAAATAGAACACTGCATACCTACTAAATAATAAAATAAATAAATAATGTAAATAATATTTTCAACAAACTCCAATATGTTGGCGTTTATATTTGATACGCTAAATTGGTTCATTATTTAAGGAGACGCAAAATCGTTCTCGCACAGATAATTGCGTATATCGTACATTTTAATAAATTGCCTTTTGGAAACCATACCATGCGGTTGCACATGCACATATTGTAAATAATATTATCATAACATACCTACTTTTACTTCACAAATCATGGTGTGTGGCTAATTGTCTTAATATTCCAAAATTGTTAACATCTGCGCTTTGGTTTCACTAAAATGCTAATCAACTCATTTTTGGCAAACATTTCGTTTTTTCACTACCGCTTCTGGCTTTTTAACGTTTTAAAAATGTACAAGCATTTTCTAAAAATTCCCATATTTTTAGAAACTAAAAGTGAACCAACGCTTGAAACCAAAACAAATTTTAAAATTGGAGATTTGGTTTGGGGTCCGACAAAGGGGTCCTCATCCTGGCCAGGAAAGGTGGTACATATTGAACGGGATTTGGCTACCATCAAGTGGTTCGGTGCAGAAAAAAATCTGTCAAAAATCAAAATTGCTATTTTACAGACTTTGTCCGAAGGATTCGATGCGCATCATCAGGCCAGGAAAAATGCCAGAACGTGAGTTTTTTGGATTTTAGTGACGGCATCATTTCAAAATAGTATACTATAAGTCAATTTCTTTAAGCGACATACACTCACCGGCATGAAAAATGGAGATGCACTTAACATTTTATACAGGTAGGCGAATAGAAGACTCTGCATAGCTTCTCGCTTACTTTCTGGTTGATAAGCGATGTGTTAAATTTTGAGACATCTTTTTGCCTCCAATGATATAGAAATTGTCACATCAAAGCTCAACCTATTGAAAGAGTCCGGGAGATGAAACGACGGGAAGAAATGTTTTGTAGTGATTTAGTCTTGCATTCAACACCATCAAGCAAAAGTGTTGGAGAGGAACTGGGTGCACCATAAAACTGTAACGAGTATTAGGAAAAACCTTGCATATAAATGTTTTAAATATTCCAAAAACCAGAAGGTAATTCCTGAAGACCAGTGGCGAAAAATGGCATTTTGTGAAACCATGCTGGAAAAGGCAAATGAAAATGAGAATTTCTTAGTAAATATTTCGTTTTCAGATGAGCCCTCTTTTCCATTGCATGATAAACACAATCCTTTCATTGTTCGTTACTAGTCTTAGGAAAACGAACACAGAAGTTTTCAGTTCCATCAGTACCGACTCAGTACCCTCAAAAGTTGAATGTTTGGGCTGGTATTTTGGGCGACCATATTTTTGGGCCATTTTTCATTGATACACTTCGAACGCAATAAAAATACCTCGAGTTGCTACAAAACCAAGTTCTTCCTGCCGTTCAACTTCTCCCTGATATAGACCTGGGATCAGTCTTTTTTCAACAATATGGCTGGCCTGCTCATAATGCGGTTAGAGTAAAATAATTTTTAACAAATACTTTTCCTAACCGCCTTATTAGTGGGACTGGCGATATTAAATGGCCCTATTTGTCCGCAGATGAAATTTATTTGTGGGGTTATTTTAATGAGACTATTTATAAACACCATAGTAGTAGGCCAATGAATTTAGAGGAGTTAAGAAACAAAATTGTTTAATCTGCCAATTCCATTTTACCTCAAACTCTTTTGGAAGTAAGAAATAGCTTTTACGATAGACTAACCTTTTGGTTAGAAAAGGGTCTTTTTCAGCCTTTTTTTAAATTATTTGTTAGATGTTTTACTTCAAATTCAATTTTTATTAGAGTTTATACTTTATTTTAATAAGAACAACGCTTTGATTTTCCATAAGCAATTTTAAACTAATTCGAAATTCGAGTTCGAAATTCAAACACCAGCGTACTGTCGCGGCGACGGTGTTGCAACATCTTGCCTGTTAGGAACTTTATATGTGGAGTGATTCATTCGCCAATCTGTATATAATGTTAAGTGCACCTCCATTTTTTGTGCCGGTGGTTTTCTATTCCGGTATTATTCTAAAATATTATACAAAAAACTTTTTAAAACAATATCTAACAACAGTTACCGAATTAAAAAACTTTTTATTGCAACACTACGAAAACACATAAATGAGAGGCTTGAGATCTTAAATTATTAAAAAATTAAAAGTATTGGTAGCAAAAACTAGAGAGGGGCATTTTTAATATCGAGCATACGGAGGCAACACCAATGATTACTTGCGTTCTTCTTGACATGCCTAAAATCAAGTGACGAATGTCTTCTTGAGCAATAAGGTCTTATTCCTCTAAAAGAGCGTATTGCCATTCATTTAGGGTTGAATTGAATTGAATTGTCGAAACAGTGGGCTGCCATGGCAGTTGTGCATATAGGTCTCCTGATGGACCCGTCATGCCCCACCGGGGGTTACCAGAGCCCAACGGCCTTAGAGAAACCGATAAGGCTCTCTGGTCTGAAGGACTTAAAATCGCTCGGTACACTGAAAGTGTTTCCCAAGTATTTGAACCTGGCGCGCGTGAGTGCTGGGCACTCCCCGACTACATGGTCAACGGTTTCATCCTCCTCACAGCACCGTCGGCATTCCGGGTTGTCCGCAATACCGATAGTATGCAGATGGCTTCTTAAGTGCCAGTGACCGGTTAAAAGACCTGTCACTAACCGAATTTCGCGTCTTTTTAGGCGTAGTAGATTTTTGGTGAGACAGGCAGAGGGCCCACCTATCTGCGCTTTGGCCTGTCTCATACCAGGGGACTCAGTCCATCTTCGGTGGGTCCACTTGTCCAGCAGACCCTTCATTGACGCGACCGCAACGCATTGGGCGATACCAACTATGGGTTCCGACCCCATCAGCACATTCGCGGATCCCAGTCTGGCAAGAGAGTCCGCTTCCTCATTACCTGCATGGCCAGGTATCCAGACGAGCTGGACCCTGCATCCAACCTGTACCAGTTTTTTCAGGACTTTTATGCACTCTAGTACAAGCTTGGAGCTTACCTTTGCGGCCGTGATAGCCTTAATGGCAGCTCTGCTGTCCGAGCATATTGATACGACTGTATTGCGGTGTCCGCAGCTTAGGAGTTTCTGTCCGCATTTTAATACAGCGAATACTTTGGCCTGGAAGACAGTGGCGTGCTCCCCCAGCGAGTATGCCCTACTGGTATGTGGGATCCCACCAATAAGCCCTGACCCAGCTCTGTTATTCATTCTGGAGTCATCTGTGTACCAGATGGTCCCCCTATTTAGCAATGCAGTTCTGTTGGAATGCTGCCACTCCTCTCTGCATGCAATGTGCGTCACCAATCCCTCGCAGTCCACAGTCACTAGAGCCATGCAGTCACTGCCCATCAGAAGGAGAGGACATTTTTGTATGGCCCGTGACCAAATTTTTGCGTGACCGGTCTCGCCAGCACGTAGTTCGCCGAGGACGTATAACCTGTACGCAGCCCTCATTGCCTCGATTTGCACAACGAGGTCCAGAGGCGGGAGGCTCAGCAGAGTCTCAAGCGCTCTAGTTGACGCCGTCCGCATGGAACCCGTTAGGGTTTTTTTCGAACGAATTTTCGCTTTCATGTACATGGCCACCAAACGATAGCCCCGTATGTGAGAAGAGGTCTCACAATGCGCGAGTAGATCCAGTGGAGGATCTTAGGAGACAGACCCCAGGTATTGCCGAAAGCCCGCCTGCAGGCCCATCATTTAGGGTTAAAAGAGCAGGAACACGACTTGGTAGTCTTTGCCCAAACATGTCTCAAACATTTTCAATTGGATTTACATCTAAACTTAATGCTACCACTCCAAGATAGGAACATCTAGATAGTTTAAGTGTTCTTGAGTAATTATCACGGTGTAGCGTCGGGCGTTATCATCCATCATAATAAAGTTATTTCCAATAAAATCAACATAAAGAAAAATAAAATCTTGACTAAGGCTAAATCTCGACTCATTAGTAGACAAATGGTGCTCCTATTAATTTTTTCCCCATTATTTATTCCTGGCAAACTGAAGTCGCGTAAAATTATGGCATATAAGAAGCTCTGGATCTGTTGCGGGTTCATGTCTAAGAAGATTGTTGTCTGAACCATGTTCAACGGTACGTTCGTTTACGCTGGTACTTCGGCTGTGATGAAGTCGATTTCTGATTCCTACACCTGTAGCATGACGATCTCGGAAAATTTGTAAGATGACAAAACGATCATCATGAACGTTAGTCCTTCGTTGAGAGTCAGTTCCAGGTTGTCTAGTGTAATTTCCAGTTTTCAAAATACATGTATAAATACGGCGGACAGTGCTACTTGATACAGGATGATAACATTGGTCAACATAACGGTCAGTTATTTTGTCTTGAATTAATGCAAGCATAGGAGTTGCTGTTTCAGGATTAACAGCAGGCAAAATTTCGTCAAACATCCGTTCAATGTATTAAGAAGAATAAAATCCCACGGACAATTATGCAGTTTTGAGTGATAAAATTATGAAACTTTTATTTTAATAAAATTTTTTTGCCTTATTTTAGAAATTACAGAGACCAAAAAGTCGTGCATTGGAGGGTGGACATTTTGCTCATGAACTTTAAGGTCGAAATTGTTTATCGAATGAATTGGTTTTTATTTCATGTTATCGTCCATGGATAATGAACGATGATTTTTTAGAACGAGTTAAAGATACATTAAATTTTTTTTTCGAAAAGAAAGCCAGATATGAAGATAATAAGATAAGATACGAAAAAGTTGTATTTTTAGTTGCTTAAATACAAAAATAAATAAAAAGCTGCAAAGCAAATATTGGCCTTGTTTTTTTCTCAACAATAAGCATGTGGTGCCCACTGACACGCCACTGGACCTAATAATTTTAATCTAGTTATAGCTAAATAAGCGTCTTATAACTTCTAATAACTGCACCAAATTTCAACCAAATCGGTTTAAGGATAGTTATAGTATTTTTAAAATACCGTTATTTTTTTGAACCTTCATCGCCCTGTATCTCAGAAACAAAGCAACTCCCGACATACGTTCATAGGAACTTTTTTTCATAAAACGACCTAACGATCACCCTGTATAGTTTCGTACCGTAGTTAGGAAACACCCTGTATATACAGTAATAAGAAGTCATAGAAAATTACAGTGAGGTACAAATTAACGCAACATAGCAAACAAACACTTAAAAACACTAAAAAACATTACTTATGAATTACAGTTTTGACAAATAGTTTGAGCCACTGAATGCTCATTACAAACTGGTTTGGAGCACGATTTACAGGCTTTACGAATTGTTATCTGTTTATGGGTTCGCTCTTGGCATATTTGGCAACTACCAACCACCTTTACACGTTCAGATGCATCTCGTTCACAAACTACTTGTTCTCTAACTGGATTATCTAAAGGAACAGGCATTCGTCGGTGAAGTACCATTTCTATAGCCTGACGAGTAAAATGATTACCAACAACTTTTGGAATTTGGGATCTTATTTGGATACTTGACAAACACAGCTCATTACCAAGATCTTTTAAAAATCGCCGACGTTGATCAGTAGCTTTGAAAGAAGGATTAGGTTCCTTGTATATACAATAAGAAGCTAAACTAGCAACGTCAATTATGTTGAAAAAAAATGCTAATGGCCAGCGATTTGTTCTACGTTTGACAGTATATTCACATAGCATTTGGTCCATAGTGTCAACACCGCCCTTAGTTTAGTTATAATATCTGTTAATTTCAGGCTTTGCAACAGAAGTATTATCTACTTCGCCTTTTGTGTGCATAGTTGATAAAAAAATCACTGCCTTGTTTTTTTTTTGGAACATAAGAGCACAATGTAGCATCTTTGATGAATGCAAAAATGGTTGAATTTATGGCTCTATCTTTTTGTGCTTGCATATTGAAAGGTAAAAACATTTTTATTTTTTCTAACTGTTAGTTCTACTAAAGTCATATTCCATGAATTTAAAGTACGAGCAAGTTGCAAACTTGTAAAAAAATTGTCTGTTGTGATATTTCTTCCTGATCCCTTATAATGTGCAACTAAGTCCAATACTGTTCTCTCACCAATATGTGCCTGACGTTCACCACCTGGTGGTTTTTCCGGTATATAGCTGACCCTTTAGAGAATAGGAATTTATCGCATCACAAACCCAAAAAACCGTTATTCCATATTTCGCTGGTTTCGAGGGAATGTACTGGGTAAACTTAGTGTGTCCTCTATATGGAAATAATTATTTATCTACTATAATACACTCTGTTGGCCGATAATTTATTGCCAAATTTGAATTCAGCATAATTCAGATATCTCGAATTGGAGCTGCTTTATCTGTCTTTCCACGTTCTATACGCGTATTCTGGTCATCAAACCGAATAAATCTTAGAAACATTTTAAAGCGATCACGAGGCATAGCTGCGCGAAACAAAGGGAGCGAATCCATCTTCCACATTTCAGAAATATGTTCTTTATTGAACCAATGTAAACCAGCAGTAATTAGAATTCCGAAAAATGCATCTAGTTCTACATCAGTAAATGGAATAAATACTTTTGGAGAAAATGTTTTCGGCGGCTTAGTTATTGCCAATAACCTTTGGTTAAATTCCTTCGTAACTTTATTCCCTTTTTTATTGCTATATTTTAGAATCAGGGTACACATTTTGGGGATATAATAGTTTTGAAAATGTCTTTGGGCGTATATAAAGGCTGGTGCACCACTTTTTTCACGCGAAATATTTCGTCCTACCGTTTGTCGTTGTGGTGTAGGTGAGTCATTCCACTGTAGAAGTGCCATCTTTACTAGTCCAATGGAATTGTGAAGCTAAATCTGGATGAAGGTCATCATCATCATCAGACTCCAAATCTTCTAGACCTACAGCAAGAACGTTTTCAACATTAGAATCCTCACCCTCTCCATCTGACAGTTGTGGAATATACTCCTCTTCATCAGAAGCAATAAATGGCTCTTCTTCTTCATCACTTAAGATATAAGTGATGTAAAGTAATAAGGCTTCTTCTAATTCCGAATAGGTCAACCTATTATAATATTCCTATTATTATTTAATTTACCTCCTTTTGTACTCTGTATTAACTTTGACATTTTACCTATTATGTAAAAATAATAAATATATTTGTTTTACCTTGTCTTTCGCCATCTTCCTCTTGCACTATCGCTTCGACTAGGACCGGCCTCACTATCCGACATTTTAACGTATAAAAAATACTTTAGATTTAACGTAATTCAAACTCTACTCAAGTAGGTACAACGCGTTACTGACGAATATGAACTGATCTTGTGCAAAAACATAAACAGTCCGAGGCGCCAGAGATAGGGAAAAACCCACACAGATGTGCATGTTTATAGTTAAGGGTAGAAATTCACAGAAAAAGCCAGGGCTCTATATAAAATACATAGTAGGTACCCGGGTACCCACGCCGTCCTTAGAAGGTGTTTTTTTCCCAGTCACGTAAGGGTTAAATTTGTCTATTAAACATTTGCAAATAAAAACTTTTACAAAAATCATTACAAAACGTTAAAAAATAGGCTACATACCATCATAACGAGAACCACGTGAAGCCGCCATCACAACAGAAAATAAACAACTGATTCCCAGCACATGTGCACAATTAAAGTCGACCGAATCGGACTGGGCGGCAGCACCTGCAGCAGCAGGAAGCTGCTTAAATAATAAATTAACGAAACTGGAAACATAAAACTGTTATGTCCATTTAACTGGACACTAGGTCCCAGGAGGATAATACACTAGAATGTCCCCATCGAGGTATCCTTCAACATCATTAAGAAAAGACTCAGGAAGGACACCTTTAAAACTATATTGTACTTATAGGTCTCATAGTGCCATGGTTGACCGTGGCTACGGTTTCATTGAGAACATTTGGCTCTGATGTTTCTCACTCGTCAGTCGTCAGGAGGTCTGTGGTGCAATGTTTATCTTTAAACTTGTACATGGTGATATTGATTGTCCCTTTCTTTTAAGCTGTATAATATTTATGGAACATTAAATGTTATACAGCTTAGACATCATGCCACTTTCAATGTTCCTTTTTATAGAAAATTCTATGGAATTCATAGGGCTATCAGTCGTTATAAGAGTTTTTTTAAATAAGCATTCTGTTATTGACTTCATTTTTGGTTTGGTAATTTTGTTGCTATTTAAAGATATTTGATTGTCAGTGACAAACGCTTTATCTTGTTCAATTCACTGAAAGTTCCCTCTATTTCTTCTTTTCATTATTTTTTCTGTTGACTGCAAATTTGTACTAACATAGGTATTGGTTATTAGCATTATATGTAGACCTAGATTTTTGCGTGTGTTAAAGTGCCTTCAATATTACGATTAAACGTAATGTTTATCCTTTCTTTAGAATTATCTAGGGACATTGACATATGCATGCAATCGGATTATGTCCACCTCAGGGTGCTTGATTACAGTGAGCCCCCCTTATCTCTCACTCTTTGGGGTTTTGACTCCGTCATCAAAAACAGGAGCTTTCATTTACAAAGATAATTTGATTTTTAAATGACCTTAAAAATCATCTGCTCAAATTCAAGGTCACCGTTGTTTATTCCCCATTGTACCCTCCTACCGTTGTAAAGAAAATTTTTTTGTTATCACTCGTTTTTCAAAAGTTATTTTCGTGGTGGTTTTGAAATGACCACTGACGACCTTGTAAAATTATTCCCCAAGGTCAGCGCGTCCGTTCTAATTATTAATGTCGATCTTTTCTACAAATGTAAACTTTATTTCATTAGAAAACTACTTACCAAAATCAAAAATAGAGGATATCATCCAAAAAAAATCTTAACTTTCAAATGACCTTGAAAATGAACCCTCCAAGGTCATCCCTAATTTCCCTTCTTTTCCCATCCAACTTTTATAAAATAATTTTTTGAGCACTCGTTTTTACAGAGCTATTAGCGTAGTAAGATTAAAATAAAACAAAACACCCTGTATACCTACATTATTTGCTTCTGAATTTTATTTGCTTATATTAATATAAAATGTTTTTTTTGCAGTAGTAGAAAACTGAATAGTCAACTAGAAAAAGCGATTCAAGAAGCCATGGCCGAGCTGGACAAGAAACAGTTACCTCCTCCGAAAACTGACGAGCAAGAGAAAGATAAGGTGACTTCTTCGATCACTAATAAAAAAGTTTTACCTGCGGTTAAAAGGGGACAACGATAATATTAATAAGAAAATTATCATTTAAATAGGACCAACATCGAAATATAATTCTTTGTTATAGCTAAACTATATATCACCTAGATGAACTTAACGCTTCTGATATATTAATATAGAATGATAAATAACCCACCGGTTTTTATTTGTTTTTTTAGGATATCACTGAACTTAAGGACACATCTTCAGTAAATTTCTATATAAAGATGTTAACATTATTCTTTGGATCAATTTCTGGGTGGCATTTTATCATTCTTATGTAGGCTGGTATATTGATTCCTAGAATATAAACAGTATCTATATTATTCATATACAAATTATATAATGAATATTAACTTATTTAAAAAGCGATCTGTAATAATACAAAAATATGGATATAAAAGTCAGCAAAAAAGGGCCTTAGATCGGTTTTAGTTTGTTTGTTTTTAAATTATTACTTATTTTTATTAATTCTTAACGAGTCGAGAGCTATATAATTATGGCAATTTTTTATTATCAGTTTTTGTGACATCACTGGTGGTACATAAAAAATCTCTTTTAGTTATTTCAAAGCGATCATTTTCCACACTTATTGCTGGAGGTAAATAGGTTCCATTAAGCAAAATGTATGATAGAAGTCTACGCCTTAAATACTCCCTTCAATTTATACATTATTATCCTATTATTAATCAATTACCTTTTTTCACAATACCGTCAAACGGGGTGGATCGGGACGACTATTAGATATTTATATTATTTTTTTTTATACAACTGCCGAACAAAGTTAAAATTTAGCAGAAAGTGACCGTAGTCCATACAACAGCAGAAAAAAAAAAAAATATAGGGTGTCACCGATTGACCCCGTTTTGGGGCGAATCGGGACCAAAAATTTAAAAAAATTATATTTTTCATATATTTTTAAGTATAAATCAAAAAAAATACTACAGTAAAATACAAAAACAGCCTTTATTTTACAGTTTTCAGTTACAAACTTATAAAAAACACATAAAAAAAATATTTTCAGAAATAATATAATGATATTAGATGGCATAAGATTTTAACTTCAATTGTAAAGGAAATTTGTATCCTCCTTGTCGCAATTCGGTTGGTTTAGGTAGTTTTTTATAAATTTGTTCCGGCGTAATCATGCAAATATCTTCCACTGTTGGAAAAATAAAACAATTTTTTATTTTTCGGTTTGATCTGAGAAATTTAACTTCAAAACTTTTACCAAAGAGTACCTTAATTTGCCCGATAAAATATTTGTCTACTTTATTTATCTTAAACTTAACCTCGACAAAATCGTCAGTGGCAATGCTATTTTCCATTGGATGCTGTACATCAAAGCACTCGTCCAGTTCCATTGCTTCAGATTCTGCTTTATCTGACTCAAGTTCGAAAATGTCGTCCTCTTGAGAGTCTTGAGGCACTGTTGTCTTGCTTGTTGACGGTTGCGGTTGCCCTTCTAAAAAATCTGTGGTAGAAATGCTTTTGCCTGGCTCGATTGTAACTTTCTTTTTCCTTGCTACAGTAGGCTTGCATGCATGCCTGCTTTCGTTAAGCACTTCTACCGTCACAGATTCCGTCATTAGGATCATCTTCTTCGAGGTTTCTTTCTGGTGGCAACCTTTTCAAAACTTGATTTCTATCGATGGGAATGATTCCCGTGCCACGAAAACCGCTTTTAATATTTTGTGTCAGAGTTGCTTCTAGTTTGCTTATAGCTTGCCTTAGTAAACTTAGAAAATACTCCTTCGGCAAAGAACCCTTGTGAGTCATTCTCATTTAAAGTCGTCAAACCAATAGTGAAAATCGTTCATTACAAAATATTTAATATTATGCAAAAAAACAAACAAATCATTTTCTAATCATGTTTTATAACACAATTTGGCAAAAGCAGTGCAAATTTTTTTTTATTTTACCCATTTTTGAGTGATTCTGCTTACTGAACTTTGTCAGGTTCGTCACTATTTCTTAAAAGTTAGAAAATTAGCCTTAGACCCAGGTTAAGAATTCTTTTTAAAACATTAATTATTGCAAGAAGCCGATGGGTAATTTATTTTTTTTTAGTTTCTATTTTTCTATAAAAAGCAATACCATATTTTATGTGTTTTTCTAAATAGTGACGAACCTGACACTGATGTAACAAACCTGACAATGATGCTAAAAATTGATAGAAAACAAACACATTTAAATAATAATTGTTTTTTTTTTATTAAATGGCTCCAATTACAAAAACGTTTAACCAAAAATGTAAATTCTAAATTTAACCAAACATAACAAAATAAACTCTAAATTTTAAGTAACTCATAACAAATAATAAAATACTTAGGTTAAATTAGTTGATGCCTTCCCCATTTTCAAGCCAAAACGGCGTTTTAAACTGTAAAATTCGTTTAGTTGCATTAGTAGGCGCTTCAATAGAACCCACTATATCTTCAAATTTATACCAGATCTTGTCTTCCTTGATTGGCCAAATGTATTTATTGACTCCTACAGAATGCAGAACTTTAACTTCACAGGATTCATCGTTATTTGTATCAGTAACAACGCCCGGATATATCACATTGTTATATTTAACAAGCAGCCATTGATCAATTTTTACATTTTCAAAGGTCACAGGTAAAAATTGTTGTTGTTGAAGCTGTTGTTGAGGAGTGGTATCTTCTGGGTTATCGTCTGAATCTACAGTTTCACAGTCTTGATAATACATCCGTTGCAATGAATGACAATCACATGTTGTAGGCAATTTCTTGCAAAAACACGATAATTCGCGTCCATATAAATCGGACTCAGAATCTTTCAAAATAATTTGACCTACTTTCATAATGCCTTTAGTCATTTTGTAACGATTATTTATTTCTTTTTTGGAATCAAAGTTAATGACATCTTCTAAATCGATCCAATAAAGTTTCACATTTACTTTTCCTTGAAGAATCCTAAATAACGCTTCTGCATCTGGAATGTCATTCCCTTTACAGACAAGTCCATCAGCTACTCTTTTGACTGCAGCCCCAACACCATCCGGAGCACCCTTACCATGCGAAGCCTCTGTAAAGTTCCATGAAGCATTTGAAAATCCATAATCTCTAAAATATGTATTCAAATAAAAAAATTGTCCTTGTTGCGGTATTGTGATGTTGGGCCATCACTAAAGAAGTTAACAGTTTGCACACCATTTTGTTTTAGTTCTTCTAAAACAGGACGTAAGTGGGCCCAAATAGCAGGAGGGTCATGCCGAGTACAGGAAGAAATGGTACATATACTTTCAGGAGGTTTATTGTCATAGTAAACTACAACGGTATGGAGACTGGCCTGGTTGTGTGAGGAACCGAAATGCATTGCCTGTATTTCTGAACTCATTTTGCATGAGTAATTTTCAGAAAAATCTATATGTACAGCAGCCTCTTTATAAGTTAGTTTAGAAATACATTTTTGCCTTTGACTGGCTTGATGATTTTTTTTAAAGACATGCCAACAGAACATTGTTTTTAGTTCTGCATTAAAATTTGTGCATAGGTTCTTTAGCATTCCAGATTCACGGATAAGCTTTGTTTTATTAACAAAAAATGTTTTGTCTGATTTGCTCCTTTCCTCTTTTTCAAGTTTCCAAAAGTTCCAATTAACTAATTTATTTGGATCTTTAATATCCGCGAGGATTATAGCGGCCTGATCTTGGCATTTTGGGCAGATATTTTTCATGCAATCTTTTGATTTTACGTCACACGTAACCAGCTTACATACGTTTTCGATGTTGCGTTCTGTGCATATTTTTTCTTTTACTAAAGTATCCAGTTTATGCTGTATATTGGAATGTTTTTTGCACAAGCAAGAATCTCTATCGGAAAGTTTTGGTTTCACAACCCAACAAGGTCTATGCCTGCAAAATGTCGCAAAACTAATTTTACTACAAGGAAACTCTTTGCAAAACTTTTCATAAAGATTTTTAAGGGTTTCCTTTAGCAATCTTTTCTGATATTTGATCTTGCCTCGTGTTACTGTTTGCTTTTTTCCCGGTGTTAACGTAGTTATGTCATCTCTATTAAAAAAGTCTCGTATTTTTTTATGAAGTGGATGTAAAGTAAGTCGACATCTTCCTTTCCCTTTTGACATTGTAGTTGAAGAATGACATTGGAGTACCTTTTTAGTTCTTGTTAAAAATGTATATTTTTTGACAATGGTTCCACTAGTGGCTCTAGAAATAATTTGCTTTTCTTTTTCGTTGTTTGTTTTTGAGTAATTGTCTTTTATTTGTGCAACTAGTGCATTATGAAAAACTAGAGTTTTTTTTACAGTTTCAGGAACATTATATCCTTTGGTATCTTGGATGGCTTTACTGTAAGGACTAGCTGTTTCACTTTTCTGACTCCCTGCCACAACATTCTTTTTCTGGTATCGCTGGCAACGTTTCTTATACTTCCGTAAAGGCTGCTTTGTTTTTTCCAAGTCCTTTTCCAAACGCTTGATTTTCCTGTATGCAGCAGTTCTGTCCTTGCGAAGTCTCTTTCTTCCGGAAGACCTGTTAGCCTCTAAGTAAGATTGATTTCTTGGAGGTTCATTTACTATTCCAACATCTTCCATAGGAATATGATCGGGCAGGGGTATCGGACTTCCCGGTGGAGTATTTTGCTGAAGAAATTGGTCCTGTTCACGTTCATGTTTTTTTATCTGCCGACTTTTCTGTTGGTACAATCTCCATTTTTTTCTTTGGTAACGCTGCTCCCTATCGGAAAGTTCTTCTATAGACTTTTTGGACTTCTTTGCCCTCTTTCGGCTTTTTTCCAAATATTCTTGTCTTTTTTCGGGGTTTTCTTTCAGTTTTTCTCTATAACGCCTTGCACGTTCAGCCGGTGTTAACGGCATTGCTGAAAATAATGTCTACTTTACTACTTTTAACGTCAGGTTCGTCACGAACTTGTCAGCTGCGTTACGAAAGAATAGTAACGCAGCTGACCGTGACGAACCTGACATTTTATTAAAAATAAGACTATTTGACTATGACCGGCGACCGGAATTTTATTGTAAACATAACCTAACTTTTAGTTTGCTTTGGTTAACAAAATACAATAATTAGTTTTAAGAAAATATAAAGAAATTTAAAGTTATTTGCGTGACGTAACTGACAAGCAATAAACATACTCACCTTAAAGTCACAAGAAAACACTTTTTTAAACACAGTATTTAACTAAAAAAACACTTTCTTTACACTGCGTAGCGACACTATGGTTTCATTTAGCAAGCAGGTGGTTAACTGGAAATAGTAAATTGGTCTATATAAGAATTTTACGCTTTCTTAATAGTAGTGACGAACCTGACATATTTTTTAGAGACAATACTTTGAAAGAATTTAATAAATACGAAAAGCAAAGACGTGTTTCCTATAGGCGAAAAGTTAAAAATTAAATCAATATTTTTTAGTTATCTAAGTAAAGCCTAAGTAAAAAACAATTCCTTAACGAAAAATCATGATAGTATGAAAGCAACTAAGAAAGAGACCGTGACGAACCTTGACATTTTGTGACTTTAAAATGAAATAAAATTACATTGATAAAATCAAGATATATTATTTCCTAAACATGTGATTAATCCGTGTTTAGTTTTTATTTTAAAACATCTAATCGACACTAACAAACAAAACCTGAAGAAAAAAGTCTTGAAGACATCAAATATCAAAGTTAAATGAGAATGACCCTTGTATTGTTTTTTCCAACCTTCTAAAGTTGACCTCCAAGCCTTTTTCATCGGGCCAAAAACAGACACGTCAAGTGGCTGTGTTAAATGGGTTGAATTTGGCGGCAAAAAAGAAAACCGAATATTATTTTCTTCGCATAATTCAATCACCCTATGCGACAAATGAAATTATCGCCAATGACAACCCTTGGCGCCGGACACCTCTTCAAGAAAGGTAGAGCTATGGAAATGAACCAGTCTTCAAACAATGGCTGGTCGAACCAGCCACTTTTATTTCGTCCATACCGCGCACCTGGTAGCCCATTTGTCAACCATGCTAGCTTTTATAAACAACAAATGGGGGTAGTAGATGGCCATCACCACTTACTGCAAACATCACTAATGTCGATGTTTTGTTGAATTGATGATCCGTTCTGGATGCCTTGTTTTTCTTTTTACGATATTTCCGTCCGGGATCATGTTTCATCATAATTGAATCGGTGAGTTCGAAAACCATACACGTCCAAAATCCGCGTTTCGAGAAAATCAATAAAAACCTTTTAAAGCTAAAACTACTTAGCATAGACTATCGGCATGCATAGAAAAGTTGTAGATCTCATGGTTGGCAATGTGTTTTTAAGGGTAGTTTTTCAGAAAAAAAAATGAACTACCAATGACAGATCAAAAGGAGGGACGGACTTGTACGGTTTTTGAACTCAATTCTGTATATAAAAAGATATAGGTAAACATTTATTGATTTTTTATATATTTATTCAATACAGAGGAAAAATACAACTTGAAAACTAATATCTCAATCATTTTAATCATCATTTTCAGCGTTTGTAGTTTTCCATGAAGTGATGTGGTAATAAAATTCCAATGCTTCACCTTGGGTATAAGTCATTACCTTCTTGATGTCCAGAATGTTTTTTCATTAATCGGAACAGGTTCTTCATATGCCTTATTATTGAGCAGAGGTGGGCTGTTCTTATATTCTTTGAACAATTTAAATGTTTGGAAGTGTAAACCATCTATATATTCCCACGTTTTAACATATCCTGAATTTAAACTCTCATACAGGAACTGCCTATAGTTTGACACAGCAAACGTTTCCCTCTTAGCACCGGTAGCTCGAGTACTACATGTTTTTTTATAGTAATCAGGCCACAAGTTCTTAAAATTAGTAATATCAGTGTATCGGATCTGCTTCACAGTATATGGCTGCTTGTTCCTGGAGGTCAATATTAAGTCCTCATATTCTTCTGGGGTGTAAATTCGATCATGTTTTTTAAAATTCTGTTTCGCACAGCCAAAATCCCGGTCACACGGCAAAAACGAATGGCCTCTTACTGGAAAATAATGATAAATTTTGTTAAATCTCTTGGTTGCCTGTAATGCTAAGAGGAAACGAACCATTGTTTGGTTTCGGTTCTGCCCTGCACATCCATCGGAAAATAAATGCAGTTCAGTGATTTCAGGGGGTATATGTTTCATTATGTAATCATTAAGAAATGTACACACTTCATTAGGTCCCTTTTGACCTTGACCTTCATGGTAAGTATAAAAATGGCCAGTATTATCCTTAAGGTTGTGTTTTGTTGGTTGTGTTTTGCCTACCTCTAAGATCGTTTGGTGATTTACCTGTCAAAAGTAGGGTGTTCAGGCGCTGAACTTGCCAGTGCGATATGGCATGAAGACTTATAAATGCCTGTTTGCATACGGAAATTCTATTTGAGCCTTCTAAGACAAAGTACGAAAAGTTTGATTTTCTTTCTTGTTTGTTTTCCGCACTTCTCACGCGATTTCTCTCGATTTGTTTAGCTTCCATTAGTCCTTGTAAATAAGTATCTGGTTCATTTTTTGTCGTACGGCTGAGTAGATTAGTTAACACGCTTTTTCTTTCTTTCTCAGTAAACTGTTCCATGCATTTCTTTGTACAACTAAAAAATAAAACAGCTATTTTGATTTAAACCCAACTTGTTGCTAAAATTTACTAGCCTGACTTATCCCTGACTAGCAGTACTTCGGGTGTAAGTGCATTATAAGTACATTGAGTGTACTTATTAAAAAAACTAACCATACTAACCCAAATTCCTATACAAAAATATTTATTTGATAAAAAAAAAATAAAAAAATAAAAATAAATAAATAAATTAAGTCCACTAGGTTATCAAACGATATACGTATAATGCGTTCTTCCGAATTGCTGCTAGTCAAAGTGTTAAACTTATTAACTTACCTACAAGCAGGGCCTACAGTCTTTGCATTGACATGTTTACCCGTCTTAGAAACATATGCCTGACCTTGCAAACGTGCTGTTATTGCATCATGCATCATGCACATGTTGTGTGTTTTATTGCATTATATTTCCAACTATCAACATTCCTTTTTCTGCTGGCACTACTAGTTTCACTAACTTCTTCATTATCACTGGATGACATAATTTTACTTTAAATTGTTAATAAAACGCTGCTACTAAGCTGTTTTTTATGATAAACATACACACGAAGTGAACGCTGTGCGTGCAAATAAGCAACTGGCCACTGTTTTGTTGTTGAGATGAAAAACCGTACGACATGGACATGTACGGTTTTTCTCCTCACTAGCAGCCGTACTACGTTAACGACTAAGTATCTAGTACGGTTTTTAAGCTCAATCGATGAAAAGACAAATTTTAAACAAAATGGCTATCTTACTTACAAATGTCAAATTTTGGACTTGTACAGTTTTCGAACTCACCGATTCAACTAATGACGGACTTAGGTTCAACGTTTTGCAAGTTGGTTTGGAGATTATCGAAGTATTTATTTACTGTTTCCCGAGTCACGGCCGCACGAGACCATTTGATATTCTCGCACAGTCTCTTAGTCAGAAGTTCTTTATGTCGGACACAAAACAAATTCGCCCAATCAACACCGGGCATATTATTTTTAAATTTCGCCACTCTTACCCCTTTTCTATCAAGATATCCCTTTACAATGTATCGAATAGTAGTTTTCTCCATTGGGTATGCCCACTCTCCCGCTAGTACTATTAAATGGACCAGCCTGGATTCCTTAGCTCCTGTCAAAATTGTTTAACCACCTTGTTTCTTTGGCTTCTGCTTCGCATGACGCCGTAATGTCGATTTTGGGATGTTATATAACTCCTTTGCGTCTCGAAGAGTTATCTGGCCTCCTTTGAACTGCCTCAAAGCTTTTTCCAGTTGTTCTTGACTATAATTCTGATAGACCTTAGTCCCAGGCGTTTTTTTGTATTTCCGGACCATTGTCCCGATTCACCCCTGAAAGAGAGTTTTTATGTTTAAAAATTAATAATAAAAAAACTAGGTAAAATAATTTAACAAAAGTCCACTCAACATCTAGTAAATACCCACAGGTATACTATATTAACAACCCAATGCTCAAATTTCCCAATAAATACCTTTTCCAAACAAAGTTAGCAGCAGATTGAAAAAACGTTAAATTTCGCTCTAATATGTGGACACCTGTACGCACTGGAATCTTCCAAATAACTAACGGCCACGCGTGAATGTCAAACAGCTGTTGTACCATATTACCCATCCTAAAAACATTTGCTGTATGCATGAAAATCATGTGTTTGTAAAAGAATGTCAAACTGTCACGATTGACCCCCTGGTCCCGATTCACCCCGTTTGACGGTACTTTCATTATTTAATTTATAAATCTTGTTTTAAAATAAATTAATAGTTATAATTAATAATTTTTTAGATTTAAATGATTTTTATCTTGCCAAAGTAGTGTCATTTTTTTCGATTTGTTATTCCTTTTTTTATGACTTTTCTTGGCCCTTAATGTTTTTTCTTGTTGAAAGATCTGCCTAACAATTTTTGTGAATATACGTTTTGGTATTTGTAAAAAGTCTAGTAGAAATATAAGTTGATTAAGAAGACTGTTAAAATTGTGTAAATAACTTGCTGATCATATATACTTATTATGTAAGTAGTCAAATCAAAAATATCATTGATTTTAAGTTATTTTTTGACACCAAAACTACTTATAATGATTAATATAGGAGGGTTCATCCAAGAGGTAATGGAGAGCATAACTGTCAGGCAAAGTTCTTGTCTAAAATTTTTTTTTATGAAGAAGGCAGCTTATAAGTAACTTAAGTTTTTTATTATAACGTTAATGAAATATCATAATTTGATAAAACACACACTTCACTTTAGGGCACTCTATATGAGAACCATAAACAAACAGGTATATTTTAAATTAAATGACCAAAAATTTTGATGTAATCAGATTCATGTTTAATAAGTAATATTTTTTTGTTATGAACATGCAATAAAAATGTATGTGAAGGATGCAGGAAGAAGACCCTGGTAATAAATGACAATAATATATTTGATTTATGAAATTTTTTTGTTGACTGGTAATAATGATAATGCCTATTTTATGCAGGGCCATATTTTTTCTTATAAGGTTCCCTGTATCCTTCACAAACATTTCTCCTAATAAGAATTCTAAAGACTACATTATCCTTCTTATTGAATTAGAGACTCAAACATTAATTGGGCTTTCAAAAACTTTTATTATATATAAACTTATTAGGTGTATGTAATTTTATAGAGTGAAATATATATATATAGGGGTAAAATAGATGATTCATTAAGTGTCAACATTAAATTACTTATCAGTATGTAAATTTCCATGGTTTTCATTATTCAAATTATTTAGATTTGATATTAATATACTGGGCTTAATGTAAAGAAACTAATTTGATCTACAACCTTCTCTTAACATGTATTTTTTTTATAAAATCAATTTTTTGCTTAACTAGAAATACATTATTATTCTTTATTATATATTTTGTACAAATATCGTGAAAATAAAAAAAAGATAATGAATAGAATAGAAAAATAAAAGTAATATGAGCAAAATCATCGGGTTAACCAGAGATGAAAATAGGTTCTTCAAATTTCACTCTATATACAGTTGCGTGCATAGAAATCGGCCCACTGTAAACTTTTGACTTTAAATATATTTTTTTTTTAAATTATACAATCAAAAAAAGAAATATGCTGTTTGAAAGACAATTTAATATCCTTTAATATGAGTATAAATTTATGAAAACTTATTTGAACATCCTATCTTTAACATTAAGAAAATAAGACTTTTTTATTATTAACATAAATAGGGTTATTGACAATTTAAAACTTAACACTTAATTTTTTAATAATGGGTATGAACTCCTCTTGCCCTAATAACATCTCTCATACGATTAGGCATAGATCTTATTGTTGCAAGTTTGCTATTGTTTCTTGTGGGATGTTTAGCCACTCTTCTTCTAATGCAACAATAAGCTCTGGGATCGAGTTTGGGGTACGAAGTCTAGCACGAATTCTTCGTTTTAGCTCATCATAAATGTTCGATCGGATTTTGGTCAGGACTGGCCACTCCATAACCCGAAAACCGACTTCTGCAATGTAATCTTGCACGATTCTTGCGGTGTGCGGCCTTGCGTTGTCATATATAAAGGTAAATTCATCTCCAATGTAGTCGACGTAAGGTACCACATGAATTGCTAAAATCTCCTCGATATACCTAGCAGCCGTTAAACCTCTTCTTCCGTGAACACGGTCGCCCCTACGAATGAACTGAAGGTCGCTTCGTGCTTCTATAGAAATTGCACCCCAGATCATGTAGGAACCACCTCCATAAGCACTTAGCTCTTCAAAGCAGCAATCTGCAAATCGCTCTCTTGGTCTTCGGTACACTTTCCTTCTTCGGTCACTAGCATGGAGGCATATTCTGGACTCATCTGAGAACAGAACAGATCCCCATTATTCCAACGTCCAATTCAGATGATCCCTTGCAAAACGCATACGTGCTTGCCGATGAGCTGGAATAAGTTTTGGACCAATCGCAGGTGTTTTAGGGGTCAGGTTATTTTCCTGCAGTCTTCGTCTCACTGTCCACTGACTAATAGGCACTCCTCGCACCTCACGGAGCTGTCGTTGCACTTGAACGGCATTAAGGTGACGATTTCTTAATATTGTTGACACAATAAAGCGGTCATCACGAGCGGTTGTAAATCGCTTCCTACCTGTTCCAGGTCGCCTATGAAAGGATCCAGTCTCCTCATAACGTTGGCACACTCTTCGAACCGCTGCGCGAGTCATATCCAATTGTCTAGTAACAGCTCGCTGACTAAGTCCATTTTCGATTAAAGCAATAACTTGGGCGGCTTTTTGTGGTGTAGTATGCATTAAATTAACACACTTGAACAATATTGAGGTTATGAAAAACGAATAATATGCAAATTTCAGTTGCAAACTGACAAAACAACAAAACGCAATAATTTTATTATTTTACAAATTTGTTATATTCGTTACAATCACCACATAAACACAGTTCATTTGTTTACCGGATGCTATGCATATAAACGATAAGCCTTCTTGATAAATTTCTACTCATATTAAAGGATATTAAATTGTCTTTCAAACAGCATATTTCTTTTTTTGATCTGATGGATAATTTTTCAAAAAAATATATTTAAAGTCAAAAGTTTACAGTGGGCCGATTTCTATGCACGCAAGTTTACATTTCTATCTCTTCTTCATGTCATGTCAAAGGCAGGTATTTTTGTTTATTAAATCTTAATAATTGCAAAATAAAAAATTGAAAGTCAATAAACAAACTTCATTAATACAAAATAAACCAACCTGATAACAAGAACATATTATTGAAAACAAGTAATACAAATTTGAGAGCAAGTACTAATTATAACTAACTGGGTATCTGGAACTACAATAACTATAACCAAGTCTACAGCTTACGCCTTTTTCAGGTTCTCATAAAAGTAAAAAGCATAATTGCAAGATGCATAGTTGCATTATATTTCTTGCCGTAATATTAACATGTACAGTGAAACCTCTCATAAACGGATCCTCACGGTTTGAACATATATGTAAAAAATTTCTTCGGTAAATTAATTATAATTCAATATAAAGTTCATTCCTTAATGCAAAGGAAAATGGCTCTCAAATTGTGGTAATTTGTCACAGGAAAAAAGAATAGTTGCATTTAAATGATTTGTAAAAGAAAATCTATCTTTTACGTGTGTAATTATCGTATCACACACTTCCTTGGCTGCTACGGTTCTGCTAATATGAGGGTCTTCCTTTGTACGTCGCCTTTTAGTTTGAGCCATAGTAGTAGTTGTATCATCAGAAATCTCATTTTCAACTGTTTCTAAACTATTTCTAAACTCTCTTTTTGAATGCAGGTTTCAAAACAGTGTATGGCTCTGTGAATTTGCACTGGGTCAGTCGTCGTTTTTTATAACTGATTATATAAAATATCAGCATGTGGCAATATTCTTTGAAAGTAGCTTGATTTATAGTATATATTCGTATACAGTATTTATCGATCTGCTTTTAAAATTTCATCTTGTAGCAGACGATCTAGGAATTCTTGTACCGACAATTTCATCCAAAATTGCAACTCGTGGAGAATGAGAGAAAAAATTTGAAATATCACTTAAATTTGAAAAAAATACCCGCACTTCTTGATTTTGGCTAGTAGCTTGAGACAAAATCAAGTTCAGCTGGTGTACATAACAGTGAACAAAAAAAAGCATAAATATAATCACGTTGGATAAAGGCTTGAACACCTCCAACACGACCACTCATTACACTGGCGCCATCATAACTTTGCGCTATAAGTTTCTCTGGTTTATCTAACACTTGTACTAAATGAGTTTTGATACATTCTGAGAGATTAACTGCATCATGGTCAGGTGGGTTGACAAAGTTCCAAAAACGTTTAACTGGTCTTCCATCTGATAAAATATACCTAAATACTGTAGCTTTTTGGTAACAGTTAGCTGCATCGGTCGTTTCGTCGGCCATGACAGCAACAAATTCAGCTTGTAAAATTTCTTTTTTCATATTTTCTTGGGTGATTTGCAACATACAATCTAACAATTCATTTTGAATGATTTTTGAGATCCCTTTAAAGACTGTACATTTTTCAAAATGTTCTTTAAGTGCTATGTCTAAATCGGCAGTAAAATTTATTAATCCTCTAAAAATACCAGGATTTAATAAACCATCTTTTTCGTCGTGACCTCAGAGAGCTAATTCAAAAGCTCCGCAAAATTTTATGCAATCAATAATTTTTTAAAGCACATACCTGTTTTTTCTAACTTGTTCGTTTTGCTGCTCGATATTCCGCCTATATGCATTGTCTAACTGCTGTCGTATATCTATTTTTCCCAAAAGCGGTATTTCCAATTGCGCATTGATATGAGCTTGCGTATTTTCATGCTTCTTAATTTTTTGTGCTAAATGTCCCAAGTCGGCTATTCCATTTTTTGTGCAAGCAGGCTCTGCAACCTTTGACTCGACTTAAATGGTCTAAGACGAGCAACGAGGACAAACGAACTGCAGGTTTTCTTCTTTGGTTAGACCGACACACGCTTCTTGCACATAGACGGAGCATAAACAGCATTTGCGCATGTCCAATACCTCATCTCTGTCGCAAAGGAAGCAATACAATGATTCTTTAGCTTCGTTTTTCTTGTTATTTAATATTTTATTCATTTTCATTTTACCCTTTTTAAAACTTGTGACTGACAAATTTGTTTTGAATAAATCGCTGCTAACAAGTTGAGCAGATGAGTTGAATGCTTTGCATTCAACTCATCTGCTTCTTATCTGAGGTTTTGATCTCAGGAGTGAATCCTAGAAACTGGATAAATTCAGTAAGTCATTCGTAGATGGTTCTGGTGTAGGCTCTCTCTCAGTATTTTCAGGCCAGTGTGAGCATGATGGTTTTGGTTCCATATGTGAATTATTAACTTGCTGTTAATTAGATAAATTTGAAATGAAATGTAAAATTCCTCCCTATTGAAAACACCTTGGTATATAGGAAAGATTCCCGCTTAAGCGACTGCAATATAGGCTTTGGTGAATATACCGTTGACATCGGTCATCAAAATACGTTCATATAGTCTTGATTTTAAAAACAAGTCACACTCGTTATCATAGGCTTTTCTAAATGAAGAAAAAAAAGTCAGATCCAATGGCTGAATACGATCGG
The DNA here is from genome assembly GCF_022605725.1 of Anthonomus grandis grandis. NCBI lineage: Eukaryota > Metazoa > Arthropoda > Insecta > Coleoptera > Curculionidae > Anthonomus > Anthonomus grandis. Next base: position 21,851,282 of record NC_065560.1, read on the forward strand.
ATGTATGTGGAGGAATTGACAACATATGAATTCCATTGCTCCTACAAAATGCATAGATTGGTAAAGATATGTGGCTTGTATGATTGTCAAGGATCAAAAGAACGGGATCGTCAGTTGTAGCGTTATTTGTTTTGGAAAAATGTTTCAACCAAATCAGAAACACATCTTCTGTCATCCAACCGCTCTTAGTACATCTATAAATAGAACCCGGTGGACCATTTCGTTCCAATGCGGGTGCCATCCTAATCCTAGCATAAATAAATAAAGGGGGTGTAAATGAACTACTTGCGCTCATACAGCAGCACATCGTGATATTTTTTCCCCTTTCTCCACTAGTTATAACACCAATTTGTTTTTGCCCTTTTTTAGCTATTATTCGAGGTGTTCGGTGTGTTAACTGTAGTTATTCCTGTTTCGTCAACATTAAAGATGCGAGTTAGAGGAGAGATTGAGTTAGTCAAAAACAACAGCTCCGACATGTTCTCTTTCTTGATATAATGTCAACGCATCTTGCTGTTTCATGTAAAACTTTTTAGCTCGTCTCAGATGCACCATTTTTTCTGCAACGGCTATACGCTTGGCGTTTTCATTCAACGTTGGACTTTTTATTTTAGCTTCAAGTTCTTCACAAGTTGAACAAACATCAATCTGTGATCTTCCAAATCTGTAGCCATGGTTGTCATTATAGTATTTTCTAAAAAAATCGTACTTAACTGTATTCGCATGTTCCGGATACTTTTTGCAAAAGAGTTCATGCATGAGTTTCACATTAAGGCTGGCATCCAAATATTGAATGATTCTGGTTGAATGATGCTGTAGTGTGATTCCTTTAAGGGAAATGATCGAATGTGTTGATCGATCGCAAGAACTACATCGATAGGTAAAATGTTGCCACGATTTAAACGAATACCACGGTGATCTACCGGTAACTTTCCTTCGGCAATGAGAGATGTCAATCGGAAAATTGCTTTGCTTTTTATAGCATACAAGATCGAAAAAGCTTGCCTGCAAACCTCAACTCTCATGGAGTTTATTTGTATAAAATAACTAAAAGTGTTCTCACGCTTTTTGGGATTTTCTTTTTTGGATCGTCTTCGAACAACTTCCGAGCGGTTTATGAGGCCCATAAGAAATGTATCTTGTTCATTTTTTAGATGTCCACTGTATAATCTTTGTATAATCCTCTGCTTTTCTTCTGGACTAAAGTTTTGTATCCACTGTTTTTTACACGTACATTCACTATCAGTATTTGATTTTGCCGGAATAGTTCGCACCATAGTTGAACTAATAGATTTCGCCGCGCAAACGATGTAATTTTTGTACCCCGTATTTATATAAATGTTTGTTTCTTACACCCCATTTTCTTTTCCGTGATGTTGCAACATCACTACTTAAAATAGATGTGTTGCTGTCCTCACTACTGCTACTATCACTACTAGACATTTTTTTATATAAATATTAACTTATAAACAAAACAAGAACTAGACCGATGTGAATATCAACAATAACTGAATTATTCATTATTAGGATACAACATGCGCTGCGCCGTTAACCCGACAAAAACCCACGTGACAAAACAATCCAACCACAAGTTTGAAGAAAGAAATAATTCCGGGATTTATTTAATTCTTAAAAATCTCGCATATTTCACGCTTCAATATCTCTGTTATTTATATGGTGTTTATTCCCTACCTAGCGCTGATAGATGCACCATACTTTAGAGTTCAACTTCTGATAAAAAGTAGTTTCGGCATGTTTTGGCGTTTATTTCCTTCTTCTAACTGGTGGTTCAATTAGTGTTTGCCATTATCCGCTGTTCGCGATGACCGTCCTCTCCCCTAATCCATGATGAAAATTATACAACATACCCAGAATCATTACATATCGGAAAAAAATATATGTTCCAAATAAGGACAATTAATTGGCCTTATTTTTAATAAATAAACACATGTCTAAAGTATAAACTCAGTAAAATATTTATCCTGTACTTATTCTATTGCTTTCGTAACTTCAAAAGGTACCTAGAAAACATAATAATCGTTGCTTGCACACATAGACCCGTAAATAAAAGCATCAACTTTCTCACTTCAAAGTTATAAAGTCACAGCTGGCAAAATGTGGTCGCTCATTTTTCGCCACCTAGCGATGGGCTGAGGAACTTTGCTTTTATTATTAGTTTGCATTACTCGAACCATACACGGTCAAATGTATTTGCAAATAAGTTTGATCCTTTTTCTACACACGTTCAAACAAATAATCAAACAAAATTGCAACATTTATTTATTTAGTGTGTTAATCAAAGAGCGTGTCGTTTGTTTATGTGTGTTGCAAGAAAATATGTAGTAAGGAAGACATATTCGCTTTAATAATAATTTCTAAGGTGTGTGATGAAGATGAGATAAAAGTAAAACTCGGAAGCCAAGAACCTGGGTGAAAGAGTGGCTTTTACAAAAGGAAAAATTTTCAAATGGGAGACTGTTGACGCACCTGAAAAGAAGTGAACCGATAGATTATAAAAATTACTTCCGAATGGCATCTGCAACGTTTGACGAACTTCTCTACAACATTGCACCTTTTATAACGAAACAGAAACAACATTAAATATTACTCTCCGATTTTTTAGCAAAGGGAAATGATTTTGAAGACTTGAAGTTTTTTTATGCAGTATCTCCACAAGCTATAGAAAAAATTGTAATTTAAACATGTCAGGCAATTATCCACGTATTGAAAGGCAGTATACAGGTATATATATTTTAATTTTAAAGCAAATGAAGTACAAACCTATGTTGTTCATTTCATTTTTGTTACCTAAAACATCTGATGAATGGCAAAAAGAAGCTGAGCTAATTGAAGAAGTTTCTGGTTTTCCAAATTGCATCGGCGCCGCCGATTCGGCGGAAATAAAAAAACCAGCACACTCAGGATCTTTTTACTTTAACTATAAAAAGACATTCAGTATTGTTTTGATGGCAGTCGTGAATGCTAATCTGCAATTTTTAATGGTAGATGTTGGGCAAAATGGTAGAGTGTCAGATGGAGCTGTGTTTTCGAATATAACGTTTGCCAAATTATTATCAGAAGATAATCTTCAAATTTCACCACCAAGAGTAGTGGTACCTGGAGAAGAAAGGTTACCATTTGTGTTTGTAGCAGATGATGCCTTTCCGTTAAAAGAAAACATTTTAAAGCCGTTTTCAGGATGTCGGATAAATAGAGAGCAAGAACGCAAAACTCAGTTCAGCTCGTGTTAAAGTGGAAAATGTATTTGGAATATTGGCCAATCGTTTTCAAATCCTATTAAAACCTAAAAATTTATGTCCCGAAAAAGCAACGACTATTGTGCTAGCTTGTTGTTATTTACATAATTTTTTGCGGCAACAGGATACACCACATTCAGTAAATGTTACCGGAAGTAATGGACCATCTGAAGATGGGCATAACATGGTACCTCTTGAGCCATCACATCCTAGAAATCCGACTAACTTAGCAAAAAGAACAAGGGATGCGTTTTGTACTGTAATCAATTATAATAATACTAACCAATAAACTAAATGTAATCAGTTAACTAAGTTTTATTTGCAAAGAAACACATACATTTCCGACTAAACATACAATGAAGTACAAGTAACAGTATAATTGTTCAATTATAACTAAACTATACACACTTCAACAGTATTAATAAGGTTTCATTGATAACGTGGGTCGCTGAACAGGGCTGCTACGCTGTGATATTCAACGGGTTCTGTTTGTTGCATTTGTTGTTGATTAAATCCCGTTAATGCCGGTGGCTGACTGGATAATTGCCGAAATACTAGTTCATTTGAAGGTATTGGAGAAGGAGGAGGGAATGAACGAGGTGTTGAGGTTCTAGAACTTGAACGTGAAAACGCATTTGATGTTGGTGTCGACACGGTATTTAGTGTAAGCTGATTTAATTGCCCCAATAACAAAATCTCTTCTATAGCTTTTCTGGCATACAATTGTGTCCGATAGTTTTCGAAACAAACAGGCCCAATACTCACAAGTAAAAAACGTCACAGCGTCGTCCTTCTGCTTCTGAGAATGTTCAACTGCCTTTTGTAGAAATTTATCTTTACTTTCCGAAGTATTAGCCTTACTTTTTTTAGGCTGTGGCAGTATATCTGTTCTTTCCATATTCTCGCAATCAATTGAATCAACTCCTGCGGACTGTACCTCTTGGTCCTTCAAGAAATCCAAGCAAGAAATATACCAAATGGATGGTACATATACATCGTCTTCGCCTGCTCCGGATTTTACAAAATCATTCATTTTTTTCAATTCCCGTCTATAGGTAGTTCGAATGCTATTTATTTTGCCTTTTAATTTTTCTACAGTACCTTCAGAATCGATTTCCTTATATTCCAATAATAGGGTTTCCCATGCTTTGTTTTTCTTTAATTTATTTTTGTATATGTCGCTGTTAATTTGCCACAGTTCGGGCAAACTTTTATATACTTCAAAAAAACTCTGCCACTGTTGGTCGTTTGGAATCGCCATATCGGTGCACGTGTGTAAACTCGATCGACAATAATTTAGCGCGACGTTAACACAACACAACAACCTGCTCGACTTTGACGAAATCTTTTCAAACAGTGCCACACACACGCAAATTCTCAGCTCGTAAACAGGCCCCGCCCATACAAAATTAAAAACTTTTAATTTCATCGAATGTGTTTGCAAACATTAAAACTTGTTTGAATATAACACCACACACACTCAAATATCGTTTATTTGCAAATAATAAACGATATTATTAACGTAATTTTGCAACATATTTGCAAATAAATTTGACCGTGTATGGTTCGGGTTATAGTTTTCTTTTGAAATATTATTGTAGGTTGTAAATAGGGCACTGGCCTTATTTAGGACAGGTACCTTACGTATGAGAGAAATCTATCTAAGTCAGTACATGTATCAAAACAGTAATTCCCCGAAAAAAGGTAATTCCCTCGTAGTACAGTATCACAAATATTCCAACTATTTGGTTCCGAAAAAGTTGTTCATATAACGGAGGTGTCCGCAAGGAGTGGTTTCACTGTATTCTAAATTTTTCTCAGTTCTATTTTAAAATCTGCTGTTCTTGATAAAGTGTAAACATTTTAGAAATAGAGAATATGAATGGAGTTATTACGACTGAAATAAACCAATATCAAGGCTTAATTACACGAAGGGTTTCTATTCAATAGATTTATATAGGTTATGTATAATTTCAATAATAAAAAAATAATCTTTTTTGATCATCAGTAAACTTTAAATTCGTTAAGAAAGATATATTTTGGACTCAAATATCCATAATATTTTTGTTGAGTTTATCTAAGGTACATGTATTATGTAGTTTTAACGATAAAAGTCGCTTAAAGGCAATAGAGTGCCTAGTTTCATAAAACGATCTGAAACCTCAGAGATCTGCAAGGTTATATGGTTATATTATTGACATATGGAGAATGATTTAATTTTTGTTTTTTAAAACACTATTAAATTGCATGGATATTCGTTAATTGATTTTAATACTATATTATAGTATTTAGTTTGAAATATGTATGTTGTGTTAAAAGCAGCAAAAAATCAAACTTACCATCTTATTTGTTGCTGAAAATAGTCGACCTAATAAACTATAAATAATCATTGTAAGATATATTTTTATAGAGTTGTGTATTTTGTTGTTGATATAGGTACCAATTAACGTAGATTAGTATGTGGCATATTAATTGATTGTATATATTTTTTGTAATTATACTGTATTCTGGAAATCTTTGGTTTTGGCAGGTTTAAACTGTAAATTTTATGCTTTTTCGTTATTTTTTTAAAAATGTAAAAACGAGTTTTTTTGTTTTTAAAAATAAAGTGCTATGGTTCAAAATGCAAAGTAGTCCATGTTGTATGTTGGCGACCATCGCTATCATCAGACGTAAAAATAGCCCTAAGTCTTATAAATATTGTGTTTCAATTCAAAGTAGAAGAAATATTGGCAGTTACTCTTCATCATTGTTTTTAGTATTGGTTTTAACAATATTTAATTCTTTTTATTTTATGTTATTTCTGTTAAAAATTAAGCTTCTAATTAGAAAAAATAATTGAAAAGCCGCAGTGAATAACGATCAAAGTCAAGAAATAAACATAAACACTCATCCTAGTGGTATAAAAAAATTAAAAACTAAAACTTGAAATCAGTCCGTCTATCCTACTCAGGCTAGGAGAGTTGGACATTACTTGGTAGGATAGATGGACCTTGAATTTTATTACTTTTTTTTTGTAGCACTGACGCCACGATTTTGACAAACGTTGCTATAAAACGTGCAACTACGTGCAGCCATCTTGAACAAAGAACGCACTTGATCCAGTCGTCCTTCTTCTTCGTTTGTCGATAGTCTTTTCTATTTCTGATGTACGCCGGTTAAGATAAAACTCCTCCCAGATTGGCTCGGACCTTTCTCATAGCTGACGTAACTTTGGGTACAGGAGACACCTGGTCAAGAGCTTTTCCAAGCGTTATTTCCGACTCGGCCGGAGGACCTGGTTTTGTGTTGTTAGTATTGCGGTGAATCCTAGAACATCCTGGTTGGATGTTCCTTTAGCGGAGAATTTTGGAGCATCCTGGTTAGGGTTGAGGAGAAACTCGCATTAGCTTATTCTGTTCCACAGTTTCGTTTCCAACATTCTGATGAACGGGTTCTATTAATTGCTGCAGTAAAAACGCATAATCCGGTATAATATCTGGATTGAATGGTGCCTGTTGCTTTGAAATCCGATACTGTGTTATTCACGGTAGCGGCTTTGCGCCAAGATTCTCCCAGGATTTTACCAAATTGCAGTCGGTTCAGCTTTTTATTTGGATGGGCCATCACTGTCCGTCGACATGTTTCATAATAGAATCCTTTGAGACTCATAAAAAAGGCTCGATTAAGGGGTTAAAGAGAATAGGTGCAGTGCGGGGGTAGACAAAATAAAATTATATCATTTTTTGTTGCAAATTCTAAGGCATTGATATTTGAAGAGTGAAATATGCAAAAGGACCCTAGTGCCATTTCACAAATTTTACAGTAACGACAAAAACGTTTTGAAACAACATAAATTAAAACCAACCCTTTTGTATTAACCGTTTTTATTATGTTCACGACAGGCAAAATCAAAGTGTCAAATACAAAATGTACAAATTTTACAAAAAAAGTTTTATTTTTCAAATTTAATGTCAATGTGCCAATATTATTTCAAACTGAAAGTAACTTCTAAACTGTTTTTAAAACTAAACTATTTTAAATAATAACATATTCGAACGTTAGTTTGCGTGTTCACTCATCTTTTGTATAAGCCCTTCATAAAAAACTTGGTTCTGCGGCTTTAGATAAGGTACCATATTCTTAATTTCTTTGATTTTTGCAGCAGGCCATGCTTTTTTAGGATTTGAATCAGAAAATTTTACAGCTAGGTCTTTAAAATACTCTATGGTAGTATGTGCCTTAAAAATATTCACTTTGCGGTATGGTGCTAAATCAGAGTAGTTAGTTTTTACTTCAACAGAACCCTCTTGTAACAGATATGCATCTATTTTAATCATTACAACCTGCGATATTCCAAGATTATCAGTTGTAGAGTCTCTTTTGCAAATGTCATCCAGGCAAAGAAATTTCCCGTGTGCTTGACTGTAAAGGGATTGTTTTGTCTGGCGCTCGTAATTATTTTGATTAAATCACGTGGAACTTCGAGTTTCTTCTTTTTTCTCACTTTTTCGATTAATCCGAAGTCCTTATCACAAGACAGGAACGTATGTCCTGTTTGTGGGAATTTGTGCAGAATTTCATCAAAAACTCCTTTGGCAACAAGAGTAATATAGACTGCTAAGTTTCCTTGATTTTTAATTTGACCTCCGCAGTTGTCAGACCATACAACCAATGACTTTTTGGAAGTCTTTAGTTGATTTGTCAGAAAGTCAAAAATACAAGAATCCATTTCGTTGCAACCATGTTTTCCAGTATTTTCATCCCAAAGGTAAAAGAATCCCGTTCCCTTATCTTCATGGTGTTTATCAAAGTTCACACAAGCTAATTGGCGACTGTAATACATCTGAGTGTGTGTCAATGAAGGTATATAGAACTGTTTTTGTAAATCAAAAGAAATGATGCAAGGAGACTCTTCCAATTTTGCAATCTTGCAATCATTGCTCATCATTTTTTTGTGCAGCTTCTGCTTTCTTATGATGTAATTTTTGTTTCAATTCCACGTCCTTTTTTTGTACGGGGTTGGCAGCTTTTCTCAAATCCACTTTATATAGGTCGCACTTGGGACAGGTATCGACCCTTGGAGGGCCAAAGGAAAGATTGAACTGTTTGAAGATGTTATTAAACCATTGCCTCGATACAGGTGGTGCAGTATTATTTTCGGTATATTTTAAAAGAAAAATTGCATGAAGTTTTCGGATGCTAAGATCTTCAGACAAATAATTTTTGGAACTTTTCTCTCTTCCATAATGACTTTCTCGTGTTGGGATTGAGGATATAAAGTCAATGACTTTTGATTTCCACGAATAATCTCTTCTCCTACGTTTTCCTCCTCGTTTTTCACGTAATATAATGTCACTGCATTTAGCAAGCTTTTGACAGATAAGTTTCACTCTTTTTACTTCAATCGAAAAAAGATCACAAAATGTCTTTCTACAAACCTCCAACTTAGAGTTTCCAGGAAGAAGTAAATAATATCTATAGCTACGTTGCCTCCTGCTAGCTTCCGGGGTCTCATAAGTGCCATGTCTTCTGCGCTTTATGTTATCACATTCTATTAAATGCATCAACAAATTCTGTTGTTTAGCATATTGCCCATGGTCCCAGAACTTTTGAAAAACTTGCTTTCTTGCCTCGAGTGTCAACGCCTTGCAAGCAAAGTTGCACTTACAGGATACCTGGAAATTAAGATAAGATAAGACACAATAAGCTAAAATATTGAAAATTGGCATACCTCAGAAGGGCCCTTCTTCCCTGGAACGAAGGATTCTTTATTTTTGAAAGGTTGTCTACTGTTTTTTTTAACTTGGCTATCTTTACGAACGTCACCGGTTTTGCTCCTTTTTTTCGTTTGAATGTCTATTGGTATGTTATCCATGCTTGTAGATGGAGCACTTTCAATATTTTCACTTATTATTTACAATTTCTCACTCATTTTTAGACACAAAAAATAATAGCAGCGACGAAAAAGCAATTGTTTACAATCTAAAACAAAAAGTAAGGTTAAAATGAACATGTGCATGATGTGCAATATTAGGGGCACTTGGGCCTGTTTGTAAAAGATTCTTAATATCATCAAGATGGCAGCACAGAAACATAAATTATTTAGTGCAAGTTTCTAGTGGCGCATAGACACCAAAACTTCATTAAAACGCATTTTGAGAAAAATGGCACTTGGACCCTTTTGCATATTTCACTCTTCATTTGTATTGTGGGAAGTGTAGCCATCCAACAGCAATTAAACTTTTCCTGGTGTCTTTCGCGGAAAAAAAATGTTGTGTTAACCACTGAAGAAATATTTTTGGGTTGACATAGGCTGACTTCTCAGACATGCATATTTCAGATCCTGGTGGCATTCCTTCTCCCATAATTTTTTTGTTCTTTCCCTTGAAAATACAAAAAAGGGGAAAATACACCCCCTTTGCATTGTAACAAACCATAACACTGATGGCTTGGCCCTTTTCACCGGGCTAATGGATGGTATACTTTTTGACCTCGTTGCTGCAAGCACTTGTTCGGCTCTGGTATTGAGTTGGAGCTCTGTCTTGTCAGTATTAAAAATGTGGCTACGTTTATTGAATAATCCATTTTCGGTAAGAACCGTCTGCAGTAATACAAAGTATTCACGCACAGTTTCTCTCGTCAATCCTATAGCCCTTGTTACAGCGGTGTTTTCTGCGCACGCTAATGTCTGGATTTCTTCATAGAAATGACTGCAACCATAACTCTAAGTAATTCTGCCAGAATAAACGCCAATATCCTCACCTCAGTTCTTGTAGGCGCAAAGTCGTGTTTTTGTAGTTTCTTGATATGTTTGGACAGCTTTTCCTGGGTAGTTTTACCCAATGAGCCATCAGGGCCTAGCCGCTCCGTTTTCTCTAAGTTATTCGTAGCTATTCTGCGTCTTAATGTGGTTTTGAGTATATCATAAGGCCTAGCTGCTTTATTTAAGCTCATTTCATTGGATATTACCGCAGTTATAGCTAGATGTAAATCATCGGCTCTCCATATAGCCCTTAGAGCTACGTTTCTCTTTCGAGTGTACTCGTTATCGCATCTTTCTATAACATTAAAACATTAGTCCATCTCTCCTAAAATTATAGGAGAGATGAACAATTAATCATGGAGCACATGGACTAAGAAACTGCGGATGTCGAATGTCGGTGCATGTACTTTATCAAATTGGCCATTGTTGCCACGATATGTAAAATATCGCTAATGATCCATCTCTCCTGCTGTGCCATCTCTCCTCGCTTTACCGTACTAATTTTCAATGTCTTTCATCCCGGAAATATAACTTCTGGTTGAAATATCTAAGTTAACAACATGCGAAAAAATAATGTCCGTAAACACTAAACACGCGACATTAAATTAAACGCGCCTCTCAGTAATGTTTAGTGATTGAAAATGTTTCTTTAAAAATGGTTCCTTACATAAACTATTAGAGTGGGAATGATCTTTGTTACTACTGACATTTTGTAATCTTTTATATTTTTCCAAACTCACTTGACTATTCTTCATACTTTAAAACGGGGATATTAAAAGTGTACTGCTTTTATTTTTATTGTCATTCATAAAATTTTATTTGTTTAAATTTGCCAATATTAAAATAACTGTACAAGATCATTGAATAAATATTTATTTTCTTGTTAGTTTCAATCATTTATTGTAAAGATATGTTGCCTCCTTTCTGTAAAAAGAAAATATTGTTTTTAACTCCTCAAAATGCCTGTAATTTTATTTTATAAAATGCATATACCTTTTTATTATATAGGTAAACGTAAACAATAAAATAGGATAGACAATTCTTGACTAAGTGTTTAATTTTTTTTTTAAAGGAGACGATATAATTGGACGAAAAACATTGAATGAAGAGTCTTGCGTAGATTAGATTTTACCAGTAATCCTGTATATTTTTTGTTACTTTCCTGTCATATGTTTAACAATGACAAAAAGTATTTATTAATTAAGTAGGTAACTAACGAGATATTCTTACTAGAGCAGTATAATAAATACTGTTCGTTTTGTACGTTGTAATTTAAAGTCGCAGTGTTTTTGATTAACATTGTTAAGTATTGTTTGTTTTTATTTTTGTCAAATATTTTATATATACTAATTTATTGAATATGTAAATATTTGTTTAGGTACCTGTTTTTATATTACATTACCCAGTAATTTGTCCTTCAGTATCATCCAACTATGTGTACATTTTTGTGAAAATTTCTAAATCTATTTATGTAAGCTTTAAAAATAATAAAATTGTTTTTAAAGCTGCCGATTTTTAAATAATCCGCCATATATAAGACAAAAGATATTTTTGCAAAGGTACAACATGCAATTACGCTTTGTTTAGAAATAGAAACAACTCGAGTGAATTAGAATTTACCTAAAAAGTCTAATTGACTGTTTATAAATGTTTACAAACAGTTAATGTGCAACTTTTTTTTTTAAATAAGTGTTTTTTATATACAGTAGGTAACGTGATGCTTTGCAATAGTCTTTTTTATACAATTTTAAAAAGCCCAGTGTTACAGCTACTGGTTCATACAATAAACGAATCGTGGGGTAGCTAAAAATGTCTGTTTCTGTAAATATATTGTATTAATATTTAAACTGTTTGGCCTGCTATGTTGTGGTTGAACATTTTCCAGCCTAATAAAATACTGGATTAGGATTTGCGTTGTTTTATTTTAAACACTTCCCTCATTTAAATAGTCAAAGAGTTGGAATAATCAACCAAATAATGACCTACTGAATTTTTAATTGAAAAAAAGAGTGGGCAATGATCACCTGGGTTCCAGGCTTAATGTTCATTTAAAAAGGTAAATTATCTGTAATTGCAGAGGGTGGTGCAAGCACCACTAATACAAATATACAGTGCGGCTCTTTTGTTGTTCTCTCCCCCTCTTATCTTTTGAATGCGTTTATGTAAAAATTTGAAATTTGGCACACATCATTAGCAACCTGAATACTGATTTTTGGTCCCTAGCTCATTTTGCAAAACTTCAAACGGGACGCCGCCCAATTTCATTTTGATAAGCCCCACCAGAGGTCGCAATGTAAAAAAATCAGTGTGCGTCTCTCTTGCGCATCACTCTCTGTAACCATATTATCGCAACCCCAACACTAAACACGTTTAATTTTATATTCAACCCATGTTAGAGCTGTTTTGAACCAGCAATGTTTATTTATATTAAATAATAGCTAAGTTATCAAAGTGTTTTCTTCGTCTACCATTAACCACGACCTGGCGGGCAGAGACATTTATACAAAACCATTGACGAACATTTTGCAAAGTGGCAACATCAATATTCGCCACATGCATCAATTATTCTTTGACGTAGATCGACGCTGGTTTCTGGCTCGGTGACGTAGATCTTTTGTTTCGAGTAGCACCATAAAAAAAGTCCAGAGGTGTATTATAGGTGCGTACAGATTTGCACACGCATGCGGTGAGCAGCTACGCATAGATATACATGTACAGATGTGGACAACTGTTTCGTAGTCTCTCGCCGCATGCGTTGCCCCTCGCGAATGACTTGAGCACGCATCTCGTGAGCCAAAGTGGTGTCGGTTTCTTGACGCACATCAAAGAAACATACGTGTGCGTTCGCGCTCAATTTAGACGACTTTTTGCTCCATTCGCGAAACTAGTGCCCATTTGTTCAATTTTATTCATATTTGTAGCTAGTGGCTAGTCACTGAAAAATGGAATGGTCAAACGAACAGTGTTTAGAATTAATAGATCTCTAAAAAAATGATGGGATCCAAAAAATAAGTTTTATTTTTCAAAAACGAAGAAAGATGATGCATGGGAGTCAATTTCAAAAGAAATGAATATGGAAACGGTAGTGGTGAAAACGAAAAGCAGCTTACTTTGTTCTTTCAGGGCACATGCAAAAAGTCTTTTGGTACAAGAAAAGGTGTATTGTTTTTTTAGAGTACATATTAATCAAAATGAAAATAATAAATGATTTTGGGGTCCTGCGTTAAGTTTTTTTTAAAGTTATTGAAAGAAAAATTAACAACAAGGGCTGAACTTTAAGGTCGTATCCATATTACATAATTTAAAACAAATATACAGGTTGGTCAAATAAAAGTTTGACACAAAATTAGAAAACGGTAATTATTGACGGTAATTAGTTGTGCATATCTGAGAACCTATAAAACATTTTAATAGCTATCAAGTGTCTACTAATATGGCAAGAAATTTGAAAAAAGATATATTTTTATAAAAAAACGTGAGTTGAACGAGAATCCCAAACCAACGGAAGTATACAAAACTATAAAGGAGACACAAGCCTGCCACTCTAGACAAGAGAAAACACAAGATCGGTTTGACATCTTGCCCATAGATGCACATCGCATCAAAATTGAGAACCTATTCTAAAAGAGCAGAAATAATGGTCGAACACGCTATCAACAATATACTTTTTGAAGCAGATCTAGGAAACTATGACAGGATGTCTTCTGGAAACTCTTTTCAGCAACAAAGACTATTAGTCCCTCTTGTTAGTAGAATGTAAGTTGCTCTCTTCCTAGCCCTGCCATAAGTCAATATACGTCTTATTTGGACCCTCCAGAAAATGCAGTAACTGAGAGTAGTCAGCCTTCAAATCAAATGGATACATCTGGACGCAACATATCTCTACAGAACTTTGTTACCACATTCAACCAATCAATAAATTATACACCAGAATAACCAACAGATACTTTCCAATAAGTTTTTTCGTTTTCCATTTATTGAATACTGTGTAACTATTCAATAAGAATAAATATTTGGTTTGGTTTCAATACTTTACCTTTATACACTCTCGCAAGTATACGATTAAGGCTAAGCACACCTCAGATACTATTTGTAAAATAGATTGCTTCAAAACTTTAAAAAGATACTGGAGACTTGTATAGGAATTCCCTGTTGCCAGAAATCTTAATGTTATAAGTAGGCGCTCTTTAGCAGATATGGCCTTTCTTAAAACTGTATCTTTTCTCATTATTTTAGGGCCTATATTACTTAAAAGGTGTTCAAAGTTTTTAACTGATATACGTGTAAAGTTTTTAAATTGTCCAGTATTAGGTACTAAAGCCAAATCTGATAGTAAATCGGACCTCATTTGTAGAGTTTTTCTTTTAAATAAATACGTCATCCACCATCAACTCTTAATAGGCTCCTAATAACCACAAAAGCGGCACTAACCATAATCAACTTTTCGGAATTTTTTTCACGAATGGATGGAGCGAGTTGAGCACGCATACATTTGCGGAGATTTTTAATTTCAACGAATGCTCTGAGCGTGAATGCTTTGAGTACGCACGCATATGCGAAGCTTCTCACCGCATGCGTGTGCAAGTCTGTACGGTATAAGATCTGTAAGATCGGGCGACCTGGCTGCGTCCTTACTAAATATACTTAACACCAGCGCAAGACACGCCCCGTTTAATACGTCACATAAAGCACGCAAAAGTATACACACCATGAACGCTTCCTACTAAATATACACGCCGTCAGCGCAATATGCGTCCACCGACCACGAGGAATGCCGCCGCCGCGTCGACTTTTGTTTTATTTTAAAACTAAGTAGTCTTCTTTAAAGAGCGAAGCACGCGAGATCTGCATGCTAAAAACATGTTTGACTTAGATCAGTTTTTAAATCTACACGAAAAAGACATTTTAGAAGTAAACTTTTTCACAGATGTAACGAACTTCAAAATATGCATTCGTACAAATCTAAATAGGTGTCAAGAAGACATCGATTATAGTATTAGATGCAGCAAACGTCTAAGTGAGGCTACAAAAACACAATGGATTGTACAGAATTCATGGCCAAACCTAAAAACAATGCTTTATCGAACAATATTCGTATGTCATCATTCGAATTTCAATAAGGTTCAAGATTGTGACAGGACTCGAAGCCTAAACCGAATTAAAGGAAAAAATTGTGCTGCAAGTACCGACATTAAGATTAAAAAAATAAACCGACATACCATACGAAATGATCATCATTTAAAAAATGGATCAGCTGTTATTATGGTAAGTATAACTTGTAAAACTCATAAGTTCAATTTTAATATTTTTAAAAAGAAAAACATTAACAAATATTTTAAATACCTAATTATAAATATTAACAATCAACATGAAACATTTTTTTTGTTCTAGTTAAATTTTAACCATAATCATATAATTGAATGTGCAGTTATCTAAAAATATCAGACAATACCAAATCGACTTTTATTGATTATTTTAATGAAGGAATGACCCCTAGTGCTGCAAAGAATATGCATGAAATGAAAATCATGAATTCAAACGCCGATGACGTAGCTTGTCAATTAGCAGATTCCCAGATCAATCCAAAAGAACACGAAGTATTTTCTTTATTTAACGAATGGAGGTAGGTACTCAAATTGTATTCCCAAATTTTATTTTTATTCACGGCTCTGGCTGAAAGTAAGCACATTTACATTTAAAATGTACATTAAAATGTGTACGTTTGACCAAATTTTTACTCCGATTAAAACATTATATTTATTTTTTTAAGAGGAATAAAACCATATACTTTTGTGACTGTATTTACAATACGAGTATAATAATGTAAGTATTACTTTTTGTGCCTAGGCAGCAAAAGTAACTTTTATTGCTAATGCAGCTAAAATGCAATGTTGTAAAGATGCAAAAAGGTGAGTTGTTACTACGGTTAACCTAAACTAAAAACCCATTAATATTTGTCGACAAAATAAATGTCAGTTTTCAAAACAATAACAAGCGACCTACATATTTTTGAAAAAAATAATTTGCAGATCGATGTCTGAAATAAATAGCATGTTTGATTAGGAGTAAAAATGTCTTTTTGTGCCTCGGCTGGATTGGCAGCCTCGCCACGCTCGTCTGTCAGACCTACAGCGTTGCCACAAAAAGTATCATTTTTAATCCCAGCATAACATTATACTATTTTGATATAGGATAATACTTCTTTTTATTTTTGCTGTCTAGGCACAAAAAGTAACACTTTTATATTGTAAATACAGTCATAAAAGTATATGGTTTTCTGCCAGGGTATAATATTTAAAAATTAAAAAAAATTTTTTCATGTTATGTAGGTATGCAGTTTGGACATTACTCATATTTGTTTAAAATTTTGTCATTTGAAAATTGTTTTTAATAGTTAATCTTACTAAATTTTTAATAAGTAAAAAAAAAAAGCGTCAATATTGATTGAGGGTCGAGGAGCCTGTATTTTAAAATTTAAATTTAAATTAAGTTCCACTATTTTTCCATGACATCTGTAGTATTTTTATGTTTTTTAGAAAACAACATTATGGCGAGAGGACAATGGAAGGGGTACTTAATATTATAAAACAAAAAAGAATATTGTACGAGAATGATGGCATTGAATTGGTAATAATAGAAGATCCATTTTTAGTAATTATACTGACCCCAGTAATGAAACGTGCTCATAAACAAAAATGGTCGTCTGAAATTTGTTTTGTCGACACTACTGGATCATGTGATCAGACAGCAACGTGCGTAACATTTATTTTGGGAGCTCACAAAATTGGTGGCATTTCGTTAGCCTGTTTGTTACACGCTGGACAATCAGAAGAAATATATAGTCATGCATTTTTGACATTGCGAAAGTCTTTACCAAATGGTTTTGGAGGTAATGGGTCTCCAGACGTGTTTATGACGGATGACTCTAAGGCGGAGAGAAATGGATTATTCAAAGCTTTTCCAAAAGCAACTCTATTGCTTTGTTCGTTTCATGTCTGTCAGGCTTTTTGGAGATGGTTATGCGATGGTAAAAATGGTGTTGATAAAGCCCACAGACAATCAATAATGTTCTCTTTTTGAGATATTTTACATTCTACTAACGAAGTTGAATGTGAGTTATATTGCAAAACTCTTTTAGATTTAAATATTTGCAAACAGAACACGGCTCTAAGTAAATATATTGAGTCTTACTGGTTAAGGCGTATGGAATGGTGCCATGTTTTCCGCCAAAACCTTTTAACAAGAGGTCATAATACCAATAATTTTGTCGAGGCGTCGATAAGAAATTTTAAGGATGTCATTTTGCAAAGGTGTAAAGCCTTTAATAGTGTTGCTTTGCTGGAGTTCGTAATAAAAATTTTAGAACCCTATCGTATAAGGCAAATCTTAGATCACGCAAATAATGGAGTCAACCGTCTACACATTTCTTATAGTAAATTTCAAGTGCCAGCTAGGGACGTGATTGTGGAAGAAGAAGGTAAAAATATTTATTCGGTGACCTCATCGACTGACGCTCGTTTGCTTTACACTGTAAACTTTACAAATGGTTATACCAGCTGCGATTGTTTTAGCGGATTTGTAGGTGACTATT
The DNA here is from genome assembly GCF_022605725.1 of Anthonomus grandis grandis. Taxonomy (NCBI): domain Eukaryota; kingdom Metazoa; phylum Arthropoda; class Insecta; order Coleoptera; family Curculionidae; genus Anthonomus; species Anthonomus grandis. The sequence continues at coordinate 21,868,875 of NC_065560.1, forward strand.
GTAAGCATATTTGTGCTGTGGAACAAAAAAGTGGTATATTAACGGAGTCAACTCCACTATTAACCGATAAAATGATTTTAGCCTATGTTGCCCTTGGCTCAAAAGTACGACCAGATTTTTTTAAAAAGATGCAAACAACAAATACGATGTTGAAGCCCCCCAGTAGTAACAACATGCCCATAAGAAATCTGGAAACAAATACTTATGTAGATAAAAATTGTGATGAGGATATGCCTAATGAAAAAAATTGTTTTTTCCTGACACTCAAATCAATGAAGTCGGAATTTGATAGAATTATTGCTTTAACAGAAAATACTATTAATGAAAGCAATAATGCTATCGTGTCAAAGTATGTTAAAGAACTACAGCGCGTAACAACACCATCACAGTTGATAGATTATTGCATGAGTAAAATAAATAAAAGTAGATATATAAAAGTACAGCCAACGTCTATGAGCCGTCGAAAGACTCGCATGTCATTAAAAGCGGGGGCACGAAGATTAGGAGCAGGCAGACCTTCTCTTCAAGAACTTCCAATAAAAAGGAAACGAAGAAATAAAATAAGCCACTGCTTGGCAGAAAATATAAACAGAATTCGCCCCAATGCAAAAATACATTGATTTTGAAATGATTGCTTCATTTTTTATTACAAAATAAATATGTTAATATGAAAAATGTGTTTTTAAACGCCATAAAACTTCCAGCTACATCCTCGCCACAAAAAGAATCATTTTTACTCTCAATAAAACAATGTACTACCTATAAGTTGATAATTTTATTTCAAAACTCGTTCCAAAAGTAAAAAAGAGAAAAAACTACCTGCCTATTTTTAAGGTTTTTATACTTATTTTCAGAGTAATTTAACTGCTTAATTATTGCTAAAACCCATTTTAAAATCATTTAAAAATTTACAAGTGCCAGCTAGCGCTGCGTTGATTTGCAGTATATTTAGTAGGAAGCGTTCATGGCGTGTATACTTTTGCGTGCTTTATGTGACGTATTAAACGGAGGCATGTCTTGCGCTGGTGTTAAGTATATTTAGTAAAGACACGACCTGGCTGGTCACTCGGTAGGGCCTTGATGACCAATCCACCGATTAGAGTAAGTATTAAATAATAATAAATAAAAACGACTTTTATTAACCCTTATAAGTTACAAAAAAATAAGATACTTAAGTACAATGGAAACAAAGAAAAAGTTAGTCAAATATTCTCTAACAGCTTACTGCTAAAGGCGGTCCCCCATCTTGTTGAAAAACTGTTTCCAACTGAAGCTTATGGGGATTGTATTCAATAATCTCGAGAATAAGTGGTTCTTTCCAACATGTTTAAGTGAAGGTGTCCTGTCAAATTTTGCTCTAAAAAGATAGGCCCAACAATGTGATTCTCTAATATAGCCCAAACATGTTTTTGGTGTGTGTGTTTCACGAAATGTGTGGGGATTTACGTCGCTCCAATAACGGATATTTTGTCTATGAACATTACCATTCAATAAAAAAGTACATTTATAACTGAAACAAATGTATTCTTTCATTACTTCATAGAATTCCATACGTCGATCAGTATCATATTCTGGAAATTAATGAACCATTTAAATTTTATACGGATGAAATTTATGTTTTTTGAGTACCCTTTTCACAGTAGCTGAAGATACATCACACGTGTGTAATGTAGAACTGTGGAAGTGGAATGTTGTGATCTCTTACCATAGCTGCTATATATCCACCTGTTTTTTTTTCTGGATAGCTCGGACGCCTTGGATTATTCCTACTGGCAACACTGCCCGTCTCGGTAAATTTCAGAATTAGCTCGCGAATCACCTTCGTCATACTGGTCGATCAGGAAAGCGAACATTAAAAATTCTTTCCATCTCATGTAATTTAAATTCATAATTTCATCAAGGGGGGCGTGGATCGGGCATTCTTCATTAAATCAAGCTACAGAAAAAATTGCAAAATTGCAAAAATTGACCGATAAGTTTTTGTGTAGAACAGTAATTTTTATGATAATAATATGACATTAACATTGACAAAAAATAAAAACTCTACAAATAACAACACACCTACAAACAAATTACATCTGAACAGGTGTAATATAGAAAATAAAAATATATAAAAATGCGAAAAATAAGATTTTAAAGGCTGTAATTTTGCTATGGGTAGAAGTAATGACGTAATATTCTAGGACCATAAAGCATTCAGTTGGAGTTTTCAAACGATGTATCGCATAACCTACCTTTCAATTTCATTTTATTTTTCAAATTGGCGTTTCGCCGCCATATTGAAGTTTAGCAAAAGCTAGAGACCGATAAGTAGTATATGTATAGGTTGCTAATGATGTGTGCCAAATTTATATAAACGCCACTTTGCCAAATTTATTTATTCACAAGATTTTTTTTTTTATGGTAAACACAAGCACAAGAGGAAAGTCCTATGTCACTCTTGGAGTGGTGCTTGCGTGAAGATATTTGTGGGCGTTTATTTTGAATCCCGATACAGCGACGTCCTTGGGGTAGGCAGGTGGACTCGATGTTGATGAGCCGCAACTGCTAGACGCGTCCTTCTTGCCGGAACAGTCCTGGGTGGAATCAGACCTGCCAGCTCAGAGGAGCACTTACCGTGATAATAACGGTAGAATAAACAGAGATCAGCCACCTTTCTCCTGTGCTCCAGAATATCTAGACTCTTTGTCAGTTCTGGTTTGTCGATAAGACGAATAGCTCTCTTCTGTATAGAATCAAGCAGGTTTAAACTATGCTTGGGTGCAGAGCTCCAGACATGCGAGCAAAACTCGAGGGAAGGGCGTATTTGAGCCTTATGAAGAGTCAGCAGCTGTTCTGGTGTATACAGTTTTTTCGTTTTGAAAAGCACTCCGAGTTTTTTGGAAGCCGCCCTAGCGACCTCGGCAACGTGGTCATGCCAGGACACACTGTTGGTGACCTCGACTCCTAGAAGATGTAAAGATGATTTCATTGGCAATGTTTTCCCTGCTATAACCAGCTCCGGGCCACCAAGGTTAGTCTTCATCGTAAATACTGCATCCTGCGTTTCTTTTGCGTTAAAATTGACCAGATTGTTACGGCCCCACTCCAAGATTGCTCTAATATCGTTGTTAGTTGAAGCTACTTGTTGCTGCCTAAGATTCTGAGAACTTGCGGCTGTCGTTGGTTTGGCGGACTTAAATGTGGAAATAAGTGTGCTATCGTCCGCAAAGCTGTAGATTGGATTGACAGTGGTTCCTAGCAAATCGTTGATATATATCAAGAAAAGGGTGGGGGATAGAATGCATCCTTGAGGGACTCCAGTGTTAATGTTAAATTTGTCGGAGAGGTATCCATCGACGGCTATTTGGATTGTTCGTTGTTCAAGAAAACTTTTGATCCAGTTCAATAATGAGTTTTGTATGCCGATTGAGGAGAGCTTAGTTAGTAGTCCCTCATGTCACACTCTGTCAAACGCCTTGGAAATGTCAAGAGCAACTGAGCGGGACACGCCGTGCTTCTCCATGGCCTCCGTCGACAAGTGTGTGACGTAAGCCAGAAGATCGCCGGTGGATCTAAGCTTTCGGAAGCCGTATTGATGATCGCTGATTAGTCCAGATGATTTCAGATATCTTAACAGTTGTTGGTTGACTGCTTTCTCCATAATCTTCGATATTACTGGAACTAGTGCAATCGGGCGGTAATTGGAGGGCATCGTCTTCTTACCCTTTTTGGGTACAGCTTGCACTCGAGCAGTTTTCCAGCTTGTTGGAAATTGACTCTGCTTATACGATGCCGTGAACAGTCTACATAAGGGAGGAGTCAATTCGTCTGCACAACGTTTTAGTATTAGGGCTGGAATTCCATCGGGTCCAGAAGCTTTGTTAGTATCTACGCTTTTAAGAATTTTATTTATAATTCGTTGGGGAAGATAAGAGGGGGAGGAAGGACAATTAAGAGCCACACTGTATAAATAGCACAAGCTGTAGTCAGATCATCGTCACTCTTCACATTTGCGAACTGCTGAACGGAGCATGAACTAACGACGCATCACGAATCGTGAACAACGCATAGTGTGTATGCTCTGTTGGCCAGTTATTACACGAACTACAACGAACTCGACGAATTACGCATAGCGCATAACGAATTGCAAACTGCGCATCGTCTGTAGGGAGCTTAAAGTTCTAATTCATTTATTCTCTATTTTAATACGTCTTCTATAGCGAAATCTATTGGAAAAAAATTGTGGCATTAGGGCGGCACCGACACTGGTTCGGTTCAGTTAAAAAACCGCACTGTTGCAGTGCCAATGGTTTTTGGATTTAGCCTTAAGGGGAAAATTGGGCGCATTTCAGAATTCACCGGTAGATACACCGGGTTGCACCGGCAATAACCGAGGCGTTTCAGAATAAATCCGGTACAAAAAATCCTACGTTTCAAAATGAACCGGTGAAATCAGCTGGTTGCGACCGACGAGGTATCGGATTAACCGGGATTTTAAGGTGGAATCTCGGTCAAATATTGTATATGAAGAATGATTCTTCCTAGGATTCCTAACCCAGTTTTGCATTTTTACGGCTTAGTTTTGTTAAATTTGTTGTTGCTCAATTTTCATTTTGATTTTTTGTGTATATTTTAATTTTATTTTGATGGTAGAATGAGAATAGTAGAAGGATAACATAAAACTTTAGTACACTTTTTTTTTAATTTTGTTTGTTTATTGGTTAAATACATATGACATTCAATGTTCTAAGGTACCGACTATAAAAGCCCCAAACTGATAGCAACAGAAACTAAAACCCTTACAATGGAACTGGGTCGTTTTTATTTGCTTTTTAGTTTCTTAAGCATCACAACAGTGGCAACTTTTCAATGTTTTCATAGAAAATGCTACCATAGTTTATTTGGTTTGCTTTGAAAAATTAAAAAAACTTAACCAGAAATCGATATTATTAAAGCTGCAAACTGTCAGAAAAATTCTAGGAAAATCAACCGAAGCGTTTTCGAATGTTTAAGTAACCGAACGGCAACCTGAGATCTACCGAATTTTTTTTGATTAACGGGTTAATTCAACCGGTGATTTAATGGTGAATTCTGAAAAGTGCCCATTCAAAAATTGGCCGTTAGCTGAAATTATGTTTTACGTTACCTTCCTTTAAAATTTAGTTTTGCTTATATGCAAATGTTTATTAAATCCCCTAAATAATCACCGCCATGTTTTCTACTTAAGGAATAGGAACTAGAGCCGCACGACCTTCCATAGCTCGTGCGGAACTGGGTGCACTCAGTTGGGGCAAAAAGTGCCAACTTGATGCCCCAATGGATTACACAAACCTGCACTAATTATACCAATGGTTTATAAATTTTGCACTGGTTCCGCACTCGTGCTACATTTTTTCCCTAATAGAATTCGCTATTAGAGACGTATTAGAATAAAAATTGCTTATATGTCTGCTACATACGCATTATACGCAACGTTTTTATTTTTATTGTCGTTTACTGTTTATAAAGTACAAAAGAGAATCTTCACATTTAATACTTAAATAAATATGACTGAAATTATAAATAATTGGTTTCCGGCGAGTTATGATTGGAAAGTGATTGACCAAGATACTTATAAATTTAAAATTACAACAAAAGGTGTAGGTTGATGAAATTTTTAGGTTAAGTTTTCGCACGCTAAATGTATTAGTAACGAATTTCAAGAGAAGCGTCAAGAGATTTAAAATGTCTTAATAATTACCTATTCATTTTTTTTTGTAGAAATATGTATTTTACACGTATACTGTCTGATATCGATACTTCGTACCCATTGGCTTCGTCATTTTCTTTCATTTTGAACTATTTTGCAGATAATGCAGATAATGGTAAATTCGAACTTTTGTTCGAATTTACCAACTTTGTCCGTTGGTCCGTTGTTCTATTTGTTTTTTATTGTTATTTTTGAATTTATAGCACAATTTTTTTACTAGTTGTTATTTTGTATCATTCGTCATATTCCACATATTTTAAATGTGACTATTGCGGCTTTTTAATTAATATTCAGTGCCAAAATTATTTGAAACACCAAGGTTTTCTAGTATATATAGAGGAGAACCAGGGTTTTACCTTCGAGTTTTGCGCCAATGAGGACAATATTTTAACTTTAATGGCCTCTATGGGATCCGAGAACCCCTTTACAATCAAGGCATAAAAATAGGTTAAAGCAATCGTGGGAGGTGAAAACTGTAACCAAAAACTCGAGTAAAAATGTAACGTCATTTTACGGATACGCTTATCTTTAGTGGATGAATTAAAAGTCACGGATAGGCCTGACAGCCTTACGTATCCGTAATTACGTACCAACGTAGAGAATTGCGTCCGCTACATACGAATATGCGCCCCGGCCACAACTTTTGGATGGATTAAGGTTGATATTGACTTGCAACAGGTACTCCGTATAATCTGCAACAAAAAATTTTGCGCAGAGCGTTCCGGCTCTTTGCGGTATTTGATGCGTTCGGATAAGTAATCAATAAGTGGCACCGTATCCACTGAATACCTGTAACCAAACAAATTCTCTTTAAAAAAATTCCATATTCCATTGCCATATTCCAGAGGCCTTAGCCAAGTTCCTTTCTGTATTTGTCTCGTAAGGATTTAAAACGACCTTTTACTTCAGGAACTAAAATTATAATAAAATGTAGTTTGTAAGTATTATCATGTTGTAAGTACAAAGTCACTTTTAGTATGCAAAGATCCTGCAACAGTTTTTCTTTTGCATAAGGGATCTATATCCTTTATTTGCTTTATAATAAAAAAGCCTTATAATTCGAAACACATTGAAGCAGAAACTCATAAATAAATTCACTCTGCTGATTCTCCATAATAAATCACGTAATTTAACGTTGTTACCTAAAAATAAAATAAAAATACAAGTACACACAATCTGTAATAAATACAGTGTGGTGACTTTAACTGGAATAAATCCAGTTAAAACTAATCAAATTTTATCTCGCAAAATTCCTGAGACCCGTCGATTTTTGTTTATTTTTTTTTCACATTTCAAGATAGTTTTTGTATTTTTTCACCTACAGGGGGGGTCCAAATTAACCCAAACTTTTTTTTTTCAAATGGAAAGCCACTTTTTTTAAACTCTCATTGAAAAGAGCCCTTTTTCCTGATTAAATTGCCTTATTTACTTTTGTGTTTATCTAAAGGAGAAATACGAAAAAAAAAAATAAAAACCGTTAAATTATTAAAAGTCTCGAAATATTTTGTGTTGGTAAATTTTTGGCGTGTTTGTTTATTTTATTGGTATCGAGACATTTCCTGACATTGTTGTAGTGTCACTGTTAAAGTGAATTTCAACCAGTTGTTAACTTATATTGAAAAAATGCCTTATTCATCCGAATCCCACAAGATTGAAATTTTAATGATGATTGGTTATGGGGACAGAAGTCGTACTCAGCTAGAGGTTGTCCACTTATTCAGGCAAAAATATCCAAATTTGCCACCTATTAACCAAGGTACGGTTGGTAAAATCGAAAGCAGATTTCGAGAAGTTGGGCACGTGAGGGATGTTTTAAGGCAAAGGTCTTCTAAAATCGATGAAAACACCCAATTAAATGTATTGTTAGCGATGGAAGAAAATCCGGTAACTACAGCCAGAAGAGTAGCTCGCGAAAACTCTATCAATCTGTGCTAAAAATTTTAAAAAGTGCAAACAAACGACCTTATAAAATGCAACCCGCTCAAGAGTTGTTGGAAGACGATCTAAATCGCAGAGTTCAGTTCTGTGAATTAATGATGAACGCCATTGACGAAAATGCATATCTTCGGAGTGGATCCTTTTTTTTGATGAGGCTACATTCACCCTAAATGGCCATGTTAATAAGCAGAACTGTCGCTACTGGTCTGACGAGAACCCACACTGGGTAAGGGACACTAATACACAATATCCCCAGAAAACTAATGTTTGGGCTGGCATAATTGGCAGGCAAGTTATAGGGCCCATATTCTTTATTGATACTTTAACTGGGGAAAGATATCTAGAATTTCTTGAACATGAACTAGTTCTAGTCTTACGTGCCTTATATCCGAGTCAGTTCGATCCAGATTTGTATGATGAAAGAATCTGGATGCAACAAGATGGTGCTTCCCCACATAATGCCCGTAATGTACGCCAGTATTTAGACGACAATTTTCCAAACAGATAGATTAGTAGAAGGGGTGCAATGGAGTGGCCGGCACGTTCTCTTGATCTCACCCCACTTGATTTTTTTCTGTGGGGACATTTTAAAAGTCAAAATTATATGAGCAAACCAGGAAACCTAGACGAACTCAAAGAACGTATTAGGCAAGAAATCCGACAAATACCTCCAGAAGTGTTAGAAAATGTCAGAAACGAATTTTATTATCGTCTTGGGCTTTGCCAACAAGTAAATGGTGCTCATTTTGAGCATCTTATACATTAAACGCAACTTTTAATAATTAAATGGTTTTTTTTTTCGTATTTCTCACTTTAGATAATCACAAAAGTAAATAGGGCAATTTAATCAAGAAAAAGGGCTCTTTTCAATGAGAGTTTAAAAAAAGTGGCTTTCCATTTGAAAAAAAAGTTGGGGTTAATTTAGACCCCCCCTGTAGGTGAAAAAATACAAAAACTATCTTGAAATGTGAAAAAAAAATAAACAAAAATCGACGGGTCTCAGGAATTTTGCGAGATAAATTTTGATTAGTTTTAACTGAATTTATTCCAGTTAAAGTCACCACACTGTATATAAATCTATTGTGAACGACTTTTAGTATGACGAATTTACACTTGCGCCGCGGATTGATTATAAATGCACATTTACACCGCGCCCGGCAGCGTATTGGCATTCTATACCATTATTCAGATCGCACTACATTGAATCGTGGTAGACTATGGCCATATGCATTATCTAATTTCATAGGCCATCCTATACTACAATTCAGAGCTTCGCTATTACTTTAGCGCACTGAAATACTGAAATGCAGAAATGCAATGGATGTCAATTGCTGCGCCTCACGTAGCCGATTTATACCGCGACTCAGATTCGGTGATGCATGTGGGATAAAAGTTGGGTTATATTATTTGTTATTGTTTTGTTATTTACGTGATCAAACAAGATTTATCGGGAGTTCGTTTTTTTTAAATTTAGAATGGATTATAAAAATATATTAGTGGAAATGTGTAGTGAGGACGATTCTATAATCGAATATCTTGAGCTCACAAATGATGGTTTTAAAGCTAAAATTCGATTTAAAAAACCAGATGTTGAAGACAATAGTATTTGTTGTGGCAAATGGTTAGCTATATTTAGTAATAAAACAAGTACTAACTGGATTGTGCGTTATACATACCCATCAGCAAAAAGATACGTATATCGAAAAATTTTTAAATGCCAGCACAGCGGTTTTAATAAAGCTAAAACCAGAAAAAGGGAAGACACTAGAGTTAGAGACAAGAAATGTAATGCTACCGTTGATTTTTTGATAAAAATTATCAACAGAAACACTATAAAAAACGATCGGTATTTGACACCAGGCTATAATGGATGTGTTACGGTAAGTGTTATGTTAATTTACTTTACCTATGTACATTCACACTAAATTACCCTTAGTATTAGCCAATGCACAATTAAATCCCACGGAACGGCAAGTAAAACATTTGTATGAAAAGTGGAGGTAAGTTATTTTTTGTATATCTACATCGCCTTGCCTTGAAAATATCTTTAAACTTTACCGATTTTACGTAGAACTTTCTCCTTGTTTTAGAAATTTAAATTTTGGAGGCCGAGATGAATCTTCAGTGGTGAGGGTCCTAAAAGAAAAGGCTGAATTTTACCATAAAAAAGGACAAAACATAATAGCGGTTAGAGAGAATCCTTTGATTGTAATTATACTCACACCAATCATGATGCGTACTCATAAGGAAGATTTTTCTAAAGAAATTGTGTTTGTGGACTCTAGTGCGCTTCCAAAATTGGAGCCTTGCCATTAGCTTGTGTATTATATACAGCTCAGACCGAAGCAAATTATACATTAGCCTTTAACTTGCTTAAAGAAACATTAGGTAATGAAGGTTTTGGTAATTCTGGCTGTCCTAGTATATTCATGACCGATGATAGTTCAGCAGAAAGAAATGCGCTGACATCTGTGTTTTCATCGGAAAATGTAAAGCCAAAGCTGCTTCTTTATATCTTTCATGTTTGCCAAGCTTTTTGGCGTTGGTTGTGGGATAGCCACAATGAAATACCCAAAGAAAATAGGAAGACTGTAATAATTTTATTTCGTGCCATAATGTATGCATCAACTTTAGAAGAAGCAGAAGAATCTTTAAACGATCTGATGAAAAATGATATTGTTTTAAAGTACCCACATTTAAAAAATCACATAAGTGCTCTTTGGCAACAAAGAGAAGAGTGGTGTTTATGTTTTCGGGCATCATTAATCACTAGGGGAAATAATACAAATAACTTTGTAGAAGCGTCAATTCGTATATTTAAAGATATCGTTTTGCAAAGATGCAAGACATTTAACATATATGTGCATTAATTGACTTTGTTATTAACGTCTTTGAATCTTATCATAAGAGACGTTTGCTGTTATTTGCTAGTAGTCGATCATCGAAAAATGAAATTCTGTATAGTAAATTTTGCGATAAAACTGAAAAGCTCTACTGTGAAAAAAATAATGAAAATATATATTATGTAACAAGCAGTAATGATAACACACTTATCTACACTGTAAATACCACTTTGGAAACGTCTGACTGTACATTCGGAATAGGCGGCAAGTTTTGTAAGCATTTTTGTGCTGTGCAACAAAAATTTGAACTTTTTCTTTTAAATGCTCCTTTACTTACTGCAACTGATAAAAAAATGTTAGCAAAGCTAGCTCTTGGACACAGTATTTCAAACGTTTTTTTTGAAAACATAAATTTAGGTGATCATTCTGAAAGCCATTTAAGTAATGTACCATATCACAGTGCAACGCAGTACAGCATTGCAGCAACTGAAAAAATATATGAATCTAATGTTCTAGACAAAGAATCAAATGATTCAAAAGCTGGCAAAAAACAGTCTTCAGCTCTTAATAATTTAAAAGATAATTTCGACAGGCTGTTAGAAATGGTATCTGAAAATGAGTCTGTGGAGTTAACAAACTGCATTATCAAAGGAAATGCTAAGTTAAATAAAATTACCACACCGACACAACTGGCGAAATTTTTCTGCAATTTAAGAAAGGGACGTTCTTCAAAATATATAGGCGTGCAACCTACTTCCATTAGTAGAAGACGAATAAGACAGGGATTCGTGTCTGGAAAAAAGCGTATTCAATCGGGTAGACCTTTCAACAAGGAACTAAAAAAGACCATTAAAACGAAACATAAATTAGAAGAAAATATTTTTAAGAATCAACCAAATGCAAAATGTCACGAAAGAAAATAAAATTTACATTAATTTTTTTTGTCATTAGTTTTATATATTTTCTTTAGAAAACTGAGTTACAGCAGTATATGTTAATATTTCTATTAAAATGCCTTACATTTTAATTGTCCTTTGTAGCTAGTTTTGATAGCTGTTAATTTTTTTGCCGTGTTGTTATTCTTTTTTAAGGCAGAAAACACTATTGATATCTAAAAATATCATTTTAAGGTAAATACATAGATAACATAGTTTAGGTTTTCTTATAAGTACGAAAATGTATATTTTATTAAAAGTTTCAGAATTGAAAATTTTTGTATAAAATTGTTTTATTTACATTTGATTGAATAATTTTTTTTCAGATTTCTCTGAAGAATAATGAATGAAAAAAAGTTACATTTTAGTTATCTAATAGTTTCATAATTTAATATTTATGTCATTTCACTTAATGTCATTTGTAAATATGAATAAACATATTTACAAATACATTTAATAAACATTTTTTAACAGAAGAAGAATCATTTTAATTCATGTTTTATGTAATAATTTTAAAATAAATAATACTATTTTCTTACTTTATTCAAGATGGCAATATTATGGGCAATAAAACATGATCCCTAAAACTATTTAGGAAAACAGAGCGTATTCTGTATCGTCATAGGAAAGAAATAAATATCTTTTTATGCCATATAAATTTGTATTGCATAGAAAGAAATTTCCTTCCTAGGAGAATACAGAATACGTGCTCTGTTCTTGTTTTTCTGAGACGTAGTATACATTGAACTACAAAACTGCTTTTAAAATAAAACCTATTATATACTGCATTTCAGAATACTAAATATTACTTACGCTCTGAATCGAAGTATAGAATGGGCTTTAAAATTGTGGTATATCACGTAGACATAGTCTACCACGATTCAAAGTAAGGCCGATCTGAATAATAGTATAGAATGGCAATACGCCGCCCGGCACGTTTGGCTTGTTCGGAGTGTTTTGTTGCAAGTCAATACGCACCTTTATTATAAAATTGCAAACTGCGAATGTCAAACAAATTTGTTAGGTTATGTGCTAATTAATAATTATTATTTATTATTTTGTTGTTTGGCTTACTGGGAATTGTTTATGCCGACAACATGGACGAGCTTGAAAGTAAAATGGCAAAAGTTAATTTTGAGTGAGTATACGAATTAGTAATTTATCAATTTCACTTAGCACTTAAAACTATGGATTAATTAAATTCTAATGAGCCTATCAGTTGTACACTCTGATTAATAAATAAAACAGGCTTTTGAAATCTGAGAGAACCGAAAATTTTTGAAAAATATTTTAAGTAGAAAAATGAATTATAGGAATAATGGTATTTGCTAAAACAAAGTAATTTATAAATTCTCAATAAAAAAAAATTATATAATTAACACAAACTAAAATAGTAATAATAATAATCTTCATTTCCTCAGTACAAAGCACATCTACATACATAAGGTTCTCTAAGTAAAGAAAAAGCCACTTTACGTACACTTACAGATACTAACGCAACATCCTGTAAAAAGTACTAAAATAAATAATAAAAGGAAATACAAAAATGAGCAAATACACAAAATGCATAATAACTCAGAATTTACCCACACTAATAAAATACAATAACATATACTAAATCACTGATCAGATCAGTTCGGTTTCAGTTTATTTAGTATAATTTTTTTAAACTGATTGAGACTAGTTGAATTAATGTCAATATCGGAAGCATATAATTTAAAATATTTACAAAGTCTATAAATGGGAGAATTTTTATAAATGTTGATTCAAATTCCAGATAAAATACTACTATCTGGATAAATTAAGGTTTGGATAATAATATTAAACAGATATTTTAACGGCTTCAACAAATGATCACGGCAACCCTTCAATACATAAGCTGGAATGCCATCTGGACCAATAGCCTTGTTACATTTAATTTTGTTGATGGCATTTATTATGCCTGTTCTCATCTGCAACTTCTAGTGATTATTTGTATACAAATTTAAATGATGTGTCATGTAAAGTAGGATCAATTGGGGTAATTGTGGACGATATTTAATATTTTGACTTGCTAAATGATTTTTGTGGACATCACGCATTATGTTATTTACTTTAATAAAAGAAATTTATTCTAAGTATGTAATTATAATAATATTATAGGTATAAAAAATTAGTTTTGCTCATAAACAGGAACTATTGCTGGAAAGTTGTATAGTATTCTCTCTCCCTTCATTTGAATGCCAGGATCGGGAAGCACACCAATGATTTGATTCAAGGCTATATAACTGACATCAGTTTCAACAATGTTGAAAAGCATTTTTGATGCATCCCAGGATTTAAGACCGGTCACTTTGATTTCCGTTAATTTTTCATCCACAGCTTCAATTAAACACACAAATTTAAAAAGAGTAGTCTTTCTCTTTCCATCTTTGAACTGCACAAGAATAAATTTCCAAGTCTGAACTCTCGACTGTTTTAAGCTCTATATCTTGTTTTTCTGGTTCTGCCCAATCTATTTCATCATCAGTATCACCAAGATTTATTTCTCCATCAGAACTTTCCGACTCTGCAACTGGTTCACTTCTCATTTTTTTCAATTTCGGCTCTAACTTTTTGTTGTCCGTTTTCGGATTAGCCTTTTTTTCCTTTATTTTTCTTCTTCTCTTCTGCTTCTTTTAGTCTTTCCAAGACTTGGTTGGTTGTTAATACCTCTCCATATCTCTGTTGCTTTAATCTCGGTATGCCTTGTTTTTTCTCTTCAACAATATCTTCACGGCCGCTGAGTGGCAAGAAAATGTTGGTAATTTCTGTCGATTTACTGATAGACATTGACGTCGATGGTTGTGGACTATGGGTAGATGCCACTAATAATTTTTGGTAGTCAGTTGATGATGTAGAAGGCTGCTGACTGATGACACTGAATGATGTTGACTACAACATGATGAAGTTGAAGGCATTTGATTGTAGACTGTGGGTAGAAGTGGGTTTGGTTGAGAAATTGCAACAACAGTTGATTTAGAGGATACTGGTTGGATAATAATAGCATCGGATGTTACAGATTTCGGAACTTTGAGGGCAGCTTCGTATTTGGCCAAGTCTTCTGGTGTAAATTCATTTTGTGGGAAATTGTTTCGATCAACTGGGTATACGCCAGTATTTTTAAATCCAGATATAATATTGTTAGAAACCATAGCCTCTTGCCAAGTAATGCCAAGTAATTTGGTAAATTTTTCCTTAGTTAGCCGTCCACACCCTCGTCCCATTTGTTCCTTACCAAACTTCACCAACTGTTTATTCCAGTTCACCTTTAAGGGTCTGAAGACACACTTGTCCACAAGCTGAAGCTTATCCGTAAGATGGCTTGGAAACTTTATCAAAATAATATTGTTGTGCATTGCCTCTTCAATAATTCTGACGCTCATATGACTGCTGTGACCATCATACAACAGTAGAGCTGCGTGATCTAGAAGGTTTTGGGAAGTTCTTAAATCTTTAATGTGAGGTATAAACCCTGTCGTAAACCACTGGAAAAATTGCGGCTCCTCCACCCATCCATTAGTGGAGGCCGCATATAGAGTTCCTGGATAGGCCCTATTGGAAGTCGAAGCTGAACTCCAGCTCCCTTGAATACGATGAGCGGTGGAAGTGCTTTTCCATCGGCAGAAACACATCCTAAGACTGTCGTCGATTCTCTTCCAGAGCCTCCAGATATCCGGCACAGGTCTTTCCTTTCTCTCCAATTGCCCTAATATGATAGGGATCATTATTAAAACCTGAAAGGTCAGCATTAAAAATAAAGCTTCCTTTATCATCTAAATTATTTTCATCAATGATTCTTTTCAGGTCATCAAAAAAATGATAGAGGATCTCAGGTTTTCTAACATCCTTCCGCAGTTTTTGCAAATGTTCCGGTTTCTTAAGAGACAGTTCAGGATGTCTTCTCATGAATGAGTAGTACCAGTCTTCTCCCGGTACTCCATTTTTAAATGGTGTTCTTAAACCTTTTGCATTAACATACTCTCCAACCAGTTGTCTAAGTTCTGCTTTGTCATATGGTAGACCCATCAAGTACGTGCCAATAAACATTTCACTATTTCATTTTCGATATCTGAGGATAAAACTTGGGAACGTCCATCCTTTGTCACATTTAATGGAGTCTTTCTTCCTCCTATCCTTTGGTAAATAACTGATCTGGGAACACCATAGAACGTTTTTGCTTTACGATACATTTTAGTTTTATTTTGGACATCTGCAACGGCATTCGCAACATCTTCAGTTGTATAAGAAGGTGCTTCTTTTTTCCTTACATAAGTACGAGGCATCTTTACACTGCAACAAGACAAAGAAATTACTCATTTTACATAAATTATCGGCGAGACACTAATTTTATTATATTTACAATTACCCCAAAAGTGTGTATACATTTACCCCAAGAACAATTTTATTAGGGGGAAATGTAAACACTGAATTATTTTAGTGATTATAAAATTTGTCGACAGACATTTAGGCGTAAAATAGACACAATAGTATAACAAACAATGTCCAAATGAAATATCTAACTTACCTCGATGATTTGCATTCGAAAACTTCAGTGCCGAAATTCAACATAAAACCACCAAACACATCAAATTGCATCAGCCAACTAATGCAAGAAGAGCACAAACGGGAGTAAAATTTCGAGGGAAACCGAGTTCGCCCGACGTCGGCACGACTCGAATAGTGAGCTTCGCGCCAAATTTGAAATCTAAATGTTGTTGTGTTTCTTATTTTAGATGTGTCTACAATTACCCCAGTTTACATTTACCCCAATTGACCCTACTCTGTTCTGGTGTTTCTGACCATGAAGCAATTCTTGGTAAGATTACATGCAAAACTGGATTTTCTTTCTCATTATGTTGAATTTTCAGCAGAGTGAATTTTAATGCTCTGTTTGCCTGACTCAGCATTGAATGCCATAGAGAATTCCTGGCATAATAGCATTTTTCCTTCCATGTTTAAAAGAGGTAGTGGTTATCCATCTTCATAAGAGTGGTGATTTGAACAAGTCTTGTAATTTTCGTCCAATTTCTATTTTATCTGCCCTCTCCAAGCTAGTTGAAAAACTTGCAAAAAGCAGAATTTTTTGCTTTTTACAACATAATAGCATTTCATCTGCAAATCAATTTGGATTTCAAACTGGTAAAGGAACTCATAAAGCTGTTTTTAGCTTTTTAGAGAGTGTCTTATGTGTCCTTGAATTCTGGAGAGTTGGTGGCGACAGTGTTTTGTGATCTATTGAAGGCATTTGATTGTTTGGATCATGGAATAATGTTGTCTAAGCTTAATAAATATGGTTTGAAGGGTGTGTCATTGCAATGCCTGAAATTCTATCTATCAAATCATACTCAGATAGTTACAGTAACTTGTATCTGGGGCATAGTGGTTTTGTTTGCTGATGATACTTATTGTGAAGTCATAAAGATTTTGATTACATTAGAGCTCAACTTTTCAAAATAAAGAAAATTGCCAGTTTTTCAAATTTTTCTTAAATTTTTTGTACTAAGATTCTGACTGAGTACAATTTTTATTTTATTGTACAGAGATTTATAGCATATATTTATGAGTTTTTGTAAAAAAAAAAAAATTTGACAATAAACCAGATCTTTTTTAATTACAACAAGCTTCTTATTGACCATTCTTATAATACATAAAAAAGTGGCCCTCGGACCGTGCCGCCCCTGATTAGGGGAGAGGGGGGTAAAATGATCCCCCTAAGAAAAAAATACTTTAAAATGGGAAAATATTTTCTTTAAACTTCAGTTTGATAGAATAGGCCTATAAAAGAGTAATTTCTCTTAATAAAACCACACTTTTAACAAAAAAAAATTATTTACTTTTTAAAAATTTAACAAAATCATAAAAGTCGCAAAGGGATCATTTTACCCGCGTATTGGGGGTAAAACGATCCCTTCTACAAAAAACTTAAAAAAAAAATACTCTGACAGTATAATACCGAGATAAACTCTATTTAAAACCTAAGCTTTCTCTGAACTTTTGCTAGTGCTAAAGGAACATCGGAGCAATGTTCGCAAATAAATTCATCCTCATCTTCTTCAACACCCGCACACAATTCGTGAGCCCATTCTAAACACTTTTTGCATTGAATCCAACCATCAACTGATGTAAAATATTCTTCACAGCAGTAAAGATAACTTGGATTTGTCTCGTCTTCCGAATCCGAAGAGTTTGAAAGGCTTTTTTTTATTTTATTTCCATTTTTCCGCGTCTTCTGCTTTAGTGTCTTCTTGTCATTTCTCTTTTTTGTTTTAATTGTGTTTTCTTTTACTTCCTTTTTCTTGATACTTTCTTCAAGCGCAGTTTTGTATAGCATCCTGGTCAAGACTGCACTTCCACAAGACTTTCTCTTTCTTGTGTTTCTCTTGCCTTGAATTTTTGGAAATGGTTGACATTCTTGTGGTGTCACTGAAAAAGATGAATTTATTTGTTCATCTCGTTTTGAGCTCGTTTTGAGGCTCAGGATTCAAGTATGGAGCGTTTGAATCACTAGCATCATTATCAGAAGCTATATTGGATATATCTGTCAATGGGTTACATAAATTGGAACCTGGTACCACATCTTCTACAGTTTCATCAGTCTCATTAGGTATTTGATCGGTTACTTCAGCAGCCAAAAAGTCAACATTTGAAAAAACCTCTGAGTCAAATGGAAATATGCTAGTTTTACGAAACCCGTTTATCCCATTTGATGGTATGCAAGCCTTTAAGTAGCCTTCGCAAAATATTTGACTTATTTGAAACACCGTCACGGTTCTACCAGGATGATGGTTTAACCATTTTTCCAATGCTTGGTCTAATAAACTTGGTAAAATAAACACTAAGGGGACCCATAACAGCAACGTCCAACGGCTGCAGCTTGTGAGTACAGTGTGGAGGTAAACACAAGATGGTTACAAAGTTTTCTCTGGCACCTAAAATAACATCGAGATTTCTTGTGTGCGATAAATGTCCATCTAATATAAGTAATACTGGCGCATCCTTACTCGGCTTGACGAAAGATACGAAGTGAGTAAACCACTGCTTAAAAACTTCGGTACGCATCCAAGCACTTTCATTACACGCAAAAATGATACCGGGAGGAGCTCCATCTGTTAGTTCGGCCTTCATTCGCTTTCTACTAAAAATAAGCATCGGTGGGACAAAACTTCCAGCAGCTGATACACAAACCAGCGCTGTTGTCGAAGTCGAAACCCCACGCTCCGCTGATGTTACCCTTGCCACTTGTTTGGAACCTTTTCGTGCCAATATTCTTGAGTTTCGCCCAGGAACAGTAGAAATCGAAGTCTCGTCTACGTTAAAAATATGGTGAGGCGCATAATTAGTTTTAGAGTAAATCTCTTTCAACAAATTGAAGAACTTTGTCACAACTGGTTTATTAAAGCTCTTGCCCTAGCAGCTGACGTCGCTTCAGGACACCTCAAGGAAATCTCTGGATGTCTTCTTCTAAAACCGCTTAACCAATCTTTACCAGCAGCTTTTTCTACATGAGAAAACTTGTGAGGAATTTAGTTCTTTTCGGCAAGTTGATAAGCTAGTTGTCGCAATAATCACGAGTTGTGAGTCCATACATCCTGCTTTCAAAATCTAGGATATGAGTTACTAACTCTTGCTCTTGTTCCGGCGAAAATACAGGGTGGCAGCTCCCAAGTGACTTTATCTCTAACTTTGCTACCTTATTTTTGTCCATTACACGCCGTTTAAGCGACATTCTTGGTACGTTAAAGATTCGGGCAGCGGTTTTCACAGGCATTCTTGGTTATTCGCTTATATGTTCGTGGCATCCTGTAACAATACGACGTAAAATGAGTTTTGTAAATAAAAATTAGGATTTACAACAATTTGGTAAGAACTAGAGGGTAAAATGATCCCCTTTTTAAAACGGGATCGTTTTGCTCCACGCTTAGAGGATTGTTTTACCCCAAAGTGACATGCAGTACCATTTGTTAAATGAAAATTAATTGACATATATTAATTGAAAACAAAAACCACAAATCAACTCAGCATCCCTTCCTCAACAAAACAACGTAAGAAGAAGATGGATCAGTCACATTGTTAAAAAAATAAATAAAACAAAACAAATTCCTTACCTTATATTATAAACATAAAAAACACAAGTTCACGTAGCAATTGTTGGATTCGAACTGAATCGCAATTCCGATTGTGGTCTATTTATAACCTCTTCGCCTAGAACATTGTTGCCAATATTACCCTTATTTTGCATAAAATGGGAAATTTTAAATTGCGGGATCATTTCAACGCGCAGGGATCATTTTACCCCCCTCTCCCCTATATTTTTTTGTACACTCTATAGTCCTATGGCTGGAACCTTTGGTGTGATGCTCAAATTACGAGACAGTTTTACCACTAACCAAAACTCTTTATTTTTATTCTCAACACGTGTTTCGCTAACGATTTTAGCATTTTCGGGAGAAGATTAAAACCAAGATTTTAATCAATCAAATTAATAATATATTAAAAAATAAATTTAAGGAAAGTTTTTATCTTCTCCCGAAGATGCTAAAATCGTTAGCGAAACACGTGTCGAGCGTAAAAAAAAAGAGTTTTGGTTAGTGGTAAAACTGTCTCATAATTTGTATACTGTATGCTTGATGTAAAAAGGCCTTGCAGTGATTTTTAACTACCTGTATCACTTTTAGAGAATTATTATCTACTGGGACTATCCTTGAAACTGATTCATCAGATGTGAAAGCTGATGACTCAGGTAATGAAGAAGTGACCAATGAAGAATATGATGAGGAAGTACTAAAACACCTGAACACAAATTGCATTGGGGAATTTGAAGACGAGGGTATCTATGACAGTAGTGAACCATTTTCATATTTGCAAAAACAAATGGAAGATTTATTTGGAAATGAAAGTATTATGAAGAAAGTGTTGCGACAAGGTTATGGCAATAAACCGGAAAAATTTTCAGTAGTAAAAGTACATTATAATGGTTATACAGAACTGGAGGCTAAACCATTTGACTGTACATATGCTCGCAAAAAACCGCATGTTTTTACCATGGGTAACGGAGAAGTTTTACCTGGTCTTGAATTAGCTGTGCAGTCAATGTTGCTTAATGAAAAATCACAATTCCTTATAAAACCTGAATTAGCTTATGGAAAATTTGGGTGTTTAGGTCGAATCCCACCCAATGCCACAGTTTTATTTCAAATTGAACTGCTTGAAATTATAGAGAGTGTGTCCGCTGAAAACTTTGACAATTTACCTGAGAAGAAACAACAAGAGTTTTCAGAGATTTATAATTTTTGTGTTGCTCAGTCTGAAAAGGGTAAGTTCATAAAAATTACTTTTTGATACAGTATATAAATCAAGTCCTCACTTAAATAAATCAACTGGTAATTATAAGATATACAGGGTGCAAATAAATAGATGCGAAAAAATTCAGTGACCGATTGTTGGGTAAATTTTAAGAAAAAAACTTTATATAATTGTATGTCCTAAAAGTCATAACTTTTGAGATACCGGGCGGTAAAGATTGAAGAAAAATATATGTTTTTTTTATAATACCTGTCAAACCCCTGTTGATATTTAAATAAAATTTGGTTTGCATTTTCTATGCATCAATAGACATTTTCTGAGGCTCACTAATTTTTTTTAATTTGTACCAGTGACGTTCGGGTAAAGTTTAAATTAAATATTTTTGATGAAAAAATGGTCCGCCACTTTTTTTTAAATTTTTTGTTTGTTTTTGTAATCTTTTAATTCTGAGCAAATTTGATCTCTTTACTTTCTTTTGTCCGAGGTTGCGTATTGGATTAAAAAAATAAAATCCATCTACCTAAATGTATTACGTGTTTATTATTAATGTTTAGATGTGATTCTAATTTTTGTTTTAAACCAAATGAAAGAAAAAAAAATTAAATAATTATAACGAAAAATATTAATAATTAAAATGTTGAAATGACGAGCCTCTGCCATTATGCAATACGTCGCCGCATTTTTCGACGAATCCAATAAAAAATTCAGAGAGAATTATGAATTATGGCACATGAATTAATGAATCGATTCCTCAAGTCATCAACATCCAGTACCTATACACCAAAGTTTTTAAATGACCCCATGCGGTAAAATCTAGTGGATTCATATCTGGTGACCGAGGTGGCCAAAACTGAGGACTGCCTTGGCCTATCCAACGATTAGGATATGTTTCGTCTAAATAACGACCGCGACGTGCTAATAAACTAAAATGGGCAGGAGCCTCATCGTGCATAAACCACATTACTCTTCTAACATGAGTGTATGTTTCCCCATTCAATCTCTGTGGTAACAAATGTATGCGAATAAGGTGATCTCCAATGAATCCAATCCACACATTTAAAGAAAATTGTTGCTGATGATGAGCTTTAACTATGGCATGGAGATTTTCATCTGCCCAAATGTGGTTATTGTGATAGTTAATGATTGCCTCTCTGGAAAAATTAGCTTCGTCGGTAAACAGAATCTGCCCTAAAAACTTAGGGTTTTGCTTAATTACTTCTAACATCCAACGAGAAAAATCAAGACGCCTAGGCAAATCTCCTGGTAATAGAGCCTGGACTTGTTGTATGGGATATGAATATAATAACTGATCCTTTAAAATAGTCAATACCGTCATATGATTGACATGTAGCTGCAGACCAATTTTTCTAGTAATGGTCTCAGGTTGTTTATCAATTAAATTAAGTACTGCTTTTTCGAATTCCGGTGTTCTAATATCGCGTTGGCGACCACAATCATGCTTTCTTGGTTGAAAAGTTCCAGTCCCTCGTAGTCTTTGTAAAGGCGTGCAAATAATGTATAATAAGGTGCCATTCGTTGAGGGTACATTCCAGTAAATATTCTAGATGTTTGCAATGAATTTCTGTCAGCAAGACCATAAACAACATGCATATCAGTCACTTCTGCATTTGAATAATTTGCCATTTTGATGAAATGGATCAATGTGGCACAAAAAAGTTTCTGCTTTAAAGGAGGCAAGAACTGACAATCAACCAACAATCATCAGCAGACATTTAACAGGTTAATACAGATTAATAAGTTGATATATTATTTGAAAGGTTAAGTAAAAAACAAAAAAGGTTAAAAGGTTAAGTAAACAGTGATGTATCATATTTTTCATTAAAAATATTTACTTTAAACCTTGCACGAACGTCACTGATACAAATTAAAAAAAAATTAGTGAGCCTCAGAAAATGCCTTTTAATGCATACTAATAATTACTAAAATATCTACAGGAGTTTTACAGGTATTGTAAAAAAACCTATATTTTTCTTCTATTTTTACCACCCGGTATCTCAAAAGTTAGGACTTTTAAGACATACGTTCATATAAAGTTTTTTTCTTACAATTTACCCAAAAATTAGCCCCTGAATTGTTTCGCATCCATTTATTTAGACCCTGAATATAAAATTTGTCAACAAAATGTATTTTTGGTGAATGAGTCTTGAGGTTGGATGCTAAAAATCTGACCAAAGGATCTATTATAAAAGTAAATTTAAATTTAGACACACCTGAAAATAAATTGTTGGGCTTACATATTGATAATAAACTAAAAGTGCAATATCACATAAAAAGTCTGCATAAAAAACTAAAATCCAACTAATATCAAAACAGGCTTATTTTACATTAATAGAAAAGCATATAAATTATGAAATATGTTTTTGAAGCTGTTGTAAAGTTGTATATAATCAATAAATCAGTGTAAAAATGTCTTTCTTAATTTATTTCTAAATGATCAGCACTAATTCTGTTTTTTTTTCATTTAATCAGAATCATTTCATTTAATCGGAATAAATTAAATATAAAGTTAAAAATGTTATTTAAATATAAAATATACTAACAAATACAAAATCAAATAAAAAACTATTCTTTAATAACTTAAAAAATATATATATTTATTTGAACAATAGCTTGAATGATGACATTTAGAATTACAGATTACTTTTTATTACACATCTATGAACTAAATCTTTCTGTAGATCCGGATATATTGGATGATGCTGTTCTAAGTGATATTTCTTTGTCGTTCTTGTCGTCAACATTATTGTTGTCGATAAAAATATCATTATCAGCCAACTGAAACTCGTTTCTACAAAAAATGTTTTTGTAAAGTCCCAAAGTCTGTTGCTAATTTGTAAAATCCGTCATCAATTGATTGAACAACTGCTATGACATTTCGTGAATTCGTGGTGCTAATCTGCCACGATCCACGTATTCGTACAAGGACATTCTCGTCAAGTGAGTTTAAATTTTGTATTTGATTGTTGGAGCATTAAAGTGGCTTGCACTTCCAAACCTCTTTTAGCGTTTTTACAATTCATAATTATATCGCAGCAACGTTAGCAAAAAAAACATTGAAACTCTGATTCAAATTCGTTGCTAACTTTTAAAATGCTGCAAGTAGCATGAACCCTTTGCACTTTCAGCAGTTTTTCACGGTGGTGATAGGTTTTTTACACACAGTACATAACGAACGTTCACTTGGATTACTCGTACTTTTAATAACTATGTTCACTTTCGAAGTTCGGTCTTCTTCTTTTTTTCCATCATATATATCTACAATAAAATCCTGCACTTCACTATCCGCTATATTTTTCTTATCCGTAATAGATTTTTGTATTTGTTACTTTTTTTTATTTTGTTGTATTTCGTAATTGTTACATGAGTAGAAGTTGCACTTCTACTCATGTAACACGGTACCGCCCGAGTCACGTTGTTACTTTCAAAACCTATTCCAGAAATATGATCTGGATAGGATATTTTTTCTAGAAGTAAGTGAATCCGTATAAAGTGATGAATTGAGTAGTCACTATCCCGTGGTATACCTGAGTCCTGGAAAACTTCAAGGTAAGCGACTTGTGCGTATCTGCGTCGGAGATCTCTTCTTTAATTTTAATCATTAAGTGATTGGTCTCTGGTTCAATTGTGGTTAATTTAATCTCAAATTAGTGCATCCTCCTTCGATATAATATTGCTGGTTCTGGTTACTATTAAGTTTTTCCTTCTACAAATGCCCCAAGCTCTCAAATCTTATTTTTCCCCAACGAAGGACCAATAAAAGACCTTTTCACTTAAAATTTTCACTAATTATATGATTACTAGGTATTTAAGGAAATAACGGAGATCGAGAGTCAACCGATTTCAGTAAGAATAAAAAATAAGAACGAGAGACGTGACCAATATTATCAAAGGCGAAGAGCAACGACGTCTATTTTTACCCCTCTTAATATAGCCAAAAATAAATCCCATAAACGTTAAATAATCATATGATGGTTTCCAAGAAGTATAATAAATTATGGTTTTGCTGGGTTGGCGAGAACTTGCACTTCACTATCTGCCATATTTTCCTCATGAATCTTAGAAACTTGCACGTCATCTTCAGTTTCATCTATAGATGCTATTGCAGTTTGAAGTTCGATGCTTTCATTTAACACTCTTCCGAGATCGTCTTTAGTTTCCAATGAAGCAAGTAAATCTTAGGGCAAGTCAGTATCCTTTAACCCTTTCGGCCCCAATGGGACAAATAAATCCCAACATACATTTCATAACATCTGCTGGGCGCTATATGTCCCGTTTTTAATGGAAATTGTCATTAGCGGGTAAAGTCCAGTGCAACGATATATTAGAATGGTCATCCGTCAAAACACCAGCATTCCACCTGCCACACAATGTAAATAGAAGGTGGATGACATTGTTTGGCAGGTGGAATGCTGGTGTTTTGACGGGTGACCATTCTAATATATCGTTGCATTGGACTTTATTTTAAGGTTTTAACAATTTTTCGACAGGCAGCGACACGCTTTTTGGAGGTCATTCTGATCGTAAACGCCAAAAAGTGATCACATTGTTGGTTTTTGACACTGTTTTTTTACAAATTTGATAGTTTTTGTGTGGTTTTTGAAACAATCTGTTTAGGTAAGTTCAGCATATATAATAGCAAAGTATTTTGATGGTTTTTTTGTTTTGGTTTTTGCATTTTGGGTGTAATATTTGGCTATGGGATATATGTGTCCCAGTGGGTTTTTTGATAGGGTGATTTATATCCTAATGGTATTTTACAGTATGTCAAGAAAGAAGTTGACTAGGGCAGAGCTTCAAGATCTTGCTGACAATTTAGAAGAGTTGTCATCCGGAGAAGAGGTGCAATCCCCATATGAAGACTCTTCCTCAGAAGAAGACCCATTCCATAATAGTGAAGAGTCCGACGAGTTGTATCAGCCCTCGGATACTTCGGACGAAGATAGTGGAGACATTGAAAGTGATGCAAACGAGAACCCAACCCAACGACGGCGTTATTTCTGCTAAAAATTCAGATCAAGAGGCTGAAACTCCTGTTACAGCTGGTAATATAATTTGGTCATTACCTACAAATACCTATATCCCAAGACTTAGCATTCCAAATAAAAGTCATACATCCTTCAATTGCTGCAAATGCTTCCCCGCTGGATATATTCACTAAAATTTGTCCTCGAAGTTTATTTACTTTTATTGTCTACAAACCAGCGAATCAAAATTTACAAAGAAAATTAAAAAAAAAGCAGGCGACTTTCACTGATGCAGGGGAGATTATGATTACTATTGGCTGCACATTAGTTATGTGTTTCAATAAGGTGCCAAAACTTCGCCATTACTGGTCATCGCATCCATCTTTGGGAAACAAGGCTATCAAATCGGTCATATCCAAAAACAGGTGTTTGTTTTTACTATCCAAGCTTTATTTCAATAATCCAGTCAAGCCAGAAGGGGCCAGTAAGATTTACTATGTACAAGAGCTTCTATCTTGCTTCAAATATACGTTTAAGAAATATCGATCCGACAGTACAAGTCAAAGTATTGACGAGACCATGGTGGGCTTCAAAGGAAGATCTTCAGTGAAACAATATATGCCACAAAAACCTGTGAAAAGAGGCATAAAATTATGGTCTAGATGTGATGCCAAAACAGGATATACATACGATGCAAATGTATATTGCGGCAAGGACGACGTTGAAAGGACTGGAACTTTGGGCAAAACTGTTGTAAAAAAATTAGCTGTAACTATACAAAACGTAGTTCTGGCCTTTGATCGATTTTGTACATCAGTCCGTTTGATGGATTCCCTCCAATACCCAGCTGTGGGAACAGCCATTATTACAAGAAAATACATGCCAACAAAATTAATCGAAAAACGAAAAATGTCTAGGGGTGAATGCGAGTTTTTATCAAATCAAACAAACTCTATTGCGATCAAATGACAAGATACAAAGCAGGTTATTCTTTTGAGTAACTGCCATACCCCTGATATGACCTGTGTGAAGAGAAAAGACAATACTGGGCAGAGAGTTGACGTAGCATGTCTCACTGCTATTGCATACTACAATGAAATCATGGGTGGTGTGGATCTGGTTGATCAGATGAGTGGTGTGTATGACTTTGGCAGAAAATCATGCAAATGGTGGAAAAAATTATTTTATCGACTTTTGATGATTGCTGTTGTTAACAGCTCGGTAATATATGTATAATGACTTACGTCGTACCCAAAAAAAAGATACCCTTACTGGAATTTTTATTCACCTTATCAGAGGACCTAATCGAAGAAGGACAACAGCAAACTTCAGTCAAATTTCGAAGAAACAGTTGTGGAAGGCCATCAAAGAGATCAAAAGTAATGAAAAATGTGGGTGATCACCTTCCAATAGAAACATCGAAACGGCGAAGATGTGCTCGTTGCGCTCTTCAGAAAAAAGAACGTAGAACCACTACTATTTGTGCAATGTGCGATGTAGGGTTGTGCAAGCATTTTTTTGCGCTTTATCATTCGTCCTAAAATACTTACCTTTGCGGGTTGTCTTTTTGTGAATAAAAAAAAATAAAAATTTTGAAATACAAAAATGTTTTTTTTTATAACCCACCTAAAAATCCCGCTGGGATATATTTGTCCTACAATTTTTTGCTCTCCCTGTATATATTTTTTTTTACTTTAACTAGTATATATTGTCAAATGATCTCTTAAAATACCATAACTCGCAAAAACATCCTTAAAATCATTAAAAATAAAATTGGGTCCCAAAGGGTTAAACCATTTTTCTAAGTGCAATCAAATGTAGCCTCGTATGAGAATCGGTTAAGTGCACTATAATTTTTTTTGTTTTGATTGTACGAAACAGTCCATTGGGCCAGTGTTTGGTATTTTTATCGGACATCCAACATATAAGAGCATCTCGCACATTTTCGTTAAACCGTTCCATAGAACCTTGACTCTGTGGACTGACGCGGTTTTCCATGAACGCTTTTCAAATGAGACCACTGACATTTTAAATTATTAATGACTTGGTTGGAAATTTCACGGCGAGACCTTCCTTGTCAAAGAATTGACAAGGTCTCAAATTAAAAAAAAATCCTATTAGGTTTCTGGCAGTTTCTACAGCAGTTTTACTTTTTATTGGGCTTAGTACAAAACCCTTAGTCAAATGGTCTGGATAGCTCAAGATGAATTTGTAGTCTCCGTCTGGATCGATCTGCATATCAATTTGGCAACGAGAATTAACTAGTTTACTTAAAATAGGCTTAACAGCGAGTCCTTTTCTAGGTGCCGCTTTTTTCAGTTGGAAAATTTCACACAGTTTTAAGTATATGTTAAAAGTTTCTCTAGTAATGTTTGCATATTTTTTAACTCTTCTTCCAATACTGAAACAAAGTGCACGGCTTATAAAAAATTCCAGATTGAGATTTAACCTGGTACCGGTATCCGAATAAATGCCGCTAATAGAATGTTATAGGCAACCAATAACCTAACCTAAGGAGACTGATCTGTATGCTAAACCTGTGTGCCCAGAAATGAATGAAAACTAGTTTCAGAAAGTGGCCACATCGGCGCTGATGGTCAGAAGCGTACCTACCTCTGATTGGCTGGACCCACCTTTTGATAATGTTATTGTTTTCGAACCTGTAATATTAATTGCTTTCTTATTAGGTATATTAACGATTGTTGGGATAATTGTTAATGATATTATTCTATATGGTACGTGTATGAGTGTTTGCGGTAGCTGGAAATAATTGTAAATATGAACTTTGGCAATGTGTTGTTTACGCCAAAGATCTTTTATTACATTAAAAAAATTAAGTTATGCCGGGAAAAAAATGCACAAATTTCTTTTTGTAAATTTTTTGATGGAATACCAGGAAAATTGAGTTAAGTATTGTCTTTTGAAAATGGAAAATTAATATTCTTATTCCTGAAGATGGTCGAGAAGTTTAACTGAAGATTCAGAGAACTACATAGCAGACACAGAACATCATTCCCCATTCACTCTCAAACTACTTTGGCATTTTTTCGTTATTCATTTGTTTTTTTTGTCGTTGGTTATTGGACGGATTGAAAGATTTAGACAAAAAATTAAACCTTGTTTTCAGATACTTGTCGATTGTTAAAATGCTGACCTCTTTACAAGGTCTTTGCATCCAACAATTGGCGAGTCTCCGAGATTATTTAATTTTTGCATTACCTCTAAGATACCTCTATCTAAAGATGCGAATCTAAAGATGAGAACAAATGCATGGTTGATATTGTGGAAAAGGTTTTTCTCATCTTTTTGAGCCTGCATGGATGAGACACAATTTCCACAACTCCTGACTTATGTAAAATCCAGCAACAAAACCAGAATTTTAATTGGCGTGCTGTCTACATCATATTCGCATTCTTTCATTCTAAACTGAGTTCAGAACGTTGTATGATGGTCGAAAATTTCATTTTCTTAATCTGTAATGCCGTTTTGATTGCTATCAATATTTGTTTCTTCTTCCTCATCTATTTCTGAGTCAGTAATTGCTTGTACAGATTCATTTGATTCTAGATAGCTGTTAACAAGCTTGTCAAGACTTTCCAACTACTCGTTGTTAATTTTCCGAGTAGCACTTAATGTTTCCTTTGTGTTCATCGATGTTCTCAAAAGCTCAGGAGCACTACTAACGTTTGTACCCTTTGGTGGTTTAACCAAAGAGTAACAACACGGTAATCGGAAAACATTGTTAATTTTGGATCGGAATGATCATTGCACCCGCACTAAGAGTTAACGAATTTTTATTCTTTATGATAGATTTATTAAATGAAGAAAGCAACAGATTAAAAATAGAACCAGTTTAAAAAACTTGTTTGGTTTTAGCGGACTGTATATTAAAATAAAAACTATTGAGATTTGGTTCACACACTGCTAACGTTAATTAAAATCGACAAAATAAAAAGATACTATACGTTCAAAAAAGCAGGATTCATTTTTCCTTTTATTTACAAAGTATAAGAACTCAACTAGTGAAATTTGCGAGAGATAACAAAATAAAATTAAAAGGTTACGCGTGTGATTCGCCGAGTTCTCTCGCCAGACCCCTTTTCGATCGCGTCGTTCGACCCTGTTAGGCGACAGCACTAGCGTCTGCCGCCTGGAAATCACTGTGCCTCTACAGTCAGATGTGTGGTGCTACGTTGCCGCTATTCATATTAAAATACCGGCTGCTTATGTTGCGCGCCGGCAGTTCTGAGAGATATTTTTTAAGATGGTAGTTGGTTACAAATAAAATAGCTTTGTGTTAAATGGAGGATTCTTTTATTAATTATTTTTTTTAAAGGTTATATCGCTACGTACAGGGTACAGTAATAGGACATTATGTACCTATTTAAGTACCTATACCTAATATTATTTTGTTAATGTTAAATAAATGTTATTAATGTTAAATAGTTGTCCTTCCATATATACTAAAATGGGTGACATTTAACATTAGTGCAATTGGAATTACATTACAAAATTAATTAATATAATGAGAATAACCTAATTTAAGTCATTTCCAAAAAGAAAAAATGAGGAATTTTCATTTTTTATTATAATATTAATGATTTTAATCTGGAACTATTTTTCGACGCGTAGTAATAATGTCAGTGTGTTGGGATTTTCTATAGGTTATAGTGACATTAGTGACAAGCGAAGCGCAAAAATGTTTTGTTCATTCTAACGGGTTTGAATGAACAAAATTCGAAAGGGCGCGCCTGGGTTGGAGTGAGACTTGATTTTAGAATTGGATCTCAAAACGGATATCGACCGTGGGTTGGAGCCTCCCATCGGTTGGGTTAGTGTCTTTTGAGCCGCGTACCGGGAATATTAACTTTATTTATTACTTTTTTTTGTTTTCACGCAAAAAACTTAATTTTTCCGCATTTTTTTCCTTTAAAAAATAAAAATACTATACAATGCCTCTCCTCTTTAAAGTTTCTTCAAAAAACGTCTACTTTTGATTGCACTAATATTAAATAGACCCCTAAAATGAGTTAAGAATTGATAAAGGTACCTACTACGATTTCAATGAACTCATAATGTAATAAAATCACATGCCATTATTTTATTAAACCATTCCTGAGATAAATGTGTTGAACATTGTGCTTGCTATGACTAGGAAACTGTGCAGGATTCTAAAAATGGTAAAAACATATTGCACTTTTCTGAATGTAACCATTAACCTTTGAATTGCTAATTTTTAGGATTCATAAATATTTTGATATTTTATTCAATAAATACCTAGGTTTTTTTTATATGCGTAAAAAACGTAAGATAAGAAAATGCGATTTGTTTATTCTTAATCTGCAAATAGATAATAGATTTAGCTGAATATTACAGACTGAAGAGCATTAATGCATTAAAATAGTAATAATGTAAGATTTGGAATTTTTAAAATATCGCCTTTGAGAAATATGTTTAAATTAGCAATTATTTCAAAAATATTTCAAATTAGAAAGAAAATAATTTTCTAATGATCTAAACACCATCAATAGAAGGAATAAAGGCACCAATCCAAAATAAAACCATAGTATAGGTAACTAAATTTTATTATTAAAAAACAAAGAAAAAGATAAACTTATTTATGTAGCGAAGAGTTACCAGAAGTAGGACCCAATAAGGAAATGAAACCAATTTCTTACAAAAAAATGCCGACGTTTCGATCTTATCCTTATATTTAGAACATCTTCAAATGTGGCTGGAAATAACACAATACATGCATAATTTAAATGGATATACATGTAAACCAATCACTTAACTAATGATATTTGTTCGTTTATATCAAAATAAACAAGTAAATACAAAATTGCTAAACATTGAGCCTGCTAGTCTGCGAACGAGCACATGCATGCATAACGGCTCACCCAGAATGCGTTTTAATCATAAAATATGATATCTTTGATGAAGACGGCAACATTGACTATGATCTGCCGCGAGAGTGAGCGCCGGCGGCACAAGGAACGGTGGTTCCGCAGACGCTAGTGGCGACAGCGCGGGTTGGAGAAGAGTGGGGAAGCGAACTGAATAAAATATGCCTGTAAGCGTTGTTGCCGCGACTTCATTAAACGCACTTTAATTTTGGAAGAACGCTCACACATAAACTAAAACGGGTCATTGCCCCCCACCTTGAAAGTGTCCACTTTCAAAACTACAAGTGTCACTAAAACTTTCACTTAATGTTTACAAAACACAGTCATAATCAGTTCTTTGGCAACGGGCAAATATTGGCAAAAGATCGCTTGACTTAAATTGTCTTCTTTTACGACAACTAAGTCGCCAATATTTAGCTTGCCGTCCGCTTTAATTAGTCCGCCATTTGAGACGCTGCTGCAGCTCCGAAATGTATTCAAGAGACCATCTTCTCCAAAAATGCTGCTGTATTCTCTGGATTTGCTCGAAATCGGAGAGGCGGTTCTCAGGCAACTCCGTATAGTCTGCTTCAGGTACCATCATCACAGGCTGTCCGATTAAGAAATGGGAGGGGGTTAAAGGTGCATAATCTAACGGATCAGCGGATAATGGAGACAGGGGACGCGAGTTTAAGACTGCCTCAATTTGAACCAGCAAGGTATAAAATCGTTCGAATGTTAATACAGCATTACCTGCAACACGCTTGAGATGATGTTTAGTTGCCTTTACACCGGCTTCCCATAGGCCCCCAAAATGTGGGGCATGAGGGGGAATAAACGACCATGAAATACCCTCATTATTTATGTATTCAGTCAAAGTGGTTTTGTTTTCTAATAAAAAGGTACCAAGTTGCTTTAGTTCTTGATTCGCCCCTAAAAAATTACTTCCGTTATCTGAGTATACTTAGTTATGTTTACCCCGCCGTGAAACAAATCGTTTAAAAGACGCGAGAAAAGCTTCCGTCGTAAGGTCCGAGACTAACTCGAGGTGTATGGCCCGCGTTACAAAACAAATGAATAGGCATATGTAGGCTTTCGTGACCTTGAACCCACGACCTTGTCTCTCTTTAACCGAAAATAGTCCCACGTAATCCACGGTGGAGCTGGATTAACCCGATTCTTTGGTAACTTCCCCATTATAGGGCAAATAGGAGTAGGATTTGCCCTGAAGCAATATACACAATCACGGTAGATTTTTCTAGCTAGGTTTCGTCTTGCCAAAGGCCAAAAGCTTTCACCAATAGAAGAAAGCAAAAGCTGAGGACCTGGATGAAGTAACAGTTTATGCCACTTGAGGAAGAGCAATTTGGTAAATTCATGTTTCGCGGACAAAATAATAGGATGCCTTTTATGATAACTAAAATTTGAATTTGTCAGTCTTCCTCGTACTCTAAGAACACCGCTTTTATCTAAAAAAGGATGCAGTTTAGCCAATTTGCTCTTTTTATCTACAAACTTTTTACTGGCTAGTGCACGGATCTCATCGAAAAAACAACTATGTTGAGAAAGTTTTACAAGGGTGTTTAAAGCGTATTTATTTTCGTATGCTTCAAGTGGTCCAAATTTGCGCTCTTCTTTAGTCATAAGACAATTTTGTTTAAACCTAAAGCAGTACGGGATTATTCGTTCCAACTTACCTAAGCTGAAATATTTAGAAAAGTCAATAACAGATTCGATAGGAATGGCAGTATTTGCTTGGACTATTTTTCGCAATTCAGGAAGATTCTCTCGAGAGATACAAATTTTGGGCCACGCGTCTTCATTTAATTTCAACCAAGGAGGACCAAACCAATAAACACCAAGAGATAAAAGCTCATTTGGATTAACACCTCGAGAAACGTAGTCCGCAGGGTTGTCCTTTGTTGGAACGTGTTTCCAATCTCTAAGATCTGAGAGCTCCTGAATTCCTACAACACGATTAGCCACAAAAACTTGTAAAGAGTTTGGAGCCATACCTAACCATCTCAATACGATTGTAGAGTCGCACCAATAAACAATCCTATTTACAAAAACATTCAAAGATAATTTTACTTTGTTTGTTAGCCTAGCAAGTAACAAGGCAGCTGTAAGTTCTAATCTGGGAATTGTTTGCGTCTTTAGAGGCGCTACCTTTGATTTTGCACATACAAGTCTAACTAAAACGTCACCATTAATATTTGTCGATTTGATATATACACATGCACCATAGACGCAAGCAGAAGCGTCTGAAAACCCATGTATTTCAACTTGTATGGCATTTGTACAAACTACTCGACGACTTATTTCCAGGTTGTTTAAAGAGTTTAGCTGATCACGAAATACTAACCACCTTGTATGGAGACTATATGACAAGGAATTGTCCCATCCTATCTTTTCTAACCAGATGTCACGTAGAATTATTTTTGCTAAAATAGTAGTAGCGCTCAACAGACCCAAAGGGTCGAATAATTGTGCTATTTCGGACAGAACAACACGTTTAGTAATATTTTTTCGTGTCCCTTCACTAATTTTATAAAATAGACTAGAAATCTTTTCGTATAAGTAACTGTAACTAATTCATAAGTGTCCAATTTGTCATTTTTATTATCACGTTACAAAATGCGTTGTAGAGAACTTTGATTTTCATTTATTTGACACATGCGATACCTTTTCTCCACGTCC
This sequence comes from Anthonomus grandis grandis, assembly GCF_022605725.1. NCBI lineage: Eukaryota > Metazoa > Arthropoda > Insecta > Coleoptera > Curculionidae > Anthonomus > Anthonomus grandis. Next base: position 21,903,216 of record NC_065560.1, read on the forward strand.
GCAGCTATAACGTAATTATGCTGTCTATATCGTACCAAAATAGTAAAAAGATCTGACTGGATTGTAGGACCTGTCATTTGCAAGTCATTAAGAGAGACTCCAGAACTACTAGGACACGATGCGTCAAATACGACTCGGAGCTTTGTCGTTAAACTGCTTTCTTTTAACACGCCATGGTGAGGCATGTAATAACAAATTAAGTTGTCCTGTTTAACATTTTCAACTTTACGCATGTGCCTCTTTTATGAATTTATAATACTCTGCTTTAAATGATTCATCGCGATCAAACTTGCGTTCAAGTGATAAAAAACGTTTTTCAGCTATGTGATACGAATTTCCTAGCCTATCTGGACTTTCTAATAAAGGAATCGTTACAACAAATCTTTTTGAATTTGAATCACGTTTAAATGTTTTTAGAAAGTGCTGTTCGCAAGCCTTTTCCTCGCTCGATAAAATTTTGACACACGGAAACTCCTCTATTTCCCAAAAACGTGTAAGTTGCTTATCTAAATCAACATTTTGAGCAAGGTGGCACCGCACTTCTTGATGTACTTCGCTCGATATGCGCCCAGAGACTATCCAACCAAATTTAGTTTTTTGCGCATATGGACCGTTTGCACCTAATTTTAATTGACCTACACAAATTAAGTCCCAAAAATAATCAGCGCCGATAAGCATGTCTATATCCCCCGGTATATCGAAATTGGGATCAGTAGAAGTTATGTTGTGAGGAATATTCAAATCACGTTTGTTTAACTTAAAATTTGGCTAATTGTTTGTTATGTGGGGTACTACTAAACAAGAAATATCAAGACAAAACCCGTTAACCTTGGATTTAATGCGTGCAATAACACTTAACTTTGCACTCCGATTCTGATTCATTAAATCCGCAAATTTTTATGTTAACTGGTGTTTTCGGTAGTCCCAGTTTGTTCCAAAAACGCTCAGTGAGAAAACTACTTTGAAAACCGGCATCAAGTAAGGCGCGCACAATAAAGGGTTTATTGTTTTTATCAAGAATGTCAACTGACACGGTCGATAGCAATATTTGATCAATCGAAACGTTAAAAGATGATAGATTTACACGCTCATGTTGAATCTCTTCAATATTTCCGTCTCGGCTGCTTTCAACACTATTTACGTTTGAGTCGCGACTAGAATTAAACTGCAGAAGCGTATTGTGTTTAGCTCTGCATGTTTTACAAGGCCTAGAGTAACACTGCTTTATCATATGACCCGCCCTTAGACAATTTAGACATAAATGTTTTTTTCTTTACTTCCTTTAAACGCTCATTCGTATTCAATTTTAGAAAATCTGGACAATTTTGAATATAATGCCCTTGTTTACAAAATGAACAGTTAGGCTTTACACTAGTGTTTTCAGTAACAAAAGATTTTACTTTTCTGTGCCTTTTACTTGAGTTTTCAGTAACGACAACTGATTTATTTTGTTCTAAAGACTCGAGAAGATATGCACGTTCTTTCAAAAAGGAAGTTAAATTGTCTAAAGTAGGTGTGGTATACGAAGTTTTTAATTGTTCCCATTTACGAAGTGTAATTTCATCTAGCTTACTACTAATCATATAAATAACTAACGTATCCCAAGCTTTTTTTGAACAAAATTTGCAATGTTTTTCAAGTAAAAAGTAACTTTTTAGTTTTGTAGTTTTTATGAAAGTTATCTTTATTTCTCCCAAGAACCCTAAAAATAAAAAAAATATACGGGGTGTCCCATTTAAAATTCTGATGTTAAAGTCGGTGCAGCACTTTTTAAACACCCTGAATTGATGAAACTCAAATAATTTAAAAATTTGCTTAAAACGAAAAAACTTGTATAAGAAATTTTTTTGCATACCCAGTAGATTCCTAGCTCAAAACCAGATTTGTGTATTTTTTCGGTCTTTGCGCAAATTCGACTATTGAGCGTAACATTTAGATAAACTTTGTTCACTTAAGTGCATGTAAAGGACAATAAAGCAATTTTCTTTTGTTTATAATACTAATAGAAGTTAATTAACTCATCAATAATGTCATATTGAAGCAGGTTGACTTGGATGGAAAGGACCTTATATCAAAGTTTTCTCCCCATTTTGATAATACATAGCCTATAAATTGAACATAGAAAGACATTGCAGCATTGAAGTTTTTGTATGTCTTCAATTTCAAAAACTTCTGATACAATCAGACCACCTTGCTAAAAAAATAATATTGGTTGAATTGAAAATGTTCAGTACAAATTTATAACATTTTTTAGATACAAATTAATCTGGAATAGTTCAAATAATAATCTCTGCAACTGTTAATAGGTATGCAGATGATTTAAATTTCTGTTGTACTCAATACAATCAAGAAATGCAAAAATGTTATTTTTATTAAATTATTTGTTGTTAATATTAAAATATGTGTTTTATGTAAACGTTGATTAAATAAATAAAAAAACGTACAATTTCAGGTAAGAACTTATTTGTTCGAGACAATGTGTCTGCGGCAATCAAACAATATAACATCGCCGTTTCGAAGTTGGAATATGCTCAACTGGCCAACTACGAGGAGCAAACGAAACAACAAGAGTTGCTGCACAAACTGTATCAAAATTTGCTTGTGTGTCATACGAAACTGCAAGAACCAAAAAAGGGCTGCATTAATTTTAATAAACTCTTTCATCTGACCAAGGGCACCGAATTAAAAATAAACGCCAAAATTTATTATAACCATGCAAAATGTTTGAGACTACTGGGGGAGTTTAAAAGAGCCAAGGAGAGTTTACAGAAAGCTAGGAATATTGAACCGAGAAATCCATACGTTCTGAACGAGTTTAAGATTATTGATGAGGAGCAGAGGAAATATCAGGAGAAGGAAAAGAAAATGGCCGCTGCAATGGTTAAATCTAAAGATTAAAGTAATAAGCGACTCTTATACAGTGAGAGGCAAAAGTCCGGAATAAATTCATTTAAAATTCAGGGGTATGTTCAAAAAAAAAACGCTCGGACACGTCGATTTTTATTTTTAACTGCGGGTTTTCTTACTATAATTTTATGTATACAGGGTGGTCCAAAAATAAGCTACGACCATCAACTTCAATTTTTGAAATGGAAATACCTATTTTTTATTCTGTATTCTTAAAGAACAGAAAATTCTAGACATATTTCATGTACAATGTCCTATACCTATCTTCATTTGTTTTTGAGTTACTGACAGTTGAAGATCGGCATATTTGCACTTTTGACATGTTATAAAATCCAAACGGTTAGACATAGACAAATGCGGTTTGCATTTTTTATCGAAGCTTTTTTAAAACCATCTGTTGACACTAGCTAGTTAGTGTCAACAGGTACTGAGAAATTTACGGTTGAATTTCTAAAAAAACATTCAAAATATTAATGTATTTAATCGAAACTATTGTATAAACGTTGAACAAAAAGAAACTATTCTAATCTAGACCGAATTAAATGTTCAAATTGAGCCCCATTAACTTCTTGACAGTAAGCGAGTCTTGATTCGAATTCTCTCAGAACGTTGCGTATCATTTCTTGAGGTATTCGTTGAATCTCATTTCTTATATTATTTCTCAATTCTTCTAAATTGTTGGGTTTATTTACATACACTCTATGCTTTAAATAACCTCACAAAAAGAAGTCCAAAGGAGTCAAGTCGGGGGACCTCGCAGGCCACTCCAATTGACCCCTTCGCCCAATCCATCGACCCGGAAATACCTCACTTGAATATTGGCGCACGGCTCTGCTGAAGTGTGGCGGCGCGCCATCTTGCTGGAACCAAATTGAAGCTTCTGGAATATTGGGATTATTTGCATTTGGAAACATCAAACATAAAGCGGGAATCAGTTTGTTCCTTAAGAATTCCAAATAACGTTGACCTGTTAAGGTACCTTCGAAGAAAAATGGACCTATGACTCATTGATAATGCCGGCCCAAACATTCACAGATTGAGGATATTGGGTATGAGCTTCAATAACCCAATTTGGATTGGAGGAAGACCAGTAACGGCAGTTCTGTCTGTTCACTGTACCATTGAGGCAGAAGGTCGACTCGTCAGAAAAAATTATTCTACGAGTAAAAAGACGGTCGTTATGGCAGACATTCATTATAGTTTCGCAAAACTCTAATCGACGATCTGTATCATCTTCGTTAAGTTCGTGGATTAATTTTAATTTATAGGGATGATATTTTGCCTTTTTCAAAATCCTTCTTAAAGATGTTTTTCCAACATCGTTATCTAGTGCTGCCTGTCTAGTCGGTGTATGAGGATTTTCTTCAATGGACAAAACAACATTTAACTTCTTTTCCTCGGAAATTGAGGGACGACCCGATCTGGGTCGATCTCTGACGTGACCTAATTCCCTAAATTTTCTTTCTAGTTTGCTAACGGTAGACTGAGATATTGTCTTATCAGGATACTAGGTATTAAACATTTCACAAACCTGGTGTTGGGTCCTAATGCGATCACCACATCCTATCATAATTAGTATTTCTATTCTCTCAGTTTCACTTAACTTATTCATCTTTTCAGGCAATATTAAATTTTACAATAAACAAGGATAAGACTGCTTGATACCTGTCACTTCAAAAAATGATGACAACATCATTGCAACAATCGATGAAAAAACACAAAAAACAAGGTTACCTTAGTAAGGGTGTTACATAGTTGCATGAATTATTGTATGTTCAGAAATTCAACCGTAAATTTCTCAGTACCTGTTGACACTAATTAGCTAGTGTCTAGAATATGTCTAGAATTTTCTGTTCTTTAAGAATACAGAATAAAAAATAGGTATTTCCATTTCAAAAATTGAAGTTGATGGTCGTAACTTATTTTTGGACCCCCCTGTATACATAAAATTATAGTAAGAAAACCCGCAGTTAAAAATAAAAATCGACGTGTCCCAGCGTTTTTTTTTGAACATACCCCTGAATTTTAAATGAATTTATTCCGGACTTTTGCCTCTCACTATATATATGTATGTATGTATACAGGGTGTTTAGGGAGGAAAGGGAAATATTTTGGGTACATGTTCAGAAGGTGAAAATAAGCTAAATTAACCCATGTTTTAATCTGATTCTCAACCATTTCTGAAGTTTTTTTATAAGATTTTTTATTTAAAAAACAAGACAAATACTAGTAAAAAAACAAAATTTCACTAATTTAAAATGTTTTCGAAAATGCCCCCATTAACTTAAGGCACGCTGCAGCACATTTGTTAAGCACTCGTGTTGCACGTTTAATTGCTTAGGGATTGTTTTTAATAATACTTGAAGCATTCAAAATTTGATTGTGGAATCCTTCTATGGTTTCTACTGGTGTTTCGTACACTAGAGCTTTCATCCACCCCCAGGAGCAATAATCCAGTGGATTTAAGTCTGGTGACCTCGGTGGCCAAACTTGAAGTTCTCCTCTGCCAATCCAACGATCAGGAAAACGATTGTCTAAGAAATTACGCACTCGGCGACTTAACTCGTTAACTGCCATGTGTACCATATATGGACACAGTCAATTTTTATTTAGCGCCATGGGTACCACCAATGGACACAGAACTTCTTACCTTCCAAGCCATGTGTACATGGGACGACCACATTAAGCGTTGATTGAAATGTATGTATGGATTGGTCTGGCGTAGGAAATAGTTTGTTTGAGAATGCCTCGTAAATATTTTTGTTTTTCGAAATAATATGACACAAAATATTGACGTTTTTAAATGATACGTTTATTTTTTCAATGGGCAGTAATTTAACATGTAAAATTGTTATTTATAATTATAAAATAAACAAACTAATTTTAAAAACAAAATACTTCAAAATGAAAAGATTATTTTATATTTTTTAAAACACGTTTTTGGAAAAAGCAGTCCATACAAATAAAAATATTATCGTCACAACCTAGACATATGTTGTGACGATAAAAGTAGGAAACTCTTTTGGTATTTTTTACAGCATAATTACGCCCCTGTTTCTTGTGAGTTTTTTTCGTAGCAATTTCTGCACCTGCCTCTTTTTAGCTTTTTCTCGTTATCTGTCTTTTCGGAAACTTTGTGCTCTTTTGAGGGATTCTTGAACGTCCATCTCGGCAGAGCCGCGCTTTCAAAGCGTAAACGGATCCGAATCTCCCACGTGGTGCCACGTTGCCAACTATTATTTCGCGGCTTGAGTAAAGTCAGCTGTGCTTCAGCCATATCCGGAACATTTTCCACATTTAGTCCCGCCTCGGGTTCAGAATTAATTCTTACGCTTGGAAACATTCCTGTTTCCTGAGCATTTGCAAAAACTGTTTGAAAACTTTTCGATTAGGAATTTTTCGATTAGGAAAACGTCGTATGGGTGAATGTGTGAGGCATTACGTAATGGAAACTTGGGGTATAATAAACTAATGGTTTGGTTTAGGTTGGGTTGGGTTGGGTTCGGTTGGATTGCGTTGGGTTGGATCTTAAATTGCTCAAGCACCGCTCATCAAATTTTGCGTATTTTTACAATTTTTTTTAAATGGCCTAATTTTACCCAAAAAAAATTAAAAGTAGCGGAATGATCTTATATAATTCGCCACGAATATGTGAATTTTGATAGAACTTGAAAAAAGAAATTTTAAAAATGATATACCTACTTATAAAAATGAATTTTCAATTCAAACAAATTTGTGTTTATTACATGTAATTTACATTTTTGTGATATGTAATGAAACTAGTGTATAATGTTATGATTATACATTAGTTTCATTCATCATTTTTTATATGTTATGATAATGAATGACTAAAAAAATACAGAGTGAATTCTCCACTTTAGAGAAAGCCAGACTGGAGACAAGGCTTCAGCTGCAGAGTGACAAAACGCAACAAAGTCGACAACAAAACTGGTAACACCACATCTAACCTCACCTCAGTTGTCACCTATTTGCTGACAAAACTAATGGTATACAAGGTTATTCTAATGATTAATCGCGTCCTATAGTGAGTGATTTAGTGCGTGATAATACCCTCTTCGTGATAAAATTTGGCTTTCCGCCACTCTTAGTAAAAAATGTATATCGAAATCTACCCACTTTGCAAAAAACCCGACCGTTTTTCGTTAATTTTGACAAAAGCCGCTAAACTGCAGAATTACCATTCTCATTTGTAAATAAAGCAAAATCAAAATTGAACGTCCATCTCGGCAGAGCCGCGCTTTCAAAGCGTAAACGGATCCACCAAAACGGATCCGAATCTCCCACGTGGTGCCACGTTGCCAACTATTATTTCGCGGCTTGAGTAAAGTCAGCTGTGCTTCAGCCCTATCCGGAACATTTTCCACATTTAGTCCCGCCTCGGGTTCAGAATTAATTCTTACGCTTGGAAACATTCCGGTTTCCTGAGCATTTGCAAAAACTGTTTGAAAACTTTTCGATTAGGAATTCTTCGATTAGGAAAACGTCGTATGGGTGAATGTGTGAGGCATTACGTAATGGAAACTTTGCTCTTTTCAAATTGAAATGCTCAGAATCAATCAAACTGACAACCATGCTTGTCAAAACTACCAGTCAATTAAAATAGGTATAAACAAACATTGATGAAATACCTGCAACGTGAGTTAGAAATAGACCGTAATTCCAAAAATTTACAAAAAAAAACTTTAGAGCCGATTATTTCAGAAACGGTTAAGAATCAGATTAAAACATATGGGTTAATTTATATTTTGACCTTTTGAATATGTTTCCAAAATATTTCCCTTTCGTCTCGAAACACCCTATATATACGATTTGCTGGGATAAGATTTTTTAATTTTTTCCAAAATATTTAAGTTTATATTAATTAGATATTAATATCGAATAAGTATCTATTAAGTTTTTTATACAATATATATTATAAATATCAGTTGAAATGACGTTATAGTGTTCTTTTAATATATGTAGTTAGTACCCAGTTTTAAATTGCATGTTAGCACCGTCGATTGTTTGTATAAAACACTACCTGGCATTGCTGTGTTTTATACTAATTTATTTTCACTAATTTGTCCTAATTGTAGGGTTTTTTCTGTTCGTTAGGTGTGAATCAAAATAATCGAAAATAGTCAACTAATTTATTAACATACATTACTACGAAAACACGATTACTAGATCCAAAAATCTCATCCATTCTTCTCTAAGAGACCAACATACAAAATTGACGAAAAACAAATAAAAACACAAAGTCACGGTCTCACAACATGTAATTCAACGGGCTACACGTGTTTCGCTCTAGTTAGAGCATCAGGTTCGAAAGTAAACACGTCATTCACACACACGAGAACAGGACTCTTTTTAGCTTTTCTAATTTCCATTTTCTCCAGAAGATCAAGCTTCTTACCTTTAGGGCATTCATGAAGCATTTCAGCTCCCACCCCCAGAGAAAAATTATGAGTAGAGGCCAGCAAATGATTCGCAAACGCTGATTTGGTATCACTGACATTGGTATTTTTAAAATTTTCAAAAAGCGCTACATGTTCTTTAATGCGTGTAGAGGATTTTTCTTCCAGACTGGCCAATGTATACTGCGTTGCAATCGTCACATTTTAAAGAGTAAACTCCTGATTTAGAAAGGATGCCTGCCTTGTCCACTCTACTGACTAATTGGTTCTTTAAATTATTGACTGTCTTATACGCGATTTTTACATTCAGGGATTTAAAGAATCTTACTAAATTTACGGAGATAGAACCAAAAAAGGTCAAGGATCTGAAGGAACTTATTGAGTCCTTATTATGAACAATATTGTAGGTCAATTTATATTTATTTAAAAATTTGTAATAAATTTTGTCTATAATTTAAAAATCTTTTATATTTTCAGTTCCATAAAAAATTTTTAAATTTATCTGATGTTATTTTTACCTCTGACGAAGAAAGTATACTAAACCTTAACCTTAAGTTTAATCTTTATAATAAGGTGGACTCACAAACACGAGAGACTTTAGCTGTGGAGGCTAAGAGTGTTTTGCAGACGACTGATACAAGAAATAAGAACATCTTACGCGCTAAAATAATAAACTTTTTAAATTCTAGATGTGGCTCGAACAACTTAAACAATAACATCAATAAAAAGCACCGAATTTCGCTAAAAAATAAAATAAAGAGTAACGATTTGATATTGTCAAAAGCAGATAAGGGTAATTGCTTAGTCATTCTAAACAAGACTGACTATGTTCAAAAGATATTGGATTTTCTGGACTCGGAGGATTTATTTACAGTTAATAAAGACCCCACCAATTCGTATTTTACGAAAGTTAAGCAAACATTGGACAGATGTAGCTTAACTCTCGATTTCTTTAACACTAAAAAAGAAAAACTGTATCCTATGAATCCTAGAACTCCGACCCTTTATGGTCTCCCCAAAATCCATAAGACCAATTTTCCCATAAGACCAGTGGTTTCCTTTGTTAACTCCCCATGCTATATTCTTTCCTCTTGGTTGAATAATGTCAGGGAGGTGACCAACTTTAAAAGTGTTTAACGACTTAAAGTTGACTAAAAACTGACCAACTTAAAAGTGTTTTCGACTAAGAATTCTGTTGATCTAACCAACAGTTTGAAAAATCTATCTTATTATCCCTCATGGTTCTAAACTTATTTCCTTAGATGTAAAAAATCTTTTTCCCAGCATCCCTCCCAAAGATTGTTAAGTTAGTGAGAACTCTCCTATTAAAAACATCTCTTAGTCGTATAGTCATTGAGGGTCTTTTAGACTCAACCAAAATTTTTTTCCAGTTTGCCAATAAAATTTTCAGGCAGGTCTCAGGTTTGGCTATGGGTTCTTGTCTCCCCTCTGCTAAGCGAGATTTTCATGAGTCATCTAGAAAGAGAAATAGTTGAGGGTAGGTTTAGAGATAATAGGTAATAGGTATAGTATAAGAGGTATGTGGATGACATTTTTATAATCTGGAATGGCAGGGAGGAAGACCTACCACTTTTCTTAGTTTCGTAAATTCCTTACACCCTAACATTTAATTCACAATCGAAGAAGAAAAAGATGGTTGTTTGTCTTTTCTTGACCTTCTAGTTAAGAAATGCAACAATAAACTTATTTTTGAACTTATTTAAATATATCGTAAGCCCACTACTACCGATAATGTAATTCAGTACTCTTCAAATTCTCCCTACTCATATAAATTTGCCTCCTTTAATTCATTTTTCTATAGATTGTTTAATATCCCCTTGTCAAAACAAGCTTTCGCTAAAGAATTGAATATTATAAAACATATTGCTCTTAACAACGGATTTCCCCTTCATTTAATAGACAAAATTTATTACAAATTTTTAAATAAATATAAATTGACCTACAATATTGTTCATAATAAGGACTCAATAAGTTCCTTCAGATCCTTGACCTTTTTTGCTTCTATCTCCGTAAATTTAGTAAGATTCTTAAAATCCCTAAATGTAAAAATCGCGTATAAGACAGTCAATAATTTAAAGAACCAATTAGTCAGTAAAGTGGACAAGGCAGGCATCCTTACTAAATCAGGAGTTTACTCTTTAAAATGTGACGATTTCAACGCAGTATACATTGGCCAGTCTGGAAGAAAAATCCTCTACACGCATTAAAGAACATGTAGCGCTTTTTGAAAAATTTAAAAATACCAATGTCAGTGATACCAAATCAGCGTTTGCGAATCATTTGCTGGCCTCTACTCATAATTTTTCTCTGGGGGTGGGAGCTGAAATGCTTCATGAATGCCCTAAAGGTAAGAAGCTTGATCTTCTGGAGAAAATGGAAATTACAAAAGCTAAAAAGAGTCCTGTTCTCGTGTGTGTGAATGACGTATTTACTTATTACGTACCTAATTTAATTTTTAACAATTTAATTTAGCTAAGTATCGTTTAACATTTTCCTTGTAGTCACTTTCTTCAATTTACATTGGCTAACGTGTCAAATTGTTTTAGCATTAGGTCGATATAGCCGATAGGTTTTACACTTATACTTATAACCTTGTTGTACCGGGTTCAATTCTCGTTGAGTCTATGTTGTTGCGGTCCACTTTTTATTTTTTATTTTCTGCTTTGTACAATTTAAACCCTTAAAATTATTGTTTATTTATGTACTGTGAAGTGTGTAGATAGCTTCTAAAGGTTTTTTATTGTTTTATGTAAGTTTTTAGTTTTGCTTAAGTAGTATTTTTATTTTAGGCCTGATGATGCTCTAACTAGAGCGAAACACGTGTAGCCCGTTGAATTACATGTTGTGAGACCGCGACTTTGTGTTTTTATTTGTTTTTCGTCAACGATTACTAGAGATATTTATTTTTACTGTATTTATTTACAATTATTTAAATCTCACGCCAATATTCCCAACCTTCCTTCACTAAACCGACAACTATAGGCAATGGGGCTCCTTAGGCTGCTCCTACATTGGAAGCGGAATTTCTTCAGACTTGACGGTCTGAGCGGGTCTGAAGAAAACAAACACAAAGGCGCCGTATTCTCTCCTACACTAGAGCCAGTTGTCGTGCCGGGAAGCAGCGACGGGTCTAAACTGGTCTGACAACAACCAAAATAGTTTGTTTTTCTCCCAGTTGGTTCGTGTTTGGTGTTCCCATTTGGCTCGTGTTTATAAATCATAATAATTGTTGTTATAATGGTAGACAAAGGAAACTTGATTGAGTTAGTGCGTGAGAGAGTGGCTTTGTGGGACCAGAGGGACTAAAATTACCACAACCGCGATTTAAGAGGAAAGCTGTGGGATGAAGTTGGTAAAGAGGATTGGAATTGAAGGTAATAAGTTTATTATTACTAGTTGATATAATTATTATAAATATATATATTATAACTATATATATATATTATAACTTATTTATAAATAAATATGTATATACAGGGTGCCCCGTAATTATTAACGACCAAAATTTTATCATGCTAAATGTAGGTAAAAAAAAACAAACATTTTCATCATATAATGTTTAATTCCATAGTGCAGTATTCTGTCTGCCTCGCTGTATCTAAGGTTTATCTCTTATTGTTAACGTTGAAGACCATTTAATTCTGCCACGAAACACTTCCAAGGCCATCGAAGTAGTCTTTGTAGAAATTTCTCACCTCTTGTGCAGCGGTAGAGGATCTGTTAAATCGTCGTCCGCCAAGATCTGGTCTTTCATGTTTTTGTTGGTATTCCTGTAGAGCGTCTTCAAGCACTCGTTGATTCAGTGTAATATTCTCTTTGTCAATAATCAAATTATGCAGAAGAGAAGGCAGATGCATTTGATTATTTTCTCAGCTTTTTCTACCTCTGTTTCAATGGCTTTGTAGAGTAATCTCCATTTTGCAGTTAAAATTCTAAATGCGCATTCTATACACCTTCTGCACCGTGACAATCGATAGTTGAAAACGCGCTGTGCTTCGGTCATTTTTATTTGACTGAATGGTTTCATTAAAAAAGTCTTTAAAGGGTACGCATCGTCACCGACTAGAACAAATGAAACCAGAGTGTTACTGTCATCGATCGGTGAAGGAGCTGGCAACGTTCGAATACGCCCCCGTCACTTTGCTTTCCGAAGGCTCCAACGTCAATGAATATGAATTTACACCGAGCGTCTGCTACACCGTAAAGATTAGCAGAGAAAAAATGTTTATAGTTGTAAAACATGGTACCACTCTTCCGAGGAGCTTTGATTTTAACATGCCGTCTATGCAATCGGCACAGTTAGGAAAGTTCCACATGTCATTAAATTCTGCAGCAATTTCAAGAAATCTTTCTCGATTTGGAACCGGTAAATGGATTGGAGCTAATTGGTTCCAAATAGCATCAGCAGTTTCTTCAACGATTTTACCCACGGTGTAGTTATTCATGCGAAATGTGTCGCTCAGAGCTTCAAAGGAAAGACCTGTTGATAGATACCTAAAATAAAAAAATTATAATTAGAAATATTATAGTAAGTAAAAGTAAAACAGACATGCTAAGAGAAATGTATATTTATGTTTATAACCTTAAAACAAATAACCTGTACAATATATGTGTTTTTATATTAAGTATCATTTTATTGTTATCTATACAACTACTTGTTTCAGGAGATATGGCCCGCAAGAGTTGGGAGTTGCTGAGAGATATGTTACGCAAGAAAATTAAGGAAAACTGTGGTGCGTCAGGTGCTGCTGCCAAGACCAAGTGGGTTTATTTTGATTCATTGAGCTTATTGCTTCCTATGATGAAGCCAAGAGCTACTTCAGGAAATCTTCCTGCGTCTCAAGTAGCAAATACACTGATGGACATAGAATCAGGTGAAACTCCTCGATCACAACATGACTTTGACGTCAACACTGAAGATAAAAATGTTGATGAGCCTGAGGAACTTACGCAAGTAAACAAAGCTCCACAACCTACTACCACCTCCTCGACAGAAGAGAGTAAGTTTCGGTGCCTCGGACCAAAGAGAAAGCAAAGCCAAAATATTCAAAACGAGGCACTAAAGTTAGAAAGAAAAAAAGTGCAATTGCTGGAATCTCATTTTTCGGCATCACAACCGACCAGTTCAGCAGAGGAGGATGACGATCTATCATTCTTCAAAAGTTTACTTCCTTCGCTCAAACAATTACCACTCCTAAAACAAATGAAATTACGATCAAATATTCTGAATTGTGTCATCGCTGAGTTTGAATCACTAGAACCAAGCAACACACCGTGGACATCGCCATTGACAGTTTTACCTCACCCTCCACGAAATTACACAGGATACTACCCCAATCAACCGTATGCATCCAGTTCTTCGGATACATCAAGGTCCATTCTTTCTCCATGCCAACCAGAAAATTCCGAACAAGCAAAATCTCAAAATATCTCAATTACCTTGCGAAACTTAATTTAATTTTTTTACAATTTAATTTGTTGAAATAAATATGTTCTAACTTACGTATTGCCGAAATTATATTAGACTCGGTATTAAATTAACTTACCTCAGCAAAATCGAAAGTTTTTCTGCTGGCTCTATACAATTCCTGAAGTTACTCCACTTCTGTGTGTGACAAGATGTAGTCAAACGTTTCAACGGTCATTCTGTGATATTTTTTAAATTTGTCTGGATAACCACCTGCATAACCTGCATAGGTAAGCAGGTTAAGTAGTATTCGCTTTGCCTGTGGTCTTCATTAAACTCATGAACCCACTTTCTCATGGGTTTAATGAGTAGTAAATTTTGGTCCATTAATATAAAATCAAAAAGTTCCTCGTCCATTTTTAAATTCAGATAATCATAACTGGGGCAAAAACTTCTTTTCTCGTCGAGAGCTCAAACTGTACTGCATCCTAAAACCACTTGCAGTGTAGGAGCGCAGGGTCTGTCGGGATTGTTGTCTGTCTGTCTAGCCGGGTCGGCTGACCAGATCCCATCTACCTCCAATGTAGGAGCAGCCTTATACACTCGGCAGAACGCTGTTCCGGCAGATTCTCGCTAAATCGAGACATCGTGCCATAGAGATGTTACGGAATAGCTTTGTTCTAACATATGTTCTAGTATTAAACTTTGTTGGTAATTTTGTGAAAATAGCTTTTTATATATATTTTTGTCTCAAAAACATATTTTAGTAAGTAATTATTTGTTTATAAAATTTAACTTTTAAGAAATTTCAATCTGTCTCCACCCTTAAGTAAATCACTCATCACTTGACCACCTAAATGACACCACTGTGTTTGTTGTATGTTAAAAAAAATAATAAAAACATAGTTGGCAGCATCATCCCATGTCTTAAAAAAATATCCAACCGGAGATTCCAGCGTCGTTGAAAACCTGACTCAAAGAAGCCAAAAGCCAAGTCCACGCAGCTAAAATAAACCGTTCCTAGATTTGACGCTTCGCGGCAGCACCACACGGTGCACGAAACTGAAACAAGAGTCTACCTAACAACTTTTCAGATAAAGCGCACTGGTATTGCCCCGTCGCCTTATCGCCCCGTCAAGCCATCGCTGAAATTGTATTACCTGTATAATAAATAAAACGTTTTTCGAGGCTGAAAGCTGAAATGGTTGTTTTGATTTAGATAGATTTACTGGTGATACGTTAATTGAGTTATTTTAGGTATATTAGTATTAATAAAATCTGTTTTTTAACAGTTTTATTCATCTTTGGCCCGTATCTAAAATATATGTACATTTTGATTGTTTCAAATATTGCACTAACTTTTTGACTTTTGAACTACTGCTACATAACCGATTGTAACAAAATTTTACACAAACATTGGGTTCTTGTCTTATGACAATACAATATTATTATATTCACCAACCTTATGGAATTAACCCGGCAACCAGCAACCCCTAGGTAGGTACCTTAATAGAGCGAGGAGATAGCTTTATGATTTTAAATTAGAATAAGGACAAATTTAATAAAATACCTCGTTTTAAAGGTTTCATTCGGCCAGGTGAAATTGTGCAGTCATAGAAGTAATAAAATGCTAGTTAAAAGACAAGCCAAAAACCACAAAATAAAATATAATAATCTACTTTTGGTATTGATACATTAAATATGTAGGTAGTATTTCTAAATAAAATTATGACCTCTGGATCAACTTTTAACAATTTATTAAAATAACGTGAGGTGCACATTCCCCAAAAAAAAATTATATCTGATGCGCCAACCTTACAAACAGAGAGTCGCCCAAAAAAAGAGGCTTCATACGCCTGCGAAAATTGGCCAAAAAAGGGCTTTTCTGGATAGATGAGATCTAAGAATCTAAAAGGTTTTTTGATATGGGGTTTTAAAATATTTGTTCAGAAAGGACAAAACTAGACTTCTGTAGTTTTATTTTTTTTAATTAGGCCTAAAATCATATAAAAAACAATGCTTAAACATACAGGAAATTAAGGTAATTTTCAACGCTATATTTTAGCTGTTTAGAATTTAAATTTCAAAAAATTGATTCTTATCAATAATGATTGATAATCCATTAACTAACAATTTAATAAAAAAATAATATTAAAAAAGCGCTAGTTTCTTAGATCTCATCTATCCAGATTTTTTCAACGCAGTTTTTACCGTCTAAATTCTAATATCGAATGATTGTTAATCGATATCGTTGATTGATAATCGATCGTACTAAACGTCACCTGTACTATTTTTGAAATTTTCTTGGCTGAATTGGATTACGCTCTTAAGGCCGCTGCACAATTCATGCCCGGAAAAAATCTTGTTAGATTTTATAGGTATATAGAATCAACGTAAACAACAGGCAATATAATAGGAATTTTTATGTTATTTAGGATTTTTTTTGGATCAACTTTCGTTTTCTTTTTGGTTTACTCAACAATCATTCCAACCTAAAATTATGACAACGTCAAAGTCAAAAAATAGATGCAAAAATAAATAATACTTACTTTGAATAATGCAAAAATAAAAAACACTTTTTTCGATATTTTAAGTTGAAATGAATTCGAGTTCAAACATAATTTTGACTGTCCCACTTAATTTTGCTGACGATAGTACATTACTCATAAAATGGGGTTTAAAAAAACTAAATATAATCAAATGCATAGGTAATATATTTATTTAAGTTAATCATCTTTATCTGCGGAATTAACAAGGGAAACTTGATGAAGGAATTGAAGGATATAGTAAATGCAAAGCCGCATTATCCATATCGTCCGTAGAGGGAGCAGCTAAATTAGCGGGCTTTCGTTTTTTGGGTTTGCTCGTTTTAAACAGCCGCCTTTGTGGCTCTATATTTTTATTAGGGTGAGCAGTAGATTTAAATGGAATATTTTTTCTTTTCCTTATTTGGCTCTCTTTAATAGCTCGCAATGTAGGATCCAATGCCACCAATGTTTTTTCTATTTCGTCCACTTTGCAAATGCGGCAATACAACAAATTGGTAAACATCCTTGAGGCGGTTATTAGGATTTGTTACACACATTATAGTTTTGCACTGTGTAGGGAATAAAAATAATATAATTTTTATTTAAATAATAAGGGTTTTTAAGGAAAAATGCGATATGCCTTAGTGCGATAAAAAAAAGTACCTACCTATTATTTTTTTCCCTTAAGGGGCGTATATCTACATCAGTAGGAATTCCTATTAATGAGATATAGGTATAGGCCCCCAAAAGACGCTCCTAAAAACATTTTTCAAAAGACAAAATACTGTCCCAAACGGGTTCATCTGATTTCTGGTAATAAGTACGTGGAATAGCCAGCTGTTACCTATTCCGAAAGAACAGGTCCAGTGCCATCGTCACATCTCTAGTGTACCACTTTTGCCATGACAGAGAATTAGCTGGTTCCTCGGTGTGTACAATATCGTTACACTGCCTGAGAAATTTATTGCAATTTTGATGCAAGATGAAACTAGTCATCTATGACTGAGATTTACGTATTCTTTTCGAGTCTTGCTGTGACATAAACTAAGATTATGCTCGTAAAAAATATATATTTTTAGTAATATAATATTATAACTATCTAAATCTCTATTCTTATTCAATTTATATTCAAAAGCAATTTTTCAAGAAGCTTTAGAAATGGAAAGAGCTATGAAGGTTAATGGAATGTGGGTTAACAATATTCGTTATGCTGATGACACTGTCTTGATCGCTGCACATAGGAGTATTTCATCAATCTGGGTGGCCAAAATTATTTTTGGTTTGTAATCATGTTTCTAACATGATAACAATTAATACAGTCAATACTAATTAACTACAGTCGACTGTAGCAATAATATGGTGTCTTTTGAGAAAGGTTTCGACAACTACAACAATAATAATTAATACTAACTACAATATTAATTAATACCAACTATAGTAAATACTAATTAAATACAGTCGACTGTAGCATTGATATGGTGTCTTTTGAGAAAGGTTCCGACAAGTTTCTTCTTCTCGGTCTCATTCCCGTCATTACAGGATCCGAGTCTAGAAGAAGTCTGTAAAAAAAAGACGGTACATAACAGTTATTATTAGTACTAAATAAAGATAATTCACCTGTTTAATATGTCCGCGTTACATTCTTGTCGAGAAAATTTTCTTGCGAAGTTTTGGCGATAGAGGCGTATGTATTTGTTCCTGGCTTCAGCAGCCTCCTCAGACAGTTGTCCGATTGGCAGCAAAGCATGTCTTATCACTTGAGGCCCATGGATAAGTATTTTGTGGAGCGTGGAGGTCATCGAATGCCAAAGATACACCTGGATATAAAGTTCTGCCGTTTCTGTATAGAAAACCGACAATTTTTTCGTATTCACCTCATGCTCACTCGACAAAACTTCCAGAATAATTTTCAGGCGATAGATAAATGTCGCGTCTATACCAGTAATTTCTGCAGACAGTTCGTGGTTTTCAAAAAATCGTCTACTGGTATTGCCGTCATTCGTGTTGCCGAAATTTGCCTTTGGGACATCTACAATGAGACCCATCTTTGACTTAAATTCGCTTTGGATTGCGAGTTTCCTGAGTTTGACTTTTTCTTTTTCTTCATCGCTTCTGAGCTACCACTTTTGTACTGGTAGTTTATAGGCCAAATGTAAAACAGCTTCAAAAAATCGTATTCGGGCATGAAGAATAGATAAACCAACTCAAAAGTTTCCACATTAACTGTCCCCTTTTTTTTGGATACAGTTAAAATCCTTTGAAGTTAAGCCACATATGTAGCACCTCATTGTAGATGATGTACTTGTCACAGAGTTGCACACCTGAAATGTTTTTTTTTAAATTATTAGATAGAAGTACAACAATAAAACCTAATAATCATGTTTTGGGTTCGATTCTTAAAATAGTAATAAACATTTTAAATTTTTGTTTCTTTACTCACCTTTCCATCGACCATGGTCAACATCATTGTATGCGATACCTCGCAAGCAATATTTTCTTTAATTTGGACTTTCGTTTTGTTCAAATTTTTTGAAGCATCTTTGATTTCTTCTCTTGTCACATCTGCGGTTTCTTTTATAAATCTTAGCCTGATTGGGCGGCAATAACGAGGAGATGAAGGAGTGGGGTTCTGCCATAGTATTTTTCCATTTAAGGAACAAATAAGCCGTAAAGGGACAAGTGAGCTTTGGAACACGTTAGCGTCCGTGTCGGAGTCACATACAAATTTTTGTTTGAATTGCGCTTGTTGCTCTCCATCGCATCCCCATTTACATATGAGTTCCAAGGCATTTCTTTCTTCTTCGCCAAGCGTTTTAACTACTTCGTAAAGATCTGTCAGTAATCTGGATACAGTGTGATCCATCAAATTCTGAAGCTTAATATCTGCTAAAGTTTCGGTGACAGTAATAGATTCTTTGTCGGGGTAACATTCTTTTTTGACTTCTTGGATCTTACTGTAGCATGGATACATAGATGGATTATAACTTCTTATGATTTCGTACGGCCTCTTTGATAAGTCTGCTTCGATGAACATTGATAACGCTTGTTGCGGTGTTAGTTGTACCTTCTCTTTGGATTTACTTGCACTGAACGATTTTTTATAGGCAGTGGCTCGTTTGGGTGTAGAAGTGATTTCTTTCAGCACGACAGAAGCATCACGTTTCCCTTCATTACCTAGAAAAGAAAAGCAACAAGACGGTTAATAATTGGGTTTAAAAACCTATGTATCTACCATCCACTTACAGCAAATATGTGTTATTAAATCAAGTATTCTGCGATATTGACAAATATGTCAAAAACAAAGTTAGTTGTCATATACCCGTGATTATAAATATTTCAATCCGAAAATATAATTTTGAAAATGGCTGCAAATGATAATAGCCGATATGTTATATCTGAAAGGAGCAGCACCGAACAGCACATGGTGAATATATTTGATAGGCATTTAAGACCCCTTTTGAGGGAAATAAGTCGCGATACTTTAATTGCATTTATTTACGGAATGCAGGATCAAGAGGTGCCAATGCTAGAGTGGGACCAAACTAGGTTGCAGCAGGAAATTGCAAGTGTCCTACAAAGAAAAACCTGGTCTGCATATATTGGGTTACCGAACAACACCAAACAGCAGATGATGATAACATTTGACAGGCATTTCAGACCCGCTTTGAGGAAAATGAGTCGCGGTTCATTAATGACGTTTATTTACGGCATGCAGGATCAGGAGGTGCCAATGCCAGAGCTGGACCGAAGCAGGTTGCGGCAGGAGATTTTAAGTTTCCTTCAAAGAATAAGTAGGTCTGCAGACGATGCGCTAAATTAAACTTTTATAAATTAAGAATAAGAACCTAATTCCTTTTTTATTTTAATAATATAAAATTATGATAAATAGATATGTGTGTATTTTTTTAAAATCTGAACGGTACTTTCTTTAAGTTGGTTATTATTATGATCTTTATATTTTTTAGATGATAAATTTGCTGCCATTTCCGGCCTTTAGCATTGAATCGTCTAAAAGTAATTTATTTTGTTTACTCACTTACCTAATTTTACTTGAGTTGCAAAAGTAAGTTCTTCCAGGTCATTGTCTCTTCTCAAAGTTTCCGTTTTTCTTCTCTTGGCTCTTTCACTCGAATCATAGAATTTTGTTTTTGGACGGCCAACTCTTTGAGAGGACGAGCTCAGAGGTTTAGGAAGTGAAATGATTCCATTCAGCCATCCTTTGTTATTCTTTTCTAATTTATCCCACATAGCATGTGACTTTTTCTATTTTGATACAATTTCAGACTTCAACCGACGAATTTCTCGTTTTACTTTTATTTCATCCTCATCAGAAAATGGTCCAAAGTTAAGGATGTATCCTTCCAGATTTTTGCATTTTTCTGTTATATTAACACCTTCTGACTTGCTGACAAATGTAAATAGCATCCTACGTGTCATATTTCGAAAGCCAGATGCAGCTAAAACATGAAAAAATCACGAAATGTCACATTTCAAATTTTCGATATTTTGAGATGTGCTCCTCCGTCCTTAGTTCAAAAAGTTGAAAAAAGTGGACATTTATTTTTTGTAACATAGAAGACAAATATGTAGGCTATTCAAAAATATTAATAAAAGTGCTTATTAGTCAAAGTGCTAATAAGCACTTTTGACAGTTACACAACACACAACACAGTCAATTGCTAATTAGTCAAAGTGCCCGGCAAATCCCGGCACTTTGACTTAATCATTTTTGATATATATTTTTTTTAAATGTTTATTACTAAAAGGTTATCATCTTAAAAATGGAATACCAAAGAAAGTATACAATAAATGTAAAAAAATAAAATGCAGTTTGTAAGTACTTACCTGTTGTATTAGACTCCATAACTTTTCTTTTCTTAAAATAATCTAGGTACGACACAATTCAAATTAAAAATTATTACATTTATTTCATTCTAAACACTTTGATATAGACCTCACAAACTATTAACCTTAAAGTGACAATTAAAAGCGTTGATAAAGCATAAACAATAAATAACAGTTGGGTTTGATGCACCTTGGATACCTAAAAACATGTATCAAATCTTTTCCGGCCCGATTTCGGAAAACGAACTTTTGGCCGCCCAGATTGATGAAATACTCCTATATGCGGCGGTCAATATGTATAAGGCCGTTGCATTTGGCCTGCATTGGGCAAGGTCAGTAAGGTTACAAACCCGCAAAATAATGTGCGTATTTTCGCGGAAAAATATATTTTAAATAAAATGGCTTATTATTAAAGAACCATCCTATGATTTCCCAATTTAAACATTCCGAAAAGTAATTTAAAAAAATAATAATATTCAAAATCAATTAATCTTGGATTGACATCCAACAAATAATAGTACCAAAAACAGTTTTTTTGTTCTAGAGCCCAAACAACTCATTTGACAAGTTTGTCGATATTTTTTTTGGGACACTCTGTATAGTAGATTTATAGGGGATGTAAATAACAGCAAAACTAATTAACATCAGTATATTCATTTAAGCAGCAACAATATCACAATATATTAATATTTTTTCAAAGACCATAGTATCAATAATTATAACAATATATTGCAAAGACAAATAAAAAAACAATTTTATATTGGCAAATTTCTTTACTAATAATAAAAGATATTCTCAGATTCTAAATAAAAAAATATTTTTGTGATTTTTTAAAAATCAATTTTATTCGTATTTAGGAACTTTATCGTAAAACATATTAAAATGGAACCTTAAATTATATTGTGCGTAAAGACGTGAACATTTTCATTTAGATTAAAGTTACAATACTTTGGGAAGCAACACTATTATAAATACAGTACAAATTATCAATATCATCGGCTTACTAATTTAAGCTTCTTAAGATTTAACAATCGTTATTATCGGATTCGTTAAAACAAAAAATACTATAAAAAGTAATAGGTCTTATAAGTAGTCAAAGTTTATTACAATAATAATATTAAGAGGATATTTTAGATTAGTAATATAAAATTGCATGGATAAGTACCACTACTTAAAATTATGACGAAAGTTATTCAATACGTATTTAACATTTTAACAATTGTTTATATAACAATATCTGAGGCGTTGCTGCAAAACTGGCATAAACCACATTTTCGTCAAAATTTAAATACGAGGTGCAATTATAGTCAATTCGTTTTTACATTACACGGTTGGATAATAATGAAGCAAGACTGGCCCAACCTATTGTGGGCGGGTTTTGCATTAGTATTTGAATGACTACTCATTTGACCGAGTGTTTGTTAATGCGTTACTATTTTGTTAGTGTCAATAAAATTTATTTAAAAAAAAACAGAGAGATTTACCTGATAAGCACAACTGAAGAGAAACATTAGAACAAGAAAAGTATAGGGGAGAGTGTTGTACCTTGGACCGGTCTCTACCTCAGGTCAATGTATTTTATTTTCTACCCACTGTTAATATTTCTTCGATGTGTCTAAATAGGTTGTTTAAAGACACAGTCAATGTTTTGTGTTTTGCATCGCGGTAAGTAATTTATTGAACAATTTGTTATCCGTCAACATCCGTTTAAATTGTTAAAATATTTTTATTATTACAATTGAAAACAGGTGTTTAAGCTTGATAGAAACTTATCATCCATTTTTTCTCTAAGAGACCAAACGAAAACATAAGCTACAGGTAAAGGTAAAAAAACACAAAGTCACGGTCTCATCAAATCCATATAATTTCTTAAAGCTACACGTGTTTCTTACTTATATATGTCTTATTATACAGGGTGACAATTTCAAGAGTAGCCATGGCTTATAATTTTTAAACCGTAAAAGATATAAAAAAATGCTTAAAACCGTTTCTATAGTAACAAGGGGGAACCAAAATGATGAATTTTTTAGGGATATACTATCATCCCCCTAACCCCCAGAGCCACCCCCTTAAAAATTTTAAATTGGAAGGGTAGTCGAGTGATACCTTGTTTGAAAGGTCTATTAATTCCCTATATTTTGCCGTCTTACTCATTAAAATCAATGCAACCATTTTCGAGATATGTATGTCCTTTTAAATGTTAGTCAATTCATTTTACTATCAGAATAAAAATATTTATTGTTAAAAGTTAAATTGTTAAAAGCCAAAACAAAACTCCAATAAATAGTACACTTATACTGAAATTATTGAATTGTCGGAATGGTATTTGGCGATGTAAAAAAAAGGAAAATTTTCGATGCCTGCCATTCTCGAAATATTTGTTGTTTTTTGTTTATTTAAATTTTGCCTTAAAATGTTCAATTTTTGGTTTGGTTAGTAATATCGTGGTTCTTTTTGTGATTTAAAGTTCTCTCACTGCTCTAGTTTTATTTTTACAATGGTTTATACGATCGCCGAAAGAGTTGAAATGATATTTATTTATGGTTCTCAAAATCGCTGTTTTCGTAGAAGTGCCACAATATTTAATGAGAGGCACCCAGATAAGCAGGTTGGGCATTATTACATCCAGAAGTTGGTAAGAAAATTTGAAGAAACTGGGTTTGTAGGTGATATAAAGAAAAATCAGCCAAGAATACTGGATGAAGCAACTCAGATTGAGGTTCTTGGGCATTTTGTTATGGATCCTGGTATGTCGACTCGTCAAGCAGCAGCTGCCACAGGAGTGTCTCGTGAATCAGTACGAAAGATATTAAAAATTAATAAATTCCATCCTTACAAGCTACAGATTGTTCAAGAACTTGGTGATGACGATCCAGACAGGCGGATCGAATTTTGTGAATTAATGACCCAAAAAATAATAAATGAGCCACGTTTTATAAAAAACATTTGTTTCAGTGACGACTTACTGGAGTGATGAGAATCCCCATATTTTTAGGGAAGGGCACACCCAATATCCCCAAAAAATAAATGTGTGGGCCGGAATTCTAGGGAATAATATAATTGGGCCATTGTTAATTGATGATAATCTAAATGGAGAAATTTATGCTGAAATGTTAGAAACAACTGTTGAGCCTTTAGTAATAACGGAATTGGAAAACCAAAGGGATGAAAATGGAGATCTTGTTCTTGATGAAAATTTATTGCATTTTCAACAAGATGGGGCCCCACCACATTATGTATTGCCTGTTAGAGAGTGGCTAGATAATCATTATCCAGACCAATGGATTGGTAGAAGAGGATCTATTGAGTGGCCGCCAAGATCGCCAGATCTCACCCCTCTCGATTTTTTTCTTTGGGGTCACCTAAAATCGGTCGTTTTCAAAACGCAGCCTGCCACCATTGAGGAGCTAAAACAAAGAATTACACAAGAGTGCCGATTATTAACAACTGAATTTTTAGAAATGTTCGTCAAGAGTTTGAAAACAGATTGTACTTTTGCTTGCAAAATAATGGAAGCCACTTTGAGCATTTAATAAAATAATTAAAGTTCAATGCAGATTTTTATTGTTTTAAAAATAGAATAAACGCAATATTGCAGAGTGTTTTCCTAGTTCTTAACCATTTGTACTAATGTTCAAATGTTAAATATTTTATGACATTTTCAAAATATGTTAATTTTATAAGAAATTAAAAAACACTTAAATAACCTTTAATAAAATATTAAAATTGGCATAACTCTAAAATAAATGCATTGATTATTATAAGTAGGGTCGCATAATATAGGGAATTAATAGACCTTTCAAACAAGGTATCACTCGACTACCCTTCCAATTTAAAATTTTTAAGGGGGTGGCTCTGGGGGTTAGGGGGATGATAGTATATCCCTAAAAAATTCATCATTTTGGTTCCCCCTTGTTACTATAGAAACGGTTTTAAGCATTTTTTTATATCTTTTACGGTTTAAAAATTATAAGCCATGGCTACTCTTGAAATTGTCACCCTGTATATGTTTTTACTTACACAGATCACATTACAACTCTGTTGTAATATGATCTGTGTAAGTCTAGGCCTGATGATGCTCCGATAGGAGCGAAACACGTGTAGCTTTAAGAAATTATATGGATTTGATGAGACCGTGTCTTTGTGTTTTTTTACCTTTGTTTTGTTTAAGCTTGATATTAATGAATGTATTTTTTACTTAAAGGCGTAACCTAAAAGTAGAAAGCAAAGAATTGCTGATATAATACCGTTGTGTACCTTGGGTCACTGAAAAGTCATGTACCTTGGACCGGTCGAAGGTTCATGACTTATTGCAAAGCACAATCTTATCGAAAATAATATCGTTTTTACGTTTATTTTAATTATATAGGTATACCTTAAAAGACTTTCTCTTATTTCAGATAGCCATATTGAAATGCCTCGAAGTAAAGTAGGTGCAAAAAGAGCGCATATAAACTCCCAGGATTTAATTGCGGCAGCTAATAAATGTATCAGTGGGGAGTTATCAATTAGGGTAGCGGCAAGATGCTATAACATATCCAAAACTACGCTTATCAGACACGTACAATCCTTCTGAAATTCGGGAGCTGCAGAATTTTTATATGTTGCTGCCGATAATGTGAAACAGGTTTTTAATAGAAAAGAAGAGATTGAGTTAAAAACCTATCTTCTCACTGCTGATGTTCGTACCTTAGCATACCAGTATGCAATTGGAAATCATAAGTTACGAGGGTGGATCAAATATTAATCGACCTTTAGTTACTGTAATTTATGTATGTCATTGATCGAAATGCCATCTCGTGGAGTGTTAGCTGGAAGCCTAAGGAATTTTTCTGTAATACCGACTGTTGTTACTTCTCAGTAATTTAGTCTCCTTTGCGATGAGTGAACAGAAAATCCATCCGCGTGTTGCGCAACGCATTATCATCAAGTTTCTTGCGAAAGAAAATGTCGGGCCGATCGAAATTTGGAATAGATTGAACTCTCAGTTTGGGGAATCGACTCTCCTCAAAAACTCAAGTGAAAGTGTGGCACAACAAATTGAGGGAAGGCCGTGTCAACGTTAAAAACAGCTCCCGCTGTGATTGTTTACAATGTCGGTGTTGATTGAAAATCCCGCCACCTGTGAAATTAGATCTGTGATTCGTTTTTTGAATGCTAAGAAAGTGAAACAAATTGAAATTGGATTTGATGAACCCTTTGATTTTAGAAGAACTGGTGCGAGCGATTGATGAAAAGCTTAAGGAAAAGCGTAAATTTACAATTAGTGCTCTCGCTATGGAATTTTCCCAAATCTCACGATCACTAATTCATGAAATTGTAACCGAAAAACTGAAATTTCGTAAACTTTTCTCACGTTGGGTACCAAAAATTCTTACTGAGGAACACACAACAAAACGGATGGGTAGTGCACTTCAGTTTTTAATTCATTATTTTCTGTCACAGAAGATGAAACTTGAGTTTCTTATGATACTCCTGAAACTAAGCGGCAATCAATGGAATGGAGGCATACTTCATTCCCAGCAAGGGTTAAGCCAAAACAAATCTTGACACTTCGAAAATTCATGTGCACAGTGTTTTGGGACAGGAAAAGCATCTTACTGATTGATTTCTTACCGCGAGGTTAAACAATCAATGCAGATGTTTAATGCGAGACACTTAGCAAATTGCGCTACGTAATACAGAATAAACGCCGACGATTTCTGTCAAAAGGTGTGGTTTTTCTTCAACACAATGCACAACCACACACTGCAAATGTGACGAGAAACCAGCCCTGACCTCGCTCCTAGCGATTTTAATCTGTTCTTACATCTTAAGTATTTCCTTGGAGATCAACACTTCAACAGTGACGAAGAGCTGAAAGAAAATGTTTCCATCTGGTTGAAGACACAGGCGGCAACCTTTTATGAAGAAGACGTAGAAAAACTTGTGTCACGCTATGACAAATGCCTGCAAAATTTCGGCACCTGTGTGGAAAAATAGTTTAAGAGTTGTAGATTTTTGTGCAATAAATATGTTTCCTGTATCTGTACACAATTTAATTTTATTACCAAACGGAACCCTACTTTCTGGACGTATCTCGCATGTTTTCTTTCATGTTATTCCACTGTTGCCTTGATAGGTGTGTTGTTTGATATCCTCTTGTTTAAATCATCCCTTAGTGTATTACGTTCTTCAGCGTTGCCAAGTGCATCAATATTGTATTTCCTGGCTATTGTTCCGCAGCTTACTAGTTTTTCCTTAAACCTAAAGTTGCCTAATTATGGGTTGTGATCTGATGCGATGTCGGCTCTTGGCGCTATTTTAGAATATTTTTAATTAATATGATTACGAATTATTTGTCTCTCTTTATCTTGAGGGGATTTCCATGTGTATAATGTTCTGGGTGATAGAATGTATTCGTGATGGTAAGGTCTTCCTCTTTACAGAATCGTATGAGCATTTCATTCCTTATTCAAAGTCCATATCTTCCCACAATGTCATCTATCTAGTCTCTTCCTATTTTCGCGTTGAAATCACCGAGTATTATATAGATTTCGTTTTTTTTTTACTGGCCTCATTAATTCCCACAGTTGTTCTTAGAATTGTTTGGTTTTATTGCATCGACAGTGTAAGATTTTTTCATAGTAGCGGTTAAAATTAATTATTTCAAATTTAGTTTCTTACCATAAAAAATATAGTTTAAATAAAATTTTTGTTGCACAATTTCTTTTATGTTTTAAAATATATAAACAATGCAAATGTAAAATTCTTATTTTTGAAAATTGAGTTGACAACTACTATTATATAATATACATATAATATATATAAATTTAAAACTTCCAAAATATCAATATTAATAATTTGCTTATATCGCACATGTAATCCAAAAGTGTCACTATACAAAATATCTTGAATAATTACATTAGAGACCTCTAGATGGCGCAAGTGTCATTATGGCTTACGCAATATTAATACGCTCGTGGCGGCAACAGTGAGATTAAATCAGTAATCAGTAGGAACGCGAATTCGGAGCAAAGAGCAAAGGGTACGCAAGGACTTGTGCATTTTTTGTTTAGTGACGGTTTAGCCCATTTTAATAAGGTAAGCAAAAGGTAATGCAAAAACGACACCTTTTGTTTAGACATTTTATCCATAGGCTTTCTCTCAAAAGGGTTATTTTAGGGAAAGATTATTTGTTTAGTGTCATTTTTCTGTTTAATATTTTTTTGTGCTTTTTGTAATTCCGGTATATATTTTACCACTTAAAGGAATTTATTATGTCCAATTTTTTAAATAATTTATATACAAGCATATATATATGGTTGAGTTTATATGTAGGTAATTACGTATATATGCGTCAAAGCATTGACGTACCAAAAAAAAAACTTAGGGAAATGTTTTTTATTTTAAATTACTCATAAAAATTAGTAGTTTTATGTGGAGCATAAGGATTTTTTTTCATTAACCCACATTCGGTCCGTTAAGTAATCATAAATAAAATTTTTATAGCGTTTACCTATAATGTACATCGTCATAAATTTAAACTAAAAAAATAACATCATGCTTATAGCAAAAATTTCGCAGTCACTTGCATAAATCAATGTACTTTTTTCTTTATTTTCAGGCCAATATGCAAAGAAGGGATCTAATTTTAAGGCTTGCTTTGGAAAATAAAATTTTGAATATCGGAAGTAATAATCTAGAACCACGTCCCAACATAATATTGTCAGACGAAGAAGCCCATTCAACCCGATATGAAAGCCCCACCCGATGTGCCAGTCCAACCCGATGTGAAAGCCAAACCCAACGTGAAACCCCAACCCGATATGACATTAGTGCAACCCGCTATGAAAGCCCAACCCGACGTGAAACTCCAAACCGATGTGACACTCTACCCCGATATGAAAGTCCTCATGCAGTACAAAAATCTTCTGCTTCAGATTCATCGTCTAGTAGCTCTTCAAGTAATACATCAACCTCAAGCAGTACAACTTCTTCGACGGAAACAGATCCATACGCAACTCATGAAGATGATGAGTATTATCCCCCTCAAGACATAGAGCAGTCATCCAGTAATGAATCAACGACTTCGAACCAAGAAAATAGACCAGAGCCAATAAAAAAACGAAGAAAGCTAATGATATTATCCAAAAAGAAACTCGCTAAAGTACTTCGAAATTCGGGTAAGCAGTATTTGTCTTTAGCAAAATCAAAGAAGGTTGTGGCTGCGAAGAAAATTGGTCCACCGTGTGGTCCGAAATGCCGTCTTAAATGCTCAGAAAAGATATCAGGTCAAAGACCAATTATTTTTGAGAGCTACTGGGGTTTGGCTAGTTTATCAAGATAAAGAGATTTTATTTCACGATGTATGGATATCATTTGTCCAAAATATCAGTATAAAATGATCAACAGTAATCGCAAATCAAAGCATGCTTTTTCGTTAACGGCAGACTCAGAAAAAATACGGGTATGTAAAATATTTTTTAAGAATACTCTGGGCATCAACGACAGACCCATTAGAACGGTTATAGAAAAACTTACCAGTCAATGTGTTGTGGAATCCGAAATGAGAGGGAAACACGGAAAACATAAAAAAATTAGTCAAGAAAAAATCGCTGGAATAAAAAAACATATCGATTCAGTGCCCCGAATCGAAAGCCACTATCTAAGGAAACAGACTACTCGAGAATTTATAGATGGTGGTAAAAATTTAATGGATCTATATAGAGACTATAAAGCGGATTATTTAAAAAATGGGAGTCAACCAGCAGAGGTACATACTTATAAAAGAATTTCCAAGAGTGATTATAATATCAGTTTCTTTGTACCAAAGAAGGACCAATGCAAACTTTGCACCTCATACCGTATCGCGGAAGGAAATCGAAAGTTGGAGCTCGCAGAGAAATATGAACAGCATCTTTTGGAGAAGGACATGAGTAGAACGGAGAAGGAAGCCGATAAGAAAAATGTATCGAATACTTTTATTGTATCATACTATGACTGGTGACTGATACTACTGACGGTTTTGCCCTTACCTAAAGGCGATGTTTCCACATTTTACTATAAGTCTAAATTAAATGCGTTTAATTTCACGATGACTGAACTTGTCAACGATAGCTGCGAATGTTTTGTTTGGAACGAAATTGAGAACGAAATATTTCTATTTTTTTTTTAATTTTATGGTTTGAAAAATTTTGACAAATTCTAAAAATATTGCATATAATAAATGGAAAAGTGACACTATCAATCAAAAAACTAAAAAATAAACAAATAAAAGAATTTATTTTCCATTTTTGTTTAGTAAAATGGTTAAAGCCAAAACATCGTTCTTTAAATTGCTCTCCTGAAAAATTTACATTTTTCGTACAGTGACACTTTTGGATTACATGTGCGATATCTCGACAATTTTATTTTTATGCTTGGGCCACTTGTGCAGCAAACGCCTCATTTGTAGTCATCAATAAAAACAAATACATATATGGCAAAAATAAACTACTGTACTATATAAGGATAGGGAACTAGTCATTTATTCACCATTCATAACTACCATTCAAATTCCATGGGATAAATATTTTTAAAACATATAACGTAATTCAATCATAGAATATCATGGATTTGAGTTACTATACCGCGACTTTCTTTTCTGCCAAAACTGAAATATTGTTATCATTTCTTAAAAATCTCCAAACCAACGATGAAAATCTTCTTTAATCGAATATTTTTTGGTAAAAAAGAAATATTTTGAAATATTATAAACCCCAATGCACTGCAACACAATCAACAAACATTCAGCACCTACTACGTAAACCCTTAGCTATGCTGACGACATATGTGGAATTTCTTTAATCGTTTTCTTGGTGGTAAGCAAAGCTTTTTTACCAGGTTTTGCGATCTTTTTGATAAGACTGGTTAACGCGTGTTTCGTTGGTGCTATGTAATATTTTAAGCCGAGTTTTTTCTTTAATGCAAAGTTTTCTGCTGCCTTAAGCCGTCTGTAGTAAGTGAGGAACAATGGGTCTTCGCATAGTGGAGGATGAACAGGTTCAGTTTGACCGAAGCCGATTTTTAGTAAATTTTCACCCACATTAAGGAGGTTTTCTTTATTCTGAAAATTAAAAGAAAGTTAAGGAACAGTAATGGAAAAGCGACAAATATATTAAATTTGCAATAATGTAAAAGTTTAGTTAGTTATGGAACGGACTTATGGTCGAGTATCGAATCTTTTTACAGAGTATTCGAGTTAGTCGACGACGAACGCCTAAATTTTTCCCTGGTTTAAAGTAACTTTAGAGTGGTTTTAACATTATTTGGTTGGAGTTGTGTCATTTGATAGTGAATTTGTAGCGGGTGTTTTACCTTTGACGTCGCAGGGTATCCGTCAACCCCCCTCACTATTTCTTTGTACAGTTATAGGAGAAAAAGTTGACAAAATGCCTCGGGCGCCACTCTAAGTAATTAAAGGAGCTTAGAGTCCTCTCTAGCCTCTCGGGTAAGCCTTTAGACAGTGGAGAAACCAGGTAAAGATTGAAAGTAGACTGTCCGGTTATAATGTGATCTTATTGCTCTTAATCTTTATTATTACAAATATTAATAAGTAAGTAACAGTTTTGGTTGCTTAAAACTAAATGAACAAAAGTGTCCTTAAAATCTAACAATCTCCATTACCAATTTCGATGATTAAGCGCAGGCAGTTATTTGGAAAAATGTACTGAAAAATTCGGCACTCTATGACGCAAAATAGTTTGATTTAAGGGACGGGGTTATGATGTTTTGTACAAGCGGTTACGGATGACATTCGTGAAGCAAAGCCGGAAACTCAACACCAATCAAGCGAAGCAATCTCAATCAATCGGTCAACAAAATGAACCCGCAGTGAGTGTTTCTCTGGTTCCAAACAAGAATGTAATTTTTCGCGAACGGAACTAATGAAACGTTGGCTTAATTACCCGTTTACTACCTGCCCTACAAAACACGAAGAAAGATGGGCCCAAACAACAATTTTAAAATTAAATAAAACGGAACGGGACGGAACGATATCAATAGCAACGGATTCGATAAAGATCTTAATACGCGAGCTTGGAAGCGGCCGCTAAACTGTCAGCAGGTGGCTCTTACCTAACCCAATTCACACTGTCAACGTCAAGACAAAATTAAACGTAAATATTGAAAATTTAATGGTATTGAACTACGGAGAAAATACTGGTACTTCGCTCGAAAGGTATGGTACGACCTTACTTCGACGAATGTGACACCCTGGTGGACCTGGAACCTTTTTATACCCATCGCAGGAATTTGGATGCCGACGACTCACGAACATCCTCGGAACCAATCGTTGGATAAAAATGCAATTGGGAAAACTTAATGAAAATAGAGTTTTTCCTCATGAAAACGGTATGGATTTATAGGCTATGACCTTATATGGTAAACAAACTTACTTTTAGCTCTCGGGTATTTCTAGGTGAAAACAGCGAGTTAACTATTCGAATATGCCAAACTCCTTTTTAAAAAATACAATATTTATTTCGTACAAACTTAGCGTAGCTACAATTTCAACTGACTAACTAAAAATTACAAATGGTGGATATTTATATGAGTAAAAAAGCAAGTTAAGCATAAGCAATGATCAGCATTCTCCATAAGGGACTGTGACATAACTCCTCCACCCCTAGTGACAGCTCTACCGCTAAGGAAGCTGGATCGACTGCTGGTTGTCCTCTTGGCATTCTTTCTGAGTACAGTACCTTTTTCTCAATTTGGCATAACATAGGTAGCTAATCCCAGTTACCAACATGATATAGATAAGGAATGATATTGTCCAAAATGAGGGTACAGCGGCTACTCTGAAGAATTCTAGTGAAGGGTCGATTGCAACTATATAGCTCTGCAACTCCTGAAGTTCATCTAGCTTTACATCGGTTGATGTGAAACTTAGGTTTAGTAGTGGCAATGGTTCATTGATCTTGTTTAGATCTAGAAACAGTAGTGGTTGTGGGCTGAAGTTTGTGGGTTTATCATCGTTAGTAATGATAAGTTCGTTGACCTTGGCCAAACAGTGGTTCGGAATATTAACCATATAGGATCCCATAAGCTGAACCTCTTCTTCTTGTGCTTGGCATTTCAGTAGAACTAGTGCTTCTTTTGGTAAGGCAAATAACCAGTTGTTTGAGCTAGATAACTGGTTAATTATGATGTGGTTAAGAACCACTTGTATCTGGCTACATATGGAAGTGCTTTTGACATAGGACAGCAGGTGGACTTCGCAAGGGCTAGATTCCTGAACATCTTGTAGATTAGATTTGTCACAGAGGAACAGCTGTGTGGAGACTTCTTGACAAGCCTGGCTTTGATATGCGTAATGCAATTTGTTTTTTATTATATATTTATTTCTCGGTAATATAACCTTAAACCGACTCTGTACAAGGACAGGGGCAGCATATAAGTGAAATATCTCAAAATATTCGTTAAATGTTACGGGAACATGTAGCATAAATGTAATTCTATTATTTAGAATGTAAGAGCTTATTTTTATTATTTTTTCTATTCAAAGCATGTTCTCTATAATACTAGGATGCATCGTTTTAAGTTTAGCAAAAGTTATAGAGCTTGTAACGTAGAATCTATAAATTCATAAACATTAACAAGAGCATCAAGAATGTTTCTAATATTATTAGAATTATGAGTATGATCAAAATCTTTTAGAACATCAGCTATTTGATTTATCCGTAATTCCAACATTTCTTCTCGCTTAGCAATTGGTAAAATTGTGTTGTTAAATTTCTTTATAATACTAAGGATTAAGGAGTTTTGGTTCATTACACTTTGAGACAATTTATTGTCATTCTTTTGCAGTTCATCGATGAGATGGTCGTAACGTTCACCATCCGCTGCATCTAAGTTACCGGTTATAACCTTAAATGCTGAGCCTACAATATTGATCAACCCGCGTTTCATTCTGTTAGGATGTGGTACAAGCTCTTTAAGTTTATTCTCTACTCTATT
This sequence comes from Anthonomus grandis grandis, assembly GCF_022605725.1. Lineage (NCBI taxonomy): Eukaryota > Metazoa > Arthropoda > Insecta > Coleoptera > Curculionidae > Anthonomus > Anthonomus grandis. The sequence continues at coordinate 21,937,322 of NC_065560.1, forward strand.
TTGAATTAAATCTAATATTTTAAGATAATCATAATTATCTGGCAGATACTGAGGATGTTTAATTAAAAGTGTAGTGATATTTATTGATTTTCTATGCAATTTGTTCATCTCCAACATTACCGGATTAAGGACATAAACATGAATTAAATTATATTCAAAATCGCGAATTTTAGGATGCCCTAATTTAATTGATAGAATTCCAGGATTGTCCTCTAATTTGCTTAAGGTAATCCGATCTTGAGGTAATCCGATAGTAGAGTCGCACTGCAAATAATTTTTTTCTTAGCCTAAGCCTGTGGTTGCGATAAAGTAAATGTATGCTTAATATATAAAAATTACTATAAAAATTAAAAAGCAAATAAATCTAATAAAAACTTAAATTAATAAACGAACCTACCTTTTTCAGTCGAAACTGTACGTGTTTCTCAAAGGCCTTTAATATTGTCCATATGAATCTTTTTATGAGAATTTGTCGCTAAGTTTTTGCCGACTATGTTTTTTAATAAAAATCTTTTGTTCGGGCTTAAAAAACTCTGGGCTATCACGTTTCTGGTTAATGTTTTTTATAACATGTTCTTTATTTCTCATAAGAATTTCGTTAATTTTCGCGTATAGGATTTTTGATTTATCTTTATGTTCACTGATGTAATCTGATAGTAAAATGTGATCAAGATTAAAATCAAAGGGGTCATCTGAGGTTATATGTCCGTTAATTATGTCTATTGGCTTAAGTTTGGTGACTGAATGAAGGGTGTGATTATATGCTAAGACAGCATATTTTATTTTTTGGTCTATTCTTGAGTTTTTAAATCCTTGGGCATCTAACATGTTCGGAGATAGTGGAATGGAATCTTTCTATTACTCCATTAGATTGAGGGTGATTAGGCGAAATAAAATGAATTTTTATTTTATGTAATTGGAGAAGTTCTGTGATAACTGTATTTTTAAATTCGGTTCCATTGTCTGAAATAACCTGTTTGGGTATACCGTGATGTGAAAAGAAAGAAATGAGGTGGTCTGCTATTTCATTAGCCGCCAATGATTTAAGCATATAAGCTTGAGCATATTTGGAAAAACTATCTAAGATTGTTAAGAATTTTGTTTTTTCTAGGGTGTAGGTGTCAACATGTATAATTTCAAACGGGTAGCAGTAGAGGTTATATTCATTGTTTTAATACAAAGCTCGCATTCATTAATAAAAGTTTGTACCGAATTTTTCAAATTTGGCCAATAATATTTTGCTTTAATTTTTTCTACGGTCTCTTCAATACCTCTGTGGTTACTTTTTTCTTTCATGGTAGTTTTGAATAATTTCGGGTATATTGTTTTTATCAGTGACATCCAATAGCTTATTAAGACATCTTTTAAATTAAAGACTTGGCCATCTAAAATTTTTTCGAATAACTTCGCAAAAAGGTTCATAGACATCGTCATTTTCAAAATATAAATAATAAAGTTTATTGGGAACAACTATTTCTCAACTCGGACCACACTGCCTCTGGACGGGGTGATGGAACTTTTGGAGATCTGTCTTCGTAATTCTTACTTTCAGGTCAAGGATAGATTCTACGCCCAAGACGAAGGACTTCCGATGGGTTCATCCCTTTCCCCAGTAATAGCAAACATCCTCATGGAATGGTTCGAGGAACATGCAATAGATGCCTCCCATTGCAAACCCAAGCTCTGGCTTCGATATGTGGACGACACCTTCATCATCTGGGACAAAGAGGAAAAAGCACTTCAGGAGTTTCTGCTTCACATCAACAGCTTCAGACCAACAATCAAGTTCACGACGGAGACAGAGAAGGACTCAGCTTCCTTTCCTAGATGTCCTCGTTAAAAAGGTCGGTGGAAATCTACGAACTTCAGTTTATAGAAAACCAACACACACGGGTCAGTATCTTCACTATGAGGCCAACCACCCTGCAACCACCAAAGTAGGCATCATAAGATCCCTCTACAATAGAGCTCGAACCATCTGTAGAAGCGACGAGGATCTCAAGACTGAAGTGGATACCATCTACAAAGACCTACAACAGAATGGATATCCAAAGAAGTAATAAGTAGGACCATCCAAAGGACGCGTCCAAATCAAATCAGAGACGAGGCCACCACGACAACCAGACTTCTACCCATACCTTACATTAGGGGTACATCGGAAAAAATCCGACGCATTGCCAGCAAGTACAATATTAGAACTGCCTTTAGATCTAGCACCACTATCAGAAGCGTGGTATCAAAGACCAAACCAGATGGCCTGTTGGATACCAAAAATTGCGTCTACCGGATCCCATGTGAGTGCGGTGACTCATACATAGGTGAAACGAAGCGCCCCCTAGAAGTCAGAGCGAAGGAACATCGCAGCTGGACCCAAAGAGGAGAGGTTTCCAAATCCGGAATAGCAGAGCACGCGTGGCATAATGGACACAATATCCATTGGTCAGAAGCCAAGATTCTGCACAAGGAACAGCACTGGCGGAAGAGGAAGTTCGTAGAGGCAACTTTCATTTTACAGAATCAGGGGCTCTTCAGCCAGCCAAGCGTCGATATACCCAACATCTGGAAGCCTCTACTCTCAGGACAGTGTAGGATCTAGAGAGAGGCGTGTCCTCCCCCCAACTCTTTTCACGGATGACTTTCCTTTCCGCATCGCTGCACACATCTAGCATATAAGCCTATAGAATAGTAGTTTGATGTCAGTTTACACCTGATAACGGTTGGAAATACTTACCAACCGAAACGTCGTGTTACATTAAATAAATAAGACAATTTAAGTCCGACAAGATGTTTTCACTGTACCATTGTCTACCACCTTTAAAAACACAACAACTATTTCCTTAATAAACTTTAAAATGTCATTTTCAAAATTATTTTTACTAATCTGAACCAAAATTCTTCTTTTCTTTTCGAGAAGAATTGTTATTCTTGGTTTTGTCGGTGAATGATTTACCAAGGATATAAATATTTGGTTTGCATCATAATTAATAGGACCTTTGATTATTGGTACACCTACAATCGGATCCTGTTCTTGATTTGTATGTATGGTGTCATTTTCATCGGGTTCCTGTTCATGTTCTGGTTCCTGTTGCTTATCAGGCATCTCCCTTATGTCATCGTCGGGGTTAACAAACACTGAGGCTAAATCTACGTTATCATTATTGGTGTTATTTTCCTTAGACGTTGAGGGTAGACCAGTGCCTTCTTCTTCAAGTTGTTTGTTAAATTCTTCTATATATTTTTTCAGTGAAAAATCTCCTTCTTTAACGTGTAACTCGATACGAGATAGAGCATTTGCTTTGGTGTTAGCTTTTCCTTTTTTATAAGTGATGTTGTAGTCGTATTCTTCGAGTTTAATACGCCAGCGTAAAAGTTTTGAACTTGGGTCTTTGAGCGAAAAAAGCCATTGAAGTGGTTTGTGGTCTGTGATTATGTTAAACTTTCGACCAAATAAGTGGGGCCTAAAGTATTTAGTAGCCCAGACTAAACTTAAACACTCCTTTTCTATTGTAGAATAATTTTGCTTTGAGTCATTAAGTGTTCTGGAGGCGTAAGATACTGGCAATTCTCTTCCTGGAGGTCCTTGGCTTAAAACAGCTCCTAAGGCAATATTACTACAAGTGTCGTAACAACTTTTCCGATGGAGCGCACTGTTTCGCCCCGTCGTCTGATCGCCCCGTGGCCCCGTCGATTCATTTAAATAATTATGTACTTGCACTTTATATTATCCTGTATTGATTGTATTTAGATATTAGGTTTTTGAAGCCGAACGGAATGGTTGTTTTGATAGATTTAATTATACTGGTGACACGTTATTGAGTTATTTTACGGATATACCTGGTAGTAATAAAATATGTTTTGTTTTATTACTACATGCCTACCTTATAAGGGGTTTCAATTTTTTTTAAAGTCTAGTCGGACCCGTCGATTTTTGTTTTGAGAGTGTGGTATTTACTTTTATACTCTTTGGGAGAGTATTTTGTCTTTTGAAAAATGTTTTTAGGAGCCTCTTTTGGGGGCCTATACCTATATTTCATTAATAGGAATTCCTGCTGATGAGATATACGCCCCTTTAGGAAAAAAAATAATAGATAGGTAGGTACTTTTTTTTCTCGCACTAAGGCATTTCGCATTTTTCCTTAAAAGCCCTTATTATTTAAATAAAAATTATATTATTTTTATTCCCTATACAGTGCAAAACTATAATGTGTGTAACAAATCCTAATAAGAAAATGAAGTGGGACAGTCAAAATTATGTTTGAACTCGAATTCATTTCAACTTAAACAATCGAAAAAAAGTGTTTTTTATTTTTGCATTTTTTAAAGTATTTTTTATTCAAAGTAAGTATTATTTATTTTGCATCTATTTTTTGACTTTGACGTTGTCATAATTTTAGGTTGAAATGATTGTTGAGTAAACCAAAAAGAAAACGAAAGTTGATCTAAAAAATATCCTAAATAACATAAAAATTCCTATTATATTGCCTGTTGTTTACGTTGATTCTATATACCTATAGGTATCTGAACAAGATTTTTTCCGGGCATGAATTGTGCAGCGGCCTTAAGAGCGTAATCCAATTCAGCCAAGAAAATTTCAAAAATCGTACAGAAGGGTTCAAAGTAGTACAGAAGGGGTAACGCTTAGTACGATCGATTATCAATCAACGATATCGATTAGCAATCACTCAACGATATTAGAATTTAGCCGGTAAAAACTGCGTTGAAAGCCTTTTCTGGATAGATGAGATCTAAGAAACTAGCGCTTTTTTAATATTATTTTTTTATAAAATTGTTAGTTAATGGATTAATCTAGACATCTGTAGAATCAATTTTTTGAAATTTAAATTGTAAACAGCTAAAATATAGCGTTGAAAATTACCTTAATTTTCTGTATGTCTAAGCATTGTTTTTTATATGATTTTAGGCCTAATTAAAAAAAATAAAACTACAGAAGTCTAGTTTTGTTCTTTCTGAACAAATATTTTAAAACCCCATATCAAAAAACCTTTTAGATTCTTAGATCTCATCTATCCAGAAAAGCCCTTTTTTGGCCAATTTTCGCAGGCGTATAAAGCCTCTTTTTTTGGGCGACTCTCTGTTTGTAAGGTTGGCGCATCAGCTATAATTTTTTTTGGCCAATGTGCACCTCACGTTATTTTAATTAAATTGTTAAAAGTTGATTCAGAGGTCATAATTTTATTTAGAAATACTACCTACATATTTAATATATCAATACCAAAAGTAGATTATTATATTTTATTTTCTGGTTTTTGGCTTGTCTTTTAATTTATTACTTCTATGACTGCACAATTTCACCTGGCCAAATGAAACCTTTAAAACGAGGTATTTTATTAAATTTGTCCTTATTCTAATTTAAAATCATAAAGCTATCTCCTCCCTCTATTAAGGTACCTACCTAGGGGTAGCTGGTTGCCGATGCCGGGTTAATTCCATAAGGTTGATGAATATAATAATATTGTATTGTCATAAGACAAAAACCCAATGTTTGTGAAAAATTTTGTTACAATCGGTTAAGTAGAAGTAGTTCAAAAGTCAAAAAGTTAGTGCAATATTTGAAACAATCAAAATGTACATATATTTTAGATACGGGCCGAAGATGATTAAAACTGTTAAAAAACAGATTTTATTAATACTAATATACCTAAAATAACTTAATTAACGTGTCACCAGCAAATCTATCTAAATGAAAACAACCATTTCAGCTTTCAGCCTCGAAAAACGTTTTATTTATTATACAGGTAATACAATTTCAGCGATGGCTTGACGGGGCCACGGGGCGATAAGGCGACGGGGCAATACCAGTGCGCTCTATCTGAAAAGTTGTTACGTAGACTCTTGTAATATTACTAGCGTCCGTTGTCAGGTTATATTGCAATATTGGCTCGCTTGTTAGAAGATTTTTACATGTTTCAAAACAATCTAGAAATTCTTGGTCGTGTACAATCCTTGCTCCCTTTTTTAGACACTTCGTAAGAGGTTTAGTTATTCTTGCGAATCCCTTGATAAACTTTCTATAGTATCCCAGCAGTCCGAGGAATCCCTTAATTCCCCTTGTTGTTTTGGGAATTAGATATTTCTTGATAGCGATGATCTTTTCGGGGTTGGGTTTTACTCCATGAGGGGTAACGATATGACCAAGATAGGCTACCTCTCGTCGTAGGAATTCGCTTTTGTCATGTTGTATTTTGAAGTTCGCTTCCCTTAATCTCTGAAATACTTGTTTAAGGTTTTCAATATGTTCTTGTAGTGACGACGAAAAGATGATTATGTCGTCCATGTAGACTAGACATTTCTCGTTTTGGATACCCTTGAGTATAGAATCCATTGCTCTTTGGAACGTCGCAGGGGCGTTCTTAAGCCCGAAAGGCATTGTTAGATACTCAAAGTGTCCACTTTCTGTGCTAAAGGCGGTCTTTTCAATATCCTTTTCATCCATCTCAATCTGGTGGAATCCCGACGCTAGGTCCAAAGTAGTAAAGTACTGACACCTTCCTAATTTGTCCAGTAAGTCTGTTATATTTGGAACAGGAAATTTATCACCAATGGTCTTTTCATTTAATTTTCGGTAATCCACAACTACTCTCCATTTTTGTTGGCCGGAAACGTCCATCTTTTTTGGGACTACCCAAATTGGGCTCGACCAGGGGCTATTTGATGGTCTTATGATATTTTGATTTAACATTTTGTTTATCTGACATTCTACTTCTTTTTTATGGATAAACGGGTATCTATAGGACTTGGTATAAATGGGAATTTCATCTGTTGTTTTTATTGAGTGTTTTATTTTTGTTGTAAAAGGGCTGGTCTTCCTGATAAAAAACGTCAGCGTATTTTTTACAGAGGTTAATAGCTTCCTTTTCTTCAGGATTTACGTGATCTACTCTAATTTTTGAAGAATCTAATGTAGGATTATCGCAATGCGCGTCATTAAAATTGTTGGGGTTAATGTCAGTAAAAATTTTTCGAGAAAATTTTTCTACTTCTAATGGTTCAGAAAAATCTCAAATAACTTCGTCACAAGAATTATTTAAAATCGTGGTTAGCGCATGACCGTTTTTTGCTAAAGGTAAACATTCGGGGATTTCGCAATTATGTATTTTCGTCTGCGGTATTATAACTTCTCCATTTTGAATATTAGTTTTAATTTTTATGACTTGCTCGGTTCTAGAAGGAACAGTTACACAATTCCATTTTGGTCTTATGAAATTCTAATTTGATTTTCGAAAACGGCGTAACTAGAAAGCCTTTTTTAAAATCGATATTAGCTTCTAGCAGTTTTAGATTATCTAATCCTATTAAACCGTCAAAAACATTATGAAACTTAAATAAATAAAACTTTAAGTCTTTATTTTTTTGCGATTTAAAAATTTTTGAAGCCGGTACTGTGGTACTAGAAAAACTGTGCTAACGATAAAAGGGTCATTGATAATTCGGTCAGGAAAAAATTTAAAAGCAATTTCCGGATTTAAAAATGATTTTGTTGACCCTGAATCGATTAAAAGTTTTATACCGTATTCCGGGAAAATTATATATGATAATTCGCTGGAATTCGAATTAGGAGAGTTTAAGGATATTACTATTTCTCGTTGCTGAGATGACTTCGCTTGCGAAAATGTGATTCTTGTAGGTGATGATTTTCAGTATTCCCATCATCAGCTGTGGTTTCGTTGGCCATCTCATATGAACTTGTCGTCTCATCGGTAACTTCCGAGCGTTTTCGTTATCATCATACATTTCTGTGGAATATAATTCCTCAAAGATGAAATTGGGTTGGCTTCCTGTATTTCGAAATAAACTCCTGGACAAAATTATCGCACCACTTGATTTTTAGAGATTTTTTTTTAATAAAGATAAATAAATAAGCAAACTTATAAGCATTGTTAACTATGCATTATTAATTAACAAAAACAATTATATTCTATTTAACAAAACGAGATTTAAGTAACTAAATTCAATACAAGGAAAAGCATCGATTTTCACTAACTTCAATTTTGATACAAAAATAAAACAATAGACCCATAATGAATTCTTAATAACGTGTATTGCCACCTCTAGCTGCAATGACCGCTTGAAGTCTTCGCAGCATTCCTCGTATCAAATTATGAAAACTTTCCTGCGGATGTATTCTCACTCCTCACGAGCAGCATGTTCCATGATAAAGCATAAACATAGTTTTTGTCCAGTTCTGCTTTTTATACGAGAAAAGATATTATAACTGTTTTAACTGATATTTATTTTTATTTAAATTTTCTTGACAAAATAATTAGTGGTGCGATAATTTTGTCCAGGAGTTTATGTTTTGATTTTTGTTATGTGGTTGGTTTGGCTTAGGGCCACTAGAATAAATGCTCATTGGTTCAGGGGCAGGCAGTGGTTTATTTTGGTTGGGTCCAAATACATTGACCTGATTTGGTCTGGGATAAATTTTAGACGACGGAAAAGGGAATCGTTGAAAATTATTTCCAGGGTTTCGTTGGAAATTATTCCCAAAATAATTTTGCCTAAAAAGGTTAAGATTTCCAGAAGGAAGTCTAAAAATATTTGGCCTTGGCATTGGGGTTTGATGATTATTAAAATAAGAAAAAGATTGGGGTCTATTTTGACTATAAATTAGTTGCGTTCTATTTTGTTGGGGTTGAGATGTATTATTTGATTTAATTTGAGGATTTTGTCTTATGTTGTTTTGAAAATAATGAGTATTATTTTCTTGAGTCACAAATTGTAAGGCTTGATCTAAATTCAAAGGTCTCATGCATCGAATAGTTGTCCCTAAGGGTTCTTTTAGGCCAGAGAGAAAAGTTTTTAAAGCTAGTTCATTATATAACTGGTTTTTGGTATTTTTTCCTTCAATGCTGTTTTCGTTTATATCAATATGAGAGCATAAAAGATTTAAAATATGCAGTACTCTATCGTAAAATTGACTAGGTTGTTCATTATTGTTTTGTCTCAACATGACGAGATCCCTATTAAGACATGTTTCGTCTCGTTGGTCCGCAAAGTTACGCCTTAAAGTATCTTTCAAATCGTTGTTTCAATCCCAAGTTGTAACATTTTAAATATTTATGATAACTTTTGTTTTCCAATTAAGCTATTTAACAAAAAGATATTTTGAAAATCAGCTGGGTTTGATGCCCTATAAAAATTAGTTATAAGACTTTCACAAGTTGATAGATAGCGATGTAAATCGTTAAGATTTCCATCAAATGTCGGAACACAATTAAGATATTCCGGTTTGAATTGACTCATTTTATATATTTTAAAATGGATCATCGATCCAATTTAAAATTACTTTCAATAGAATTAAATAATTTCTTCGATTATATCATCAAGCTCTGACATTAAAACAAGTTTCCAATTCAAATTGCACTTACATTAATATTCCTAGGCCTATTGTTCTGGTCATATCCGGTCCTATAAGGATAATCCTTCCAGAGGCAATGTAGTCCTACTCGAAGCAGCAATCCTTGCGAAATCCTTCCTATGTAGTGGCAGTTTCCCAGCAATCCAAAAAGCACTTAACGATTAACCACTTTCCAGATCACAGTTTATACAGCTCACAATGTTCTTAAAAGTCCGATGTACCGTCGAACTTAGCGAACCGTAGATTCGAATCCGTGATTTTAAAAGACTTCTACGATAGAACGACTTTACACGAATACTACCAACTGCGCCAGTTAACTATTCGAATATGCCAAACTCCTTTTTAAAAAATACAATATTTATTTCGTACAAACTTAGCGTAGCTACAATTTCAACTGTCTAACTAAAAATTACAAATGGTGGATATTTATATGAGTAAAAAAGCAAGTTAAGCCTAAGCAATGATCAGCATTCTCCATAAAGGACTGTGACATAACTCATGTGATAAATCAAAATGTTTATAATTTCGTGTAGAATCCAAAAATGTAATCACGTACAGGATGTTCCAGTTAAAATAAAAAAGGTGGTATTGACCACGGCTTGTATCCAAAATTTTTGTTAAAAAAAATGAGCAACTAAAAATATTAATCGACGTGTGCAAGCGTTTTTTCGAACACGCCCTTATTTATTTTTTATTGAATTTGTTCCATATTTTTGTCAGTCACTGTATAAGTAGAATTATAACATAGGATACAAAATTTTATTATGCCCTAAAAAAAAATACAAATTTTGTTAAAAAATACAAAGTTGACATATTGACACGTTATTTTCCATTTTCTCGAAACCCCATTCTTGTGACTTATATCCTTTAACAAACAAGCGATTCAATTGAGCTTACTTAATGATGATGAACATGCAAAGCGAAAAGAGTGACTATGAAAAAGTTATCATGTATTTTGCTATATGACTTGAAATAAGGTTAGGATTTTTTTTATAATATTCAACATTTTTTGAAATATATTTTTTAAGTTGCAAACGGCATTTTAATAAGCATCAAATTATGCAACTTTGCCCTGCTTTAAATTTTCGACATTCTCATCTCATACGGTTTTCAAGACCTTATGCAATGACGACCCTGTATATTGGAAAATCTTTGCATGTTTAGCACATAGTAAAAATTTTAATAATTTCCAGTATTACCACATAAAGGTTATAAATACTAAACAAAATTTACTTACATTTTTAGATTTCTCTACCAGTAAAACCTGCGAATATACCGTATTGGTATCAGTATTAACAGGAATAAATTTGATCTGTTGACCAGCAACTACACTATGCAGCCAGGTCAAGCCAAGGCCATTAATATTAACACCAGAGATTTTAACTGGAAGTTCTCCTGACTTAAAAAATGGCAATGATACTATTGGTTGATGGTCCACCAGAAGGATCCCTCCATTTGGATCAATTCTTTTCACGTCCCCAATCAGCTCACGGCGCTCTTTTATGAAATGATTGGGAATATCAGACGGTCTTCTGAATTTAGTAAACTAAAAAACATATTTAAGAAACGATAATGGTAGTAGTTTAAGTATATGTCTCATGTTTCTTTTAATATTATAGAAAAATAATACTACTTACAGGGCGCACTTTCCTTACAGCAATTGTTAGACCAATGAGTGCAACTGAATAGCATCCAATCTAAAACAATGTTATAAATTTATCATTTATATATCATTCAGTTTTAATTTAGTGTAACCACATAAGTGAGCTCACAGAAATTAAAATTTAGTGAAATGAAAATTTAATTTGTGGATAAGAAGTGACAATGTAGCAAGTAGGTTACATACAGGATGTTCATTTGAAAACTTCCCACTACGGATTTATCGAAAAGCACTGTTTAAAAAAAACGCCGAAATCCGTCAAAAGGTTTGTCAAGATACGTCAAAAGGGGGACAACTTAAAACTTATACTAAAACTTATCCAGAGAACTATCTAGAGGTTGATGGCGAAGGAAACCAGAACCAAGCAAGAGGATGAATCAACTGGGCTTCTCGCAATCCCCTATATAAAAGGTACATCCGAGAAAATCCGACGAATTCCTAAGAAGTTTAATCTAAAAACCGCCACCAGCAGACACCAAAAACTGCATCTACCAGATCCCTTGTAAGTATGGGGACTTATATGTTGGCGAAACCAAAAGACCTTTGGCAGTTAGGACCGAGGAACATCGCAAATGGACGACCACTGGAGAAGTAGCCAGATCAGGCATTGCTGAACATGCTTGGACAAACGGCCATAACATTCACTGGTCTGAAACAAAAATTCTAAGGAAGGAATCACACTGGCAAAAAAGGAAATTTCTAGAAGCTGCCTACATATCGCAAAACCAGAGCGTCTTCAGCCAACCCAGTGTGGATGTTCCCAACATATGGAGATCTCTTCTAGCAGAAGCTCTATTCACGCATCATCAGAATTCACGCCCCATCAATATGCTGCATATATAAGCCTGCAGAATAGGAAATTGCTTTAGTTTACACTTGATAACGGTAGGAGATACTTACCGACTGAAACGTCGTGTTCTACGAAAACAAAGACAATTTCAGTCCGACTACCTGTTTGTGTATGATTTAATTTAGACATGTTTTGTATAGTAAATTGTAATGTATTTATGTATGTGGTCTTAGTATTTATTTATGTAGTGCTTCGATTTTTATTATTTTTACAAAAAATTGAGAGCACCGAGTATATTTTTTCACTTTTCAAAGGCTTTCAATGCAATAAATCATAATATTCTTTTAGAAAAACTCGCCAACTATGGAATTCGTGGTTTGGCCTATGAATGGAAGAGTAATTTAGCTGGCAGTGAAAATAACTTGCAGCAATGGTATTACTTTTTCAGACTGGACATCTATAAGGGTAGGAGTACCACAAGGTAGTGTGTTTATAAATGATATATCATTGACTGCAAACAGAAATTATATAACACTTTTTGCTGATGATACCTCTGCTATTGTAAGTGGTCATGATTATGGATCACTGTATGCACAAGCAAATTGGTGTATGAGGGATATAGCTGAATGGTGTAATAAAAATGGTATTTCTCTTAATAGCATAAACACCAATGTTTTAGTTTTTACACCAATTAGAATTGTGCAGGATTTTAGCCTACTTCTTGAGGATAAACAAACAAGAATTACAATTGATTAGCACTTATCTTGGAACAACCACATTCAAAGTGTATGCTCTAAATTGATTGGTAGAAATTTTGCCATATTACAACTTAGGCAATATGTTGATAAGGAAACAATATTTTGATTTAATCTGTTCATAATTTGTTTAATCCACTCAATATTAACATATGGATTATTCGCTTGAAGAAACTCCAGTAATATTGGTACAGTTATTATATGCCAAAAAAGAATTCTAAGTACAATATTTTCTGTCTTTTACAGAAACTTGGTGTAATATTTTTAACTCTGAAAGAATTATAACAGCTGTAAATCTCTATATAGTACACTGTGCGTACTATGTTTAAAAAAATTTGGATCAACTTGAAAAGTGTGGTGGTATAAATAAATATGCAACAAGAACATCAAACAACCACCAGCCAGGTTAACACAAGTTCAAGAAGGACCTGGTATAAGACCTGTTTTAAGCATTTGCCCTCCAACTTAAAGGATATCTACCCAAAATATCACATTTTTTAAGAGTGTACTGAAATTTATTTTATTCTCTTGGTGAGTTTTTTGATTGTACTGTTTTATAATTATGTTAGTATACTTGCTTTTTTGCTAACCATTACTTTGAAATTACTTTACTCATATTAACAATTCCAATACATATATTTTTATGTATATGGAATAAACAAACAAATAAATACCTGTCCTTAATAAACAAGTATTTATGACCTAATATTAAAACTAAAGCTCCTCAAAAGAAAGTCTTTTTCATACTAGATTGTGTCAACAAAGACAAAGGAAACAAAAATTGTTATCTGTAGATTAGAACACATTTAAATAAGTGACATGAGAACATGTTAATTAATTTTACCCTTTATCTTGTCCTAGCCAGTTGCTCCCATTTGTATTTGTATTTGCACTTCCCAAAATTAACCAAACCATAAACATTTTCTGTATTTCATTTTTGATCTTTATGTAAGAACTAACAACAGAAAAAAACATTAAATCTTTAATAATTACGTTTATGTCTAGGTATGAACATTACAAAATACATACTTAAGCCCTTGAAACTTTATAATATGCTATAAACTTAGTTTTAATATACATGCTATTCTATTATTATTTATATAAATATTTTATTATTATTATTTATAGAAAAGACTGTGCCAAACAAATAAGGTAAGTTCGGGTATGATCGGACAAGGGGCAAGTCCGAACGCAGCCTCCAAAAGTCATATTGTTGTGGCAACAGCGCGGGAATCATTCTCCGCGTGAAACAAACAATAGCACCAGTGCTCGACAAGACAACGTTTTGTTTTAAGGTGTTTCGTGTAAACTACATACAGTTTTATGTTTTTTTGGTTTATTTTGTGTATTCGAACTTACCCCCTTCGCCAAACTTTGCTTCAAAAGGTAAGTTATTAACATTATATAGGTAATCTCTGTTGTGAATGGTCTATCTTTATAAACTGTTTGGATTAGTAAATCATAACCTCAATTAGGAGTGTTTTTATGAGTTGGTTCGATCTTTCCCCGTGTAGAAGTAAGGGGCAAGTTCGAATAACCTTTTCCGATCTTGCCCCAATACATCTACAGCATTGATTTTTTATTACAGGTCTGACGATGGTTCGAAAATATGTAAGAAAATCCGACAGGGGGAAAAAGTACGCCAAGGAGGACCTAGCGAGAGCCATTAATGAATTAGAAGGGGATTAATAACCCTCCACGGTGCATAAAAAAAAAATCAAATCCCAAAATCAACACTGCATGATCATTCTAAAGGAACCCATGGGTTAGAAAGCCAAACACTGGGAAGGGACTTGGCAATTTCCTTAGAACATGAAAGGATTTTGGCAAACGGTCTTAAAACACTTGAGAAATAGGGGTTTGGTCTCTCAAGAAAGGAAGTTTGGTTTATTGTAGCTGTGTACGTAACAAAAAATAACATTAAGACTTCTTTTAAAAATAATATGCCAGGTGCCGACTGGTTTATTAATTTTAAACAACGACATAAACTTTCGATTAAAAAGCCCCAGGCGGTGGAATATTCGAGAAAGAAAATGACCGATCCTTTTATCATCAACCAGTATTTTAGCCTATTAGAGACAGCTTTAAATGACTTAAAATTAAACGATCTTCCACATAAAGCTCTTCGTATACCTTTCGACCGCTCTTCATATAGTCGAGAAGCAGCTCTACCATTACATCGAATAAATACATTAAAAGAATATCGGCGTATTTAGCAAAAGTGTAATCTTCCATTACTTAACCGTAATAAAAAGGGAATTAATATCACATAAAAAATACTGACAGGGACAAATTTAAAAAATACTGATAGTGGCAATGAATTAGCATTATTATTATTATTAAAATAATTCATTCAGGTGCTGTATCTTAGTTTGGTTTTAGTCAATTTCCACAAAAACGGTGATATTTACCGACTTTTACTAAGAGCACCTTTTTTATGTAAAAAGCATAGGAACATCATAATCTAATGCCCAAACGGGCAGAAATTAAAGTCTTAAAGAAATGGGCCTAAATTTACCAAATACCCCACTGATTCTGAAGCCCCTTGTAAATATTTTTTTATTTAGTAGGTTCAAGAGAATAAACGTACTAGCAATAATTTACCTCCCAAAATTGGTTGCGGTAGCTAAAGTAGTTCCGGAGCTATTAAAAAAAAACTAGTTTTTAAAGGTTATTTTTAAAGAGCTCTAGCTCCCTGAGGAAGCTTTTCCGGACCCATGTTTATATGAACTTTTGTTTTTCTTTTGACGTTTTCCTTGACTTGCTGTATTTAGGTCATTTAAAACATCTTGGGACCAAGAATTAGTTACTTGGCAAAAACAGAATCAAGGCGTTAAATTGCCAAAGAAAATATTTTCCGAAAAAGTGCGGAAAATATGGAATAACATAAGCCCAATTGTGGATTTAAGAAAAGAGGAATATATCCTTTTAATCCGACAGTTATTCCAAAAGAAAAATACCATCCTGAAGCATTAAAAAAGTTTGAAAATATAAAGGAAGCCGGTGTAGGAGTAACTGACAAAGCGAATGGTAATAATGACATTCTGGGCAGGGATATATTAGATGCAGGGCCAAGCAGTGCTTCACCTAAAATCACGACTGACGGGAAAATATCTGAGGGACAGTCTGGACCAACAAATGTTTCTTTTGAAGACCTCCTACTTGCAACCATGAAACAGAATCCCATAAATGCTAAAATCAGAAAAAAAAGACATGTTGCAACTGGTGCTGAAGTTATCACGCATAGAGATGTAGATCAGATGTTAGAATGCAGCACGAAGTGCCCAACACAAAGAACTAAGAAGCCTAGAAACCAAAAGTGTGGAAGCTCAGAAAGCACTAGCAGCGAAAGTAGTATAGAACCATTGTACGAAGAGTCTGATAACGATTTAGATTTCCTTGACGAAGAACAGAGAGATGAATTGGAAAACTTTAAATTAAATGCTTGGATATTAGTCAAATACTGTAGCAAGAAGAGTGTAAAATATTATGCGGGAAAAATCGTAGAAATAAACAAAGTTCAGCGCGAATGTGTTGTGAAGATTTAAAGAACTCAAAAAATTTGTTTGGCCTAAAACTGACGATATTGACACTATAATCTATGAAAACATAGAAATGTTCTTACCGGACCCTCTACAAAATGAGGAAAATCATTTCGAATTTAACGTAGATTTTAGCAGATTAAATATTACTTAACATTTTAACTTTGTATTTTTTCTAAAAATAAAGATTGCTACTGTATTCTAGTTTTATAGGGCTGTTTTTATTTAAATACGGGGTAAGATCGAACACATACAAAAATTATATGACTATAAATGTACGGTTTAAATAGGAAGAAATTTGCCAGGGACTTGTTCGGGATTCAATGAATGGGGCAAGTTCGAACTACTATATTTTTTTTATTTCATTTTTTTATAATTTTTCCTATTAACAAATATTAAGTTCCACCCAGCAAACTCTTTGCTTACATATTAAAGTTGAAACCTGTAGATTGTGACTTATTTTTAAAATCATTTTACGATACTATGATCAGGTAAATTTTAACTAATCTATATTCCGTGCGATCTTGCCCCAACTTACCTATTATTCTTGTATATTATATCTGCTTCAATTACATATAAATTTAGTTGTAAATGATTAGATTGTATTTTTTCATTGATAAACAAGTGGTTTAGACAGGTTTTTGAAACAGGTCTCATGACCGAGTTAATATATGATTTAAATCCTAATGAGTTTATCATAGAAGTATAATTAGCATCATATTATTATTGTCTTGACATTTTAGCTTTTTACATTTTTTTAATGGGGTTGGAAATACCACTTAACACACCATTAACCTAATGTTTAAAAACTTACATGAACTCCTTTGATATCTCTTTCCAGCAAGTTGCAAAACTTGTTGAACATTTGACCCATTTGGTCCATGGATCTTTCAACCATATTATAGTTTCTTATTTATTCCAGAGCCAATGAGAATTTCAAAATGTAAAACTAAAATAAGATCAGAAATTATTAATAAAATTCACAAGCATCCAAAAATAAAAATGATTAAATAATGTTTTGTTTTCTCTAGATCAACAGTGAGTGGATAGTGCATATTATTTTGAATTTTAACTGCTGTTTAGGAATCGTGGTACTTCTTACCTTGGTGTACTTTATAAATTTTATTTACTTTTTAAATAAACTAAGCATTAGTCGTAGCTTGCAGCAGTTACAGTGACTTGTTCCACTGCAACATTAATTTTAAAGTATTTATTGTTATATTATTTTTGTGGGTATTTTTGTCTTAACCTTGAACTTTTTTGGCAGTTCTATCATGTGTGAGAGGTTGCCAATTGCCAGCAACCATATATTAGTCCGCGCTCGACGTAATTATTTTATTTTTTTTAGATTTATTTATTTAATCCAAGAAGACTAGAGGTAAGGAGACTGATCTGAATGCTAAACGAGTGTACGAAAAAATCACTGTTACTAGATGCCATAAAGAGAATAATCGCATACCCTGATTAAAATTATCGTACATTATCGTACTGAACGTCGATATTTATACCTTCGAAAGTTTAATTAATTACTTTGAAGTCGAAAGTTTAAGGGGAAAAAAATTCTGAAAATATTCTTAAATGTATTTATTACAAAATTTTAATTAAAATATGGTTAACATTCATCAAAAATGATGTCATCGTCTTCAGATTCTGCGTTAGTTTCTTTCGCTTTTGTCGCAGCTTTATTCTGATAAAGTGTGGCTGACGTCATACATTTTTTCACTATGATTAAATCTGAAACAGTTTTGTTCTAGATGAAGTTTCTGGGAAGATAACATATGACCATTTAACGTATCCGTTATTATTCTATTTCTTGCCGTAGTTTTTATTAAATTCACCTTTGAAAACTGCCTTTCACAACTGGCACTTGAATGCGGTAGTGACAGCACATTTAGTGCAAACTTCGCCAAATCGGGAAATATGAATTCTCCACTAAAGTCTTTTACCTGACTTAGTTTATAAAAAACTCATCAATTTCCGTGGATTCTGGTAGATCTTCGTAAATTTGTAATTTTCTCCACTGGTCATCAATTTTTTGTAGTTGATGTGTGTTTTGAAGTTCACAAATTTGAGGTAAAGATTTCATCAGCGGTAAAAGTCTGGTCTCATTGCCCTTTTTGATACTATCTAAAGTTAAGATGGGCAACTTACTTAGCACAGGATCTTCGAAATTATACCGTTTTTTTATTTCTAGACAAGCAGTAATTAAAAAATTACGACAGCGTTGAAGAAAATCAATTTTAGCAGGTTCCTCTAAAGAATCTATATTCTGAAGAACCCCAATACCCAAATACATATTTGTTATTCGAAGGAAATATGCATCATCAGTTGGGTCAATTTTACCAATGTCTGTTTTATTGATATAGTTGTGTTCCATAAAAGCTGATAAAAAATCTTTGTCACACAAAACCATCTTACTGTGTAAATTTAAAATTACCACTTTTTCACTCTGAAAATATTTGTTAAGGTCGACAAATTTAGGTAGAACCCAATATTTATTTCCTCGCTGGATATAAGACGATGTTCCAGGTAATTGAAAAGCAATTTTAAAGGTTTCCACTATTCTAGGATCCGCTTAACCACCTGCAGTAATGACAACCAACGAATTTGGGCTGGTCTAAGTATCTTGTGTGATTCAGTATTACAAAAGTGCTGAAATTCTCTGAACATTGCCTGTCGCTTAGCGCTGTTTTTAAAAAAACCGTAAATATTTCTGGCCAAGTCTTCACACATTCGGGGTAAATTTTTACATGCTTCACTTGCGCATAAATGCAAAGAATGGCATACACATTTCTGAATCATTAATCCCGGGATATCGTTAGCTAATTTGCTTGCCACGGAGTTTTTACTACCAAACATGGTATTACAGCCGTCCGATGCAAAACCAATCATATTTTTAAGAGGAATACCATTTTGCGATAGGAGTGTTATTATTTTCTCATATAGCCTCTCGCTATTAGCACCTTGATCCGCTTTCTCAGGTTCATCCCCAGAGAAAATTTGCAAAAGTTTCCAGAAAAGAGTATCAACTTTACAGATTTTAGGATGGAAAAATCTTACGCATATACATTAAGTTTTAACTGATGAAATGTCAGTAGATTCATCAATAATCAGACTGAATTTGGAGCCTTTTAAATAAGAGATTATTTCTTGTTCGGCACAGGCACCAATAACATTTTTAGAAACTTGAGTCGCTTTAAATCTTCCTAGTGACATTCTCTGGGCAATTCTCGAGTCAGGAAAACAACTTTTAATTAGATTTGTTAAATGATCAGCTGAATTAAAAGAGATATTGTGCTCTGTCAAAAATCCTGTTATTTTAATTTCGGCCACTTTGCTCTGAGTTTGCAAGGAACTCTCAGGTTTATTAAACAAAGAGGTTATTGTCATCTTTGGAAAAGCTTTTACGTTCTGAACATGCTTTGATGATTTAGCATGATTTTTAATAACGGTTAGTTCTGCAGTAAGCTCTAAATTACAAGGACGACACCTAGCTTTTTCATCTGAAAGTGCAATTTAAATATATGAGATAAAGGGAAAAAACTTAATTATTGATAACAATTTACCATTACTTTTAATAAGCCAACCTTTAAACCTCGAGTCTTCCCACTCCACGTGGTATTTTTGTTTTCGGTGCTTAAACTTTTGGGAACATTCGCCGCGTTTCAACTTTTTATATTCAGGAGTTGAACTCCTACTTTCACGTTCAGATTCGCAATCAGACATGGTTACTTCTTATTTTTTTTTAGTCTAGTTTTTACACTAGTTTTAGATAAAATCCACGACAAACACAAAATCAACACCGCCCATAATTATCACAATCACGTGTGAAAGATGCAGGTAAACTGTAAATAATTTACGACGAAAAATAAGAACGGGGAATCCCCGATACGCGATTCGATATACTCTAGTTGTGTACGGCGCCGCGCCGCCCATAGCCGTTCATATATTTCCTAATATGTGCCATCCATTAGATAGGCAACCACAAACACTTATTAATGCACAGAACACTTATAAATTCCTACTTAATACTATAGTATGTTAGTGACTAAATAAAATATTATTGGTAACAAAATATTACTATTGTATGAAGTAGGATATTGTAGTAGGGTTTAATTTTTTTTTTTTTAATTAAAAAAAAAATAAAATTTAGTCAAAATTATCGTGCAAAGTGGTATTATTGCATAAGTACTATCGTACATCGTACAAGCATTGGTTTTATCGTACGAAATCGATAATTATCGTACATCTAGCAACACTGGAAAAAATGAACGAAAACTAGTTTCAGAAAGGTGCCACATTGGCGCTGTTGGTCAAAAGTGCACCTCACTCTAATTAGCTGAACCCGCTTTGATAATGTTATTATTATACAGTGTATGTCACCCAAATGGAATAAATTAGCTAATAAATAGATGGGAGCGTGTTGGAAAAAACGCTCGAACAGGTCGATTGGTTTTTATAGTTGCGCATTTTTTTTCATAAAAACTTTTTATACAGGGCGTATCAGATAACGGTGGTCAATACCAACTTGCTTAGTTTAAACATAACACTCTGTATGTTAATTGATTTTTAGATTCCTCAGATCATTTTAGACATATTTTGTATACAATGTCCTATACCTATCTTTGACTGTTTTGGAAATATTAAGTAAAATTCAAAAAATAACATTTAGAAAAGAAAATTATTGATTTTTCAAGATTCTCTACAACTCACTTAATACTTCTTGCCCATTTAGGTCTTGGTAATGATAAAGCAAGCAAAAACTATTTCAGCATTCCTTTTTATTGATATGCGAATAAAAAAAACTAAAAATTGTTGTTTACTTTGGTTTAAAATGCCAGACTTAATGTTGACTCATGTTGCATGATAGAACTAGTCGTCAGGCGCTATAGTCGTTTGAATTTCATTAACTACAAGCCAGAAAAATGGTTCATTTAAAAGTAATGCACAAAATAACAATTCTACAGATGATTGGCCATGGAGATAATACACGGAAGCAAATCGAAGTAGCTCACTTATTTCACGAAAAATTTCCAAATTTGCCGCCTTTAACCCAAGGGACAATTAGTAAAATAGAAAAGCAATTCCGCGAGCTGGGCCATGTTAGGCAGGTAACAAAAACAGCTGCCAATGCAATAAGTGAGAATACCAAATTGGCTGTTATCCTTGAGTTTGAGGAACACCCACATACATCTACTCGGAAAGCAGCCCCAGTACTTGATATTAGCTATTCATTAGTTATTAGAATATTAGAAGAAAACAAAATGCATCTCTATAAAATTATACCCACCCAGGAGCTCACGGAGGATGATTTTGACAGGAGAATGTATTTTTGTGAACAAATGATGGCAATGTTAGACAGCAATGTGATCCAATTAGAACATGTTATGTTTTCTGATGAGTGCACCTTTACTCTTCACGGTCATGCCAATCGTCAAAATTGCCCCTACTGGTCCAGGGAAAATCCTCGCTGGACGATAAAAGACAATTCTCAATACCCTAAAAAGGTTAACGTGTGGACAGGAATTATTGAAGATCAGATCATAGGTCCCTTTTTTATTGAGGGCAATTTGAACGGCGATAATTATTTAGAATTGCTTTAAAATAATGTAGTGCCAACGTTGGCCAACTTGTATCCTGATCCAGGAAATCCACAAGTTCGAGCGAATATGATATGGGTTCAACAAGATAGAGTATATAGTATACATATAGAGTAATAACCCGGGGAGGGCCGGGGTACAATAGCCCTCCGGTATGTTCTGCCTGTCGTAAAAGGCGACTAAAAGAGCAACCTTTTTGGCGGTAGATGTTGTCCACTTGCATCGCCCGGTTCAATACCACCACATAGGACTTAGGCGGCGTGAAGTGGTTCCATGAAACTCACGTTTCGCCGCCATGTCGATGTGTCCGGTTTCCAAAGGGGAAATGGAGCATAAAAATAAATGCATGATGGCGCCCTCACGACCAAAACTTTCCGGAGCTGGTCGGGGGGGTCCATCAGGCGGATTTAAAAGCCTAAAAATCAATTTCTGCAACATCAGAGGCCTAAACACCAATATTAATGCAGTACATCAATACCTGCAATCAAATAAGCCTCACATTCTGGCATTGGCAGAAACAAAGGAGAAACCTTCAACAACAAATGTTTACCTCATTTATCCTGGATACGATCTACACACCCGATTTCGACTAAACTTTGGATTGGCAGTATTTGTCAAGAGCGATTTGAGTTGCCAGCGGGAGGAAACGCTTGAACCAGCGGACTTCGGCGTCATGTGGTTCAAAATAATAGCCAGTGGTGCCACGAAATTTATCTTCTGTATCTACCGACCACCAAGCGACACCCAATATAGGCGGCTCTTTTTGAACCTGGTTGATTGCATTAACCCACTGCAAATTGACTATCCAAGCGCAGAAATCATCGTCATGGGTGATTTTAACGTTCACAATATCAACTGGCTGCGCTTCTGCAACAAGAACGACGAGAAGCTGAGCTATTTGCCACCATATGCGGGCTTACGCAGCTTGTGGAGGAACCTACCAGAATCCCCGATCGAGACGGCGAGTTCGCGAGTCTCCTAGATCTGGTCTTGGCTTCAGACCCTGACTCGTACACTGTATCAGTACAGGCCCCCCTAGGAACATCGGACCACAAATTGATAACAGTTTCTTGCCAGTTGGATGTTCAAACGCAGGATCCTCCGGTGCCGCGAAAGGTATGGCACTATAAATCAGCAGAGTGGAACCATCTTCGGGAATTTTATCGCTCATTCCCTTGGAAAGAAGTCTGCTTTAGAACCAATAACATCTCAGATTGTGCAAACCAAGTTACAGAGACCATCTTGGCAGGAATGGAAGCTTATATCCCTTTTCCTACTAAATGCGGATCAAACAACAAGCAATGGTTCAACCTGAATTGCAAAAAGGCAGTAAACACTAAAAACGCAGCATATCGCAAATGGCGTCAACATCCTTCCACCGAAAATCGGAGGAACTTTTTAACCTTCAGAAATAGCTGCAAGCGAATTATTGATGAATGCAAAGAGAGTCACAACAACAGGTTCAAAAACAAACTGCTAAACTGCCCAAATAGAACAAGATCTTTCTGGTCGGTATCGAAAGCCCTTAGTCAAGGATTTGCTAAGTCGGCCTTGGCACCCCTAACAGCAGATGATGGTTCTATCGCGGTAACAGCAAGGGAAAAAGCCAACTTACTGGGTAAACTCTTCGCGTCCAATTCTACTCTGCACTCGCAAGGCAAAACACCGCCATATTTGCCAAGAGTGAATTCATCGATGGGAGAAATTTCGTTTCCCCAACGAATTATAAATAAAATTCTTAAAAGCGTAGACACCAACAAAGCTTCTGGACCCGATGGAATTCCAGCCCTAATACTAAAACGTTGTGCAGACGAATTGACTCCTCCCTTATGTAGACTGTTCACGATATCGTATAAGCAGGGCCAATTTCCAACAAGCTGAAAAACTGCTCGAGTGCAAGCTGTACCCAAAAAGGGTAAGAAGACGATGCCCTCCAACTACCGCCCGATTGCACTAGTTCCAGTAATATCGAAGATTATGGAGAAAGCAGTCAACCAACCACTGTTAAGATATCTGGAATCATCTGGACTAATCAGCGATCATCAATACGGCTTCTGAAAGCTTAGATCCACCGGCGATCTTCTGGCTTACGTCACACACTTGTGGACGGAGGCCATGGAGAAGCACGGCGAGTCCCGCTCAGTCGCTCTTGACATTTCAAAGGCATTTGACAGAGTGTGGCATGAAGGACTACTAACCAAGCTCTCCTCAATCGGCATACAAAACTCATTATGGAATTGGATTAAAAGTTTTCTTGAACAACGAACAATCCAAGTAGCCGTCGATGGACACCTCTCCGACAAATTTAACATTAACGCTGAAGTCCCTCAAGGATGCATTCTATCCCCCACCCTTTTCTTGATATATATCAACGATTTGCTAGGAACCACTGTCAATCCAATCTACAGCTTTGCGGACGATAGCACACTTATTTCCATATTTAAGTCCACCAAACCAACGACAGCCGCAATTTTTCAGAATCTTAGGCAGCAACAAGTATCTTCGACCAACAACGATATTAGAGCAATCTTGGAGTAAGGCGGTAACAATCTGGTCAATTTTAACGCCAAAAAAACGCAGGCTGCAGTATTTACGATGAAGACTAACGTTGATGGCCCGGAGCTGGTTATGGCAGGAAAAACATTGCCAATGAAATCATCTTTACATCTTCTAGGAGTCGAAGTCACCAACAGTGTGTCCTGGCATGACCACGTTACCGAGATCGCCAGAGCAGCTTCCAAAAAACTCGGAGTGCTTTTCAAAACGAAAAAACTGTATACACCTGGCATGGTACACAGTGTATACAGTGTATACAACAATTGCCGGCAGATGGCCTTTGAAAATTATTTGGGTTACTATTTAAATTTGGTGCTGGGTTTCCAAAATTATTAGGTCTGGGGCTTGACTGTACTCTACATTCAATTGAAGTATGGCCAATTCTTCCGCATTTAAAACATTTTATACTAGGATTTTGCGGGCGTCTTAAGGTAGTGTTTGGTCTGGATAATGGTTGTGGTTGTATGGGTCTATTTTGTTTTTGGTTTTCAAAATAGGACAATTGCAATTCTCGCCTAATTCTAGCTTGAGCTTCAAGTAAATTGTTGGGATTACTTGCACGTACTATGTGACCAATACGTGGGTCTAAACCAGTTAATAGTGTGTTTAGAGCCATCGAGTCTATTAAATTCGTTTGTGCTATTTTTTGAGGTGCGGTTAAATTTTGTTTTTGCACGGCAGAGTGCATTTTAGAGTTAAGAGTTTGAAGCCTATTAAAGAATATTAACGGGGATTCATTTGGTAATTGTTTTAATCTCTGCAAATCTTGGAAGAAGAGAGGTCCCGACTATCACCAAAATGTAAACTTAATAATTGCTTAACTTCTAAATATGATAATAAATTTCTAGAATTGACAAGTTGTGCGGCTTTTCCTTTTAATTTATTTTTTATGTGAATGACTAAAAGATCGCGTTGTTCACCGACTGCCATGTTGTAAGCACAATCGCACGCATGTAAAAATGAGCCTAAAAATATTGCATCACCATCAAATTCAGGAATTAGAGAAAAAATTTCAGATAGTTTATTTAGTTAATTATTTTTTTATTAGTTGTTTATTATAGTTAAGTTTCAAGGTGAATATCGTGAGCTGACGTATTCGCTTGTCGATTATGTTGTTCAGTTTGTTCAGTTTCGTTTGTGGTAGACATTATAATATTTTAAATACTTTTTTCGGAATACGAAATTAGAAAATCGAACAGTATAAAAATAGTAAAATAAAATGTGTATAAAATATTAAAATACACAAAAACAAAAATATAAACGAATGATTCAATGCTTTTACTTACAAAAGAATCTTCTTAACCATTGTCTTGTTCTCTGCTTGTTGGATACCAGGGGCTTCACCAAGTGTTCCTTCCGTACCCTTGTTGCTGAGTGAGGACGCTGGATTACCTTAGGGTGCTAGTGGTTCTTACTGTAGCTAATATCACTCGCGAATTTGGATCAACCTGTTTTCGCGGCGTATAACTATCCATTCCGACTGCGCCAATGTTAGATTGTAGATTTCAAAAATAACTTTTTAAAAAACTTTTATTTCAAATTACAAAAATAAAAACCGACATAGGTTTATGTTATACTAAATACTTAATTATAATGATCTTAGAGCTAACAAGCAATGGCTTTTTATATAAACAGAAAATGCTGACTATCATGAGAACAATAAGATAAGGTTCTTTCCACAGTCTTTTTAAACAAACAACAGCTAAGCATAAAAGGTGCTACGTTTGCTTATTCCTGGAAACGCCTACGGATCTGGTTAAGACGGTAAACATGTGGGTTGGCCTTGGTATCGGGTTTCATGGTATATTCTTATCTAACATATATTATGCCATTATTAACTTCAGTGATATCTTGTGAACAATTACCTACAACCAGGGACGGACATCCAGACGGGGATCCACCCCCCCCCCAATAATTTGAGCTGTTGCCATGTTGGAAAAAATTACATTTAGAACATTTTTGGTTTTGCCAACTTCTAAAAAATCGAATTCCTCGGATCTTGTTTATTTGTTTAAATAGCGCAACCAGAAAATGTAATTCAATTTAAAAAAGAACTATTAGGCAATAATAAGTGTTGTTTCAGTGTATTATTAATTTTATCTACTGTAGGTAACTTATTTCTAAAAAAAGGGTGTAATGTTCTTCTAATTACGGCTTTATCAAAGTCGGCAACAAATACTTTTTTCCGTTTCGGATATAGTTTAATAGTTTAAGAATTTTTTTTTTTCATTTAAAGTATAATTACCGTTTTACCGTTTTTTTAGGTTGAGTATAAATAATATCTACTACCAGGTCTGCAGGCTGTCTCCGTGTCAGAACTGTAAAATATTTTAAAACTTTAAAAAGAAATAAAAATCACAAATCATATAAAAAAAATACAGAAAAGCTATCCTCTAAAGGCCCCGATATAAAATTCGGCAAACTATTGTCAATATTATCGACCATTTAATTAAAATTATAAGACCGGCTCTGTGCGAGACCTACGTATCAATTTCAACCCAGATGACATCAGATGATAGCAGCGTGCCACATAACACCTAAGAACCTAACACCTAACACCTTCTTAGGTGTTATGTGGCAGCGTGCAGCGCGGTCCGCGCTTTTGTCTATCGATTTTCTCTCGAAAAAACGTCTTTGACCAATAATATGTACCGGGTTTCCCCGGTCGACTCCGTTTAGGATAGGCTGTTAGGCACGTGGTAAACGTGGTGTATCGCGCGGTAATCTGTAGTCACTGGTCTGATCATTGTTTGAGTTTTGAGTTCACTTCGCGCTTTGCCCTTATTCTGGAGTTATTCTGTTTGTTGTCAGTGTTGTCATATTGGTCTGATTCGTCTGATATTTAAATAATAAACAATACTATTACACTAGTGGTAATATGAAGCCGTGCCAGTCCCGCCGATATAAAGTCAAATGTGATTTGTGCGGAGATGTGTTTAACAACGACTATAAAACCATACATGAAAATAAACATCACCCGGGCAAAATAGTGAGAGTTCGCATTGTTGGAACTCCAGAAAATCCTTTTGAGGCGGCAAAGAGGAAAAATATATACAAAGATTCACGTTTAGAAGCTATGAAATTTCATGGTTGGTGGTTGATTTTATAGAAATATAAAATTACTATTGTGTTGGTTATTTTAGAAAATGACTCAAGAGACGTAGCCCTAGAAATTAATGAACCATCAACCTCTTCTAAATGTATTTCTCCTGTTCAGCCTGTTCTCATGGAAGTCGTTGAAAGTACGTATTTGTTAAGAAGTTTTAAGCTACCTATGATTTTAATTCTATATAGTTTAAAATAATAATAATAATAATAATAATAATAATAATAATGATATAAGATAGTAGATTTAAAAAGAAAAAATAATTCAATTATTTAAATAACCATAAGAAAACTAAAATTTATCTTCCTGATTTTAAGTCAGTGGTATTTTATTAAATCATATTTTAATTTTTAACTAAGATTCGACAAATTCCGGTAATGATGAATGTAATAACCCTGCAAAGAAAATTAAAACTGTCGGCGCCTTGGTTGTCTCACTTCCTGAGAGAAATTCGGAAGGATCTGATGAAGGTACGGTAGTGAATATTTCTCAACTGTTATTATTTTTGATTTGGTATAATTTCATTTTAGCCATATCCCAAAATAAAAACATCGAATCTGACTCAATTGGTAAAAACTCTGTCTCAGATGTCAGGGAAGATGATGATGTATCTGACTATAATTTAGTATTAAATAATGGCGGCTACAACAATGTATGGACGGAATGTTTGGGAAAGTTACAGTTCTTATTGGATTTGTTTCCTCTACTAAAAGAAGTCTCAAAAGGTGTTGAAAATACTGATGTTGTAGATCAATATTTAGTTGCATTAAATATCAAAGAAAAAGTGACGATGTTACAAGATGCGTGTGAGGATGTTATAGAATCATGTAATAATTCCATTTTAATAACCGAAGCAAATCGAAAAAACACAAAAATTGATGAAAAAAATGAGGAAAATAATATAGTTCCGCATGATCCTGGTTTAAGAGAATGGAATATAACTGATTCGCAAAGATCTTACTTAATAGAATTAGGTCCTCATCAACTAGTCTTATCAAAATTCCCAAGTGATGGAAAGAATAGGTTTAATTCACAGTGGTACAAACAATTTCCATTTTTAGAATACAGCACCGTGAAAGATGCGGCTTATTGTTTTGTATGTTATCTTTTTGCAGCGGGGATAGGAAGGGAGAAATCGGATTTGGCCTGGATCAGTACGGGTGTCCAAAATTGGGGAAAGATAAAAAGTGCAGGTTCTATAAAAGAGGGTAAACTGCCTCAACATTTCAACTCCACTTCTCATAAAAGTGCTTTATATAATTATGGTAATTTTTTGGTAAAGTCTAAACATATAAATGTACTCATGGATAAAAATAAAAGAAACCTCCTAACAGAAGAAAACCGCATACTTTCACATAATACGATTATAGTAAAAATCTTATTTGATGTAGCGAGAACCCTTGCAAGGCAACGTGTTGCATTTCGAGGAAATGAATCAGAAGATGATACCTTCTATCAGGTTGTATGCCTTATTGCTCGTCATAACAGTATTATGCAGAAATGGTTAGAAAACCAACATTTCCGTTCCTATCATACTACGTATACAAGTTACGGATCTCAAAATGAATTTATTCAACTGTTAGGTGATGAGGTGAGAGCAGAAATTGTCAAGGAGATCAACAAATCTAATTTTTTCACCATAATGGCAGATCATACCCGCGACTGTTCAAATAAAGACATTCTTTTTGTAGCCGTACGAACGGTTGGTATCAACGGAATTCCAAAGGAAAGACTTCTTTCGATAAGCGAGGTAGATGACAAGACTGGAATTGGCATAGCCAATGAAATTTTAAATATTTTACAGAATTTAAAAATAGACACTTCGAAATTAGCATTCCAGTCCTATGACTTTGCATCAGCGATGTCGGGTAAATTTAATGGATGCCAGCAGAAAATGTCTGAACTAGTAGGTCATAATATACCATACATACCCTGCCAAGCACATAGAGTAAACACTGCTGTTGAACACTCTTGCAAGGCAAGTCCACTAGTGTCAGATATGTTTAACATATTGGAAGAAATCTATGTGTTTTTTACATTTAGTGCAAAAAGATGCCAGATATTAAAATCACAACTGGAGCAAGTGGATAACGCCCTTTTTTTGAAAAATCTTTCAAGAACTCGGTGGACAGCTAGAGCAAAAAGCTTACAAGCAATAAATAGATTATACGAAATTATTTTAGAGACTCTGGAAGACATATCTACAAACGTCAAAGTTGATAATAAAGGCAAAGCACATGGTCTCTATAAACGTATGCTATCTTTTGATTTTATCTCGTGTTTAATATTTTTAAAAACAATATTTTACAAACTGAAAATAGTTACAGAATTGCTTGAATCGGAAAGGCTTAACGTTGTAGATGCTGTAGAAGAAATTAAAAGCACTGCCAATATTCTCCAAAGAATCCGGAACAATGATAAAGAATTACGTGACCTGATTGACGCAGCGAAACAATTCGCATGTAAAGCGAACATTTCGCCCGAAGATGATTTCAAAAAACATCATAGGCGGCGAATTATACCAAAAAAATCGATGAAAACAATCAAAACACAAAGTCTTTTGATATGAACGGATATTTTAAAAAAGAATTTATTTGTGTTTTGGATGTTTTAATCACATTTTTACAAACAAATTTAAATGATGTCATAGAAAACCTTCGTCCAATAATAAAACTATTTTCTTTGCCATTGTCTAATGAAAATCTTTATAGGGAACACATAAATCTAGTTCTATATATGTATATCCTTGCAACAAGCCAGATCCTTATGCACTGCAGGGTAAGCTCGAAATTTTTTTTGAGTTTGAAAAAAATATAAGCTCTATGCATGACATTATGGAAGTGGCAGTACAACGGAAGGACTCATTAATGTCAACCTTCCAGTTATGTCAATTTATTTATACTGCTGGATTTTCAGTTGCAAAAAATGAACGTTCCAATAGTTCATTAAAATTTGTAATAAATGCTCTATGGACTCAAATGGGAAACGAACGGCTTAACTCCTTTGATGGCCCTTAAATGCGAAAAAGATATTACAGACAATATCAATATATCTAAAATTATGTCAGCATGGTGTAAGCTCAAAAACCGTAGAAGATGAGTTACGCAAACTAATGTTTAAAGTATTATAATTTTAATTTCTATTTGTATTTTGCATAATAACTAGGCAAGACGTTTATTTTAGTATAAAGGATTAGTCAAAGTCAAAGTCAAAAATAGCTTTATTGTTACATAACATCATCTGTTGTTAACAAAGCATTATATAAAACCTTAAAGATAGTTGACAACTTAATCTTTTACAAAAATTTTAACAATTCTTACATACATATAATATAATAGAACACACCCAAAGAAAAGGTAGTAAGCATTATAACACATTACGCTGCGCAAAATTCTTCACTGTCAAAAGATTGTATTTAAAAACTCGTCTACAGAATAAAATGCTTTAGCAAGCAAGAGTTTCTTTATATTTTTCCTAAAACGTTTTTCACAATTTATTAGCCTTATATAAAGGGATAGGTGGTTAAAAAGCCTTCTGCCCCCATATACAAAAGAGGACTTAATCTGCTCACTTTTTGGGATAGGTAGAGGTAAAGAGAAGGTTGTTCGGAGATTGTAACCCGAGGAGGGGGGGCCAAGTTGATAGCGAAATTTTTTGTGGATAAGACAAACAGTCTCTAAAATAAAAAGGCATGGCAATGTCAGGACAGAGTGTTTTAAAAACAATGGCCTACAGGGGCTACGAAAGGGAGCTGCACACATATAGCGTATGGCTCTTTTTTGCAAAATAAATAGAGAGCTGAACAAATACTGAGAGCACACACCCCAAAACACAATACCGTATCTCAGATAAGACTCTATAAGAGCATGGTAGGCAATTTTGGCCACATCACGTCCCAGAGAATGTGTTATTACTCTAATAGCATAACAGTTGGATGATAACTTCCCTAATAAAGAGGAGATATGATTTTCAAATTTTAATTGCTTATCAATCGTCAGGCCCAAAAATTTGCATGTTTCAGAAGGACTTATTGTTTCATTTTGCAAAGTGACAGTTCCAAGGTTACATTTAAAAGTTAAAATATTAGTTTTAGAAATATTAAAAGTTAATCTATTAGATTCACACCATGACTTTACAAGAATTAAATCTTCATCAACAATATTCCTTAATCTCTTGGTGTCAGTGTCATGCCAAAGTAATGTTGTATCATCCGCAAAGATAGTAAATTTGCCCCTAATTGGAATTTGAGAGATATCATTGACATATAGCAGGAACAATATTGGTCCAAGAACAGAACCCTGGGGTACACCAGCGTCCATATTCAGACGGGATGACATATCATTGTCAAAGAATACCCTTTGTGTTCTTCCAGATAGGTAAGAATGAAACCAGTCGAGAGCAACTCCTCTGAATCCATAGGTTTCTAGCTTCTGTAGCAGTATTCTGTGACTTACACAGTCAAACGCCTTAGATAAGTCACAGAACACCGCCGCCGCACTCTCCCCAGCGTTCAACCCCATGTACAGACTCTCTAAAAAATTGAAAATAGCATCAGATGTACCCAGTTTCGTCCGGAATCCAAATTGATTTACATTATTCTGATTACATAATTCTATTTTCAACATTTTTGTTATTAATCCTATATTTTAAAACGTAATGTTTATTAAATGACTTAAGACAATTTTTTTTTTGTTGGCAAAATTTTATTATAACCCTTCCCAATAATTTCGCTCCGGTTCGTCCCTGCCTACAACTCCTGATTTTATATCCTGTTTATGGGTGGGGCAGCTTCTGGAAATCATTAGGTTTTATCAACACTTTATTTTATTTCATTTTAATTTTGTTTGTGTGTATATTTCATATATTTCTTGTTGTTTGTTCTCATCTACTTTTTTTTTTTGTTACAACACAACAACAAATGTTTAGAACAATAAAGCATATTTCGAATTTGAATTTAAATCCTTCAATTTTGCGCACGCGACACCTCATTTGGGAAGCGCGGAGATCAGTCTCTTTATATCCAGTCTCCTTGGTACAAACTAACTCCTTTGGGAGTTAGGATCTTATTGACATTTTTACCATTTGACCATTTAATAAAGTCTCACAGAAAAACTTTAGTTTGTAGAAGTTTTCCTTTGCGTAAATCAATTTAGTTATTCAGATTAGATAGCAGCGAGCGCGGACTATAAATAAGTTGTTGGCAAGCGACATATGCTGCGTTCTCGACTCCCTACGTGCAAAACTTCAAATACATTCAACTGTCGTATTTTTTTTTACAAATACCAGTTGCAAGAGACTTACTTATATATCGCGAATACCCGAGACTACATTTGAGCTTTTACCTTCGAATAAAAATCACTAAAAGCGTCTTTCTTCCATTAAAGAATATAGAAAAATGTCCCAAAAAGTTGACTGGGCAAATTATGTAGCCCATACAGAAACAAAGGTAGGCCTCAAAAAAATATAACCTTACCTTAGTTTTTCTTATGTTTTTTCATTATTGTAGCTATCTAAAGTATCTGTGAGTGACACAAACCTTGGAGAAACAGATGAAGAAGCTCCTGAAAAATACAGTCCTGCCGAAGCCAGCCTTTTGGCCAAAATTATCCGAAAAGGTTTAGTAGAAAGCAAAAATGATATTGAGGTTCAGAGAAAAGACCCAAAGTCACCATTGTATTCTGTGAAAACTTTTGAGGCTTTAAATTTGTAAGTATCAATATTCTATAATATTTATTTATTTATTTATCAACAGTAGATCTAACAAAGTACAATAGTTCCTTTTACTTACAATTCTAATACTAAACTACTTACTAGAATTCCAAATTATATAAGTTAAACCAAAAAAAACTTAACCCTTACTGCTAATAATATACGGTGCACCCATGTATTAAAAATACTGTGTGGGCACTCATATCCTAAAAAATCTCATGAGGTCAAGCTATCGATATACAATTGCAAATAAAAAACAAAAGAGATATAATGTTATGACACTCCATAAAGAACAACACATATGCAAAATTATAAACCGGTGTGAAGTTAACAGCCAATTTGATTTTGCGTGAAGTTAGCAGCTATTTTTTGGCAGCCAAAATTTTATGTACAAACCTACTGCCTGAGGTAAAATACAATGTCTTTTTATCTTTTAAGAATTGGCAGTATTTTAACCCCAACCACTTTGCACCCATTTGGCGGGTATCTTATGCATAAATGCATTTTAATTAATAATGCATCTACTAAATTATCAGGAATAGATTGAGTTTTACAATAATATTAAGCACACATACTTCCTAATTAATAACAAATTTTCATATCCCATTCATTACCCCTTACCACCCCTCTGATGAGCGGTAAGGGGTAATGGATGGTATATGAAAATTTGTTATTAATTAGGGAGTATGTGTGCTAAATCTTATTTTGCAACTCAATTTCTTTTAAAAAACTGTCGATATGCACTATCACAGCCACTATGTAAACTTTTTAACTTGTCTCTTATTTCTGGAACATTTCCAGACATATGGAAGGAAGGTTATATTTCTCCTATTTTTAAATCAGGGTCGAGGGATGAGGTCAGTAATTATTGTAGTGTGTCCATAGTGTCGTCCATCCCCAAGGTTTTTGACAGCCTTATGTTTGCCCATTTAAATTGGCAATGTAGAGAAATTATTGTTGAGGAACAGCATGGTTTTAGAGGTGGTCGGTCCACTCTTACAAATTTACTCATATATGACAACAAGTTGTCAGATGCCTTGGAGAGGGGGTATCAAATTGATGCTGTATATACAGACTTCTCCAAGGCATTTGACAAGGTAAATCATTTGTTATTAATTGAAAAATTGAGAAATATAGGTTTTTTTTGATAGATTGCTAAAATGGTTGCTTAGCTTTCTTAGTGATAGAAAGCAAGTAATTAAACTTGATAATTTTATATCTAGGGTGATTGAAGTTTGTTCTGGAGTGCCACAAGGCGGACACTGCTCTCCTTTGCTATTTAGTTTGTTTGTTAATGACCTTAGGGATGTCTTGGAGTATTGTGAATTTTTAATGTTTGCTGATGACCTCAAACTTTTCTTGGTTATTATGAATGAACTTGATATCAGCCTCTTACAGAAAGATCTTGATGGCCTTTCTCTGTGGTGCCAAAATAATTTGTTGGATTTGAATATTAATAAATGCTTCCAAATTTCATTTCATAAGAAAAAAAGTAGGATACCATCATTTTACACAATTAACGTCCAGAAACTTCAATTAAAGGATGTTGCTAAGGATTTAGGAATACTGTTTGACACGAAATTAAACTTCTGCAATCATATAGACCAAATAGTAGTAAAAGCTAATAGAATGTTGGGTTTTACGCTTAGAAATTGTGAGGGGTTATCATTGCAGGCTGTCAAATCTGTATATGTGGGATTGGTACGATCACAGTTTGAGTATGGCTTAATTATCTGGACTCCCCAGTATAATGTCTATAAGTCATTACTAAAGGGTGTGCAAAACAAATTTTTAAGATATTATAACTACATGTTTAATTTAGATCTTATTGCTAATCATGATTATTCCCAAATATTGAATTATGTTAAAGTTTTGTCTTTGGATAAAAGAAGAACAATGTTTGACATCTGTTTTATCTATAAGTTGTTGAATGGTATTATATCCTGTCCGGATTTACTTTCCCAAGTTAAATTTTCTATTCCTCAGAGAACACTTAGACAAAATAATTTATTTCATATTGGGTTCCATAGAACCAATTTGTTTGTGTTTGTTTTTAGCGATTCATATGGGTCTTTTAAGGGTAGTTTAATGAAAATTTTGAATACTTAGTATTGTTCAATTAATATTTTTAATTAATATGCTGTTTGATGGGTAAACCAACTGAGAATTTATGTTCCTAATCTATTAGTTAATACAAAGATATTTTTTTTTGTTTATTTACCTTAGAGTCTTTTTTTTTTAGTTAAGTACTTTAACTCTTAATAGTTTTAGTAAGGATTATTAATTATTGACATAACTGTATTTTATAATTTTTTTTTTGTAATGGGGGTTTAATAAATAAAAAAAAAAAAAAAAATTCTTGCTGATAGAAAAAAATATTTATAAATTCATAAGGGTGAACCACCCCTCTGACGGGCGGTAAGGGGTAATGGATGGTATATGAGAATTTGTTATTAATTAGGGAGCATGTGTGCCTAATATTATTGTACAACTCGATCTATTTCTGATAATTTAGTAGATGTGTTGTTAATTAAAATGCATTTATGCATAAGATACCCGCCAAATGGGTGCGAAGTGGTTGGGGTTAAAATACAGCCAATCCTTAAAAGATAAAAAGACATTGTATTTTAACTCAGGCAGTAGGTTTGTACATAAAATTTTGGCTGCCAAAAAATAGCTGCTAACTTCACGCAAAATCAAATTAGCTGCTGAAACTTTTGGCTGCCAAAAATTGGTGTTAACTTCACACTGGTAAATTATAAACTGAAATTCTGAACAAAAGGAAAAAATGTAAGATCATTCATCAAAGAATACCTTAGAAGGAAACAGATAATTTTATTTATTTATTTAGAAAATGTACAGTACAAACATGTGTATAATCCTATCTTTAGATCTGAGTTTCACAAATTTGTTTCATGCACCTAGGTGTTTACTTGTATGTGCAGAAGTTTATTATACATCATTCCTAATATCAAATTATGACACAAGTGAAATAATGTATTCCTGTAGCCATAACTTACTAACAATATTGATTATTAATAACAAAATTTATATTCAATGATCATTGAAATAGTTTTACATTAACAATCCCCAAGAAATACCCATTTGATCTTAAACAATCTGACAACACATCACAATAAATTACAAAAATTTTAACAGATTATTAATGTTTTTTGAAATAAATAATTTGACCTGCTTAATATATTGATAATAATTTTATAATTCTCTTATACTATAGGTAGAAAATTATATATTTTTGGTGCAACTACAGATGCAAATCTCTGGTTACCAACAAACCTTCTAAAAGGGACAATCAACATATTATTATAATTATTCCTGGTAGGATAAGCATGATCTACATGCTGTTTATTTTTATTTCTATTTATTTATTTATTTATTTATTTATTTATAATATGGGAAAACCCCATTAACTGTGAATTTTACAAAGCAATAATATTTACATAAACAACTGTCATAATCTAAACCTACTTAAAAAATTAATACCAAAGTAAAAAACACCTATACTACATATACTAGAAACAACCCTAATAATTTATATGCAAGAATGTAAATACAAAATTTTATGCCCAATTATGAAGTAAGTGACCTCTTTAGATGCATTAAGGAACTTAATGTTAAACACATCAATATTCGAATTGTTTAACAAATTCATATATCTATCCATAGGATTATTAATTCCATAGGATGTTCTGTGGAATGGAATGTTAAAGGTTACATTATGGCGCAACCCGTGATGAGGTGTCCACATTTAATGCCACTTTTTGCTAAGTTTAAATTAACCAATAAAATCTATTTTTGTTATAGTATATATGAGTGATGTATCCAACCTATTAGTTGATCAGGTCACCTTGTAGAACCTTTAATTATTGAATAAACAGTGATTTACTTTGAACAATAGCCTCTATTGTATACACAACAATAGATAAAAAGTAACAATACATTGGAATTTGTGGCTCGGACCTCGGCGATCGGACGCGAAATCAGGAGGCAGCAAACTACAGTCCAGTCAAATTGGAAGTAATATCGAATTTCCAACTGCTGGGAAAGGAACCTAGAGATGTCTGGAAATAAAAAGTGTGGAGCCTGCTCTTTGGCTTTGGGTGATGATGAAAAACTATTTATTGCATGCGACAGCTGTAGAACTAGAATCCACCTAGTAGAAAAATGCTCTGGTTTGTCTTCTTCTGAAATTCGAGCTGTTGTGTTGCAGAAAAGACTGCTTATGTATTTTTGTGACACATGCCGAGATGCTTTTAAAAGTGTTCCTATGTTTGTCCGTAAATTTGCTCAGATGGAAGAAGAAATAAACTTAAAAATAAGATTGTAACTTTGGAGAATAGTAAATCCCAGGACATTCCCAATTCAGTTTGTTATAGGTCCAACAGCGTTTGGTAAGAGCAAATAATCTTATGATTTACAATGTTCCAGAATCTACATCGACTAATTTGAACGATCGTATATTACACGACAAAAATCTGGTTCAAGAGGTATTTCAGAAGCTAGGTCTGCAGCAAGAAGTTGAAACCATAAGTCGTGTACTTAGGGTAGGTAAAGTTTCTAATCGCACTAGACCGGTTAAACTGATATGCACTGCTACTACTGTTAAGACGGCCCTTAAATGTAAGGGTAAGCTTCGTGGGATGCCATACAAACTGTCTAATGACCAGACTAAGATGGAACAGGATGCATATAAG
Organism: Anthonomus grandis grandis; assembly: GCF_022605725.1. Taxonomy (NCBI): domain Eukaryota; kingdom Metazoa; phylum Arthropoda; class Insecta; order Coleoptera; family Curculionidae; genus Anthonomus; species Anthonomus grandis. The sequence continues at coordinate 21,975,134 of NC_065560.1, forward strand.
GAATCTAAGAAGTCTTTATTAGATAGAAAATCTGCTGGTGAGGAAAACCTGATTATTCAGTATCGTAGAGGTGTTCCAGTGGTTGTAGAGTCCAAACAAGAAAACTTGCTTCAACCCCATTAACTGTGTTTTTCCAAAATGTTGGAGGTCTTCGTACGAAGATTCAACCAATGCTCAGTAGTATTATGTCCTGTTCTTATGATATAATTATATTGGTGGAGAGCAATTTGAATGACAGTATTGTAGATGCTGAACTGACATGCAAGGGTTTCAGGGTCTTCAGATGTGACAGAAGCTATCGAACTAGCAGTAAGTTGAGTGGAGGTGGTATTCTGATATTTGTCAGTGATAGTATACAATCACAGTGCATTTTTATTCAAGAGGACCGTATTGAGCAAATTCTGATTCTATGCCAGTGTAATGGGACTAAGTTCATTATTGGTGATGTTTATATACCTCCACAATCACCTCAGGATACTTATATCTGGCATTGTCAAACCATGGAGTGTGTTACTACTCAATATGCCAACCTAAATGTATATCTGTTTGGAGATTACAACCTACCAAGGGCTGCATGGGCCAATAACGAGCATGGTCTCCTGGTTCAATGCCCAAGAGGTGACCCAGCTTTAGATGTTGCACAAAGATTTGGTTATTTAAAATTTTATCAATGTAACTTGATTCCTAATGATAGAAATGTATTTTTAGATCTGGTTTTTTCTAATGTTAAGGATTTAAATGTTCTTAAAGCTTCTGAACCTCTTTTTGAAGGTAATTTTCATCATATTGGATATGAGTGTCATTTGGATATTTCAACAGCAAATAACTCAATTTTTTCAAATCTAGCTTATGAAGAATTTTTTTATGATTTCCGAAACGGTAACTACAATGAGCTTAATATCTTTCTATCCTCAATTAATTGGAACGAGTGTTTATCTCATAGTGATCTTAACTTATCAATCAGCGTTTTTTATGAATATCTCTCTATGGGGATTGCATATTTTATTCCTTTCAAAATGCTTTCATTGTATATTTTGAATATTCTTTAAATGATCTTCAAATGTTTTTCCCAGTATGATGACGTCATCCAGATAAACTAAACATGATTCCCAAATCATTCCACATATAACTGTTTTCATAAGTCTCTCAAAGGTAGCTGGAGCATTGCAGAGACCAAAGGGCATGACTGCAAGCTGCCAAAGTCCTGTTCCAGTCGAGAATGTGGTCTTGTCATTATCTTCTAGGTGCATCTTTATCTGCCAGTATCCACTCTTTAGATCAAGTGTTAACCATTGTGAACCTGATAGCGTGTCCAGGGTGTCGTCAATTCTTGGTAGGGGATAACTGTCTTTCTTGGTAATGTCATTCAGTCGCCGATAGTCTACACAAAATCTAGTGGATCCATCCTTTTTCTTCACTAGCACAACTGGAGATGTCCAAGGACTTTGAGAAGGTTCTATCACTCCTTGTGTCATCATTTCTTGAAGCATTGAGGAAACTTCTCCTTGTTTAGCTATCGGAATTCTTCGAGGTGCTTGTTTAATCAGAGCATTGTCTCCAGTGTTAATTCAATGCTGCACCAAATCAGTTCTTCCCAGGTCATTATCGTGCCAGGAAAACACATCTTGATTTTCTTCAAGAAGACGTCGCAATTTACTACACTGGTCCATGGTTAAATTGGCAGAAGATTCTTCAAATAGGTTTTGTAAACATACAGGAAAAGGTCTGTTTGGATAACGACTTCTATCAGCATTTTTCATGACTACCACTACTTTAGAGCATACACCAATATTCTCTCCTTGTTTCAGGTGTTGATCATATCCTTTTAAATTTTAACTTAACGACTCTGCTATTTACTTTATCTTCATATAGGTGGTGCATAAAAATCTCTTCATTTCTCGTCGTCAATGTCCGGTTATATACATCCATTTTAAACTGCTGAGCATTCATAACATCTATTCCTAATATGACATCATCCATGATTTCTGCCACTAGTACTGGCTGTTGGAATGTTGTTAAGCCAATGGTGACTGTAGCTTCATGATGAATCAGGATCCTTTTTCCATTTGCAGACTGCAGAATTTAATTGGGTGGTGCTGAAAGCCTACAGTGTGCTACGATGTTCGGTTTCACGATAGTATGACTTGATCCTGTATCCACTACCATCTCACATTCACGGTCGCATATTTTTCCCGGTACTACCAAGCTCTCTCCAGGATGTGGCAGCCGGTTTAGTCTTATACGTGGGGCTTGGTAGCACCCAGCCAGCTTAAAGTTGAAGTTTTCCTGGTTCCTTGGATCTATTAATGGCTTGGGGCATTGACGTTTAAGGTGCCCCTCCTCATTGCAATTCCAGCATTGCAATGGTCATTTAGGTTTCGTCGCTAATAATGATTCATCATCTTCTTTAGGCGGTCTTCGAGATCACTTTCCGAAGTTCTGATTTGTCTTATTAGTGTCTGCCTTCTAGTGCTTGAAAAGCTGCCTCATACTCTAGTCCATGGGCCAAAGCTTCTGAAATACTTTTATGATGAGCCATCCTTAGAGCGTGGTTAGTATCTGGATCTTGAACTCCGTCAATAAAACAATTTAAAGAAATTTGTTCTCGGAACTCTTTTGGGGCTGAAGGGTAAGCCAAATTTACTAATCGAGCAACATCGGCCTCAAACTGTTGGAGTCCTTCCTCGGGTTGTTGTCTTCTAGATTTCAATTGAGCCTGGTACACTCGTTGTAGATGGGCTTCACCGTATCTCATCTCTAAGGTACGCACCAGTACGTCGAAATTGAGCTGATCCTCAGATGGCACCATTCTTAATATTTCTGTAGCTTCTCCACTAAGGCTTAGCTTAAGATTGATTGCCTTTTCTTCGTTATCCCAGCGATTTCCCCTAGCAGCAGCCTCAAATTGATTCAAATAGGTACTCCATGCTTCTTTTCCGTCGAATTTTGGTGGCTTTACATTCATCATTGTTTGCATTCCAGGATCGGGATGAAAAGGAATCCGTTTTAATTCCATCTCTAGTTCTTGGATCTTTTTTTGTACTTGACGAGTTATAAAGTACTCGTAATACCCTAGAATATAAATTCAATATCTTTACCTACAAAATGGTGGTGCATTTAATAATAGCGACAGCGATAATTTCGATAAAAGTTTGTCTTGTTTTTTTTTTTTGTTGACAGAGACAAAAATATCAGTGCGAAAACCAATATCACTGTGCAGTTAAAATATTCTCATTTAGTTTTCGGTTTTAGTGGTAGTAGTTTAACATGGTCAATTCTCGTCCATTGGAAGAAAAAGTCGAAGCGATTTTTATTTACGGTGCAACGCGTAACTTTCACGAAACCGAAAGAGTTTTCAATGATCGTTTCCCGAATAGTCCTGTTTGTAGAAAGTATTTACGGGAGCTCGTATCTAAAATTACTACTACTACTAACTACTGGTAGTGTAAACAACAAAAAGCCCCCAGGACGTCCATCCATTTTGGAAGAAAAGCAAGTTCAAATAATTGGTGAGATGATATTCACCAACAATCAACTTCCTTCGTCGCGAATGAACAAGAGGTTTGTCCTTCTGCTGTATGGCGACTTTGGAAAAGGAATAAGTATTATCCGTACAAAATCCAAGATGACCCTGATCGAAGACCAGCATTCTGCAAAAGTATGACGGAAACCATTGCACGGCATCCTACCTATCTCCATAACATTTGTTTTAGTCATGAATGTATATTTTTTCTCAACGGCAATGTTCATAGCAATGACAAAATTGTCGTTATTGGAGTGACATTAATCTTCACGTCCGCCGGGAAACTCATACTCATTATCCATAAAAAATAAACGTTTGGGCAGGGATATTGGGAAACCATATTATGGGGCTCTATTCATCGAACAAAATTTAACAGAGGAACTGTATTTGGATATTCCGGTAAATACTATGAACAGAGGGTTCAGGGAGAATCACCGAAATTTCGAAAAACGAATCCAAATGAATTCGATATGGACATTGTATTCCAGCAAGATGGAGCTCCACCACACTATTCCAGACAAGTTCGGAACTATTTAGATAACAGTTTCCCCGGTCATTGGATTAGCCGTCGAGGACCTGTGGAATGGCCAGCTCGCTCGCCAGATTTGACACCTCTCGACTTTTTTTTATGGGGCTATTTGAAGCAAAAGATGTACGAAATTGAACCTGATTCATTACTGGATTTACGACATACAATAACGAATATTTGTAGAAATATCGATGTTAGTGTATTTGAAAATGCTCAGTGTGAAATTTCGGACCGACTATTCTTCAATTTCAAGGCAACCATCTTCTTAATTGAACTCAATGTATTTATTCGATATGTCAAGTTTAATGTTAATGTATTCAGGTAATTATTAAATGTACTACCATTTTGTAGTAGGTAAAGATATTGAATTTATTTTCTAAGGTTTTAAAGTACTCATCAGGAGCTTCAAAACGATGTGCCACATGATCATCCTTTCTATTTAATTTTTTTTCCAAGATGGCGCCCAGCAGCCATCAACCAATTTTCATCTGTCAATTTTGCTTTAAAACATTTATTTATTCATCAATTGCATTACCTTAAGTTTCAATATTTTGAATTTATTCGTTCAAAAAATATAGAGGGGGGAACATTAAAGAAAAGCACTGTATATGAATGGAGCTAAAGAAGTTTTACTTTAGTCGTGTGGTCTCAAGCGCACTAATTTTTTTATATAGCGAATCATGTTTTTCTCTTTTTACAGATGTTGCGGTTATTGCAATATTAATACCTTTTAACTAAATACATTTACTGTCGCTAACGGAATAAATTATTTTTAAAAAATTATGTAATTTTATTAATATATATATATTTTTTGTGATATTCTTTGATGTACACATATTGTTTAAATAGTCAATGAGATCAATGAAACGAGGAAAATGGTTCCAGCGAAAGTAATAAATAATGTTATTAAACATAATTATACAGTGGTATGTGGATGTGCAAGTTGGAACAAATTCATTTAAAATTCAGGGGTTCATTTAAAAAAAACGCTCACAAACGTCGATTTTTTTGATGATGAATTTTTGTATACAGGATGACCGTTCCACGCTTCCAGAAAACAGACCATTAGATATTTTGCTCGATTTACAAGAAAATCCACATAAATTAACTCGACAAGTTACTGCAGATCAGTCGGTTAGTAAATCATGTATTCTAAAATATTTGCATAGGAATGAATGGCATTCATATAAAATTCATTTAATTCAGGAGCTTATTGAAAATGATCACATCCGCAGAATAGAGTTTTGCTAAATAATAATGAATAAATGTAATGCAAACCCACAATTTTTAAGTAAGATTGTTTTTTTTTTCCGACGAGGGCAAAATTTTCGTTATTGGGCACCAGAAAATCCATATTGGAGTATGGAAAGTCACACACAATTTCCAAAGAAGTTAAACGTATGAGCCGGAATTGTGAGTACGTCAATTGTGGGTCCCTATTTTATCGGGGCGCACTTACCTCTGAAAAATATTTAGGGTTGCTCAAAATCAGATAGTACCTAGTTTAATTGCACTTTATCCAAATGGTGAAAACCCATTTATACTGGATGGATTGGAAGAGGGGGTTTTATTGAATGGCCAGCGAGGTCGCCAGATTTAATCCCATTGCATTTTCATTTATGGAGTTATCTAAAATCTAAAGTTTATTTTGATAAACCTGAAAGTTTAGAAGAATTAAAAAATAGAATTAGAGCCGAAATACAACAAATCCGGCTTCAAACAACAAGTAAAGTATTACAAAGATTTGAATATCGACTTGGTTATGTTAAGTAATGGCTTATTAGTTAATGGTCAACAATTTGAACTTTTATTTTAATTTTTTTGTTTTGTTTTTTTTTCTTATCTGTTTCAAAAATTTATGGTTGTTTATAAAAAATTTAATCGCAAATTTCTTAATAAATATTGAGGAAGGACGTCCGTCCAAGGGAAAAAGGGCACACAGAAGCAAAATTAAACAGCACGTTATTTTTTTTAAACAAGTTTAATATTAATTATTTAATGACAATAAGTATATAATTAGGGTTACAAAATAATTATAATTATGCAAAAAAAATAAACTTAAAAAACAAACCAAAACAAAAACTTATGAAATAACAAACCAAAAATAAACTAAACTAGTACATACATACATATAAAGATTTTTGTAAGAAATATAAATAATATGTAAATATTTTGGAACACATGTACAAATTAAGATCATTGTTTATGTTTAAAATATTCTAATAAAGACGTTTGTCGATTTTTTTTGTCAAGCAAAGTATCTTGGAAATGAAGATCAAGCTTAGATAGTAAATTTAGAGCAGATAGGTCACCCCTAGCCTGAGTGAAGCGTTTTAACTGTTGCGTCATATTAAAAGCCTGTTGATAGATAGTCAATTCCTCTTCTTCCTCAACGTGTTCCTCTTCTGACTCATCGGATGATACCACTACTTCCTCTTGATTCGAAACCTCCAGAGGAAGGTCATCAATTTGCTCCAATATTAAATCATTGTCTACATTAAAAAATTCGTTGATATCATTATTGTTTATCATTCCAAAATTATCCTTATTCCTCAACATTTGAGCTAAAAGTAACAATGGAATGTCGTCTTCATTTTCCCAGATTTCCAGGTTTTCTGCTCTATTTTCTGAACTATTAGAGTGTGTAATGTCAGACTTAATAAAGCAATTTTGAACCGTTTTCTTTGTCACTTGGTCCCATGCAATGTTTATAAAGTAAAAGCATCTAGGACGTGTATTTTTCTGGCTAATTCTTGGGCTGATTCAGCAGTATTTATGGCTAATAAAAGTTTTTTAATAATGATTGTCCTAAAAAATGTTTTAAAACTCTTAATAATGCCCTGCTCTAAACGCTGTACAATAGAAGTGCAGTTTGGAGGCAAAAAAATCAATTTAATATTTTCAATCTTATATCCTTTGGGTGACAACATGCATTGTCGAGAAATAATAAAATTTCTCGTTTTTCACGCATCATTTTTTTATCAAATTGATTTAACTATTCGGCCATTAGTTCACCGGTCATCCAAGCTTTTTTATTCCACCTATAAGTAACTGAAAATTCTTTCACATTAATATTTTTAAATGCTCTTGGTTTGGCCGTTTTTCCGATCACTAGAGGTTTTTCTTTTTGTCCCTCCATATTTACACAAAAAAGTATAGTCAGTCTCTCTTTTGAAAATTTACCTCCAATACATCTTTCTCGCTTCAAATGTGGAGTCCTGTTTGGCACTGCTCGGAAAAATAGCCCAGTCTTATCAGCATTATAGATATTTTTGGGAGCATAGTTCTTAATTATAGAGTTCACACTTGCGGCCTCCCCACTGATAGTTTTGCAGCCAACCTTCTGATGCACTGAAAGTTCTATACCCCAAACCATCAGCGATTTCTTTGGCTTTCGTTTTAACAATTGTACCTAAAAAAATAATAGGCACATGTAAAATATACAGTAATATGTGTAATAATTGAAGTATGTTACCTGATAATGGAATATTTTTGCTTCGAGGTCTAATGAACCACTCATAGCACTGTCTGTCAATATTTCTGCCCTCTTCTCTTAGGAAGCTTCTTTTTTCATTCACATTTATATTTGAGTGGAACTTACTTAATAAAACATCCTTATTTTTAATAATCTCAGCTGCCTGTGTTTTTCCTATTCCAAACCGTTTAGCTAAGTAGCGTACGCTTAGTTTGTCTTTATTAAATATCTCAATTAAGTCAACTTTTTCTTTAAGAGTTAGCACTTTACGTTTCGACGACATATCGGTTGTTACGCTAATAACGCTAGAAGATACGACAATAAACTAAAGCCAAATGCATTAACAAAACAGTCAAAACACAAAAACATCCCGACAAACCGGCGCCATGCGAGGAGTACCGTCGTATCGGGGAAAACCCAGGCTCTGGCGCCAATGCAATCCCCGATTGCGTGTTTAAATTATTTCTGTGTCCGCTCAAGAGAAGGTTTAGCGGTTCTTCGGACCACTTTTAGGTGTCCGCGTCCGCCCGAGAGAGTGTTCGTTAAAGCATATGGGAATTTAGTGTATTTTCATTGGGACCAAAAAAAATGTCCGCTCAAGAGAGTTGTCCGTGTATTGGAGGTGTCCGTATCGGGAGGTTTCACTGTAAATAATTGGTGTTTCTATTAAAAAAAATTAAGTTGATAGTCGTAGCTCATTTTTGGTCCACCCTTGGATTTATCATCAAAAAAATCGCGTTTTTTTTCGAACACACCCCTGAATTTTAAATGAATTTGTTCTAACTCACTGTATATTAATAAAGTCATAGATTTTTTAAAAAAATGCTTTCTATATATAATGGCTTATTGTTTTACAGAAAACCAAACCTTCTAAAGGGAGTGTATGAAATGGGATTTAATGCACCTTCTAAAATTCAGGAGACAGCTTTACCAACTCTATTGGCTGATCCATGTCAAAATCTTATAGCACAAAGCCAGTCTGGAACTGGAAAAACTGCTGCATTTGTACTAGCTATGCTGAGTAGGGTTGATCCTGACAAGCATTATCCGCAGGTATGTATCTTTCATATTTAATTAATTTATTGTTTTATGTAGATTTCCCATTTATCTGTTACTAAATGAGGGAATTGAGAAATAATAGTTAAAAGCACTTAAACTTTAAAATTTTCGAAAATGCTCAAATAAAACCTATTCCAAAATTCCATAAAACTATATGTTCTTAATACGTGTATGGATTGTGAAATTTCACCCCATGGGGATACACATTTTCGGTTTTATGATATTTGGTTAAGAGATACTGCTAGCAATAATTCTATATGAATGTTGATTTTATGGATATGTGAGTAGGTTCTGTTGTTCATTTAATTGGTGCATATGTGCTGTTTAACTCGAGCATGCATGAGCATAACATAGCACAATAAGACAATAGAATATTGTTGTCTTACATATACAGGGTGGTCCATTTAACTTGAGAAGTCGCAATATCTCGAAAACTAACCATGTATCCAGAAAATGTTTCATGTGGAGTTTGAATGGTTTCCAGGGGGCCATAAAATGACGTCCTTAGTTTGACCTTGAGCGAACGTCTTCAAGGTCAAATGAAGGTCAACTTCACTTTTTTGCATAGAAACCTCTATTTTTTAAATAGTATTTGATTTAGCGTTAAAAAATAAGTAACTTTCCTCTGACACTTTTTTACATACCTCTCTTTTTCAAGATATTAATTCTTTCCTTGTTCGATTTCTAAACGAATTTTTTCCTTGACAATGACATTTGCCCTTGTAGGTAAGTATCCGATGATCTATCAAAAGGAGTGAAAGTATCTTATGATAGAATTTTATTATCAATAGAATCGAAAACTTGAAGATAAAACGTACAAAGTTCAAATAAAAGAAATTGAAACAAAAAAAGTCAGAAAATTATTTCAATAAATGTTCAAAGTGTTGACCTTTCACTTCTATACATTTTTCCACTCGCTTTCTAAACGATTGATGAACAGAGTGCAGCATCTGTGGAGTTATCTGCCCGCAAACCTCCGTGATTCGCAGCTTCATATTTCCGGGAGTCGTTGGTGGATCGCGATATACGATCAATTCAATCAAGATCTCCTTCAAATAACCCCATAGAAAAAATCTAAGGGCGTCAAATCAGGTGACCGTGGCGGCCAGTGAACTGCTCCACCACGACCTATCCAACGTCCATTGAAGTCACGATCCAACACTTGGCGCGCAACGCGTGAATAATGTGCAGGACAACCATCATGCTGGTACCACATATTTAGTCTCACTTCAAAACACACATCTTCCAAAAATACTGGTAGAATCTCCAGCAAAAAATTACGGAATTTTTGGCCTGTAAGGACACCATCAATAAAATAAGACGACTTTATCATTGATGATGCCACACCAGACATTCACAGACCATGGCCATGTTCTATCGCTCGAAACCACCTGGGATTTTCAACTGCCCAATAATGCATGTTATGACGATTAACTTCACCATAGTTTGTAAAAGAAGCTTCATCGGTGAATAACACGCGCAGAAAGAAATTGTTATTTTCATGCAATTGATTTTGGGCCCATTCACAAAACAACACTCGATTTTGGAAATCATTCCCGTGAAGCTCTTGATGTAACGAAAAGTGATACGGATGAAACTTGTGGCGTTTCAAAATTCTCAGGACACTTGTTTTGGAGATTCTAGAAGCAGAAGAAATTGATCGTGAGCTGACTCCAGGATTATGGGCAACTGCAGCTAAGACGGGAATTTCATTATTTTGACTGGTAATGCTTCTCTTTCGTGATCGATTTATTGTTTTCACACTTCCATCTTCTACAAAGTAGTTCACTACACGATAAAATGATGCTCGCGATGGATGTCGCCGTTGAGGATGTAGCATGGTATACAGTTCATTGGCTCTATTAATATTCTGTTCAGATTCACCATAGATAAGGACCATTTCAACTTTTTCATTTATTGTTAGGCATTCCATAGTCACTCAACAAAATAGTCAAATACTTGATAACTGAATGAATACTGTGAACCAAAATAATCTCTCATTTACTTTATTCATCAGTATTTGTTTACAATCGCCTGAAATACCTGGGATAAACACGTGAGATCTGTGCACTAGAAAATTTTCGCATCATAACAACTTGCATTGATCATTGATCATCAATGCCTTGTCACAACAATATTGAAGAATTGCTGAACTAAAGCTATTCGTAAAAGAATCAAGAACTAATATCTTGAAAAGGAGAGGTCACATGTAAAAAAGTGTCAGATCAAAGTTACTTATTTTTTAACGCTAAATCAAATACTATTTAAAAAATAGAGGTTTCTATGCAAAAAGGTGAAGTTGACCTTCTTTTGACCTTGAAGACGTTCACTCAAGGTCAAACCAATGACGTCATTTTATGGCCCCCTGGAAACCATTCAAACTCCACATGAAACATTTTCTGGATACATGTTTAGTTTTCGAGATATTGCGATGTCTTAAGTTAAATAGACCACCCTGTATATATGTATATACAGAGTGTCCAAGATAAGAATCCTAAGCATGGGGATCTCAGTACCTATTGAAGTTACAGCCTACGTCAAATTATAAAAAAGTTGCGTACTTTGATGCGTATTTAAATGCCGTTGAGAAAATTCAAAAATTTTCGTGGCCTGCCGAGATATTAGGAAAAAACGAAAATTTGCCAAAATCGATTTTATTTTTTTCTGATCTTATTTTAAACGTTTTAGAAAAACTAACAACACTTTTTCATTGGCACTTTTTGAGAGCTACGTGATGGCGTTTTTAGATTTTGTATCCGACGTTTCGTTCTCGAGAAACCATCATCAATTTTTTTTTTTATGGCCCGGAAAAAAGTATACCCTGTATCTGATTCCATTTTTTATTACAAATTCAACGATGTATCACATGCCAATTTTTTTTATTAGATGCAGAATAAATGCGATTTTCCTATTTTTTTTACATATTTTTAAGTAGGCTTTACAAACAAAAGGTATTATTATTGGACTTTATAAGGCTGGAAAGACTAACCGTCAAATTTCGACGGATTTGGGAATTCCAAGGCGGACTGTCGATCATAATGTTAGGAAATTCACCAGAGAAGGGACTATTGGCAACAAACCTCGATCGGGAAGGTCAAAGGCGACAAGTTAAAAGGAGGATTTAAATATTATAATTACAAGCAAACGCAATAGACGTCTTACCGCCCCTGAAATCATAGAAAAAATCAACAAGGAGTGTAAAAAAGCGGTCAGTGTTTCGATAGAAAAACGGCGACTGTATAATGCTGGTCTTAAAGGACGTTTAGCTGTATCAAAACCGCTACTGAAGGATTTTAATAAGAAGAAAAGACTTGAGTAGGCCCAATAAATGGAAGAAAGTTCTCTGGAGTGGTGACGAGTCGAAATTCGAGGTTTTTGGAACGAAGAGGCGAGTTTTTGTTCGCTGTTGTACGGTGGCCCTCCTAAACACGGTGGTGGTTCGGTGATGGTGTGGGGTTGTTTCGGAGGATCTGCAGTGGGCGATCTAATTAGAATAGAGGGAATTCTTCGAAAAGAGGGTTACAAAACAATTTTAAGTCACAATGTACTTCCTTCTGGTACTCGAATAATTGGGGAAAACTTCATCTTTCAACATGACAATGACCCCAAGCACACGTCGAAGTTGTGCAAGCAATATTTAGGTCAATTACAAAGGCAACATCTTCTGAAAGTTATGGTATGGTCCCCACAATCACCGGACCTCAATCCTATCGAATTACTGTGGGATGAACTGGATAGACAAGTGCGAAAATCATGTCCTACATCAAAAGAAGACTTGTGGAGGATCATCCAAGAAGAGTGACACAAGATACCTCAGGAAACTTTGGACAAATTAATTAGAAGACTACCGAAACTCTGTGAAGCTGTTATTAAAAATCGAGGCGGGCATGTAGATGAATCCAAAATTTGATTTTCTTAAATTTAATTAATTGAAAAATGTATTGTTTATATTCATTTTGCTATAAATAAACCGTTTCATAAGAATAACTGATGGGTTTATTATTTTTAGTTGGGTCATATGTGGGCAAATACTTTTGAGCGGTAGTGTATATATATATATATATATATATATATATATATATATATATATATATATATATATATATATATATATATATATATATATATATATATTATATAAGTATTATTAGATTGGATATTATGAACGAAAAACGGCGATTTTAAAAAAAAAATTCTTACTGGGTAAACGGGGTGGGCGGGGAGGTAAGAGATCATTAGAATTTTTATTAAATATTTAAGATGTAGTAATCCAGTTTAAAAACTAGATATGTGAATCCCGTGTCAATTTTATTATATGCCGACATTTTCTCCCTTGTGTAAACAGAATCGTATATGATATACGTATTTTCTACAATCTAAAAAATATACCTTGACCATATAGGGTAGATAAATATATCAAAAACAAAAATTTACTAAAAAATCGTTAAATAAATTTATATTTAACGATAATAATATGTGATCTATTGCTTGAGTACTATTATTATATTTTTTTTATTTAATTTTAAATTATATTGAGTTTACATTTTTTTTATTATGTGGAGTAGTTTTTTTAAGACTTTTGTTGAGAAAGATTTTCCTTTTCCTCACTAGTTTGCAAGATTGGGGTTATTTCAGTTATGTCAGTCTGACTTATATTGATGTTATTTACATTATCAGTTTCCATTGGGTCATTTAAGGGTTCATATTCGTATTCTGATTGACATTATTGAGTATAGTCTTCTGTTGTCTCCTGCACCACCATTCCGTCCTCCTTGTTGTAGGCCGACAGATCAGCTTCTGCAGAAGGCGACAGTACTCTTTTTTCCTTATTTTTTTCGCCGTTTTTGCTAAATTGGTGGCATCTTTTTAGTTCTCTTCTTAATTTAGTATTTTCATTGTTTACTTCCTTATTTATTTTAACCAGATCTAATTTGTTCATTAATTCGTTAATAGATTTTTATTGGTCTTCATTTTTTTTTAATTGAGTTCGTTCATTTTATTTTCAAGAGATGATAATTTGTCTTGTAAAATTGAATTTTCTAATTTGAATGTATTTATTATTTTTAGTTGTGCTTTTTAATTTTTTAGTTCTTTGATTGTACTCTAAATTAAGCTAATGATTTGTCACTGTAGGATTTATTGACGTTTTAAAATAAGGAGGATTGAAGTTTTCATCCTCAGACCCTTTTTTCCATTTATTTTTCCAATTTCTTTTTTTCTATCTTCAGTTAGTTTTTGTCTTTTTTTCACTGTGTTGTCATTTCTCTACGCTTTACCGATTTTCAAGTTAATTTTCTTATTTCCTTACTCTCTGAGCCGTATCTGGGGGGAGGGGGGTTTGGGGGTTGAAACCCCCCCCCCGAAAATCTTATAACGTAAAATAAAATTGAAACGACTGGTAACTATAACTCTTTTTTTTTTTTAATTTACTTAATCACGGTCAACAATACAATAAAATAGTATTTAAATCACTCTATTGGTCAAAAAAGGAAATTTCTAAAGTGCAAAATCACTTTTTCTATATTAAAAATGAACGAAAAATAAACTCACAATAGTCTGGAATCGTTAAAAAAAAAGAAGATCAAGCTTGAGATCTGAAAATCGTGCAACGCTGCTCCGCGGCATGGGACATGAATAGATTCGTCTATTTATTATTTTTAGGTTAGGTTAGGACTGTTAGGAGTAAATCTTTTGTACCAACCATATTATACTGTGTACTAACTTGTTAATTAATAGTTACTATTCATAATATAATATTATTTAATAGACCAACAATAGTGTTTCTGTAATGTTTTTATGGTCAACCCTGTCCTCTGTGAATTATAAATAATTATGTTTTCGCATTTTTTTCACTAAATGAAAAATAGGTAGAAAAATATACATAAAAAGTACGAAAAAAATACAAGTCATCACAAATTTACCTATATTTTATTTTAAAATGATTAGTTAGTACTTATAGATTATGCTACATGAGTTATGCATATAATTTGATACAAAATTCAAAACTGATTTTAAAACACTAGATGAAACCCGCCAAAATTTGACGGCACAACTTTCAAGGATTAAATTTCCACCAAGGGGCCCGAATATCATTTATCAAGCTGCTCTCGCCTCCCGATGTGTTTGACTATCGGCGTGATCGCCACTGGTTCTGTTTTCATATTTTTGCCGCTTGGGAAGCGCCATGGTAGCTCTACGATTCGGGCATTTTTAATATTTTTTGTTTTTAAAAATGAGTTAGTTGCTTAGGCATAAAATAAGTAGGTGATGGCTAATCTATAGGTGAAGAGCTTTCATTGATATATTTTAATCTTTCCATTCATTGTCACTGATATATTTAACAGTTTTTATTAAAACCCCATTTACATTAAAATTTTTCTTTTTAAAATTTAGGCTGTCAAATAGGAAACTTCTACAACCATTTACATTAAAAATAATTTTTGCTTGGACCCTGCAAGCGTAAATCTTTGAATTTCAACTTACTTAATTTGGTTTGAAATTCCAATGTAAATGAAGGTTAAATTTATAATTTTGTTTCAGAAATTAAATCGAAATGGCAAAACGAAGTTTGCAAATCTCTTTAACTGATTTTTTGATGAAAAAGAATAAACTCTCAACGACCTTAACCGAATCAACAGAAGAAATTGCAAGTTGCAGCCAAACAGTAAATTTGATGCATAAAGATGAAATCGCAACATCTGAAGATAATATCCATGAGTTAGACATCGGTTGATGTTTTGTGAAAAAACTTGATAATGCTCTTAAATATAAACTATTGACGGCTGGATGGATTCCAGATGAAAAATATAAGTTTCCTATTTCTAAAAAAAGAAACTTAAAATTTCAATTGGGGTGGCTAAAACCAGTGGCGAAGCGTGAACTTTTCTTTCGGGTAGACAAACAATGAAAATTGTTAATTAGAAAAAAATGTGTATTCAATATTATTCACTTTAATGAAATAGGGAATGAAAGCGCATGAAATATTAACTCAAAGAGAAAAATATGTAGTGATATAAAAAAGAAAAAAATAATTACTACTAGCATAAAAAGATAGATAGATAAAAATAAATACTACTTACAAAAAAAACACAACATAGGTCTAACCATAACTTATAAATCCATTATTTTAAAATTAATTAAAGACAAATAAAAACACAACTAAAATACAATTGCCAATATCAAACAGTCGTTCATAAATAACCCCTAAAATATCCACTAAAAAAATCTTCTCTATATACCCAAAAATAAAAATACTAATT
The DNA here is from genome assembly GCF_022605725.1 of Anthonomus grandis grandis. Classification (NCBI taxonomy): domain Eukaryota; kingdom Metazoa; phylum Arthropoda; class Insecta; order Coleoptera; family Curculionidae; genus Anthonomus; species Anthonomus grandis. The sequence goes on from NC_065560.1 coordinate 21,990,979, forward strand.
ATTAAATTACAATAGCACGCGTCCGCACCAAATACCAAATACAGATTCATCAAAAAACAAAACTGAAGATGTATTGCGGCCGACCAGATCAAGCGTATCCATAAACAATAACCCTCAAGAGCATAATAAAATAGCTGGTCGACTTCGATAGACAAAAGCTCGAATGTCTTTCCCGCGAGTAAATTTCGCAGACGTAATAGACTGAATACTGATGCGGCCGGACCTCTGTCGCCTGCTTGATGCGTATTTCGTTCGATTAGATGCTCCAAATTTCGGAAGCCAAATATCAATGTGTCTTCCTGGGGCTCGTATACATTAATTGGGTGTCAGCCCTGCATTTTTATTTTAATTGGTGCGTCAGGCGGGGCGCGCCTTAGATATTATAGATAGATATTATAGCCGTTTAGATACTATATAATAATGGTAAGGAGAGCGACTACGTTCTGTGTTAATTTTTTTTTAAATTTTAATTCAACAATTACATGAAATAATTACGTAATAAATTAATGACAAATTACTGGATAATTTTGGGTAGACAGTGTCTACCTTGTCTACTCGTACGCTTCGCCACTGGCTAAAACGCTTTCAGTGGCTTAGCTACACTGCCAAAGATGAACAAGGTGCAGTTTGTAAATATTGTGCAGTTTTCTCATGTGAGTTTAGTGGAAAAGGAGATCATCAGAAGCTTAACGCTTTAGATGCAAAACCTTTTAACAAGTGGAAAGATGCTATTGAGGTATTTATTCAACACGGTAAAACTGACTATCACAAAAATAACTCCGTTTTTGCCGATATCTTTATTGCAACTTTTAATAGATCTACACCAGATATCATGATGCAACTCGATTCCAGCCGGCAAATTGCAGAAAACAGAAGAAAGCTAGTACCAATTATTGAGACAATTATCTTATGTGGCCTTCAAGAGTTAGCTTTACGAGGAACTTCCGAGTCTAGACCCATAACTTTGGATCGGCTCACTCATAATGACGGAAATTTCAGGGCGTTACTACGTATGCGGCTCTCATGTGGAGACAAAAATTTAATGGATCACATTCGAGGACAATCGTTAAACGCAATGTACATAAGCCCAATAATTCAAAATAATATAATCAAAATTTGTGGCGAAATAATACAACATGAAATTGTAGTTAAAATAAACAGAGCAAAATATTTTTCTATTCTGATGGATGAAACTACAGATATTTCTCGTGTTGAACAATTATCCCTTTGTGTAAGATATATAGATTTTGATAAAAATGTCGACAACTCTTCCTATACATTGAAGGAAGATTTTTTGAAATTTGTAGCTGTTCAGAATACTACTGGTAAGAATTTAGCTACAGTAATGCTGGAAAGTTTACAAGCACTTGGAGTGAATTGCACTTACATGGTTGGACAGGGTTATGATGGGGCCGCTGCAATGAGTGGCAGTTTTAAAGGTGTCCAGGCTATAATTAGAGAAAAATATCCAGCTGCAATAGATGTGCACTATAGTGCTCATTCTTTAAATTTAGCTCCTGCCCATTTCTGTAAGGTTCAGAGTATCAGAAATTGTATTGGAACAATAAAATATATTGCAAATTTTATAAAAATATCAGCTATGCGTACTGAGATATTAAAAAATAAAATTAAAGAATATGTTCCAAATAGTAAATGGACTAAGTTAACATCCATGTGTGAAACTCGGTGGGTGGAAAATGATGATGGACTAATTAGGTTTACTGAAGTTTTTAAACCCATTATTGAAACATTAGAAGAACTAAAACAAGTAAGAGACATCGAAACTTCTTCAAAAGCTTTGCAGTTCCTTCGAGCTATTATGACCAGTGAGTTTATTATCAGTATGTTAACAGCGTCCACTTTATTTGCTTTTACTCTACCGTTATGCAGAATTCTCCAGACTGTGGATTTTGATCTATTTAGTGCTGTTGAGCATGTGAATACTGTTATTAGTCAGGTCAGGAATATGAGACTGAATATAGATCAAGAATTCAAAAATATTTTTAGAAAATCTGAAGCTATTATAAAGTCTATAGATGATGAAGAATGCATGAAAATACCTAGAATAGTTTCACGACAGTAGAATCGTTCTAATGCCATGGTAGCTACTGCAGAGGAATATTTTCGAATCACAGTTGCAATTCCTTTTTTTGATCAATTTATAGAAGAACTATCTGCAAGATTTGCAAATCACGAAAAATCACTTTCATCATTATATTGTCTAGTACCAAATATGTGCGAAGCACACATAGTAAAAATCGAAGACTTGTTACTATATGAGGAATTTTTGGACCTAGATACATTATCTGCAGAACTACAGTTGTGGAAACAAAAATGGATTAAGCTGCCTCAAGCAGAAAGGCCAAAAAATGCTCTTGATGCATTATCAGCATGTAATCCATCTTTGTTTCCCAATATTCATACTCTGTTGCAAATTCTGGCTACGTTACCTGTATCTACAGCCTCTTCAGAACGATCATTTTCATCGCTAAGTCGTTTAAAAGACTATTTGCGCAATTCAACTGGTCAAGAGCGGCTAACAGGACTTGCCCTTTTAAGCGTGCATAGAAATATTATAATTGATACCGCAGAGGTCTTAAATCGTTTTGCGAGGGAAAAGCAAAGAAATATTCAGTTGTTATTATAATTACTATTTTTAAAATTTTAACGTTGTTAAATGTGTTTTTTAGTTTAAAGTGGTATCTTCTTTTAGTAAAACGTATTTATAAATTAAAGTTTTTTTATCCCTAATTTCTCAAATGTCACTGGCCTAACTCCCCCCCCCCCACATTTTGGTCCAGATACGGCCCTGCTTACTCTCACAACTCATTTATGTATTAGAAAATGACTTCATGAACGGTTTTTTCTTTTTTTCTCTTTAAGATCATATATAGTTTTCTATAGAAATTTGTGTTGTACTTTAGGTATTATGTCTATCACCCACCTATGAACTAGCCATACAGACTGGTGAGGCTGCAGCACATATGGCCAAATTTTGTCCTGAAATTGAAATGAGATTTGCAGTTAGAGGAGAGGAAGGTAGGAATTGTATATTTATTAAAATTCGTTTTACATATTTTCAAAACATACTTATCTAAAATATGTAATAATTTCTTTGTCAAAACATTAGGTGCTTAAGCTGAAAATTTAAAATCTAAATATTACAATAGTTAGTAAATTGCTCTAAATACTAACTTTCCAAGAGCAACACATCCATCTTCCTTTTTGTATATTCACAAATGTAATATTTATTAATTTATATCCTAAAATACTTTTATAGCCAAGACTTTTCAATGGTTTTTTCTTTCAAAAGTTAGCGGTGACATTTACAGCTTAAAAAACCCATTACACCGCATTGTGGAACAATTTATTTGGTTTTTCTTCTAAATTTATGTTTAATGCAAACTCATATTAAAAATATTCATAATATTTTTCTATATTTCATTTTATCTTAGTTCCCAGGAACACAAAACTCACAGAACACATTATAATTGGCACGCCAGGCAAAGTTATGGACTGGGCACTCAAATTAAAATTTTTTGATCTTAAGAAAATTAGCGTATTTGTACTGGATGAAGCCGATGTCATGATAGCACAACAAGGGCATCAGGACCAATGCATCCGAATACACAAGTAAAAAAACACACAAATAGCCTTATTTTTATTATTTTTACACCATAGGATTTTAGGGAACTGAGCCCCAAATGTCAGATGATGTTTTTCTCGGCGACTTATACCTCAGAAGTTATGGATTTTGCGGAACATATCGTGAAAAATCCAATAGTAATCAGGCTGAAACGGGAAGAGGAAAGCTTGGATAATATAGCACAGTATTATGTTAGGTGTGCTAATCCTGAACAAAAATACACTGCAGTTACTAATATATATGGTATGCTGGGTCTTGGACAAGCCATCATTTTTTGTCACGTAAGTTTTTTGTTATAATATTATTTTAATTAAGCTTCGATTAACGCAATATTATTAGTAGTAATTTTTATTTGCATAAATTTTTACACACTCATGTAATCATGCAAATAATGTCATACATAAAATAAATAATTTAAGAGAAAATTCTAGACATATTTCATGTACAATGTCCTATACCTATCTTCATTTGTTTTTGAGTTATTGACAGTTGAAGATCGGTATATTTGCACTTTTGACATGTTATAAAATCCAAACGGTTAGACATAGACAAATGCGGTTTGCACTTTTTATCGAAGCTTTTTTAAAACCATCTGTTGACACTAGCTAGTTAGTGTCAACAGGTACTGAGAAATTTACGGTTGAATTTTTGAACATACAATAATTCATGCAACTATGTAACACCCTTACTAAGGTAACCTTGTTTTTTGTGTTTTTTCATCCATAGTTGCAATGATGTCAATTGTCAACAAACACAGCCAACTATTATTTTACAAGATGTTATTTGTAGTTACTTTTTGAAATACCAATTCATGATTTATTAATAATTGATTTTTTCGAAAATGGAAGCTCCTATCGAAATTAGACAAGAGCACCTTTTTTATATCAAATGTTTGTTCTTTTCAATTCTAATACCAAAATGATCACGGAGTTGCTAGAAAACAAGTTTTAACAATTTAAACTTTACCGACCACTTATTTTACACGACCCTGTATATATTTTGGCAAAAATGGTTGCAATATCAGTTTTTAATAAAACCAATAGTAAATGTTGAAAATTTCGAAAGATTACAACTAGGCGTTCCGGATATATTAACAAAAAACCATCTTAACATGATTCATAAAACACCCTGTAACTTAAAAACGATGCACTTTTGAACCATACTGTATATGGACTTTTTGTCTTATTTTTAGACAACGATGCGGCTGGTAAAATATTGCGATGTAATTTCGGGACACCCTGTATAATAGTTAAATGGAAAATCACAGTAAAGCTTTCAAATGTTAAAAATCTTTCAAAGAAGTAATGTTTATCTTAGCTTGAGTACAAACTTCAGTTGTAACAGTCATCATTCGGTTGAATGGGGATAATTGTTATTTGGATCAATCTTAAAGAATTTTTGATCATTTGGAGGACTAAGATTATTTTTTAGTACATTTAGTCGAATATAATTGACCAAGTTACAGTCTTTATAGTTAAAGTTATTTAATATATTGTAAAAAATATCACAGCTTGTATCCTTCTTCTATCTAAAAGAGTTTTAAATGAAACACTGTACAGGGTGGCCAAATAAGAATGCGTGGTACTGTATCTGGGAAACTATTCATCGTAGAAGCTTGCGATAAAAAAATTTATTACTAAAATGGCCAAGAGAATGTCCTGGAAATATTTTCAAGTTTCTAAAATGGCCGCTAGGGGGCGCAACTGCAATCTTGAATCTAGAAAACTGATGTTTCTGTAAATTTTGCTGAATTAACCTAACAAAAAAATAGCTGATTATTAAAGTAGAGACTAATCCGAACCTTTTTTATTTAAATAGTTTTGCTGTATCTCTAAAAATAAAGTGGTGGGGGGTGTTCAAAAGTTGGCTTAAAACACACCCTGTATACTAAAAACGCCTTAGCCGATTTTATCAAACTTGGGCTAGTTGAAAAGAGCTATTATTAAGCTACGAATATTATTATATTTCATGTTTTTTTAGTTTTACATCTCGCCGCTAGAGGGCTTTTTTCGGCTTTCTGACACAAATGACTAATTTTCTCAAAAAACTTAAATGCAATGGTATAAATTTTTTTTATACAAAAAAATAGGTTAATAACGCCTAAATATGCTTGCGAAAACCGCATTTTAACATCTTCATCCTAACCTAAAATTTAGGCCAAAGAAAATTTTATATGGAAATCCCTTAATATTTATAAAAACTACAAAATAATTTATTTCGAATTTCTTTTATAATGTAAGTTGTGGCCCTATAAAGGACCGATTTTAAAAAGAAAGGGTTTTAATGCCCCCGTAAATGCTCGAAATGCTGACCATCACGCTCTATGCATTGCTGAAGCCTCTCATGGGTAGATAGAACTGCAGCTTCAATTTCGGCTCTCGGTATGGTATGTATTGCATTACGAATGCGGTTTTTCATATCTTCTCTAGTCGTAGGCTGAGTCTGAAATACAATGTCCTTTAACCGCCCCCATAAATAGAAATCAAGACAGGTTAAGTCTGGGGATCGCGGAGGCCATGGAAACAGGCTTCCTCTTCCAATCCACCGCCGTTGAAAAATGTTATTAATATGCTCTCGCACATTCCTAGCAAAATGTGCTGGACAACCATCCAACTGCAAAAACAAATTTTGCCGGACTTCCAGTGGCACATCTTCCAGCAACAACGGAATTGATTTACCAAAAAGTCGAAAAAAACATTGCCATTTAGAGATTGCTCAAAAAAATATGGTCCAATAATGTTGCCTCCAAGTATACCACACCACACATTTAAACTCCAGCGCCCTTGGTACTGAACTTCACGCAACCAATGCGGATTTTCTGCAGACCAATAATGCATGTTATGCAGGTTGACTCTACCCTCACTATTAAATGTGGCTTCATCGGTCCAAAGAATTTTAAATAAAAAATCTCTGTCCTCGCGTATCATGCCTAATATCCAGTGGCAATAGTCTAACCTACGGTCAAAGTCTGCTTCTTCCAATGCCTGATGTAAATTAACATGATATGGGTGCATTCTATAAATATATTTAAAAAAAAGCTGAACTTAAATAAATCCATATATGGCGATGGCTATTAGAATTTACCTATTGTCCTTCAAAATATTTTGAATCGTTGTTCTTGATATGCCTAATTCAAGGGATAATGCTCTTGTGTTAACATGAGGATTTCCTTCAATATATCCCAGTACGCTGTTAATATTGTCCACATTTCTTCTAATTCTTGGCCGTTGAAACCTAGGCCGAAAACTACCATTGGCTCGTAAGTTCGCTACTAATCGGGGAAAAAATCTAACATCGCAAGGACTTCGATTTGGATATCGAGTAGCATAAACTCTTTTTGCTACTGCAGCATTTTGAAGACATTCAAAATAAACCGCAAGCATATCAACAGCTTCATCGTTCGTAAAACGCATTTTGCAAAAACAAAAAATGCTCAAGTAACGTAAAACTTTTGACAACTTACTATTGATAATTTAAGGAATGTTTATAATTTGAGTAGACATTTGTTTTGTTGCATTCCATGGCCTGCTTTCTAATAATTATTTTTTTCGTATTATATCCATAGTGAATATATAACATAAAATAGGTCTGATTTTTGATATAAGCATTATTAATACTTACCTTTTAGTGATATTAGGTAATATTTTCATAAATGGTAAATTTTGTTTTCAAAAGTAGTGAATTTTAAAAAATTCCAAAATAATTAGTATAAAAAAATTAAAATTTAAGGGTATAAAATATTCTTTGGCCTATATTTTAGGTTAGGAACAAGATATCGAGTTGCGGTTTTCGCAAGATTATTTAGACACCATTTAGCTATTTTTCTATGAAAAAAAAAATCATATCAAGGCATTTAAGTTTTTTGAGAAAATTAGTAATTTGTGTCAGAAAGCCGAAAAAAGCCCTCTAGCGGCGAGATGTAAAACTAAAAAAACATGAAATATAATAATATTCGTAGCTTAATAATAGCTCTTTTCAACTAGCCCAAGTTTGATAAAATCGGCTAAGGCGTTTTTAGTATACAGGGTGTGTTTTAAGCAAACTTTTGAACACCCGCCACCACTTTATTTTTAGAGATACAGCAAAACTATTCAAATAAAAAAGGTTCGGATTAGTCTCTACTTTAATAATCAGCTATTTTTTTGTTAGGTTAATTCAGCAAAATTTACAGAAACATCAGTTTTCAAGATTCAAGATTGCAGTTGCGCCCCCTAGAATGACCTAGCGGTCATTTTAGAAACTTGAAAATATTTTCCAGGTCATTCTCTTGGCCATTTTAGTAATAAATTTTTTTATCGCAAGCTTCTACGATGAATAGTTTCCCAGATACAGTACCTCGCATTCTTATTTGGCCACCCTGTACAGCATACTTTTATAAGACACTTTGTATAGATATTATTATTCAAAACATCAACGGGCAGCAAAATTTCTTCGCATCTTAAAGCTGAATTTCGATCAAAGCGTTTTCGTATTAATCCAGACAAAACTGGTCCATTGTATGTTGAACGGTAGTAGATAAGGCGGCTATGATCAGATGATGCCACTATTTCCTTCAAAATCTGGATTTTAAATGGGCATTTTTGTAAATATATTGTGTTTAAAAATGTTTCCAATCCAGTATCATATTTTGTGACACACTCACTACAACAAACGGCGATGGTTTAGAGCGGGAATGCCTAATGACTTCTTCGAACTCTTCCGGGACCTCAAAGGGGCTCTTCAAATCCTACATTTTTGTCACATTCCAAATAAGAGTGTCCTCTTATAGGGAATGTGATTTTTATTTCATTTAGATTATGAATTTTGTTGTTTACTACAAAATGAATAAATGGAAAAATGGTAAAGTTTTTATTTTGTCCTCCGGCAGAGTCACAGAAGATTTGCAATTCTTTAACATCGTCGTCTAAATAATTATTTATAAAATGGAGAAGAAAAGATGCACCGTTTGATCCTTTATTAGCCTCTCCTTCATGATAAGTATAAAAAATAGATTGACCCGAAGAGAGGACATGTACACTGTGTCCCATTTTGGATGAGACTGCAGGGTATCTCTGTAATTTTTTAAGATAGAGCTTTGCTGTTTTCGCGACCCTGTATCACTTTTTTGTAAAACTTTTAAAGCCACAAACAGAAATATTCTAACTACTTTTGTTCCTGAAATACAGGGCGAAAACGAAAATGTTCACTTTTGGAGATGTTATTATTTCTCAGGCCCTGTATAAGATAGAATAAAAATGAAAACTGCTTATAGTAGATATTTTTACATAAAAGTCAGTGGCGTATTTAATTTTTTTTCCCAATGCACTGTTTTTAAGATTGGGCACAAACTTGGTATTTTTTAAATGGAACACCCTGTATATTTTAACGTCAAATTTTTGCATTTTTTTTTCTGAATACATTGATGTATCACAACCTATTTTTTAGTAAATTTTAGCTTCAAAAATCAGAAAAATCCATATTTATTTTTGTTTTTAATAGTAGGCCATGAATTCTTTGACACATGCATAAAAAAATGTTTTGTTTATTGCATTAATGGAAACTAAGTCACAAACAGACTCAATACATATCAATAATGATGGCTGACGGTGAAAATATGTAATTCCAAAATTTTGAAAAGTATGATATTATAAAATGTTTAAACCTTTCTAACGAAAATGTCGAAGCGGCGCAGCAATTATATTTAAATAGGTAAAGCTCTAGCTTATTTTATTTTGTTACAAAATTCAAAAAATAAAAAAGATCTTATTAGGTTTCCAGAAAGACGTCAGCCATCTCGGGCTACGGTATTCCGGTTAAAATCTAATCTTTTAAATTATGGCTGCTATTCAAAACCTAGGCAACCCCATGTTGATAGAAATGAAGCTGGCGAAATAATTGTTTTAGCGTGTGTGGAAGCAAGACCCCAAATTTCCTGTAGAAAGATAGAGGAAGAGCTAGGAGTTTCCAAAACAAAAGTGCAAAAAATTTAAAAAAGCATAAATTTAAACCGTATAAGATAAATATTATTCAAGAATTGCATCCTGACGATCCGTTTAAACGACTGGAATTTTCTAATTGGTTTTTAACCAAAACTAATGAAGATCCGGATTTTGTAAAAAAGGTAATATGGTCTGACGAATCCATATAAGCAGTAGTGGCATATTTAATAGGCAAAATACCAGACATTGGTATCAAGAAAACCAACATATTACTTTTGAACGACAGCAACAAGGCCGATTTGGTTTTAGTGTTTCCTGTTTTGTATTGGGCACTAAAATTGTATATACAATTTTTGAGGGTAGCTTAACTGCCCAACGATATCTAAATATATTGCAAAATAATTTGCCAGAGTTGCTGGAGGACATACCTTTAGCCCAGCGACATCAAATATATTTCCAGCAAGATGGAGCGCCCGCTCATAATTCAAGGGTAGTTAGAGAATATTTAAGTGCCCATTTTCATAGACGTTGGATTGGCACACACGGGCCAATCAGATGGCCCCCGAGGTCACCGGACTTAAGTGTTTTGGACTTTTTTGTATGGTCGTACTTAAAAAATAAAATTTATGCAAATCGGCATAATAATATAAATGAACTCCGAGCGACAACTGAAGAAGCATTCATAAACTTACAAAGGCAACCCTTTATAATTTTAAATGCCTTAAGACGAATACAGACTGTATGTGGTTTTTGTATAAGACAAAATGGACAGCAGTTTGAACAGTTTTATTAAATTTATATTTGTTGTTTTTTTTTTGGTTTTTGTAATTAATTTTCTAATTTGATTCTTGTAATTACTAATTAGTTTTTAATGTTAAACCTGGTCCGATATATTTTTTTTGTTTTTAACATTTTTATGTTTATATTAATATTTTAAGTTAATGTTTAAAATATAGTTAAATAAACAGGTTTAAATCACATGGCGTTTTAAAAAAGTAATAATTAAATGCATGTGTGTAAGAATTCATGGCCTACTATTAAAAACAAAAATAAATATGGATTTTTCTGATTTTTGAAGCTAAAATTTACTAAAGAGTAGGTTGTGATACATCAATGTATTCAGAAAAAAAAATGCAAAAATTTGACGTTAAAATATACAAGGTGTTCCATTTAAAAAATACCAAGTTTGTGCCCAATCTTAAAAACAGTGCATTAGAAAAAAAAATTAAATACGCCACTGACTTTTATGTAAAAATATCTATTATAAGCAGTTTTCATTTTTATTCTATCTTATACAGGGCCTGAGAAATAATAACATCTCCAAAAATGAACATTTTCGTTTTCACCCTCTATTTCAGGAACAAAAGTAGTTAGAATATTTCTGTTTGTGGCTTTAAAAGTTTTACAAAAAAGTGATACAGGGTCGCGAAAACCGCAAAGCTCTATCTTAAAAAATGACAGAGAGACCCTGCAGTCTCATGCAAAATGGGACACAGTGTACATTAAAGGCGTACATAGACAATTGGCGTTTATAATACACGTCGTTAGTGGCAATTTTAGGAATTGAAATATTTTTTGCAAAACCAATGCAGATGGCTTCCTTTTTGTTGCTTTTTTTGCAGCTTTTTTGCAACTCGTTCATAACGGTTAATTCTCTAATTTCATCAGTATCAGTCAAACTTTTAAGCTTAATTTGAAATTCATCACACGTTGCGCATGTCACTTCTAGGGTATCCAAAAGCAATATTGAATTCTTTATTAAAGATTGTTCTGTACGTTTCATACGAGACTTTAGCATTTAGATGCTTTTCCTTAAACAGGTTAAAAATTTTTTTGATTGCCAAAAAAATTAAGTCCTTCTGGTAAATAGGTCTTTTTTATATCTTTTAGACTATAGTGACGACCCTTAAAACTTTTGATGTGGTCATATACCAAACCTTTTGTTAAGTCATCCAGCTTCCTATGAGTTGCACTATGCTTTCCACCTCTGTCCTTAGGAGCTGCACCACTCGTTTGAGGCTTTCCTTTATATAATTTTATTTTATTTTTTGTAATCCCATGAATAGAACAAAAAGCTTTGGCACACACCGGAATATCACCATCTCGAACTCGATACGCATAACTTGGAGGTCTTCTATGCTGGACAGATAAGACTGTAATTAAACCAGCTAAATAATAATTTTGCTCACCGTGAGAGCTCAGAGCATTAAAATGTCTCAATATTTCTGCTCTTTGCGCCTCATTAAGTACCTCAAAGCACTTTAATGTTGAGCAATCACAAGGCTGTCCAGCTTCATGAGTGGATAACTTCAACATTTTCGAGACCACACTGACATCCGACCAGCTCTCTTTCTTTTTTTTGAAGGCATAATTTTGTTCTCAACGGATCCCTCCGAATCACTATTAGCCATAATAGTTTATTATTAATCACACAGACAAACAAGAAGTCACACTTTTGCGGTTACAATAATACTGGCACGTTTTTTAAAAATGAATATTGCATCAGCCGGTTTGTTTACACGACATCGCTGTTTTTTTCCCTGGACGTTTGGACTAAGCTGGTTTCTATTCGGTACGCTATATTTTAGATACTAATTTACGCAAGACTACGGTGGATGTTTCCCGGTAGTACTCTAAAATAAGCGTCTTCATTCGAAGAATTCAATGGCGCCTCTACCGAGATTTTCAATAAAAAGTGACATATCTGGTTTTTTCCCTGTACCCTTCATTTGAAAGGTATATTCAAGGTGAGATCTAACTATAGCATTATATAATCTTACTATTGTAGCGATTTTGAAGTGCTTAGTATTGCAGATAAGAAAACTCACTATTAAACTTTAAGTTAGACTGAAATAGGGTACCCAGGTCTAACCTCACTGACTCGACTAAGGTCATAATTTCCAACATGATACTGGTTCAAGACCGGATTTATTTTTGTAGTAAAAGAGGTAACAGAGCACTTTTTCCCATTTAAAGCCATTCCACTATTACTAAACCACGCCACACAAATATCTAAATCCTGCTGCAATATGTCACAGTCTTCCTGGGCCTCGAAAACCCTGAAGAGTTTGAAATCATCCGCAAAGAGAAACTTAGCAAATTCAGTGACGCACTGAGGTAAGGTCAATAAAGCTAAGAAACAGCAGAGGACCCAAGCTACTTCCCTGTGGTACCCCTGAGGTTGCTATAAATGTTCTCGAGCTTGTAGACCTAACCCTAACCCACTGAACTCTATTCATCAGATAGGACCTCAACAAGCAGCACGGATCCTCCGCAACTCCAAAGCCCACCAACCTTTAAACACCAGTTCATGATCAACCTTATCAAATGCTTTCTCACATTCTGTATAAACTACATCCAATTGATATTTATTGGAAATAGCCTCGGCAAAAAATTCTAAAATTATTGAAATATTAGTAATAGTAGATTTACCCCTTAGGAAACCATGCTGAAATTTTGAAATTTTTGGCATTAAAAATTCAGTTAAATTGTTACTCAAATGTTGATCAAACTTTGGCCTATAATTTTTATTTCATTTTTATGTCCACTGTTAAATACAGGAGTTATATCTGCCATTTTCAATGCTTCTGGAAATTGTTTATGTTAACCAGATAAATTAAATATATGTTTTATTGGTGCAGCTATAAATTTTGCTAGGCCCTTGTATATGTAGGCCTGAATGTTATCTGGTCCTGTTGATTTTTTAGGTTTTAAGTTTTTCATAGTTTCAATGACTTCATTTTCAGTAGTTAATAAGAAATAAAATATACTAAAATTAAGGTTGTCCTGTACATTGTCCATTGATTTTTAAGGGATTTTGAAATGTTGACTGAAAATGCTGTAAAAAAAGCATTTGCTATGTCTTCTAGGTTTGTGAAAGTAGATGATTTATTTTTCACTTCTCTTGGTATTCCACTATTCTTGCATTTTGAATGTATGAACTGCCAAAATGAATTTGGGTCAGAATTTAAATTTTGTTGATAGATTTTATATTCTGTTTGAGTTTGCAGCTTAAAACATTTTCTCAAATCATGAAAATGTCTCAACACAACAAGATTAGATGGTTTTTTTGCTATTGCTTTATGAAGTTTATTTTTTTGCTTTATATTATGAATCAAATCAGTAGAGTACCAAGTGGGGTGTTTTTTACTACCACTATTTTTAACATGATACTTGGGAATAGCAGTGTCGAAGAAAGCATAGATATGGTCATAAAAACAATTCAGACTATTGTTTACCTCTGTTTTTGAGTAGACTTCCGGCCAATCACAACCCCTCACCAGCTGATACAAAAGGAAGAAATCCCCCTTCGCAAAGTCATATACACACCCTTTAGATATATCTGACTCTAGGTTTCTCTAGGTTCAGTCTAGTCATCCGTATCTCTAGGTTTGACAATACAAGGTCTAAACGTCTATCTCTAAAATTTTGTATATTATTAAACTGCTTTAGATTATTCAAACTGAGGAATTCTAATAATAAATTATTTTTCTCATTATCACAGGTATTGTAAAAAGGCAGGTTAAAATCCCCCAAAATTAATACATTAGTACAATTACTATCTAAAAGACATTCAAAATGAGTAAAATATGAATTGTAACTTTCCAAACTAGAGTTTGGTTGAAAGTACACAGCAGAAATAAGAACGTATACATTTTTAAACTTTAACTGTACAAATATACATTCGATATCACAATTTTCAGCCTCTAAAACTTCATATGGAATTTTTTTATTAAATGCTAGCAAAACTGCACCCCCCTGGTAGCTGAAGTAGTTCTGTCTTTTCTTATCACAGTATACCTCTCGTCGAATACTTCGGCAGAGTAAATACCTTCACATAGCCAGATCTTAGTCAAGGCGATTAAGTTGTAGTTTTCAGTCTGTCTAGAATAGCTCAGTTTTTGTTCTGAGACCACGTACATTTTGATAATATACTTTGATTTTGCTTGGGACAGGCACTATTTACTGAAGGTCCTTCTGCAGTGGGGGCACCCTCCGTTTGCGGAAAAACTTGAATACAATGGCCCCATTTGGCCATGCATCCCTCTTCCGTGCCTCTTTCAGGTCTTCTTGCCTTATGGTTGATGAATATATATGAGGCTTTGAGAGTTTTGAGCTGTGATCTTCGCACTTGACATCAAGAAAGCTGGGTTTTAAGCTTGGGCTTTGGGCTAATCTTGTAATATGCAGAAATGTAAATTTTGGAATACTAGATACTAGATCCAGATACCATATTAGACTTCGAACTTTAAAATTTTCCGACAGATGACGCAAGTAACATGTTATTTATAAATCGTTAGTTTCGTAAAAGTCCACCGTTGGCTGTAGCGCCACTGTAAGCTGGGGGAAGAGGGGAGGCGGCGGCGGATGACCAGACGGAAATAAAATTCTGGGAACTATATTTATTTCATTATTTGCCTTTATTTTTGGTTTGTACAGAACCGTGTTGTTTTGAAGGGTATAAATAGACTATAAGCTGTTTGAAAAATTAAAATATTTTTGTTTTTGTTTTAGTAGTCAATAAGAAAAATATTTAAATATTGATTTGTTGAATCCAAAAATTGTGAAAGGTTTATATGTTCTATACAGGTGGAATCAGGACAGATATGATTAAATTGCGAATACTTTCTGAAATTAGGAATATTTTGGTGTTTTCCATTCATAAAAGGAGCACATTTATTTGTCTTTGCTCATCTTATGTTAAGCTTATTTTTGGTGACAGAAATCAGGAAATCAGTACAACAGCGATAACAATTTTATTTAATAAAAGTAATATATTTTTTACTGTTTTTATTTAACACAATTGAGCCAAAAAAGTTTCTCTTTTTTATATGTTTTTTTCATTCGCTTTTTTTTGATATTATTTAAAGCCGTAGAACAAAATAATTAAACACACAATAAATTACACACCTATTCATGGGGATTATTTGACCCTACGAAGTTTCATTTATTTTCCGACTTATCAGCATAAAATAACACAACCTTGTTATAGTTTTATTTGAATGGCTGTTATTTTATTGGAGTCGCTGCGATAATTTTACTACAAAATGTTTTTGAAGAAAATATTCGTATAGTGCTGTGATTTTAAGACTCAAAAGTTAGAGGTTCAGTTAGGTCATATCAAAGTTGCGTCATTTGATGCTTATCAAAATAAAATTTTAAGATTTTAATTTAATTTTCGAATATTTACGGAAAAAATCATAATTTTTTTAAATACTTTACTTTTACTTTCTACAGGTTAAAAAAAAAAGATTTTAAAATACTACGCCTTTTAAAAGAAAGTCACACTTTTTCATGGTCGCTTTTTTTAACCTACATGATAATCGTGCTTAACTTCGTAGGTATGTTTCCTACATAATTTAATTTGAGATCGCTTCAACAGTAATACAAAAAAAAAATTCTCGAATATTACAAATAAGCACCTAATAATAAACTAGTAAATTTATCGTGTTGCAAAAAATATACCATATCATATAAAAAACAATGCGGTCTTTTTGCAAGCCATTGCTTTTTTTGTAAATATACCTATGACATGGTCTGCATGCAATTAAACAATGTTATAATTTGTCATATAGCTTTGGCCATTGGCTATTTACCTTTTCCAAGGAAATTGTCTTAATTTATTTTTAAAATAAAGCACAAAAGACTTCTCTGATAAAAAAAAATTAACGAGTTTTAATATCTTTTCAAGAAGCAATGAATCGTTTAATAAAGAGAAATCGTTTTTTAATTATTCTTTTTTTCCTTTTTTTTTAAATTAATGCATACAATTAAAAAAAACATGCGTTAAAAGAGAATTCAATTACCTTTAAAATAAGGTATCACATTTAAGATTTTAGAAAATAATTCTGAAAAAAAATAATGACTCTCCGACATATATATATATCATATGTATATATGATTTTTTTTTTATAAAAACCTTACCATTGAAAAATTCATAATCGGAATTAAACCATAAATCACAACGAAAAATTAGAAATTACTTGTGGAAATTTAAAACTGAAATATTTTTATCAATTCTCAATCTTTTCAGGGTTTATTTTAAATCCAACATCGTTTTACTCCCAAAAAAATTAAAATTGTTTTTCTTATAATTTATTTTTTTTTAACTTTTTTTTCTATATAAGACTTTTTTGTAAAGCTTAAATTGATTTCAAACAAATAAAGAATAGAAGTTGGCTTCCTAGTTAATAAAACATTTATTTATTGGTAATTTTTTATTAAAAGTTTTAATTTTGTTTATGATTGACTGAATTAAATATGATTACATTTTTGTTTGATGATTATTTTGAAATATGATTAATTAGATTTAAAATATTTAAACAGGAAAAAAGTTGCAAAAAAAATAGTTAAAAAAACAGCTTCTGACAATGAATTTTAAGTCTTCATTCTGCTTTTTAGAAATCATTAAAATTAAAAATAAATAAGTCATCATTGCATAAAAGGTACTCTATAAGAGTATCACAAATAATAAGAAAATATAGAGGAATTTCCTTGTTACTGACTAAATTATTTTCTTTCTGTGTTCTTCTGTCTATTTAAGATATTTTTAAATGATTAAAAAAAAGGAATTGTTCCTATAAGGGTATCATTTGAAAAAAATAATTAAACTCCAAAAATACAGCTGTTACAATTAAATATATGTATGTTTAAAAATGGGCATTTAGATAAGAAATCTCCATACCTAATATCATTTGTTTGGCTAAAGCAATGTAGGTATTAATAAGTGTTGCTTTTATTCCTTTCATATCTTTTAATGTCCTAATAACTAATGTGCGCAAAAACATATTTTATACAAGTATTTCAAATGTAATATAAGAAAAATTGAGGGAAACTATTATTACTAAAATTATGAAAAAACCACATTTTGACAAATAACATTTATTTAATATTTACTTATTTATTTAATATTTAAACAAATATAAAGTAATTTACGTCGAATTTTAACAAAATAGAAAAGCTATATAAATACTAGTACCTAGGTATGCAGTACCTGTATGCGCTTGAAAAATAATGCTTCGAATGTTAATTTCATGCTAATAGAGTATATTTTGAGAACCAAAAGGTTAAAACAAGGCAAGACCAAAGTAAAACTAATTTTAAAATTTTAATTATAAAAGAGAATAATTGTCCAATATATAGAGGTGCATGTCCACAGTGTAATTAAAAGTACCTTAATTGTAATGGCACTAAATTTTTAAATTTTTAAAAAATATTTGGCAATTACTTGCTTTACCGATAACTATTTATTATCTTTTGATATAGTGTTTTTGTTCTTTGGCTACTCGAGCTTAGTTTCTAATCTTAATGAGAAAAGGAATATGAATCTCAAAAAAAATTATATTTGATTATCAAAAATATGAACTAAGCTATTTGAAAGTTCTAATTTATGTGTCTAACTAATTTGATAGTTAAATTTTTTTGTTTAATACTAACATATACATGTATGTAATGAATTGCTTTTTAAAAATGGGCATGTAATTGTAAATTAAGTAGTGATTAAAAGAACAAGGGTACTAAATAAATAATGTCTATTTACCAATTTTCAAAATTATTTCACATTATATAACCCTCCTAATTAATTACAAATAAACAAGTTACTGAGAAGAATAAGCAACTTAGGCTTGTAATACTAATTAGTAATACTAATATTAAAGAAATATACAGCTTATTATTAATTTACTCATACACATGTTTTACACT
The DNA here is from genome assembly GCF_022605725.1 of Anthonomus grandis grandis. NCBI lineage: Eukaryota > Metazoa > Arthropoda > Insecta > Coleoptera > Curculionidae > Anthonomus > Anthonomus grandis. The sequence continues at coordinate 22,009,246 of NC_065560.1, forward strand.
TACTTATACTACACTACATTTTCATAATAATATTCTCAGAGATTAACCTATCTGAACTTGCTCAAGTCAAAATTTTGCTTGGTATGGCATGAAGAAGACACTATCAATAACATTATTAAAGTTCACACATATTTGTTTTGTATTTTTCTCCAGATACTTTGATTCTTGCACCAGTTTCTCACAAATAACAAATTTCGAAATTTGCTAAATAAACAAGCGTTAATCTATATTTTCCATGAAAATTCACAATTGGTGTTGCAACCCACAATTTTTGCCCAATTGGATAGGTTTTATAATAAAATAACATTGACATTTTAGCAAAGTTTAGAAATTGCAATTGGATAAGATCCAAAATAAACAAAACAAAGCAAACTAACCTGACTTTGTTCGGATCTGCATGTGGCGCCATGCTTTAAAAACTGCTTGAACGTTTTAAATACAGTTTTATTCGAAAAATCAATAAAGCAAGGAAATCGGAAAAAAGTACAATTTAAAAGAATTTTTTATCAGATTTGCCTGAAATTCGGCACACAGATTCTCGCATATATTCGGCACAGATTCACTATTTTGTTTTGTGATATTCGATCTGGTTATCTTAAAATTTAATAAACTGTAAATAAAATACCATCGGTAAAACTGGCAACGACGTGAACGCCCGACCAAGATTCAAGCCAGCCTGAACAGCTGACGAGGGAAGCCAATAATAGCAAATCACAAAATGTAAATTATAACGGATCGCCAAACAAAATAGTGGATCTGAGCGGAATCGAATAAGAAACACTTTGACCAATTTTCAACTCATTCTGATGTGAGGTTTTTTTTTAAGTACTTTTCTAAGATGCAAAAAGTGACCAATCACGAGAGCGGATTAGACGTCGGAGAAGCGGCAAATAAGCAAAAAAAAGTCGCCTTAAAGTGAAAAATAATTGGTGAACTTGATTACAATAAAAACTGTAATGACTAGTGTTAAGCTGAATCCATCATAAATCAAGTAAGTCAAGCTAGAAAGTCCTTATATCGTATTCAAACAATTTAAATAAAGGCTTGGCACGACCTATGTTGTTATTAAAAAAGCAAAATTGTTATTAAAAAATTGCAACGCGACAAAAACTTCGCTATTCAAGCAGCCACAGAAGCCTACTAAACAAGCAGCTCGGCCGGAATAACTAATGGGCAACGGAAGTGTAAGCAATGAGCAAATCTATGCTTTGCTACAATGTACTAGCCAAGATGTACAGGACATTAAGGAAGAGTTTACTGCTTACAAAGAAAAAATAGACCACCTGGAAAACGTCACGCAACAGCTTCAAACGGAAAACAGTAACTTGAAGAAAAAATCACATTTCAAGAGGAGCAACTAAAGCGAAGAAATATTTTAATATTTGGTCTGGCAGAGGCAGAGGAAAAGTCGTTGGAAGATATTTTGTTAGATTTTTTAAATAAAAAATTAGATATTAAAATATTACCTGGCGACTTGGACAATTTTTATAGGATTGGCGGGCAAAACAGGACTAGACCCGTTTTAGTCAAATTTGTTAGAGAAATCTCTGCGCAACAGGTGCTTCGAAACGCCAGGAAATTAAGGGGCAGTGGAATCAGTGTCACTCAAGACTTACCTCAAGAAAAACGACAAGAAAAGAAGGTTCTGTATGATTTTTTGAAAGTGGCCAGAGAGAAAAAATTTACTGCCAAAATACAAAGGAATAGACTATTTGTAAACAACGAAGAATATACGGCAGAAAAGCTTAAAACAATAGGTCAAGATAAATTTTTGGAGCCAATCGTAAATAAATAAACTCTATTTCCGAACAACAGCGCACCTCCAACGCCCACGATTAAAACTACAGAACAAGAAAGCTCAGAAGACAAAGACAGCATCAGGGTCTTTAGGGACATACAGACTGGAGAGGAAGAGGCTTCCGAGGCCCAAAAGCAACAGGAGACATCCAAGGCGACAAAGAATAAGGGAAGAAAGAGAATATCGACTGTTGCAGATATTCATACTCCAATGGCATCTTAACGAACTAGAGCAGCACTGGCAGGCTACAATCAACAAATACTAAGAGGAGCAACACAGAAAAAGTAAAAGAGAGAATAGATATCATATTACTTGGAGAGGAAAAAGAAAGATATATATTTGATTTTTTTTTCTATTTTCTCTGCTTTGATTTTTTGTTCTTTAAATTTTTGTCCAAATTTTGGTTATAGGTAGTCTAATGTATGGGTTTATATCTTGTTTAAACTTGTTTATTTATTGGGAGTGTATCTACTTGTCTATTTTCTTTTTTTTTAACTATTTTAACTGCGTTTAGATTAAAATCAAATGAACGAATTCATTCAGGATTTTAATATGCCTAAGCACAAATCAAAAGTAATAACCACACCTTCTGACTTTTTTAAAAAAGTTGAATATGCAAATTTGTTTTATATATTTCACTGCAATATTAGGAGTATAAATGAGAATTTTAATGAAATGCAAATTGTCTTGAATTCGTTTCAATATTACTTTGATGTATTGGTGTTTAGCGAAACTTGGCAAATACCAGACACAGTGGCGGATTTGCCGGTGAGGCAAGGGAGGCGACGCCTCATCTTGCATAAATATTTAAAAAAATACGATATTATATAGTAGCATTCGTTTAAAAAATGAAAATCAATCAATATTTAAGACCTTTTAAAATTAATTTCGGTAAAAAAGTAGTATATAAATCCGGTAAAACCTATTGGTCAGCGGTACTCAACATTTAACTTTATGAACGTGCTCTTTGAGCTATACCCGCCCGCGCAATCACAAAATATCGCCACCGACTGGTTCGATTGAGGCGATCTTCGCTGTCGCCGCATGAAAAACCGAAAGATACCCGGTACGGAACGATTTCAAAGTTGGAAAAGCCCGCTGGCAGTCAAGTGGCAGGCGGAGAACAGCACGAATAAATTTATTTTTGAATAAACATGAATTATTTGTGTTTGTACTGTTTGTAGTGTTAAATGTTTGTCATTTAGACTTTACAAAACATTTTTAATTAATTATAAAAAGTTATGCCTATTTTTGGCCCTGAATATGACCCACTACTTTGCTGGAAATTCCGTTTTCCAGAAGAACGGAAAATGAAAAAAGAGAGATTCTTACTATTGGTAGACCTCAGCCATCTTTATGCAATTTAAAAGAAGATAAAAGATCAGGTAAAGAAAGGGCGATGATAATAATTTGGAAACGACTAGTTCAAATTTCACGTATGGCAATATATTTTTTTTATATTTCATCTTTGAAATATTAGTATCTAGTAAACTTCTACTAATAATGTAATATAAAAAATAATCATAATATATCATAATATTTATGTTATTATTTTTTATTTAATAATACTAATTATTTTTAAGAATAAAATAACATATTGTTATAAAATCTAATCTATTTTAATATTTATACATATACAATTTTATTCTTGTTTCCTGCCATACATGAAGTTCCAAACCACATATACTCAACCGATTTAAAGTAAACCTACTTATGCCAAATTATGTTTTTTTTTATAATTTTTTTAAATGACTAAATATATAAAATTGAGCTTACTATACCTTTCTTCATTATTCATCCTCTTTTAAATGTTGATCGACCTAAATATTAGAAAATAATGATTATATTATATTTATTTATTTCAAATTTTCCTTAAACCATTTTTTTTTTAATCTTAAACATTGTAAAAATATAGGTCGATCAACCACAATAGTACTAATTACATTTTAGGCTCAAAGTATCTTCGTTCCTTTCAATCATCTTGGTACAATACCCATCCTTGGTTGTGTGGGAGTATATATGCTCAAAAATTATTTTGTTGGCTATGTGTTCTTCTTTTACATGTAAAGTCTGTCTGGGTCAAAGAAGGATACTATGACCTTAAAAATTTGCAACGATTAGCAAAAAAGCATGCGGAATCAGGCATTTAACATCATTTATGAATTTAAAAAAACTAGAAAAAAACATGTCAAGAATAAAAGATTTACTACAGGAAAATGTCTCACATTGTAAAATTATATACAATGAGAAAGTTAGAAAAAACAGAATGTTACTTAGTAACTTAATTGATACCACTAAACTCCTAGCAAAACAACAACTGTCATTTTGTGATCATCGAGAGGGTGAAGGTTCGGAAAATAGGGAAAACTTTATTGAAGTTTTTAATTCCAAAATAAAATATAATGAAGAACTACGAAATCATATTAAAAAGCTTGGAAAATCATTTTGTTCCAAAACCATTCAAAATGATTTAATTTTTTTCATAAGTGAAGTAATTAAAGAAGAGATTAATAGGCAACTTAAAGACACGAGTTTTTTGCCGTAATTTTAGATGATAGCACCGACATTACTGAAAAATCTCAGTGTGCAATGTTACTAAGATATGTAGAGAAAAAATCTCTGAATATTTATGAACGATTTTTGGGTTTTTACGATGTGAGTGATGACCGAACTTCAGAAGCCTTATACACATTAGTTGCCAGCGTTTTATCTCGATTTAATTACAGAGAAAAGCTCGTGGCACAGTGCTATCTATGATGGAGCAAGTGTCATGGCTGGTCACATTAACGGTTTGCAAATGAAAATTAAAAATGATGCTCCTGAAGCAACTTTTATTCACTGTTCAGCCCATAAACTAAATTTGGTACTTCAAGACGGATGCAAATCTATTAAGGAATGTCGAATATTTTTTGCTACTTTATCTGGAAACCCTAATTTCTTTCATCAGTCGGCCAAACGAAGAGTGGTTGCAGACAACCTGATTGGTAAACGAATCCCGTCCTTTTGCGAAACCAGATGGGCATCCAGATCCAACTTTTGCTACTTTTTTGCTACCAACAAATGAATACCTCAACTTTATCTCCGTGTTTGAAAATATTATGAATGGTCGATCTTCAGGTGCGGTCTCTATTAATAGTGCTAAAGGATTTCTAAAATCTTTTTTAGAATTTGAATTTGTATTTCTTTTAAATGTGTTTAGCGAAATTTTCTTAAAAACAGATTTTCTTTATGACATTTTATAAAAAAAAAACATTTGATGTTGTCCTATGCAAAAAATATGTTGATACATGTATTATGCAACTGAGCGAATTAGGGACGGATGATATTTTTTATAATTTAAAAACAAAATCAGCTAATTTAGTTAATAATGCCAAACAAACCATCAGTTTTTCATATAATCTTAAAGAAAAGTCTGACGAAAATATGAAAGGTCTTTATTTTGAAATTCTTGATACAATAGTTGTACAATTAACAGAAAGATTTAAGAACTTTACAGACATACAATTTTTAGCGCTAATTGAATGCAATAACTTTATAAAATTTAGAAAGATATTTCCTGAAGATTTGTTGGCAAACCTAGTTAAAAATTACAAAATTTTTGAAAAGGAAAGACTTGCGTTAAAAACTGAACTGAAAATAATATTTGGCGATGAACAGTTTTCAGGCTGTAGTCCGCAACAAATATTTAATATTCTCACAACGACATAAAAGATGTTTTTCCGTATACAACTAAACTTATTATGCTCATATTAACTTTACCTATTGCAAGTGCAAGTGTGAAAAGACATTTTTCTTGCCTTAAAAGAATAAAGACTTACCCTTCGTAATACTATGAATCAAGACCGGTTATCTGACCTTGCACTCTTGTCAATCGAAAAGTCGCTTATTAATGATATGACTGGTTCCAAAACAGACGAAGAGGACTTTTATGAAAAAATTATAAAAACTTTTTTAGTAACTAAAAATCGAGCCCTTGAGTCTTGAGAGCCTTATTTTGCAAAAAGGAGTTAAAAATATTTAAATAATTTAAATGTGGGTGTATTAAATTTTTGGTCGTTTTATAATACCTGTTACAGTCCATTGTTTTTAAATTATATAACTTGAAAATATATTATAATTAATTTTTGGGGTTCGCCTCACCTACCAAAACCCTCCAGATCCGCCACTGACCAGACATAGATTTCTTTAAGATTAATGGTTATGATATTATACAGTGCGAACGTAAAGGTTGGAATAAATTCATTTAAAATTCGGGGGTATGTTCAAAAAAAAAACGCTCGGACATGTCGATTTTTATTTTTAACTGCGGGTTTTCTTACTATAATTTTATGTATACAGGGTGGCCCAAAAATAAGTTACGGTCATCAACGTAATTTTTTTAAATGTAAACACCTATTTTTTATTTTAGATTTAGGTTCTACATCAAATTCTAAGTACATTTCATGTACCATGTTCTATACCTAAACTCGACCGTTGACGATTGAACACAATAAAAGGCTATTTTTGCAAGAGTTATTTATATCAAGCAAGAATACATAAAAATATTTTAATTAATTTATTAAGTGTTGAAAATGGCTGCCACGAACCTCTTGGCAATATCCCAGTCGATGCTGAAATTCTTGGAAAACGTTATCGATAACAGAAGGTTCTATCAATCTTATTTCTTCCGTTATTCTAATTTTTAAGTCTTCAATGTTGTTTGCCCGATTAACATAAACTTTGGACTTAAGATACCCCCACAAAAAAAAATCTAAAGGAGTCAGATCCGGCGATCTGGCCGGCCATTCAATTGCACCCCTCCGACCAATCCAACGTCCAGGGAAAACGGTATCCAGGTACTGGCGCACGGGACGAGTGTAATGGGCTGGAGCTCCATCTTGCTGATACCATAAGGAATTATCTAATATATCCGGGTCTTCTGGATCGGGGTATAAAGTGGCAAGACATGGAACCAAGTCATTTTCTAAAAACTCTAAATACCTCTCACCATTCAAGTATCCTTTAAAGAAAAAGGGCCCTATAACCCTGTTTTCAATCACCCCCGCCCACACATTTACTTTTTGAGGGACTTGGCTGTGGCACTCCATCATCCAGTGCGGATTTTCAGTAGCCCAATATCGGCAGTTTTGCCGGTTTACACTACCATGAAGACAAAACGTTGCCTCATCAGAAAATACAATTTTTTTTGAAAATTGTGGATTAGCATGGCACAAGTCCATAAGTCTCTCACAAAATTCTAAACGCCTATCTGGGTCATCTTCATTTAGTTCATGAACCAATTGAACTTTGTAAGGGTGCCATTTATTTATATCTAAATACTTAATGACGGATGTCTGGGATATCTGATTTTCTAACGCAATATTGCGAGTCGTTTTATGGTAATCTTCTTCAACTGCCAGCAAAACATTTAGTTGTTTCTCTTCTGATATACTTGACCGACCTTTCGTATAATTATCCCTGACATGACCCAAATCCCGATATTTCTGTTCTATTTTACTGACAGTACTTTGAGATATACGTGGCCTATCAGGATACTTGGCATGATAAATTTCACAGACTTCCATCTGAGTGCGCATCCTGTTTTCATAACCAATCATCATCAAAATCTCTATTCGCTCTCGCTCACTAAGACGTACCATTTTTTGAAATTTTAATTTTATCTTTTGATAAACTTAACACAAGCAAAACTTTGCTTAGGCATCTAAATCAAACTAAATTCACTCAAAATTATTTGATGTCAACAAATTGTGACAAGTTAACAATCAAAAACACCAACCACAAATGTAAATAACCAAACAATAACTGATAGGTTGCTTGATATAAATAACTCTTCCAAAAATAGCCTTTTATTGTGTTCAATCGTCAATGGTCGAGTTTAGGTATAGGATATGGTACATAAAATGTACTTAGAATTTGATGTAGAACCTAAATCTAAAATAAAAAATAGGTGTTTACATTTAAAAAAATTACGTTGATGACCGTAACTTATTTTCGGGCCACCCTGTGTACATAAAATTATAGTAAGAAAACCCGCAGTTAGAAATAAAAATCGACATGTCCGAGCGTTTTTTTTTTGAACATACCCCTGAATTTTAAATGAATTTATTCCAACCTTTACGTTCGCACTGTATATATAATGATGGAAATTTTAATAAGAATGATGGTATTGTGGTCTATGTGAAGAGCGAATACAAAGAAGGTCTTACATTCGAAATTTCAAATATTGGATTAATTAAAGTTATAAATTTATATATCAAGGTGTCAGGACAAAAAGTCCTTGTGCAAGCACTTTACAGATCACATGAAGTTTGTCCTAAAGAATGTAATCACAACTTGAATTATTTTTTAAAGAAATCTGAAAAAGCAAATTATAAGTTTTTTATAGGAGATGTAAATATCGACATAAAGTCAAACAAAGATATAGCGTTTGATTATCTAAACACAATGGCAGAACACGGATATGTGTCATTAATAAATGATTCTACTCGAATACAGAGGGAGTCAAATTCATGCATTGATCACATATTTCTTAAAGGCAACATAGAACGACATCCGAAATCATTTATTTTAAAAAATGACATTACAGACCATTTTCCTATAATACATTGCTTGGATATCAAAAAATCGGCCAAACCGATAAGGGATAAAAGTGACAATTATTACGAAAAATTAGACGACTCTAAATTTATAGACTTGTTTAGCAAACTAAACTGGGATTCCTTTTATAAAAAGCATGACACCAATGAATTTCTAAATCACTTACTTGACAATATAAAACATTGCCAAAATTTAGCCACACAAAAAATTAAAATTAATAATAAACACAAAAAGCGAACTCCGTGGATAACAAGCGGTTTAATAAAGTCTGTAAATACAAAGCAAAAATTATACCAGGAAACTAAAAAATTCCCCAACGACATCGAAAAAATCAATACATATAAAGAATACAAGAAATATTTGGAAAAACTTATTTACAAAACGAAAATAGAGTACTATAAATCTCAAATTACAGATTCAAATAATGTCCCTAAGAAGTTATGGAAAGTAGTTAATTTATATGTAGGTAAACCCGATATGAAACAAGAAATTACTCAGATTTGTTCCGAAGGAAAAATAATTTCAAATAAACTCGAAATTGCTAATGAATTTAACACCTACCTTTCAAAATTAGGCCAGGATCTGGCATCTAAGATACAAAAACCTTTAAATTCTCCCAGAAAGTGTAAAATTAATAATAACAACATATTTCTAAAATCCCCGAAAGATGCGGATGTAGTAAATGTAATAAAGCAGCTTAAGCCTAATAAAGAGCCTGGGAAAGACGGCATAACAACACACCACATAAAACTTGTTAGCTCTTATATTAATAAGCCGCTGATTCACCTTTTTAACCAAATTATTTTAACAGGAAATTATCCACAGGATCTTAAATTGGGTATAATTAAGCCACTGCACAAAAAAGGAGACAAAACAATTGTATCTAACTATAGGCCAATTACTCTAATTTCAACTATTTCAAAGATTATAGAAAAATTATTGAAGGAAAAAATATCCTCTTTCTTGGAAAAATTTAATGTTTTATCTCCTAAGCAATATGGATTTAGATCAAAAATATCAACAGAAGACGCGATTGTTTATCTTACTTATAAAATTTATTCAGGTTTAGATAAAAACAAAAAAATAATATGCATATTTTTAGACCTAGCGCGTGTCTTTGACACTGTAGACCACAAAATAATGCTGCAGGTATTAGAAGCAAACGGATTTAGAGGTAAAGTTCTGGATATTTTTAAGTCATACCTTTCCAATAGAAGGCAACAAGTGCAAATAGATGATTTCTTAAGTAGAGAAACCAAGCCTGAATTTGGTCTACCCCAGGGCACAGTTCTTGGACCAATATTATTTTCTATCTATATTAACGGACTATTGCAGGGTAATTACGAAGGTCAAATCTCTTCCTTTGCGGATGATACAGTCGTGTTTTATGAAGGGAATTCCTGAGGTGATGTGAAGGCAAAAGCGGAGCGTGATATGTTCTACATTAAGGATTGGTTTGATGAAATGTATTTAACCTGGCCCGGATTTTCAAGCTTACATATAAATCAGCATCAACTGAATATTGAGGCTCAATCCATTAAATATCTGGGTGTGTATATTGATAATTTATTAAAATGGAATATACATATCGAGAATGTCATAAAAAACTTAGAGTAATTATATTTAAATTTAAACAAATGAAGCAAATACTAGATACGTTTCAAATAAAGATAATATATTACTCATTATTATATTCTCATATTCAGTATGGAATTTTGGGTTGGGGTGGGGCCTATGATGTACATCTAAAGAAGTTGGAGATAATGCAGAAACTTTTTCTAAAAATAATGTTTGGCAAGGAAAGGCGATATCCAAGCGATTTACTGTACAAAGAATACCGCTTATTAGATATTCACCAAATCTTTTGTTTTAAGATGCTAACAAGTCAACACAAAAAGAGGACCGAACTACAAAACATTACACACGATCACAATACTAGACATAAAAATAATAAGATAAATAAAACTGACAGAACATATAAAAGAATTGGGCAAAGATCTCTACAATTCTTGGGACCACATGTATACCGCTTCATTCCACAGAACTTGCGAAATATTTTATATATTCCATCTTTTAAAACAGGCTTAAAAAAAATGGTTACTGGAGCAAGGTAGCACAGCTTGCATAAAGTATATAAACTTATATAGATTCTAAACCTAATTAACAAAAATAATCAAGACAATTTTGAAGTTGGATAATAGTGAATATTGGGATCAATGCGTGAGAATTCGTTCATTATATTACTGGGGTGAGGAAGGAAAAAGAAAAGAAAAGAGAGAGGGGGGGGGGGAGAAAGAAAAACTACAATAAAATTTTGATATATAGACTTAACGCTAACATAAACATTCATTAAATGGGATAGATTAAAATAGGAAAAATAATCCCTAATATAATGGGGCACTCATTTAGTACTTGTCTCATTATAAAGTTTGCTTATTGTTGTATATATTAATGCTATTATTAGGTATTGGGTAAATTTAAGTTATAACTCTAAACCCACGCACAAACCACTGGTTTCAGTGGGGTTTACTTATTATTTATTTCTTTACACGCTTTAGAATTAAGGAAAGTAATATAGGTTAAATTGTAATTTGGAAATAAATAAATAAATAAAATTTTGTTGCATATTAGGGCTTCTGTGACGGCTGCATTTAAGGATTTTGCAGTAATTTGCTATTTTTCTGGAATTTGAGCTTGAACATTAGGATTGTTTTGTTTACTTAAGTTTGACTTTTTAGACGTTGACATTTCGTCGACCGTCGTGGGCTAACGTCGAACTTAACAAATATACCTGGACTGCCAATTCAATGAAAAGTAAATGACCACTACTAGGTGGACGCCATTTTGCGTGATTGTGTCCTTTCGATGTTGGTCACTCTGACAAATTTCAGGTGTGCCAATTGTAGGGAAATAAAACAATTAGTTTTTGGGAGGTTATGTTTAAAAAAACAAAATAAAAAGTTCCATTTAGTTAAGAATAGATGCCATAAGATAGATGCGTTGTTAGATCTGAGTATTTTTCTGCGACTTCTTTAAAAATTTCGTTAAAATGTATAAAAAAAGTAATCCTTACCTAAAATGAAACAAAGTTTCAATTAATTTGGGTTAGATGCATGCACTTTAAAATATTTGTTTTATTATTCTGATAAATTTAAATCTTATAAATCCCAACACCATGAAAATGATGATCTTTATTAAAATTTTTGCTTGTGTTTATTTAACAACTTTAGTTAAGAACACTTATTTTGCTTCTATAAACAGAGTTTCCACATTAATAGGTACAACCATCTATAAAAATCAAAATATAGATGATTTTATAAAGGTTTGTAATTAGTTAAGCTTTATATAGTAACAAAATAAACTCTATATATTATTCTATGATACACAACACAGACAGACAATTCACAATAATTCGGTTTTGAGAGATAGTAATCCAAATACGTTTAAATAAGGATGCTGATACATTATAATCCATGTATTAAATAAGGAGGATGCTATTTCGCCTGATGCAAACCAACCCAACCCAAGCGTGTCGTTTATAAATCGCCAAAAACTAGGCAATCCGCTATACTCACAATTGACAATGTTATTTAGAATCAGTCATATCGAGTGATCGTGTCGAGATTTTAGTTCGTGATTTGGAAGTCCCAATAATGGTTTAAAAATAATGTCAATAAAAAAATAAATTTAGTTTGTGACGAGTCAAACTTCAGCGTCGTCAACTTCATTACCGTTATTTAATATATTTCTTGTTAGCAACACAAAAAAGTGTTCAGAGTGACCAACATCAAAAGGACACAACCACTATAAACATGGCGGCCGCCAGGCAGTGGTCATTTTTTGGTATGGGGACCATATGCATTAGCAGTCCCATTGCATTAGCAGATAGTTCACTCAGAAACCATCTATAATTATCGATAGTTATCGAGAGTTAAATATTTTGTATTATTTGTAATTTTTATAAGGAAATAAAATATTTAAGCAATGATTGAACCCATCTTTATTTATATAAATTTATATAAAGTCTAAAGAACTATTCTGTCTTGAAAGCTGAAATTTCCCTTCGACTCCACGCAAGAGTCTGGTATGCAAAAATACTTCAATGCTAATTCAAGCATTGGATTTAATTCTCTAAGCTTCGGAACCCCTCCTTTTTAAATCTTGGGTCCAGTATGGTGCTGATCCTGGTGACCGTTCTAGAGTCGTATGGAAATAGTCGAGTTCTTGTGCAATTAATCAATCCTTCGCAGAACATTTTCCCTGGGTCCGTACACATAGCAGCAGAATGTAAATAATTATAAATTCCAAATATTATAGGAATAATTAATGATGCAGTCACATACTTGTTTTCTGAGATTTTTTCTGTAGCATTATCAAATATAGTGAGGCATTTTTCCATATCTTTCAATATGTCAATGTCTTCAGCAGTCAGTGGGGCAGGCGTATTTTTAATTTTAAGGAGTGTAGCATTGAGCACATTAACAGCTAATGCGCTAGTAATATTCTTTTAATCATTTGATAACAGCTATTCCGTCTCGTGGGAACTTATTATACCTGTATTAATTTATATGGAATTTTATTTTCGTCAGCAGTTCCTCTCCATAAAAGACGCTGTTCTACTTTAAATTTAGTAGTGCCTAGACAACTACTTTTAAAAAAGAGAAAAAAATGAAAACTCCAAGTCTCAGTCTCAAAATGTCTTTTTAATTAATCAAGTGGTGACATGTTTCGCTAATACAGCATCATCAGACCTACAATAAACAGAAAAACACACGTAACTACAATAAAACCTTACACTAAAACAAAATCAAATATTAAAAATTAGATAAAATTACCTTATAGCTAGATGACCTGCTAAGTACTGACAAATATAATTTAAATATGAGAATATTTTGTAATAAAAAACAATGACACGGCACAAAAATTCAACAAAAAATATAAAAAGGGGAAAAAACGTGACGGGTGTAGGATTTGAACCCACGCCCAAAAGTCGATCTTGGTAAAACACCAGACCGTTAACCACTCGGCCAGCCCTGCCTATGAACATTAGAGTCAAAGGTATATATGCGTATCGTGAGCAGAAACAAGAGGTTAGATTAGATTATTAAAGATAAGTCCTGGTTCAAAGGTGAAAACATCATTAACGCATGTCAAATTTGGACTCTTTTTGGCTTTGGTGATTTCCATTTTCTCCAAGAGATCCAACTTTCTACTCTTAGGGCACTCGTGAAGAATGGAAACATTTTCAGGGACGGAAAAACTATGACCCGTTGATAATAAATGGTTTGCAAATGCTGACTTAGTTTCTGTGGTGTTGGTGTCCCTGAACTTTTTAACGAGGCTTAGGTGTTTCTGTACCCTTGTGGATACTCTCCTTCCTGATTGTCCTACATAAACGGCAGGGCAATCCTTACAATTAAGACAATATACACCCGATTTAGATAGAGGATCACTTTTATCCAACGTCTTTACTAGGTTCTTTCTTAGCGAGTTAGTCGTTTTGAAAGCTATGGAAAGGCTGAAAGGCTTAAAAAATTTTGCAAGTTGTTGAGAAATGCCGCCGAAATAACTAAGGCATCTAAAATTATTATTGTTGGTGATGTTGTTCGGTGGGTGGACGATGTGATAGGACAGTTTATATTTATTATAAAATTTGTAATATAATTTGTTCAAGCTGTGAAGTGAGAAATTATTGTTTACAGCAATTATTTTTATAATATTATGTTCTTTTTGAAAAGCGTCTTTGGACAGAGGTAATTTAAATAAACGGTAGAACATTGAATTAAAGGCTGCATATTTGTGTTGATAAGGGGAATTGGAATTAAATTGGATAAAATTATCTGTTGCAGAAGGTTTGCGATATGCTTCAAAAGAGATACTGTTATTATTTCGGTATAAGAGAAGATCTAAAAAGGGTAATTTTCTGTTTGTCTCTCTTTCCAGCGTAAAAGAGATTTGATTATGAAGGGAGTTAATAAATGACAAGAAATGTAATAAATCATTCTCGTCACCAACCCACAACACGCACACATCGTCCACTTTTAAAAAATATGATAATTTCCTTACATTTATTTATTATGTGTTGAATGTTGGCATTTGTGAAGTTTTCTTGTATTGCCAAATTCATGGTGTGGGCGAAGCATGATAAGTGTGTTTTTTTTTCAAAATTTCACAAGCTTTTACCATATTCGGTGCATTATTCGGTTTTCGGCGGACATAATTCGTAATATATATAAAAAGGAAAGAGCATTTCGTGATTTTAAGATTTCCAAGTCTAAACATCATCTAGAGATATTTAGATCTCTGCGCAAGACAATTAAAGCTCTAACTGCACAAGCCTACAAAATGTACATCCATAGTATTGAGAACAAAATAACCTCCGATCCGAGTGAATTTTGGTCTTTTATTCGAAGCAAACGTAATCAGTCTCAAATCCCCGGCTCAATGAAGCTTTCTAACCAATCATACAATACGCCTGACAGCATTGTGTCCGCTTTTGGAGATTATTTCAGGAGTGTATACACGAACTCACTTCCCAGCGATCATCCTGTCGTCTCTGAACCTCCCTTAACTTGCATAGACGTCATCGCGCTCGCGGCTACCGACATTATAATGGCGAGCAAGTGTCTCAAAAGCAAAATGACCTCTGGCCCAGATCTAATTCCTAGTTTTTTAGCTAAGGACTGCTCTGTTGCACTTACAGACCCTCTGCTCCACATCTTTAATCTGATCCTTAACACAGGTATTTTTCCCAATATCTGGAAGCAAGCTAAAGTTTGCCCTATCTTTAAAAAGGGCGATGCTGGAACAATAGAGAATTACCGCCCTATATCCATTCTGTGCAATTTCTCAAAGTTATTCGAGTTGGCTCTTTATAAATTAATTTTTCCTAAGGTTAAGTCCATGCTGGCCAACGATCAACATGGCTTTGTTTCTGGCCGCTCATGTACTACAAACCTAGCATTCTTCTCTCAGTTTGTGTGCGAAGCACTTAATGATAGAAGTCAAATCGATGTTATTTACACAGACTTTCAAAAGGCTTTTGACCAGATTGACCACTTCATCCTATTAAATAAGCTTGAACGCCAGTTTGGATTCTCCGATCGCTTGATAAAACTCCTTAACTCCTATTTAGTTGACCGCTCTCAGTTTGTAGTGGTCGAAGGCTTTAGATCTGCTTGTTTTTCACCCACCTCTGGAGTTCCTCAGGGCTCTAACTTGGGCCCCCTTCTCTTTAACGTTTTCGCTAATGACTTGATCTCCACCCTCAATTGCTCTCGGTTAGCATATGCTGATGACCTAAAGCTTTTCCATAGGATTGACTCTATAGCAGATTGTGGTCTACTGCAAGAGAACATCAATACTGTACACCATTGGTGCACTTTGAACCGGCTTAACCTTAATGTTTCCAAGTGTAATGTGGCCAGCTACTTTCGTATCAAAAGTCCAATTGCCTTTAATTACTCAGTTAATGGAGAGTCTCTGGCAAGGTCTACCTGTTTCAAGGATCTTGGAGTCACCTTTGACCAAAAATTTTCTTTTATCCCTCACATCGAAGATACTGTTTCTAGAGCTACTAGCATGCTGGGCTTTATTATTAGAAATTGCAAACTTTTTTTGAACACTGCCACTGCCAAAACTCTCTACTATGCATTTGTTAGATCCAGGCTGGACTACTGCTCCCTCATTTGGTCTCCCATTTACAACCAGCACATTCACCTATTAGAATCAGTCCAACGGCGATTCCTTAAATGTTTGGCATTTAAGGATGATGGAGTCTATCCTCCAAGGGGTTTTGACCATAACCTGCTGCTCTATAGATATACTGAACGGTCACTTGCGAAGAGGAGAGAAATGCATTCGGTGAAATTCTTGTTTAATTTACTTAACCATAAAATTGACTGCCCATCCCTTTTGCAAAGGCTTTGCTTTCATATACCACGCCCAGGATCTAGACAGTGTCCAGTTTTTAACTTGGACACAGCCAGGTCCAACATTCTGTACCAGAGTCCTATTCACTTTATGTGTCAAAACTTTAACACTATTGCTGATTCTTGTGACATTCACCATGACGATTTTTCACTTATCTTGAATCACCTGCGTATGGTCGGTGGGGGAGGCTAGGTTATTTAGTTTTTAGTTATTTAGTTTTTAGCTTGAATACATTTATTTACTCATTTTTTTTTGCTCTTTTGATTTAAATTAATTCTTGATTCTTATCCTAATTTAGTGTTGAGTTTTAAAGTTCACTACTTTTTTTTTTATTATATAGCAATTCTTTTATAGTTCAGTTGCATGAATCTAATACAATTCATGCATTCGTACATTTATATATTTAATTGATTTTCCTGTAACTGGGTATATGTAACCTGTTGGAAATAAAGCTTATTATTATCATCTGTGACTATGCATGATATTTTGTATATACCCCATTTCACACAAATTTCCTTTATTACTTTAGCAATATTTTCTGCAGTGGGGGATTCATCCATTTGTGTAGTTGCTAAAATTGCCCGACCTACAGTGAAACTCAAGTCAATGACGTGACAGGACATACATATATAGGATTCATTTGAAGCCGATGTCCAAATATCTGTTGTTATTGACACATACTTTATATTTTTCAATTTTGTATTTAGTTCTTCTGCAGTTTTGTTATACATTTCAGATAAAAAATTATTTTTTAATGTGTCAGGACTAGGCAGGACATACTTCGGATCAAGTAACTTAACAAATGTCCTAAAACCTTGATCTTTTACAATGGTAAACGGCTGATAATCATTCGCAATCATAAGGATCAGAGCATCATCTAAAGCCTTTTTTCTTTGCGAGTTGTTTTCATACTGTAAAACTTTTCGAAAAAATGGGCTTACTGATCGTGTGCTGGATCTTGATGAAGATTCTCCTGATCTTGACATGGAAGAG
Organism: Anthonomus grandis grandis; assembly: GCF_022605725.1. Classification (NCBI taxonomy): domain Eukaryota; kingdom Metazoa; phylum Arthropoda; class Insecta; order Coleoptera; family Curculionidae; genus Anthonomus; species Anthonomus grandis. The sequence continues at coordinate 22,026,566 of NC_065560.1, forward strand.
ATATCCTCATTACATTCATCACCTGACAATAATTCTTAAAAAATAATGGGAATAGCAAATAGGTACTTGATTCTTTACCTTGGGCTGATGATTTTGAATTCAGTAGGGCAGGGTGAAATCGTTTTAGGTGATCCGAAAGATTGCTGGTATTTCCACTGGTCTTGTATTCTCTTCCACATTCGTAGCATTTAGCCAATTTTTTGTCACTTGATGCTTTAAAATATCTCCACACACTGGATATTGTCATTTTCTTCCTATTCCTTTTTATTACTTCATTCTTATTAACAGTATTACTGGGCCCTTGTCTTTCACTTTCAGTTATACTCGGGGAATCATCACCAGAGTCACTATTCATTTCTAGAATAATATTTTTATAAAAACACAAAATAATTTTAGTTTTTAATTCTGAAGAGAACTAAATAAAAAACTCACCTTTGTTTCTCTTCTTGTTTAAACTATTGGAAGTTATTATAAATTTGTCCATTTTTGTCCACACTAAGTATAGTTAGTATAGTATAAACCACAAATATTCCACCGTAAACCACACATATTCAATAATCCACTCAACTCAACAACCAGCACAAATAAATATTTATTTGTTCTTGTTCTTGTTCTTATTGATGGCTTTGCTGCAAGGCAATTGCCAGCTCGATTTTTGTGGGGTCCCTTGTCGTCTGGCTCGATACCATTAAGGGATCTCCCGACTTATTCTGAGACTATAAGCCTTGTTCTTTGTAGCTTATATAGAAAACAAGAAGAAAAATATTTGATATTCTATGATTAATATACGTTTTAAATAAACGCTAAAAATGGAGGGTATTAGTACAACAACAAAGGCAAGAGAGGAAACATAAATATCACTAATACAACTAAGGATTCAGGAATATGCGGGAAATAAGCAGGTTGAGCTTTAAAGTTTGATTTTATTTTTATTTAGGAAATGCATGATTGTTTCTATAGTTTCGCTATTTGAAGCGTTAAGTATATCATGGATGGATAATGGTGATAATTTCATTCTTTGAACAAAAATTTTATACATGTCCATGTTGTCTATAGAATTTAATGGACATTCAAATAAGATGTGATTTAAGTCATCATACCTTCCACAGTCACATAAAGAATCATCTTTGATATTTATTTTAAATAGATGTGAGTTAGTAAGACAATGACCAGTTCGCATTCTGATAATGGTGGTGATGTGTCTTCTATCTACATATTTAATATTGGCAAACCATCTTTTATAGGGGAAGTCAAATTGAATTTTACTATAATTATAATGTTTAGTCTCAACTAAATATTTCCATTTGTTTGAAAAGTTATTTTTTATTTTATTTTTGAGTACCTTAAGAATATCATTTATGTCAATGAGCATTTTTCTGGGGACATTTAGGTTGGATCCAATCTTCGCCAAAGTATCTGCTTCTGAATTTCCTAGTATATTTTCATGACCTGGTATCCAGGCAAGCTGGATGTCAAAGCCCTTTTCATTGGTTGTACTAATTAGTTGCTTTGTTATGATAATCCAGCGATCTATCCTTGCAGATAAAAGATTACTTTTAAGTTTTGTAACTGCGCTCAATGAATCCGAAAAGATGATAGCTTTCTTTATTTGTTTTTCTATTGCAGTTTTTACCGCATCATAAATTGCAATAATTTCCGATTTATAGATGTTGAGACAGTCTGGTAACCTTGATGAGAATTTATAATTTTGGGAATGGATATTGCGAACCCTACCCTATTACCCTGTTTAGAGGCGTCGGAAAAAATAAAAGTATATCCTTTCTCTTTAAACTTGTTTGATCTTTCAATGAATTTTTGGCTTGTTGAAATGTCGCCTTTTCCTATGTTAAGGTTAATTAATTTTAGGGGTGTAGTCAATATTTTAAAGTTGCATTCGTAACATGGGAAGGTTGCTCCTTTACTGATTGATTTATTATATGGTCGAAACTCCTGAAGTGCCAGAATTAAATAGGGAGTTTTATCCCGTTGCCAGAATTCCGGTCTATGTATTAGCTTCATTCTAGTATTATTTAAAAGCTGTGTGATGGGGTGATTTGTAATAGTTACGAACTTTGATATCAGTTTCATAGCTAAAAGTTTTCTTCTGTGTTCCAAGTCTATCATGGATGCCTCTGCTAATAGTGCTGCTCTGGGGGTGGATTTCATGCATCCCAAACATATTCGCAAACCCTCAAAGAATACAACATCTAACATGTTAAGTACCGTCCCGTTACAGGGTTTAATAAATGTGGATCCAAAATCTAGGTGAGATCTAACTAAGGCAAAAAAGGTTACTAAAAGAGTGGTTGGATCTGCACCCCACCATACTCTACATAATGCCCTTAAAACACTGAGTGATTTTTTGGCTTTGTTGACTATGTTTTCTATATGTACCTTCCATTTCAGGTTGTTCTGTATGCACATGCCCAAATATTTTACTCGGTGTTTAAAGGGGATAACGACATTGTTGATAACGATTGGTGGAGGGTTAATATTGTTCTTTCCCCTAGTAAACCACATTGCTTCGCATTTATTAATTGAAAGCACTAAGCTATTTTCGTTTAAAAATGTATTTATCTTTTTAATAGCATGAGTAATTTTATCAACCATAATGGACACATTTTTTTCCTTTTACCATAATGACCAAATCGTCAGCATATTCTGTCAACTCAACATCCCCCAGATCCAAAAAAAAACACTTCTCTAATATAGATGTTAAACAAGATCGTACTTAAAGGGGATCCTTGTGGTAATCCTGTTGTAGTTAATATTGGTCCCAAAAATGACCCGTCATTGCCCCTACAATATAGAAGTCTATTTTTGAGTAGATTAAAAATGTTATTTGCCAGATAATTGGGAGTATTTAACATTCGCAGTTTATTATATAGTTTATAGATGTTAACATTATCATAGGCTGCTTTAATATCCAAGAAAACTGCTTAGGCCGATTCTGAAGATTGAAAGGCATTAAAAACATAAGATGTTAAAAAAGCTATGTTGTCATAAATTCCCTTCCCTTTTCGAAATCCAGTCTGTTTATTAATAAATTCTACTCTATGTTCTAACATCCAATCTAAGGGAGTCTTGATCATGATTTCCATGATTTTAGACCCACATGATGCTAGAGTAATTGGCCGATAATTTTCGGGTCGTTTAGGGTCTTTATTAGGTTTAAGGAAGAAAATGATGTGAAATTGTTTCCATGAATCTGGTAAAGGTTCTCCCTGTAAAGTTTTATTGTATATATTAAGGAGGATTTGTTTAGCTTTAAAAGGTAACTGAGAAAACATTTCGTATGAAAGGTTATCCATGCCTGGTGCAGACGATTTTTTATTTTTTAATGCATAATCTAATTCGGTTAGGGTAAAGAAGGAAATGGTTTCCTTTTCATTTGGGGGCATTAATTGAAAATTAGGGTCAATATTTATAACCGACATATTTCTGAGAATAGATTTTTTGAGATTATCTGGAATATTCACCTTGAATTTATTTGTTTTATAGTTATTATTGAAATTTCTTATTTTATTCCAGACATATTTAATTCCCGAGGTTCTTATTAGGGTTCCACAGAATGCTTTAAATTTTTCTCTTTTTTTGATTTTTAGTTTTTTCCTAGTTAGAGCGATGATTTTTTTTGCCTTAATAAAGTTTTCAATTGTTGGAAGTTGGTTAAATGTCAAAATTGCGTTTTTCCTTTCTTCAACCCAGCATGAACATTCCCTATCCCACCAGGGGTTCCCTCTCCTAATGATTGAGCCACTTTGCTTCACTGGAATGACCTGGTCTGCTACTACATTGATGATGTCAATTATTTCATCATATTTTAGATTATAGCTTGAATTACTTATAGATAACACAATCTTGTCATGGTATGCATCCCAGTCGGCTTTACGAAAATTCCTAGCATTAAATGAATTTACAATATAATTGTGAGTAAAATTGTTATTGTAATTATTGACTATGAGGCAGGTAGGGAAATGGTCACTATTACCACAATCCATAGTGGTATACCAATTGGCCTGTAACGCTAAATTTGCACTGATCATTGTTAAATCAACAGCACTTGATAAATCTTCTGCTAATTGAAAACGAGTCATAGAACCATCATTCATGATCACTAGTTCATTCTCGAATACAAAATCATTTATTATGTTTCCACCTTTATTGGGAGTACAGTTATCCCATAAGGGGTGATGAGAATTTAAATCTCCCATGATGATGGTATTTTTTGGATTATTATTTATGAGTTTTTTCAAAATGTCTGAATTTAAGTTGATATGTGAATTACAATATATATTAGTCAACTGGACATTACTTATTTCCACTATGATATATTGAATATTATCTGATGAATAGGTTTCAATAGTTTTAAAAATTATATTTTTCTTAATGCAAGTTGCTACACCTCCATAGCCATCATGTCTATCCTGTCTTATTATGTTATATGATTTTAAATTGAAATGATGTTCTGATTTTAGCCAGGTCTCATTTAAGAGCAGAATGTCAGGATTCTCTTTAAAAATTAAATTCAGTAAATTTTCCCTATTGGACTTAATACTTCTTAAGTTCCATTGAATGATTTTTAGGCTAGAGTTGATGAGGTGTTTGTTTGAATTTTTTATTATCATTATTTAATAATTCGAATCTAAGTGTGAGTCAGACTCTAAGTCCATGTGATTATCATAATTTGGATTAAAAAGAATGTCTTTAATAGTTTTTTTATTTTTTTTCTGACATGTTTAAAATAGTATGTATGATGTTTTCAATATTTTCAGGATATGTAGAAGTATGTGGTTCAAATTTACTTTGATTGTGAAGTGCACTAGTGCTAGGCATTGGTGAGTTTGTCATAGCTTGTGTATAAACTGTCATATTTTGTTTTTGAGATTTATCCTCTTTTCGGGGTCTTGAGTTGGAAAAAATCAGGTTTTCTTTATGAGCTTTTTTGTCATATCCTTTATGCATTATTCTCTTTTTTTTAGAATTTTCGGTTAATACTTGTTGGAAAGAACGTTTAATTGGGTCCGATTTGTAATGTTCAGTTTGTCTTTGTGAGGGGGTTATCAAATTATCTTGGGAGTTACCTTTATTTTTCTTGTTATTTTTTATATTGGGAAAGTCATTTGGATGATAGATAAATTCATCTCTTGGAATGTATGTTTTTTTAATACTTTCACTCGCGTCATAGAAAGTTATATTCTCATATGCCATTAACTCTTTAATATTTTTTTGTCGCATATACTCTGGGCATTTTTTATCAGTTGATTTATGATTGTCTTTACAATATAAACATTATGTATTGCAGGTAGAATGTTCTTCTTCGCTATTTTCATTTCTTTCTTTCGCACAATTAAAGCATCTTTCTTTACCCTTGCAATTATTGCGGGTATGTCCAAAACGTAGACATCGAAAACATTGTGTAACTGGTGAAATATAAATGGAAATTGGTCTTTCTAGTCAATAAAAGGTTATTGATTTAGGTAAATACACACCCTTAAATGTAAAAAGTACAGTTCCTGTGGGTTCATAATTTGTTTCGCCATTTTTAATGATTTTACGATTGAGCCTCTTGGCGGCTAATATTTCCACATGACTATTGGTTTTACAACATTTTAGTAGTTCATCCTCATCTATTTCGAGGTCAATTTGCCTTACTAACCCTTTACATGATACAAAGTTAAAAGGTATAAATATTTATAGCCTTTGTCTAATAGAGTTTTATTTTTCATAAAGTTGTTGGCTGCTTGAAAATTTATAAATTCAACTGAAATCCTATTCAGACCTTTGTTTTTAATACTTTTTAAATCAGGAAGATTTAAGTTCAATATGTCCCTAGCAATCTTAATATTATTGTATCTGCCAACATTGAAACCTAGTTTTTCAGTAGATTCTAAATAAACTATAAATGGTCCAAGATCCTGTTTTGAATAAAAGACCGGTTTTTTTGTCAGAAATGCTGAAATTATTTACATTGTTAGTCTGATTATCTGTAGGTATGAGCAGAGTATTTTGGGGGGGGGGGCGCCCCCCCTCCCCATTTTCATTCATTGTTTAAAGCAGAGAAACTATTAATACAAGCATGCACTAAACTATATATAAAAATGAGAATTGTAAAATATGAGAGCTGAAGCAAAAATTCGTTTAACAAAAGATTTGCACTTCGAAGTAAGCTCAACTCACCTTTTTAAGACGCCAACACTACACTAAAGATTAGTAGGAAAAACCAAGACACAGCCTCCACGAAAGCCAATCGTCGAATGAAATATTTATTTTAAAAACAAATAAAAAGTAAAGTTAGGTTAGGGGTTAGTCACTTCTTCTTCCTCTTCTTCTTCTTCTTTTTTTTTGTTTAGGCTAAACACACGTAAAACAACTGGCGGACTGGCGCGTCGTAGTCATTTAATAAATTTATGCAGAAAATCTTCGCGCAAGGGGCAAGGATTTAGCATTTCACACCGCAAAGAAAATGTAATCAAGTCACCGGACATCGCGCGGGCGATATTTGAACAAACTATCAATAGTTTTCGATAGTCAAAAATATCGATATTATCGATAGTGCTATCGATAGTTTCGTCTCACTAGTTATACCTAACCACAAATTTTTCTTCCAGAAGCTTTATGTTTTGGTACAATTAAGTTTCTTTTGCTCTTAGCTCATTAATTACCTCTTCTCTTGACTTAATAACTGCATCCTTTGCCTCCAAAAGTTTGCTGAACGTCTCGGAAAAACATTCTCCCGCGTTTTCTGACGTGGCCCCTTCACCAGGTTCTTGACAACATTTCACTAGATTATTCTTGCCCAGTGCTATGAGGTCGGCCACCATTAACGCACACGACGTATGATAGTACCCCTCACACATTACGCACTTTGCAAGGGAGTTTATTACAGTTTTTTGACAATATTTGCACACTTTATTGGAGCCACTTTTATCAACTTCTTCGCCCGCCATGTTTGATTATGATCTTTTATATATTTTTCTTAAATTTTGTTATTATGCTGAAAAAATGCTTATCTTCTCATCGACTGCAAATTTTTGTCTCGTCAAAACTTCTGCATCTGCCAACTTAAAAGTTGTATTTCTGCTAGCTACCCAGTTTTTAACAGTGCCTCAGATTTTTTCAATGGGGTTCATTTCTGGATGGTATGGAGGCAACCGTAAAGTTGAATGTTGACTGATTTTCCATTCCGTTACTGACTTTGCATTAGTTTGTCAAGTTTTCACTTTATTGGATAAGAACTTGTATGTTGAACAATTAATTCATATATTTCCGTTTTTGTCATTTTCTCATCATTTTTTCTTACTTCCTGAGGTAATATTCTTTTTTACTTATACATTATGATATGATGCGTTATCCAAAACTAAGACTGAATTTGGCGGCAAATTCGGAAGTAAATTTTTTGTTTCACCCATTTCATGATTTATGTCGTCATGATAATCGCCACTTTTAGAACCTAAAATAATAATATGTTATAATTAATAAATATAAACAAAGTTTACTTTTGTTTTTTTTTTTTTAATTTTTACCATTTTCAAAGGCCTCCGTCCTGGCCTATAAATAACACCCTGTATAATAAATGTATTATTATCTTTAAATGTATTTATTACAGACCAGGAAAACAGCTTCATGGTTATCAGAAAAGATGTCATCAGATGGCCATGCAGTGGCCGTTCTTAGCGGGGATTTAACGGTGGAACAGAGAATAAATGTACTCGATAGATTTAGGGAAGGGAAAGAGAAAGTACTTATTACGACAAATGTCTTATCCAGAGGTATTACTCTTTTGTACACATTATTTTTTAAAGTTTTTATACATTTTATTGTAGTGCTTTGGTTGGAACCTTTGGTACTAAACTCAAATCACAAAATAGTTTTACCACAAGATTAAAATTAATATGCATCCGATGATGTAAGCGAAACACGTTTCTAAAATAATATACACGTTTGGCGAGTTGAATCTTACGGATTGAGTTTTAATCGTAGCCGATCGATAGTTCTAGCCTGGACACTTATCCCTGCTTCCATCGATACCTCACAACAGAAGCCGAAATCATGCGAGGCGACGACCGCATCGTGATGGCAAAAATTCCGCGCTGGGGCACATATTTTGCGTTGATTCGAAATAATATTTTACTGCAGTTATTATTGTAATTTATAGTAAGATTACGCATTTAAAATTTTAAACTACCAAACTATTTTGATACTCGCTTTGAGTTTTAAAAAGAATAAAAATTCGGTATTTAAATTAGGTGGGTAAATTAACAATTTAATTTTTAACTTACATTTTACAATCTTAGTTTTATTTAGACTAATGCCTACCTCTTGCTGCATTCCTGGGTGCAAAAGCAATAATAAAGATACCGAGAGAGTTACCATTTTTCGTTTTCCCAATGACCCGGATCAAAAAAAAAGATGGTTAGAATGCATTGAAAGAGACGACGTAGTGATAAAAGAATCATCAAGGATCTGCATAAAACATTTTTCTGAACGTTTCATTATTCGTGAAGATCTAGTGGCTAGGAAGGATGGCACAATTTTAAAGGTTTCTCGAAAAAGAGTAAAGCTGTCAGAAGATGCCTGCCCTACAATATTTGAGAATCAGCCATTCACAACCCATACCCCTACAAAAAAACAATCACGGGTCTTACAAGAGTTAGAACTTGAGCCACAAATGATAAATCAAGAAAATAAGGAACAAAATTTGTTTTTTTTTCAATAATCTTCAAAACCACATAAAGTATATATATATTTTTTTTATATGGCATATTCTTTTATAAGTAAATAATGTGCAACTTTGGGGTAAATTATCCATTTTCGTATTTTGAGGGTAGACGAATGTGAAACACCGTTTAGGTATATTTTTTCAGTAAAATAAATAATAATAAATATTTAAAACATTTATCATATACCCAAAAATACGTAATAATAAAAAAAATATATTATCTTGTAAAATGTAAAATATTAGGTCCCGCAGTATCTCCACTTAGTCGTTCCACTGTACGGCGTGCGCCACCAAATCTCGGCTTCAATTTTGACGCCACGAAACCAGTGTCACGGCTAGAACTATCGATCGGCTACGGTTTTAATGTATTAGACCTAATAGATAGAGAGTAGACAGAGAACGACTGCATCGGTAACCTCCCACCGATAGCGACGCCGATTCTCCGTACCGCTCGCAATGTGATTTCGGCTTGCTCGCAGTGATGTTTAGCAAGCGCTTGGAGATGTGTAGGTCAGCCTCGAATCAAGTATTTTAAATTTATGTTGTTTTTTAACCTGCTCATAATCGCAAGTCAAAAAAACAACTTTAATATGCTCAAATCTTAAAAACCTTTGGTGAAAACTAAATACAATATTCTAAAATAAAATGAAAAATAACTCTTAAACAAAATAATAATTCTAATTAAATGCATTATTTAATAAGGTGTTCAAATACACCTCCTTGTTGGGCTTCACAGTATCCCAACCTGTCGTAAAATTCTCTACGTACAACACTTCAGGTGTAATGGATCTAGAAATATAAATAATTCTAAGTCGCAATTCGTCCAAATTAACGGCTCTTTCATGTCGGTGTTGGTAAAGAATTTTCGTCAAACAGCCCCATAGGAAGTAGTCGCAAGGCGTCAGATCTGGAGATCGCAGTGGCTATGGTATGGTACCTCTTGTGGAAATAAGCCGTTCAGGAAAAGTGTTTGTTAAATAGCCCTGCACTTGTCTAGCGTTGTGAGCGGAACATCCGTCTTGTTGAAACCAAGTTTCCTCAAAATTAACATCCAAGTTTCGTACAGCGGGTATAATATTTTGTTGCAATAAAAGTAAATATCTCTCAGAGTTTAAGGTACCATCAATAAAAAAAGGCCTTACAATGTGATTGGCTAAAATACCATCCCAAACCTTTACCTTTTGCGGGTATTGAGTTCGTAATGGTACATTCAAATGTAGATTTTCCCGAGACCAATATCTCACGACTGAAGAATTATGTCGACCTAGAAGAGAAAAAGATGACTCGTCTGTAAATAAAATATTACTTGTGAAGTCGTCATTTTGATCAATTTTTTCTCTTAAGGTTCACAAAACTCCAAGCGTTTTATTTGATCTTCTGGAAAAATTTCTTGAGTGTTTTTAATTTTATAGGCTTTGTACTTATTTCTTTTCAAAATATCACGCACTGTACGACTTGGAATATCAAGTTATTCAAAAATTTGGGAGCTAGAACAAGGTTCACTTACTTCCACAAAAGCACACACCTTGACCTCCTTTTCAATCCTAGCGTCAGGTGTTCGACGAGGTTCCTGATCGCCACTAGAACATTTTGGTCACCGATTTACACATCCCGACTGCTCAAACTTATGCCAGATATTATAAATTGTTTTAGCAGTAGGGACTTGCTGATCAGGATATGCAAATATTAAACGGCCGACAACTTTTTCTGCACTATCCGCATGACAATACCATTTAATGATATTAATCTTTTGATCAATAGTGAAAACCATTTTTATTTTATTACTGTATCCGTCTTCGTACCAAAGGTTAAAATAAATTGTAAACATGATCGGAACTTTAACCGGACTGATAAGCGCAACGACTACGCGATAGCCGCCCACGGTGGAGCCAAGTTTGTTCTCGCTCTACTTGGTCTCCTTCTTACACATTACGCAAAAATCATATTCGAAATTTTCAACCGCCGAACGCGTATAAAGAATTTTACTTGATGGTAAAACTGTTTTGTGATATTTTATTCTGTAACCCCTAATTAGCGAAAATATTTTCCCAGGTATCGACGTAGAACAAGTTACCATAGTTGTTAACTTTGACTTACCAGTTGATCTTCAGGGAGAGGCAGATTGTGAGACGTACCTACATAGGATCGGTCGTACCGGCAGGTTTGGTAAGAAGGGAATCGCCATTAATCTGGTGGATTCGGAAAATTCGATGAGGATTTGCAAGGATATCGAAAAACACTTTGGCAAAAAGATACAATATCTCAACGCTGATGACTGCGATGAAATCGAGAAAATTGGACAGTGACCGTTTAATTAGCCATAGTATGCTTGTTATTTTTATATATGGATTTATGGTACTGCAAGGTTTATATAGAAAAATCATCATACTTTAAGAATAAACTATTAATTGGAAATTGAGATTTTTTTGTTATAGTTGCAACCATATTAATATTGTTTGATAATATGCAGTGAAAGTCGCTTATAGCGACGGTGAAGGGACCACGAAAATTACGTCACTATATCTGACCTTCGTTATTTACGACCTGTTTTTTTTTCTAGCAAATTAATAAAAGATAGACTTTACGATAGCCAGAAGAAATAAAATTCGCTATCCAATTTGTTTAAAACAATTTAATAATCACTAATTTACAAATTCACAACATTTAACAGATACATATACATATGTATGTAGTAGCTACACCTTCTCCAGTTTTAAGACTTATAGATGAATTCAATTTTTTTCTCTAAATTATTAACATAGTTTACCAATATTTCGTCCGATGAATAGTTATACAAAACAAACTTTTTAATAGTATTAGTGGCTTGAAGAGCTTCTGCTGCAAATGGAGGTTGAAATTCTTATCGCTTTTACAAAAATTGTTCAAAATTGTTTCCATTTGTTGTTTTTTTTTTTGTGACGGATTGCCTTGACTCTTTACAAAGTTCAAAAATAAAACTCTGGTATCCACGAATTAAGTCACAAGAATTTTCAATTCGCTTTTGAAGTTCTTCCGGAGTATTTACTGGTTTATCATAATATAACTCATTCAAATAGCCTCACAGAAAAAAATCACAAGGCGTTAAATCTGGGAAGCGAGGAGGCCAAGAAATGGGTCCATTGCGTCCTCTCTATTTGAAAACTCATTATCTAGACTTTCATGAGCTTCTCGTCAAAAATGTGTAGGAACCACATATTCTGTATCACATTTAAAGCAATATCTTCGAAAGTCGATATGAAGAAAAATAGGGTCCAATAAGCATGCCATTCACCACGTCAGCTCAAACATTTAATGAAAATTAGATAAATTAGCACTTTTTACAACGTGCGGATTTCCTACTGCCTAAACATGATTGTTGTGAAAATTTTGCACTCCATCTCGTGTAAATGTGGTCTCGTCTGTACACAAAATTAATTTCGTAAAATCTTAATTTTTGCCGAATTGTTCTAAAAGCCACTAGCAAAATACAACTCTTCTAGGATAGTCTTCAGGCTGTAATGCTTGTATCTGTTGATATTGATAAGGAGAATATTGTTTTTGTCGTATTGCCTTCCATATTTTACTAGGAGAAACTTTAACTTGAGCTGTTATGGCTCTAGTACTCATTGCTGGGTCTTTTTCGACCATTTCTAAAATGTCTTCCTCAGCTTGTGACATTGACCAGGATGAGCAGCTCTTCCAGCGTGGCCTCCTTGTCCCTTCCTCCTCTTTCTTTTAAATATCCTGTGTCATGAAGTTTACTATGTACTATGGAATTAATAATAAGTACTAGGTCCGCTAGTTCATTGTTTTCGTAAACATGGGCCATTTTTCCGCACATAATTATCATAGAAATGAAATACGCATTATTAAAAGCAGAGAAAAACAAACCACCGAGAAGGGACAAAGCCGGGACCGATTTTTCTTGCGCATGTGCGAGCTTATTTGGTATACCTGTCTTATTGCCGGTCCCCTGCCAGCCGTCGGTTAGTCCGGTAATATTCGACGCCTACTTTAGTCTAGTCAAGTGTTGCCTGTTTATTTTTTGTGTGTGTTGTCATTGTGCTCTTTATTTTATTAAAAACTTTTATAATATGCCTTATACCTGTGCTTTTCGTGGATGTCATTCAAAGACAGGGTGTGGTGTTTCTTTCTTTGCTTTTCCGCAGGAAGAAGATCGGTAAGTTCAACTTTTCTTTTAATTGTTTCCACTTAAAATAAGTTGTTTCTTTTTTTGTTTTTCGTAATTACAGTAATTAGAGTTATTTATCTATGCAGTAATTAAAAAAAAAAAACATAAATTTAGCTTTTGAATTAAACGTGTAATTTTATGACTTTCAGTGCCAAGTTATGGCTGGCAGCTTGCTATAGAATAGACTTGTTTTCGATACCTAGAGAACGTGAAACTCTGTGAGTACCATTTTGATGAGAAGTTTTATAGTGCAGGGCCCTCAAGAAAGCGTTTGTTACCTAACGCGTTACCAACATTATTTCCTAATCCCACAAAAAGGACTTGGTGAACAGCTTGAGGATGGACCGCCAAAAAAAGTCTCAAAGGAAAAGGACATAAAAATTCTGTCAGGTTAGCTTTTGATGGGTTAACTTACTATAATTTTTACCTACTAACTAATATTAATGTTATGCTTGAAACCCTATTTTGCACATAAAAATATATTTTTTATCTATTATATTTCTTCTTTTTAGATATTTTAATACAGCCTGCAATTATGAAACCAGCAACGTTGGCCGAGCAAAGTATTGCCGAAAAAAATTCTCCTTATGACAGAACTAAGACGTTTAATTTAATTATTGCCAATGTATTTTTGTGTTTCATTATACGATGGGCCAATATTATTTCCTCAAAAAATAAAAGTTTGTGTAGAAGATTTTGTGTTTTCCATTATTTATCCTAAATGGTAATTTTTATAGTTGGCACTATACCGGGTGACACAGGAAAAAGGGAACACGCAATAACTTTTTTATTTTTCAAGATAAACAAATGAAATTTGGTATGTCAATAGAATGGTTATAAAGGCATATTTTGACGTATTCAATTGTTTTTGATCACTTCCGGTTGAACCGGAAATGACACGAACTTTCTTATTTTAAATGGGACACCCAGTATATTTTTTCATACATTTGTTTATCTTGAAAAATAAAAAAGTTGTTGCGTGTTCCCTTTTTCCTGTGTCACCCGGTATAGTTTAGGTATACCTATAACTTAACTATACCAACAGTAAAATAATGTAATAGTTTTGATTTCAAATTCCCAATAAAATTTTTAATCTATTAATTGTCGTATTTTTCTCCGTGTACGGAACTATCGTTCAAGGGCACCAAAATTGGACCCCAGAAAATCAACGGTAAATGCGGGTTTTGTCGCTTCTCGGTGGTTTGTTTTTCTATGATTAAAAGACTGATACAACTGATCGAACCAAAGATTCGTACTGAAAACTATATAATTACACAAATTTGATGAACGGTAAGAGCAGTAAAAAATAAACGGTAACAATTTACACGACATTCGCCGAGAATATCAAAAAATTTCTTTATTAACATTTTTTTTTCAAATTTTTAATACATATTTTATTATGGAACTTTTATATCGGTGTTTTTGTTTGAATCAACCCTCGTTGACGAGCCCTATAAATAGTTAAAATAAATGATTCAACTTTGAAAATACCCTGTATACTGCAAAAGGATATTGACAGGTTATGGGATTGGAGTGTAAAGAATAATCTTACTTTAAATATCAATAAATGCTTTTTTATTAGTTTTTTAAAGGTAATAAAACCTGCAAATTAATCAAACCAGATGTATTTAAAGCAATTTATTTTTAAAAGCTTAGCAGAGCGCTGTTTTTCTGCTGAGTTTTTCATGGTGGAAACACATTTGATAGTATCAAAATTATTCTAAGGAATGATAGTACATTTAAAAACACTTAAGACTATACAGAACACTAAACGGGACGAACAGTCTTTAAAAAAGAGGGCATGTTAGCACAGTCTAACAAAGTTGAAATCTATATACTTTGATGTTAGGGTCTTTCGTGTTTTGTTTACATTTTATTGTAGTTCTTGAAAGAATATCATATATATTATCCTTCGAACAACACAGACACTTCCCTCTTCTAATAAAACATACAGCTTAAACTATCTCATGAATGATTTTAACGTAAACATTATCATAATAATTTTATCGAGAATGTTCAGAATAAGTTTCCTAGGTATTGTGGTTACAAAATGGGAATTCCTATGCTACAAATATAGACAAAAAAGTAAGAATATTTATTTTTAAGAATATAATTTTGAATAGATTAAATCTAACACGTTATAACAGACGCATTTAGTTAGCATTTATATTTATTTATAAATTATTAATAGCTTTATTCAATGTTTATTTATTTATTTATGCAATCTACAGACACAAAGTCCATTAAATAATTACAATTGGTCCTTAATGACTAATAAGCACAGTAAGTAAGCACTACATATTACAAAATTTAAAAAAAAAATAGATTCTTTTCCCCCCAGATAACACATTAGGTAACTTAAAAAAAAAACTAAAAAGAAAAAAAAACATAAAAATATTCTACATTAGATATATTTTTCCCCTTCTGAACCCTCATCTTCGCTTTCCTCTTTGTCCCGAGAGAAGAATAAGATGTCGTCTATAATTTGTCCTTCATTTAGATTGTCGCATACTTCCAAACTATTTTCTGCGTGTAAGAACTCGGTCCATTGATCATCTGACAATGCAGCAGACTTTTTTATTACAGCCAGCGGAACCTCATCTTCCTCTTCAAAATTAACATTAATTAATTTAGCCAGTGGAATGTCATCTTCATCAAAGCTATCATTTCTAACATCCTCACTTTCTACGAAGCCTCCTTGTCTAAAACAGTTGGCAATTGTTTTTGATGAAACTCTATCCCATGCTTTAGCGATCATTGATACTGCATTTAAAAGGTTAATACAACACTCTTTGCCTTGTTCAGCATTTTCTGTGATTTTCATTAAGTGAAACTTTTTAAAATGCACTTTTAATGATCGAATAATCCCTTGGTCGATTGGCTGCAGAACAGAGGTATAGTGCTTGCTGGCAAAAACTCGAGTTTTATGTTTTTTAAATTATCAACTTTCGGATGAGCGGGACAGTTGTCTACTAAAAGTAAAATTTTTTTCTTGGTATTCACCAACTTTACATCCCATTCACGAAGAATACTGACAAATAAATCAGAAGTCATCCAGACCTTTTTGTTGGACTTGTACATGACAGGTAATGTCTTGATATGTATGAAACATCGTGGATTTCTCGACTTGCCGATCAGAATAAGTTTAGGTTTATCCGATCCTGTCATATTGGTAAGAACTAAGACTGTAATTCATTCCTTTGATAATTTTCCGCCGATACAAGTTTCACCCTTGAATTTTAATGTCTTATCTGGGGTCAGTTTATGAAAAAGTCCTGTCTCGTCGGCATTATATTGAAGAAAACCACCTATTTGTAAATTATAGGCGTAGTATTTTCTATTCGTTTGGATTTGGGATTCAGCATGTCGCGTCGTCTTTTGTCGAAAATCTTTTTTAATTTTTTTGATTGTATAACGACAGCCCTATTCATGACCGAGGGTTGTTTGTGTTAGCATTTCTGGGCGTTGCTTTCCGGAGATGTTTCGGTCGCATGGTGAGGGAACGGCTGAAAGTAAAACCCAGCCATCGAGGGTATTACTTTAAGAGCGCGCTCCACCACGTGATCAAATCAGTTTTGAAGCCCGGTGATATTTTTGAGTCGGGCGCGGGTTTTACGGGCAGTTGCAACGTCGCCGCTGTTTTTATGCATTCATCGTGCGGCAGCACATCGAATCTCGGTTTCTGCGGACGTTAGTCAACTGGACTTAATTTTTATTGTGTTTTATTTACTATTTTGATTTTTTTTGAAATAATCACTCTCTAAGGTATATATTATATACGTATTTACTTAAAATTTACGCTGTGAATATTTTAAGATATTAGTAAGAAATTCCGCGTAAAACAAGTACGAATATACAAGTACCTACGCGAAAAAAATAATTTGAAATTGATTAAATAAATATGAATTTTTGACATAAATTATTAGAAGCAGCTATTTAAAAACCGTCTAGTAAAAATAATAATTAGGTTCTTTTCTAGGTTTAGTGGAAATAATAATTCGGCAATTCGAAGATCGGAATTTATTGACTCAAAAATTAGTTTTACGATCGAGATAAATTTTAGAATAATAATACGAAAAACAATAATTAGAATAATTTAAAATTGCGTTTAGATTACAGTATAATAATATAGGCAGTAAATAAAATAGGGTCGAAAGAGTCGAAAATAGAGAAATAAAAGCACAATTCATTTTTTTACAAATATTTATTTAATAAAGTCATTTATTAGGACGGACCGATCAAAGATTTCTTGGTGACTATTTTATCACGAATCGGTAATCCTTTTGGATGCAAAGGATCAACAAGTTCTGGCAAAATAGAGTTTTCGTAAAACAGTTTTAATTTGGGTAACATTTTTTCGTTCCAGAATTCTGCATTGTACAAAATGTAAAAATAAAAATAAATAAAGAGCATTCTTTGGTTAATACTATAATTTTAATGTAAAATTATAGTATTTAACAAATTACCTAATTGTTTTTATTAAAGCTTTACTGAAGCTAAACTCAAAGTTACGGGAAATTACCTTTTCGACCAATATTCCATAGGGACTCCACACAACAAAATAGCACAGTTCTTTATTAGTTAATGCTAGTTGGCCCTGGATTTGATAATAGTAGTTATAATTTCGGTTTAGATGTAACTGATTTTGAATAAGATGAGCAAATTTAATTTTTTTCTCCTCAATACCTTGTGTTGAACTAATTTTGGAAATTATTTAAGGGCATTTTATTTCAACTAGAGCATTTTCGTTTTTTATAAACCCATCAGGGCTGGCTCCTAAATAATAATGTTCTTTTCCTACATAAAAACCACACTGAGACACTTTGACCCGGAATTTAGCCTCAAATTCTGCAATGGCATGAGCTTCGCTCTCGTTTCCATATCGTGTAGCTTTATTTCCATGAAAATTTCCATATAATAGGTTTTTTATGGTATTAATCCGTGATGTTTGAGGGCGCATTTTACAAATGCTACCAAAATTCGAAAAAGTTATCCGCAGAGATCGTTCTTGTAGAGTCCATAAAATGAGAGAATATGCCGGTGACGTAAAATGCGCACAAACTTAAATTTAAACCAAAAAAAGGGGAGGCCCCATATTTCCCTGATTAGGTTTACTTGACCGTGAATACATGCATCTCTCTCTTTCACATCTGCTAGAATTCTACGCTTCTACGCTTAACGATAGCCAGCTTAGATGCGCGAAGTCTGACGTCACCGGCATATTCTCTCATTTTATGGACTCTACCCACTTCGGGTTAGCTGATTGTCCAATTGTATTTTTTTCTATTTGTTGAACTTCTTCCGGGGTTTTTTTTAGTTTTTCAAGAAAGGCCTTAGCTTTGCTTACATAAACATCACTATCAATTTTCAATGGAATATAGTTAGCATAAGGCCCATAATCCATATCTGGAACTGCATCACTTTTCTTTTTTACCGTTTTTTTAATGAATAGCTTTCTTCTCGTTTTATATTGCTCCAATCGTTTTTTACATTTTAGTGAATATTTCTTATTGAAGTGCGTTGGACTTTTACCACTAGCGGTTTTACTTATAATCCTATAGTAATCGCCTTTGGCACTCACTGATAAAGCTGCTGCCTTGCATCTAGTTTCATAAGAGCCTCTTAGTGAATAATTCACTCGCTTCCCTCCGACAAACTTACAAACAATACTATTATAGTGTTCTGCTAGGTTGTTGTCCATATTAAATATGAGACTGCTAGCATTGTCAATTAGCCTCTGAAGTGCAATAAATTTGACTGCTATTTTGCTAAGCTTCTTATTACCCTCCATCGTTAAACAATAATAAAGTAAAAAATCGCATAAAAAAAGCTAATTTTTTATTTGATTTTTTTGGCAAATTTGTATACAATATTTCTAATAATAATTAAAAGAATTAATTATTTTTTAAAATCTACTATAATCTATCGCATACATCCTAAAATAATGATTACTAAAAAATATTTTACACATCAGGTTATATAAACTACTGTACCTAATTCAAAATAATAATTGTATGAGGTACCTACCTTCGTTTCATAGCAAGTCGTCGATTCTTACGACCTGTAGATAAACATAACCACAGTATAAAGAACAACAATTTCTAGTTTATGTTCGGTGACATAACTTTTTTCTATTACTCTCCTTCATAGTCTTTACGGCACGACCCATCTTTTTATAAAACACTCGGACTAATTTAGACTAAAAATATAAACAATGACAGCACAGAGCACAACAGTAATTTTACGCTCAACACTAATTTACCGACTCCAAATAAATAAAATTCCTTCAGAAATCCGGAAAAAAATTAAAGGTAAATCCACCTACTGTTTGCCGACGGGCACGCGGCCTGATCTCGACAGCGCTGCCAAAGTATCAATTTTAGTAGCGCTTTCCTCTAATTTCGCCCGAAATGATAAATTTTTGATAATATCGTTATGGTATCGCATACAAGGCAAAAATCAAAAAATGCATATTGGGAAACATTAATTTTAATCTTATGCAGAATGGTGGAAAGTGATTATTTTTTAAATGTTATTATAATTTTCATTTTTTTGCAATTTTTTTTAATATATTTAAACAAAAAATGACTTAGCACCACTCCTTATTGGCTTCTTTAAGCACATACCAAATTTTATTAAATTCCATTAAATATCTCCGCCGCAATTTGCAAATTCTATTTTTCAATATGGTGATAGGTAGTCAGGGCTCTTAAAAGAGACTCGGTTTAAGTTATTATTTATCTATAAGTTAATAAATTTTTCGTTTTTTTAAAATACGACGTGATTTATTTGGGGTACGGTTGTACCCCTGTGTAGCAGATGCAGAGTCGGAAGTAAGTGTAGCATTCCAGGGTTAAAAAGTCTAAATTACCAGCATTACAAAACACTGTATGCTGAGGACATAAATTTGCTAAAAAAAATACAAAACCTTAATTTCTGTCTAAACTACACAAAATTCGGGTAGGTACTTCACATGAAAGTTACCCTTTATTTGTCCCAAGGAACACAAAAATATACGGGGTGTCCCATTTAAAATTCCGGTGTCAAAGTCGTTGCAGCACTTTTTGAACACCGTGTATTGATAAAACTCAAATAATTTAAAAATCGCTTAAAAAGAAAACACTTCTATAGGAATTTTTTGTTACGCATCCTGTAGATTCTGAGAGAAGGGCCACCCTGTACACACCCCTAATAAAATGGCCACCCTGTACACCCATTTCGCTGACATTCTGTACAGTTGGTAGTGCTCGTAGGAGTGTTATTTCTTATTAGACAATAACAATTTAAAATTGGGAATTTTTTTTTTTTTTTTAATTTATAACATCATAATATAGTTACACAGTTATAATAAGTTATTACAATATCAAAATTGTGCAGTTATATTCCCCTAGATGCAAGCATCTGTATGGGAAGTAATAAATGAACAGTGTACAATAAACATTTTTCTTCTGTTCAACTTATTTAAAGAAAATATATATACATTAATATGAGCTCCTAAGTATATTTATAAAATAATAACAGTGAGGTAATAAAGTACCTAAACAATTTAACAAGGGAAGGCATCTACTAATATTAGGATACAACAGACTTAAACTTATTAAGATTGTTTACAATATATTCCTTCACTATTTTTGAAATTTTTTTATTTTTGATGTTTCTAATATGCTTACGTAATAAATTGTACAGTTTTGGTCATATAAATTTAATGGATCTCTTTCCGAACTCACTATAGCATACAGGAAGAATTCGTTGATTATCTTCATTAGATCTAGTGTTTTGGTTATGGTTTATTGGATATCTAATATTTTCACGATTGTGTATGAAGCAACAAACAGTTATACAGAATAAAGTTCTTATGTTTCATTATAAATTTCTTTAGTAGGGTATAAGAATGGTTTTTTAAGGATTATTTTTAATATTTTATTCTGCATTATCTGAAGAGGATTTAAAGAATTGTAATGCATACTGCCCCAGAGTAATATTCCATATCTTAGTATTGATTCCACTAAACTTTGGTATATGATTATAAGCATATTTCTGTCTAAAATATTTCTAATAGTGTAAAATTTGAAGACTAGGAAATTTATTTTTTTTGTTAAATGTGCAGTATGTAAGTCCCATTTCGTGTTACTATCAATGATAATTCCCAAATACTTTACATTTGATGCTTCCTGTATTTTATCTGGTAGATTTTGAATATCTAAGTGTGTGAACAATGGTCGATTTATTTTAGTCTTTGAGAATGCAATATAGTTGGTTTTTTGGACATTTAATGTTAATTTGTATATATCAAGCCATTTTTTTACAAGCATAATTCCAGTTTGAGCACATTTTTTTACTTCCTCCCACGTATCTCCGTCAAAAGCAACAACAGTATCATCTGCGTATGAAATAATTATACCGTTTATGTTTAAAGTTGTAAGTGAGTTGATGTACAGAATAAACAACAGAGGTCCCAGAACGGTCCCCTGTGGAATCCCAATTCTCACTGTACATGGGTCACTTAAAGTGTCATCTATTTTAACGTACTGTTGC
Source organism: Anthonomus grandis grandis (assembly GCF_022605725.1). Lineage (NCBI taxonomy): Eukaryota > Metazoa > Arthropoda > Insecta > Coleoptera > Curculionidae > Anthonomus > Anthonomus grandis. Next base: position 22,047,994 of record NC_065560.1, read on the forward strand.
CGCTCCACAAGATAGTTCGCAAAGACCTGTAACACGGAACCCCTCACCCCGTTTTTCTCGAGGACATCAAGAAGCTGTTTGTGGGGCACCGTGTCAAAGGCCTTCGCCAGATCCAAAAATACTGCTAAGCACTTTTTGCCAAAGTCCAATTTATACCTTACATGTTCAATGAGTTTGTGCATGGCATCGCCAGTACTCAAGCCCGAAGAAAAACCAAACTGGTTTTCAGACAAAAGTCCATTTTTATCCAAAAACCCGGCTAGTCGCTCCCTTAAACACTTTTCGTACAATTTTGCGAAATTAGAAATTGTACTGATTGGTTTGTAATTGTCAATTAAACTTTTGTCTCCAGATTTAAAAATGGGGGTTATAATGGATGTTTTAAAAGATTTAGGAATAATTCCGGTTTTAAAGATTAAGTTTATTATATATGTCAAGGGTTCAATTAGATAAATGTGAAGTTTTTTAATTAGTTTTGCTGAAATACCATCATGTCCCGGAGCACTGTTACTTTTTAAAGAGTTTATATGTTTTATTAATTCATTGTGATCTACTGGCCTTAAGAACATTGAGTTATTTGCATTTTTTAATTGAAATATATTTAACGAGTTTGGTATTTTGTTGTACATATCGAGGCCTATCTTAGAGAAGTAATCATTACAAAAATTTGCTTTTTCTTTTAAATTGCAATTATTTTTAGCTTCCATGGGAATTTTAATAGGGATTTTATTTTGTTTTTTATATTTATTGTTATATTCAGATAATATTTCGTATATTTTTTTTAAGTTATTTTTATTTTCATTAATTTTTGTCTTGTAGTAAAGGTTTTTTGTGTAGTCAATTATTTTTTTTAAATTATTACGGTATCTTTTATACTCTCTTTCTTTTTCTTCTGTAAAGTTATTTTGTAATTGTTTTTTTAATCTATTTCTTTTTTTTATTGATACAATAATGCCATTTGTGATCCAGGGTTTAATTTTTTTGTTAGTTTTATTGTAAAAAATTGATGTTTTACATTTTAAGTAAAGTTCTAAAAATTTGTTTATGAAAAGTGTATAGGCTTCTTCTGGATTGTTTGTTTTAGTCACGTCATTCCAATTTTCATTCTCAAATAAATAATTTAGTTTTATGTAATTTATTTTATTTTTAACATTATTGGAAAATGATCCGTTATATCATAATTTATTATATACGGTTTTGTGTGAATGTTAATTATTTTATTATTGTTCTTTACAAATATATGATCTAAACATGTGCCTGATTCTGGCCTGGTGATTGAGTTTATATGTGATTGAAAACCATATGAACTTAATGTTGAAATGTAATTTACCACGTTTAAATCAGTATTATTTAAGAGGTTAATATTTATGTCTCCAACTAAAATTTCAACCTTATTTGACTTGTTTCCTGACTTTCCTGTAAAATATACATTAAGATCCTGTACAAAATTTTCGATAGATGAGTGAGGAGATCGATAGATACAAGAGATTTCATAGTGCACATTTTTATGTTCCAAAGTTATTCGACCCACCTTTATTTTAGTGGAATCAAGTTCATGAAATGCCACTTTAGCATTTAGATTGTCTCTTACCATAACAAGAACACCATCATTTCGTGTGACATTTCCATTACTATAGTGAGTGGTAAAGCCTTGAATAGTAAATTCTAAAAAAGAGGTGAGTTGAAAACATTCACTTAGGACTATAACATCACAGAAAGAAATTTTGAAAGTCTCTAAAAATAGTAACAGTTCATCAAAGTTTTTTTTTACACTTCTTATGTTAACATGCATTATTTTTAAAAGTTTTTTATCTGTGTCTATTTTACCACTGATCTCTAGAGGCTCCACAGTTTCACTACAAATTTCACTGGATATTGTTCCAAGCAGCTCCACTTCTTGTTGTCTAGCCATAATTTATTTTACTTTTTATTACTTCTAGATGGTATAGATTTGTGGGGCATTCAGAATCCGTGGCATCATGTTTGAGATTATGGTTCGTTTTATATTTTTTATTTGAATGTTCACAATTCACTTACCGAAGTAAAAAATGAAATCAAACGCCTAAAAAACCATAAATCATCTGGAGCTGATGGGATATCTTCGAGGTTGTTACTCTTTTTGCCTGATTCAGCCTTAAATGCTTTAGTTTCTGCCATAAACAATTCTTTACATAATGGCATTTTTCCTTCATGTTTAAAGGAGGCAGTGGTTATCCCTCTTCATAAGGGTGAAGATTTGGATCAGCCTTGTAATTTCCGTCCCATTTCTGTTTTGTCTACCCTCTCTAAGATAGTTGAAAAACTTGCAAAAAGCAGAATTTTGTCCTTTTTACATCATAATGGCATTTTGTCTGCAAATCAGTTTGAATTTCAAGCCGGTAAAGGGACACATGATGCTGTTTTTAGCTTTTTGGAGAGCGTCTGTGTGTCCTTGAATTCTGGAGAGTCATCGGCGGCAGTGTTTTGTGATCTATCCAAAGCATTTGACTGTGTGGATCATGGAATACTGTTATCTAAGCTCGATAAATATGGTTTTAGAGGCGTAGCGTTGCGATGGCTTGAGTCCTATCTATCAAATCGTACTCAGAAGGTTTCAGTGTCTGGCCGTTTGTCTGCTTCTAGATCCCTAAAATGCGGCGTTCCCCAGGGTTCAGTGTTGGGACCACTGTTATTTTTACTGTATGTGGATGACTTGAGTTCATTGAAACTGCAGGGCAAGGTGGTTCAGTTTGCTGATGATACCACCATACTATGGAGCCATAAAAATTCTGACTATATTAAGACTTGTATCCTTGAAGACCTTCAGATTTTATCAGGGTGGTGTGCTTCCAACAGGCTCGTGTTTAATGTAAGAAAGACGTCTATTATGGGGTTTAAGTGCGATGTTCAGGGTCTGATGTTTGACGAAAATTCTTTCTTGCAGAATAAAGAGTGCTGCAAGTTCCTAGGAATTACCATTGATGGTCGCCTTCGGTTTGAAGATCATATTTTACATTTAGCTGGGAAATTATCTTCTGGATGTTTTGCAGTAAGAATGGCAAAACAAGAGCTGGGAGGGGTGGTTGCACGTTCAGTGTACTTTTCACTTATTGAATCTCATATTCGGTATGGCTTGCCTTTTTGGGGTTTAACCAATAAGGGGCTACTTAACATTATCTTTGTTATTCAAAAAAAAGCAGTTAGATACCTGTGTTCTGCTAAGTTAAGAGATTCTTGCAAACCCCTCTTCATTTCTGAAAAAATCCTAACTCTTTTTTCACTCTTTATCTTAGAAACAGCTGCTCTTATTCACAAAATTCCCAAACTACCCTCTGACACTGACCATTTGACTCGTCGTGTAAATGATGTTCCCCTACCTATTCCTACGTCTTCCCTTACCAAAAACTCATTAATTTACATAAGTAAAAAAATTTACAATCATGTTCCTCTGTGTGTTAGACATATATCGGATGTTAAGAAATTTAAAAGAGAATTAAAGTCGCTTTTATTGGCTAAGGCATATTATAACCTGGATGACTTTTTTAATGATAGGTTTTAACCTTGGACATATTGGAAAGTTTTCTTTTTTTCCTTTTTTCTTCTCTAGTTTTGTCAACAAGTTTACCTTTATTTAGTAATTGATTGTTTTATTTAGTTATCTTTAATTTAAGTATGTTCAAAAAGTTTTGTCTTTTTGTGTTTAATTTTGTTCATTGTTTTGTCAATTTTTGAAATTGTAATTGTGTTTTGTTTTTTTAGCTTGTAGGATGCTTGTACACAAGATTATTCTTACGTAATATAGCACATTTTCTCTTCTCTTTCACGCATTTCCTATTTTCTTTATTTTGGGTTAAGTGACAGTCCTTTCGATTATGTTCTCCTCCACAGTATGAACAGGTGGTTTCATTTGGGCAGTCTGGACTTTTGTGGTAATATCCACAACATTTAAAACACTGTTTTACTGCTAAATTTTCATATGCAGGGTATCGTTCCCATCCAATGTATATTTTTTTGGTCCACATGATTTTTTTAAAGAGGTTTGGGGAACAGTCGGCGAAGATGGTTAATTTATTTAATTTAGTTTCCTTCATAAAGGTAATTTTAAATGAATCTTCATTATTAAAAAATGTATTTTGCATTCTTATAGATTTTTCAATTTCTTCAGTTGCTGATTTATTCTTGGCAGGATATCCAACTATTTTGACCTGCGGATTTCGTAATTTTGTTTCCTCTACCTCATAGTAATCACCCAGTTTTTGTTTAATTTCATTTTTTAGTTTCGTAACACTCTCTGTGTCATTGCATTTAATTATTAAACTTCCGTGGTGTGAAGATCGGGTTTTATCAATACTTACATTAATATCTGCAGGTTTGATGTTCTCCATTATATCGGTTTTTGTTTCTTGAGAGTCCTGTGTGCCCTTCGGTTTTATAATTAAGTTTGGCCGATTTTTTGTTTTTATTGGTATGGATGATTTGTTGTTTACAACCTCTGCAAATGATGGTATTGCTGGTGCTTGGATGGCTTCGATTTTTGACTTTAAGTCTTTTACTTCTTGCTTAAGAAGTGAGATTATTTCATCCTTACTTAATATTATTTACTTGCTTGCTTTGTACAAGATCATTCAAAAGTTCAAGTCCGTGAAAGTCATTGCAATTTTTGCAGAGGAACTTCATAACACGATCTTTTAATTAATCACTTTTACTTCAGAGGACGTAAGAGCTGCACAACCCTTACACAATCTCTTCAAACAGTTGTCACATTTAAATATTTGCGTAACTGGCTTGCAAACATCGCACTCCATTTCGAAATTTTCGATTTTAAAATTGGAACGTAGCTACTTCATTCCATTGTTAATGCCTTCTTGCGCGGGTTCAACACAAACATAAACAATGATAATTTTGCAGCAAATTGGATATTTTTGGTGAAAATAATTATGTTTAGCTAAGTAAGGCACTATCTATTTTATAGATTCACTGTTTTTCAGAATTTATATGCACTCGGAACACTTTTATTTACGCCGTTTTACGGAGCAACATTTCACGCCTTATATATCGACTACGAACTTTAAGTTAAATGTCAATTCTTTGAAAAAGTCTTCGTCAATACTAAAACATTTTAATTTTGTTGCTACATCACTGTCCTACACCAAACAGATCATTGACTACTTGAAAATCTCTGGAATTTGTTAAATAAAACACCGTTAGAAACTTGGTTGCAATATTATATTATTAATGACAGATCGGGAATTAAATATATAATGTAATAAATGACAGTAAATTTCTGTATGACAATAATACATACTATTCAGGCAAAGTTTAAAGGTGGAACAAATTGTTACTACTGAACTACATACTAGTATCCATGGGAATACTATTCCAGTCTGTATTAAACGGTTCTTAGCCTCCTACATAACCTCTATGTGGATCGTCAGTAGTAAAATTCCCAATTATAAGTCGTGATTTCACCTTTAAACCTTACTAATACGAACGAGTAAAGCATATTATTGTAACTAAGAATGCAAATGCCAAATCGCCTATAATGATATTTTAGTCCCAATAAAACGGGACAGGCCTAAAAAAATAAAATAATATTGAGGATATTGCAGAAGGTCTAGAACGAACGCTCTGTTTCAAATAAATTACATAGATGTACACGACAATAATGAAATGAACTAATTGGTTGCACATTGCACCCGTTGACCCCCGGGGCTGTGCATCTCCTCGTCTTCGTCATACGCGTTCTTATGTTGTCGTCTTCTCGCTTCCTGTTCCGGATCGAAGTCTTCCAAGACGCACTCTTCCGCACCGTCAGGGATCATCACTTCTTCGCGTGGAGGGAGGCAATTTTCCAACTCTGGAATCAGTTCTGGGGCGATGGTTTTCGGGAACTGAACCCAAAACTGGACGATAAGACGTCCCTTTTCGAATGGGTTCTTGTATCTTGGCATACCTGAAACATAACGTAAAATATATTATATATTCATACCGTAAATAACATTTATTAGAAATTTAATAACAGAACGTAAAAATGTTCCTAAATTACATCAAATATTTTTTACTCGTTTTTTTTAAAAATAATCAACTCTATATGAATCGATTATTTCTGAAAGGGCCTAAGTGCCGTTTCGGCCATTTTGTTTTTAATATGCTACAATAAATTTTGAGCCAAATCCTAGCGTTTGGTGCAGAAAAGAACGGTTTAGTGCAGAAAGGACCTAAGTAAACTAACTTAGCCCCTTTAAGAAATAAATAATAAAATGTGTGTCGTGCTGTATTTGACCTTGCGCTCTGTTTTGTTTGAAATGCAAGCCTCGTGTGTCGAAATATTTTTAGTGATTTACTGCCTCGGATACTTGTGCATTTAAGAGTAATATAATCGCATTTTTGCGGCAATATGTCTAGTTCGGACGAAAATAGAAGCACTGAAAGTGAAGAGGAGCTATCTCAATCAGATAATCTTAGAAAAAGACGCCGAGGTGTGAGAAATGATGATAATTATCAAAGAAATTTAATCAAAAAAGCTAGAATCATTGGTACTGCGTATAAAGATTATAAAGGCAAAATGGTTGCTGCCAGGCAAATCAAAGGTGCTTGCCAGTAAGTTTAATAAAAGTTATATATTGAATAGCCTAGGTATATAGATAAGTTATTTTTAGATGTAAAATGCAGTGTTTTAATAAGCTAAACGATGAGCAAAAGCAAATAGTGTTTAGGAATTTCTACAAAATGCAAAACAAGGATGAACAGGATATATATCTTCAAGGTCTGACACATCAGAAAAATGTGGCAAACCGAAGAAGTCAGAAAAATGAAAACAGTAAAGTAAGGGAAGTATCTTTTGATAATTTTATTCGCGTTGGGGAACTCAGAGTAAAAGTATGTTGTAAGGCTTTTTTAAATTTGCATTCTGTACCTGAAAAAAGAATCAAGAGAATAAAATCATTGATTAAAAATAATGTGACTCCCAGAGATAAACGTGGCAAAAATATTAAACGAGCAATGCCGGAAGATCAAAACATATTAATTCGTCAGCACATTGAAAGCTATCCAGTAAAAGAAAGTCACTATTCGGGAAAAAAATATAAATATCTAGATAGTAGACTTAATATAAAAATTATGTACGAAATGTTTAGATCCAAGTATCCTGAAACGAAAATTAAATACAGCTATTATTATACACTTTTTCGCCAAAAATTTTATTTTGAAATCTGGGCGTCCTCAAATAGACACATGCGTAAAATGTGTAAGTCCCTCTTTAGGAGATGTCTCAAAAAAAGTGGCTGTTGCTAAATTGTTGGTACACAAAAAGAGGGCCAAGAAGTTTTAAACGAAGCTAAAGAATACTATTAAAGAGTGTCACGATAGGGACGACGTGGTAGGGCTAGCATTTGACTATATGCAAAATGTTCATCTACCACATATACCTAGTAAGTCTTCTATAAGACCCAACTAACGATTAATGTATTTTGCATACATAATCTTAAAACAGAAAATTCTTTTTTTTATATTTATCACGAGGGACAGGCCAATAAGGGTCCTAATGAAGTATGCACCTTTTTGCTTGATTATATAAAAAATAACATACCACCCAGCATAAAAGAGTTAAAACTTTTTTGTGACAACTGCCCTGGGCAAAATAAGAACCACATTATTATAAGATTATGTTTGGCCCTTACTGATATGAGGCGCTTCAATAAAATTGAGCATTATTTTCCGATTAGAGGTCACTCCTTTTTGCCCTGTGACAGGGATTTTGGTGTCATAAAAAGATACTTTTAAAACTAGTGAGATTCTTCTCAAAAAAGAAATGTTCCTTGATCTCAAAAAACTTCTTTTGCAATTTCGACCTTTAATCATTATGTATATAGCTCTGAAACTTCAGGTTATGTAAGGGCATGGGAATATATTAAGAGCATTTTTGGTGTTAATCACTTCTATTTGGCTTTACCAAAACACAACAGCCAATTTAGTATTGAATGGCCCAAAATACCAGCATATCCTGAAGACATGGTGCCAATTTTGGAAACAAAAATAGCCCATTTGCAAAACCTTAATTAATGGGTACCAGAAAATAAGCACGAATTTTACGTCCACATAATAAATTCCTGGAAAACCAAGAAATCCAAAGCTAAATAACCTGAACCATCTTAATAGAACTGAAACCATGGTTTTTTCAATTTTGTTTTAAACTTTGTAAGAATGTTTTATTTCTATTTTTTATATGTATTATATTATTTAATTTTGATTAAATGTATGTATTTTTGTAGCTGTTTTTCACAATAAAATTACCATATTAGGGGATTGTATAAAAACCTATAAAAGTAAATTTGTTTTATAAAATGTATATAAAAAGGACCTAAGTTAATTTTTTTGAAAAAAACTGTCTAATAAAGAAAATCCAAAATTCTACATTGATTTCATTAATTTACACCTTTAACCGAACCATACTAATAAAAAAACGAATAATCAATTTAAAATATCAAGAGGTTAAAAAATAAACATTTTTCTGTTTTTCTTAAAACTTCTTAATATCACTTAGTCCTTTTAAGAAATAATTGATTCATATATTACTCTATCATAAACAACACAGACAATTTTTTTATTTCATTTTTTGATTTGTTGTATTTTGGCTCTAATTCTATTTTTTAAGTCTTCTAAACTTTCAAGTTTATCAAAATACACTTTAGATTTTAGATAGCCCCCATAGATAAAAATCCAATAGGGTTAAATCTGGCAAGCTTACTGACCATTCAATAAAAGCCCCCCTTCCAATTCATCTATTGGGGAAAATGTTGGTAAGGTAATCTCGTACTGTTCGCGAATAGTGTAAGGGGAGGGAAGGGGCCATCCTGTTGGAACTATATCGAATCTGCCGTTATAAATGGGTTTTCACCATTTAGATAAAGTGCAATTAAACTAGGTACTATCTGATTTTGAAGCAACTCTAAATATTTTTCAGAGGTAAGTGCGCCCTCAATAAAATAGGGACCCACGATTGACGTGCCCACAATTCCTGTCCACGCGTTTAAATTCTCGGGAAATTGTGTGTGACTTTCCATATAGTGTGGATTTTTTGGTACCCAATAACAAAAATGTTGCCTATTTACAGAACCATTTTAAAAAAAAATCTTGCCTCGTCGGAAAAAAAAATTATGCTTGAAAATTATGGGTTTGCATTACATTTATTCATCATTATTTCGCAAAACGCGCCTTTTAAACTTTGCAACTGCACTTGACATTTACGGAAAGTAATTCATACTGTTTCCATGCGATTAAATGGTGACAAGGTGTCAACGATCAAATATACCTGTTAAAAAACTATGAAAAAACATATTTGAATATGCCCAAATCACCCAAACAGTTGCAAATTTATTAATATTGTTAGTTTAGGTATAAGACATGGTATATAAAATATACTTAAAATTCTATGCAGGATTCAAAAATGGAATAAAAAAGGAGATTCTTCTTTCTTGCTACCCTGGCCCGTATGTCCTGGCTTTTTAAAAAATTTCTTATGGTTATAATCACTAGCCAAACTTTTCACTAAGTCTGTAGCACTCATCTGCGAGTTTTCCTTCGCTTTTCTAAGCATTTCTTGTTTCTCTCGAATGGTCAGTTTACTTTTTCTTCCTCTCGCTAGCAATATTTTTGTTGGATAAGTCGTTTCATATTTTTTTATAATATATTAACTGTTGTGAAAATTTGCGACCTATTTTTAAATTTACTAATGCTCTTTACGACAAACAATAACAAATTATGCGCTATGATGTTTTACACTGTACTTCCGGACTAGCTTGTACTGCTCTTGCCGGTCTTTTAAATAGATCCTTTGTCGAGATTAGGCGCCATCTTTTTATAATTCTGGGTCGCATCTAGGTGCTTGGACTTGTGACTCACTCGGAGAATAGGAACCGACTGGTCGGATTAAGGTTTGGTTGCTTACATTTATGAGGTCTGGGTGTAATGTTATTGGACGCGAGCCTGCGGAGCAGACCACGCCCTCTCAGACCTCGGAACTTTTGGCTGGTGAGAAAAGGTCGGGTGGAGGTGTGAACGTATCAATCTAGCGGTGTTTTGGATGGTGTTTGGGTTTTTGACGTTTGGTTTGGGTTTTGTGGGTTATAGTAGATAGAACGGATGGGATTTAGGATTTGAGCACCCACGAAGCAAATGAACCGACACTGTGGGGACTTAGATCTCGGCTCCTAGTAATAGCTTAAACGCCGGGTTTGAGTTTAATTTCTCGAGTTTTGCCATCAGGGTGTCGATTTTTTTTTTCAACATCCCTTCAGGCAAACTTAGATTTAAGAAGCTCGTGTTATTGATTGAAAACTCGGGACGTTTCATATGCGATTTTGTAGTGCCATCCTTTGGCTCCGCCCTCCTGGTATTAGAGTCCGTGTTGGTCTTTCTCAAGGTCTCGGCGAAGCTTTTTTGTTTGTTTATGTTTTTTATATTCGGATTTTTTGGGCAGCGCCAATAGCTCGCCGGATGGTCGCCACCGCAATTGCAACACTCTGCCGGTGTTGCTCTGTCATTTTCACAATCTGAGTAGTGGTGTTCGCCCTTACATTTGTGGCAACGCGGCTTTGCGTTGCAATTGCTCATGACGTGTCCGTATTCTTGGCAGCGATGACACTGCCCAATTTGCTTCCTGTTTTCTATTGTGTGAGTCCTTAAGCGCTCAACACGGACTCTAATATTTAATATGCTTTCAATCTCGAACACGGCCTCCTGCTCTTTAGGGACGAGGAACCTGATGAGGTCCGTGGGTCTTCGGCGACCTGGGCCGGTTTTAAACCAACCCAGTTCCTCAGGCTCGGACCCCATTATTCTAAGTTCCTCCTCCACTTCTTCTAGTTTGAAATTTTGATCCAGTCCTTTCAGTATAACATTCAATTTTCTGTCCTCTGCAAGGAAGAAGGAATGGAATTCCATTAGTAGTTCTGTAAGTGCTCTATGATCTTTGGGTGTTTTGGGGAAGAGCGCTAATCCCAATCTATCTTTTTGAACTTTTGTAATGTTAATTTTATTTTCACAAAATAATTTATATTTTGTGACCCAGTTTTTCGTGTCTCATAACACTACCTTGGGTACTTTGTTTGTGTTGGGATCAGCACTCTTTCCTTTTCCCGCTAAGGAAAGGTTGTTAAAGGGCATGTATAATGGGTCTCTTTTGAGAGTGGGATTTACAATGGGGATTTGGATAGGGTTTGGGTCTGCCAATGTTGAAGGGGCTGACTCCCTGTTTGTTTTTTTCTCAGGGTTAACCGGTCCCGAGGCCGGCATGTCACCGTCTTGTGAAGGCGGGGACATGCCCGCGTCTTCCCTGGTTCGTTTCTTTTTTTGTTCGCTTGGGTTTTTGTCGCTAACCAGCCCCCCCTGCGCCGTGTGGCGCTCTTCGAGCTTGGCGTTTTGTTAATAAGGGCTTTGATTTGCTTGAACTGTGTGCTAAATATCCGTAGGATTTATATTTTTACTTGGATTACCGAACAGATGGAGTGGTCACGTGATCGTTCTGCGCCGGAGGTGTGGCCTAGAGGCTCAATAGGGCTCATGACTTGGGGTTTTATTTAATTTTATTAGTCGAGCGGCTTTAAATCGTTTTGGTTGAATTTTCTGATATTCGAATCTTCGCAATATTGAAAAGTTGAGATTGTGTTTATTTTTTTGTTAATTTGTTTGTTAACAAATAATGGCTGACGCGCCACGTACACCCCCATTGTCACCCCCCAAGAAAAGAGTATGAAAACATTTGACCATTGCTGAAAAGGAAGTGATTATGAACATATATAAAACATGTGATAACGAGCATCCAGCATACAACAAAGTGCAAAAAGTCCACTTTACAGCAGAAGCAGCAGGTAATAAATATTTTTAATATACAGTGTGTCCCAGGATGAGTGAATTTATACGTGAAAATTACAAAAAATGTTGTGGTTAAAATTTGACCGTCTGGCATCCAGCCCTGCATGATTAAAAAATAAAATTTAGCATATTATTATTTTTTTTAAATCATGCTTGCCTTGATACGAACATTTTTTAAATTTTATAAGTAGGTAAAGTGGAGGGTAAAGTAGTAATTCTAGGCAAGATATAAAAAAAGTTTATAAGAAAAGGTTGTTTAGAATGCAAAATTATGCCCGAATACCGCATTTCATAGCCATAGACCTAATTTAATTTTTACGTTTTGTGTACCAATGAATTTTACTTTACGATTACTTAAAAGGATTACCTATCCCTTTTCGGTAAACCCCAATATATTAGCATAACAAAATGCTTAAAAGGGATTATTATATCATTACAACCTCAAAATCGGTTTGGACCCATTTTACAGGCGACCATATTATATTTAAAAAAAAGCTGCTTACAAAGTAAAGCTGTACGGTAAAATAATTTAAAATAAGTAGGCATAATTCTTCTCGTCTAAATCTGCCTAGGTTGCATCGATAGGCGGTATATATTTCGCACACATCATTTACTCCGACTTTAGCAACCAAAAGAAAAGATAAGAAAATTCCATTGACATTATTATTGCAAATTGCTAATGGGACGAATAATTTCGCTCGTCGAGATTTTATCAGATTATCTCATTTCTTTTAAAGCTTTTAAACAAGTTAAAAAAAAAAGCTGTATATTTATTTTTTGGGAAAGTGCCTACATATGCAGTGACTTGCTTTTAAATTTTTACTTAAGTGCGAGGTAGTATTCTTGTATTACCTATAAAAAATTGGGGTGAACGAATAATAAATCTCCCGACTGTATTTCAATAATCTGACGATTTGAGCGTGGCGTAAGGAAGTGGGCGAGTCACAAAGTTATAAAAAAAAAACCTAATTTTAAAATACTCGAGCGTGATTGATCCTTTTTTTATTTTGAAGGAAATCCTTTAAGAATTATGGAAAAAATATTATCTGACGATTTTCATGGGGCAATGTAGCTAAAACTATAAATATAGCGTTGAGTGTACAGCTACTGAAAATTGTATTTCCCACTCCGCGTCGCCCTTTCCTTCTCGCACTTTCTCTATCTCTCCCTCTTCATCCCCACTCTATCGTCTGCCGCCATTTCAGCTGATCAGAATAATACGGGTTTGACGCTCTGATTTGTTTGTTATATCAAAACGATTATGTTAATTTAATGCAGTAAGTTTTATATGCATTACAATAATGAGTAATGTAAGTGTGAAACGTGTTATCTCTGGAGAACGAACAAAAAAAAAATCTAGAAGCCTAGGAAGATACCGTCATAACACCTGACATTTTATGAGATATAAATTTACATTCAAGTACGTTATCCTTTTAATAGTACAATATAAAATAAATAAAAAAGTATAAAGTTCATAACCATCTTTACTTACAGAAACACGAGATGCCGACGAAATTTATCAAGTGTACAACAACTTTATAGAGGAATCCAGGGAGGATTAAGATTAAAATACTTATTTTTAATATTTTTCTATCTAGTTTTTATCAATAAATGATAGAGTTATACAAATAACTGTATAATGTTTAATTACATTAAATAATAATTTTTTTAATTGTCAGTTTAACAATGTACCTCCATATAATTGTTAGATTATCGTTTAGAACGACCAGGACATTAAGTGCTGTAGTATGACGAGTAAGTGTGACGCGCCGAGCATTTCAAGGTCGCATTTTTTTACATCTTCAAAAATCAGTCATGACTTTTGGTCCAGTCGAAATCGTCAGACATTTGAATAAGACACTTTTTTGAGGTCACTTAACGTCCCCTTTGAATATCTGACACGCTCGAATAACGTTTTTTTCTTTTCTATCTCTTTTTACAACAACCGTTCACGCTCCACTCCTCGTTAGATTAAATGATTTTCAAAAAGGAACAATAACAAAATCATGTAATATTGCACCCCCAAACATTGATGCACCATCATTGTTGAAAATTGTTGAAAACGAATAAAAATCCGATGGAGATTCACAAAATCATTTCTGTGGAACGTACAATCATTATTAGTGAAGGGCACACATTTTAAAAAAATCTCGTTTCTTGCTGTTTTATTTTGTTCCTTGATGTAGTTGTGCATGAGAGGAATCATATTTGTTTGGTACTCTAGGTGGAGCCATATCCTCCAAAGTGGCCCTACAGAGTGGGGCTAAACAGTATAATCATCAGTCCTCCCAGGAGAGTTGGCAACAAGAGATTTGCCCTGGTGGAATGACACTTTGGACCGTCTCAAAAAAGACGCCAGAAGGTCGCACCACCGCGCTCTCAAGGGGGAAACTCAAGAAAAGCTGAAAAAGCCATAGAGAACAAGGAAATAGCACTTGCTCTTTTCTTTGACGTGGAAGGAGCATTTGATAAGGCAAAAACATATACTATCTGCCAAGCCCTCCTGACTAGGGACGCTTCGGCTCATCTTGTCAGGTGGGTCAAAACGGCGCTAGAAGACCGGAAGATCAGTGCTACACTAGGAGACTGTCGTGTCGAGATCAGGGTGAAGGGCCCTGCCCACACCTTTGGTGCCTGGTGATCGACAGTCTTCTCAGGAAGCTAGAACTTGACGGATTCTATGCACAAGCATACGCGGACGACGGACTAGTGATGGTCACGGGTATATTCGTGAACACAGTTTGTGAGCGGATGCAAGTCGCTTGCGGAATAGTGGAACAGACACTGTGGGAGGCATATTAACATCCTTTACAGACGATCTCGAGCACTATTATGAGATAATGCGCTCTTATTGGTTGAATATTTTAGATGTTATGCTATTTTCGTTCGTCGCGCATTTACCGATTTGTGTTTGTTGTTTGATTGCATCAGCCGGCAGTTGACAGCTGATAAATATTTCCATTTGTTTATTGTTTCGTTTTGGTTTTAAGTTTAGAATTTATGCAATAATATTTTAGAATAAAAATTAATAACTATGTTTGTACAAACAATTGGTGATAGTTCTTTGCCAGTGGAATATAAGAACGTTATACTGTGCAAAGACGTAAACAAGGTTCAAATTCGGAGCAATTTAAAAACCATGAGCGATATAGGTAACTGGGTTTACCTCTTTGGAAGAAATTCAAATACACAATGGAACTCTAGATCATCTTGTCCAGAGAGGAAAAAAATTGTTTGTTCGTAAGTATTTAATAATAGGCAGAATAAAAAAAATGGAGTAACTCGGGGAAGTAAACATTTGCCATCAGGAAAAAGGTTTAAAAGCGAAAGAGAAAACAAAACAAAACGTAGAAGAAATTTAGGTAATCAGCCCAATGCGACATCGCATGGATTTAACCATTAGATCGTATATTTGTACAAAACAAAATTGGAAAATCAACCAGTTTTCTAACTTTTAGTTTAGTATTAATTTAGTTAATACTGTAAGCGACGAATAATTATCGACATAGTGGCAACGTCGTACCACATACGCGGAGGGAGGCCACCGTCGCCGCCGCCTGTCAGCGCCATTAGATAAATTGTTAAAATTTGACAAGATGTCATTTCAACCGCACCTTAAGAGCTACATTAACTATAAATATTTATACATTTAATATAAATACCCTGTAGAGTGTTTTGTCCAACTTCTTTTAAAATAATCATTTATTGTATTTTTTTATGTAACTCGACTTATTAATGAAAATAAAATATTTTTTTAGCATTATTCTTTCTATCAGTTTTTCGTCCAAAATGTTTGATTTTTGAAAAAAAAAACAGAGTTTGGAGAGCTTTAGCTTTATTATTTATTAGTTAATTAAATACCCTGTACACAGGGCTTAAACCCAAAAAATAGTCTAAAACATTATCATTATTATTTATATTATACATATATTACACATATTATTATTATTTGTTATAAATAATAGACATATTATGTCGAAATATTTTTGAAATACTTTTGCAAGATTCATTTATTGATCTGAACAAATTATATACATTTGCCTTTATAAATAGCCATAGTCTTTTTATTGTACTGGCCGTAGCTTTAGCAAGCGATAGAAGTGATGCCGTTACCCGCGAGGTCAAATTCAACCAATAAGAGCGAGTTATTTCATGATAGTGCTGGTCGTCTGTAAAGGATGTTAATATGCTGTCGGGAGACAGGGCTGTCGGTCAACCCTCTTTACTAAGAGGCGGAATTTGACAGGCTTTAAACCTCCCATTATGTCTCAGGCTCGCCTAACTTTGAGGCAGCAGGTCAAATACTTGGGAGTCATTTTAGACAGCAAGCTCACATTTAAAACTCACGTAGAGCAAGCAGTAAATAAGGCAACGGCCCTAATATGGCAATTACGGCGAACAATAGGTACAAGATGGGGTCTAAAACCCTGCAGTCATACGACCGAGGATCTCGTACGAATCCGTGGTATGGTGGCCAGCCGTATTGAAGGTCATCAACGCCCTAAAGCTGACCAGACTGAAAAGACTGATCTGCTTCGGAATTTGCGGCACCACTAAATATTCTTCTTGGGCTACCGGAGCTCCCAGTCTGGATTAAGAGGAAACCCATGGTGCATAGAAGGATGAAGGATAGTGGAGGGTGGCGCAATATTCACTTAGGACAAGGCCATATGACGATTGCTCTCAGGATGTGTAAGAACATACCAATTCTTACATCCAGATGACCTACAGAAAGTGGCAAACTAAGGTTAAAGAAGGGGTTTCAAGTCGAAAGGTCCGACAAGGGAAGAATAGTCGGCGAACCAAATTAATGAGTCAAATGGTTTCCAGGCCTGGTACACAGATGGATCAAGAATAAAGAGCACCAATTCGGACGGAGCCGGAGTGTACAAGATTGCAACAAACACAGGGGAATCCTTTCCGCTAAGGAAACACACCACAGTTTTCCAAGCGGAGTTGTTTGCTATACTTGAAGAAGCAAACAAATGAGAGGCATTGAAAGGTAACGGGGGGGATTTGTATCAACTCATCTAAGTAGATGCAAATCCCCCCGTTACTATATGACTATCAAGTCAAGCTGCCCTTAAAGCAATTCAGAAACCCAGAGCCAGCTCGGCGCTAGTCTAGGAATGCAGAGACGCATTGGAAAGGCTTGCAGCACACAGGGAAGTGAGACTGAGGTGGGTCCCAGGATACCAGGGTGTTGAGGGCAATGAGCGGGCCCGACAAGGTTCCGTTAACTCCTTCGTAGGCGCCGAACCTTGTCTCGGTGTTAGCAAAAAACAAATCTCCCAGGCATTTAATAATTGGGCCTAGGAAAAACAAGATTAGAGGACAGAAGGTTGTAGACAGGCCAAGGAAATGATACCAGACTAGGACGGCTCTAAAGCAAGGCGACTGCTAACAAAGACCCGACAGAGCCAAGACTCGGTGGGAATCCTGACTGGGGACAACAGTCTAAACCGGCATCTACACCTTCTTGGTATAAGAGAAAGCCCACTCTGTCCGAATTGCAGTACAGAGGAAGAAATTTCATACCACACACTAGGTATCTGTGATAGGTGTAGTCGTCTGAGAAGGAAAACTTTCGGAGCAACGACACTCCAACGGGAAGATCTTAAAGATCTGGACTGGGACGCGCAAGCCTTTATTAAAAGGACGGGCCGACTCAGTGAAGACCGCGCATGGGGAGTGTAGGCGTAGGGGTGGGTGATTCTGGGGTTGGCGAAAAGGGACTGCTCAGGCCTACTTGCCGATCTACTCCCCCATCATTACTACTACTAAAAGGTGTTCGAAATAGATTGAACACAGTTCTGATTCCATAAAATATCTATTAATTGTTCTCCGTCGTAAGTGTCATAATGCATATGAAAAATATGTGTCACTCTTCCTTTAAGAACAAATTTTGAGAAAACGGTTTAAGATGAAGGCAAACTTGTTAGTATCAAATTGAAGATCATAGAATACTCTATCAAAACGCGTTACTAGACACAGGGTGTTCTATTTTTAAAAAAATAGCGTAAAATTGAATTGAAAATATAATTATTTGAGTAACGATTTTGATCACTCTGTATAAAAAAAAATAAATTTTGGAATTTCATAAGATAAAATGAACTTAGCCAAGGACTCTACATAAATTAAAAAAAATAAAAACGTCAGTGTAGTCAAATACTACAATTTAAGTGAAACATTGATTTTCGTGAAAATTTCTTTAAATTGTTAATAAACTAGGCAACGTCGCATTTTAGAGAAAAACTGTTTTAGGGTTAACGAAGGAGTCACATAAAATTCCCATTTCGGGAAAAAAATTGGTGGTTCCATTAAAAAAAAATTCAAATTATTTACCACGCTTTTTTGGGACACCCTGTATCAAGCAAACTAATTTTAACACGTTAAGCGCCAGCAAAAAAAAATTGCAATTTTCAATTTTGGACTAACCATAAATTTTGAAAGATATCATGATAATAAATACCTTAACATTAGTAATTGTTGAATTATTGACACGTTTTTATAAATATTGACAGTTATTGACAGTTGGTCCCATGGGACCAACGCGGTCTGGCGAATAGTGATGCGAAGAGTCCGGATTAATCGTCCGTTCAATCCGAATATCAAATTAGTCCGAATCAATCCGGATATCTAAATCGTCCGGATACACGCCGCCCGTTCGTCGACAATGAAATAAAAGCTTGCACGAAGTGACACGAAGTTCCACGTTCCACCGGCTAAGAGAATCCGAATTAAATCGTCCGGACAGATAACCCGGCAATCGGCAATATAGTCGCGTCGCCTTGTCTAAACCTATTGCTTTATCTATCCTTATTGTACTCATTTAGAAACATAAGAGACATTATGAGAACGCTCAAACTTTTTAAGGGTCGCCTGACCTTCAGAAGTTTTTTTGTAAACAAAGCATTTTTGTAGGGATATTTTGCATCGTTTAAAATACACTTGATTTATTACATACATAATTATGCAAAAAATTATGCATAAAAATGCGTAAAAACGAAATGTCTAATGGGTTGCATAATGCATACCTTATATTCGAAAAACAGCTATAAAAAACGTTTATCGGACGGTCGAGCATCGAGCCCGAAACATGGCATAATTTGCCGAACGGGCGAGACATCGAGCGGATGAATTAATCCGGATGAAAAAACCGAATTTTCAATTCATCCGAATCAATGCTGTCCGGACATTGAATTAATCCGGATTTTTACAACACTACTGGCGAATGCAAATTTTTAACGCGGGACCGTTGGTCCGCGTGGTGGGAGGTGAGTTATTGCATCATTCTGTTTCTCGTGCATATTGGTAGCGCATGTGTCTAATTCTTATCTTTGCAATTTTGTTGTACCTGTGCTTGTTATAACGTGAGTTTTGAGTGGTTCATTGGAAATATAAAGGTAAGTGAATATAATATGCTTTTTTTGTGCTAAAGGTTATTTTTACGATCCTATGAACATCGCACATCGGAATAGCTTGAACAATATTATATTTATATTTTACGGTTGTTCTAGCAAGTTTGTTTTTTTCTAGATGTCTGAAAACAAACGTGATAGAAAACGAGCACTAAGGCCCGATGAACTTGAGGCATTAGCTTTGAGGTTGGACATGTCAGATGAAGGTTGTAGCAGTTTCTATGACTCTGATGCTGATCCATGTTTTGAGCCGACTGATTCAAGTTCTGAGACTGACTCAGAAGCTGAACGAATTGTTCCAAAGCCACACTCGAAAAAGCTTTGTTTACCAAAACCAACTGAAAGTGAATTTGAACCTTTACCCTCTACGAGTTCAGCTAATTTAACTGAAATTATTCTTCCAGAAAATCAGACTGTTGAGCATTTGTTTCCTGGAAATCCTTGTAAAACTGTTTTACCGTCAGTTGCTGATAATATAACTCAAGTTATTCAACACATTGACAATGATCCTGAAGATACGGTCGATACAGATCAGAATAATGTCAGACATTTGCAAAAGGAATGGGGTCCTCCAACCGGAAATCAGCCAAAACTTGCATTCAATGGAGGCACAGGAGGGGTTGAACCAAACGTAGCAGCCTTGTTAGCACCCGACTGTACCGCTGGTACTGTTTATTCTGCTTTGATTGACGATCGAATTCTACAGATGATCGTCGATCAGACTAATTTATATGCCACCCAACAACTCCTAGGGAACGATGCAGCTCCCGGATCTCGACTTCATTCTTGGAATCCAGTTACCATTCAAGAAGTAAAAACTTTTCTAGGCTTGGTAATGTGGATGGGTCTCGTAAAATTGCCCTCTATAAGAGATTATTGGAGCCAAGACCCATTATATCATGTTCAATTTGCAAGAACAAAAATGACCAGAAACAGATTTGAACTAATTCTAAAGATGTTTCACTTTGCAGATAACTCCGCTTGTATACCAGGAGATCGTCTGCATAAAATCCAACCTTTAGTAGATATATTGGTTGAAAATTTCCAAGCACTTTACATACCAGGGGAGTATATGTGTGTGGACGAGACCATGGTCCCATTCAGGGGACGGCTTATTATGAGACAATACATGAAACAAAAACGGCACCGATATGGAATCAAACTATTTAAGCTGTGTGCTGGAATGGGTTACACCTTGTTATATTTTTTTGTTCTAAAGTGCAATAAAATGGAATGATGGTGGTGAAGCGATAAATGCCAAGTTAATCAAAAGAAAAGAAGTACTAAAAATAGTGAAAGGTTTATGGCCTTAAGAGGGTCTCCAAAAGTTGTTTGATGCCCGGAGGAACTTAACCCCTCTTACCTGAAAAGCCCAGAGAAGGAATCCTTCACAATGCTGCTAGCTCAAGCCGATGTGGGTTCTAGCTTCTTTCTCAACCAAATGAACCAAAATTTCTTAGGTAGTAACTACCCAAGAGTTACCCAACTAAATGTCAAAATCAGTATGGCGCCACCAAGTTTTGGATTTTATATAATCCCAAAGGACGCCCAATATTTATCAAAATTTATTTAGGCAAGTTCAAAACGAAACTTGGAAAACAAAATCAAAGTCAAATCAGTATACACTATTGTTTCCAAATTACCTATGATATTCCAACCTACTCAACTCAAGTGAAAAACAAATTAACAACAGAAAATAACAATTTATTTAAGTCTTGATTATCACAGAGAATTATGTTATGTTATTTATCATTAAGAGGAATAATTATTTAAGTTGGTAACAAGGAACCACAACATCACACAAAAAAAATACACAATCAAAGTGTGGTTGTCAAAATAAAATAAATTATGTTACCCCCAAACCTTTTGGGGAATGAAGCTTCAATTCAATTTAAACTAATAATTTACATGGCCCGGTATATCCCGCCACGGACATTGACCTAAGCAAAAAAAAAAATAACAACCCTAACTGTTGAAGCTTCCCCACTTAAAATTACCCTTTTATTAGTTTACTCTAATATTTACTAGCTAATCTGAGAAAATTTGACATCTTAGGAGTAGTCTGAAAATAAATAATATAACCCAAGTATATACTCATAGTACTACGAAGCCGGCTGCGTCTTACCTCACAGGAGTCACTTGTCACATATATATGTACTCTTATCGGTAATGTTCAATAATAAAATAGCATCGATTAAATAATGTCAATAAAATTTTAAATAAGCTTATGTATGTATCTCAACTCAAAAGATAAAAGTTGTGATAATAAAAATAAAATAAGTGAATAAAAAAAAATGTTATGTTGTGTCACCTAGCTCCACACACAGCAGACTACTTCAGATTCGAGATTCTCCCAGACATCCAAATCCCAGTCAAAGAAAAACTGCAGGCTTCCAAGCTTCACCTCTTCCACTTCACAATACGCCAAGCTCTGGTAGTGGTCTAGGTTAGACGTTAGCTCACAGTTGCTTAAAATCTCCTTCTAGATTAGAGCCAGTAGAGTACATAACCCCAAAACGAAAGCACCATGTGGCATGAAGAAATCAGGTCCGTACAAAAAAAAATCCGTCCAAAATCCATGTTATGTAGCTCTAGTAGCCAAAAGAAAAGAAAAAAAACCTATACTATCAGTATAAACGATAAATTCAAGAATACCTACTTGCTAATTAAATTGTCCCCTGCCAATGCCAATCAGAACCGCTATTTTGCCGATGTTCGAGGGCACGTGAAAAATTATTAGGTTTTAAATCGCCATAAAGGCCAGTAAATTCAACAAAACAACAAATTACAGCATTACGCCCAAAAAGTTGATTTACTATCACCACATTTAGTCAATTATATCCCCATATGGGTAAAATTCACACGAATTTCAAAAAGAACTAAAGCACTCTTCACTTCATGACGGCGGTCTGGAAAAAGGAAGGACCGCAGAGGTCAAACCCGTATTTAAGCAATCACGCACAAAGTGTATTGCCAATCGAAATATATAACAAAATAACTTAACTTTTTTTTATAAGTACCATAAAACCTTTTATAAAAAATAAATAACAAAATTTGTGGCCCAAGGAAGTTGGCAATGAAAATATGTGTCACTATGACAATCAATTTCGATTTTGCCTAGACCAGCAACTTCTTGCTATCTTCCAAGAAAACTAATATTTACATTAGATAAAAAGAGACAAAAATTAGATAGGTCAGTCCGAGTAAAATCAACCAGCATATCTGGTATGGTCAAGCCAAAATCAGATATTGTACTATGAACAGTACAACATACACAATAATTGTACATGCCCAATTAATCATTATTCGTTATAAAATAATTAAATAATCAATATGGGATATAATTTAAATTCTAAAATATTTCTTTAGTCTAGAACCGGGTTTTATAAGAGTATAAATAAAATTTCATTAACAACCAGTACAATATGAAGCTGAAATGTACAAAACTAAATGTGTCCTTAAAAAAAAAGAATACTGTAATTTGAAATGGCTAGAGAACAGAACTATGGGTTACTTGGGAGGCTATTACAGAGAGGGCATTACTAGTATCAATCATTAATATTTGTAAAATATCTATTTTGAAAATATAACTGTAATCAGTGCTTTTAATAAAGAGTATAAAATGCCAATTTTAACCTGTAACAACCTACAACCTAAAAGTTTATTGCGGTAAAAATTTAGAAATAGAAAAAACTGTACCAACGGACATCGTTTTATCTTTGGGAAATAATTTACTGCACGAAGGTCGTACTATGTGCAATGATAATTGGTATACTAACCTAGATTTAGCTAATAAACTCTTAGATGCGAATACACATTTGATTGGAACTTTGCGCTCTAATCGAAAGGGTTTGCCTAAGAGTGTCGTAACAAAAAAATTAAAAAAAGGTGAAATTATTGCTGAAGAAAATCACAGAGGAATTACGGTTCTAAACTGGAAAGATCAGCGCAATGTTCTTATGTTATCTACGAGACATTCCAGTGAAATAGTTGAAGTTGGATGCAGAGGAGGAACCAAAGTCAAACCAAAAATCATAATCGACTATAATGCTGCAAAATCATCAGTCGATTTATCGGACCAAATGGGCGCCTATAGCAATCCTTTACGTAAAACCATAAAGTGGTATCGTAAGTTGGCATTTGAACTTTTGCTTACTACTTCTGTAGTAAATGCACATATAATTTACAAAGAAATTTCCGGCCAAAATATATCCATCGTTGATTTCAAAAAGGAACTTCGTCATCTAACTGAGGTAGTTGATAATGGTGATCGTGAACTATCAATTGATATTTCTAAAACTAGGCAACATGAATTAAAAGCCAAAGAAGGAAAAAAACATGAAGTAAGACGCATGTGCGTAAACTGTTACAAAGAATTATCCCAAAAAGAAGGTAGGAAGGCAGCACAAAATAAAACAAAAAAAGTTATTACTTTTTGTCAATCATGTGATGGAGAGCCCTTTATGTGTCTCAATTGTTTCAATAAGCTTCACAAAAAAAATTAAAACGTGATGTGTTTATTGTTAGCTTTGATAAATAAAACATTTTGTACAAAAATATTTTTATATACATACCTGTCATTTATAATGGACCACATAGGTAACCCGAAAACAAAAATCATACCCCGCATATTTTTTGCAGTCTATATGACCGCGACGGTCCTTTTTAATGATTTAAAGCATATAAAAGGGGACCTACGGACAGTAAGCGATGTTCAAATTTATAACACATTGTAGGTCCCATCGGACCAACAAGGTCAGTTCTGACCCAAATGCCGTAGGTCCCATGGGACCGTCATGGCGCTGAACGTGTTAAAAAGTGGTCCATCTAACTCAATTAACATTTTCCCTATTAAAGGTTTTTTCTGTTTCACGGTTTAGTCACAATCGAGCATCGCGATATTAAAAGACACCCTGTATATACTGGTGTCGGTTGCTATATAACCTAATTTCAATGATCTCTTCAATGTCGTTATAAATGATCCACTCTATACTAAATATTTAAAATTATAAAATCAAACTAAGAATATACTCACTCACCTTCGTTCTGAATACATTTGACATCACCATGTTTAACAACCTCTCCAGGTAGCTGCGTAATTACTAGATCTCTATCATCTAAAGTCCGAATAACTTTTTGGAATCCGCATAGCGCCTCCACTAACTGTATTTCTAATCTTAGAATTAAGTCACTGCCATTCCTCTTAAAGACAGAATGCTCCATCTCGTCCAAAACTATAATAATATCGCCTGGTTCCAGATCTGGTTCTTGATCACCTGTAATTGAAAAAAATTGGTTTTTTAGTGATAACGTTGATTGAATATTTCGGAACATCCAATACGCATTTGTATTCTAAAAATATTTGTTTCAATGAGGAATGTAATTTTTATTTAAAAAGGCATGTTAATAAGCAAAACTGTCGTTACTGACGAGAATACACACGTAGTTAGTTATAGAAGGGCATATATACGGAGGTACGAGGTTAGGTTAGTTAGTTTTATATATAGGAGATACGATTTGTTACTTGGTAAAGGGACACAAAATGAAATTGCCTATTGGAGAAGTGTCCTGGAGCGAGTAGTAGCAGTCGTAAAGTCTTTATCTTCGCGAGGTTTAGGTTTAAGAGGCAAAGAGGAGAAACTTGGAACGACTAATAATGGAAATTTCCTTATGTGCATAGAACTTTTGACCAAGTTCGACCCCTTTTTAGCTGACCATATTGCTCGTTATGGTGGAAAAGGTTCAGGTACCACAAATTACCTCTCAAAAACAACATATGAGGAGTTTATTAAAATCATTGCGAAGAGAGTGCAAGATGTTATAGTAGAAGAATTAAAACAGGCTAAATATTTTTCTATTGTTGTAGATTCCACCCCAGATATAGCCCATATAGACCAACTTGCATTAATTGTTAGATATGTACGCCAAGACGGTATTCCAGTGGAGCGGTTTTTAACATTTCTTCCAAATGTTGGACATAAAGCAGCAGATATGTTTATTACTTTGATGGAAAGTTTTAAAAACCTAAATATTCAAATAATCGATTGTCGGGGACAGTCTTATGACAATGCCGCAAACATGTCAGGAATATATAATGGGCTACAAGCGAAAATCAAGGATGTGTGTTCAGAAGCTTATTAAAGTCTGCCCAACCAATCTGTAGCTAAGCGGTATCGGTGCGGGGAACGTGGTTGTAGACTAGACCCGCCTCATTTCATACATGAAATGGCCAGTGACGTGCGAAATTTTATAAACCGATTACACAGATTTGAATGTATTAAATATTAAAAAATATGATTTGGTTTTAATTTTAAAATAGGTATTTGTAGGTAAGATATTAATTTGGAAATTAAGGTCTTCTAAAATATTTTATTTGTAAATATGTAATAAAAAAATGACAGACAAGATTAGGGAAGTTTGAGATAAAAGTAAAGTAAAGAAAACACAAAATTTGTAATACACCTACTTAGTTTATTCACTTAAAATAAGAGTGCCGTACTCGATGCCTGGATATCGCGAGGGAAAGAGCACGGCAGATAATCCGAATTATGCTGTTTAAACATTGAATTTACTACATAATATGTATAATTTAAATTATTATTTAAATAAGTATAATCAATTTGTACCTGTTGAAGATAACCACTCCAGTAACAGTCTCACTCTGCCAGCATTTTTTAAACGTTAGGTCATTGTCTATCCAAGTTTCATCTAAATAGACAATATTGCGACCTTCGGCTCGGTGTTTTTTTATTTCTCTTAGGTATTTATACCTTAAAAATGTCATTTTTGGAAAATTTTTTTCTTCTGGCAATTTTTGCAACAGCTTTCTGCTAGTAGGCATAACTTTAAACCCATATAAATTCGATTTATTAGGTGTTTAACTATTTGAAAATGAAAGTTGTCGTCTTGTTCCACCTTCGTCATTCGCGGTCTTTTTTTGCCGGGACTAGAAAGCATTTTGTTGGGGTCCGTCCGCATTCTTTCTTCATCTTCTTTGTGAATTTTTTTCACCATTGAAATGCTTACGCCAGTATATTGAGATACTCTTTCAAGTTTGCGCTTTACTGGTAGATTAACGAAGTTATTAGTAGCTTCTTCATTGCAAACCCTAAGAATTTGTACAAGAAGTATATAATCCTGATATTCGATTTTTTTTAGTCGTCGTTCCAATTCATATTACTTATATTTATAGACATTTTATATTCAAAATAACCAACATTAACTTTAAATCTTTTTTGTTTGTAAAGCAATCGAGCTTGGTTTTATTTCATTGAATATGATTTTTATTTATTACAACATTAGGTACATAATTTTTGAAATTTAGTGTCGCATAAATTATGATTTTATTTTAATGTTTTTTTTTTTATAACTGTGCTTAGGCTTCATAATTCTCTTATTATCATTTTACTTACCTACAAACCTTCGCAATCACTTCCCTTGCCTGGCTATGAATAAAGTTATTCATTTTAACGTAAATAACACAAAAACTGTTAAAAATTATGAACCTTAACAACAAAGAAACAAATAACACAAAACAACAACAAAACAGCAACAACAATAATAGCAAATAAACTAAACTATGCTACACTACTCAAAAGTCATAGGTCAGAAATTAAGTAGGTACCTAAAAATACAGCAATAAAAACAGTTTAATAGCTCAAAAGTATTAACATACGCCGCCGCCACTGAATCCGCAAGAACTCGATATTATTCCGAAAATTACACAAAACCTGGTAGGATGCGATCCAATAAGATAGAGAAAGACAGAGAGCTGCATAAAAATAATAAATTAATGGCCACGATGTCATCAACCAATCACCTGTCCCCAAACAGCGAGATGCTTCCGCGAAAGCACGACGTTGCCCGCTTTGTAAGTTTTATTAGGAATTTCGGATAAATGTTAGTCAATATTGGATTTTATAATATGCAAAACATTAGCAAATAGAACTAAAAAATATGGTTTAAACTGCATTACATTATTTATTATCTTTTTTATGATTAAATAGCTTAATTTTACCATTATATTTACTTTTTATTCAATACTATTTCATTTTTGCAGTAAGACGTGACAACGCTTCAAAATTTCTCCCGCATTCTTTTCGTAGACACAGATCCGATGGTCAAACTGTATGTTGCTTGTTCTGCACACTCCCTTAATTTAGTTGGAAATGTAGCGGCAGCATGTTGCTTAGAACCAACAAACTTTTTTTCAGTATTACAAGAATTTTATGTAATTGCGTTGTTCAAATCAGTCCGAGACAAATTTGACGTATATGAAAACGATGCGAAGAAAATTTGTGTACTAAGTGAAGTAACGTACGAAAAAGACCACAAACGGAGAAAAATAGCTAAACTACGACCTGGTGAAACTAGAGATAACGAGGTAGTTTTGACTGAAAGAGATGAATTCAGAGTTTCAACCTTTTTACCTAAAATTGATTCGCTTCTAGTTGAAATTTGATGAAAAAAAAAATTCTTTCCTAGATATTACTCAACTGAGGAATATGAGTTCTGGTGAATTAAAAAAAACTGTTCTGTTTCTACAGGAGAGCTATCCCAACGACCTAGACATAAACTTTGAAGGTGAAGCATCACATTTTCTGCAGCATGTGTTACATTCTAAAAAAGACACCCAGTGCTCCATTTTAGAACTATATGAGTGGTTTACAACAATGAACTTAAAAAGTATATATCCAAATATTGACATTGTATTTAGATTGTGCATTTGTTTACCGGTCTCAAACTGTTCTGCTAAACGAAGTTTCTCTTGTTTGAAACCCATTAAGATATATTTAAGATCAACCCTCGAACAAGAAAGACTAGAAGCTTTGGCAATATTAAATATTGAACCAGATGTGACAAATAACATAAATTTTATTGATATCATTAATGATTTTGCAGAAAAGAAAGTTCGAAAAAAAATTTAAGACTTTTAATATTTTATTTTTAATTTTTATTTTTTTTATATATTCTATGAAATGTGTTTGTTTTAAAGAATAATTGTTGTTTAATTTTGCATTTTACTTTTGTTAAATTTTGTGTTTTTTTTGTGTTTGTGTGTTACAGTTTACTTTTGTTAAATGTGTTTATTAAATGTTTATAAGCAGTTCTAATGTAGTTTACATTAATAATATAATGCCTCCGATATACAAAAAATATTGACTTTAAAATATTAAATTAGGGCGGCAAAAATATATTTGCCTATAGGCGGCAAAAAGTTGAATCCGACCCTGACCTCTCTTAAAAACGGCAAAATGACAAACATTTAGCAGTTTCTTCCATTAATTAACTTGCTTAAATGTATTTTGAACAATCGGCAATAAAATGGGCAAGTTTAAAAAAAATGTAAACGAAAATTACCTTCTCCATTAAAGACAATCTTCTGGCCATCCACCATGCCCTTGTCTACATGAACCTCCAAGATTTTCCTGTCCCTGACCACCTTCTTGCCTTGACATTGTTTGCACCGATCCTTCGGGTTGATCCTCTCGCCCTGACCCCGGCACTCGGGACAAACCGTTTGGATCTGTTGCAACATGCCCGGTCCCAATTGTTGCACTTGCACCTGCATGCCGGTACCTCTACACGTGGGACACTGTTCGACTGCTCCCTTCTTGCCTCCACGACCTTCACACTTATCACAAATTACGTTTTTTTGTAATGCTAATTTCCTCACGGTGCCCTTGTATAGTTCCGCTAGGCTGACTGTAAGTTGATGTACGACGTCTTTGCCTATTCAAAAAATATGGCGTAAATATAATTTGACAAATATTAGACTTAAACTGTAGATATTAATACATATCTAAGAACCATTCAATACCAAATTTTCCGTGAAAAAGTAAAATCAAAAGATCCGCGATCCTGTTATCTTTTTTCTGTTATGAAACTTCACCAAAATTATTAAATTAAGATATAAGTTTAATAACATCATTGAAAGGCTGAGTAAATTTTCTATGAATTCGGCTTAAGCCAAACTTTTATTGTAACAATAATAAGAGTGATATTGATCAGACAGATAATATAACTCAGATAATATTGATGTTTTCTTTAAAAAAATTGCAAATATAAAGGAAACTCAATTCACAACTGAGAACTTATTGGCAAACAAAACCTTATTATTTCAACAATAATAATAATAACAACCTTAACATTTTAAAGAACAAATAAAATAGATTCAAACATTTTTTGTGTGGATAACTTGGTATGCCTACTGATAATCAATAACTTTAAAATATTAAAACTTCTAAGAAATGTACCTTTTCTTTCTCTTCGCGTTCTTCTTCCTCCGCCAAATCCACCTCCAAAGAACATATCGAACAAATCCATTGGGCTTGAGAACCCACCACCACCTCCACCCTCTTTCAAGGCTTGCTCCCCTCCCTGGTCATAGATGGACTTTTTCTCTGGGTCAGAAAGCACTTCATACGCTTGGGAAATCTGCTTGAATTTTTCTCCTTCATTGGGATTTTTGTCGGGATGGTATTTTAGGGCTAACTTTCTGTATGCCTTTTTCAGATCGTCTTGGCTGCACCCTGGTTTTACACCAAGGATGTCATAGAACTTTGTTTCTTTTACCATTGCAATCTAGAGAACTACAAAAAAGATACATAAATCTTTTCAACAATTCAACAAAAACAAGAATAAAAGATTACTGAGTAAATAAACGTATTTTTTTAATGCAAAAATTTTCTTTATTGCTTTTACCAATAATTTCAAGAGAATACTGATAGTCAAAGCAGGCAAGTATACAAATTGTAGATAATTGAAAATACAGAAATTTACAATAATATAACCTGAATTGCAACCCATACAAGGCTCTTAAATAAGATTAACTACTTAAAAACTAGACATCATAGATGAAAATATTAAACTAAACGTAAGTAGAACCCTAAATAAACTTTTATGCTAAATGTTTTGTGGAGTCTACAGTGTATGTTTTTGTATGTATATAAATTTTAATTTTCCTGTTATTTTTCTGTTTTTTTTTTAAATTTTAAGTTGCAACAAATATTTGTTCATAACAATAAAGCTTATTTTGATTTGATTTATTATAGTATGTTAATGACACACTGTTGCACAGAAATTTAAATGTTTTGTATTGTCTTAATTAAGTTTTTATTGACACAGTTTAGATCTGTCCAGTTTTAACCATATAACTATGTTAAATTTGATTTACCCTATTTTATATATGTACATATCTTTGTAAATTTTATTTGTACCATACAATTGTAATTAGTTTTTAATAGCTTTAAATCATCCAATTTTTATGTTCTTGTTTGTTTTTACTTTCTATGTTTGTATATCTGGTTCTTATTCTATTGTGTTTGTACAGGATCTTTCCCCATATATTGACTCTTCCTGTACAGGGTGTCTCCTGCTGGGTAAACTACACTTCTTTATAGACTTGCAGGAAGAAGGCTTGAATCCCTTAAAAAAACCTGGACCACCTTCATTATTAGCTGAAGAAGGAGAAATGGGTAATTACCATTGCGAAATGTGGATCTCCAATCTCAAAATAGTTATTGATACATACTGTAGTAAGAATTGCAGCTGATCCAAACAAAGCAATATTTAATAAAAGCAAGTGGCCCGAAGAAACTTGGTACAAAGGATTTTTAAGAAGAAATCTGGTTCGGTAAGATATCACTTAGACAAGCTGAAAACAGAACAAAAGCACAGGTAGTTACAGAAAAAAGCATTCGAAAATGGT
The DNA here is from genome assembly GCF_022605725.1 of Anthonomus grandis grandis. Lineage (NCBI taxonomy): Eukaryota > Metazoa > Arthropoda > Insecta > Coleoptera > Curculionidae > Anthonomus > Anthonomus grandis. The sequence goes on from NC_065560.1 coordinate 22,078,975, forward strand.
TCAGAGAATTACTTCATTATGTTTTGGAAATGCATTTCTTAGATATTCTTAAAGACCCAACCAGAATATTTAACGGAGACGAGTCTGGTTTTTGGTCTTCTGATCACATTAATCAGAGAGATATAAGATCAACAAAAAAAAGTATTGTAAAAAATAAGGCTGGAACTTAAGTCATATGGAGTAAATGTGGAAGTAATTTTAAATGAAGTAGAAGTATAAAGAAAATAATATTATTTCAACAAAATAGAAAAGATTGACTAATGATTACCAAGATGACGTTGAACCAACTACTTCAGTCACCACTTCTAAGTGACCACAAAAACCTGACTTTTTCCCTGAAATACAGACCATTTACAGTGAAGAACAAGAGCCGTCCAGAGAAACTTGTAACCCATTGGTATCTTCAATTAATGACTTATCATCAAGGGAACCAACAATTTCGCCCATTACTTCTAATTGGCCATCAGAAGCTGACTTTTTGCCTGATATCCGAACCATTGATAGTGAATTTTGAATCTTTGGATTGTTCAATAATTGGTATACTGTTGACCAGTCATCAACATCTAAACAATTTAAAACTCCATCTGAACAAAACATCACACTAAATGCGTCACTATTAAGTATTCCAAATTGTTTTAATGAAATATTTATTAATGAAATTCAAACCGAGGTTGGTGAGTTACCCAGTACTGCAGAAATAAAATTTAAAACCGTTAAAAGTTTTAATGCCACTAACTAGTACAATGTATGCTCTTACCTTAAATATCCAGAACCTATAAAAAGAAGCAACTTTTTTTGCTTCTTTTTATAGGTTCTCTCAACCTCTCTAATTTGATTCCTAAATCAAGCAGATTTTGTGTCTATAAATAACTACTTTTCTACATACAACTGGATGTCAATAATTGTTAACGATAACTTAAATACCACTGTTGCAAACTTCTATTCTGTTGTTTATGATTGTTTGAATCTGTTTGTGCCAATAAAAAAAACACTCTCCCAAGAAACATTATCCACCATGGTTTTCTAGAGAACTAAAAAGTCTAGTTATTCAGAAAAAAATAGCACATAGAAGGTACAGACAGTCAGGATCAAATACTGATTACTTAAGTTTTAGTGTTCTGCGCTCAGAATGCCGTTCATTATCTAGTGAATGCTACAGACATTACATTGAAAGAGCCGAAAATGCAATAGAGAACGATAGCAAGACCTTTTGGAAATTTGTAAGACTTCAGTCCAATCAAAGCGATTCTACCGTTCCAGATGAGATGTTCCTTCATGATCTCAGGGCCGATACTGGTATTTCTATTGCAAATCTCTTTGCCACCCACTTTTTATCTGTATTTAACAAGAATACTAACCCTTCTAATGCCTCTGACGGTCTCGATACCTCATGTAAATTTAACCATATCAACCACGTGTTCCTTAGTGCTACTACAATTGAAACAGCATTAGCTAAACTGGACAGCAGAAAGGGAGCGGGTCCCGATGGAATTCCAAACAGGCTTTTGAAAGAATGCAGCCATTCCCTTTTCCTTCCACTTTTTCATATTTTCAATTTGTCCCTAACTTCTGGAACTTTTCCAGAGAACTGGAAGCTATCTCATGTATGTCCTATTTATAAATCTGGGAATAAGAGTGACATAACTAACTATCGTCCCATTAGTATCCTCTCTGCAATTCCTAAACTGTTCGAGCACTGTGTAGAGGTGGTTCTATCTGGCACATTTCAGGAAATAATTGGAGATCAGCAGCATGGATTCACCAGAGGTCGTTCTGTGGATACAAACTTGTTTGTTTTTAGCAACTATATCTTTAAATCTTTTGCCGACGGTAATGAAACACATGCGATATACACGGACTTTAGTAAGGCCTTCGATAGGGTCAACCATAATATTCTTATCTCTCATATTTCAGATCTCGGCATCAGCGGATCTCTTTTACTTTGGATCAAGTCTTATCTGATGGATAGAGAGCAGCGTGTTAAAATTGGTGGTTTTTTGTCCAACCCATTTTTGACAACTTCAGGGGTCCCTCAGGGCTCCCATTTGGGACCATTGTTATTCAGTCTCTTTATCAATCACCTCGGCTCCCTACTGGAGTCTGAGTTTTTGCTCTTCGCTGATGATTTGAAAATTTTTCGGCGGATTTCCTCCTTTCAGGATCAGTTGGTGCTTCAGAGAGATATAAACAGAGTGTTTTCCTGGTGTAAGTCGAATGAAATGTCATTGAATGTTAAGAAATGTGGGTTTATGAGGTTTACTCGTTTAAGGGTCTCCCCTCCTTGTCAATATGTTATTGATGGTATCCCCTTGAAGGAGCTTGACTCAGTCAAGGATTTGGGTGTCTTTCTGGACCCGAGTCTTACTTTCTCCCACCACTTCGAAAATACTGTAAATAGAGCTAATAAACTGCTTGGTTTTATCAAAAGATCTTGCAAAGACTTTACTAATGTGTCAGCATTGAAGACACTATATATTTGCCTGGTGAGATCTCTTCTCGAATTCTCCAATATTGTTTGGTCACCTCATTTTCTGATTCACATTGAGAGGCTTGAAAATATCCAGCACAAGTTTATCAGGTTTGCCAGATATACTCTTATGAAGTCAGGCCTGGATCTTACCTGTTCAGAGACCATGTCCTACCTGAGCATAAACTCCTTATCAAGTAGAAGGCAGTTCTTTGATGTTTGCTTTGCATTTAAGGTTCTGAATGGTATTGTTAGAAGTCCGGAATGTCTGTGCCTTTTCTCTTTGCATGTATCTTCTTACACAACACGAGGTCAGGCGCTTCTCCACATTCCCTTTTGCAGAACATCCTATCTACTAAACAGTCCTATAAATAGAATAGCTTCTACAGTGAATAGATTTGCAAAAGATCTTGATTTTTTCAGTACATCTTTAAATAAATTTAAGTCGTCAGCTAGGGCAACTATCTTGGGATAGTGCCCTACTCCCACTCTTTGGATTATGTTTAGTACAGTATTGTTTATTAGTATTATAGTTTTACTTAAGACTACTGTTAATTATTAATAAGTACTTGAAATGTTATATACGTTGATGAATAAATAAATAAATAAATAAATAAATAAATAAATAAAAACTAGACAAGCCAATGCCCACAACTTCAATATCCTCATGGTTGATAATATTTAAGGTTCTTTCGATAGGGGAGTGAGTGGCATAGTTAGTACTGTGAAAAGGCAAAGCAAATAGTCGGTTTCGTCTCAAGAGTCTTGAGGGGACATTGAAGCTAATTCTACCGAGAAGGTCGGGGCATACAATCAGACCATACAAAGGTTAAATCACCACGAATATGTCTTTCTCTGAATGTTGTCATAGCCAGCACTTCCCGTGCATCATCATAAACATGATCGTTCGGTATTTCCAAATTTAATTTAAATAGACAAAATCTTAAAAACTTATTCTGAATCCTTTCAAGGGCCAGACAGCTGTTCATGTAATAGGGGGACCATATCATAGAGCCATACTCCAATATTACACTCTATTTTACAGGTCTCGACTGATAGCTCTCTACAGTTACACAGAACAAAACCCAGAACCCTGGAGGACCTAACCACTATATTATTTATGTGTATATTAAAATTTAAATGATCGTCAAAATAAATGCCAAGATCCTTGATTGTATCAGAATACTGTACAGGGCTTCCCTCTATATTGTATGATGTTATAACTTTTTTACTTCTTTTGTGAAAACTAATATAATTACATTTCTTTATGTTTAAGAATAAGATATTGTTGACACACCAATCATTTAGCCTATTCAGGTCATTCTGTAACAAAATTTGGTCTTTGGGAGTCTGGATTATTCTATAAAATTTCAGGTCATCTGCAAACAATAAAAAGGCACTATCAAAAGCCTTGGAGAAGTCTGTATAAATCACATCCATCTGACATCCCCTCTCCAAGGCATCCAACAGATCCTGTTGATAGATCAACAAGTTAGTGATTGTCGATCTGCCCAAACTAAACCCATGCTGCTGATTGAGCAACAGCTCCTTGCAATAGAAATAAATTTGGTCGTAGATAAGACTGTCCAACAGTTTTGGAATGGCCGACTGGATGCAAACACCCCTATAGTTGCCTATTTGGTCATTATCATCTGATTTAAATATTGGTACCACAAAACTATGCTTCCATAATGACAGAAAGAGTACTGAGCCAAAGGAATTTTGAAAAAGGAAGAATAGAGGGCGAGAAACAGTACAGACACATTTTTGTAAAAAATAGTTTGGTATCCCATCAGGACCTGAACTAACTTTGGCCTTTTAAAATTTTATCAAAAATCAAACCAACAGACAGTTGGCGATTAGGAATTGTCATATTTTCTCCCACCTGTTGACCCATATAATAATTGTTATTTTTATTTATGTATTGTAGACAGTTGAAAAAAACTGGGCAAAACCCTCCGCTATCTGTTCGCAACCAGAAAATTAATTATCACCATGATACATTGAATTTGGAATTTTATTTAGTGCCTTCCTACTGTTGAGGTTATACCAAAAGCTTTTAGGGTCAGTACACAGTAATTGGTCTAAACTTGAAATATAATCACAGTAGCAAATATTCATTTGTAAGTTTTGCACCTCGCCCTGAGATTAGAAAAAGTGACATAATCAGAATGATCACTGATGTAATTCTTGTGAGCAATCTTCTTCTGTGTAACTAGATATTTAAGTTCACCTAAGAACCACTTGGGAAAATCAGATGTCTTTTGAGAGGAACAAAAAGGGCTATTGCCATGTTTAAAATGTGATAGAATTGAGAGACAGCTATGTTAATATCAGTCGTGTTCAGTATTGTAGTCCAGTCAATTCCAGACAAGTAATTATTAATGCCATCATAATCTACAAGCTTAAAATCATAATAAAATTTTACATACTCTACATTTGGCTTGAATTCACCACACAAATCTAATTGAAAGTTGTACGCTTTGTGGTTTTGAGATTTATCAAAAAGGTAGTTGATTGCTTCTGTTACCACAAGATTACTTTTATTAGTGAAGATCAGATCCAACTAAACCAATCTATCATTAGGTATTGTTATTTTTTGAAAAAAATTAAAATAAGCATAAAACTGACCCAGAGTTAAACCTGGAGTGTTAGGACTGAACTAACCAACAACCAAACCTGATTAGAACTGACCAAAAATCCTGTCATGTTCTTGGTCTCAACCCTCACTGCCTTAATTTGTTGCTCCAAAGAGGTTATCCATGCTTCCATCACGAATAAATTTTTGAGTTTAGGAGTACAATCTTTACATATATAAGGAGTAGATCGACTTACAGCTGCAATTGCCCGGACTTCACTGGATCCAATTTTCGCACAAGATTTGCATTTAATTACTTTACACCAGTCACATGGATATCTGAAAACATCTCCTGGATTCTTGGGTGGATCTTTAAATGTGCATTGCTGGTCACAAACTGAACATGTACCAGACATAATTCAGTAGACACCACTTAAAATCTTGATAAACTGCACACTAGACTTTTTTAAGGTTAGATTTTAAAAACTTGTTTTTTTAGGGGAAAAAAGCACCATCCGTGCAGGATAACACCAGGAAACACTCTGAAACGGCAACTCTAAGCTTTAGACGCAAAAAAACTAGTTATATCTCAAAAAAAATTGAAATATAAATTAAATACAGGAAAATTTATAACAAACATGCCGATTTGAGGCTAGGTTGTATGAATGACAACCAAAAGAAAAAAATGACAAAATTAAGACACTTTGAGGAAATTTAAATCTAAACTTTTTAATTTTCTTACAGAAAAATGTTACTAAACTGTGAATGAATACTTAACAGGTATTTAATATTTACCTAGTCATAGGTACTTGGTTGTCTTTTAACCATTTTATTAAAGAAAAATGTATTTGTGTATTTTATATAAGTATGTACCTATTGTATTTTAGTATTAGGAAATTTGATGAAACTAATGTCTTTGTATTTTGCCCATATTGGCTAATAAAAATTTTGAATTGAAAGTCAGTTTGGTTTATATGTCTAATCAACATTTTTAATTTTAAATTTATTAATTTAAAAATTCTATTTTTTACTTAAGTATATAAAACTTCTCAGAGGCCAGACTTCTCGAAGACTTTTGATCGGCTGGATCACGGTTTGCAGAAGCTGGCTTTGGCTGGATTTCATCCTTGTCTGGTAGAGTTCTTCATCTCATATCTGACTGGCAGGCTTCAGTATGTTGAATTTAATGGTTTTGGATCTGAGTATTACGTAGCTTCGAGTGGTGCGCCCCAAGGCAGTAACCTCGCCCCAATGCTGTTCGATCTATTTATTAATGATTTAGTTGATTGTATAGAGAGTTTCTGTCTTTTATTCGCTGATGATCTGAAGTTGTTTCGTATCATTCGTACTATGCTGGACTGTCTGCAGCTGCAAGAGGACATGAATAGGGTCTTTGAATGGTGTGAAAGAAATAAACTACCCCTAAACTGTGACAAATGTAAAAAAATGACAATTTCCATTCTTCATTGAAGAGATTTTATACCCATATATACTGAGTGGTTCTCAGTTGCTAGACTGTTCTTCAGTAAAGGATTTGGGCATTGAAGTAGATACGAGGCTCACATTCAACCAGCATGTAGCACAGGTCACTGGTTCAGCCTTAAAATCCCTCGGGTTTATAGTAAGGTCCACTTCTCAATTTAAGAATATATCCAGCTTGACTGTATTGTACAATTCATTAGTAAAGTCTAAATTAATGTATGGCTCTATGTTGTGGTTCCCTATCTATGATGTTCATGTTAACAGACTGGAGTAAGTACAGCGCAGATTCTTAAAGTTACTTTTTGTTAAGTTGGATGGAGTATATTCAGTAAGAGGTGTGGAACAGGAGTACCTGCTGAATAGATTCAACTATTTGTCACTAAAGCAAAATACTATTCTCTCTAGTCAGATATTTTTATATAAACTTTGCAATAATAAAATTGATTGTTCTGAGCTCTTAGAGAGGCTACCTCTATTTGTTCCTCCTGCCAATAAAAGGAGGCACCATATATTTTATCCCTCTCTTAACTTAACAAATCTGTCCAGCAAAGCTCTACTGTGCCGTGCTTGTACATGGTATAATCAGATGAATGCTATAGATGTCGACATCTTTAGCAGCACTGAATATGTTTTTAAAAAAAGGATGTGTTCCTCTCTTAATTTAAATGATACCTGATTATTTTTCTGTGATTGTATCATTTGGTTAGTGTGTCTTATATTCTTACAATTATGCTATTGTTCTAAATTTTAAATTTTGTTATCACTCTATATTGGATCTTATATTATTTTTTTTGTACTACTTATTTAAGGTGCTTATAACTTGTACTGTTTTAATTTTAATTTAATTCGATTGTCTTGGAATTGGGAATTTATAACAAACATGCCGATTTGAGGCTAGGTTGTATGAATGACAACCAAAGGAAAAAAAAGACAAAATTAAGACACTTTGAGGAAATTTAAATCTATACTTTTTAATTTTCTTACAGAAAAATGTTACTAAACTGTGATTGAATACTTAACAGGTACTTAATATTCACCTAGTTATAGGTACTTGGTTGTCTTTTAACCATTTTATTAAAGAAAAATGTATATGTGTGTGTATTTTATATTAGTATGTATTGTATTTTAGTATTAGGAAATTTGATGAAACTAATGTCTTTGTATTTTGCCCATATTGGCTAATACAAATTTTGAATTGAAAGTCAGTTTGGTTTATATGTTTAATCAACATTTTTAATTTTAAATTTATTAATTTAAAAATTCAATTTTTTACTTAAGTATACTGTAACTGTTTATGTCTGTCAAGGTGTGTAGTATAGTTTATAAAAACATAGGTCTGTCACCCGAATCACGAACTGTTTAGTTTTTTAAAACAATTTGCAAAGTTTCATCATTGGGAATGTAGGAAGTATTGTAAAGAGAAAACATCTTAGTTTTGAAAATTACCATGAATTGTTAGTTTTAGACTAATATAAATAGTTGTAGTTTTGGGTGAATAAATCAGTATTGAATTCCACAGTCAAGTGGTTCTTTACTCAACCTATTACGGCCAAGTCACCCTTGCCTGTAAACCTATAGTGAGGCTGCTATAGGGTAATAGGGAATAAAAAAGGTTTAAGGAAACCCTCCCTAAATCTTTTCAGCATGCAATTATTAAATTGTTGTATCTACTGTGGATGTACTACCATATTATTTTTCTATACTTCAAAATTGTATTGGTCTTTGAAATAAAAATATTTTATTCTATTCTATTCTAAATATTGTAAAAAGAAAATCATAAAATCAAATTTAAAGAAATAAAACTCATGTATTATTTGGCATATAAAAAAAAGCTGGCAATTTTTTGATTTGCCCAGGGTAGTGTAGCATGGACCCTGCTCATCAGTCATTCCAGATATTAATATTTCATAATATAAATGCACTCATATACCACAACAAGTTGTCAGATGCCTTGGAGAGGGGGTATCAAATTGATGCTGTATATACAGACTTCTCCAAGGCATTTGACAAGGTAAATCATTTGTTATTAATTGAAAAATTGAGAAATATAGGTTTTTCTGATAGATTGCTAAAATGGTTGCTTAGCTTTCTTAGTGATAGAAAGCAAGTGATTAAACTTGGTAATTTTATGTCTAGGGTGATTGAAGTTTGTTCTGGAGTGCCACAAGGCGGACACTGCTCTCCTTTGCTATTTAGTTTGTTTGTTAATGACCTTAGGGATGTCTTGGAGTACTATTGTGAATTTTTAATGTTTGCTGATAACCTCAAACTTTTCTTGGTTATTATGAATGAACTTGATATCAGCCTCTTACAGAAAGATCTTGATGGCCTTTCTCTGTGGTGCCAAAATAATTTGTTGGATTTGAATATTAATAAATGCTTCCAAATTTCATTTCATAGAAAAGTAGGATACCATCATTTTACACAATTAATGGCCAGAAACTTCAATTAAAGGATGTTGCTAAGGATTTAGGAATACTGTTTGACATGAAATTAAACTTCTGCAATCATATAGACCAAATAGTAGTAAAAGCTAATAGAATGTTGGGTTTTACACTTAGAAATTGTGAGGGGTTATCATTGCAAGCTGTCAAATCTGTATATGTGGGATTGGTACGATCACAGCTTGAGTATGGCTCAATTATCTGGACTCCCCAGTATAATGTCTATAAGTCATTACAGGAGAGTGTGCAAAACAAATTTTTAAGATATTATAACTACATGTTTAATTTGGATCTTATTGGTAATCATGATTATTCCCAAATATTGAATTATGTTAAAGTTTTGTCTTTGGATAAAAGAAGAACAATGTTTGACATCTGTTTTATCTATAAGTTGTCGAATGGTATTATATCCTGTACGGATTTACTTTCCCAAGTTAAATTTTCTATTCCTCAGAGAACACTTAGACAAAATAATTTATTTCATATTGGGTTCCATAGAACCAATTATGGTAAAAACTCTTTTTTGGCGAGATCTCTAGATTTTTTTTGATCGGGAGGAGAGGCTAGATGTTTTTGGCAATTCATATGGGTCTTTTAAGGCTAGTTTAATGAAAATTTTGAATACTTAGTATTGATCAATTAATATTTTTAATTAATATGTTGTTTGATGGGTAAACCAAGTAAGAATTTAGGTATGTTCCTAATCTGTTAGTTGATACAAAGATATTTTTTTTTGTTTATTTACTTTAGAGTCTTTTTTTTTAGTTAAGTACTTTAACTCTTAATAGTTTAAGTAAGGATTATTAATTATTGACATAACTGTATTTTATAATTAATTTTTTTTTACAATGGGGGTTTCCCGTTTAATGAATAAAAAAAAAAAATTAAATATTGACCAAACCCATCATGAGAATAACAAATAAGATGTCTATTGCAAATAAGCTGCATAGTTCATAAAAGTATTAATTTTAATCACATTAAAGAATTTTTTGATGATGACTAGCATGATGTAAATCCTTTTGCAGATATCATAAATGGGAAAGATTTTTTTTATTTTCTGTTGCTGTTATAGGGCTTTACAAACAAAAAGTAAAATCAATCTTGTTCTTTATGTAAATAACTGTGGGATCATTCTTTCTAAGCATCATGTTATTCTATATATAACATAAAACATGATCTTTTCCTACTCTTAGAATTATAAGTCTGACTAGCTTAAGAAGTAATCTTTAATTAAATATAAACTGCTAAATATTCTATCTAGTTTAATATTACATTACCTTTAGGAATATTAATCAATACTTCTTCACACTGGTTTCGATTCAAACTTATTTCTGACTGGGTCTGCAAACCACGTTGAACAACCAGAAAAACTGTAAATTCTCTTCCAAATAGACTTGCAGAATATTCGGGAAGCTCTCTAAATATAATGTGTGTATGACACGAACTCAGAAGAGTAACAAAGACCTGACACGGAATGAATGCAGAACGGAATGATTCTAGAATATACCAAATTAGATTCGATTTTCCGTATGTAGTAAGTAACTGCAATAGCACTTCGATCCGAATTCTAGAATGATTACAATTTTTTTTTACACAGTAAAGTGAAGGGTCGCAACTCGCGCATCTGACACACGACCGCGGGTGACATTTGACGTATTGACGTTGAGGCCCTTTCACGCGATTTAATTTTGGTGTGGTTTAAGATTATTAATATTAAATTTATTTTAATTTAATTATTAAAAAAAAGTTTAATTTTAAAAAAATCCAGAGATTTATAAATGTATGTGGATTTATCCACTGAAATTAACTGACATAGGCAAAAACGCCTGTCTGGCAAAAGAAACTAAAATAAAATATTAAAAAATATGAGAGAATAAATTTCATTTAAAAAGGGGGATCCAACTTTACCCGAAAACTATAGGCCATTTAGCATTTTTTGCTTTTGCTGCTCTGCTTTTGTTTCTGACTCTTCGCAGTTTCAACTGCCAACTGAGTAGGCCTCCAGGCTACGTCATAGGCTTTAAATCCCCGGCAGGTACAAAGAAACGAAGTACGGCGGCTGCTTTGTTCTTGCGGTTTCTTTAACAAGAAGCGAGAGAAAATATATTGCGGTCGTCTTTTCTCTCTGCCACTGGATTTTCTATTGATTTTGTGTTGAAAAATGGGTTTGTGCGCATATTGAGCAGCCGGTTCTTTATAAACTTTTCTACCATAAACCTTTTGCAAATAGTTCAAACAACTTTACAACTGAATAAAAAACAACCTCCCAAAATTTCAAATCGTTTCAGTTGTATAGTACTGAATCGACTAGAAGAAATAATATTAATGTCCTTCTTATCAATATTACTAAAATCAAGCTTGTGAATATTATGATTAGTACAATATTTACCCAATTGATCAAAGTAATGAGTCATCTAAGAAAACATAAAAATGAGTACTAAGAAAAAATTTCTGATGATGGTCATTAATACGTCGAAACGTTGGGAAACGTATGAAAGAGAAACATCATTTTATAGGGAATAAAAAATACTTTTAAACCAAGTTATAAAAAATGCAGGTATGTATTTAAAAAAAAGAAGTTAATAGCTTTTACCAAGATACCAAACGGCCTAAAAAAAATTAAATGCGAAGTTTTGTAGAGCACGAAAAATGATAAAACTTTGTAATTAAAAGTAAGTTTCTAAAATCAAGAGTTTTGGAAATAATAATTAGAATAAAATTTGGCAATAAGCATCATAATTGGCAACTTCTTTTTAATTTAACGGCCCTTGTATCTCCTAATAAATAGCAATAGTTCCACATGGTAATAGGACACGCTGTATATTAATTAGACAATTGTTCTTGAAAATTCACTGACCTTCTATGTGTCTCCAAAGATGTCGCGCGATGTATCCGCTGCTTGTGCTACCGAGATGATTCCTGAATGACGGAGAAGTAAAAAAAAAGCAATTGTAACTGTATCATGTATATTTATTTGCTAACTTTCATGAATAGAACAAAAATACTGACGTTACTGAACAAAGCGTTTCAAAAGTAATAAAAATCATATATGGCCCATTTTAGATACAAAAAAATGGCACCAAAAATAATACAACCTTAATCATTTTTATAATTCCTAATATAATAAATACAAGTAAATTTAGTGAATGAAATAAATACTTTTCTAATACTTCACGTACGAATGCAGTAGTATTTTTGATACATCAAACGTGCGTAACTAAAGAATATTAGTGGCGCCGACTAGTAAGTACTTTCACAATAAAAAAAGCATATGGACGAAAAAATCGAAATTTTTTGTATTAACATTTCACTTATTAATTATTTTGGGCCACTAAGCGTCAATATACGAAAATCAGATTAACATCACAATAAAGTTGCGTAAGGAATTACGTATTATGTATTATTAACCAACAATAAAAATCAACAATCTAAATCCTAATAATTGGTGAAATAAATTAACAGCTTGCTCTAAAAACGTTATTATGGCAGTTCCCGTTATGATTTGATGCTTGTGGCGCTCAATGATTTCGTTTTGATGTAAGGGGCCTTAGGCCATGGCCACAAGTTGGGAAGAGACGGCTCGTAGTTAAAGTTGTACTGTTGCTCCTCTACATACCTCCGAAGATCCTTGGGTTTAGGGTAGACTGTTGCGAGCCCTGTAATAGAAACATTTTTAAACTTAAAAAGGATATTTATTTATATCGTTTGGAATATTGTTGGGTTTAAGGATCAATAAAATAATAGTCCAAGCCTATTTAAATTTTCCGACGGTCCGCAAAATATATTTGCATCTTCAGGGCGCTAAATGTTGGAATATAAACAAAAATCAATTTCCTAATAATTTTGTAACACTGTACAATACACAACTGTTAAGTCGCCAGGGCCGGGACTCTGTAACAAAAATAGCGACAGCGATTCTCTATAATCCTTATCGCTCTATCGCTCCGCCACTTGTACTCCGTAACTACCATCGGATTAGATCGCCACTGATCGCGTGCGCTCGGAATTTCTTTAAATAAGGACAGATAAAATGGTCTCCTTATTAAAGAGATACCTATTTCTTCTCACTCTATTGTATGTCGAATTTCTACTTCTCTGTCTTCTTTCATGGAGTAGGTCACTTAAGGTAGGAAATTTATTATTTACTTTTTTTTAGGTTAGTTTTTATTAATATAGCTACGTACTATATTATTTTTCTTCTTCGTGACAATAAAATGGATCTTCCAATTCCAATTAACAGAGCCCCAAAAAGCAGCCCTGTGCAGTGGCAAGTGCTGGTCGAGTATTTGATGAATTACGCAGAAATGCTTACCAAGGCATTTGCTGGGGTAGATGGCCGGCAGCACTATAAGAAATCGTGGAGTGAAGCAGCTAACAGAGATACCCAATTAAATAGTATGGGTTATGGGTCTAAATGTGTATGAGCCCTCTCTGGGGGAACTGTCACCTTGTCGTCGGTGAGAGGGCTCAGTAACCTACAGCCAGGGAGCAATGCCGGCGGTAGCATAGCTACCGGTAGGGCCACCCATGCCGGTAAGGTCTCGAAGTGCTGAAGGTGAAGCTAAGAAAGTTCCCACGCAGCGTCTGATCCAGAGTGGACGGCTGAAAACAGCGTCATGTCAGGAGCGGCTGATATTCACATCTTCCAACCCGTTTAGCCAACGTGAAAGATTATGGCTAAAAACCCCCGTAAACCATGATGGATTTTAAAACAAACGAAATAGTACCCCAGGTGGGAAGATCATCGCATGACAAATCCCACACCAGTAACAAGGTCAGCCTCAAGGATTCTGGGGGAGGCAAAAATTCATCCCCTCCACTCTTAATACAGAACAAATTTACACTTCACCTAGCCACCTATAATATTCGAACAATGAGATCATCCGAACAACTGGAAGAATTAGAGGTGGAACTATCCCATATCAAATGGAACATCTTGGGCCTATGCGAAACCAGATTACTGGACGAAAAATGCATCACACTGAAATCAGGCCACCTTTTGTATCGAAACAACAGAGAGGAAAATACACACATTGGCGGAACAGCGATAATGATTCATAAGAGTATAAAGCGGCTAGTTACTAAGATGAAATCCATATCGAGTAGAGTCATTTACATAGTATTGAAGATATCGAAAAGATATACCGCCCAAATAATTCAATTATATGCCCCTACAAACTCTGCACCCGATGATGAGATAGAGAGAATCTACGATGACATTTCACAAGCGCTGACAATAGAAACAGCACACTACAAATATTGGCGATTTCAATGCTAAACTAGGAATACCAGCGGGAAACGGAAATCAATATGTGGGTAAATTCGGACTGGGTTGTACCAACGAACGAGGAAAAAGACTGATCAATTATCTCCAAAAAGAAATTATGTACTGTATAAACTCCTTTTTCAAAAAATCAGAAAAGAGACGTTGGACATGGAGAAGCCCGAACTCAAATACGAAAAACGAGATCGACTACGTACTAACCAATAAAAAGCTTACAATAAAAGACGTTTCGGCCCTAAATCGCTTTGATACTGGTAGCGATCACAGGTTGGTAAGAGAAATAAACGTGAAGAGTGAACGAAATAAGCTTATCAAAATACAGTCATTTCCCACATCAAAAACAATACAGGAAAATCACCAAAAATTCCAAGCTGAACTCAACAAGAAATTGTCTAATAAAGAACCACTGAACAGCTTGAATATAAACGACCTAGAAAACAGAATAAGTACTGACATTAGAACGACAGCCAAAAAGATATGTGCCACTACCAAGAAAAATAATTCAAAAATTAAAAAGGAAACTAGAGAACTCATGGCGAAGAGAAGAAACTTGGAGAAAGGGATTCATGAATACAACGAAATTAACAGATTGATAAAAAAGAAAACAAGGGAAGACTTAAGGCAATACAACACAGAAATGATAACAACGATCATCGAAAACAACAAAAACATGAAAGTACTTAAAATACGTAACAATGATGGACGCCTCTAAATACATCAACTAAGGGACGCAAACGGAAACATCAAAGAGGACAGTAAAGATTTAATGGATGTCGTAGAAAATTTCTACAGCACACTCTATACAGGAGACAACCCAGAACAAGCAATCGGAGTTGATGAAATGATTCTCAATGTAGGCTCCGAAGATCTTCCTGACATCACCAGAGAAGAAGTAGAACTAGCATTGTCTCAAATGAAAAACGGTAAAGCACCAGGGGAAGATGGAATTACAACTGAAATGATAAAACTTGAGGAAAGAACTACTGTAGAAGCAATGACAATTCTTCTTAATAAATGTATGATAGAAAGCGTGATACCCCAAGCATGGCAAAAGGCCCAGGTGATTTTACAGTACAAAAAAGGAGATTGGTTGAGAATCGACAACTATCGACCTATTAGCTTACTCCCCGACCCGTACAAACTTCTGACAAAGATAGTAACAAATAGGCTTACAGCTAAACTAGATGCCTATCAGCCCCCGGAACAAGCTGGCTTCCGAAAAGGTCATAGCACAATAGAACACATACAATCCGTTCGCACTATAATAGAAAAATGCAACGAGTACAATGAACCACTACACCTCGCATTTGTTGACTATAACAAAGCTTTTGACTCCGTAGAGTGTGGGCTATTTTTAAGGCCATGAACAATGCAAGAATCGACTCTTGCTACAAGTAGCTTCTCAAACACATATACGAAAATGCGACAATCACCGTTAAAATCTCGAAATAGATAGAAACAAACAAAATTCAAATAAAAAGAGGAGTAAGACAAGGGGATACCATCTCCCCAAAGCTGTTTACACTGGCACTGGAAGACGTTTTTAAAACTCTGGACTGGAACGAGAGAGGCATCAAAATCGACGGCAAACATCTGAGCCATTTACGCTTTGCGGATGATATAGTACTCTTTAGCCAGAATATAATAGAATTACAGGAGATGTTGGCAGAACTTCAAAGACAATCGAAAAGAATAGGTTTAACCATGAATTTAAATAAAACAAAAGTCATGTTACCTGACAATATTCAAGTACATATAGAAGACCGAATTATTGACAACGTCGAAGAATATGTATATTTGGGACATTGCATCAAATTGGGCAAAGAAAATCAAACTGCCGAAATAAACAGACGTGCTCGTTCACACGTCTTGAGAAATGAAACTATTCCAATTAATTTGAAAAGAAAGGTCTTCAATGCCTGCTTACTGCCCGTGATGACTTACGGAATGGAAACCATGACACTCACTGTTAAATCAGCTAATAAGCTTAGGACCACCCAAAGAGCCATAGAGCGGATGATGCTAGGAATAAGCCTGAGAGACCATATCACAAATGAGAGTATTAGACAAAGAACTAAAGTTGAAGACGTCATAACACGCATAGCCCACCTGAAATGGAGCTGGGTAGGACACGTCGCCCGACAGGACGACTTGAGATGGTCAAGACACATCGTTCAATGGAGACCTCACATATGTACATAAACGCAGCGTTGGCAGACCACAGTTACGCTGGCTCCATGATGTCAAAAACAAAGTGGGCAACAGATGGCACCAACTGGCACAGAACAAAGAAACATGAAAGAATATAGGGGAGACCTATGTCCAGAAGTGGACTGTGAAGGGTTGCTGAAAGAAGAAGCAGAAGATGGGTCTAAAACCCCAGATAAGTGGATAGAGGTAAAATGTATACTTACAGTGAAAGCTATATGATGTAAATATAAATATACAAGATACAGACTTGTGTAACTATATACATGTAGTGTGTAAAATATCAACATTTTAATAATTGTCAATGCAATAATAATAATTGTGATTATTTGGTTTAAGGCATTTTTCAAATGGAAAAGCAAAATTAAGGTAAAGGCTCAAACTATGAAATTGGCCATGAACAGGACAAGTGGAGGAGGTCCAGTACCTCAACTTACTCCCATTGAAGAAAAGTTAATGGGTTTAATTAGATGGTCAGCTGTAGAAGGAGATGCTACACAGGAGTTAGGATTAGTGGTAAAGTAATAATTTGTGAAACATAATGTTTGTTTTATCATGTAAAAATCTAATGAGTTTATAAATTGCTATTTTTATGAGTTGACAATTTTTAAGTTTTAATTGAGAAGACCTATTACTCCTTAGTGTAATTAAATTACAGAACTAAAAAATTACAGACCCAAGAAAGCATGGAAAAAAAAGTTAATACTAAAAAAGCCGCGGGAACAGCAATTGCAAGTACATCCACCACAGCACCACAATCCACACCAGCTAATGAAAATATAGAAGCTAACATATCTAAATTATCTCCTTTGGTAGCAATTGGCAGTGAAGAAACTCACTCACAGAAAAATTCTATAAAACGAAAGTTTATAGGAAAGCTAAATAAACCAAATAAAATAATTAGCAAAATAGCTATGAAGAATGGTAATAAAACACTCATAATAATGCATGAGGCGACTCTAAAAATACTAAAGGAAATTAATGAAAATCTTACAATAATGCCAAAAAGTTCTGGAAATTCAAAATGCTGCTGTAAATGCCAATCTCATTAAATACAGCATTTTGATTTTATTTATGATAATATACAGGGTGGTGCACCTAACTACGGTACGAAACTATACAGAGTGAATCGTTAGGTCGTTTTATGAAAAAAAGTTTCTATGAACGTATGTCGGGAGTTGCTTTGTTTCTGAGATACAGGGCGATGAAGGTTCAAAAAAATAACGGTATTTTAAAAATACTATAACTATCCTTAAACCGATTTGGTTGAAATTTGGTGCAGTTATTTGAAGTTATAAGACGCTTATTTAGCTGTAACTAGATTGAAATTATTAGGTCCAGTGGCGTGTCAGTGGGCACCACATGCTTATTGTTGAGAAAAAAACAAGGTACTTGAATGGTCATTAAATCTAACCACGATTTTTGCGTGAATTGATAAACGTTTTTGTAGGTTGCAAAAAAAATGTTTACTATATATACTAAACCAGAGAAACAAAAATTATATGCACGCCAATGCCTTATAAAGAAAACGCCGCGTGCAAAACGTTTTAAGTTTTTATACTTGTCCAAGTAACTTCACCTAAACTATACGAACCATAAGTGCGGGTATACACGATCCGGTTTCAACGGATGCGGTAGAAACGCATCCGTTTGGGATATACGCGATACCCACTGCGTTGCAAACGAATATGCACTAAAAAAAATCCAAAATTTAATTGCTTCGAGACTTTTATAGAGAGATAATGTCTTCATTGCGCTAAAGCCGAGAACACACTATCGGCACGGTACGTCACGTTATGAGCTAGCGGGTGCCCTATTAAAAGTGTGGTCTCCAATTTTGCATGTCTTTTTATGAATCTTTATCACACACACTACACGGTACGGCATAGCCGGCACGGTACTTCGACGTCACACAACACGCGTGTCTCGTCTTGTCGTTGAGTTGTGGAAATCCACACTTTTGACACACGCGTGCTTGGTACGGAAGCATTTTTACGCAAAATTGTGTGCATTTGTCCAGTTAATTTCATCAGTTTTATAAGAAAAAAATGGAGGAATTACTGATTGAAAAAGTACGGGAACACGAGTCATTATATAATATTAAAAATCGAAATTACAGAAATAAATAAATACGTCAAGAATCCTGGGAAGAAATTGGTCGGGATTTGAACATTTGAGGTAGGTTATACTCTATTTCAGAAGTGTATAGAGCAATAAACTGGGGAACTACGTTCTGTTTGGCTACATTTCGTGGTAGTTCATAGGCGCAGGTACTTATAATATTTATGAATTTAATTTTCACGGATTAAATGCCTTTATTTTGAAAGAGATTAAATACTAAATAAATACTTTTAATCCTTTTGTATAGGTACCTATCTTTTAACGCTTTGTAACATGCAAAAATGGGGTCAGGTAATATATACAGACTATAAATACTTTTAAATCATATTTTAAACGTTAGTAGTCACTGCTACGCTGTAGTGTAATCACAATATTATTATCCCAATATTTAAAAAATGGAGGTATTCAGTCCAACGAAAAGATGTACTAAAAATTCTCCACTATCGCTGAGTGAAAAAGTTATTATTTTAAATGTACATGATTGCATAAAACACGATTACCCTAGTTTTACTGTGCAAGAAATTGTTGAAAAATGTTCTCGAATGAGTGGAATTGGAAAGTCCACCATTTTCAAATTGTTGCGGGAAAGAAAAGTAGCAGGTCAAGTGGAATCTCCCAAGCAAAAGCCAGGACGACCTACAAAAGTCCTTGATGAAAATGCTAAATGTATAATTCGAAGAAAAGTTCACTCTTTTTATTTTAAAAAGGAAATACCCACCCTAGACAAATATTTAATGGAGCTTGGCCGAGATGACAGTATTCCGTTGATAAGTAGAAAACTTTTATGGAAAACTTTAAAAAATATGGATTTTGCCTGGGAAAAGCATAACCGCAAAGCACTTTTACTGGAGAGCGACGAAATTGTTTGTTGGAGACGACAATACTTGAGAAGTATCAAGCAGTACCGCAGGGAGCAAAAGAAAGTTTTTTATCTTGATGAGACGTGGATTAACGAAGGTTATATAGTCCAAAAAATGTGGCAAGACAAAAATATAACCAGTGCTCGCCAAGCTTTCATAGAAGGCCTGTCTACGGGTATTAAAGTACCTTCGGGAAAAGGAAAAAGACTTATAATCACACATATTGGAAGCGAAGAGGGATTTTTAAAAGAAGGTCTGCTAACCTTTGAGTCGACTCGCACAGGAGATTACCATGAAGACATGAACTCAGACGTTTTCGAGGACTATTTTGGTGAAATGATAAAATTTCTTCCGGCTAATTCGGTGGTGGTTATGGATAACGCAAGCTATCATTCACGGCGAATAGAGAAGACGCCAACTTCAAGTTGGAGAAAGCAAGAAATTATCGATTGGCTGACTGCAAAAGGTATTGCGTTTGAAGCAAATTTGATAAAAAAAGAACTGCTGGCAATAGCAAACTTACACAAAACTCGTTTCATGAAATACGCCGTGGAAGATATAGCCGAAAAATATAATATAACTGTACTGCGCTTACCGCCATATCATTGCGAACTAAATCCTATAGAACTGATATGGGCGCAGGTAATAGGATTTGTAGCAAGACAAAACACGACTTTTAAAATGAAAGATGTTAAGCTACTGTTTGATCAAGCCATTACGGAAGCGACACCAGAGAATTGGCGAAAAGCAGTCCAGCATGTAATTAAGCAAGAGGACAAAATGTGGGATCTTGACAACCTCATCGATCAGACAGTCGATCCTTTAATTATAATGTCAAGAGGTGATGACAGTTCGTCAGATGACGAAGAAGACTACAATCTATTATAATTTAAAATTGTTATACACTGTTCAAAAAGTGCCAGATCCAAAAGTGACATTTTCAACTGTTTTACTCTACATATTATGTTCAATAAATTTGTGAAAAAAATATATTATTCCATTTAAACAAAAGTAACTTTGTTACAGGTTAAAATTGGCATTTTATACTCTTTATTAAAAGCACTGATTATAGTTATATTTTCAAAATAGATATTTTACAAATATTAATGATTGATACTAGTAATGCCCTCTCTGTAATAGCCTCCCAAGTAAACCATAGTTCTGTTCTCTAGCCATTTCAAATTACAGTATTCTTTTTTTTTAAGGACACATTTAGTTTTGTACATTTCAGCTTCATATTGTACTGGTTGTTAATGAAATTTTATTTATACTCTTATAAAACCCGGTTCTGGACTAAAGAAATATTTTAGAATTTAAATTATATCCCATATTGATTATTTAATTATTTTATAACGAATAATGATTAATTGGGCATGTACAATTATTGTGTATATTGTACTGTTCATAGTACAATATCTGATTTTGGCTTGACCATACCAGATATGCTGGTTGATTTTACTCGGACTGACCTATGAAATTTTTGTCTCTTTTTATCTAATGTAAATATTAGTTTTCTTGGAAGATAGCAAGAAGTTGCTGGTCTAGGCAAAATCGAAATTGATTGTCATAGTGACACATATTTTCATTGCCAACTTCCTTGGGCCACAAATTTTGTTATTTATTTTTTATAAAAGGTTTTATGGTACTTATAAAAAAAGTTAAGTTATTTTGTTATATATTTCGATTGGCAATACACTTTGTGCGTGATTGCTTAAATACGGGTTTGACCTCTGCGGTCGTTCCTTTTCCCAAACCGCCGTCATGAAGTGAAGAGTGCTTTAGTTCTTTTTGAAATTCGTGTGAATTTTACCCATATGGGGATATAATTGACTAAATGTGGTGATAGTAAATCAACTTTTTGGGCGTAATGCTGTAATTTGTTGTTTTGTTGAATTTACTGGCCTTTATGGCGATTTAAAACCTAATAATTTTTCACGTGCCCTCGAACATCGGCAAAATAGCGGTTCTGATTGGCATTGGCAGGAGACAATTTAATTAGCAAGTAGGTATTCTTGAATTTATCGTTTATACTGATAGTATAGGTTTTTTTCTTTTCTTTTGGCTACTAGAGCTACATAACATGGATTTTGGACGGATTTTTTTTGTACGGACCTGATTTCTTCATGCCACATGGTGCTGTCGTTTTGGGGTTATGTACTCTACTGGCTCTAATCTAGAAGGAGATTTTAAGCAACTGTGAGCTAACGTCTAACCTAGACCACTACCAGACTTTGACTGGGAATTGGATTTCTGGGAGAATCTCGAATCTGAAGTAGTCTGCTGTGTGTGGAGCTAGGTGACACAACATAACATTTTTTTTTATTCACTTATTTTATTTTTATTATCACAACTTTTATCTTTTGAGTTGAGATACATACATAAGCTTATTTAAAATTTTATTGACATTATTTAATCGATGCTATTTTATTATTGAATATTACTGATAAGAGTACATATATATGTGACAAGTGACTCCTGTGAGGTAAGACGCAGCCGGCTTCGTAGTACTACGAGTATATACTTGGGTTATATTATTTATTTTCAGACTACTCCTAAGATGTCAAATTTTCTCAGATTAGCTAGTAAATATTAGAGTAAACTAATAAAAGGGTAATTTTAAGTGGGGAAGCTTCAACAGTTAGGGTTGTTATTTTTTTTTTTGCTTAGGTCAATGTCCGTGGCGGGATATACCGGGCCATGTAAATTATTAGTTTAATTGAATTGAAGCTTCATTCCCCAAAAAGGTTTGGGTGTAACATAATTTATTTTATTTTGACAACCACACTTTGATTGTGTATTTTTTGTGTGATGTTGTGGTTCCTTATTACCAACTTAAATAATTATTCCTCTTAACGATAAATAACATAACATAATTCTCTGTGATAATCAAGACTTAAATAAATTGTTATTTTCTGTTGTTAATTTGTTTTTCACTTGAGTTGAGTAGGTTGGAATATCATAGGTAATTTGGAAACAATAGTGTATACTGATTTGACTTTGATTTTGTTTTCCAAGTTTCGTTTTGAACTTGCCTAAATAAATTTTGATAAATATTGGGCGTCCTTTGGGATTATATAAAATCCAAAACTTGGTGGCGCCATACTGATTTTGACATTTAGTTGGGTAACTCTTGGGTAGTTACTACCTAAGAAATTTTGGTTCATTTGGTTGAGAAAGAAGCTAGAACCCACATCGGCTTGAGCTAGCAGCATTGTGAAGGATTCCTTCTCTGGGCGTTTCAGGTAAGAGGGGTTAAGTTCCTCCGGGCATCAAACAACTTTTGGAGACCCTCTTAAGGCCATAAACCTTTCACTATTTTTAGTACTTCTTTTCTTTTGATTAACTTGGCATTCATCGCTTCACCACCATCATTCCATTTTATTGCACTTTAGAAAAAAAAATATAACAACTTTCTAAAATAAAATAGCATTTAAGTACATTAATTATAAGGTAAAAAACAAGTCCCAGTTGCACGCCTTTGGCGAACCGTTTTCAATGTTTATCAGTGGGTAACAATGGGCAAAACTCATAAATTGACCCAAAACAGGGTGGCACTACCTGCAATCAACGAAAAGAAAGAATTTTACATTGAAACTAATACCCAACTAAGGTAGTGGCATAAAATATTGGTGGATCATCAGGTACCACTTTTGCATACCTAATGAGGTTTTATTGCTCTACACACTTCTGAAATAGAGTATAAATATTTTTTATGATAATTTCATATTATTTTTAGCAGTATAATTGTATCTATTTTATTTTATTTCTTGATATGAGAAATTCAATTATTACGAGTGATATTTAAAGCTACAACTATTTTTTAAATTAAACATTTTTATTTTACAACCAAAAATAAATCATTAAATTCGGAGATTTAATTTACATTCTCATGATATTATTGCTCTTCACAACGAATTCTTCCTGTGCGTACGACTTCAATCTGCCACGGTACGCTTCCTTCATCTGAATGAAGTATTCTTTTAAAGTTTCTCGAATCTGATTAGCACCTCCTGTCGCATTTCTTCTTGACGGTCTCAAATTTTGTAAACACTCATTAGGTTGTTTTAACGCATTTGCATCAGTGGCGGCTCGCGCCCTATAATCTAAGGTAGGCGACCTATTATTATAACAGTGCGCTCATCGAGTAGCCCGAGCTCCCCCTCCCCCCGCTTTTTCGGGATTTAAAAAAAAACATTGTGGTGCCACGGCCACTTGTTATTAATAATTTACTAAAATTAAGAAAAAAATAACGTTTTCGAAATCTTTTAAAATTACCTAAAAATAATATTTTTTTTAAAATTTAGATTTCAATCAAAAAAAAATGCGGAAACAAAAAAAAACAAAATGAAACACACCTTTACAAAGTTGTATGAATTTAAATTATGATCGTAATTTTTGTGTTATATCCATATTTCATTTAATTTCACTAAATTCTTAGATATATACACAACCTACTGTTATTGACAAATACCTACTATAAGATGCAAAGATGCAGTAAATATTCTTCTATATTATAAACAAATACAAATAAATTAATTTTTATTAACATAGATCTTTTTTACTTACTTACCAAAAATGCATGGTTATTTAATTATGCACCTTTGAGCTTATGTAGTTTTCTTCTTTTTAATACTATTTCTAAAAAAGATTAAAGTTGAATACTATATAACTAAAAGATATCATAATATTCTTATACTTAACATAGAGTTTGTTCTTAATTTTTGATTTTTAAATTTTTTTTTTGTTTTTTTTTATTTTTAAATTTTTTTTTTTTTTTTTTTAGTTTTTTATTTTAGTTGTAAAACAACTAATTTTTATAAATAAGGTTTATTCTTCTGTCCTTTAAAAGTGCAAACCTACTTATTATTAAATCTGTAAAATTATCAGATCCCTGTAAAGAGCAAAAGAGTTCCTTTTCGATGGAAATTAAAGCAAGTGATGATAAGCGCTCATTACCTATTTTATTTCGGGAATATGTTTTTATGCGTTTAAGGCGTGAAAAATTACACTTAACTCATTAGTTAGTTGCTGTTTGTCAAAAATATTTTTATAAAGGTTGGTGACAGTTGTAACTAAAGAAGGAAAATTTTTCTTATAGTCTTGGAACTTAGAAGAATCAACCAATGCAAAATAAGTTAACTGCGATAGATCTGCAAACCGAACATCTATTTGCGTCGAATTATTATCAATAATCTCATAAAATAAAATTCGCAAAGAAGACTTTTCATCCCCTTTGATAAAATTCTAATTTTTGCTTCTTCAAAAAATTGTTCGAAGGTTAATTCATTCCGCAAGGACTGTAGACGCTCTTTTGTTAAAAATACCTGTTTTCGACAATAAGCTATATCTAAAGACTTTTTTTGCAAAATACTAAATAGTGGATCCGTAATATCAAATACATTTTTGTAAGCCGCGGTTAAAAAAGAAAATTCTAAACCTTTCATAAATCTAAGATATCCCTTTGCCCCGTTAATTGACTCGGATGATGAAGATTGATCGTCAATAATTGTTTGAAAAACTTTTTTTAAGTCATTCCATTTTGAATCTAAAAGATGAACGATTTTTGAACGTGAAGCCCATCTGGTATCTACAGCAGTCGGTATCCTTATTCCAACTATAGAGTCCAAAATAAATGTTCGCTTTGCAGATTGATGGAAGAAGCCGGGAATTGAAGATACGCTCGCAAAAAAAAATCGGCAATTTTTAATAGTTTTTGCTCCATTCTGTAGAACTAAGTTTAATAGGTGCGCACTGCAATGTGTAAATAAAGCTAATGGAGCATCGTCTTTAATTTTTTTTTTTGCAAACCATTTAACGAACCAGCCATTACGCTAGCGCCATCATAACATTGACCAACTAAATTTTTCTTATAATCGAAAGGACTTAAAACAGAAACAATTAATTCGTCTGCCGTTCTATCTTGACTTACATCAAAAAATCCCAAAAATCTCTCTTTAATGTCACCAGATTGGTTTACATATCTGACCGAAATAGCGCATTGTGATTTTTCTAAAATGTCAGTAGTGTCATCAGCTTGTACAGAAAAAAATAATGCTTCATTTATTTCTTTATGTATTGTCTCTAAAAGATGTTCAAAGATACAACCTATTATATCGTTTTGGATAGTCTTAGACAAACCAGAAAAATTATTGCCTATTTTTTTTAAATGGTTTTGCATTTCGATGTCACGTTTAATTAACAAGTTAAATGTTTCACGAAAATTGCCAGTGTTAAAAGAATCAGATTTTTCATTGTGGCCTCTAAAAGATAATTCTTGTTTTGCAAGATGACAAGTGACATCAATCAAATAGCTCAATAAATTTCTATTTTTTCTTACATCCTCGTTATAGGATTTTAAAAACAAAGAAGACTGTATTTTTAATGCATCCTGTATAGTGCTACTATTTTTTTGCAAGCGCTTTAGACTAAGGTAGCTACTCATATGCTCCTTTGACGATTCATGTTTTTTTATGCTAGCTGACAGATTTTTTAAATCGCAAAAACCCTGAGACACCCAAACATTATTTCTATTACCTCCTAAAAGTATACAAGGCCAACAAAACAAACTTTGTTTAAAATAACTACCACATAACCATTGATGAGTTTCGAACCACTGGGTCTTAAAGGATCGCGAGAATGCTTGGCCTTGCTTTTTGTCAGGTTTTAAAATTGAAAGGGGGAGTGTAGGGCGACCAATAGAAATTATTTCCCTACGATCATTTTCAGTTAGGCGGGAAAATGGGGTTTCTTGTAAAGAACAAATTACATCATGCACAGTGGTTTCGGCGAGATTATTGGCCATTCTAAAAAAAATAGTAAAAGGATCAAACAACTAGGTTAGGTATGCACCTCTACTTCTACAAAAATTACCTACTTTCTACTCTATATTACAATATTCTCAAAAATATACAACCCCTTAATAGGTACCTCTACTACCTCTACAAACTTTAATAGCACAATTATTATTCTAATATACTTATACTTATCTAATATAAACCAAATTCAAAATTCAATGGAGAAGCAACCATACGACGTACGACAGCAGAAAAATCGTTCAAAGCTGAAAGAAACGGAAGAAACCAGCCACAAACCGTTAATGAATAAAAACAAAACCCCGCCAAGAAAAATCTGGAATTATTTTCCTCCTATCATATTATTAGTATTAATTAGTACCATCACCATCTTTATTGCTCCTATGTAGTTTTAAATAAGTGCAACAAAGACGCCACACAGCACAAAATCCCGCCCCACCATTGATTTTCCATTGAACGAGGGATCATCTCATCCGTGATTTAATTATCATATTGAAACTCACCCAATTGTACTAAAAATTAAATACGTTATAAAAATCGTAGTCATTGCTTCAAAATTTTACAGCAAAAAACCTAGACTGCCATGAAAAATGTACATTTTAATATTTTTTACATTTAAGTAAGAAAACAGAATTTGTATTGCGTGCTAAATTTTTTTCCACTTGTGCTAGATTTAGTACAATCCTACTCTAAAATCACCAGCCCTTTCCCCTTTATCGATCGACGAACAAGCGCTTCGAGCGATTTGACGAAGACGGTCGAAGACGCCCGAATTGTCCGCCTAACAGTGCACTTTTTGTCGCATAGAATAATTTTGCTTCACGTCGGCCGCTGTAAGTTTTGTATAGGAGATTGCCGCCGTAGGGACCATTAAATACAGGCGGTTGGAAATATCGCCTTCCCATATAATTATATCGTATTCATTTGATTTTATGAGGCGTGTCACTTTAGACTAGCTCAGGTTTCACTTAAAGTGGCGATAGATGCATGCGTATTAACATTAGACTAGGAGGTTTATCAGATATTTTAATATTACATTAAAAAGAATGATTATATTATATAAATTATAATGGTCATTTTTTTTCAAATTTACAAGTGAATTTTATAAGGTAGGCGGCGCCTACCTTGCCTACCCTGACGAGCCGCCGCTGATTTGCATCAGGTTGGAAGTCATTCCTAGTTTTAGTGCACAACATGTTATGAAGGCAACACGCCGTTAAGACTATTTTATCAACCATGGCCGGTTGTATTTCCAAAGGCTTTTTGAAAACTCTCCAACGTGAAACTAAAATTCCAAACGCATTTTCGACAACTCTTCTAGCCCTAGAAAACTCTGTAATAAAATATCTTATTGGATTCGTTACCGACTAAACTGTGTTTTCCATAGGGACGAAGCAAAAATTTTGTCAAAGGAAAAACCTCATCCCCAACAATAACGTGAGGTTTCGGCTCTGAGTTTTCAGTTAAAGGTTTTCCTTCTGGTACATTAAAATTATTGTTATACATTGCTTTACCAATTGAAGAGTTAGCGAAAATACTACCGTCACTATTTCTTCCATACGAGCCGACATCAACAGCGATAAATTTATATTCGGCATCCACAATAGCCATGAGCACAAACAACAGAATTACATCTTTTATAATTATAAAAATTGGAACCGCTGTTAATGGGGCATTGTATATATACATGTTTGCCGTCTATCGCTCCGATACAATTTAGAAAATTCCATAGCTCTTTAAACTTTGATTCAATGTTTATCCATAGCTCTGTTGTTGGTCTAGACATTACTATTGGTGATAAAAGCTGCCAAATAACTTCGCATATTTCTTTTACGATTTCTCTAACGGTCCTAAAGCCCATGCGATAACTAAAACCAATAGATCGAAACGAGTTACCAGTGGCCAGAAATCTGAAACAAAATGTTTTTTTTTTTAGCTACTGACGAAAAAGAAACATGGGATAAGCTACGTAAATGTTACGCTAATGCTTTAAGTAGACGTCGGGCTACTAAAAATGGCCAGGCAGCCAAAAAAATCTTGCCGTGGAAATTTGAAAGCGAAATGTCCTTCATATTACCGTTTTTGGAGAACAGATAGTGAGTAGATTTTTTTAATATACAGTGTCTTCTAATTGAGTTAACAAAAATTCAGGTTGTATGCATGACCTAATTTTATGAAAAAAAGTTTAAATAAACATAGGTTCGGAAATACATCGTTTCCAAGATACAAAGAGTCTTAAACTTTTTTTAAAAAATCCGTTTTTTGATCAATATCTTAAATATCCCTTATCCAATTTTGATGAAATTTGTCAATGTTGTTTGTAGTGAAAAAGTAAAATTTAGCCAAAATTAGATACAAATTATTATTTTATTCTAGAACATATACCAATTTAGAACAGTTTGAAAAATCTGAAGACATTTTGCAAGAAGTATCCGAACCTGATTTGTTTGAAAACTCCTACGAAAATGGAAATAGGTCAGATACTTCTGATCATGAAGTGGAAGCAGAAGTTTCACAAAACAAACAACCTGGATGTTCTAGACAGACTGCTAGTCTTGTTCAAGAGCCTACTAATCGCTTGGATCAGTTAAGAAAACAAAAAAATGTTTCTCAAACTCAAAGTCCAGCGCAACAAATGGTAGAGATAATGAAGAAGAATTCCGACTTACGACAACAGAAATGTAAGAAAGTAGCAAATAATATGTTTTTGCCTGGCATATCAAAAACGTTTAGCGATTTGGATGAATCAGATTTTTTTTTTACCTGAGCATGTCAAAAACGGCTAAAACTTTGCCACATCTTGAACAAGCAAAGCTAAAGCTTCAAATAAGCAATCTTGTTTTGCAAGCTGAAATAGATCATGCACCCAAAATACTACTAATGGTACTGCTCCAATGTATATGAATGACCATTCTTTTGATGAACCCGACTCACACGTTATTACAAAATTATAAGTGTTGTTATGTTGTAGCTTATTTTTAAAATTTTTGTACTACCTACTACTTAGATTTTTCAACAATATTTCTAAATGTAAGAATTAATGTTCAATGAAATAAATACATAAAATAAATAAACACTTACCTTAAAGATACTGCCAAAAAAAATCGACAAATATTCGGCAGTATAATGAAAAGTTTTTCAATTATTACAGAATGTCTAAAAAATCATTTGCCGAATTGTTAACTATGTTAAAACAAGATATTTTATGTAAGAATTTAGGTGAAAATTACTAAAAACGCGCGTTACAACCGGAACGTGTATCGAGACCATTGAAATGAATCATTTAATTTTTTTACTGCAAATTCTGTTTGAGCATAATTATTATTTTTCAAGACGTTTTAAAGGGTATTTATGTAACAACCGACAACGCCGCTTTTGCCCCTCCATTTTTTGTACTAGCCACGCTGCGACGTGGAGAAAAGAGAGATCTGTGTGGGTTCTAGAAGGGTCGTCCCGCTAGAATCTTTTTGTCGCGCTTTATTTGTAATTTTGAAGTAAAAATTATAGTTTCTGTTAGTAAAGTGCAGCACAGTTTTCATTCATACAGTCCACTACTTTGAGCTAACATTTTTGGTCCAATCGAGACGGATGGGTCAGTATTTGAAGTGATTGCTCAGATAAAATATCCGCAGTCAGGCGGCCATGTTGGCCCGTGTAGCCGTCGCATCGTCATCGTACAGGCAGGTTGATGTGTATGGCCTACGTTAGAAGGTTCCAGTCCGAAGAAATTGGGTCGACGAGAGAGTAAGTCCGTTCCATGATAATAAATTTATGATTTTGGTCTTTCATTTGGTATTGTGTACTGTATTTAGGTTTTGGTAAGAACTAGAATCATTTGTGTGTTTATTTTATTATAATTTATTGGTAACATGGAGGATCTACGTAAATTAAAGATAAAAAGGGGAAATATCAAGGGATATTTAACCAGGACCAAGTCCTTTTTAGACTCTATTGATTTAGGTTATTTGACTGAATTAAATTTGATACAAATTAAGACAAGATTAGATAACGTTGAACCTCTTTTGTGTCAGTTTAACGATGTTCAATCTGACATCGAATGTCAAATGACCTTGGAATCGCAAAGTGATGAGGATTCTAGTAAAATTTTTGAGGAAGAGTCTTTGAACAGAGTAGGTTTTGAGAATGAATATTTTTCACTAATTTGCAGTTTAAAATCAATTATTAAAGAAAAAGAGGAAATAAATTCGCAAACTTCGGTAGTCATTAATAATAACGCAGTTAGTACTCATGACGCGCAAAATGTGGTCTCATCTAAACCCTCAATAAAATTACCTGATCTGAAGTTGCCGGTTTTTAATGGGTCGTATGAAAAATGGCTCGAATTTAGAGATGCGTTTCAAGCCATTGTTCATAAAAATGTGCATCTATCGGACGTTGAAAAGTTCTTTTATTTAAAATCCTTTCTTGAAGGTGAACCTTTACAAGCCATTGCTAATTTGCAAGTTACGAATGACAACTATTTAAATGCTTGGTCAATATTGTCAGATAGATACGAAAATAAGCGATTAATTGTATACAACTATGTTAAAAACTTATTTGATTGTCCTAAAGTCATAAAAGAGTCCCATTCAGAGCTGCGCAAAGTATACGATCTATTTAATAAAAATTTAAAATCATTAAAAAGTCTTGGGCAAGAAGTTGATCAGTGGGACACATTAATCGAATCGTGTTTATGCTGATAAATAAATTTGATTCTGTGACCCGTCGCGAATGGGAAAGTTTTCCCATAAAAGGTGAGTTGCCAGGATTGGAAGATGTTAATAAGTTTTTAAAAGCAAAGTGCGAACTACTTGAGAAGTTGGAAGCTTCAAAACAGGATGGTAAGTTGCCTATTAAATGTGAAAGGGTTAAATGTCACGCTGCAACAACAATACAATCGAAGTTTTCATGTTATTATTGCAAGAAAAATCATTCGATTTACAAATGTTTCGCATTTAAAAACCTTAATGTTAATTCTAGAATTGCGGCAGTAAATAAAATGAAACTGTGTAGTAATTGTTTTAGTCCTGATCATACCCAAAATAATTGTCCTAAATCTAATATTTGTCGTCAATGTGGAGAAAAACATAATTCATTATTGCATTTAAACATCCAGTCTCCGGTTGCGCCCGTGCATAGTAGGCCTTTCGTTTCGGACAACTCCCCTCCGCCAGTAACGAACGGGATCGAGAATTCGACTCATGAAAATGCCGTAGCTTTGAGCGCCACAATAGGGGAAGTCAACCACGTGGATTCGAATGTTAAGGCAACGTTGTCGCTTTTAGCAACAGCTAAAATACGGGTTTTCGATTCACGCGGAAATATTCTTATAATCAGAGCGTTGTTGGATCCAGGGTCGCAAAGTAACTTTATATCGGAGAGTTTGGTTAGTAAATTAGGTTTAAAGCGGCAAAATGTTAATTTTGAGATTAGGGGTTTGACTCAGGCATTGTCAGCTACATCGAGTTCTAGAGTAAACGTAACTATTATGTCGAATATTTGTGACGATTTTAAAGAAATAATTCCTTGTTTAGTAATTTCAAAAATTACGCAAGATTTGCCTTATATGTCTTTTAATATTTCTCAGTGGAAAATTCCAGGGAATATAAGCTTGGCTGATGATACATTTAATGTACGGGGTAATATTGATATGTTGTTAGGTAATGATATATTTTATAGAATTCTACTTATGAATCAAATTTGTAGCCCGGGCATGCCTGTTCTTCAGAATAGTAGGTTGGGATGGATTGTTGCAGGTAACTTTAATCCAAAATGTATCCCTGTTTCTGAGAATAGAGTTTTGGCATGTCATTCTTTTGAGCAGAGTATTGATCAAAGCTTAACTAAATTTTGGGAACTGGAGGAATGCGAGTCAAATAGTAAAGTTTTGTCGAAATCTGAACAAGATTGTGAAGAACATTTTGTGAGCAGCTTCGGACGCAATTCCGAAGGTCGTTTCGTAGTTAAATACCCCTTTAAAGAGAATTTGCATCAATCAGCTAGGTTTTTCAAAACAGATGGCGTATAAAAGGTTAATTTATTTAGAAAAAAGATTACTTAAAGATGAAGTTTTAAAAGAGGATTATATAGCGTTTCTTAATGAATATAGGGATCTGGGACACATGACTAAAGTTAAAAACTTTTCTATCGACTCGAGTGATTCGAATAAATATTGCTATTTACCACATCATGCTGTGGTTAAAGAGGGTAACTTAACGACCAAAGTCAGGGTTGTTTTTGATGCTTCGGTTCAAACTGATACGGGACTCTCTTTAAACGATATACAACATGTTGGTCCCACAATTCAAAATGATTTATTGGCTATTCTTTTAAACTTCCGAATTTATCCTTTCGTGATTAATGCAGATATCACAAAAATGTACCGACAGGTATTAATTGACCCTAGTCAACGTGGATATCAAAGAATATTATGGAAAAATATTGGCGATTTATCCGCAGAAATTGAATGTTTTGAGCTTAATACCGTCACTTACGGTTGCGCCTCCTCGCCATTCTTAGCGGTCCGTTGCTTATATCAGTTGGGTTTGGAGTATAAAGATAAATATCCCAAAGCAAGTCAAGCGATTATGAATTGCTTCTATTTAGATGATTTATTAGCTGGGGAGTTTTCGCAAGCTGCTCTATTGCAACTTCAGCATGAAATTTCTTTTATTCTCAATACCGCGGGTTTTAAGCTTCGGAAGTGGCTTTCAAATAAGTCTGAGCTGGTATCACAATTTGAAATTGATAAAAATAAGTTTTCCAGCATTTTACAATTAGGTGAAGGCCAACAAAATAAAACATTGGGTTTATTCTGGGATGCCGCGCAGGACTCTATTCATTATTCCATAATAAATGGTGATGTACCTAAAAGGATAACAAAAAGATTAATTCTGTCTATCACTAGTCAGATATTTGATCCACTTGGATTACTAGGTCCAATTATTGTAGTTGCAAAATTAATATTGCAAACTCTTTGGCAGAATCGCCTATCATGGGACGAGTCAGTTCCTCAAGGTCTAGCAGAAAGGTGGCTAGAGTTTTATAAAGATTTGCAATTTCTAAGTCAGGTAAATGTCCCTCGCTATGTTTTGGGTGATAATTGGAAGATTTTGCAAGTTCACGGTTTTGCAGATGCATCGGAAAAGGCTTACGGTGGTTGCGTATATTTGGTTTCATTTTCATCTACGGGTGAATATATTTCTTCGCATTTAATATTGGCTAAGTCTCGTGTGGCGCCATTAAAGAAAATTACCCTTCCGAGGTTGGAGCTTTGTGCCGCGGTTGTCACGGTTAAGTTGGTCGAGAAGGTCAGAAATTCAATATGTGTGTCAATTGACCAATGTGTTTATTGGACTGATTCGTCAATCGCATTGTGCTGGATTCAAGCTTGCCCCAGTAGGTGGAAAACTTTCGTAGCAAACCGGGTAACTGAAGTTCAGAATTTATCTATCCCTGAAAATTGGCACCATATTAGATCAGAGATGAATCCAGCAGATTGCCTTTCTAGAGGAACTTCCGCTGCTTATTTGCTTTCCTTAGAGTTGTGGTGGAAAGGGCCTATTGACATATTTTCTAGTCCACCGCCCGATATACAAAATCTAATAGAACCTAAATTTGATATACCAGAACAAAGGGTTTTGAGTCATTATGGAGGTGTAGAAGAGACATTTGAATTTGATTTTTTACGATATTCATCTTTATTAAAGTTACAGCGAATTATTTCGTATTGTTTTCGGTTTTATCATCGTCTTAAGTCAAAGGTTAAGAAAAATGGTCCCATTAGTAGTGACGAGTTGAATTGTGCTCTTATTTGCCGTCAATTACAATCGTTTTCTATAGAATATGTTGCTTTGAAAAGAAAGAGCCTGGTGTCAAATTCAAGTCGTATCTTATGTTTGAATCCTTTCTTGGACAATGAAGGCTTGATAAGAGTTGGAGGACGCATTCAAAGGGCAAACATCTCTACGGAGCAGAAACATCCTATTATTTTGCATCCTAAGCATATGTTGACTTCTTTAATATTAAGGCAGGAACATGTAAAATTACTTCATTGCGGGCCTCAACAGCTCTTATATTCAATTCGACAACGTTTTTGGCCAATTTCTGGTCGAAGAATTTGCAGATCTATAGTAAGGAGTTGTGTTGTATGTTTCAGGGCAAAACCAGTTTCTCAAAACTATTTGATGGGCAGCTTACCTGAAAGTCGATTAACCGCATTCCAACCAGTGTTTACACATACGGGCATTGATTATGCTGGTCCTATATCCATAAGAGATAGGAAAACCAGAAATCCGAAAATTTTAAAGGCCTATATATGTATTTTTGTGTGTATGAGTACCAAATGCGTTCACTTGGATGTGGTAACTGATTTAACTACTTCAGCTTTTATTGCGGTATTAAAGCGTTTTATTGCCAGACGTGGAAAACCTTTACATATCTATTCGGACAATGGTTCAAATTTTGTTGGAGCCAATTCAGTACTTTTTGATTTCCTAAGGTCAAATTCCGACAAAATAGGTTCAACTTTGTCCACGGAAGGTATCTCTTGGCATTTTAATCCGCCTAGAGCTCCCAACTTCGGTGGGTTGTGGGAAGCCGGCGTAAAAGGGTTTAAGTTTCACTTAAAGCGGATTATGGGTGATTCTAAATTATCTTATGAGGACCTGAGTACAGTGATAATCCAAATTGAAGGAGTGTTAAACTCCCGACCACTATCACCATTATCTACGGACCCGCAAGACCCCACTCCACTCACTCCTGGACATTTTTTGGTGGGAAAACCCCTCACTGCTATTCCGGAGCCAGTTTATACCGAAGTTGCAGAGAATCGTCTCAATAAATACCAAAGTCTTCAAGCTATGATCCAGCACTTCTGGAAGAGATGGAGTTTGGAGTATATATCCGAGTTACAGTCACGTCTCAAATGGAAGAAGTCCTATGTAACTTTGTTAAAGGTCGGCAGTCTAGTGATCGTCAAAGAAGACAATGTTCCAGTCTGCAAATGGAAGGTTGGACGTGTCCTTGAACTTCATCCAGGTCCAGATAATATCACGCGTGTTGTGACTTTGAAATGTGCTGATGGTTCAGTGTATAAACGTGCAATCTCTAAAATTTGTGTATTGCCAGTAGAATAAGCTTTAAGAAATCTTAGAGTCAAGGTTTGTGTTCAAGTGTTTATTTTGAAGTCGTTTATTTTGTCAAGCCTAAGGCAAGCTTTACATTTGTAATTTTATTTATTTGTTGTGTTGAAATTAAGTATTTCAAGGCGGGCGGCATGTTTGAGCATAATTATTATTTTTCAAGACGTTTTAAAGGGTATTTATGTAACAACCGACAACGCCGCTTTTGCCCCTCCATTTTTTGTACTAGCCACGCTGCGACGTGGTGAAAAGAGAGATCTGTGTGGGTTCTAGAAGGGTCGTCCCGCTAGAATCTTTTTGTCGCGCTTTATTTGTAATTTTGAAGTAAAAATTATAGTTTCTGTTAGTAAAGTGCAGCACAGTTTTCATTCATACAGTCCACTACTTTGAGCTAACAAATTCATTCTACTTTCGATTATGATATAATAATAATCATAAACGACGAACGAGAATCCAGAAAAAAAAATGAAAGTTTTTCAAATAATGCGAAGTGAGACTTATTTTTGGCACATTTCGATATTAGCGAATTATTATTTAGTCAGAGATTTGGGTGCTAATTTATAAATTTGTTTGAATCTTTACTTTTCTTTTTAGTTGTTCTAGTTTGCCAAGAGGTTAAACATAATATGTTTTTGATATTACCTTTAACCCCTTTTTCCTGTTTTTATTTTTGTACTTTAATAAAAAGTGTTGTATTTTGTTTCGTGTATTGAAGATAAAAATAAACAATTTCTTAATATTAAAATCTCCCTGAAAAACATTCTATAACATACTAGTAAAACATAAATTGTTGGTTAATAAGCAAAAAGCATATTCGTGTATGTTTATAAAAGATTGTTTAGAAAACGATTTTCTAAATGACTGGCCTTCTAATCTAGCTAAATAAGAGATTTTGTGTATGAAGCAGTCATGCCGCTCTTTGTGTGTATAAAAAATATATATTGCCAACAACACCGTTTTTAGTTAGTTCTTAATAAGCTCTCACGCATAAAGCTTAGAACTACGGTAAAAGAAATATAATCGATATTGAAGTTAATCACTTGTGTTTTATTGTGTTCAACCATACCTTATTTAATATAAATGTTACTCACTTTCTTTGTAGGCATACTCCAAAATCTTGATCGCTATTTGAATAGACACCTCATGAATGTCCCTTAGTGGTGGATAAATCCTTCCCTTGCCCAAATCGTCTTCCGTTACATTTTCAGCGACTGTATGCGAGGCGATGAGAAACACGTCTTCGCTGATGTGGTGGATTCCAGATAACAAAATTCCCAACGCGACTCCGGGGAAAATGTACGCGTTGTTGCCCTGACCGGGTTTAAACGTCTTCCCGTTGATGGTTACGGGTGGGAAGGGAGAACCACTAGCAAAAACGCAGCGGCCCTGGTTTTGCAAAAATAAATTATTAGCTACGTAATAGTTAAAATAACATTTTTGAGTCAACACAGACCGGTCAGAATGGTGAAGTCGGGCAAAGTGGCAATTATTTAGTCATAAAAGAATTATTTATTTAATTTGTAAAGTATTAAATAAATGCAAAATTCGCCTACTGATCTCTGCTTGCCTTCCCAAATTTGCATAAAACAAAAAATTACTTTATAAAATAAAAAACAATACTAAATATTATACAGGTTGACTCTAAACGGTCTGTCAAAATTCTAGGACATTTTCCTGAGGTCAAAATAAGTCGATTTAAAGCAACCTACCTTAGTCCAAAGTTGCTTTGTCTCTTAGTTATAAGGTGTTAAATTTAAAAAATAAAAATCGATTTTATTTAATTTTTTTTAACATTTTGCGACATACCACTTTAAAAATTGGTACCTAGCGGTTTTTTGGTATGAGAAACTCGAAAATGGATATCTTGTTACTACGGTCAATAAAAAACGATTCATACTGCACTGTTGATGATGCAGAATGACCATAATTTTTTTGCAAATGTGGTTTTTATTTTTTTTTGTAAAGGAAACAATTTTTCTAACGTTTTTCAGTAAAAACAGCACTCTTATTAGAATCCGCTAAAATTAATCGTTTCCAAGATATTTCGTGTTTTAATCTTTAATGCCGGACCGGAGTTAAAAGAAAAAAATATATTTTTTTAAATTATTAGCTTTAGTAATGAGATCAGTAATGAGTCAGTAATTAGTGGCAAATGATTTTTTTTGCAATCTTGAAGTCTTGTATGCATGTATATAATTTGCTATGATTATTTTTTAAATGGGTTGATAAAAAAGCCCATAAAAAGAAAAAAACTAAGTCAAGAAAAGAAAGGTTCAAAAAGGTTCCCGGAATTGCAAATTAAAATAACGTATTTTTTGCCACACTGCAATTGTGATTTTAGGATTTACCAGCCGCTCTATACATATAATTATTGGGAAAAAGAAACCGCATTTGAAAAGTGGTTGTTCCCAATAATTTGCTATTTAAAAAAAATAAGTAAATGCCAAAATTAACGGTTTAGACATTTTAAATAGGCGCGTGAAAAATTTAAGTCATAAAATGTAACGAAAACTATTTTTCCGTGATTACTTGATTAAAAATTAAAACTTTCAACGCATTCATGGCACCCTATTTTAAAATTTAAAAAAATTATTTTTTCTATGAGTATAAAACAAAAGGTAGCAAATATTGCATCATTGTTTTTAGAATATTATTTTCTATCGAAATACGTAATAATATACCAAGTGTCTCCTTTAAAATAAGAAAGTTAGTGTCACTTCCTGTTAAACCGGAAGTGGTGGAAAACAATAGAATATGTCAAAAGATGCTCTTATAAAAATCCCGTAAAAAAATTACATTAGTAAAAAAGCTGAAAACCGTTTTGTAAATAATTACCGTTTTTTTAAATAAATTAACTCTCTTTAACTATCTCTAAGTTAACTCTCTTTTTTATTATTAATATTAAATTGTGTTATTGTTGGCGAGTGAGTTTTGGGACCATCCAGTGACCTCTGGTCCATTCCGCCTTGAGCCAGTGGCGCTTTTAACCCACCCTATCAACCTCCTTCTGGGCTGGGGCATAAATTTGTCACCACTGGGGCAACTAATTACTTTGTTTAAATAACGTGACAATTTCTCTCCATAGACATTTAAAAAATAGAAGAAATTTGGGAAGTGATATGAGAGGATAATCAATAATAATTAAAAATGTAAAACAAAATTTTGTTTATTGAGAAGATAGAAATAAAGTATTTAGAAAGATTTAATTTATTCGTAAATAATTATTAAGCAATATTTTATGAAGAATTAAAAACTGAAATTTTTCAATTCTTGTAAATGTTGTCTTATAATTCTATACTGATTAATTTGATAAATATTGGCATTAAAAATTCTTTAAGAAAAAATTAACATCACATAGATAAATTTGTTGGTTAGGTATATCTAATAACTACATGTTTTTTAACAAATAATTTTTTTGATTTTTAGTGTTTCTCAGCTGTCCTTTACTATCATTTCTTGCGTAAAAACTTAGATAAGAATAATCTCATATTAATGAATAGAATAGAATTTTGATTATTTTCATAGGTTATATAATTTTTTTGTTTGATTAAATTGTTGTATAAAGTTTAATGATGGGATGCGAGAGCTTTTTCCCACAAATATTATTACTTATATTTAAAAGTATGTAAATAAATTATTTAAGTAATGACGGATTTTTATATAACAGTTATTTATGCAACAAGTGTGTAAAGCATGGATGCAGAGACCGCGGCCCGTTGGTCGAATACTGGTGGCCCGCCGACAGCAAAAATAATACTCTCGTATATTCGAAAAATATTGAATTCTATCCCAGATAAAACAAAAAAAAAAATTGTTCGAAAAGTAATTTCAATCTCCCGCGCGCGCTATTTGAATCTATCGCCCAAAAAATTAAATAAAGTTATTATAAAAATAAAATAAAATAATTATAAAAATTTATATAAAGTTCAAAATAGTAGAGAAATCAAGAATTGTCTACCGCGATATGAGTAAACGAGATAGCAATAGTCCCGAATTCCCGATTACTCGCGTAGGTAGATAGCACGAAGCTTCCAGAGTCGTATGCGCGGTATAAAAGCTACGCTAACCACAGTGACCGACAGTTCGGTTTTAATTTGAGTGAAGTGTCAACAGAAAGAAATAAGCGCGAAAATACAAAGCGAAGTAATAAGTGATTGAGAATAAGCGCGTTTAATATTATTTTGGGGAGGCAATAGCCGGTGTCATATATTTTGATCCAGAATCAACGTAGATTTCCTGTTGCAGTGTTAACCCGTCACATGCCGTATATAATTGAACTGTGAAATCGTAAGTAAAACTCTGTTATTAATAAGTGTTTCTCTACCTATTTAATCGATTTTAATCAAATTTAGGTTTAATGTTGGCCAAATATTAAAACAAAACAAATAAATTACTTTTTTTCAGAATTTCTGTAATAACTACGTCATTATTTCAGATATAAAATCTGTATTAAAATTTCTGAGGAATACTATTTAATCAATTATTTTTGATAAATTAAAAAAGGATGAGTAATTTAAGTATGTAATTGTTTTTAGGTGCTGTGTTAATCCCTCCAAAATTAGAACACAACATGGAGAAGCCAGGACCTAGTAAAAAACGTAAAATTAAAGATGAAAATAGGCAGCTTCAAGAAATTTGGATTGAGAAATACTTTTTTGTATGGTCGAATAACAAAGTCGCTTGTTTAATTTGTAAATATTCTGTTGCGATTGCAAAGGAATATAATGTAAAAAGGCACTATAAAACGCAGCATTCTTCTTTTACCAAGTTTACAAGCGAATTAAGAAAGCAAAAAAATGTTGTTTTAAAACGGGAGCTTATTGGTCAGCAAGCTATGTTTACAAAACCCATTCAAGATTCAGAAACAGCTACAGAAATTAGTTATGAAATTTCTCGAATGATAGCACAGCGAAGTCGCTCGTTAAATGATGGCGATTTTGTAAAAGAATGCTTAGAAATTGCCGCTAAGAAAATGTCCCGAAGCAGCAAAAACGTTTGAGAAAATTAAACTGAATCGTATGACTATCCAAAGACGTATTATGTCTTTGTCAGTTTGTTAATATTGCGGTACAATTAATTGAAAAAACTAAGATCATTGAATTTTTTTTATTAGCACTTGACGAATCCACTGATATTAATTCCACAGCTCAACTTATCATATTCATACGAGGTGTTACTCAAGATTTTGAAGTCTTTGAAGAGTTATTAAGAATGTGCTCATGGAAAGGTCAAACCAAAGGAGTTGATATACTCAATGTACTTTTGAATGAGTGTTCAAGATCTCATGCAGTTTCGTTGCATAATACACCAAGTAGCCCTCTGTTCTAAAAAAATGGAATTTCAAAATGTCATGAAAGTGGTAGTTTCGACTGTAAATTTAATAAAATCGCGAGGACTTAATCACAGACAGTTCAAACAATTCCTTGATGACATCGAAAGCGAATACGGAGATTTAATGTAATATACAGAAGTAAATAGAAACGTATCATCCATTTTTGTCCAAGAGACCAAACAAAAACAAAACAAAGGTAAGAACACAAAGTCACGGTCTCATCACAGTGAAGTGGCCCGAAGAACTTGGCTGAGGGAGGAAGTCAAAAACCATTATAGAAGCTTGAATAAGGTAAATTCTGTACTAAAATACCTTTACTTTACGTTGAACTTATTCTTAACCCATTGGGAGTTTTGTACTTTAGATTCAGCACTTAGAGATGAGGTTAAAATATTTTCTAAAAACTCATTTTTTCGTTTAAACCGCAAATTAAATCACCCTAAGACATCTTAAGTTCAATCTTTAAGACAAAATAATAATAATGTATACCGTAGGCAGCTAGGAAAATGTCACTTTCAATTTCATAAAAGGTACTTGAATTTAACAAATGTGGCTTTTGCACCGGACGAGGAAAGTTTTCTGAATCTTAATTTAAAATATAACTTTTCTAAGAAGACTGACTTGCGCACGCGGGAGACTTTAGATGTGGAGGCTGAGAATGTTTTGCAGACTACTAATATTCATAATAAAAATATTTTGCGTGCTAAAATAATACATTTTTAAAATTCTAATATTAACTCAAAATCTAATAAATCTAATTTTATTAATAAACATCGAACTTCTCTTAAAAATGAAATAAAGAATCACGATTTAATCCTTTCGAAAGCTGACAAGGGTAATTGCCTGATTATACTTAAGAGGGATGATAACATAGAGAAGGTTTTGGATTTTTTGGGTTCGGGTGACTTTGTTAATGTAAACAAAGATCCTACTAGCTCTTTTTTCTCCAAGGTTAAACAAATCCTTGATAGGTGTAATCCGACTTTAGAATTTTTTCATACTAGGAAAGAAAAATTATACCCTATGAATCTCAGAACTCTACGGCCTTCCTAAAATCCATAAACCCAATCTCCCTATTAGGCCAGTAGTATCGTTTGTAAACTCACTTTGTTACAACTTGTTAGCTGGTTAAATACCACAGTCAGAGATGTAACTGGTTTCAAAGTACTTATTCCACAAAAAATTCAGTAGAGTTGACAAATTTTTAAAAAAATATTTGCATACCAGAGGGTTCAAAACTAATTTCTCTGGACGTTAAGAACTTATTTCCAAGCATTCCACCTGGTGATTGCCTTGATCTAGTCAGGTCCCTTTTGCTTAAGTCATCGCTTGACAGATTTATTGTTGATGATCTTTTAACACTCCTCAAGCTAGTACTTGATCAGAATTTTTTCGTTTACAACTACAGGTTTTTAAGACAAGTTACTGGACTAGCAATGGGGCCTTGCCTCTCTCCTCTTTTGAGTGAGATTTTTATGCACCATTTGGAGAAAAGGATTGTCAATGGGAAGTTTGGTGCTTTTCTCACTGTATATAGGAGATACATGGATGATATTTTTGTGGTATGGAATGGAAATGATCTAGAATTGGCGGATTTCCTCATTTCTATAAACAGTCTTCACGCAAATATCTCGTTTACCATTGAAGAAGAAAGAGATGGAAGGTTGCCTTTTCTTGATGTGCTTGTTTCAAAAAATACCAACAAACTTAAATTTGAGATTTACCGCAAACTCACCACTACGGACAATGTCATCCAATAATCCTCAAACTCCCCTTATTCCTACAAATTTGCCTCTTTTAATTTCCTTTTCTATCGCCTTTTCAACATCCCCCTTTCTAGAGAAGATTTCCTTAATGAACTAAATATAATTAAACATATTGCTTTTAATAATGGTTTTCCACTTGATATAATTAATTGCCTTTATTCTATATTCTATAATAAATACAAACTCACTTACAACTTAATCCATCTTAATACTGAAAATAGTCACCTTTTTAGATCAATGCCATTTTTTGGTAATATTTCTTTTCAGCTTGCAAAGTTTTTCAAGTCTACAAATCTCACAATTGCTTTTAAAACTACAAACAGTTTAAAAAGGCAGCTAGTTAATACAATAGATAAGGCAGATTTCTTTTCAAAATTAGGGGTATATTCATTAAGATATAATGCCATTTACATAGGGCAATCGGGGAGGAAAATTGTCACCATAATAAAGAACATACGAGTTTGGTAAACAGATACAGGGATACTGACATGATTGAAACTAAATCAGCGTTTGCAAATCATTTATTGGCCTCCTCACATGGTTTTTCTTTAACTCAGGGAGCGGATATTTTGCATGAGTGCTCAAAAGGCAAAAAACTGGACTTGCTGGAAAAAATGGAAATAACTAAAG
The DNA here is from genome assembly GCF_022605725.1 of Anthonomus grandis grandis. Classification (NCBI taxonomy): domain Eukaryota; kingdom Metazoa; phylum Arthropoda; class Insecta; order Coleoptera; family Curculionidae; genus Anthonomus; species Anthonomus grandis. The sequence continues at coordinate 22,122,102 of NC_065560.1, forward strand.
CTAAGAAGAGCCCTGTCCTTGTGTGTGTGTGAACCATATTTTCACGTTTGAATCTCACCTCATTTATAACAACCTCTCTTTTCCTTTTCGATTTTATATATTTTTGATTTTTATTGTTAAGATTGTTGACTTATATTCACACTTATTAATATAGTTCGGATTGTTCCCCATGTTTGATTATATTACTTGGTGGCCTATGGGTTAGACGCGCGCCTATGAATCTAAAGGTTGCTGGATCGTTCCCCACTGGTGACATTTTACATTTTTACTTTTTTATTTTTTAAGCATACATTTTTATCTATGGTAGGAATTGTTAACTTAACCTAGCTTTTCTTTTGTTGTTAGTTGTAATGTGATCTGTGTAGGTCTAGGTAATGAATTTTATAAGCGTTCTTTTTGTGAAAAATATCTTAATGTATTTTTTAGGCCTGATGATGCTCCGATAGGAGCGAAACACGTGTAGCTTTGAAAAAATTATATGGATTTGATGAGACCTTGACTCTGTGTTCTTACCTTTGTTTTATACAGAAGTAAGGTGGCTAAGTCGTGGATTGTCATTTGAATGATTTCTAAATTTAATAGAAGAAATTGGAATATTTCTGGCAAAGAAGCAAAGGAATGTTGGATTTGGCTTTTTTAGTTGACATTACAAATTATTTGAATGGCTTGAACACACGGCTTCAAGGCAAAAATCAAAGGATAGCCCAACTCTACGCTCATGTATCATCGTTCAATGCAAGCTGACACTTTTTAGATCACAAATGAATTCTGCAAAGTACAATCATTTTCGGAATCATAAGAAAATGGCTGAAATTCAACAAAACTGCGATTAATTTCAGTTATGTAGAAAAGCTAGATATTTTGATTCAATCTTTTCAAAACAGATTTTCGGAGTTTAAAAAAGTGAAACCTCGTCGACATATTCAGCTATCCTTTCACAATTTCAGTTGAAAATGCGCCAGAGTCAATTCAGTTAGAAATTATCGACATTCAAAACGACCAAGATTTACGCAACAAATTCAAAGAAGGAGATTTGCTGAACTTTTACCGCTGCATTGATAAAAATATGTACAAAGTTGCGCATAAACAATTTATTAACAATGATCAATTCTTTATTGTCTTCTGGCGGCCGGCTCGCGTATTACCATTCTTTACTATTATACAGAGCAACTGTGCTCCGAAACGCAGTGAAGAATGGCTTAGCAAATACGCGTATGCTTGAATGCCATTGTTTACTGCGATTCAGCACATCGCCCAAATCGTAATACTCTGAATCAATCCACTAATTTTGGAGGACGTGACGAGCTAAGTGTGTTAAACGTTTTACAAAAGAAGTCTATCCAATATAGGGAAAGTGGAATAGCTAAAATAGCAATTAGAGAAAATCTACTTATTGTTGTCATTTTAACTTCAATAATGCTACGTGCGCATAAAGAATGGTTTTTCAGTGAAGTAGTATTCGTAGACTGTAGTGGTTCCTGCGACCAGACTAATACGTGCGTTACATTTATGTTTAGTGCTTCAAAAATTGGGACTATACCATTGGCTTGCATCTTACACACCGCACAAACCGAAGCAAATTATTCCCTAGCATTCAATTTATTAAAAGAAACTCTTCCAGAAGACTCTTTTGGTAATTCCCCTTATCCACAAGTATTTATGACAGACGATAGCGCAGCGGAAAGAAATTCTCTATTATCTGTACTTTCTACGTCGGAAAATGAAAGACCTATTCTATATCTTTGCATTTTTCATGTTTGCCAGACTTTCTGGCGTTGGTTGTGGGATAGCCACAATAACATTCTGAAAGAAAACCGAAGATATGTAATGAAGTTGTTTCAACATATCATGTACGCTTTAACAGTTGAAGAGGCCAATGACTATTTTAATGAATTTATGAATGACAGTATCGTTCAGAAATATGACCTAAATACTTATGTAAACAAATTTTGGCTACGAAAGGAAGAATGGTGTTTGTGTTTTAGAAAAAATGTGATGACGAGGGGGAACAACACATCGTAGAATCTTCGGTACGCAGATTCAAAGACATCGTTTTACAATGATGCAAAGCATTTAATATGTGTGCCTTAGTTGATTTTATAGTCAATGTTTTTGAGTCATACCATAAAATACACATCTTATTATTTGCCAATAATCGATCAACAAAAAATAATTTTCTATACATAAAATTTTGTGGCAAAATTCAAATTATGAATGTAGAAAAAATTAATGAATACATGTATTCAGTAAGTAGTAATGCAGACCAATCTTTAATATACACAGTGGATATCGATTTAGCAATGTGCGACTGTCCTTATGGCTCTAGCGGTAAGTTTTGTAAACACCTTTGTGCTGTTCAAGAAAAATGCGGTATAGTTTTTAAAAATGCTACAAATGATAAAAAAACACTTGCTAAGCTAAGTCTCGGATATGACGTTTCTGAAGATTTCTTTGAAAATATGGATGCTAGCTCGAAAGAATGTGATATCAAAAATAATAATATAACAGCAATAAAGAAGAAAGTCATTATGAGATATCTTCAATAACCATTACGCAAACGGAAGATGGCGAAGCTATTGGAAAGAAACATTTGTCCGCTATTGAAGAGCTAAATTTAAATTTCATAAGGCTTACAAAAATGGCTACAGAAAATAGATCTGTTGATTTAACAAATTCAATTATAAAATTGAATGGGGTTAGAAAAACGCGATATTCCGCAAATATAGGAGTGCAACCTGGATCAATTAGCAGGCGTAAAAAAAGACCAGGCCTTACTTCTGGAGCCAAGAGAGTTCAGTCGGGAAGACCCTCAACTCAGAAAGGGGCAATTACTATAAAACGTACACAAAACTCTCGTATATTCTCGTATTACTCTTTATCACAGCAAATATCCCAAATGCTAAATCACACGGTAGACATTAACCTTTAAATTTTAAATGACATTTATAGATTTTTAAACGTAACAAGATAATATTAGGAGGAAGCCGATAATGAAGACCTATCAGAGATCTTAACTAGCCTTTTCTCAGATAAATTAAATATAGAAATATCACAAAAAGATATTGACTATGTCTTTCGATTAAAGCCAAAAAATCGTAAGACAAATGCACCAGCCCCAATAGTTATAAATTTTGTAAACAATATGATGCGGAATAAGATTTACTTAGCGAAGAAACAATTGAAGAACACTACTGTTTCTATTTTCGAAGACTTAACTCGACTTAGATATAACCTATTAATGTCAACCAAAGAAAAATATGGAAAAAATATGGCATGGATGGAAAACGGTAGAATTTTCGCTTGGAATGCTACAACGAGAAAGAAAATTGCAATCAATTTGTTAAACACGGAGGCAGCGGCGGCGGAGGCTCTCTAATATTAACACTGGTCAGGTCCCGCTCATTGGCTATTCAAGGTTGGAAGCATGTATTAGGTATTTCTAGGTAGATACGAATAATAATAATAGAAATTTTTGTAAAAAAAAAAGAAAAAAAAATTGCAATGTAGTTCACGCATCTAAACCTAAAATGGTATTTTTGCCAATGGTAATTGTAAAGTATCGGTAAATATACATGGTGATATACACTAATATAAACTTAAAAAATATGCTAAATTAATTTATTCTTTTTACTTTTATTTAACTAATCATGGGAGTAATGCAAAATAGAAAAAAGAAAAAAAAAAAAATAATTTTTATACTATAAATGAATGCTGTTATAGACTATCATAACGAACTGAGCAATTATGCCAATGTTATAACCTCAGATATTAGTCCGATTGAGTATTATTCTGATGAAAATGATCTACTGAACTTCATTCATATAAACATTCGCAGCGCTGGTAAGAACTTTGAAGAGTTTTTGGTATTTGTTGAAAGCCCGGGCTGCACCTTTGATATCATTTTATTAACCGAAACTTGGAAAATTACCTGCTTGGATATTTTTAAAATTTTAAATTATGAGGTATTTTATTCTAAAGGAAGGTTTAATCAAAACGATGGAGTGCTTGTCTATGTCAGAAAGGGTATATTGGTGGAAAATGTTGTTAATATCAAATATAATGAAGTAACTTTTACACATCTTAATTTTAAATTTAAGGAAAACAAATATCAAATATTTGCTCTATATAAATCACCTGCATCGGATACCACTGCTTTCTTAAATGACCTAAACCATTTATTATTGCAATACAAAAATAATGAAGCCATTTGTATTTTTGGGGGAGATATAAACTTAAATTTGCTTAGCGAAAATGTAACAATAAATAACTATAAAAATATTTTAACTGAAAATGGTTTTCTTAGTTATATAAATAGACCTACTAGAGTAACATCAGATTGTGAATCCTGTATTGACCACTTTTTTATCTACTGTCCCAACAAAATAAAAAATAAATTGACCTTTTTACCATTTATACTAAAGAGTGATGTAACGGATCATTTTCCTATTGCACTGAAACTACAGAAAATTGATAACAATTCAAAAAAATCATGCGATAAAACTTTTGTTATATCTATAGACTATAATAAATTAAATAAAACTCTGGAAGAGGCAAACTGGGAAGTTGTTTACGATAAAGACCAAAGCCAGGAGACATATGAGCTTTTTCAAAAAATAATAAAAAATGCTATACAATTGGCAAGTACAAAGGTAAATTTTACATTAAAAAATAAAAAACTAAAACCCTGGATCACATCTGGTTTAATTAATTCCATCCGACACCGAGACAAATTAAAAATATCTTATCTAAAAAATAAAAATAATATAACTCTGTTGAATGAGTATAAGAGTTACCGTAATATTTTAAATATGCTAATAAAACAAACAAAAAACTCGTACTTTCAAAAAAAGTTTAATGAAACTAAACAAAATCCTAAAAAAATGTGGAAAATTATAAATAAGGAACTGAATACTAATCAAAATATGAATAAAAACAAAATATCACTTAGATGTGAAAATAACACGATTCAATCTGATAAAAAAAGATGTAGCAAATATTTTTAATACATTTTTTATAAACGTAGGAAAAACAATGTCAAGTAAATTAAATTGTAATAAAAAAAAAATAAGTTTTCCCGCTTAAATTGTACCACTATGTTTTTAACGCCTATTACTGAGGATGAAGTTCTAAAAAATATAAATGCTCTAAAAAACTATTCTGCACCGGGGTTAGATGGATTAAAGAGTACCTTACTTAAGCAAATACGGAATAATATTGCAAAACCCTTGACCCATGTTTTTAATTGTATTATTTTAACAGGAATAATTCCGAATGAATTAAAGAAGTCAGTGGTTGTTCCGATATATAAGGGAAATGACGTGTGTTCTCCAGGCAACTATCGCCCAATATCACTTATTAGTAATATAGCAAAAATACTTGAAGCTTGTATACGCATTAGGTTTTCAAAACACTTACAGAAAAACAACATTTTATCTCCCAACCAATATGGTTTCAGAGAGGGTAAGTCAACTGAAGAGGCACTATTTGAGGTAACAAATCATATTTGTAAAACTATTGAAAAAAATCAAAAACCGTTAGCTATATTTTTAGATTTGGCTAAAGCCTTCGACTCGGTATCACACGATATTCTACTTGATAAATTAGACGACTACGGGATAAGGGGATTAAGCTGGACTCTTATAAAAAATTATCTTACTGAAAGAAAGCAATGTGTTAGGGTGGAGGATGAGTATAGTGTTTTTGAAACAATAAATTGTGGTGTTCCACAAGGTACTGTACTGGGGCCTCTTCTATTCACCCTCTATATCAATGAACTTCTTTTTCTTAGTACATCTGGAAAACTTGTATCATACGCGGACGACACTGTTTTGTTGGTAAAGGGTGATAACTGGGCGAATGCTGTGGAGAGAGCAACTTCAGATTTTGCAATGGTTCGTCGGTGGCTGGAAGAAAATCGTTTAGCAGTAAATATTGAAAAAACAAAATTTATGAGTTTTAGCATTCTCGATAACCATCAAATTAATACAGATGTACTAAAAATACACACATATCAGTGCATATTAAAGGAGAAGCCATGTGCTTGCATGGAAACCTTAAGTAGGACTCCATGTATAAAGTATTTGGGTATTTTTATCCATCAAAATATTAAATGGGAAAAACATATAGAAAGTATTAATATAAAAATTCGTAAACTAATTTTTAAATTTTATCATCTTAGAAATTGTATGCCTTTCCACGTTTTAAAAATGTTATATACATCCTTGGCTGAATCAGTCATTAGATATGGAATATCAATATGGGGAGGATCATTTGCCAGTACCATAAATATTTTAAACATTACTCAAAAATACCTTTTACGAGTAATTTTAAGAAAACATTCCAGATACTCCTCAAACCGTTTATACCAAGAAGCGCGCGTTTTTACAATACAGCAAATGTATGCTAAGTCAGTGCTAATATTTGTCTATAAACATCCTGATTTGCGGCGACCGATAGAGAACTTGGTTTGCTATACTAGAAGCCAAGCAGTGCATTCTGTTAGTGTGCCTTTTCTGACAAGAGCGACTACTCAAAGGTTTTTAACATACCTTGGCCCAAAATTTTTTAACCTTCTTCCAAGTAGTATTAGAGAAGTTCGAAATATACATATGTTTAGTAGAGAAATAAATAGGTTGCTTCATGAAAACTTTGAAGTTTTTGCTACGGTGTTGCGTAGATAATTATTTATTTGCAAATTAAATATAGGGTATATGCAGCTTTATCAGTATATTTGTGGTTAAGATCTGTTATTCTGACTAGGGCGATTTAAATCATTAGTTCATTTAATCATTATTTTGGTTTATTCTTTGGTTTTAATATAGTTAGTATATAGTATAATATAGTATATAGTATATTGGTATATTTGGTATATAGTATATAACTTTAAGTGAGTTGTGAATTATATATATTATCTTCTTAATTACTTTTGTTTTGTACACACACAGATTCTAATCTAGGTGTACATCTATTTATACTTTTGTGAGTTTTGTAAAATTATTGTAAATTATTGTAAAATTATATGTAGATATGTAGTTCTATTGAATGAAACTATTGAATTGAATATACAGACTATCCTCGGCGGATAGGGTTAAAAGAGCACAAATGAACCAAAAATTTTATTTCTCGGCAAGAAGTCATTCTTGATAAAAAAATTTTGCTTGTAAATTAAATACGATTCACAAAGAAAAAAATTTGATTTTTTTGTACATGGTTCACAAAAACAACAAAAACATGATTTTCAGAAATATAAATTTCTAATTTTACAAATAAAATAATATTACTGAAGCTTGAAATAGCAACAAATAAGAATAAAATCTAATAATTTACTCTTCAAACACTCCCTCTCCATATTCAATATTTCTTGTTTTCCCAAAATGTTGACTGCCTTTAAAATTTTAAAATAACATTATTTTAGTGAAAGTGTTATTCTAAATACATTTTTCTATGATATTTTGCTTTAAAACAAAAAAATAATGGTACTTTATTCGGGAAAAAAATCACGTTTTTGAAGTTTTTGCGAGCCCTGTACAAATAAACCAAATTAATCTTTTTGTGAATCATATTTGTTTTGCAAGCAAACATTTTTATAAAATATGACTTTTTGCCGAAAAATTAAATTTTTGGTCCATTTGTCCTCTTGTAAATCTTATCTGTGACAGTCTGTATACCATAAGCGTGTTGTTTTCAAAAATTGATTTTCTCACGATCGATAACTGTGACATATAGTCTTGAACCAAAGGACCCCACGAGAAAACAGCTCTAAACTTATAAAAAATATGTTAACATTATTTTTATTTAGACTTTTAGTGTTTATTTAATATTTTTTTTATAATAACGATGTATCAAATATACGCATTTCTTAAAAAAAAGTATTTTGTGTTTATTTAATATTTTCTTTATAATTAACGATATTTCAAATATGTACGTTTTTCTTTGAAAAATAAATTTTCTTATTTTGGTAGTCTCATTATTATTTACAAAAAATAGATATTATATTTCATTATAAAATGTTTACTGTTGTATGTGCTATTTTATTTTGGATTATCATGCATCATTTTTCTTTAATGACGACTGCAGAAAGCAAATTGAAATATCCGTTCGTTAAAGTGATACAGTAAAAATATTCTAACTTATAAAATTTAATTAAGTGGCTGGGGTGCAGTAAAAATTGGTATTTAAATACCGCGACTATATTACTTCCAAATTTTACTGCGATTCAGAGTATTACGATTTGGGCGATGTGCTGAATCGCAGTAAATAATGGCATTTAAGCATACGCGTATTTGCTAAGCCATTCTCCACTGCGTTTCGGAGCACAGTTGCTCTGTATAATAGTAAAGAATGGTAATACGCGGCCGGTCCGCCATCAGTTCATGATTTGATCGAGTGGCCCCTAGTCTTAATAAGTCTGTGAAACTATGGTGTAAAGTTTTAAGAATGCCTTACAAAATAACATCTGCTTTAGTTTTTCAAAAAATCATCAACAATAAATTTGAAGATATAGAAGTGGTAGTTTCATATATCGATGTTTTTTTTAATCTAGAGAAATAAGAAAGAGGAACATGAACCAAGATTTTGTAAAGTACTAGAAAAGGCAAAACATATAAATTTAAAACTTAGCGAAGAAAAATATTTAGAATATCCCTGTATTATTTAACAAATAAAAATCATAACAGCAGGGAATACCTCTAATTTCCCTGAAATTAAAGAGATTCAAAGAAAAATCTTAATTTGCAAAAAACATCTGCCGCACAGTGACTGCTAAGAAAAATATAATGAAATATAAATATTATTTACCTCCGTGCAAGTGTAAGCCTGTTCCGCTGTACACTCCGCCTTATTTGTTGGATTACTCAACGCAAATATAACGGGTTTCTCATTAAACTTGCCCATTGCCGTCAATATTTCGGGTGTAAAGGCACCTCCGGTCGCAGAAGCACCTAAAATTAAGAAAAAATGCGTTTATTAATAACCACAAAGTATCAGGAACATTCATTTTTAAATTATTTAAATAGATGACTATATACCTATTTTCCTTAAAAAAAGGTAAAGATTTTTGGAATACCGCTAAAAAACTTAATTTTACAAAAACTAAAACCAATCCTTTACCAGAAACACTAAATAATGCAGCAACAAGTCTCATAAGCCTTATTAATGATATTAGAATTAAAAAAAACAAAAAACAGATAACTTGCTTAACCCTACTTGATTTTAGTAAAGCATTCGACACCATTGATCATAAATTACTATTAGCTAAATTACACTATTTTGGGTTGTCTACAAATGCCATTATATTTTTCCAATCTTATCTTGAGGGTCGGTCTCACTGCGTTCGGGTTATCAAAAAGTCAAATTATGAGTTCTCCAACTTCTTGCCTCTTACCATAGGTGTTCCACAAGGATCCATATTAGGACCGTTGCTGTTTTCTCTCTATGTGGCTGATATGGAAAAGTGTCTTCAAAATTCAAAACTCCAACAGTATGCTGACGATTCCCAGGTATATATTGCTTTTGATACTCCAGGTCTGCATGAGGCGCAAAATAAAATAAATACTGATCTACAGAGCTTGGCCGTGTTTACTGAGAATCATAACTTAAGACTTAACGCATCAAAATCGTGTGTAATGTTTGTAACACATAACAAGAGTCAGCTGCAAGAGGTTTTAAACTGATTTAAAGTAGTTGTTAAAGGCGAGTCTGTTCCAGTTGTAACTGAAAAACGTAATTTAGGTGTAGTTATTGATTGAAATTTTAACTTTACTTCCCATATTAAAGTCAAACTTCAAGCCGCCTACATCAGATTAAAGGGCCTTTATCAGTATAAGAAAATGTTGCCTTCAAAAATAAAACATTGGCTGTGTGATACACTAGTTCTTTCATTACTTGACTATGGGGATATTGTATACGGCGATTCTTTCACTAAATACTTATCGAACAAAATACAAAAACTTCAGAATAGTTGCATGAGATATTCATTTAATATTGCCTCTAGAAACCGCATAACTCCATATTTAAATTCTAATTTAATTCTGAATATGAGCAATAGAAGGAAAGTCCATATGTTTAATTTAATTTATAAAATAATGAAAACCGGACAGCCTGCAAATTTAAGAAATTTATTTTTTAATCAAGATATTCCTTATAATACAAGAAATCCCCATTTGCTTAGAATTCCTTTACATAGAACAGCAACCTTTAAAAAATCTTTTTTATATATGGGCATTCGGATGTGGAATGAACTACCTATTTATATAAAGGAATGTTCGCCTAAAAAATGTATTATAAACTTAAAAAAATATCTCTTAAATACGCAAATTATGGTAACCTAATGTGACCGTATTTTATAAAATGGTATTTTTGTTTTAATTAATGTTCTGCACACCTGATCTTGCTAATTGCAAATATTTATATTAAAATTAAATTCTCACTCGCCTGTTATCTACCCTTCGTGCTCGCCCCTATACCGTTCTCGCTCGTCTTTGGATTCTTTTGTTTTTTTTTTTGTTTTTCTTTTTGCCCAGCTTCATAGCCACTCGCTAGTTCATTGTAAAATGCACATATTGTCCCTTTTGATTTTGGTATGGACCTTATTGTAAATACATAATATTACGTTTTTTAGAAAATAGTTTATTTAAGAACACGGGTTGTACAGCACATGTACAAGTAATCTATGTACTTGCATGTGTATCGGTTTTTTTTTATAAAAATCGCGTTGCACTCCGATTACCAAACAAATTGTTGTAATTTTGAAAAAAAAAATTTTTTTTTTTAACAATAACTTAAACAATATTGTAGACATTTTTATGTAATTTAGTGCATGTTTTTTTATGCATCAAGACGCATTTTTTTATGTAAAAAAAAATACTACACCACTGCTTTTTCTTAAAATAAAAATCATTTTTAAAATCCTCAATCACATTTTGGAAAATTTGATCTCTTGTTTTCTTTTCGTCCGACGCATAGTTTTCGCTTAAAAAAATAAAAACTATTTTACTTCCCTAATCTGATGCGGTGTGAAAATGTTTGTGCGTCGATTGCAAGCAAATTAAGAGATCACATTTATTAGAAGAAGTATGAAAAGTAAAAAAAATTAAATAATTTAAGAAATACTCATGTTTTTAAAGCGTTTAAAAAGTAAATGGGAGTAAAAAAGTGCCGTAACGCATTTACGGCAACGAGCTGTGATTTTTAATGTCAAGCTATTGAGTATGATTAATATCAATTGGCAATTAGTTCAGAAATACCCTTAGAACATTGAAAGGCTAGAATTAGTAAACAGCAACTTTGTTTGAGTCCAACATGTGCACAGGGGCAAGAGGGGTGTTTTGTTTACAAGCATATTTGCCGATTCTCTGTTGTTCAGTCGACACAAATTTCCAACGGAGGAAATTTTTAGCTATATTTTAACAACCATTATAACGTTATGTTAACTTATTTGTGTTGTATTTTATAGGAAAATTTAAAATAAAAAGTATAAATACTACAATTAACCTATTTTAAGAATAAATATAATATCCCTAAGAAAAAAAAAATTATTAACACTCTTATCCCTAAAACTGCTTCTAAAAAATTTGATGCGACAACACCGGAGCTTAAGCGCCTGAACTATACGCGTAGTGTCATCTGCCAAACGGCTTTTTATTTGTGTATTTTCTTCCATTTTTGGTTTAAAAAGGAAAAAGGCCACATTTTAGTGTTTTTTTAAATTGCTAGGATGGCAAAAACTTGTGTCCTTTGTGCCGCATCATGATAAAAAGGTGATTCAAGCCCATCTTTTCACAAGTAAGTACCGATACTTTCATAACATCACATCATAGGGTTACCATCATCATAACCGTAAAATAGGGGATCTTATAGATATAAACCTAATAAAAACTTGAATGTGAAAGTGTGCGTAAAATACCAAAATATTTATATTTTTAAATCTAAATATTTTCTTAAGCATATTCATCTATTAATAGGTTATAAAAAATATAAAACTAGAATTTTGTCCGTGGTTTTATTACAAGATTTTATGTTTTTTTTTGTTGTTTTGGCAGGAAAAATGCATAATACCTATGTACCTATCTATATTATATAGTTATGTTTTGTTAATATAGACATTAAGTAGATAGATGAAATTACTAATTTTTTATTGCCTTTAAAGAATTTTGAAATTCATTTAGGCATTCATATCTATGTATAAAATTAATTTTGCCTTTCCCTAAAATTTGGTCGATAATTTTTTTTTTGCTTTTTGATTAAATATCAAATACTTATTATAAATTGCATAATGATTATGCCCAAAGGGAACAATGGATTTTATTAATGGAAATCAGCACAATTAAAAAGAACATATTTGTTTGTTCAGATCACATCCTTAGAAGTGATTTTTTAAATAAGGGAGATAATATTATCAGTAGCCAGACTTTATTAAAAAAATCAGCTCTACCTCAAAGGTAATTTTTTTCAAATATATTTGTAGAGTATGACTATATTTTACCTTAGAATTATTGATAAAGGTTTGAATGATTTTATTTACTACATTATGTAAGCTAATAAAACAACCTTTTAAAACTTATGCTTGGGCTGTGTTGTAAAACACACAGCTTCGTCACAAAAAGTATTAGTGTTACCACAGATATAACTAGCTAACGCAACAGATAAATATTCGAATAGCAAAGCTTGTCCCCCGTAAAATCGACGGTCGCACCTGACGGAGATTCGAGCGCCTAATAAAATATACTGAAATGCGGCGCAGCGTTGCCGTATGTTATAATAAATCCGCATTTAATACAAAAAGCCTGTGTAAAAAAACATTTGTATATATTTCAATAAAGTACATGGAGTATTTACAAAAGAAAAACAAAATTATATATCGTGTATAGTTTCTTAGAATAGGAGGCATATAAAAGCACATTATAATACATACAAAACTATAAATTACTACCTATTTAATACAAACTTATGGGCAAAATAACAGAAGAGGCACAATAAATCTTTTAGCATGGTGGTTTAGTAAGTGTTTAAAATTTAAGTAAGTGATCATTTTATATTAAGTAAAGACGTAAGGACGATATGCTGAATCAAAGAAAGCGAATTTTGTTCTATATTTATTAACCTACTAGTACTAGTACCTAACATTTTGTTTACTATTACTTTGGCATGCGTTACGAAAATATTTTTAAAGCTAAGAACTACAGTTAAAACCCTTGCAAAATTATAGTGTAAAGATAATCAAAATATATTAAGGTTTTAACTTAAAACTAAAAATCGAATAATAACTTTAAAAATAAACAAGATTTGTGTAATATTATACTAAAGAAAGTATAATATTACACAAATTAACTAGTCAAAAACAGTTTGGCTGGCAGAATAAAGTCAGAATGTAATTTTTGTTAGAAAATAACTGGAGATTACGGAAATAATTTTTAATTAGAAAAAAATCAGTGTATCGTTTTTTTTGTCCAATTAAAATTGTTTTCCCTTTTAACACCCCTGTACTTTTAAATCGAACCATCTCTGAGCCTAGGTTAATGTAAATTTTTTTTCTTTTTGCAAGACCTAATAGTTGCCGTTAGAGTTTGTGCCTTTAACCTGAAATGCGCTGTATAATTTATTGTTTTTTACTTATTTTTTATGTTTTAAAGTTTTAATTTTTTGGGTTTTATTGTGCAAATTTTTTCGGTTCCATTTACAAAATTTATATAAATTAGTATATACAAGTTTTGTTAACAAAAATACCTTATGCTCGTAACAATTATGATCAGATGGTCCCAACCACTTCATATTTTTAGTTAAAATTTTGTTTTTTATTTTGGTACCCACAAATTCCTGATGCTTAATTTTTTCAAACTCGTTTGCAAAAATGTACATACATTTTTCTACAACATTGGTAACATCTGCAGAAGGACTTATCAGATAGCTGTTTTCGTGGCCACCGTAATTCTTATTTAGTATAAATATTTGGGATGGATCGGTTAAATAAGAATCAGATTTTAAAATAGAGGCACAATTTTTGCAATTAAATTTTTCCACAACTTTCTTAACTAAGTATCCGGCATAATATGAATTTGCACACTCTTCCAAAGCATGGTGTTTGATCATGGGCTCTTTGCTTTTAACTGTTGGAATGTCATTAATTTTTTCGGAATTTAAAATTTCAATATTATTTTTCGATGTCGTTTGGTGTGCCTCTTTTTTAGGGATATTATTTAAAATTAATTGTTTGTCGACATCATTCTCACAATTGGATAATTTTGAAGGAGTTAGTAAATCTGTTACACTTTTAATTCTAAAAAATAATCGAAAAGATCTGGCCGTTGGGTTAAGATTCCAACCACCGCTTTGTCGAGCTAAGGAAAAGAAATTTTCCAAAAAATGTTGGTTTAATCTGTTAGTTAATAAAAAATTATTATTTTCCTTTTTTTGGTCTGCATAAAGGATTTCTATGGCATTTATAGTTTGAACTAACCCTTTAAAACATGGTGGCTTACTTTTGGATATTTCCTTTAATTGTGTTTTTTTATTTAAAACCTCGCTAACTTTTATTATGGATTCAAAAACCTGTTTACCTTTTTGCAAAACATCTATAACTAATGAGTTTTTCAAACTCACTCCACAGTTATAAGGATTTTTAGTATATAATCGTTTGTTATTAAGAGCATCAAATAAATTGTTCATGATAGTTATAAAATTTGAGGTATTAGTTCCAATTTTTTCATCAACTATAGATTTTTTAACGGATGTCTTTACAGCTGCAGCCATACTATTTGAGAATAATTGTAGTGCTAATTTGCAGGACATCTTTTCAAAGGCGTCAGAATTTATATGCTTATCTGTTATTTTTGGAAGCATTCTGGCTGATTGAGATGCTTTGTCAATTTCGTATATTTTTTTAATAACATCAAAGCAGATACTTTCATTTAAAAGTTCAAACCTTATTGAAGACTGCCAGTTATTCCTGACGCTTTTGAAAAGATGAGGGACATCATATAAAGAAATGATCTTTTTTTCTTTTAAATAAAAGTAAGGCTTTTCTGCCGTAACACCCAACAGTTTCATTGCGCCTCTATTATTGGTACCCTGATCACAAACCGTGGCCAGTGGTAAAAAGCTCATTTTGTCTAGAACAGTTAGAACGTACAAAATAATATTTTTTAAGTTTTCTTTACAGACTGTATTTTTTGAAAAAAAATATCCTAGTGGAAATTTCCAGGAAGAATATATTCCTCTCGTGGAAAAAACGAGAGCGTGGTTGGCTTTATTTTGAGTCCTACCAAAAGGGCCCAATTCCTCAAACCCTCTATTAAATCTAATTTCTTATTAAATTCCAAATTTTCTTTCAAACTTATTTCATCAAATGCTACAAGACATTTTTTTTTCATTTTTTGTCATTGCCTGGGCCTTTTGCTGTAAAAAAACTTGAATATCTTCATCAATGCCTGTTTTAAAATCATTTTTTGCGATCCACTTTTAAATTGTTGAAATAGCTGGTAAGATGATGCCTTTTTTTTCAGAAATAAATAAGCGGACGGAGATTTATAATAAAAACATAAACAAAATTCTCTTTCTTTTCGATTCCAAACCACATGTTTCTTACCTCTTAATTGCATTTCAACAAAAGTTTTTGCCACTGGAGATAACAAACTTAAAAGCGGTAAGGGCGACGACATTGCAAGTTTGGATTTTTGTATTTTTCTGTGTAATCTAAAAATTATTTTTTTAAAATTCTTATTCTTTTTAGTAACACGTGTAATTTTTCTTTTTAATTTTAATTTTCTTGGAGTCACAATTTTCTCTGGTAACGAACATAAATTGCTGACAAACTCGGATCCTACACTGTTATTATGTTTTCTTCGTTTTGTTGAAGAACTTTTTGGACTAAAATCGAGTAGTGATGTTTCCAGTTCTGCATATGTTCTTTTTGGAGTCAACACTTTTAGACTATCTGGGCAGTCAGTAGCAAAAGGACTGGTTTCATTAAGCGCATAGTTTCTGGGAACGGCATCTTTTTTCAGGTAAAACTGCTTGGATGTACGAAAGTCCTCACTCGTGAAGTGATCCATACAAAGGTATTTATTGCGTAGGGTTTCTTCGGAAAATGTAGCGAATTTAGCGTTTCCTATATAAAGCAAAGAAAAAATATTTTTGTATTTATGAATCCTAATATTATTAAAGTAAATTATTTGTTTACTTTTGGGATTCAAGGTAGCCAAAAGACAAGTAAAAGATAACTTTTTGCTTTTTTTTATTGTTTTCCATTTTTTGTTCGATTGTTAATATTGAGAAAAAAATAACGTTAAATTATTAAAGCAGTTTTAAAAATGCAAAAAATAAATATGGGGCCAATATGAATTTGATTGTAGTGGCCAAAACACGAATCGTCGCGTGAAAACAAGATCTTCAAATCTTATTACCTTTTAACCTAATTACCTTTTTTTAAATTTATTTAGTATTGCAAAATTTGTTAAATTAGAGTTTTGTATTAGGACGGTAGTTCTAGACCGATTTTTGAGAAAAAATATATCAAAATATTGGGACAGAATTGCTGCTTTTAAATAGTCTTTGTTCTTATTTGGATGCTACTAAAAAAATTAAGTAATTGCCAAAAAGTGGTTCGATAGATTTTGGAAGAGGTTTTCAAACAAAACAAAATAAAACAGCATCAAAGCTATTTTTATATGGTTATTTGATCGTATATTGACAGATGCGTTAACGTGCTTATCCATGCCTCCACTATATTTATCGTTTTAACTCAGTTTTAAATTATTTTAAATAATAATCTGTCAACTATTGACGTGCATGTCATAATAATAATTATGGAATGGTATATCTTCTTTAAAAATATACAAAAATGATCTATTTAAAATTTAAAAAAATATTGGCGTAACTGTTGAACAATTTGAAATGACAAAAAGTACAGTTTTTGGTATATAAGTACTCATGAGTTAATTGAGTTGTTATTATTGCTTAACCATTATATTTTTTTCTTAATTATTATTTAGTTTAGTAAAACGTAAGTAAAGGTAAATTTAAAAATAAAGTTTAATGGAAAAAAAAATTAAGTTAAGTAAAATGGTAAAGGCGTTAATTCAATTTATTTTAGTGCAAAAAAGAACTTAATAAAGTAATGTCGGGAGTAATTATAAAATTTACTTACCAGAATTTATTATCCATTTATCGCATAAATCCTTTATTTTCACTGGAAACCTAAACATTCTAATTGAAGAGTTTCTTCGTGAATTTCGACAATTAAAATATTCACATCTAGAACCACCAGGTCGTTTTTTTGGAAGAGTCTCCATCATTTTAATATAATGTTTTAATCGAAAAACATGGAATTTGGTAAATAATAAAAGTCTTAAATATTAAGAGACAACACATTAACACAAATAAGAAACTCATTCGATCAGCGCAAAACACTTAACCACAACGGCAAAGTCAAACTACCTTTAAGTCCCAAAAAGTGCCCTATTTATTTAAACTTTTACTCGGCTGACTGCGGTCTGCTGCCTGCTTCACCTAAACTCGACAACAAGGGCTGCGTAATTCATCGATGGTCAGCCCGCTCAAAAAGCCGGCTGACATTTCGGGGCCCGCATTTTTACTATTGGAGTATTTATCTCTTGCGTTAGCTAGTTATATCTGTGGTGTTACTCATACACAGTGAATACCTAATACTTATTAAATTAGGTATGTGTGGAAAAGTATTTTTTTACTAGGATTTCTGGTGCACTGGTTAAAAACACAGCAGCCGATAATTCAGTTAATTTACCAAGTGATTTACCCTTCAAAGCTGCAGGGGTAGCTTTCCTGAAGAGTGCAAAAACTTCTTTAGCTTCCAAAACGGTATATAGTACAAACAGTGAAGCCAATATAGACAACTATGGATAATTAAAATAGATTAATATTCTTAATACACCAAATTTTGTATAATCACAGATCTGATCATTCATCATTTCATCATCAACAATAACTGCATCTGAGATTAAAAGTTCTATAGTAACCATGGGGTCTAGGTCAACAATTACTATTTCTCATCCAAGCCGTTTTCGTTTAATTGCTACACATTCCCTGACTCGGCCAAGGAAAAGGTAAAAATACATTCAAAATAGACATCAATATAGCACATTTGAAAATTATTGTTCAAATCTTTCTCTAAGTACAAATAAGAGTTTATGCTATGTATCATCTTATTCTATATATCTTATTTAAAAGTGATATAGTATTTTACTGTGTTGTATTTGTTTAATTAAATGTAATTAATCAAATGTATGATATTACAAAGATTCTTTATAATAACATATATTTTATTGATCAATTGGAATATCATAATATACTTTTTTTATATTTTCTTTTTAATTTTGGTAATGCTATGTATATTATTCTAGGGTAAAATCAAAATAATATCCAGGGGACCTAAGCATTGATGATTCGAGCGTTTCAAAAGCTAAAGTTAGTCGCCAAATTATGGAAAAAAAATAAAGAACAAAAAAATTTAAATTCGCAGATTGCAACAAACAAATTTGCGCCAAAGAAATCGAATTAGATGTCTCAAGTCATTATTAAAATACTTAAGAAATAATAACATGATTTTTGAAAAAGCCCAACATACTACATATTTTATTTGACTTGTAAAAGTACTTGTTTGTATATTACTACTAATAAACTATCTAATCTAATCTATTGTACCATAGTCTTTATTCTTAGGTAAGCTTTGTTTTTTTTGTATAAATTAATATGATATAATTGGTATTAGGTATTATATAGGTCAGTGTTAAATGTCTCAAAACCATTGTACAGGCTAAATACCCATAATAAAAATCGTATAACCTATAAAAAACCTGCAAGTCCTTCACAATTTGAGCATCCTTGTAGTTTTAACTCTTTCCGCTGAAGCAATACTGTCCCTTTGAAAAAGTTAGCACCATAGAAGTATATATTATGTGATATAAAGTAAGTAATGTAAAACTGAGTTTTGTCCAATATAATAATAATAAAATTTTGCAAAATGGTAAAAATTTGTGTCTTAAAAAATGATTTATTAAGAAATCTATAATATTATATTAATAAAAAATTTAATTTCCATAAAAATGCTGCCTTTTATTAGGACCTTCTTCTAATGAAGTCCGTTAAAAAAACGCATAAATAGCTCATAAATGGTAATATTATTTATACTCAAACTCTATAATAATTAATAAACATTTTTAATGTAAATATTTGTTGCCGACGTCATTGGTAGAGAGTGTTTGTATCCGTGGCATCAACAATGCGATTGAGCGGCGTTGCGATGCCATTACCGTTTTCTCTTATATACTTTATTTACATTTATTTAACGTTGTATATTGACTTCGATATAGAGTATCTTATCATATTTTATGTAAAAAAATGCTTGATATTTTATTAAGGGGGGGCAGCAATATTGTTTTATGCCTTCAGAAACAACTGAAATTTTGTATGATATTATAATGTGAGATTTGCTATTTCTATATAAGCATTTGGCATCATTGCATCAGATATGTTGCAAGCAAACAAACCTGCCCATAGTTCCATGGCATGCTACTTCTAGCCTTTCAATGTTCTAAGGAAATATCTACCTAATTTTACTTTGAAAACAATAGACTTCTAAGTGCAAAAAACGATTTTTTTTTTAATTTTATAAAACTAAATTTAAATGAACGGCTCAAATGTATTTTATCTTAATAAGACTGATTACTTAAAATGTTAAAAATGGCCACCTTCACTAAGTAGGCATGCTTCCGCTCGTCTACGCATGGAATTGCGCACACGTTGACTTGGATAACTTGCTTCCTAAATCATAATTGACAGAGATTGCGCGATGGTTGTATAGCTCTATATACAATACAAAATATAGGATCTACAATATTTTCTTATTCTTCTTCTTTTTCTTTTTTTTTCTTCAAGTAGGATTTTCTCTCAGAAGGTTAGCTATTATCATAGGTATTATCGCTTTTGATGCTGCATCTCATAGTCCCGGCGTATTTCGTATAGTTTTACACGAGGCAACTATTTAATCTTTTAAATCTCATAGAGTATTTACGGGATTTTTATAAACTAGAGTTTTAAGGTGCCCCTGTATATGCATAATTATTTTTAGTTTGTAGATGTTTGTTGAATCTTTTACCAATGTTACATAAGTTTTTTTCCACTCGGTATAGTTTAGGCGTTATTTTAGCCGAACTCCTTGGTGACGCACCCAGTGTATTTGAAATAAAAAAATTAGGCTTTTTTTAACTATGAGGTCATATATAGAATGTTCTATAACAAAAAAGTTACCATATTTCAAATATTGACATTTCTAAAAGAAAAAAAAAATTGACATCAGATTCAAAAATTTTAAGTCAAACCCCAAAAGTTTTGTATTATTTTTTTTTTGACTTTTCACTTGTCTCCTGTAGCTGTAGAGGGAGGGTCAATAAATGTACACAGAACTACAAAAATCAATATTTTATCCAGTACCCATTGTTCCTAATGACTTCATCGCATCAGATTGTTTATTACGTTTTCATCTATGGAATTTCACGATAAACAGACTTCTTCAAACAAATGATCAGTATTATGTGATCGACGAACACGTTTTTCCACTATTTCCCATAGATTTTTTTATGGGATTTAGGTCTGGCGATTGCGGTGGCCACTTTAAAACATACTTTTTCAACTTTTACAATTTTAGCGGTGTGTTTTGCGTCTTTGTCATGTTGGAATGTGAATTTTAGGGGCATTTCCCATTCCGCATAAGGCAGCATTATGTTTTCCAATATATTAACATATTCGAACCGGTTCATTATGCCCCTAATTCTGTAAATAGGACCTATTTCATAAGCCGTTAAAAAAATTTAAATTTATCAGGAAAGTATCTTTTTTCATTTGTGGGTCCAGTTTTGAGGAAACCTAGCAAATAACATTCTTGCAGCCCTATTTTTCTTAGATAAGAAGGGTTTTTAAACTAAACGACGTTGAATAGCATGGATCATTTATACTAAGTCGTTTAATGCGCCTGTCAAGTTTTTCGTGGTTTTTCTTGATTGACCACTACGCTTAAAGGTCCTAACCCTACCTCGGATTCGATAATTTTTAATAGTTTTTGATACAAAGTCTTTTCAAACTCCAAATGTAGTTGATATCCATACTTGCTCTTTTCCAGATAAATAAGCATCAATTTTTTGTTTTAGGTCCAGCGAATAATGCACACCACGCGGCATATTTTAAATAAGAACCTCACAACTGCACAGTTTCCTATAAAATACTAAAAGCAGTTTGCTTTTAAGTTGTTCTAATTTTATCGTAGTTGTTTTTATGATGATTCTTTCAATGAAGAGTTAAAAAGTTAAGTAGTGAATCTGAGGAAAGATGTTAAACAAATGGCTCGCACCATAGAACAATTAGCTAAAGAAAAATCTAATGTTAAAAGTTACCAACCTGTAACTAAAAGGACGATAGCCTGCCAGACTGATCATACAGAAAAACCAGACCCGGAGGTTCCGACGTCACCGAAGGACAACACAATGAACAAAGATGAATGGCATTACGTGGTTGTATCAAATATCCCACTTCCGTATACCGGAAATCAGCTTGCACACTTCATCAAAGAAAAACTGGGAACGACGGATTTTATCCGATGTTTCCCAATGCTAAAAACCAAGGACATTGCACATTCCGACTTCAAAATTGGTGTGCAGAACTTAAATCACTTAAAGCGGCTGAAGGATATTAGTATGTGGCCACCGGGCACTCTCATAAATTCATGTTTGGAAACCTCTAAAGCGTCAGTCCAAATAAATAGTACCACCTCGCCCAAATCTAAGCCTTCCCAGTCTAAGTCTAAGCCCCACTCTCCAGACAGCCATAACCTGCCACATCGCTCAGTTTCATCAACATCTGCTACAATATCCAGAGAGGTTCAATCTTTGAAAATTAGTTCTGATAGGGAGGCCATTGCTGCCTCTAAGTCCCTTACAACAGAATTATTAGAGGTTGATTTTGTCATCGATAATAATTCAGTGGCGAATAAAGCAGCAAATAATATGGATCCGTTGACTCCACCAATAGTGCGGCTATCAAGAGACTCAGATGCGACTGATGGTCGCTATTTATTGGCCAGACTGAGAGACCCTTTCATCTTAAAACCTCTTAGGCTATTCCTTGCCTATCTGCATGATCAACCCTCCAGTGTGTGTTTTGAAGGACATACCAACACCAGCATCCGATTGGCACTTGCATCAGAGGGACTTCCTGGTGACGTGGACTCTTTGCGGAGGCTCTACTTTCGCTACCATGATGCCTATGGTATTGGTCCAACTAAAGTTGAAGCAGATCTGTCAGCCTTCAGGTCCTTCTTCTCATCAGAAAAGCTGCTACGCCTTCAAAAAATCAGAGAGAGTCATAGCAATTATTATTCTGGTGGATCTCCCGCCAGGAATAAAAAATTTTAAATGACTTGACGCGAACAGAGGATCAAGCACTCCTCTGAAATACTGGACAATGGCAAGCATAGTATTTTCTCTCTAAATATTCAGTCCTTAAGACATAAAACTAATGATTTATTTCTTTTACTAGAAGAGCTTCATTTTCCAGAAATCGTTGCCATAACTGAACATTGGTTGCATGTTGGTGAGCCTATGGTGGTGGATAATTACACTACAGTTGCCAGATTTGATAGAACAAATCTAACTCATGGAGGTACTGTGATATTATCTACTAGCAACGACTTTTCAATGGTAACCAAGTTCGATAATTTAGTTTCTGAAAAAATATTTGAATTTTCCATTGTCTACATAATAATTTTGATCTTTACGTTGTTTGTATTTACAGAACACCTGATGCTGACGTAAATGTTTTTTTTCAAAAATTACTAAGCTTGCTTGAGTCTCTGCCGTTAAAAAGCAAATTCATTTTATGTGGCGACCTAAACATTGATTTTTCCAGTGTGTGTGCTGCTCAAGAATCTCTCCAGTCCATTTTCAACTCTTTTGGCTTAATCATGCACATTAAATCACCTACCAGAATAACTAAAACCAGCTCTAGTACAATAGATTATGTCGTATCTTCCTTTGAGCCAGATTTCGTCGATTGTACTGTCTTAAGCCCAGGTTTCTCAGACCATGAAGCAATGTTAACAAAGTTTTCCATAACTAAATCTAAAAGTAAAAATGTTCCACGCAAATTAGGCCGTATTTTCTCGGATAAAATTTTTTTACATTTTAGGCACCTTTGTCAATCAACTGACTGGAATATTCTCTCTGACGACGTTGATTCAGAATTCTCTGCTATGTTTTCTCTTTTTAATAATGTATACTCTAGCTTAAACAACCAACACCCTACAGCAACAATTTTCTGTGATTTTTCTAAAACCTTTGATTGTGTTAATCATGACATCTTATTAAAAAAGTTGCAATATTACGGGTTCAGCGCCTTTAGAATGGTTTAAGTCGTATCTCAGTAACAGAAGTCAAGCTGTGAGAATTGATTCGACTATGTCTTCTTGCAAGCCAATACAAAGTGGAGTGCCTCAAGGTTCCGTACTTGGCCCTATTTTGTTTCTTATCTTCATCAATGACATTGCTAATCTAAATATTAACGGTAAAGTCTGTCTATTTGCTGATGATACTAGTTTTACCTGGAGTAATCCGGATATTTCTACACTTCATAGAACCGTATCAAGTGATTTAACTACTATCAAATCATGGTGCGACTCTAATCTCCTTTGTCTCAACATTTCCAAAACTAAAATGTTGTCCTATAAAAATACCTTGCAATCTTTTGTACTTGGTAATGCAACAATTGACGAAGTTGATTCTGTAAAGTTTTTAGGGCTAACTGTTGGCAACTCGTTAAAATGGGACACACATATTGACTTTTTATCAAGAAAATTAAGTTCCGCTTGTTTTGCGTTAAGATCAATTTCTAAGGAGCTTAACCTGTCTACTTCTAGAACAGTTTATTTTGCCCTTTTTGAATTGCACCTTCGATACGCCCTTCCATTCTGGGGTACATGTAGTGCAACTCAATTTGACCGTATTTTTAGACTACAAAAGAGAGCTTTACGTTATACACTGAGACTTAAATACAGAAGTCATTGCCAGCATTTCTTCAAAAAATTTCAAATATTAACTTTTCCATCTTTATTCATATTTGAGTCCCTTTGTCTAATACGCAAACACGGTTCAGCATCTGATAGGCCTTCCCATAGTTATCTACTTAGAAACACGGAACATGATCTATACCTGCCTACCCCACATTCAGAGTTAGTCAAAAGTTCCATATTATATAATGCAAAAAAAATGCACAATCATCTGCCATTGGAAATTAAATCCATCACATTTTTTTTTGCATTTCGTAAAGCATTAAAAGCATTCTTACTGGAGAGAGCTTTTTACACAGTTAACGATTTTATTTTGTAATCATTGATTTGAAATTTCGCACTAGCTGATTATGTATTTTTACTATCTGTACATGTTTAGGTATACTGCTTTTTGTAGCTATTTTAGGATTTTTTATAATTTTTTACGTTTTTAAACATTTTTTACATTTTTTTTTACGTACTTTTTACGTATTTTTACGTAGAGAGATTTTTTAATGATCTTTTTTTTTGACATTGTATACATTAAATTGTATATTTTATAATATTTTTGACTACTTACAATTTTCAAATTGTATTAATCTGTATATATTGTAGATAATCTATTCTATTCATTTATTTTTTTTTTAAATTTTGTTTCGTTTTTCTTTTTTTTAATTGTGTTTTGTTGGTATTTCTGTGTCTTTTTTGTTTTACAGTTTTGTCTACAAATTGTAACAATTTCTTGACAATAAAGCATTGATTGATTGATTGATCCTTTTTTAACTCGACTTTGAACCACACGAAAAACTATACAGTAAGCAAGCAACATTATTGCCTAATAAACATATTTTTATAAAGCATTTTCTAGGGAATTCAATATAAACAATTTATGCAAACATTTTAAAAGTTGCTTTAATTTGATACTGTACATGCGACCGAAAAGTAGAGCCTTAAAATAAAAATTAAATTCAAAAATACCTCTTAAAACTGAATATTTCTTAAGTACGGTTGTTCTCTTACCAATTAAAATTGACGGTTTAATTTCGTTGACCAATGCAGCGAAATCTTTTGAAGGAGCGTGATCTTTGGCGTAGTACTTTTTATGACCCTCCAGGTTACCCTCAGGCCTCTCATTAGCCAACAAACCGTCAATGTCAAACATCCAAATCTTGCTTCTGGCATCTTCTATGGAGGCTCCTTCCAGAACCATAGCTGAATGTGAACACATCATGTTAAAGCAAGGCTAATTAATTTTTTTTTAACAAAATTCTATTTCTTAGAAGGTAATTTTTCTCCACAAAATAAAATGTCAATCATGTTTTAAGAGTGATGAATTTCGAAGAGATGAGTCATCATCATCGGATTCAACACTTGGTTTCGCTGATTAAAAATAAATAAGATTTTATTAATTATTCACACTTACCTCTTACTACTAAGTCAGCGATACCTAAGGAGGCACCTCCAGCACCCAGGAAGCAGATGGTATTATCAGAAAACTTTCTTCCGGTAATTCTATGACTAGCCATAAGACCTGACACCGCTACGCTAGCGGTACCTTGAATATCATCATTAAAAGTGCAGTAATAGTCCCTATATTTCTTGAGTAACCTAAAGGAATTTAAGCTTATTAGAGACCTATTGGGAAATTAAAAGAAAAAAATGTGTATGATTGCGTGCGAGGAAACGGTGAACACCTACTTTAATCCTAAAACTTTACTTGTTCGTTTGCAGTGTTCCTCCCCGGGCCCCGGAATTCATGTTTCGCCTTGCTTTACCGATAATTGAAGAGTCGGCTCGAACAACGTGGTAACTCGCAAATTTTATGAAATCGACTTAATCATGGAATAACGTTGTATGGCACCTAAAGCAACTGTATAATAGAAGAATATCCCTCTCTTTTTAAATATCCCCCCTTAAATCAAATATTTTAGTTTGCCATTTTGCCGATTTCTTCGGAACAAAGTTGTAAGTAGTAGCGCACGAGATTGTTTGGGCGAATATTGTTACATTTTTGACGTCATGTCTGTGGTAAATTTATCGGATTCGTTGCAGAATACATTAAATCGTGGTAAAAAACGCAAATCTAACATTGCTCAGTGGCAAAACAATAAGTCAAAGTTAGCTAGAGACAAAGGAGTAGAATATCTAAGTAAAAGAAAGAAGATGATACCGGCAATGGTCCCGCCAGAAGAGGTAAGTCGAAAAACGTTGTAACTGTTCTATTTTGGCACGGAAAATTAACTGTCATGCGTTCGCAAGGTTTCTATAGTTTATGAAAACATTGATGAAAAAATGTAACTGTATTGTTTTTACTGTGCAGACTATGTATTTAAGAGTTTATCATTTTGTTGGAAAAGTTAGGACCTACATATTTAGCATTATAATTTTTTTAATGTCCTTACGTCATTCATAATATTACTAGTACCATATCAATTTTCATCATCGTTTCATTATTGCCTTCATATAGACATATTCTCTTGCTTTTTAGAATGTTGTATGTCGCTGTAAAAGGGGATGTTTTGCTGCAAAGCTAGAAGGCAATAAACGTACGATTTTTCCAAAATTCAGAAGTCTTACTTATAATGAACAATTCCAATTTCTCGCATACCAATGTATTAAGATAGGTGAACCGATAAGCCAAGTGTACAGTTTTTCATTATTTACCTCTTGAGCAAGATAAGATACGAGTTTGCCAAAAAACTGTCATAGATACCCTTAGAGTAACACCCCGAAGAATACAAATGTTAGTAGAAAAATTGAAGAACAATATTGACATTAAAGATTTCCGAGGACGTCATACCAATCAGCCACATGCTATTCCAGGAAATGTCAAAGAGTTCATCAGGGAACATATTTCGTCTTTTCCTAAACAGGAAAGCCACTACTCACGATCAAAAACTCATACAGAGTTCCTGTCCGAAGATCTCAACTTAAAAATAATGTATAAGCTCTTTTGTGAAAAATATCCAGAGCATAAGAATATATCAATCAGGACATACAATGATACATTTTCAAAACTGAATCTAAAATTTGGATTCCCTCGTTCTGATACATGCACATTTTGCGACAAGCATTATATTAAGTTATGTGCTGCCAATACTGAGGAAGAAAGACAGAAAATAACACAAGACATGCAAATTCATCAGATGCGTGCTAAAGCAGGGTATGCACAAATCAATGAAGATACACAGCTGGCAAAAAGCAATCCATCTAATATCTTTGTTCTATTAATTGATTTGCAACAGGTCTTATTCTGTCCCACTTTACATCACTCCAGCGTATTTTACCAACGCCAGTTGTCGAATTATAATTTAGATATACATGATGCGACATCTAACGATGCGTTTATGATGCTGTGGAATGAGACAGTAGCAAAACGAGGATCCATAGAAATTTCATCTTGTTTACTGAGGTACGTAAAAGAACATTTCCATCCATTGCAAACAGACGAAAGAAAGCAGCTAATAATATGGTCGGACAGATGTGTGGGGCAGAACAATAACTGGCGAATCATTACAACTTTAAACTTACGGAATCACTATGGAATAAAATTAGTTCTGAAGACCCAAATACATTGTTTACAAGAGAGACTCATAACGTTCTTCGACCCTGGAAACATATTACCATCGTGAAAAATATTGCAAAATATAAGGCTACTACTTTACCGTTTTCCAGCATGGCAAATTTGCCGTTGGCATATGATAGACCAATACCTATTTCGGCTGCTAAAAAAGGTAATTTAATAGATATGTGTCTGTATATGAATCCAGTTTATCATCCTTTTTACGAAAATTTGTTAACTGAATGAGTATTACTTTCCCTTACACGTTTACATTTACAACATAATATACTATCAGCCTACTTTTAGTATTAAGATTATTAATGTATTTTTTGTTCTACTGTTATTTTTTCTATATTATAGATATTGAAGTAGGATACAGTATAGATTTAGTTATTAGTCTCACAGTTAGTTTTGTTGGGTTTTACGTAAGGCAGACTGAAAAATAAAAATATATTAGTTCACCACGTTTTTTTAATTTGTATCCCAGACTTTATAGTGTATTGAAAAATGCGCAAGTTATGGAAAAACGTTGTAAGTTACAAAGCAGTTACAACGTTATTCCAAATTTTTCTTGTATAGAAGACTCTATAGCCTAAACTATGGATAAATCGTGTAAATTCAAGCCAAACCGCATGAAACAACGTTGTTACTGTCATGATCATGCAACGTTTTTCCATTTTAAAGTTCAAAAAAAAGGTATATAGATTTTTGCTCCTCCTGAAAAGTTCAAACAATGTAAGTTACAACGTTGTTCGAGCCGACTCTTCAATTTGCGAACCATGATTTGCGGATTAATAGAAATTTATAAGAATTATTGAAACATAATAATATTCAATATTCGACATAATTTAACACAATATATTTCATGGTTAGTTTCATTCACTTCAAGAAATTGTGGATTTTTGTATAAGGTATTACATACATTTTTAGACCCGGGCTCGCTTTCTTGTTTTATTTCAATATGTAAGGTCCAAATAATATTAATAGTATTTACCGGGCTCAACGATTTTTCTTTTCGTTACTGTAATATTTTGTTTTGCTGAGCTTAGGATTCTGTATTTTTATCCTCTGGTTAGTGGCCTTCTATCAATAGTGTTTATTAAGCAAATATGTGTCGCCTTTAAAACTATATTTTGTTTAACCCAGATACTCCCACTTGACTTTTAAATGGACGCTGGAATATCGTTTTTTTTTCTCGCGAAGTTAGGCCATTCTTACAGAGATGGCGCTACTAACACTGTTTTGTTTATGAATGCATCAGTTAATTTTGACATTTGCTTAAACATTTATTGTTGTTTATTTGATAACGGAGGCAAGTCTTTTTCGCTATTTTTTTTAGTCGATAATGGACAACATCTGGTAAGAAATACTTTATATTTATTTTATATTTTTTATAGTTTTGTATAAATATCAGTGTAAAACAGTTAATTTTATAATATTTTATATTTGAGAATAGTTTTTGGTTGTAAACAAAAGCTAGGTTATGGTGTAATAAGTACCGTCCTTTTAAAAGGCCAGTGGGAATATAGGCTACTTTTTAGGTACTGAAAAAAACCATTGAAAACCACTGAAAACAACCAAACGATGTATTATTATTATTATTATTATTATTATTATTAACTTCAAATGAATTATTGGAAGAGGTTGAGAATATTGATAACAAAATTCGCTCTCCGGATGCGATTGTGATTCTGCCACCAACAAATGCGTAATGGGTATGTGACAGACGAGGACTCTGGCGACGATGACCAGGTCACAATGAACAATCTTCCCGGTAAGTTATCTTTTTTTATATGTACCTTATATCATATTATTTTATTTTAGGTAGTTTGCTTAATTCTGAGGCTGAACCTGTTTTCAAAGCAACCAGTCACGCAATCGATGACAATGAGGATAACTTAGATGATAGTGATGATGATGTGCCTCTATCTAGTTTTATGAAATATAAAAAAAAGTGTAGGAATAATGACTGGGTTCGACAGGACATTACAGATACTTTACCGATCTGGTACGACGAGGTCACTCCAATAAATAATAATCTTTCACCCTTAGATATTTTCAACTTCTTTTTTTGACGAAAAGCTCTGGGATATGTTAGTTGAATACACAAATATTTATGCGGAACAACACAATAGAACTTGTGATGTATCAGCAGACGAAATGAAATGCTTCTTTGGAATTCTGACTTATAGTGGATATTGTACTGTATCCAGAAAAACCCTATATTGGCAAAACAGCTCCGATGGAGATCATAAAATCGTATCTGAAGCTATTTCAAGGAACCGATTCGATTTTATCATGCAAAATTTACATTGTAGTAACAACCTGGATTTGTTTTTGAAGGTGGTAGACAATGGTACAGTGAAAACATCTTGTCGGACTTGCATTGTCTTATTTATTTAATGTAACACGACGTTTCGGTTGGTAAGTATCTCCAACCGTTATCAAGTGTAAACTGACAGCAAACTACTATTCTATAGGCTTATATACTAGATGTGTGCAGCGATGTGGAAAGTCTCTACACCAATGTACCCACAGGAGAGTCTCTTAACATCATCCGAGACAAACTAAGCAAGGATGCAGCTTTCTCAACTCGGACCACACTGCCTCTGGACGGGGTGATGGAACTTTTGGAGATCTGTCTTCGTAATTCTTACTTTCAGGTCAAGGATAGATTCTACGCCCAAGACGAAGGACTTCCGATGGGTTCACCCCTTTCCCCAGTAATAGCAAACATCTTGGTTCGAGGAACATGCAATAGATGCCTCCCATTGCAAACCCAAGCTCTGGCTTCGATATGTGGACGACACCTTCATCATCTGGGACAAAGAGGAAAAAGCACTTCAGGAGTTTCTGTTTCACCTCAACAGTTTCAGACCAACAATCAAGTTCACGATGGAGACAGAGAAGGACTCAGCTCTACCTTTCCTAGATGTCCTCGTTAAAAAGGTCGGTGGAAATCTACGAACTTCAGTTTATAGAAAACCAACACACACGGGCCAGTATCTTCACTATGAGTCCAACCACCCTGCAACCACCAAAGTAGGCATCATAAGATCCCTCTACAATAGAGCTCGAACCATCTGTAGAAGCGACGAGGATCTCAAGACTGAAGTGGATACCATCTACAAAGACCTACAACAGAATGGATATCCAAAGAAGCTAATAAGTAGGACCATCCAAAGGACGCGTCCAAATCAAATTAGAGACGAGGCCACCACGACAACCAGACTTCTACCCATACCTTACATTAGGGGTACATCGGAACAAATCCGACGCATTACCAGCAAGTACAATATTAGAACTGCCTTTAGATCTAGCACCACTATCAGAATCGTGGTATCAAAGACCAAACCAGATGGCCTGTTGGATACCAAAAATTGCGTCTACCGGATCCCATGTGAGTGCGGTGGTACTCATACATAGGTGAAACGAAGCGCCCCCTAGAAGTCAGAGCGAAGGAACATCGCAGCTGGACCCAAAGAGGAGAGGTTTCTAAATCCGGAATAGCAGAGCACGCGTGGCATAATGGACACAATATCCATTGGTCAGAAGCCAAGATTCTGCACAAGGAACAGCATATAAGAGGCAAACCAATACGATGGGGCTACAAGTTTTGGATGGGAACAGACAGCAGAGGTTATATCGAATGGTTTGAACCCTATCAAGGCTCAACGACTCCACTTGATGAACGGTATAAAGATTTAGGTTTAGGGACGAACGTTGTTTTAACTTTTGTTGATAAATTTACGTCGAAAAAAGTCGTTTGCCGTTTCATCTGTTTTTTGATAATTTTTTTACCTCTTGGGATTTGCTTTTAATTTTAAGAGACAGGTGTAATAGAGCAAGTGGTACTCTAAGAGAAAATCGAATAGCAGTTCCTATAATAAAATCTAGCAAAGATCTAAAAAAAGAACACAGGTACGTTTGAATATGCTTTAGAGAAAACCGAAAATATTATAGTTTGCCGCTGGAATGACAACAACACTGTTACTATAGCTTCAAATTGTGAGTCTGTATTGCCTTCAAGCAGTGTTTCTCGATTTTCTCAAAAAGAAAAGAAAAAAATAAATGTTTCTCAACCAAAACTAATAAAGATTTACAACCAAAGCATGGGAGGAGTAGATAAAGCTGATCAAAATATTAGTCTTTTTCGTGTAAGTATAAGGGGGAAAAAATGGTATTTTCAATTGATTTGTCATGGATTGGACATGGCAATTCAAAACGCCTGGCACCTCCACCGTCATTATGGCGAAAAATTAGACCAGTATGCATTTCGAAGAACCATTGCTAAAGGAATTTTGGAAACTTTTAAAAAAACCAATAAGAGAGGGCCTCTACGTCCTAGGATGGATGACAGAGAATTATTGCGTTACGATGGAAGAGACCATCTGATCGAATACCATAACAATCAAATTAAATGTCGTTTTTGCCATAAAAAAGTGCAATTTAAGTGTACTAAGTGCAATGTAAGTTTGCATCCCAAATTTTGTTTTATTACATTTCATACTCAGTAAGGTTTGTTTCGTTAATGTTTATTATTTTCTTAAATAAATAACGTATTTTTTTATACATATCCTATATTATTAAAAATCCCCTAATATTCCCACTGACCTTTATAAAGGACGGTCCATATCTCTAAAACCGCCAAATTAAAAAAAAAAATAAATAAAAAATTACTTTTTAGATCGTAAATACAGCATTTTCAGTAAAAAAATATAACATTAAAAAAAATAGTTTCGGGAGTATCTGGGTTAATGTAGTAGTCTCGTGGAGCCCATTGTAGTATAATCATTATTATATTTTCTAATTTAATATTTTCTTGAATAAATAACTTTATTAAACTATTTTTTTGTTTTGTCATTGAATTCTGAATCCTGCTGATTCTAACATTTTCGTCAATAATAGTTTCAAGTAATAATAGAAATATCAAATTTTTATATTAATAGAATAATTATCAATTAAAAATTCTTGATTATTTTTTACCTTCACCCTGAAATTTCGTTA
Organism: Anthonomus grandis grandis; assembly: GCF_022605725.1. Classification (NCBI taxonomy): domain Eukaryota; kingdom Metazoa; phylum Arthropoda; class Insecta; order Coleoptera; family Curculionidae; genus Anthonomus; species Anthonomus grandis. The sequence goes on from NC_065560.1 coordinate 22,154,732, forward strand.
TTGTATATTTTATAATAAACAAGATATAGAGGATTTTATAAAATACAGTTTTTTTTTCGCTGTATTTCCGTTGCTAGTCAGAGTTCAAACAAGTAGATGACAGATTGGAGAACACTGGAACTCTTAGTCAATAAAACGAATGAATTAAACCGAAAAGTTGATCAACTAATTGCTGAGAATAAAAGCCTGTGAGAAGAAATATCTAGCTTAAAAGGGAGCAAGCCCGAAAATGGTTCTATTTTGCAAACTCAACTACCCCAACCTATTAAGAGCTATGCATCTGTTGCACAAACAAATAAGATACTAGTAACAAATCAAAAAGGTACTCAAAAAGACGCGAAACAAATAAAGAATGATTTGAAAACTAAAGTGGATCCCAGTGACATCGGAATTGGGGTAACTATGGGACGAGTAACAAAAAAGGGCGGTTTGATTTTAATTGTCAGAAATTCAGTCTAAACTTGGTGAAAATTACAGTGTCGATAGGCCTAAAACCTTACAACATCGAATTCAGGTAATCGGACTTAATGGGAAGGAGCATGAGATAAGTGATAGTGATATTATAAATAAGGTAATCAAAAAAAATGATCTAAATAGTAATTGTAGTAATTTTAGCTTAAAAATATTGTGTAGAACCAACGTTTTAAACCATAGATTCAATTTAGTATTCGAAGCTGATGATGTAACCTATAATTTGTTTATAAATAGGGGAAAAATGAATATAGGGTGGAATCGTTGTCCTGTTTACAATGAATATGGAGTAATTAGATGCTATAATTGTTGTCAATTCGGCCATTTCAGCAAAGAATGTAAACAAAAAAAAGTATGTTCCAAGTGTAGTGAAGAACACGACATTAGGAATGCCAAAATCATTTTAATAAAGTGTAAATTGTATCTTATCAAATAAAAAGTATGGAATGTCTCTAAATGTCGATCACTTGGGATATAAATCAGTGTAAAACACTGAAGAGGGTGGAAAACATGCAAAAAAATAAGTTTTTTAAATAGCAGTTAGATACTAAAATGGCAAAAAATTCAAGTATTGTATATTTTAATTGACAGGGTTTTTTAAATAACAAGGATAATATAATTGTATTTATAAATAATTGGCAACGAAAGCTCTTATTCTCATCTGAAACTCATGTTTGTGAGGAAATTGAGCACTGTGAGTTAAAGATCAATGGATATAGAATTGAACAGTGTATCACAAATAATAGAAGAACTGGAGGAGTAATGGTTTTAATAGGAAGTGACAATTAAATATTCCTTAAGAACTGTAGAGTACGTGCAAAATTATGTGTGGTGTTTGTCTATTGAATTTTCCTTACGTAGAGTTAAATATCTGTGTACTGTTATGTATCATTCTCCTCAAAAAGAAAATGCAAAATTTTTGGATTATTTCGGTAGTTATCTCGATCAGGTCACTGTGTTTGAGGGTATCAACATAATAATGGGAGATTTTATTTTTGATTTACTGAAGCCTTCATTTTATGGTGAAAAAATTATATCCCAAATCTATGCAAATGGTTTTAATCAAATTGTTGATACTCCCACGCGCATTACTGATAGTAGCAGAACCCTAATTGATTATATTGTCACAAATGATAAACATATATCTTATAAGGTACACTAAATTTAGTGACCTAAAATTAGTGCCCACTGTATATTGTCTATTTATCCCGAACAAAAATTTTATGAAAATTGTGATATAGTCATTTGGTATCTTTTTTGATCTTACTAAAGCATTTGATACCATTAATCATGCTTTACTATTAAATAAGATCTTTCATTATGGTATAAGAGGACCGGCTTATAAATGGCTTGAATCATATTTGACAGGTAGAACCCATGCTGTTAGATTGAAAGTTAGTGGTCAGGTGATTGGGCAACTGTCGTTACTGGGTTTTTACAGGGTAGTGTTCTTGGGCCCATTTTATTTTTACTTTTTATTAATGACTTGCCTCTCCTGGTTAATGACAGCTACATAACACTTTTTGCTGACGATACATCAGCAGTTGTCTCAGGTACTGACTATCAGTCTACCCACTCAAAAGCCACCAAGTGTATAGCTGATATTGCGGGTACTTTTAAAAAAGAAAAATTCCTAACTATAATTAACATCTATATCTTGGAGTGCGCATGTCAAGTACATAAAAATCTTTCAAACTACATGAGATCTGGAGATCTTAATTTTTATGAAACTCGAAATGCAGATAAATTATACCCTTTTACCCGATTGTCGCAGGTACAGGATGGTCCGGAAATTACATCTCTCAAAATTTTTAATCATCTCTTATGTAGAATAAAGAGAGCTAAGACTTTTCCAACTTTTAAGAGGGCTCTTAGGATCATGTTAACTGACTGTCCTTTTTATTCGTTGACAGAGTTCTTTAACTGTAGATTTATTGACTAAATTAAGTTAAATTTGTTTCCCTTCATATCTTTGTAATTTTATACTATTTTTATTAGCATTGTCGTTTTTTATTGATAATTCCTATACATTGTTATGATGTCGATGGAAATGATATGAGTTGACCATAGATCTATGAAAGAATATAGTACAGATAGGTTACAAAATTATGTTTTTGGGACTGAATGGACGAATGACAGTGCGGATGTAAATGTGTTAGCAAATATTTTTGTAAACGACATTACTAATATTTTAAATCAAATGTGTCCTAAACGAAAGTCTGTTATAAAACAGAATTATCTGCATAAGGGTTGGATAACTGAAAATATTAGGGAAAAGATGGATCAAAGCGACAAACTGTATGTTAGAGCCGTCAGGGAGAATAATGATGTCATCTGGAGAGAATACAAGAAACTACGAAACTCTGTGGTTGGTCTAATTAAGGGAGAAAAGGATAAGTTTTATAGAGAAATTATTGATGGGAACAAAAACAATCCCCGCGAAATGTAGAAAAATCTAAAAACATTACTTCCAGGAAAAAACTCTTCATTGCCTCAAGAGATTAAATTCGACAATCAATTAATATCTAAGGAATTAACAATAGCTACAGAATTTAACAAATATTTCATAAATAGTATTGAGGAAATTGTAAATAACATTCCAGGGAATTATTTTTTTGCAGTTGAGATGGATGCCACTGTTGACCAGTATGGTAAGTTTTCATTTTTCAAAGAAATATCTTTAATTGATTTAAAGAAAATTTTAAAGAATTTAAAAAAATGTGGGGGGTGGTGAGAATGGGATCTCAAAACGGGTGTTGTGCAATGTTTGTGATGTTGCTGGAAATCGTTTGTTGAATATTGTAAATGCATCACTTTCAAGTGGGATTTTTCCTGAGGCATGGAAGGAGTCGATTGTGATTCCTGTGCCAAAGGTTCAAAATACTTTTTATCATAGTGAATTTAGACCCATAAATACAGTAGAAATATATGAAAAGGTGTTGGAACTTGTTGTCAAAGAACAATTACTGAATTACTGCAATAATAACAATATTTTGGTTATAAATAAGTCTGGTTTCCATGATAGTCACTCTTGTGAATCTGTAATTATTAATATCTGTCATAGTTTTCTAAAGGAAATTGACAAGGGTAATTATGTATTGGCAGCATTTTTAGATTTCCGAAGGGCATTTGAAACAGTTGATAGAAAGATCTTATTGAAAAAACTTAAATTTCTTGGTATTGGGCAGACCGTATTAAATTGGTTTGAATCATATTTATCCAGTAGGCGACAAAAAAGGCGTTAAATTTAAAAACTGTTTTTCAGAGTCATTAAATGTTGAGTTTGGAGGTCCGCAGGGTACTGTTTTGGGTCCTCTATTATTTCTACTTTACATAAATGATATAGTCAAATCTGTTAATCGATGCAAAATCGAATTATTTGCTGATGATACAATGAATTATTTGTCAGGGAATGATATAAATCATATGCAAGAGAGTGTGATTAATGATCTAAAAGGCTTGTTTGAGTTGGTTTGTAATAATAATCTTAGTATCTATATATTTCAATGTATTAATAAATACATTGAAATCAAAATTTTGTTTGTTTAGAAAAAAAAATAAGTTGTCAAATATTGATTTGGAAAACTTGAATTAGGATCAATGACACAAGAATATAGTCACGAAAACCAAATTAAATATTTAGGAGTTATATTTGATTCAAATCTAAGTTTTTACGCACATGCTGACTATATCACAAGAAAATTTGCAAAAAAAGTTGGTTTTATTGCCAGAGTTGGATCTAAATAATTGTCACTGGGTACAAAGTTGTTATTGTATAATAGCATTGCAGCCCCACATCTCGAATTTTGCGCAACACTTTTGTATAATCTACCAAATTTTAAAATAGAAAAACTGCAACTTGTACAAAATAGAGCTATGAGAACCATTTTAAACTGTAATAGATACACACCTATTTCAACAATGCTTAACGTATGCAATCTGTAAAACAAAAAATTATGTTTAATGTATATGTTTTATTATTTAAAATTAAAAATAACATGTTACCACAGTATATTTGTAATAAGATTAAATTTTTTAGTGATGTACATAGCTATAACACAAGAAATTATAATGATTTTATTTTAACCGATAGATGTGCATCTAGTCAAATGTTGAATTCTGTTTTATATAAGGGCTTGTATGAATATAATATGTTGCCAATTACTATAAAAATTGTGATGGTTTAACTGCATTTAAAAAACTTCTGAAAGAGCATGTTTAAGTTTAAATTATTATTTGTGTATTTTATTTATTATGTTTTGTTTAATTTTTTCTTATGCCGTTTTTTTAAATTTTATTTGTTTAAACAATACGTTAGTAGGAGTGCATTTGTGGTCTTATATGTGGCTTTTAACAACTTTTGGATGGGCCACTGTGGGGAAAGACCTAGGTCGGGGCCGAGGCGGTGTTTGCGGACCGGAATAAAGCGGCATCCATGGATTACCGGGATGCTGTGGTTCCTGGAAAAACCGGGGCACCGCGGGTTCTCGCCGGGTTGACCCCTATTCAACCCAATTCAACTAGGCCACAACTTGACCCAGATACAGGTGTCGTCATTGCCGCTATGCGATTTTATATTTCTATAGTTTACAATAACTTGTTTTGTCAAATCATCGGTTTGCAGTGACCCACGTATGTATTAATTCGATATTTGTTATTCCTGCTTACGAAAGTAGGTTATAATGTACTGGGTTTACAAAAATATTATAATTTCATTGAACTTCTTTTTTAGTATATCTCAGTCTTATTGTACTCATTTGGGAACTTAATAGTTTGATTCTTATACTATACATGGAAATACATTTACAAAATAGTTATTATTTAAGCCTTTAAAAATTAAAACTTTTCAATCAAATTCAAACTAAACTTTTATCATACCAAAAATGGCATGATAAAAGATTCTTACCTGAAAGCATTGTGATTTCCGAAATCCTCAAATTGAATTAAGGTATCTTGGCCATAACGTTTCACAACTGCCTCCATAAATTCGTCAAGAAAGTCGTCATATAATTTTCCCGTCACACGCTTCTGTCGTAGACCTACATATAAAGGATCTTCAAGTAGGGTCTGAAAATAAATACAAGCTTCATTGTGTAAATTCCAAGATAATAAAAGTTGGAAAGACTATGTCTCTGTAGTAAGATCCTAAAAAATGCATAGGCGTCAAAGGAACCTTTTGTCTTTTGAAGTTTTTTCGGGTTTGCAATGCCTTGAATACGGCAAATGTTGCGAATTGAAAAACTCAGTGATGTGTACCGAAAAACTAAATACTACGATAATAAAATTGATCAATGTAAAAGTGATAGACGCAACGTGTGGAGGACAGTTTACCAAGAAATAACAAACAATCTAATGATTATATGGATGTTGATTTAGATACATACAGGGTGTTACAGAATAAGCTGCTGATTCTTAAGGGTGTTAATTTTTAGGTAATTTTAAGAGGAAATGTTCAAATAAAGATATGTCCAAAACTCCTTAGCTTTTGAGCTACAGAGTGTTGAAAGTTGTCAAATTTGGGAAACCCTGTATGTAAAATAATGTACATATATTTATAAAATAAATAAATTTCTTTTTTTTTTTTTTTAAATAATAAATTGACTATGTATAAAAATGTTTTTTTTTCCGCAGTAATCGCATGTCGGACGAAAAAAGTCAAGAACTCAAATTTACCCTAAAATGAATGGGGATTATAAAAATAGTTTTTATTTTACGGAAAGCAGTGGCGTACATATGATTCAGTTTACGTTCTTGTGCGGACGCCACTGGTTAAACGTTCAAAAAATCTCCTACATCAAAAAATGGCTGTTGATACTCAGAGGTGTGTGCTACATATCTAGGAAGTTAATAAAGTTATAATGAAGAAACGATTTTTTTCTTAAGATTTTAACACTTTGTAGCTCAAAAGTTAAAGAAAGGGTTTAGGACACAGCTTTATTTGAACTTTTTTCTTAAAATCACCTAAGGATTAACGCCCTTAAAGCGTTATCCAACATATGATTTGGATTTCACAGCATGTTCTACAAAGTGGTCGTGAGCACCAACCACAAGGATATCCAAACAGCTGATTATATTAGATTGTCTTCTGTCCCAGCTCCCTATTCACTCGCATGTTATCTTGGCTGGAGATTTTAATATTAATTATCCAGAGGTTTCCTTACCGCATTTGCACTCACCCTGCATGTTAATGCACCCACTCGTATTTTGTCCTCTTCATCGACCACTATTGATTATTTCTGCAGTAATTTGGACGGTGTTACCTGTTCAGTGCCCTCAGTGGGTATATTAGTTCAGGAGGGTGTGTATGTGCAATTCCCTGGTGACTTTTAAAAAACAAATCTGGCCGCCGCATTGGGAGAGTATTCAGTGGGAACAATTTGAATTTATTTTCTCAATCCATTTCATCTGTTAACTGGAATACATTTCAGACTGCTCCACAACCATTTTCTTTCTTTTATTATACATTGCGTGATAAAATAAATATCTGCTTTCCCTTGGTTAGAAGACTTAAATCCAAGAGACGAAAACCATGGATCACCGCGGGACTAAAAACATCTGCCCAAAATTTGCGATTCTTAGCAAGACTTCGCAAATCTTGTTATATTTATAAAAAAAAAAGTTAATAATACTTTAATAATGATTTAATAATACTTTATCTTATTCTCTTGGATTAAACGAAATTTGAATGGACGGATGGGTAATTAGAAAAAGGAGGGTAAGGGAAGTGAGGGTTAAAAAATGGGTACAAGGGAACCAAAGGAAGGAGGGAGAGAGGAGGGAGACTTACTAGAGGTGATTACTATAGGCTCAGGGAATCTTCTCAAAGGCAAGCCGACTAGCACTAACCACATTGGTAGAGTGGCGTGGATTCCATAAAAGTTCAATAAAATATAAGCGCCACCTGTTTTATCCCAGATGGATAAGAAAATCCCGATGGCCCAGAAAACAGATTGTTACTGCCCCACTCCAAGATTGCTCTAATATCGTTGATGGTTGAAGCTACTTGTTGCTGCCTAAGATTCTGAGAACTTGCGGCTGTCGTTGGTTTGGCGGACTTAAATGTGGAAATAAGTGTGCTATCGTCCGCAAAGCTGTAGATTGGATTGACAGTGGTTCCTAGCAGATCGTTTATATATATCAAGAAAAGGGTGGGGGATAGAATCCATCCTTAAGGGACTCCAGCGTTAATGTCAAATTTGTCGGAGAGGTATCCATCGACGGCTACTTGGATTGTTCGTTGTTCAAGAAAACTTTTGATCCAATTCAATAATGAGTTTTGTATGCCGATTGAGGGGAGCTTGGTTAGTAGTCCCTCATGCCACACTCTGTCAAATGCCTTGGAAATGTCAAGAGCGACTGAGCGGGATTCGCCGTGCTTCTCCATGGCCTCCGTCCACAAATGTGTGATGTAGGCCAGAAGATCGCCGGTGGATCTAAGCTTTCGGAAGCCGTATTGATGATCGCTGATTAGTCCAGATGATTCCATATATCTTAACAGTTGTTGGTTGACTGCTTTCTCCATAATCTTCGATATTACTGGAATCGGGCGGTAATTGGAGGGCATCATCTTCTTGCCCTTTTTGGGTACAGCTTGCACTCGAGCAGTTTTCGAGGTTGTTGGAAATTGGCCCTGCTTATACGATGCCGTGAACAGTCTACATAAGGGAGGAGTCAATTCGTCTGCACAACGTTTCAGTATTAGGGCTAGAATTCCACCGGGTCCAGAAGCTTTGTTGGTGTCTACGCTTTTAAGAATTTTATTTATAATTCGTTGGGGAAACGAAATTTCTCCCATCGATGAATTCACCCTTGGCAAATATGGCGGTGTTTTGCCTTGCGAGTGCAGAGTAGAATTGGACGCGAAGAGTTTACCCAGTAAGTTGGCTTTTTCCCTTGCTGTTACCGCGATAGAACCATCATCTGCCGTTAGGGGTGGCAAGGCCGACTTAGCAAATCCTTGACTAACGGCTTTCGATACCGACCAGAAAGATCTTGTTCCATTTGGGCAGTTTAGCGGTTTGTTTTTGATCCTGTTGTGAATCTCTTTGCATTCATCAATAATTCGCTTGCAGTTATTTCTGGAGGCTAAATAGTTCCTCCGATTTTCGATGGAAGGATGTTGACGCCATTTGCGATATGCTGCGTTTTTAGTGTTTACTGCCTTTTTGCAATTCAGGTTGAACCATTGCTTGTTGTTTGATCTGCATTTAGTAGAAAAAGGGATATAAGCTTCCATTCCTGCCAAGATCGTCTCGGTAATTTGGTTTGCACATTCTGAGATGTTATTGGTTCTAAAGCAGACTTCTTTCCAAGGGAATGAGCGATAAAATTCCCGAAGATGGTTCCACTCTGCTGATTTATAGTGCCATACCTTCCGCGGCATCGGAGGATCCTGCGTTTTAACCTCCAACTGACGAGAGACTGTTATCAATTTGTGGTCCGATGTTCCTAGGGGGGCATGTACTGATACAGTGTACGAGTCAGGGTCTGAAGCCAAGACCAGATCTAGGAGACTCGCGAACTCGCCGTCTCGATCGGGGATTCTGGTAGGTTCCTCCACAAGCTGCGTAAGCCTGCATATGGTGGCAAATAGCTCAGCTTCTCGTCCTTCTTGTTGCAGAAGCACAGCCAGTTGATATTGTGAACGTTGAAATCACCCATGACGATGATTTCTGCGCTTGGGTAGTCAATTTGCAAATGGTTAATGCAATCAACCAGGTTCAAAAAGAGCCGTCTATATTGGGTGTCGCTTGGTGGTCTGTAGATACAGCAGATAAATTTCGTGGTACCACTGGCTATTATTTTGAACCACATGACGTCGAAGTCCGCAGGTTCAAGCGTTTCCTCCCGCTGGCAACTCAAATCGTTCTTGACAAATACTGCCAATACAAAGTTTAGTCAAAATCGGGTGTGTAGATCGTATCCAGGATAAATGAGGTGAACATTTGTTGTTGAAGGTTTCACCTTTGTTTCTGCTAATGCCAGAATGTGAGGCTTATTTGATTGCAGGTATTGGTGTACTGCATTAATATTGGTGTTTAGGTGATGTTGCAGAAATTGATTTTTAGGCTTTGATTGATTCTGATGTTCTTGAAAAAATTATATAAGGATTTTCTTCGTCCCAAACATGGCTATTCCTACTATTAAAAATACCGTCTCTTGTGAAAGAGGCTTCATCGGTCCATAAAACATATCGTAAAAAATTTGGTTGCGCAATGATGTGATCCAGAAGCCATCGACAAAATTAAACTCTAGGATGAAAATCGGCTGCAGTCATACCTTGAACTTTCTGGAAGTGGTAAGGATGCAGTTGTTGCTCGTGTATTACCCGCCAGACAGAAGCGTTACTCGTATTCATATTCTTAGCGATGTCACGTGTGCTATTTGATGGTTGATCGGCAACTCGCTGAAGCACCTCTTCTTCAAATTCGACTGTTCTTACGGTTCGGGCAAAACCAGTATCATGCATCTTGGTCTTAAACATGCCTGTCTCAGCGAGCCGCCGATGAACCGCAATAAACTTTTTGTATCCAGGATGCTGTCGTTCGGGATAACTTTAATGATACAACCGCGATTCTGCTCGTGCATTGCAGTTTGTTGCTCCGTATGCCAAATGCATATCCGCCAATTCTTAATTGGTAAAGTTTTCCATTAACAATAAATATTTAAAAATTGTAAGCTATAAAATTTTTAAACATGACATTGAGAATTGACATTGATAAGCGTTGATTTTAAACAATTGTTGTTATGGTATCATGTACAAAAGATAAAAATTAATGCAGCAGATCCTATTTAGGTAATTAATGTTTTTTATAAATTTTAACGCGTCTTAGGGCCGTAGTGGCGTAGTGACGCATTTCCGGACCTGGGTTCCTATACTCAAATGGATTCTTCTATTGCACTGAACAACCCCCAGAAGTTTGATCCCATAGTTTTGAAACACCCTGTATTATGTTAAACTCGTTAGGAAATACATTTTTTCTTGTTGCACGAAAAACCATATTTTTATTTACCTGGTTATTTGTTCCTACATCAAGCACTATAGGAAGACATTCGTGAGGCTTGATACCGGCAAGGGCGGTATACAAGGCAAGTTTTCCCACAGGAATGCCCATACCACAGGCACCCAAATCGCCAAGGCCCAAAATACGCTCTCCATCGGTTACTACTATTGCTTTTACGTTTGGTTCAGGCCTAAAAATAATTCCATTATGTGATATCGTCGTTGCTTTACATTAAAAAGAAAAAGTTTTTTGGGATATAGAACTGCTTGAAATTTTCGAGCGACGTTTCAATTCTTTATTGGGTCTTTTTCAGGCTAAAAATGCAAACTATGGTAGGTACATGTTGTTCTTCTAGACATCTTATTGTCATTATATAAAGTGTGAACAAGGCCGAATATAATTCTCTTTCATCAGGACTGTTTATGTTTCTTTATCGATTGGCGGTCTCCTTAACCACATCGCAGTCTAAACAATGGCGAGAATGCCGAACAAGGAAAAAAACATGAATAGCTCTGGTCTTAGCTTAGTTTTCAGTCTTTACGTGACGTTTAAATTGTTAAGTTCTATAATTCGTAATACACTTATTTGTTTTACATGGTTGTTTAAAATTCATCAAAAATAAAACATTTATTTATCTCTAACATATCAGAAGTAGGATAGAATCCACCGTGCTTTCTTTATTTTGATTAAAAAAAAAATTGCAAAAGTTTAAGACACCATGTCGCCGCGAAAACGGAAAATCCGGCGTCGCAAACGGTTTGCTTCGAAAAGTAGCACGTCGAGTAGTTCGAGTAGTGAGTGTAGTAGTTGTAGTACTAGCAGTAGTAGTGATCGTGACCCTAGTGCAAAAAACAAGAAGTTACGGCGTGAAATAATGAACCTAAAAAAGAAATTGCGTGGTAAAAGTAGTAGTGGTTATCAAGGTAAAATTGACAGTGTGCCAAATTTCAGCGGTAATTTTAATGACACTATGAATGTGACCCAATGGATCAATAACATTGACTCTACTGGTGATGTATTTGATTGGGATGAAAAGGCTCGCATATTCTGTATGATTAACAAATTACGCGGAAATGCGAAAACCTGGTATTATAACCAAGAAAGTATGAAACTTACTTGGGAAAAATGGAAAGTGAAACTGGAAGAAGCATTTCCACCCCAACAGTCTATTTATAGTAAGCTTAAAGAGTTAGTGAATATAGAGCGTGAGCTGCACCAACCCCTCGTAGACTTTTACTATCGAAAATTGGCTTTAGGTCAACAGTGTCAATTACAGGACAAAACCATTGTGGATATAATAGCAAGCACCATAAATGACCCGTTTTTAAAATCAGGTATTAGAGCAGCAGCTTGTGTAAGTACAAAACATTTATTACAGTATTTAATATCGAACACTGAACGTTCCCGAGATATAAAACGAAATTCGATACCCATGAGCCGGTATAAACATCATAAACAAAGTGCCCGTTCTTCCTATTTAAACCGGGGTGAATCTGAAACATCCGAATCTAAGATAATTACGTGTTATTTATGCGGCAAAAGTGGGCATAAAAAAATAGATTGTGCAGATTACAAGTCAACTAAACAATGTTCTTTTTGTAAAATAAAAGGACACTTAGAAACCGAATGTTAAAAAGCAAAGACATTTAAATTCGTCTAAGCATGAACTTAAAAATGTTTCATGTGTCTCTAATAATAAGAGAGATGAAAAATATTATAAAACGGCTTTGAATAATAAACAAACTTTATCGGTCTATGTAGATTTTGGTAGTAATTGTAATATAATTAAGTTAAGTGTTGCTAAGCAATTAGATCTTAAGTGGCAAGACAACGACAGTGTTATTGTAATATGGGGGTGCGCATGTAAAACCTATAGGAATGTTAACCGCCGATATTGAAATAGACGATGTTTGGTTAAGTACAGATTTCTTTGTGGTTACTGACGATATGCAGTCGACAGATTTATTAATCGGACAACCGATAACGGAGAGCGATGGTATATTTGTTTATAAAACGGCGGACCTATTAAAGTTGACTCAACAAAATGTCTTTGATAGTTTACCGAGTTTTGACTCGCAAATAATAAATAATAACCCGGTAAAACTTTGTTGTCAAGATAATATAGAAACAAAATCGGGTGTTAATTTTATATGGGTAATTGCTGACTCAGTAAATAATAAAAATAGAGATTTAATAGTTACAGGGTCGTCACAATTTCGTGAATCTTTATTAATTGTGCCATCAAACAATGTGATTCAAAGGGTATTTTAGTTGTTATGAATTTAGGGTCTAAAACTGTAAGTTTAAAGTCTAATACATGTTTAGCTCGTGGCATAGATAATGTAATCGGTGAAGATGCCACACAAGATTTTCGTGTTAGTCATATAATAGAAAAATACCCTTGCTTTGAAGAAAATTTATCTTTGTTAAGTAATATTGACCTAGAAATGCATATAGAGCTTACTTCGACTGTACCCGTTAGTTATAAGCCTTATCGTTTGTCATTGTTTGAAAGGGATCAAGTTCGTGAGATTGTAGCAGACCTCTTAGAGAAAAATATTATAGAGCCAACTACATCAGCTTATAGTAGTCCTATCCTATTAGTTAAAAAGAAGACAGGTGACATACGCATGGTTGTCGATTACCGAAAGCTAAATGAAATTACAGTGAAGGACAGGTATCCCTTACCTCTAATCGCAGATTTGTTAGACCGGATATACAATAATAGTGTATTTACCACATTAGACCTAAAATCTGGTTATCATCAGATTCGGATGGCGGAGGGTAGCAAGAAATATACAGCTTTCGTTACTCCTGATGGCCATTACCACTACAATCGTATGCCATTCGGACTTTCTAACGCTCCGGCGGTATTTCAAAGAGCGATTAAAACCACTTTGGGGAAGTTGGCGTACAGATATGTACTGATCTATATAGATGACATATTAATTATGTCAGAAACGGAAGAACAAGGATTAGAACGTCTAGACGAAGTTTTAATAGTCTTAAGTAATGTTGGATTTATTTTAAATTTAAAAAAATGTAGTTTTCTAAAAAGTTCCGTGGAATACTTAGGAAGCGATACTTCCTAGGAAGCGAAATAAGTAAAGGAAGTATAGCACCATCTCCAACTAAATTAAAAGCAGTTCAAGATTTCCCTGTTCCCACTAATGTTCATCAAACTCGACAGTTCTTAGGATTTGCCTCGTATTTCAGAAAGTTTATAAAAGGATTTGCGTTTCAAGCAACACCATTAACTCAACTACTAAAGAAAAATCAAGTATGGGTTTGGGCAGATGAACAACAAAAGGCTTTTGATAATCTGAAGAATGAACTCGTAAATGCACCAATGCTTGCAATCTTTAACCCTAATTGTGAAACTCAGGTGCATACCGACGCAAGTAAGGATGGAGTTGCAGGAGTTTTATTGCAACATCAACAAGGTGAATGGAAGCCTGTAGCATACATGAGCAGACATACGTGTGATGCCGAAACAAGATATCATAGTTATGAGCTAGAGACATTGGCAGTCTTTGAAACTTTTAAACATTTCCGAAGTTTCCTTTATGGTCGGCATTTTACAATAATCACCGATTGTAATGCAATGCGACAAACATGGACGAAGAAGGATTTGTCGCCACGAGTAGGCCGGTTGGCCAATGCAGGACTACGATTTTAATATATTACACCGACCAGGTGTAAAGATGAGTCACGTAGATGCACTCAGTAGAAATCCCGTAAAAATTAATAAAATAAAAAGTGGAGATTGGGTATGCGCTGTACAAGAAGGCGATGAAGACATTCAACTTCTTAAACAACAACTATTAGAAGGAACAGCGGAGAAATGTTACAGCATACATGAAGATAAAGTGTGAAAAGACATTAATGACAGTCTCAGAATAATTATTCCTAAAGATGTCAGATAGAGAGTAGTAAAAATGTTTCATGATGAAAATGGACACCCGGGATGGCAACGTGTATTAAAAGCTGTCAATGAAACTTATTGGTTTAATGATATGCAGAGTTTTATTAAGAAATACGTTCAGAACTGTATATCATGCTTAGTGTCAAAGGGCAAGACAGGCAAAATTAAAGGAAAGTTACATCCTATAAAAAAAATTGCAGAACCGTTCAATACTTTACATGCAGATCATGTAGGACCCTTTTGCCAAACAGAGTCAGGAAATACTCATATTTTGACTATTATAGACGGTTTTACAAAGTTCGTCTGGCTGGAAGCTGTGCCAAATGCTCTCTCTCCAAAGTAGTAGATTTGTATGTGAAAAAATGAAACAGCTGATAAAACTTGTCCATCCTCCTAAAAGAATAATCACTGATCGAGGAAAAGCTTTCGATTGCAAAGAATTTCAACAACTTTGTGCCAAATATAATATAAACCATGTCAAGAACGCTATAGCCTCACCTAGAAGTAATGGGCAGGTGGAACGCTCTAATAAGACCATCTTAGAGTCTCTTCGCGCTAGCGTCGAAGGTGAACACGATAATTGGGATACACATTTGTACAGGGTAGAGCGTGGTATAAATTCTACGCAGAATGCAACAACGGGCGTATCTCCGAGCGAACTTCTTTACGGCTTTAGTCCTGAATTTGAACAAGCAATAAGATTAGAAGCAAAAAAAAAGGTGCGATTTGGTAGCAAAGAAAATGAAAAAACGCTACGGCAAAAATCGCTTGGATGCAGAAAAATATAAAGTAGGAGACACTGTTGTGGTCGAAAGAACCTTAAAGTAAAGGGGCTGAAAAGTGGCAAGTTAGTGCCAAAGTTTATAGGACCAGTAAAGATTGTTGAAGTGATAGGAAACGACAGATATAGGGTTGTTTCTTTTAGTAAGAACAAGAGAAGATTTAGAGGCGTCGCACAGTGTTTCGACCAATGGACAAAAATCGAAAAAGTGACTTGTTTTTCAGAAGTATTTAAATACCTTATCTTAAAGACCACAAACTAATAGCCACTATTTCACAAAAATGTTATCGCAAATAGCATTTTTTGTTTATAAATATTTGCGCCAAAAATAATAAAATCTCGTGTGTTGACCAGTACCTTTTTGTTATTAAAACTTGAGTATACTTTGTTGGTGTTTCAAGACAAGCGGTTAAAAGTTGAAATCTTTTTTAAACATGGACAGTGTACAACAAGGTATGTACTCTAATATCATGTATTAAAAAATTTAAAAGTCGTTTATCATTTAACCATAATAAATGTAAAAGTAGTTTGCAATTATTTTATATTTCTCTTTAAATTTGAAACTTTGAAAAGGCATATAAAAAAAGCCTCTTAAAACCATTTGTAGTTTTTACATTTTATTGTTAATACATTTATATATTATCATTTCGTATATAGTTCATCTGCGTCAGTCTGCGACGAAGCTTTAAATATTTTTTTTTCAGAGGATGTTAAATCAATAAAGGAAGCGGATCTTTTTGAGACATGGCCATCGGAATTAAAATCCAAAACTATTTATTTATGAAAAAAATCCAATCTCTTTTAAATTTGAGTAATCCCTTGCCTCAAGTTGAAACTCACTTCACTAAGCAAAGCAGAAATAAAATTAATGACCTTAATAATTTTATTTTAAAATTTCAAAACGGAACTACTTGTATAGTATCATTTAAAATATTGTTCACTATGATGGATGCTAGTGTAGCAAATATTCTCTCTGACACAAACGCAATATCCAGATGCATCATCTGTGGATCAATTCTGAAAGAAATGAGTTTGCCAAATACCAACCGTCCTTCAAAAGTAGAAAACTACAGCTTTGGTTTGTCCACATTACACTGCTGGATAAGATTTTTTGAGTGCTTACTTCACATTAGTTATCGATTGCAAATAAGATCTTGGCAAGTTAAAGGAGCAGAAAATACGAAAATAGTGGAAAACAACAAAAAGAAAATCAGATTTTAAATAAAAAATGGGCCTGATTGTGGACAAACCAAAGCAAGGATACGGGTCAAGCAACGATGGCAATACAGCTCGCTTTTGTTACAATCCAGACTTAAGCTCTGAAATACCAGGAATAGACAAGCGTCTTATAATAAATTTTTCGACTATTCTTGGAACTCTTTCTAGTGGCTGTCACATTCAGGTACTAGAGTTTAAGAAACTTTTAGTTGAGACTAAACAATTATATTTAGATTTATATAATTGGTATTACATGCCAAGTAGGCATAAGGTTCTGGTACACGGATCTGAAATACTTGATTAATTTCCTTTACTTATAGGACAACTTTCCGAGGATGCTTTAGAAGCGAGGCATAAAGAGGCAAGAAAATATCGATTATTTCACACCCGCAAGTATTCTAGAACAAAATGTAATATGGATTTATTAAAAATACTACTTTTAACATCAGAGCCCATTATCTCATCGCAAAGGACAGTCACTTAAAAGAAAAATGAGAATCGAAACCGGGAAGTCGAAAAATATATTATACGAGAGGAAAGGACATTAATTGATGATATAGACATAAATTAAGAAGATTCTGTCAGCAGTGATTTTAGCGATAATTCTGATTCAGAATAATTTTCCTTAAACCTATATATAATATGTGTACATATTTTCCATATCTTTTTTAAGTTAAGATTTTTTTGTTATAGTTTTCAGTTTTAGTTAAAATACAAACAAAATTTTAGTTTTGATTAGATTCATTTTCACATAAAACTTAAAAGCATTTTCATGCTTAGTATTAGTACTGTTTATTTTTTGCTAAATTTAGGAGTTATTTTTTCCCACTTTTTACATTTATTATTTATATCTATAATATTTTTTGCCGTAATTCCTTTAAAGAAAAATGTGTAGTTGTGTGTATATACCTTTTTATTAATGTTTTAAATACATTATATGTATAGTGATAGTTTTTTTTGGACTAAATTTCTCTCGTAAGAAATACCAGCATATTAAAGGTTACGAAAAAGAAATCAACTTTTACACTTATGGAAGTTATAGATATCGTGTACTTTAAATTTGTTATGTAATTGTATTGTTGTTATTAAAAGTTAAGTAAAGAATTTAATTTTCATAGGGTAAATCGGCAAGTTACTGTTATTTTTTTATAAGAAAACTAAAAAGCAACATTTTTATTTGTCCAGCTCTCAATGTATTGGTCGCATATTTCCCTGTAACGTTAGATATTAAATTCTTTAAATTCTTTCAATTAAAGGGCCTTTTATTTGTGCAAAGTTGCATAAGTTTCGGAGCATTACGCTTAGCCCAATAGAAGTAACTGATTTTTGTCCCAAGGTCCTATATACTCGAAGCACTGTGCGTCGTCGCTAGCGACCGTCTTAGGTTATTTAGACCGTAAACGATTTAAAAGTTAATACAGAATGCGATTTGTTAATGTAAACACGTATGTTAGATTATTAGTTAGTATAGCTGGGTAGTATAGTGAAAGAATGAATCAGCACCCTTTGTTTACATTTTAGATTGTAAATTTAATATGTTTAAAGTTTAGTTTTACTAAGAATTATAGTTTATAGTTACTAGAATTTAGTTCTAGAATGTCCCTGTTTTTTTTTGTTGTAAAAAAAAGGGGAATTTAGAAAAGGGGATTCCGGATTGATCATTGGGTACAGTTTACTCAAGTATAGAAAGTCGGTCTGGCCAACCGAATGGTTGGAAGTGTCATTTTTGCCTTCTAACTGCGTGGTCCAGTGAACCACACCAGTCTAGTGAACTGATACAAGCATGACCTAGTCAATGCTCTGTTTAGAGAGTAGCCCCGTGTGCTTAGTAACTAGGGTCGTGAATGTTTGATACGGCTCAATAGTGACTGAGTATGTTACATTGGCTTAGTGTGCTAAAGTGTAGCTCAGTATGTTACACGATGATGAGATCAGTAGTCTAGTGTACTATTCTGTAGTCCAGTGTACTACTAACCGAGTGGTCTAGTGTACCGTGGAGCAGTCCAAAGTTGCATGATGGAGCAAGTAGACCAGGGGGACGACATCCTAGGACCTCACTAGACTGTAAGGAGTTGCGGGGTCGCAACCACGTCAGGAGTGGCCGAATGTGAACAAGGCCGAATATAATTCTCTTTCATCAGGACTGTTTATGTCTCTTTATCGATTGGCGGTCTCCTTAACCACATCGCAGTCTAAACAATGGCGAGAATGCCGGACAAGGAAAAAAACATGAATAGCTCTGGTCTTAGTTTAGTTTTCAGTCTTTACGTGACGTTTAAATTGTTAGGTTCTATAATTCGTATAATTCGTAATTCGTAATTCGACTTATTTGTTTTACATGGTTGTTTAAAATTCGTCAAAAATAAAACATTTATTTATCTCTAACAAAAGATATAAAAAAATAATGTCTTTTATTTGCTGTTCTTTATCCCAAAAAACAATTGCTTTAAACTATAGAAGACATTCATAAAATTATTCAAAACATTAAAAATAATGCTTGTGGCCCAGATAAAATCACGTAATGTATTAACATATATTATTAACAGAATATTATTAACAGTTGCATAGAACAAAATTATTTTCCTTAAAGTTGGAAAACGGCAATGGGAACACATTTACCAAAATGAAAAAAACCAGAGACCTTTAATGACTTGCGTATTACAGCAATTTTACCCGTCATTTCGAAAATAATGGAGAAAATTTTATACAGCCAGATGTATTCATATTTAAATGATAATGATATGATCTCAGAATTATTGTAAAACGGGTTTCGTAAAAGGGGTCCGCATCCTCCGCCTTGGCTGTGGTAACTGATGATATAATTAAGGCATTGGATCATAGACTTAAAAGTATTCTCATACTATTAAATTACTCCAAGGTGTTTGACACTATAAATCATCGACTCTTGTTAGCAAACCTAAGTTATTACGGTTTTGACGTCGACTCACTGTCACTCATCGCATCGTATTTCTCTAATAGGTCACAAAAAGTGTTTGTTAATGGTGTGTACTCGGAGTCTAGTGCCATACTATCAGGAGATTCTTTATTTATTCTTTACTATTTACACGTCTGAACTTATAAGCTCTCTTCATGTCGGAAAGATACAAGCTTTTGCTGACGATACCCAGATGTACTATCACTTCTCTTCAAAAGACTTTGTTACTTGTATTGAAACTATTAATCATGAACTAAACACGGCCGTCAACTTAATCCATCAAAATGAAAACGAATATTTAAAAAATAATACTAAAATCAAAATAGATGACCAAATATTACCATTTTGTAATTCTGCTCATAATCTGGACGTTATACTTGATTGTCAGCTTAATTTTTTTCCGATCATGTTAAGCAACTTCTACAAAGGTCATATACAGGGTGATTGATGGTTGATGGTATCTTAGGCCTTTACAGAGAACGGAAAATAGATTTTTTTTTAAATTTGGCATCATGGGTTTTAGCTAGTGATCTAACGATTAAACATTTTAGCGATGCAACGTTGCCGCGTATACCAAAAAATAGTAGCAACTTGCACTGGACCGCGCAGAAAATTGAAATTATGAGCGTAATTTACGGAAGTATTGTACATTAGTCTTCACTATATAAATTTGTTCTACATTATACAGGTTTGATCAAAATTAGTGATTTTGCCGCTAGATACAAAAAATTGTGAAAAATGATTTTTTTTAAATGTATATTATAACATATTCTCAAAGGAAATTAAAATCCCCGTCTAAAGAGGTATTATGTAGCTATATCTAAGTAGTTAGATTTCTGAAACAAAAACAAGTTTCTGTAAAATTCGGAATATTTTGACATGTTTGCCTTACGCGGCCATGAAAGGTCATGACGCAACAATCCTATGTTATTGACGTTTGACAGTTACATTTAGTTGATCAATAATAGTAATACACGTGGGCGTTTCTTTAAAATAGTTTAAAATAGTTATTCAAATGAAGTTTTGATGAATCTATTTATTATTCATGGACAATGTGACAAAATTGTAGCAAGAACATGCGAAAGTTCAACGAAATGTACCCTAATTTACAAAAAATGAATAAAAGAAAACTTGTGCGAATACGAAATAAATTTATACAATTTGTTTCATAACTTCAATTCATTCAAGAATGATTTGATTAAATTATCCTAAGATTATAAGTAATTTAGAATACATTTCAAAACTATTGCCATCAACTTCTAAGCACTTCAAAATCCTGCGTTGTACAGCATGTGTTGTCGCTGCTTGTATTTCAGAAGGATCCTATTGACCAATGCAATTGATAAGTCGTTGACGTAGTTCTGTTTACCGGGGTCTTGTATACCATTTGCTTCAAATTACCCCAAAAGTAAAAATCAAGTGGTGTAAGATCAGATGATCTCGCAGGCCGATCCCGTGGTCCCAAACGCCTAAACCAGAGTTTTTGAAATCCCATTTCCTTAACCGCATGTGGATTTTTTTTAGCTCAAAAATGTTGATTTTTTCTATTAAAAATACCGTCTCTAGCAAATTTTGCTTCATCTGTTAATATTATTTTTTTTTAGAAAGTTTGGATTCAGCTGATGTACTTTTGAAAATTTAAAGGGATGCATATTATTGTTATCCAGAATTTTTTGCATAGAATAATAAGTTAGGCCTAAATCATCTGCTGTACTCCGGATGGAAGATTGTGGATATGCGTGAAAGTAGGCTAAAACATTCACGATGTTGTCCTCATCAGACGGCTTCGGTAAACTTGTATCATTTTTAAGTTGTGAACCAAATTGTTTAAAGTTATTTTGTATTCACACGAATTTTTTTTTATCCATTTTTTATAAATTGCGTGTACATTTCGTTGAACTTTCTTTATGTTCTTGCTACAATTTTGTCACATTGTCCATGAATAATAAATAGATTCATCAAAACTTCATTTGAATAACTATTTCTTTCCATTTTAAGGAATTTTTAGGTCACTATTATAAAAAAAAACCCCGTTGCGTCATAACCTTTCATGGCCACCTAAAGTAGATATGTCAAAATATATCAACTAAATCAATATATTTCAACTGGTAGTAGTGCAACCCAGGACTGTTTGTTATAATGATTATTATTATGTACTCTCGTTGAAGAATAAACATGTATATTGGGAATACTATTGTTTTTAATAATGACGCTTAGTGCGAACAACCGAACCCCATAACCCGTGCTAAAACCAGACATTATAAGATGAATATAATCTCAATTTTCATAACTTATTGCTTGATCTAGTTATGCAAACGAGTTTGCGTAATCGCTAAGTAAGTTATCTATTTAATTTTTTAGAGGATTTTTTTTGGATATTTTCATTTCAAGGAAAACACTTGAAATAAATCTCTATTAAGGTAAAAATTATCAAACTCGTTCCTATATCCAGTTTGATAAACTGTTTTCGGGTGGCCCACTATTAAATAAAACAAAAAACAAATTCAACAAACCCAACAACAATACAAAACAAAACAAAATGCTATACCTCCCCTCCAAAATCAAGACAAATAAAAATTACCAAAAACTCTTTCTATGTACCAGTTTTTAAGGACATCGAAGACATGTCCTATGTCGTTAATGGTGATGAACAGGCCCCTCGGTCTTCTGTAGATGAGTCCGAACTTTTGACAAGCCAACCCCACGGTAGGCGTATAGACTATGGGCATTAATCCCTCGATATTCTCCGTAAGCAGTCTGAAGAACAGTTTCTCGTTTCGGTCGTGCAGCTCGGTAAGATACAGGTACTTATTCAAGTCTTCTTGGTAGCGTTCGATCGATATTCTACAAAGTTCTAGTTGTTCTTCTTGCGTTTTAAATCTGGCTGGTTGGAGGCCATGAATGCCCAAGGCTTGGCGTTCTTCAAGGGTAAATGCCAGGCCCTAAAAATAAGACATGACATAATGTACCATATAAATATGTCCAAGATTGTTGGAATACTATCTTTATGACTTATAATTTTAAAACCTAGTGAAACAGATTCAGACATCTTGTTTATGTATTTTGTAAAACTGTTTAGGTATAATTTAAATTTTTAGTTTATTAATAATTTTTAATACTACACTCAGCAAAGTTTCACGAACTTTCGCTGTGGTATATATTTTGTTATTTTTATTTGAATATAATTGGAATAAAACATTTAATACCTATAAGTTATAATTTAACTTAAAATGTACTATCGTGCCGAAAAAAAACTGGGACAGCAAAATCTTCCAAATCTCTTGGTCTATTAGAATAATATATTTTGATGTTGTCAAAGGTAATTTAATTTTGTGACAACCGCGTGAACAAAATCGTTCTTTCAAAATGCTCGCATTATCTCCTCAACAAAAAGCGATAATATACACTCGTCTGATGGGTGGAGTTCCTATAAGAAGAATCGCAGAAGAATTGGGCATTAGTAAAAATACCATTTCCTTAGCTAAGGCAAAAATTGCAGAATATAGAACTATTATAAGAAATTCAGGTTCTGGTGGACCAAACATTTCAAACGATATTTAAAATAGAGAGTTAGTTGGCTTTTTAAGAAACAATCCGTTTGAAACAGCAATAAAGGCGAAAGAAGACACGCATATTCCTGGTTCTGCTAATACAGCTCGTAGTAGGATAAGAAATTCGGAAATTAAAAGTTGCTGTGCAACAAATAAAATATTATTGACTGAAGCAAACAAACAGAGAAGATTTTTTTGCCAATTTGCCCGTCAATATGCACACCAAAACAACATATGGGAAACGGTACTATTTTCAGATGAAAAAAACCTTTCAATCGTGTAATAATGGCAAAATCCGCGTTTACAGACCTTCTAATATCAGATGTGATGAAAGATATACACATCAAAGTGGACGTTTTAGTATAAACGCTTGGGCCTGGATTAGTTTTAGAGGACCAGGGGCCGTATTTTTGAAACCATTTGAATTTGATTCGCATACGAAATTTGAGGATTTCTTCGCATGGGGTGTCTCGAATAGGTATATACCATTCAAATTTCAAAGTTCGTGTGCGATTCTCAATTTGATTCTGTCACTTGTCTTGTTTTGATTTTAAATTAGCATTGTTTTTTTAAATGTGTGTGAGTTCCTTCAGTATTTTCGTGTGTGTTAGTGTTTTTTTTGTTGTTTATTGAAACAAAAACAACTATAATCAAATGGCAAGGTTAAACAATCTTGTGCAAATAAACGTCGTCGATGCACTGGAAGATACTGAAATTCTAGAAGAAATAGGATGCACTCTTCATTTGACCCATTTGAAATGTATTCGGATGCTCAATTTATTAAATTAAATAGATAAGCAAGCCGATTATGATGGAATTGATGTGCTCTTTATGTGCTCCAGGGAGACTGTGTAATCTGTCCGCTACTTTTATCCACATGGCTTGTCCAGTTTTAGCTGAAAAATCTTGGGTTGAAACTTTAATTTCGTGTGCTCTGCCATAAATGAAATTAGTTCTTTCTTTTGCTTACTCGACACAAAACCGCAATTTTTTTTATTTTTTGAATCCAACTTAAAAAAAAAGTTAATTCAAAACACGCCATCCAAGAAACGCCATGAAAAAACCCTAAAAATTCCCTGATGTTTTTAAACTTAAATTTCAGGTTAGACTAAAAAATCTTTATCGTCTTCATCCCGTTTGACATGGTTTCCAATAGTACTCGAGTTTGTTACGTTGCCACTACATTTGAGGTTCGGATGCGAATGAAATTTCGAATGCTGTCCAAAAATGCACTTTTTAATTCGTGTGCGAATTTTGTCGTTCGACTTTTAGACGAAAGACGAATTTAAGTTTTACCGTGGCCCTCGAAAAGCCCTAATAACCCAATTGAAAACGTTTGGGGTAAAAGGGCAAAATATATGTATTAGGATAACTTTAGACCTAGAAATCAGAATGAATTACGCCTAAAGACAGATGAGGCATGGGACCAAATAACCGAAGAATATACCAGAAACTTAATTTTAAGTATGCCACGACGTTTGCAAGCTGTAATTGATAACGACGGTGCGCTTACTAAGTATTAATAATTTTTTGTTATTCCATATTATCAAAAAAGATATTAGTTAGTTTTGGTTTATTTATAAAATGTATTCCAAATAAAAATAAATATCGAAAAATAAAAATGTTTTGTATCAATATTATTATTTAAATATGTAATTATTAAGACTCCAAAAATTCATAATGCATAAATATGTATACCATACCCAAGGAATGCGATTTACTGTAATAGACTAGGAGACAATTCCCTACCTAAATTTTATTGTCCCAGTTTTTTTTCGGCATGATGGTAACTATATTTCATATTTTCATTATATAAAGGCCAATCATTAGCTTAGTTTACACCGGAAAGACTAATTTAGACCTAGTACTAAATTGTCGGCTTTTATTTAGGCCATAGTGGTTTACACCAAGAAATTTAAGATGGTTTTAAGATTTTCATTTAGAGATTCAAACATAGGATTAAAGTGACAATTGACTAATAATTGACTTTTGAAAATGTATTATTATGTTAATTATAATCTCATGCAAACGAATATTTTGATTATTTTATTCTAAATATCAACCTGAATTGAATAGGTACAAGTATAAAAATCATTGGAGTGGAGAGAATTATGGATGAGGGTGTTACACTTACACCCATATTCATATTCAATCTCCGGCGATTCGCTAGTGGAAATCCAGCGGAAATCGCGCTTAGTCCACTGTCCACTTCATAGACGGCGCGTCGCCAAACGTAACATGCGCATTAAAATAACTTTTAGCAATTCGCCGGAGGAAGCTTTTACCTTCTCCAGCCACTCGCCACCTTGCAGTAGTTGCATTTTTGCGAACCAAGAAAATTAATAATGGAAGGTGATTTAAATTTAATACATGCCGTAATTGTCGATTTTAATGTTGTTAATGACATGGAATATAACAGATTGCCAAAAAGATATATAAGAGATGTAGCTAATCCTGTGGAATTTTATTCAAATGAAGAGTTTAACATGCGTTATCGTTTTGAGAAGCACACAGTGATGGACTGTATTATGCATTTGATAAATTGGCCGCAGTTCGTAAACAATATAGGTTTACCATTACCACCTATCTTGTCACTTCTTGCAACATTACGTTTCTACAGTACAAGTAACTTTCAGGTACTATTTTGTTTTATATAGTGTGATGTAAATACATATAAATAACGTATTTTAATTATAGATTGCGTGTGGTGACTTAAGGGGCATTTCACAGCCTTCTGTTTGTAGAAGTGTTCACTTCGTATCCAGACAAATTGCTGAAAAATGTCAACGGTTCATCCGATTTCCTTCAGCGGAAGAAATTAATCAGAGAAGACAGATGTTTTATAATATTGCACAATTTCCCGAAGTTTCAGGATGTATTGATTGCACCCATGTTCGGATCAAAAATCCTGGAGGACCTTTTGCGGAAGTCTTTAGAAATAGAAAACGCTACTTCTCAATAAACGTCCAAGTTGTTTGTGGCCCAAATTTTCAAATTTTCGATATTATTGAAGATGGCCAGGAAGGAAACACGACTCAACTATTTTTAATTTTAGTTCAGTAAGGACTAAATTTGAACGCGGAATATTGAGAGGATATCTTTTAGGAGATAGTGAATATCCCTGTTTGCCATATCTTATGACTCCACTGGATAATCCTATTACTGCTGCTGAAAACAGATATAATCGTTCTCAAATAAGAACTAGAAACGCTATAGAAAGATTACTTGGCGTATGGAAACGCCGATTTCCGTGCCTGGCAAGGACGTTAAACAGCAAACCAGAAAAATGTTGCACAATAACAGTTGCTTGTGCAGTTTTATATAATAGGAAAAATGACAAATGATGAATTTATTATTGATTTTGAACACGATGCTGTAAATGAGCTTTAACAAATTCCTAATAGGCGCGCATTGAATGCAGGTTTAGGATTTGGTGTTAGGCGTACTTTAATACAACGTCACTTCAACAATGAATTAATTACGCTAAGAACTATATGTATAATATAATATGTACCTACCTAAGAAAATATTGTTTATTTTGTTGTTAAATTAAATGTAAATTCAAAGGCACAAACTGCAAACAATATTTTTTAATCCAATTTCCCAAAACTAGTAGTACATCAATTTATATAACAAAACGAGATATTCAAAAGGTAAAAATGCCAAGTTAACGTTCTTATTCCTAACATTTAGCATAAGAAAAGATTTAATAAGTTAAATAAAAGTCTTATTTCTGACATTCTACATTTAAAAAAAAATAGTAATGCTATTTCCGACAAACGTAAGTTATTCATTGATATTTTGATTCAATTTAATTTTCAAATATTCTAGCTCGGCTTCAGTAGCTTGTAACTTCAATTCGGCAGCTTCAGACTAAATAATTGGGATTATTGTTTCTCGTGTGTTTTGCAAGGTAGCATAACTATTTTGCGTTTCTTCCGACAACGAAGATGTAGTTGCAACATTTTTCTCAATATTAAGATATGGCCCATCGTTGTCAAGTGTATGCTGAATTTCATATGATAAATGCGGCACAGCAACGTCAACTTGATTTTTCTTCTCTGGTATAGGTGGACCTCCGCCTGTACCCATCTGGTGCCTCCTCTCTTCAGCCACTTCAGATTTTCGAATTCGTTTAATTTTGTCCCAACATCTTTTTAATTGCGTTACAGATCGCTATAAAATATTTAAAATAAATACTCAATACAGACAATAGCAGACATATTACAATATAAATAGACTACTCTGTATAGCATACCTTCGTATTTCGGGAATACGCATTAAATTCATGCATTACACGATGCCATGCTTCCGTTTTTTTCTTTATGGATGTTGCGTCAGTTTTTTTTTCTTCAATAATGGGGTATTTTATTATTAATTGTTTGAGAATCTCTTTTTCTTCAGCTGTATAGGCAATTATTTGAGACATTTTTAACGCACAACTTCGAATTCTTTAGCTAAAATGCGTTTCTTAAACTACATAAACATCGGTACCCCAAGATTCTCATAAAACAATTCAATATATTTAGGATGAATAGTTGCTGTATGCGCCGGAGATCCCTCCACTTGGCAATTCGCAGAAGTTTCACTATGATATGAACTTGATATCGAACACGCTGGCGCCCGTTGACAACGCGCTGGCGATTCGCTCGACCAACGACTATGAAAATGGGTGTTATTGTTATTAGTGTTTCAAAAACATTCTGCAAAGCAATCCGAAGAGCAAGGATAAATAAATTTATTTTTGAGTAGATTGTTATTAAACAACAGTCAAAGTGTGGTCAATAGCTACGTTTACAACGTGTGTACCTAATATTTAATACTTAAATCAAATGACGTCATGTGGACTATTTTTTCGGTGTAAATGGCTGCGCACTAAAATTTGATACCCAAATTTGATGCTAAATTTGTAGTAGCTAAATAGGGTAGTTTTTTTTTCGTGTAAAAATGACAATTTTGACATTTTATTGGATGTTAAAGCAGGTTTTTATTTTTATATACGAAAATAAAGTAGAAGAGGAAAAGAACGACAAGCATAAGCTTTAAAAAAAATTTATTAGTTTATTTTTATTATTTTTAAACAATAACACTTTTAAAAATTTAGAGGTTATGTCCTATAATTCTTCGTCTAAACTGATAAAACCCATTCAACTAACATTTTAATCCTAGAGATAATCCTGCACTAATTTAACCCTCAAAATCAATCCTTATAAACAGGGCTGTACTAAATAAAAATAGTCTATCATTTGATCCATGGACCTAATAGATAAATATGATTTTGACATTAATCAGATAGATCGTTTAAGACGCACATGTCATTCATCCTTTGTAACAAGTAGCATTAACTTCCTTCACTTTGTTTTTATAAATTAAAGTCGTAAAATTGAACTTTAGTTTCTCTCAACCCTACCAGTACATGACTGATAGATGTCGATACTGATACTATAGTTTAATTTTAAGTTTTTTTTGGATTTCTTTAACTGTCAAGACCTATATTGAACGTTTTATACCTCTGGTCAACTTTGTGTTTGTTGTTAAATGTTTAAAGTTCTGTAATTATGTATCTTACTTTGTTTGTATCGTAGGTTCTATTTTGTTCTAATTTTCAAAAAATGTTAATTTAATCATTTGTATTTGAACAGCCATCTGAAGAAGTCGCAAATCCAAGACGAAACATCATGCCATTAAAAATTAAGGAAAGATAAATTGAGGCTGTATATTTGGAATCCTTTACTTCAAAAAAATCGGGAGAGTTGCGCAATCAAGTATCTGTGGCGCCACTGCCTAGCAGCGCCACCCTACCAAGTCGTCGCCAACGCAAGCAAGTGCTTATTCCGTTTTAGCCGTCTTGCCGTCTCTTCTCCTTGCCGATGTCACGTAGACGTCAATGGTCAAGAGAGTGCAAGTCAGTCGGTCACGTTTGTTCATCTCGAGAAATTCTCTGTGTTTTTGTTAATTTAGTTTTAGTCAGAAAAGTTGTAGAGAAGTGAATAAAAACCCTAATCTCATGTTCAGGGTTGTTGTTAATTCCACCTCCACAGTGTAGCACAAAAGCGGCTACCCGCGCGAGACTCATAGTGGATCTCGGGCGGAGTGCACTTAACACGAAACAACAAGTCGCGTGTTCCTCACGCCTTCACTCAAAACCCCTCTAAACTCCAAATGTCTAAAAATAATCTGTCATCTACTTCTTTGAACACGAAATAGCAGCGGATACATAGAGAAAAAAAGAAAAAAGGCCGATTTATAAAACCCTTTATATCTTGTTTATTATAAAAGACACAATAACGAAATTTTCAGGGTGGGGAAAAGAAATTACCGACAATTTCAAAATAAATTAAGAAATAGTCTAGGTGTGGTGCTACCTTTATGTAAACTATTTAGTATCAACAAATATAACCCAACGTCAAATCTAGGTCGCAACACTGATGTAGGTTAATAGATCAAGACCAATTAATATTATTGTTAACGAAATGTATATGTATTTTCTATCTGATCAATATAGTCGATTCTAAACCTGAGACGAGTCTACTTTCTTACATGGCGATCCTGCCAGTCCCGTAAAATGAAAAAAAAATTAATTTTTTTTTCTTTACCTAAAAGTAACGCGCTATTTCGGTAGAAAAGTGAGAATCCCTATTTTTTAAACTTCGTAAATATGGGAGAATCCGTTTCGAAGGAAAGTGACGTTACAAGTACGGGAGTGGTTAACTCGAACTTTATCGTTGAGGAAGATAAAATGAGCGTCCCTAATGACATCCGCATCGTACTGTACATCATAGCCGTGTGCGTAATAATACTGACTGTCCTCAATGTGCGAAAAATGTACCGAAGGAGTCTGAAACGAGATATAGGCAGAAGCATATATCTGAGGGCACCACAGGGACAAAGGACGTCTACGGAGGACGCCTAAAGCTTACAGCCAGATGTGTAAGAACGAGAATTAAAAAAAAATATAAGCAGGCGATATCTGGTATGTACCAATATTTGTTTTGTCAACCTTTTGGATCTCGGTTTCTGGGCACAAACTGTTATGGCAGTTTCCACGCAGTTTCCCATTTACTTCCGAGGAATAATAAACGGTAGTATTTTACCAAGTCGCTGACACAAGGACAATTTAATAGTTTCAAAAAAGGTGTAAACGTTAGATTCTATGAGGACATTCACTTAAATGACATTGCAAAGCATTTTAAAGTATACTATTTAGTTTAGCAGAGGTCAGTTTTTTTTTTCTTAGACAGGCACATATTAGATTAGAGTAGTATTTCGTTACAGGCGTCAAACGACCATATTTTATATGCATTTTTTTTAATTAACATCAAAGAGATAATATACTATTTATTTTATGGGATAGGATCTTATTACTACCGAGTAGTGTTAGTGATATGGTAAATAATAGGTAGCTATTTATTTTCGTATAGAGTAACTAATTAAATTAACATATTTTAGGCTAATGTTAACGAAACAATATAGTTATTTATTTAATTTAAATTAAACATATGGGTTAATTCGAATGAATGAATTTTTAATATAAGACAGAGCAGAATTATTTAAGATTAAATTTTGTCTATGTCAACCGTAAAATTAAGTTTTGAGGACGTTTATGCCAAGCTATAAAACTTGAAAGATGATATTATAAAGGAATCAAAAAGAGTATTAAAGTCACATGTGCCCAAATCAGAAAGTGTCAGAAACCAGGTCAGGGATAGTTTATTAACATTATATAACGAATTTGTACAAACAGTAGCAGGAATTTATCCAAATTTAAACGAAAATCAATATAACTCTATTAAACCTATTTTTAACACTTCCCGAGATAGAGTTGTTAGATCGTACCAAGTTCTCGCTGTTGATTACAAGGTCCCTATATCGATAGTAAAGGTAATAGACCCCCAAATAAAGGACGAGCTAGTTGAAATAGATCTAACAGACGAAATTACTGACATTAACAATCAACAAACAGATACAGTGACGAACAAGACACAAAATTTGATCACTAAAATGCCTATGAACACGATGGAATTTTTTAATCTCGCTAGCAAAATCTTGGCTGGCGAATTTGACGGTTCGGGAGATAAGCTAACCTCATTTCTTGATGCGTTAACACTGCTTAAAGCAAATGTTGAAACGCATGAGGTAAATGCTGTGGCTTATGTCAAAACCAAACTGATTGGTAAGGCAAGAGATTTGGTAGGGGACAGCGACACATTGGATCTAATTCATGCGAAAATAAAAAATTCTATAAAACTGGAAAGTTCGCAGTCCGTGTCATCAAAACTTTTAGGGTTAAAGCAACGCCATAACGATGAGAAATACCTCTCTGAAATAGAGGGACTGGCTCAAAAGCTTAAAAGGGCGTATATAGACGAAGGAGTTCCGGAGCAAGTCACAGAGACTTATACAACCAATACAACGGTCAAAGCTCTAAGCACCAATGCAGCGTCGGAAAAAGTAAAAATTATCATGGAAGCCGGAAACTTCCAAACCACGCAAGAAGCTCTGGCGAAATTTGTGAATTGCAGCGCTGATAACCCGGCATCCCCCGGCGCATCAGTATTTTACACAAACAGACAAAACTTTAGGGGTAGATCAAGAAATAATTTTCCTAGAAGAGGCCACTACGATCAAAGACCCCCACACAGGCCGAATACCATGCGAAACGACCCCAATACATACCAACACAGTCAGTATGAGAGACATTACAACCAACGAAGGGGTAATAGCGGCTACAATAGTCGACCCAGCTACTTTAGACGGCCAAATAGGTATATTAGAGCGATGGATACGGGGAGTGACCATCAGGAAAACTCACAGGAACCCCAACAAGGTCCTTTGGGGCACTCCTAAAAATTTATAGTATGGACCTAGCACTATCAAATTTTGTAGCAGTCCAAACAGCAATGACAGGATATCAAACAGTTACCTTGCTGGTTGATACTGGAGCGGACGTTTCTATTTTCAAAAGAACGAAAATAGACCCTGAACAAATCGTTGATAGGTCTAACATTTGCAAAATAAAAGGCGTGACTGAAGGCTACACAAACTCTATTGGAACTACAAAAACAAATATTTTTATACAAGACTGTACTTTTACCAGCATGTTTCATATTGTAAGCCACGATTTTCCAATTCCAGCCGACGGAATTTTAGGGCGAGATTTTATCACAAAATACCAATGTCTACTGGACTATAGTAATTGGACCATGATGGTAAAAAGCAGAAGAGGCGATATTTTCATACCAATTTTAAATAGTCCGGAGGAAGATGTTTTAATAATACCACCTAGGTGCGAAGTGGTAAGAAGACTAAACTCGCTAAAAAACCGACGCAGTCATTGTAAATAAAGAGATCGCTTCAGGAGTTTTTGTCGCCGGATCTATAGTGTCCAGTCAGAGCCCATTTATAAGGATTTTAAATACAAATTTTGATAGTGTAACCTTAAAAAACCCCAAAATAAGTCATTCAGATTTAACCAACTACAACATTCTTTGTGTTCAAAACAAAAATATTACAACTCAGCAAAACAGAAACGATCTATTATTAAGAGAATTAAATACACAAGGTATAGCGGAATATTTACAAAATGATGTGATTAATTTATGCCAAGAGTACTGTGATATTTTTGCACTAGAATCAGATTTACTGACAACTAATAATTTTTACGAACAAAAACTAAGACTTACTGATGACTCTCCAGTTTACATAAAAAATTACAGGACACCGTACTCACAGACAGACGAAGTTAATGCGCAGGTAAATAAAATGCTTAAAGACAATATTATTGAGCCATCGTATGCTGAATATAATAGCCCAATATTATTGGTTCCTAAAAAATCCAAAGACGGTGAGAAAAAATGGCGTCTGGTAGTCGATTTTCGCCAGATTAACAGAAAACTTTGTGCTGATAAATTTCCGATTAAGTCAATTTCTGAAATTTTAGATCAATTGGGAAGAGCCAAATATTTTTCTACATTAGATCTTAAATCGGGATTTCATCAAATACCCTTGGAAGAAAATTCCAGGGATATAACAACTTTTAGCACAAATCAAGGTTCTTATAGATTTACTAGGCTGCCATTCGGTTTGAAAGTTAGTCCAAATAGTTTTCAGCGAATGATGAGTATCGCTTTTGCGGGAATAACCCCCGAAAAGGCATTTTTATATATGGATGACCTAATTGTTATTGGATGCTCAGTAGGTCACCACCTTGAAAATCTAAAAAGTGTGTTTAGTACCTGTCGTAAATTTAATCTAAAATTAAACCCAAACAAATGTGCATTTTTCCAAAACAATTGTTGTTACGTTGGTCATCAAATACGCGCGGATGGTATTTTACCTGACGAATCGAAATATGAGGCAATTCGTAAATATCCAATTCCAACAAACGGCGATGACGTTAGGCGGTTTACTAGTTTCTGTAATTATTATAGAAGGTTTATACGAAATTTCGCAGAAATTGCTAAACCACTAACTAAGCTAACAAAAAAAAATGCACCATTTGTATGGACCAAAGAATGCCAAGATTCGTTTAACAGGCTGAAGCATATGCTTATTGATCCGCAAATATTACAACACCCAGATTTTTCAAAGCCTTTTATCTTGACAACCGACGCGTCAAAAGAGGCTTGCGGTGCAGTTCTATCTCAAAAATCAAATGGTCAAGATCTGCCTATAGCATATGCGTCAAGAAGTTTCACAAAAGGAGAAACTAATAAATCTGTCATAGAAAAGGAATTAGCAGCCATACATTGGGGCATTAATCACTTTAGACCTTATTTATATGGCACACATTTTTTAGTTAAATCAGATCATAGACCCCTAGTTTATCTCTTTGCAATGAAAAATCCTTAAACTAAACTAAGACTTAAAAATAATACAAACAAATGATAACTACGATTTAATTAAAATTCCTAGTATAAAATTTATTATTAAGCCAGATTATTTACGAATAATTTTGGAAAATCACGGTAAAAATAAAATCAGCGCTGAAAGCAAAATGAATTTCACTAATGGCAATTTTTCTTTAGGGAAAATATTGTCTCAGCTTCGAATAATGGCTAGTGAAAACAATTTGCAAAAATTAAAATTAAGATTAAATGATGAAATATTTAGTACGTGCACGTTTGAAGATTTTAAATTACTAGGACAAGACTATTTACACAATTTAAAAATATTTTTATACCACGACCCAAAACTTATAATAGACAAGGATGAAAAACAAAAACTTATTCAGAAGTATCATGATGACCCAATTTGCGGCGGTCACTGCGGTCAAAAGAGACTTTTGAAAAAACTAAGAACCAAATTTCGTTGGAAAAAGATGTCACGTGATGTTGCAAACTATGTAAAAACTTGTAAAAAATGCCAGGTAAACAAAAGCAAAATTAATCATCAGGAACCCATGGTCATTACGCCAACACCGCAACGAGCTTTCGATATTGTATGCATAGACACTATTGGCCCGCGTTTACAAAAAGCGATAACAATAATGTTTATGCCGTAACCATGCAATGCGAATTAACGAAATATCTTATCATCGCGCCTATACAAAATAAAGAAGCATTAACAGTAGCCAAGGCAATAGTAGATAACTTTATTTTGGTATATGGACCGATGAAAGAGATTCGTACTGACCTAGGGACTGAATTTAAGAATGAGGTTTTAGAAAAAGTGACCAATCTACTACAAATAAATCACAAATTTTCGACAGCCTACCACCACCAAAGCATCGGAGGTTGTGAGCGAAATCATAGAATTTTAAATGACTATTTAAGGTCGTACATTAATGATTCTTGGACAGATTGGGACAAGTATATTAAATATTTTTCATTTTGCTTTAATACAACCCCAGGAGTTTTGCATGATTATACGCCTTTTGAGCTAGTTTTTGGAAGAAATCCTGAGTTTACTTCTGACTTGACAAACAATATTGACCCAATTTACAATATTGATGCCTTTTATCAAGAAGTTCGTCATAAACTTCAAATTTCTTTACAGCGAGCGAGAGATTTTGTAATCAGAGCGAAAGATAAGCGCAAGTTAGAGTACGATAGAACTTCTCAAAGCCTTAGTCTGCACCCAGGTGACTTTGTAGTCATTAAAAAAGAAAATCGGACGAAGTTTGATCCTTGGTTTAACGGCCCTTTTGTAGTTATAAGTACAAGTGGGGTAAATTGTACAGTGAAAAGTGAAAAAGGGAAAGTAATTACTGTGCATAAAAACAGAGTACACAAATACTGTGCTAGTGAAAATTGACGTATTATGTATGTATATAAATCTAATGTCGCGACAAATTAAACAGAATTAGTATAGTAATATTATATGTTGACATATACTCACACATTGTAAATAACTTATTCGCAAACATTATTTTATAAAAGTATTTATCGTAGTAGTGTGACGTATAAGTGTAAGGATAATTATGGTAATAGTGATAATAATTTGTAAATATTTTAAGAGTAAGTCTTTATAGTAAAAAAAAAAAAAAAAAAAAAAAAAAAAAGGGGTAGGATAGACTAATAATTACGGTATTTCACAAAGCAACACAGCTTTCTCAAAATACGGGCAAATATTTTATTTAAAACGAATGTCTTTTATCTTTGCCCAAAATAAAAGCCATTCTTTTAAAAGGGGAAAGATGTGGTGCTACCTTTATGTAAACTATTTAGTATCAACAAATATAACCCAACGTCAAATCTAGGTCGCAACACTGATGTAGGTTAATAGATCAAGACCAATTAATATTATTGTTAACGAAATGTATATGTATTTTCTATCTGATCAATATAGTCGATTCTAAACCTGAGACGAGTCTACTTTCTTACATAGGCCTACTATGTTGAACGAGGCCGAACTTTTGTTTTCGCTTTTTGGGCGCCATATTTAATTTTTGCAATTTTAAATTCCTCTTTAGAATTTTTTTTAACCAACCACGAACACGGCAAACGAACGACTAACATTTTAAAATTAAAGTGGGTGTTCAAATAAGCTATCGTTTTCTCGCACACACAACATACATCGCCTCAGCACTGCTTCCCAGGATTTTCTAATGATTTCTAGGGCAATACTGTGCAGTTAACAGCTTCGATAACAGGGTGTCTCAACTCCTCTTCGGTTTCCTATGAGCTACAGTATACCACATTTTTGAGAAAACCCCATCTTAAAAGAATTAAGCAGTGTTATGTCAAGGAATCTGGCAGGCGATCTTACTGGTCCTAGGTTATCCACTTGTTCGAAAGTTCATTATTTATAAATTCTGTGATAATACGTCCATTAGGTGGCAGAGAGCAATCTTGTTGGAAATACAAACATCAGAAACTAAACCCAAAAATCCCGAATATTTATATAAATTTTATGGCCGGACCTGTGCAACTTTTCACGCTTTAGTGGGTGTGACTGAGGTCAGACGTTTAATAAAATGGTACGTGGGCGTATGTAGTGAAATTTTACGGATCAAATGTATATATTTTTTTTAAATGTCTAAAACATTTATTTATTTAATTAAATATCGCGATATTAATGATTAAATATCGCTTAGAATATTACTTTATGACTCTTTCCACATAAAATTTTGCGATTTAAACATGCATGTCATATGACAATGCAAGGAACACCAGCACACGGACTATTCGCGGCACATCAAAGATTCTAATAGATCTCTGAACTGGACTTTACTAGTTGAATCCAAACTTGGCGAACTAGCCTTGGATTTTCATCAATAAAAGATATTTTTATAATTAATAAATAGTCCATAGTAAATTGGCTCTCATCTAACCAGACTTTTTTAATAGAAATTTTTTGAATGAATCACTGACAAAATGCCATTCTTCTAATCGCAACGCCATTCTGGAGTCCTGGACAAAACCGTTCACGATAGGAGTGATATTTCAACAGAATTCAGGAACTATTAATAGGTAGATAAGGTTATTTGGTATTTGTAATTTTTTTATCTTTTCTTCGGTAGTAGAATACCCATTCATGCAAAAAGAATCATTTTACACACTTGTTACATAAATAACTATTTAACGCATTCCTGACGGTTTTTTGTGAATCCAAAGAGTAAAAAAAGAAAATAATGGATCTAAGATATTTCAACAGTGTCGAGTTAGTAAAGCATTCACCAATCGCATTTTTCCTCACCAAAGCCACAAGAAAAGAAAGTCTTTATTTTCATAATTAGTTTTAAAAGCCTTTGCCAGCAGAATTTATAAAGAACTAACCTACTTAGTTCAGTTACCGAATTTTTGAACAATAAAGTGCAGTAAAGTGCATTTTTCTCTCTCAAATGTGTTTGATGAATATGGCATTTTGCCATTATCTTTTATGAATCTAGGTTCTATAAGCCATACATGAACCATTTAAGAAAATTTTTTATAATGAATTTGTTTAAAGTCAATCTTGAATTAATAAAAGCACGACGACGCAGCATTTGGACTTTTCTGCGAGAGTTTCTAAGTGTTTTTAGGGTAAGAATTGCATATTGGAAACAAAATAACTAAAAGTAAAGTTTGTTCACGATTACATATTATAATTTATATTACAAGCATTAGTACACAAAAGCACTCAATTAGTTTGAAGAGACTGATATGATCAATTCAGACTAAATTATTTAAAGAGGCGCAACCACATTAATTAAGGAAAATCACATTAAAAAAAAGAAGATTTTTTATGATGATAAGAATTCCCGAAGCACCTTAGCAAATAATATTAGGTATTATTGCAAAACAAACTAACGCAATAATTTAAAAAACAGTATCAATAATCTTTAAAAAAATTTCGGTAAAGATTATTATCACTTTTGTACCTGGCAATAATTCCTAATTATCAATATAAGGAATTTCATTATTGTTGCACACAGAACTCAATGGCGGATTTCCTGGGAGAAAATATTGAACAACAAAAATATTGATATAATCTTCTTAAGATACTGGGCGTTAAGATTGTTAATTTATTTGGGGTTTAGAAAAATGACTTGAAAAACCTAAATATTTTCACCAAGGTAATTCGCATTAAGTTTTGCCAACCCTATAAATCTAATATTTATTAAAACTACAAATGAAGTACTTTCTATCTAAAGATAACTGCATTAACAGATTAACAAAACATGATTATATAAACACTTGATGAATGATAGGCAAATAAATACTATTTTCGTATGTAAGTATGTCTAGTATGTAATACCTATTTTTATTATACATTTACAAATATATAGGGTGTTTTTTTATATTGCACCAATAATCAAAAAGAAAAGTTCCCATGAACATATTTATATCCTAAAAGTTTTAGGTTTTGAACTACAGGATGGCAAAGTTATAAGAAAAAACTTTCTTTTTAATTTTTTTTTCGATAAATTTAATTCTACAGAAATCTATACAGGGTGCCTCCGATTAAGTCGGCACTATTGGTATCTTTGTTAATATTAAAGATACAGGGTCGGTTAAATTAGCAAACTAGTAGGATTTTTTCTGTTGATTAAAATGGTAAAAACAGAAAAAAAATTGAACATCGCGTTTTCGAGAAAATGTAAAAAATTGACTTTTCTTAAATAAAATCCCCTGTATATTTTTACATAAATCAAAAGATAACAATTTTCTTAATAAAAAAGTTACACCAATATAGTTATTTACACTAATAGTTATTTACACTAACAGCCTAAACCTAAAAATAACAAAGTTATAGCGATATTAATGATTTTGTCAAATTTAGGCAAGTTGGCCTTCAGGCTTCAAGCCGTAGAGATTTTATTAAATAAAGAAATACTGACAGTTACATGTTAGCAAAGTTTGTGATTTTTGTAAAATCTAAATTAGTAAAATGCCTTTTACGCATATTTAAAAATGTGAATGTTACCTTGTATGTCGAAAAAATAGTGACAGACCGCTAGAAGAGTACCGCCAGAGATTCCAGACTCGTAACTTGCCAAACCGTAGATACTTTTTAATTATCTACAGAAAATTTAGAAGTAACGAAAAGGTATTTAAAAGAACTAGAAGAAGGAACCAATTTATAGTAAGCGAGGATGTTGAAATTTCTATTTTGGCATATTTTGAAGCTCATATGGAAAACCCAACTAAAGATTTAGCAAGAGCTTACGGTGTGTGCTTAGTAACAATTTGGCGGGTCTTAAAGAAACACAAATTTGTGCCATATAAGTATCGACCAGTACAAACATTGTTGCCTGGCGATAACGAAAGAAGACTTGCTTTTTGCAACTGGTTAAGTAATGCATATGAAGCTATACTCTATTTCAGAAGTGTAATAATGTGTGTGTGTATTATAATGATAATATTTTAAACCGTATAATTTGGAGAGACGAAGCTCATTTTTCAAACAAAGGTATGTTTAACCGTAAAAATGTACACTACTGGTCCCAAGAAAATATTTTCCTTACTGAAACCAAGTAATAAGACCTGTGTTTTATGATGGCACTTTGACTGGAAGGAGATATGTTGATCTCATATTATCTGGAGCGCTGGAAGATTATTTGGATAATATTAACTTGAAGAGACGGCAACAAATCTATTTTTAACAGGATGGAGCACCTCGCCATCAACTAAATGATGTAAGAATATTACTTCATAGACTGTTTGACGATAAATGGATTGCGACACGTGGCCCGATTCGTTGACCACCTAGGTCACCAGACCTAACCCCTCAAGATTTTTTTATTTTTGGGGTTACATAAAAAATGAAGTGTATAAAAAAAAACAAAACCGTTGATGAACTTCAAACACATATTAGGCAAATAATTGGATCATCAGATAGAAGATCAATCTTAAAAGCTACAAGACGTGTGCTTAAGTGTGTTCAGAAAAGTATTGAACAAGATAGCGATGTTTTTGCTCATTTATTGTAAATTAGTAGTTTTACTTGATGTTATTTATTTCAAAGCCAACTTGCCTAAATTTATATAGATACGTATGCGTATATAGATACGCAGTTTCTTTGTAATTTTTCCGATATAAAATTTAAATTTCTATATTAGTCACTGGCGTTCATGCAGGCTATAAAACAAATAATGTTGAAAAAGAAAATGGTACACCACTGGTTTTTCTTGTAATAAAAAAATACATTTAATTATGTATTTCTTTTATAACTTATCTCATCTGTTGGTCTTTTCTATTTTTGCTTGATGCACGGTTTTCACATAAAAAAATAAAAACCAATTTTCTGCATAGTCGCTTCGCTCCTATACTTTTGGTCGTGGGGACCAGTTTGGAACCTTTAGGTCCTGCCAGTGATGGGTCTTCGTGAGAATTTCTTTAAAAAAATCACAAATTATCAGGTGTACTTAAGTCTGGTTAGTCGAGAAGGCCAAAGTTTATATGCGAAGGAAAGAGAGGACCAATTATTGGGGTATCATGCTTCAAGGAACCATAATGTATTTATATAGTCGCGTTGTGTATCAGTATAGTGTGTTATATGCCAAATATCTGTCAACATTTATTAATTGCATCCTAAATAAACTCCAAATACCAAATATCAACCCAATCGGAAAAATAGCAAAAGGGTTATGAAAGTCACGAGACTTCCATAAGCAATAAGAGATTCAATATGTCGAATATCTGCCAAATTTTTAAAATAAACTCCAAATAGCAAATTTTAATCAAATCGGACAAATAGGAAGAAAGTTTTGATAGTTATGTGACCTTTAAATTCAATATTTTAAAAATTTGTAAAAAATCAAGAATTGTATACTAAATAAACCCCAAATGCCAAATTTCAAACCAGTTTGGCAAGCAAAAAGGACTTTTTTGTAAGACGTCAAAACTTTGCCGAATTTTCCTGGCCTCAATACACAATTTCCCCATTTTATATGGGCATATTCGGAAAATTCAAAGCTTTAGAAATCATTCACTAGCTTTTCCAGATCATTTCCACCCATTTTAAGCCTCTAATTTTCAAAATAAAAAAGTAAACAAAGAAATTTCCGCCATTAATTGCCATGCGGAAAACGTCATCGAGCCATAGGCTTGTTGACAGGTGTATACTCCCTATACTATGGGTATGTACCGTTATCAACTGTCAGTACTGAATTTACTGGACGTCGTTCCGATATTTGTTTCAGTTTACTGATTCAGTACTGAATGACGTCATAAATGCGTCAGTGACGTCATTAATCTTTACTGGATTGACTGGGGATAAAAGCTACTGTGGGTACAGTAAAATAGTGGGGAAATGTCAAAACTGTCAGAAGTTTTGTTGATGTTGATTTCTTGAATCTTCTTGTTTACGTTGTGGGAATTATTTTCCAAGTTCAAAACATAATTTGTTGAAAATTTACCACTTAAAAAGCTCTCATACAACGCACTAACCTATTTGGGCTCTTTCGTATTCTTCCGGTGTAACTTCAATGTGGTATTCAAAATTATTTTCTGCGTCTATTATTCTTACCATCTTGCTTTTTTCAGTCATATTTATTTTATTAAAAAATGTGGTCTGGTTTTAATAAATCAAAACACTGTACCGGAAAACAAAACCGAAACAGGTAATTTGGTTTTATAGGTTATGTTGTAGTTGTGAAAACATTGCTGAAAATTGTTCCTTTTTTGGAGCAAAACAGCACGCTGTATAAAATCGGAACGACAAATTACAGTAAAATCAGCACAGTACAATCCTGTACTGACAGTTGAAAACGGTACATACCCTATATAATATATATTTACATTGTGTGCCGGACCACTTACTTATTGTACCTTGACCATCCGGCACTGGGGGGGAGGAAGGGGGGGTGCTGTAGCATTCCACTGAGCGATTTTTGGGGTTTTTCATAGAAAATGGCATTTTAATAGAAAACGGTAATATTTAAACAAAACGGCTTTTAATGGATTATAAATTTCGCGGGTCTGAGGGCAAAAATGGTTTTCGTTTCGTATGTAGCATAGGTATGCCAGTATTAGGCGTCAAAGTCAAAAAAAGGTGTAGAGCAAAAACTGCTCTACGTAGACGATTGTAGAGTGTATCAAAAAATAGGTTTTAAAAAATATTAAAAATGTTGAAAGTATGAAACTCTATGAAGTTATTAAATAAAAGGTGATTTTACATTTTCAAATTTTCAGACCTCCATCGGGAAAATTTATTATTGCTCGTCCTATATGGTCGACAAAAATTTCGGTTGTGGGCGTTTCAAATATAAAAGATGAACCTATTTTTTCATAAAACCCTTTTTTCGAAAATAAGTACCGTTTGGCGGAAAATTCCAAAAAACTGAAAACGCCAGAACTATTTAAAACAAATTTAAAAAAAAAAAAAACTCCAAGTATGTCATTTCTTTTATAAAACTAAGTTTTATAAAAAAGTTTTTCGCCGAAAAACTTTTATTTTTTTTATAAAAATTATGTTTTAGTTTCTACCATTTTGAATTTTTTTAAACTCAAATTTGATCGCTTATAAATACTCACCCTGTATAAGGATCTGGCCCAAAAAGTATAGGGCTCTTAAGCACCCATTGAGCCTTATGTCCTAAAAATTTTAAGTCGTTTAAAAGCTTTAAATTTGAGTTATGGCAAACGAAAGAAATTTTACCCATTTTTGACGAATTTTTGACTTTAACTCGGTACCGCTCCCTTTGTGGGTACCGGGAAAAAAAAATTGTTTACGGATCCATTATTCTCAATGTATTGAGAGATGGCATGCCAAATTTCATCGTTTCGCTACCCATACAGCCAAAGATTTTTTATTTTTAAATTTTTATTTCCCAAAAAACATGAAAATTAGTGTCGGACGTGACGCCCTTATACAGGGTGTCCGGAAAAAGGAGGCCAATCCGCCGGCCACATATAGGGAGGACCAAAATAATGCGACTTTTGTTATACCATTTTTTTGAAGTAAGTCGAGTGTTTCATAATTAAATTAAAATATTAATATTAAATTAAAATTTGGTGTGAGGAGGTTTTTTAGAACGAGAAATTGAAATCCGCTCACGGATTCGCTATACCGTGTAGAGGGCGCCACCTGCGGTATATCGCATGTGTTAAAAATACAAACACTTTTTTGTACTACTGTATAATAAAGTTTTAGTAAAAAAAATTAAATTATCCATTCTTAGTAAATGCTGGCCTGAGAATCCGTTCATGAGATATCTTAATTTTAAAATCTAGATACTTTTTTCTAAACAAATTGGCTGACCTCGGGCACCACCAACTTTTTACGTACTGTCAGAGTGATAAATGTAAACGCTTCTGACGCTCTTAACAAGCTTCTCAATTACTCATTAAATAAATCTACATTTTTAAATTACATATTTGTATTTGGTGTGTTTTCTTACAACTTATAAAACCATAATGGCCCATAAACCAAGAAATGTATGTACACTTTTCCGAATTGGCGGATATTGTTATAATGTTTGGTAAGTTTTAAATATTATTGTAAATAGTAAATACCTGTCAATTCTCAACTAGGAAAATGTGACTCCAATGTTAGTTTAGCCGCTAGACGCTATGCCCAGATATTCCCAAACCGATTTCATCTCAAAAGAAAATATTTTTTAAAATTTGATTAACCGTCTAAGGAAGAAGTTTCAGCGAAAGACGAATGGGTAATTGCGGCCGACCTCGTGCGGTTCAACCAGAGCAAGACGAAGACATTTTAAGAATTGTCGAACCAACATTAGTACTAGGGTTGAACGGGTGAGAAATTTTGGGAAAACTGAGACAATATTTTACGGAGTCAACAACTTTACCCATTTCATCTTCAAAAAGTACAAGGTCTTTTACCCGACGATTCCGAGGCAAGCTTTTTGTAGATGGTTATGTGAAACGAATAATAGAAATATGGAATTTATAAGGGCGATTCTGTTTACTGACGAAGCCACGTTCACGAGAAACGACGGCATGACAAATATCCATATCGAACACATATGGGCTGAAGAGAATCCCAAGGCCATAGTTGAGACACATCATCAAGTAAAGTGTGGGCAGTTGTTGTG
The DNA here is from genome assembly GCF_022605725.1 of Anthonomus grandis grandis. Lineage (NCBI taxonomy): Eukaryota > Metazoa > Arthropoda > Insecta > Coleoptera > Curculionidae > Anthonomus > Anthonomus grandis. The sequence goes on from NC_065560.1 coordinate 22,198,543, forward strand.
GATAACTTTTTTTTAAGACGTGTCATTTTACCAGGTAATTTGACTGGACTGGTGATTCATTTCTATTGTTTCTACGAGAAATACTGCCTGATTTGCTTGATGATTTACCTCTAAATTTAAGACAAAATCTTTGATTTCAACTTGATGGTGCTCCGGCTTATTTTGCTATAAATGTTAGGAACTATTTACATCAAGTATTTCCTAATGGCTGGACTGATCGGGGTCGAGATGCTCCTGTTCCGTGGCCACCCCGTTCGCCCCCGACCTTACACTATTGAATTTTTCAGTCTGAGGATGTATGAAAGACTTTGGGCATATGGAAAGAATCATTGCAACTTGCATTTCAGGTTGAAACAAAATATTTTATACAAAGCCTTAAATTTTCTTTAATAAAGAGGGCTCGTATGTGTATAAAAATAAATGGAGGTCACGTAGAACAAATAATTTAGGATCATTTTTGTAAGATTTTTATTATAATAAGTAATTTAGCATTAATTTAGAAAAATAATTTACGTTTATTTTCTTAACTTATTAAAATGTATTTAGATTTTAAAATTAAGATATCTCATAAACGGATTCTCAGGCCGACATTTACCAAGAATACTTTTTCTACAAGAAAAGATTGGATAATTAAAATTATTTACTAGAACTTTATTATACAGGGGTACAAAAAAGTTTTGGTATTTTTAACACATGCAACCTACCACAGGTGGCGCCCTCTGCAAGGTATAGCAAATCCGTGAACGGATTTCAATTTCTCGATCCAAAAAACCCCCTCATACCAAATTTTAATTTAATATCTTATGAAACATTCGACTTGCTTCAAAAAAACGATTTTATATTTCTCATTTTGACGCCCTGTATATTGAATACCGAGCGCCCAATTAAAAAATGGCATAACGAAAGTCGCATTATTTTGGTCCATCCTATATGTGGGCGGTGGATTGGCCTCCTTTTTCCGGACACCCTGTATATAGTCGTTAACGCTCCTATATAAAAAATGCGTTAGAAGGCTGCTTACTTTTTAAAGATCAAAAGAGTAAAACTTTTTTCGGCTAAAATTAAATGCTGTTTTATTATTTCCTCTCGCAAATACGTGCAGAGAGACCTAAAAAGTTGTAACAATCCTAATCAAACAATGTTATGATCTAGATATTTCAAAAAATTAGTTCTGTACAAACATTTTTTTTTAGATTAACGTTTAATTGAAAGTTACTGGGTATCATAATTAAAACAAATTAGAAGAGTCGTAATTGTAAAGCGTAATTAGTCTCGTCAAACATTTTTATCGTTATAATATGTCCAGTAAGAAATTTATATTATTATAATTTTTTTACAAATAGAACATATTAAATATTTTTTGTTAAATTCAACTATTGGGTGGTTTAAATATCTACAATGCAAACAAAGAAAGTATGGAAATGCTAACCCAATGAACGGTTAAAAAGTATTATGCAATTATTGTTAACATTATGTAATATAATAGGTGGGTCTACTATTTTTTTTTCATTGTTTAAAATACTTTTAAGGTTATTTATTATCCGTGTCTATAAAAATCTTATTGCTATGTACGTAAATCATGAAGCAAAGAATTACATGTACGAAATTGCATGAGACTTTCAGCTACTAGGTTTAAAATCATAAATGGACAAATGGTAATTTTTTAGAAAAAAAAAATGTCCCAAGGTTTTTTGTGTCATATCTTTTTTAATGAATGTTAATTAAAGCAAGACAAAAACTAATATACAGGGTGTTAGTAAATAAGTGCGACAAACTTCAGGGGGTGATTCGGCATGGAAAAATAATGACAGTTTGCCATATAAACGTATGTCCGCAAATGCTTCGTTTTCCGAGATACAGGGTGTTAAAGTTTTTCTTAAAAATTGACGATTTATTTATTGCTCTGAAACCAGCTGAAGATATGCAAATGAAATTTGGAGGGTTTTAAGAAGTAATTATCGCGCATTTTTTGACATGCAGTTAAGAATTGTTCACCATTTGCGCGCATACGGGTAATGATCTCAAATTTTTTGAAAAAGAAAAAAATGGTACGCCACTCAGATATTTCAAATTAAAAATAATTTTTGAATTCCCCATTTAATTTGTAACAAAAAACCTCTCTTATCTTTTTTTCGTATGTGGCGCTGTTTTTATGCAAACAAAATCTTGATGCGTATTTTTCATTTCTTTAATACATTATCCAGTAGGTTAGTGTCAACATTTATCTAATATTAAATACCACAATCTTACCACACACTTCAGAAATTACCTAAATATCTAATCTTCTAAACTCAGTTACTGGCCAGCAAGTGCATGTCTCAGAAGTGATTAAGTTGGGCAGACCAAATAGTAAATGTCTCAAGATAGTTCTATCAAACAATTCTGATGTAACCAATGTACTAAAGAACCGGAGGAGGTTTAGCTCTGCTAAGGCGGTTTACGTTGAGGCTGACCTCACTCCTAGTCAGAGGAGTGATCTGCAAAAGGTCAAGGACGTACTTGAGCATCGGCGATCCAATGGAGAAACAAATCTGTACATCAAGTTTGACAATGGCAGGCCTGTCATCGCCACAAAAAACTAAATCCTTCCAGCACTTCACACCACTCGTCTTTGTTATCAAAATGTACGTGGCCTCCGCACCAAGACTGATAAGCTTTATACAGGGATCTCCGTGTGCGACTTTGACATCATTGCCTTCACCGAAACGTGCCTTCAACCAGATATTCTCGACTCTGAATTGTGTCCAGAAACATTTAGAGTGCTCAAACTCAAACTTAAAAATGCTTTATTGTCAATATAAACATAGAAGTTGTAGACAAAGCCAATAGACTGTACATTAAATAAATAAAAACGAGAAACTAATTTAAAATAAAATAAAATTATATAAAATTTTGAAAGATACTTAAATGCTAATCATTAAAAAATTCACCTAAACTATAATACGCTTTACTAGCAAGAAATATTTTCGTCCTTGTACGTAGGCTTTTTTCAGTCTTAAGTTGTCTTATTTCTAGTGGAAGTTTATTAAACAGCTTTCTACCTCCATATATGATGAGCTACGGACAAGTTCAAAATGAGGAATGGGTAGCCTCAACAAATAATTTTGTCGCGTATTATAGTGGCTTCCTAAGTGGAGTTCTTGTTTATATTTTCTAAAAACTAAGCAAACTGTTTCCAAAATAAAGATACAACACAGGGTTAAAATATTATGACTTACAAAAGCTCAGATCTGACAAACCGCTGGATAGAGTGGCCGCTACTCGTGGTGGTGGCTGCTTGGTCGCAGCTTCTCACAACATCCACCTAGAGAGGGTTAACGTGGAAGACATCCTTAACTCCACACCACTTATAGATTTTTAGGTTGTAAGCTCACTTATGGTTATTTTGTATTTTATTTATTTGTAATCTATGTCCCTCCTTGCACAACGGAGAGACCTTGAGACCTTGTGTGAAACAATTATGTCACTGGATCTGGTCCACACAAAACGCGTTATGATTGTTGGAGATTTTAATGTTCCGTCTTATCAGACAACTGAAGCTAGCAGTGTCAAGTGCAAGCTTTTGACCAACCTATGCGAGATCCTTGGTTTTAAGCAGTTTAACAATATTCCAAATGTTAATAATAGGCTTCTTGACTTGGTTTTTTCAAATTTCGACGTCAGTGTCATCAAAAGTATATCACCGCTTATTGACGAAGATTTGCATCATCCTGCTTTGACAATTTCTTTTAAATCGGCTTCGCCTCATAAATATAATCCTTCTACTAGCAGTTTAACTTCAGAAAAGCAGACTTTCCACTCATGTATAATTTGTTGCTTGATGCAGACAGGTTGTCCGTTTGCGGTCTTCTGACGTCGACAGCGCTTGCAAGGAACTTTACAAAAGACTTGATTCAGCTTTTGCTGCTTCAGCACCTTTAAAGCAACGAAGACGACGGCGATTTCCAGTGTGGTTTTCAAAACAAATTATTTCTAATATGTTTAAGAAGGAAAAAGCATATCGTGGTTATAGATCCTCTCCAACTGAATTTAATCTTCCCAGATACAACAGGCTTCGTCAGACAGTAAAATCTCAAGCCCGTGAGGCCTATAACTCATTTGTGACCCAAGCCGAGGAGAACATTGTCACTGATCCCTCATCGTTTTGGTCTTTTGTTAGAGCTAAGAAAGGTCACTCTTCACTTCCGTCTATCATGTGCGATGCCAATGGTAATTCTTTTCAAGGAACAGAAAATATTGTGCCAGCTTTTGCCAAACTTTTTCAGAATGCCTATAAAGATCCAATCAACCTCGCAGAAACCTATCCTCCTTCTAATTCCTCAGACCTCATTGACATTCTTCCATCAATTACCACTGAGGAAATTATTGCTGCTAGTCGGAGGCTAAAAAACAAGTTGACAGCCGGTCCAGATGGTGTTCCAAGTTTTGTGGCTAAAGACTGCATGTTTGTCCTTTGTCAGCCTTTATGTCATATTTTTAACCTTATTTTAAAAACTGGCAAATTTCCAGGCGTCTGGAAATGTGCTAAAGTAATACCAATTCACAAAAAAGACGATATAAACAGAATCGACAACTACCGACCTATCTCCATTCTTTGCAATTTTTCCAAAACTTTTGAAACTATTGTTTATAACAGAATTCTTCCCCAAGTTCAATCACTACTCTCTATAGATCAGCACGGTTTTATTCCTAAAAGGTCGTGCATCACTAACCTCTGTAATGTGACTCACTTTATTTCTTCAGCCCTCGATAGAAAAAGTCAGGTTGATATGGTGTATACTGATTTCAGTAAGGCTTTCGATCAGATAAATCATAGCATTCTGCTAGAAAAATTGAACAAGCAATTCAACTTCTCAGAAAGGCTAATTTCGTTGCTTTCGTCATACCTTATTGACCGTCTACAGTTTGTTGAGGTGGAAGGTTGCAGATCTAATACCTTTGTTTCAACTTCTGGAGTCCCACAGGGATCCAATCTCGGCCCACTTCTTTTTATCTTTTATATTAATGATCTTATAGAATTGTTTTCCTGCCTTAGACTAGCTTATGCTGATGAACTGAAAATATTCTGGTGTATCAATAGTATCTTGGACTGCTTGTTCTTATAGAGTAACTTGGACCTAATTAGGAAATGGTGCAATCGAAATCAGTTATGTCTTAACATTTCGAAATGCTGTGTGATCTCCTTTCACCGAACCAAGGATCCTGTTTTGTTTAATTACAATATAGACAATCAAATCCTCTATAGAAGTACTTCTATTAAAGATCTAGGGGTTGTATAGTTTTTGTTGTATTTGTTCGAAATAGCCGACTCTTTAACAACTCAAACTCAATAAAACTATTGTACTTTTCCTTTGTTAGATCAAGACTGGAATACGGTTCCTTGGTGTGGTGTCCTTTCTATGAATGCCATGTTGACTACATCGAGAGTGTTCAGAGAAGGGCTTTAAAGTTTCTTATGTTTCGTGAGGATGGAATACATCCTGTTAGGGGACATGATCATGATCTGATGTTAGGTAGATTTAATCTGCAATCTCTGGCCATGAGGAGAACAATTCATTTTGTAACATTCTTATGGAAGTTGGTCAATAATCAAATAAATTCTCCTCCTCTCTTGAACGATATTCTATTTCATGTACCACGATTTGCTTCTAGAGCAAATATCACTTTTGCTTTAGATCGCGCCAGAACTAACATTAGGTTTCAGGATCCCGTATATCAAATGTGCAGAATTTTTAATTCAGTATCATCAACCTGTGACATATTTGTATGCTCCATAAAGGATCTAGTTTTGTCTCTGCCAAACCAACAGTTACCATAATTCCTTTTCTCTTCCTTTTTTCCCTTGTCCCATGAATCCCTCTTTGTTCATTCTAATGTTAATTTACATCTACTTTAATTTTGATATATACATGATGTTACTGTAGTAATTTAAGTTTTCCTTATTTTTCTTTCTTTTTGTTATTTAATTTATAGTAATTTAATACTTGTTTACACTTTCAAAACATTAATTGTAGATTTTCCTGTAACTGGGCTTTGCCTGTTGGAAATAAACTGCTAAATAAATAAATAAATAAATAAATAAATAAATAAATACAAAATGTCAACATTCATCTGCGAAATACGATATGTCAAATTAGTGTTCCTTCACTATTAATCTTTCAGTTATTATTAATAAGTAATTAATTTTTCTTGTATCGAAAAAAATGGAAAATTTCACAAATGCGGAGCTGTCAGATATGCATTTTATCTATGGCCGAAGTAATGGAAATGATCGGCAAGCTCGAACATTCTATGCTGAGTTTTATCCAGGACGTAGAGTACCTCATCACGCAATATTTGCTCGTCTTCACCAACTTTTGCGTAAAAATGGTACGTTTAAGAAACAAGCAGTTCTAGAGTTAATTGCGGAGTCACCTGAATCAAGTACTCGAAAAATTGCCAACATATTGAATGTAAGCAACTTCACTGTATTTGAAATTCTTACAGAAAATCATTTTGTTGTTTTTGCTGCGATTATTTGTAATTGTAATGTTTTGGTATGTACTGGAGATTTTAATGTTAACTTTTTATGTGACAAATCTGTGGAGTTTAAGTTTTTTAATGATATTTCAGAAAGTTTTGGTTTAACTCAGCTAATTCAGGAACCAACCAGAATAACACCCAACAATGAAACTTTAATTGATGTCATAATTTTAAATAACATAAATCTAGTCAAAAGTTATGGTGTTGTACCATGTGATCCAGTCTCAACAGATCATGAAGCAGTATTTTGTATATTAAAATGTGATAAATTGAAAATAAGTAACAATTCTGTGATAAAAGGTAGAGATCTAAGACTGGCATATTCTGAGGAGTTTAGGGCAAGTTTACAACAGGTAGATTGGCATAACCTATACTATTCTAATGATATAAATATAAAAATTCAAATATTGAATAAAAATATCCTGTCTCTGTTTGATGTTTATTGACCCTTAAAACCACTAAAACAGAGAGGGTCGAATTTCATAGGAAGAATCTTATCGCAAATCTTTAAGATAACTCTTTTAGTCACATGTTTTAAATCAATAGACCATCACAAAGAATTTACTTGGGTTTAATTGGAGAACATGGTCTTAAAAAATTTTGTATAGTCTGTTTAGATCTTTAGTTACCGAAAGACAACTATGAGCCAGTAACGAAGACAAAAAAGAGTAATATATTTGAGTGTCATCTGCATACTTTTGTATTTTGCAGTGTTTTAAAAATTTAGAAAATTGGAAAGTATATAAAATAAAAAGAATTGGTCCCAAAATTAACCCCTAAATTAACGCCAAGATAATATGATTTATTGACATTCAAAACCACCCTTTGCTGACGATTCATAAGATAATTTTAAATTAACCTGATTGAATGCTGATGAAAACCAAGATATTCCAAGACTAGAAAAAATATATGATGGTCTATGGTATCAAATGCCTTGGAATAATCGAGTGTAACCAGAATAGTACAATAACCTTTATCAAAAGATCTCAAAATGTCATCCTGTGGTGCTACCTTTATGTAAACTATTTAGTATCAACAAATATAACCCAACGTCAAATCTAGGTCGCAACACTGATGTAGGTTAATAGATCAAGACCAATTAATATTATTGTTAACGAAATGTATATGTATTTTCTATCTGATCAATATAGTCGATTCTAAACCTGAGACGAGTCTACTTTCTTACATGGCGATCCTGCCAGTCCCGTAAAATGAAAAAAAATTTAATTTTTTTTTCTTTACCTAAAAGTAACGCACTATTTCGGTAGAAAAGTGAGAATCCCTATTTTTTAAACTTCGTAAATATGGGAAAATCCGTTTCGAAGGAAAGTGACGTTACAAGTACGGGAGTGGTTAACTCGAACTTTATCGTTGAGGAAGATAAAATGAGCGTCCCTAATGACATCCGCATTGTACTGTACATCATAGCCGTGTGCGTAATAATACTGACTGTCCTCAATGTGCGAAAAATGTACCGAAGGAGTCTGAAACGAGATATAGGCAGAAGCATATATCTGAGGGCACCACAGGGACAAAGGACGTCTACGGAGGACGCCTAAAGCTTACAGCCAGATGTGTAAGAACGAGAATTTAAAAATATATAAGCAGGCGATATCTGGTATGTACCAATATTTGTTTTGTCAACCTTTTGGATCTCGGTTTCTGGGCACAAACTGTTATGGCAGTTTCCACGCAGTTTCCCATTTACTTCCGAGGAATAATAAACGGTAGTATTTTACCAAGTCGCTGACACAAGGACAATTTAATAGTTTCAAAAAAGGTGTAAACGTTAGATTCTATGAGGACATTCACTTAAATGACATTGCAAAGCATTTTAAAGTATACTATTTAGTTTAGCAGAGGTCAGTTTTTTTTTTTTTTTCTTAGACAGGCACATATTAGATTAGAGTAGTATTTCGTTACAGGCGTCAAACGACCATATTTTATATGCATTTTTTTTTAAAGTAACATCAAAGAGATAATATACTATTTATTTTATGGGATAGGATCTTATTACTACCGAGTAGTGTTAGTGATATGGTAAATAATAGGTAGCAATTTATTTTCGTATAGAGTAACTAATTAAATTAACATATTTTAGGCTAATGTTAACGAAACAATATAGTTATTTATTTAATTTAAATTAAACATATGGGTTAATTCGAATGAATGAATTTTTAATATAAGACAGAGCAGAATTATTTAAGATTAAATTTTGTCTATGTCAACCGTAAAATTAAGTTTTGAGGACGTTTATGCCAAGCTATCAAACTTGAAAGATGATATTATAAAGGAATCAAAAAGAGTATTAAAGTCACAGGTGCCCAAATCAGAAAGTGTCAGAAACCAGGTCAGGGATAGTTTATTAACATTATATAACGAATTTGTACAAACAGTAGCAGGAATTTATCCAAATTTAAACGAAAATCAATATAACGCTATTAAACCTATTTTTAACACTTCCCGAGATAGAGTTGTTAGATCGTACCAAGTTCTCGCTGTTGATTACAAGGTCCCTATATCGATAGTAAAGGTAATAGACCCCCAAATAAAGGACGAGCTAGTTGAAATAGATCTAACAGACGAAATTACTGACATTAACAATCAACAAACAGATACAGTGACGAACAAGACACAAAATTTGATCACTAAAATGCCTATGAACACGATGGAGTTTTTTAATCTCGCTAGCAAAATCTTGCCTGGCGAATTTGACGGTTCGGGAGATAAGCTAACCTCATTTCTTGATGCGTTAACACTGCTTAAAGCAAATGTTGAAACGCATGAGGTAAATGCTGTGGCTTATGTCAAAACCAAACTGATTGGTAAGGCAAGAGATTTGGTAGGGGACAGCGACACATTGGATCTAATTCATGCGAAAATAAAAAATTCTATAAAACTGGAAAGTTCGCAGTCCATGTCATCAAAACTTTTAGGGTTAAAGCAACGCCATAACGATGAGAAATACCTCTCTGAAATAGAGGGACTGGCTCAAAAGCTTAAAAGGGCGTATATAGGCGAAGGAGTTCCGGAGCAAGTCGCAGAGACTTATACAACCAATACAACGGTCAAAGCTCTAAGCACCAATGCAGCGTCGGAAAAAGTAAAAATTATCATGGAAGCCGGAAACTTCCAAACCACGCAAGAAGCTCTGGCGAAATTTGTGAATTGCAGCGCTGATAACCCGGCATCCCCCGGCGCATCAGTATTTTACACAAACAGACAAAACTTTAGGGGTAGATCAAGGAATAATTTTCCTAGAAGAGGCCACTACGATCAAAGACCCCCACACAGGCCGAATACCATGCGAAACAACCCCAATACATACCAACACAGTCAGTATGAGAGACATTACAACCAACGAAGGGGTAATAGCGGCTACAATAGTCGACCCAGCTACTTTAGACGGCCAAATAGGTATATTAGAGCGATGGATACGGGGAGTGACCATCAGGAAAACTCACAGGAACCCCAACAAGGTCCTTTGGGGCACTCCTAAAAATTTATAGTATGGACCTAGCACTATCAAATTTTGTAGCAGTCCAAACAGCAATGACAGGATATCAAATAGTTACCTTGCTGGTTGATACTGGAGCGGACGTTTCTATTTTCAAAAGAACGAAAAAAGACCCTGAACAAATCGTTGATAGGTCTAACATTTGCAAAATAAAAGGCGTGACTGAAAGCTACACAAACTCTATTGGAACTACAAAAACAAATATTTTTATACAAGACTGTACTTTTACCAGCATGTTTCATATTGTAAGCCACGATTTTCCAATTCCAGCCGACGGAATTTTAGGGCGAGATTTTATCACAAAATACCAATGTCTACTGGACTATAGTAATTGGACCATGATGGTAAAAAGCAGAAGAGGCGATATTTTCATACCAATTTTAAATAGTCCGGAGGAAGATGTTTTAATAATACCACCTAGGTGCGAAGTGGTAAGAAAACTAAACTCGCTAAAAAATCTTAAAACCGACGCAGTCATTGTAAATAAAGAGATCGCTTCAGGAGTTTTTGTCGCCGGATCTATAGTGTCCAGTCAGAGCCCATTTATAAGGATTTTAAATACAAATTTTGATAGTGTAACCTTAAAAAACCCCAAAATAAGTCATTCAGATTTAACCAACTACAACATTCTTTGTGTTCAAAACAAAAATATTACAACTCAGCAAAACAGAAACGATCATTACGATTATTAAGAGAATTAAATACACAAGGTATAGCGGAATATTTACAAAATGATGTGATTAATTTATGCCAAGAGTACTGTGATATTTTTGCACTAGAATCAGATTTACTGACAACTAATAATTTTTACGAACAAAAACTAAGACTTACTGATGACTCCCCAGTTTACATAAAAAATTACAGGACACCGTACTCACAGACAGACGAAGTTAATGCGCAGGTAAATAAAATGCTTAAAGACAATATTATTGAGCCATCGTATGCTGAATATAATAGCCCAATATTATTGGTTCCTAAAAAATCCAAAGACGGTGAGAAAAAATGGCGTCTGGTAGTCGATTTTCGCCAGATTAACAGAAAACTTTGTGCTGATAAATTTCCGATTAAGTGAATTTCTGAAATTTTAGATCAATTGGGAAGAGCCAAATATTTTTCTACATTAGATCTTAAATCGGGATTTCATCAAATACCCTTGGAAGAAAATTCCAGGGATATAACAACTTTTAGCACAAATCAAGGTTCTTATAGATTTACTAGGCTGCCATTCGGTTTGAAAGTTAGTCCAAATAGTTTTCAGCGAATGATGAGTATCGCTTTTGCGGGAATAACCCCCGAAAAGGCATTTTTATATATGGATGACCTAATTGTTATTGGATGCTCAGTAGGTCACCACCTTGAAAATCTAAAAAGTGTGTTTAGTACCTGTCGTAAATTTAATCTAAAATTAAACCCAAACAAATGTGCATTTTTCCAAAACAATTGTTGTTACGTTGGTCATCAAATACGCGCGGATGGTATTTTACCTGACGAATCGAAATATGAGGCAATTCGTAAATATCCAATTCCAACAAACGGCGATGACGTTAGGCGGTTTACTAGTTTCTGTAATTATTATAGAAGGTTTATACGAAATTTCGCAGAAATTGCTAAACCACTAACTAAGCTAACAAAAAAAAAAGCAACATTTGTATGGACCAAAGAATGCCAAGATTCGTTTAACAGGCTGAAGCATATGCTTATTGATCCGCAAATATTACAACACCCAGATTTTTCAAAGCCTTTTATCTTGACAACCGACGCGTCAAAAGAGGCTTGCGGTGCAGTTCTATCTCAAAAATCAAATGGTCAAGATCTGCCTATAGCATATGCGTCAAGAAGTTTCACAAAAGGAGAAACTAATAAATCTGTCATAGAAAAGGAATTAGCAGCCATACATTGGGGCATTAATCACTTTAGACCTTATTTATATGGCACACATTTTTTAGTTAAATCAGATCATAGACCCCTAGTTTATCTCTTTGCAATGAAAAATCCTTAAACTAAACTAAGACTTAAAAATAATACAAACAAATGATAACTACGATTTAATTAAAATTCCTAGTATAAAATTTATTATTAAGCCAGATTATTTACGAATAATTTTGGAAAATCACGGTAAAAATAAAATCAGCGCTGAAAGCAAAATGAATTTCACTAATGGCAATTTTTCTTTAGGGAAAATATTGTCTCAGCTTCGAATAATGGCTAGTGAAAACAATTTGCAAAAATTAAAATTAAGATTAAATGATGAAATATTTAGTACGTGCACGTTTGAAGATTTTAAATTACTAGGACAAGACTATTTACACAATTTAAAAATATTTTTATACCACGACCCAAAACTTATAATAGACAAGGATGAAAAACAAAAACTTATTCAGAAGTATCATGATGACCCAATTTGCGGCGGTCACTGCGGTCAAAAGAGACTTTTGAAAAAACTAAGAACCAAATTTCGTTGGAAAAAGATGTCACGTGATGTTGCAAACTATGTAAAAACTTGTAAAAAATGCCAGGTAAACAAAAGCAAAATTAATCATCAGGAACCCATGGTCATTACGCCAACACCGCAACGAGCTTTCGATATTGTATGCATAGACACTATTGGCCCGTTTACAAAAAGCGATAACAATAATGTTTATGCCGTAACCATGCAATGCGAATTAACGAAATATCTTATCATCGCGCCTATACAAAATAAAGAAGCATTAACAGTAGCCAAGGCAATAGTAGATAACTTTATTTTGGTATATGGACCAATGAAAGAGATTCGTACTGACCTAGGGACTGAATTTAAGAATGAGGTTTTAGAAAAAGTGACCAATCTACTACAAATAAATCACAAATTTTCGACAGCCTACCACCACCAAAGCATCGGAGGTTGTGAGCGAAATCATAGAATTTTAAATGACTATTTAAGGTCGTACATTAATGATTCTTGGACAGATTGGGACAAGTATATTAAATATTTTTCATTTTGCTTTAATACAACCCCAGGAGTTTTGCATGATTATACGCCTTTTGAGCTAGTTTTTGGAAGAAATCCTGAGTTTACTTCTGACTTGACAAACAATATTGACCCAATTTACAATATTGATGCCTTTTATCAAGAAGTTCGTCATAAACTTCAAATTTCTTTACAGCGAGCGAGAGATTTTGTAATCAGAGCGAAAGATAAGCGCAAGTTAGAGTACGATAGAACTTCTCAAAGCCTTAGTCTGCACCCAGGTGACTTTGTAGTCATTAAAAAAGAAAATCGGACGAAGTTTGATCCTTGGTTTAACGGCCCTTTTGTAGTTATAAGTACAAGTGGGGTAAATTGTACAGTGAAAAGTGAAAAAGGGAAAGTAATTACTGTGCATAAAAACAGAGTACACAAATACTGTGCTAGTGAAAATTGACGTATTATGTATGTATAGGGAAATGGGCCTTAAGTCAGTGAAACTCTTTACAATATTCGTTTTCGGTGTTAATATTAAGCTTACCATATTTTATAGTGTAGTATCACCACCTTTCTGTGTGAGTAAGGTGGCATCGGTTTTAATAATCGTTATTCGATCCTTTTTGCCCCAAATCCACTTAATTTTTTCTAAACGTAATAAGAATTGTATTTTTTGTAGGCAAATAAAATGTTTTGAATTTGAAATTGCTTTATTGCACTTCAAACGAATGATCGACAAAAGATTCAAAAATCTAATAGGTTAAAGTCTGGACTTCGTGCTGGCCAAGGTCTTCGACTGACACGTCATACGTAATAAGTAATAATAAATAACAATAACTAAGAGAAATAACAATAAGAACGTAATAAAAGGTGACAGATAATGTTTCTATCTATTTTATCTTGAATACATTGAAAGCTTTAAATGTACACCCTGTATTATATTGTACACCTTGTACCACTGTACACTTTGTCTTTGACTTTCGGACTAAAAAAACTTAACTTACCCTCATTTTTTTTAAAGGAATCTGCTATTAAATTATTTGCCATTATTTATGGGACATCTTGTATATCGGAAACAAATGCAAAGTTTGGCAATTTTGTAAACACATCTTTATTGACCATAAGTTTGGCAACTTTTAATTTTTTCTATCAATATCGCTACGATGTGCGTAAAAAAGTCTTACGGTTTCCAAAATTGTTATGGTGGTAACTAGTATTACAGAAAACGGGCTTTACCAATATACTTGGAGCATTTACTGTTTTTTAAGTTTAAATTAAAATTTTTATTTAGTGTTTTGAGAGAGAGCAAAAAGTAGTATTACACTATTAACCAGCAAAATTTATTAAATAAGCCAATAAGTTCTATAAATAGATTCATGTCATTTCCAGTAATTAAAGTTATAAAATTACATAATATGGAAAATATTTTGAACACAGGATACATTTAATTAAAATGTAGCATTGGGTATTACTTCTTATATAATCACGGACAAAAACCACAAATTTAATGTCGCTATTTACTTCTTAGATAAAGTAAAACATGTTTGTTCATGATTATTTTGAAATGCTATTGTATTAAAAGTTCTGACAGTACATAGTAGAGCAAACTCTAGAAACGGCCAATTTAACTATAAATTTTAGTCAAAAGTTCTGGATTTAATTAATTTTTTTATTTATTGTTAATTTTCTGTTGAAAATAAATTATTATTATCATTTTAAGGACCCAGCATCAGCATCGCAATATTTTTTTAAATAAATGGAAATGAAGGGATAATAATAAGAATTAAACGACCTACATTTTATTTGCTACAGGTGCAACTGGTCTTTGTCTTCAATATTCTTATTTGCACTTTGTAAAAATACAAATATTTGTATAAGGCGTCCTATCGAAAAATATTTTTTTTTAAATATTTTAATTTTCTTAAACACACTGTATACCAGTTACTAATATTTTAAAACCAACTCAGCCAAATATCAACATTGATTATGTTTTTTAACTAGGATAAAAAAAAGTCTAATTTTAGAAAATAATGTATAGTGTAAGAACGTATTTTGTAAAAAGTACTTATTAAACCGTACAACATTACAGTACCGTACTAAACTTCTAATTTCTTTATTTTCTTAAACGATTTATTATTTTCACTGAGCTAAATATTCATTATTAATTCCAACAAAGTTCCGTGCCACTTTATTCAGTATAAAAGGTACTTTATACTGTTGTGAAAGGTACTTTACAGTACCATACTAAACTTCTAATTTCTTTATTTTCTTAATCTATTTAATATGTTCACTGTGCAAAATGTTCATTATTACTTCCAACTTCAGCCCACTTTATTCAGTATTATATGTTCTTATTTTTCAGGAATCCATCCTAGACATTTTCTAATTAAATATTTGTCAGTTATATATTTTTATGTTTTTTTTATTTTATCTTTAATCTACATATAATATGCTAATTAGAGTTACTAGTATGGGTACAATAAGGAACACACACACTTACCTTATTTAGACGCGGATCCCTAAGATGATCAATACCTCTGACTTGTCCAGGGGTAACAATATCTCCCACCACTTCATGGTAACACCTTTTAGGTTCTTCATTTAGAAAATTGAGTGACTCCACTATCAAAGGTTTCTGACTGTTTACAGTTAATCTTGAAGACCTTGTAAGTCCAGCTCTGCAAAAAAACATATATTATGAAGATAAATTATTAATTTATTAATTTGATATATTGATTAATTTATTGTAAACAACAGTAGCATATTGTAAACTAAAAAGTATTATAATCTTAGAATAATGAAAGTCTAGAAGTAGCATGGAACTTTGGAAAGTTCGTTTGCTTGCAACTTCTCTGACGCAATGATACTAAATGCTTATGTAGAAATTGCAAAACAAACACACTTTATAATATTATAAAAATTACTACATTACTACTATTAACCCTAATAAAAATATCAAACATTCACCATTTTTTTAAATAAACTATGATTTAATGATATTCTTTAATGAAGTCAATATTTAAAGTTAAATACATGTAGATAATGTATTTTAGAAAAAAAGGTAATGATATGGCAACACAGCTTGATCCATTATTGATGGCACCGACACCGGGAATCACTACAAGTGACATCGTCAAAAAATATATTTTTTCTCTAATTAACATATAGGATGAAGCCATCACATTTGTTTATGGTACTCTCATTATATAAAAGAGCATATCCCGGAATTTGAATGTTTTCGACATTTAAAACCTTATGGGTCTCTGAAACACCAATGGCATCAAAAGAAAAATTACAGATCAAATCAAATAAAGCTTTATTCGTCTAAAACACCAAGGTGTTGTTAACAAAATCAAACAATCATTAATCTAAAAGATATTAGTGTAACATCAAAATAAATAAATAATAAATAGCACAACACAAATATACAAATATACAAAGTAAGAAATTAAAATCTAAAATAGGTCCATTATTATTATTCCTTAAACAGTACTTACATTATAAACTCAAACAAAAAACATCACATAGCATATATCAAAACATAACTAAGTTCAAAAATGCTCTGTGAAGTATTTCTCCAAGCGATAAAATGCCTTATGAAGCAGGATTGTTTGTCCTGTTGACCTGCTGTCAAAAACTTTTATATGTTTGAATCTTCCGTAATGACTGGGGAAGATGATTAAATATTTTTTTGCTCTTTAAATAAAAAATTTAATTTTGTGTCAAACTAGAAGTAGGTATTGGTAAATTTATTTATTTATTTATTTATTTATTTATTTATTTACGGAATCCATTTACAAAAGTGTTACATAGCATACCCATACAAACATATATATTCAGATACAAAACTATCTATAAATCAATGAAAGGTGTAGATGAGTTAATTAATCAAAGCCCCTATGAAATAATATTCTTTAACTGCCCCTTAAAAAATGTAATCCTAGAATCAAAAAAGCTTATCTGTCCTGACAGACCATTAGCACTTCGAGCCATTCGTGTAATTGGCTCATTAATACCATAATTGGTATGGTGGAATGGGACTGCAAATATTTCTGATTGTCTATTCAATCTGGAAGGCACCCTAAGTTTAAAAAGAGACAATAACTCGGGACAATCTATAGTAGCATTTAAAACCTTATGCATAAAACATAAGTGGAGTAACTCGTGACTCTAATGTGGGTAAGTTCAGGTTATCCCTGACCCACTGATAGTAATACTCCTGTCTCCTGTAACCACATCTAAAAGCAGCCACCCTCAAAAATTTATTTTGAGTTTTTTCAATCTGCTCAATGTAGCAGTTATATGATGGGGACCACACAATTGAGCCATACTCCAAGATGGGCCTAACTAGAGAGCAATAAAGTAATCTAAAAGTAAAACAAAGACAAATCAGTTGTAGACCGTTGGGCAATGAAAATGCATAAAACCCAGCATTTTCATTGCCCTACCAGTCACCTGATTGATGTGACTTTTAAAAGACAACCTGGAGTCAATAAATATTCCTAAGTCAGAAACCTCTGTTTTGACACTAATTGCTACATTACATATTTAATTTATAAAGAAAAGCAATAGGGTTTCTTTGCTTAGAAAAAGTAATCTTATGGCACTTATTGATATTAAGGGACATTCTATTCAAGTGGCACCAATCAAAGAACAAGTTAAGGTCTTTTTGCAGGAGCACAGCATCGAGAAGGGATGTGATAAGCCTAAATAGCTTCACATCATCAGCAAACATTAGCACACGACAATTTTTAAGTTTCCAAACTAAATCAATCAAAAAGAGGCAAAATAAAACAGGGCCTGAATGAGCCCTGTGGCACCCCAGATGGCACCAAAATTTCAAAGGAACATGTACCTCCAAGATTAACAATCTGGGTTCTACCTCTGATGAATCCGGAGATCCACTGAAGAAGAGGCCCCACAATACCTAAATCCCTAAGCTTCTGCAAGCCTTGGAAAAATCTGTATATATTGAGTCAACCTGAAGTCCCTTCTCCAAGCAGTATTTATGTTAAAAGATGATCCAGTAGTGTTTAAGTTAAAGTAAGTAAACAGAGTTAAATACAGAGTAATATTTCTTATACATTAAGCAAGCAGTCTCAAGAATAAAAATTGAAGGGAGAGTCAATATATTTTCCTTTATAAAATAAGGCCTACATGAGTCCCTTAAATTAAGCCCGCACAGATATTGAACTGCATGCTTCTGTAAAATGAACACAGAAGTAAATAAAGAGATGAGTTGCCCCAGAAGCAAACCCCATAAGCCAGGTGAGAATCAATCAAGGCAAAGTAAGCTTTTCTAGCAATACTCTTATTTAGCTCACACTTAATTGTCCTAATCGCAAAACAGCCAAATGCCAATTTAGTGCAAAGCTTCTCAATGTGTTTATCAAACGTTAGTTTTTCATCAATAAACAATCCTAAAAATGTATTACAATTTGTAACATTAACATGCTGTGGACCCAAATGCACACCATCTAAACTACACTTGAAATTTAAGATATTTGTCTTTGAGATACTATTTGTGGACTTATAAAGATGGACACAAGTCTGTTTGCAGATGACTGCAAAATATATGCTATTCCTCTAACCAGCGCAGCGCTGCTCCAGGCAGATCTGCAAAATGTTGAGATGTGGTCAAGGCAATGGGGTATGAAACTAAACACATCCAAATGCACAGTGTTGAGGATCGGTCCAGATAATCCTGATAATGAATATTTTCTGGATGGATGTGCCTTAAAATCAGTGAACGAACAAAATGATCTAGGAGTCCTAATAACATCAGACCTAAAATGGGAACGTCATAACCAGAATTTGTAAAAAAGCAAACTCGCTAGTCTATCTGATAAAACAAGCTTTTAGGGACCATTCTATTGAAATGATATCCACTCTATACAAAAGTTACATAAGACCAAAAATAGAATATGCCTTTGTTGTATGGAACCCATATTATATTAAAGATATAGACCAATTGGAGAAATTACAGCGCAAAGTAACAAAAATCCCTTACGAATTAAGCGAAGCCATATCCAGAAAGATTAATCAGGTTTGGTTTGACCACTCTCAGAGAGCGAAGACATAGAGGCGATCTCATCGAAACCCACAAGATTACCAGTGGTTATTACCAGTGCAATTTGGCGAACCTTTTCCACTATAGCCAAAACCCCATCATCTCCGAGGACATACAAGGAAGCTTGAAAAAGAAAGAACGGCAAAACTTCCCAAAAAAAACTTTGTAACAAATCGTGCAGTGCACTTGTGGAACTCGTTAAATCAGGAAACGGTGACGGCCCCAAATACGAATATCTTCAAGAATCGCGTTGATGTTGAGCTGGGACAAAATTCGGAGAGAATGATCCACTACTGCATGTGGCAGGTCCACCTACTCAAGCCTGAAACATACGGAAGAAACAATAGCTTCATCGGTCTCACCGCCTGCTATTGTCAACATAATAATAATAATAAAAATAATAGATATTAAAAGACAAACGCTTAACATCACACCCTGTTTTAACATTTGCCAAATCCTGGCTTATCACAATGCTGAGGGCTTGTGAATCTGTGCCACTCCAAAGAAGTGTAGTGTCATCAGCAAATTATCTGCACCGTCCATGTACCAATGGTAGATAATTTATATATATTACGAATAGGAGCGGATCAAGCACAGAAACCTAAGACACATCCACAGTAACACCCCTGGCGCTTGGTCTTTCATAGAAAGTATTAACTTGTTTTTAAAAAACCAATTTGCTTTCAGATTGAATGCCTGTATTGAGAATGCACTTTGCCAGGTAACAGAGGCCATTGTGGGTAACTTGGATAGGGGTAAGAGGGTCTTGAGAATGTTTTTGGATTTGGCCAAGACCTTTGACACTGTGGCACATCATATTCTACTATTATAAAGTCATTCTTACATAAAAGAACAGAAAATGTTAAAGTTTAAAATTATTTAAATAATTCAGTCTTTGTTGACTATGGTGTGCCACAGGGTATTGTGCTTGGTCTTTTTCTTTTTAATCTTTATATTGATGGCATAATTTCAGTTTTGGATGGAGGGAGAGGAGGTTTTGCTGATGATACTGTAGTTTTTGTTGTAGGGGGAACATGGAAGACAACTATTAAGCAGGGAGACATTGCAATTTCAAAAATAAATTGCTGGTTAGATAATAGTTTATTGTCATTAAATATTGACAAGATAAAAATTTCTTACTTTTGCCTTGAGTAGGAAAACATTACATGACTTCCATAAATTAAAAATCCATAGTGCAGATTGTGAACCTGATATGGGTGTTTCTGATTTTGGAGCAATAGAAAGAGTGAAGTATATAAAATATTTGGGTATGTATATAGATGAATGTTTAAAATAGACCAAACATTTGGAGTATGTCACTACTAAAATAAGAAAAGCCATATATAAATTTTATGAAAATGCAACATTTTGGCCTTTAAGCTACTAAACTTTAAACTTTTAAACAATTTACTTTTCTCTTGTAGAGTCTCTTAGCAATTATGGGATAATTGTTTAGACTCCTGCAAGAATGTCTTAAATAGTTTAGATGTTGCTCAAATATATCTATACAAATAATTATATTTAAAACAAAAAGATATCTGAGCCAGTATTATTCCAAGAAAGTAACCTTTAAAAGGTGGAGCAACTATACATTAATGCTGTAATAAGATTTATGCTTAATAATGATTATTATAAAAATGTAATAACTCATAAATTCAAGGCATGCTGCAAATCAAAATCTTTCCTTGACATCTGTAAACCATATTGCTGCAAAAAGGCATGTTAGGTCAGGTCCTAAATCAGGTCTTAAGATACAGTAGACACTCGATAGTGTGAATATCGGATAGCGGAAACCCCGCATAACGAAAACAGCAATATTTTATGCATTGACCACCGTATACCGTGAACAAACGTCAAATGTAATTGGATCGATAGTTCGCCAGTAACGTAGGCAAAAGCCGGTGCTTCCCCGATATGCTGTTTTTGGCGTTCTTCAAATCGATAGGCGCCGTGAATCGATTGTGTGTTAAGCAAGGCAGGTTCTTATCGTTTGTTTACGTTGTCTGTTAGTGTGGTTTTGAAGTTTAGTGATCTTTATTAGTGCGACTTAAATTGTGTTGGTGTTAGATCGTTTATAAATTAAACAAAATGTCACTTAAAAAACCAAAGTGTTTAACCCTCTATGAAAAATCTCTTGTAAATCAAGACTTAAATAATGGACAAGATGGATATTTAGCGAAAAAGGAACTGATTTCTAGTGCTGTTAGAAACATGTATGTTGGACCAGGTAAAAGACAAACCCTAAAGGGTTCTCAGTTTCCAAGAATGGAAAAAAGACTGTACAAGTGGTTTCTTGACCAATGGAATAAACTTTTAATGGTAAGTGGCGACACGATTATAGAAAAAGTAAAATTCATTTATTCACAGCCCAATGAAAGGGATAAATCATTTACCACTAGTGAGGGATGGTTACAAAGATTCAAAAAAAGATTTGGAATTCATTTTTTTAAAAATTTCTGGGGAAAAACTGTCATCTCAACCAGAGCTTGTAGACCCATTTAAAATGGCTCTCAAAAATAAAATAACAGAGCTTGGAATCTCATTGGATCAAGTTTACAATGCTGATGAGACAGGACTTTACTGGAAATTATTACCAAAAAAAACATTTGTCTTGTCAACAGAAAAAACAGCTCCTGGTAGAAAATTGGAGAAACAAAGAATAACATTTTTGGCTTGCACTAATGCTACTGGGCTCTATAAAATTAAACCATTGGTGATTGGTAAAAAGGCAAAACCAAGATCGTTTAAAAATTTCGAGTGTCCTGTTGACTATGAACATTCTAAATCAGCTTGGATGACTGCCACAATTTTTAAAAAATTGGTTTCATAATTCGTTTGGACCACAGGTAAGTTTTCCTTATCTATAGTTTGGTTTTATGATTAGTACAACCATATTAATTTTTTTGAAGGTTAAGAGGTTCTTAAAAAATAAAGGTCTGCCATTGAAAGCTCTACTTCTTCTGGATAATGCACCATCGCATCCAACCGAAGAAGAATTAAAAAGTGAAAATGGACAAATTATAACCATGTACCTGCCACCTAATGTCACCCCACTCATACAGCCTATGGATCAAAATGTTATTAGGCTAACAAAATTGTACTACAGAAAAGGTCTTCTATCATCCATAGTGGCCAACAATACGAATGTCATTGATGCCTTAAAAAACCTGACAATAAAAGATGCAGTGATCAATTTAATGTCTGCTTGGAATCATCTTGATTCTCAAGTTATCAAAAAATGTTGGAAAAACATTTTAAATGTGGTGCCCTCTACACATGATGTAGACAGTGATGATGAAAATGTACCTCTTTCTCTCCTAAAACACCAATGGGACAGCACTGCTCAAAAACCCATATCTGAATCTCTTAGTCTTTTACATACATTGACACCTCAGGTAAATTATGTCATTTTATATTTGAATATTAAGTCTTAATTTGGATTACAATTTTTTTTAGGGAACTTTTGAAGATTCTGACATTGTAGAGTGGAATCAATGTGACAATAATTTTGCAGAGGACGACATTGAAAAATGTCAATCGGATGAAGCAGAAGTATTAAATGAGGTTGAGCAGAAACCCTCAAATAAAATTTCATTAGATAGGGCAATTAATGCCTTTAATATAGCGATTCTTTGGGCAGTAGAGGAAAATGAAATTGACATAAATGACCTTGTAGTCTTAAAAAAAATAAGAGAGAAAGCTGTGATGTTAAAAGTAAAACAACCTAAAAAACAAACAAAAAATTCGGACTTCTTTAAGAAAACCTAATTTCTTAAAGTTTCAAATTTGTTGTATCTTTTTTTCTTTACAGTAAATAATATTTTAAAGTAAGAATATGAACTTTATGTTATGTTAATTACGTTTTGTTTCTGTTACTTTTGGTAATTATAAATGTTTAGTACACATAAAGTGTAACCTTCATTAATGTGAATAAATCGATAATGTGAACAGCCTTTGTTTTTTTGAGTTCATGGTATTGAGTGTCTACTGTATATAATATAGGTATACCTTACCCAATGATCTAAAAGGTAAATAATTTCAGCAAATAAAGACCAAAGTGAATTGCTGGATTGCCCATACACTCTTCCCTTTGGACTTTTAATTAATTCTTATTTTTTTCTGTAATGCATTTATATCTTAGTGTTTGAGTTGTGGTACACATATATTTTAAGATTTGATTGGGAATGTATTATTATTGAGTTTTTTTTTGTTCTTTATTTGTTTCTTTTTTTTTGTTAAACTTATGATAAAATAGTTTAATTGCCAACAAACACAGATCATTGATCCATATTGTTGGCAAAATATGTTTAGTATTAAGTAAAAATTAAGTTGTAAGTACCTTGTAATGTTATTGCTGTGAATGTGTACCTGCATCTAAATAAATAAATAAATAAACTTTATACTTAGTGGTGAAGGAATCGGCTTGTTAAATTTATTTAACATATTAAATTTTGTACAACATCAATACTAATTTCATTTCAAAGCTTTATATTTCACAGAGATATAAAAAAAGAGTGGTTTTCCATTTGCACAACAAAAATGTTGACTGCATCTCTAATAGGGAAAAGCATTGGCTTCATATTTAAAAAATACTAGATAAAAGTTTTTTCTTTAAATATTCATCCAGTTTTACTGAAGGTACTTATTTAATCAATGAACAAAATGGGAACAATTCAGGGCACATTTCAGGACAACACTTAAGGTTTAATATTGATCCAAAAATACTCTAAAATTTTCATGTTACTGGGATCAGTGCCAACTCTTGGTTATAGCTCCTATTTTTATTAATGTCTCTAACACAAAAATAAATTATTTTACATAATCATGAATGAAAGTACTTACAAGGCGGATCGAGGTATTTGGGCAAACATGTTTGATCTAGGAGCAAATCGCCTAATATTCTCAATTCTCCCAGGGAAACACCTGGATGGGGCAAGAACAAATTTGCCGCAGGCCTTCCACGGACTGGTTACGTCGAGTTAAATCAGGTATACAAACCTGCTCCACTGTTATAATTGGGCAGATAAGATTTTAGCGCCTGCGTTGAATTTATTTATGTACACATTTTTTTAAACTTTTCTATTCTTTAAAAAACTTCTAAAATCCAAGTTGCAAATTAAATTGCAACAAAGGAAGTTTCATTTGTCAATTGTTGACATTGACAGCAACAACTGACAGACGTTTTCTCTTGTTCAAAGGTTGTTTCGACGAAGCCAAGGAGACTAGACGTAGGGAGACTGATCTGTATGCTAAACATGTGTACCCAAAAATGAATGTAAACTAGCTTCAGAAAGTTGCCACATTAGCGCTGTTGCTCTGAACTGTATCTCACTTTGATTAGCTGAACCCACCTTAATAAAATTATTGTTATATATGTTATATCACTGATTTTAAAATTACCTTTTAAAAAAATATTTTTATTATATAAAATTATAAGTTTCAAAAATTACAGTATCGTGACTTAACTTAAAGAGTCTAATCTAATTAATTCATTACAATGGTTTTTGTCCTATTTATATGTAAAATATGCCGATTCAGTGGGAACACGCATCTTGGTTGATCGTGTGTGTGGGTGTCTGCTGATCCGGCGTCTGGGAAGTGACTTATCTGGTTTAGATAAGTATTATCTGATCCGGTGAGAACCAAGGACTGGGTGACTTTGTGAAGGTGACATTTATTGTGGGAAATTGGATATAACAGCTCCTCCATTAAGAAAAAAGTTGATGTGTGACAGCAACTTTTTAACACGTCTGTTTGTTCGGGTTGAGCTCTAGTTCTTCTCCCTCTTCTACGAGATCTCCAACATGGATGCTTGGTCTTCTTCTGGGAAGGATCTTCCTCCATTGTCTGGTAAAAGTATTGCCTGGATGTTAGAGGGTGAGCAATACTACAATCAAGATTATTGTTACAATAGTAAACCAGCTTATGTGTTTGTTAACAAAGGGTTGCTTTATGAGTCGGTCCAGTTCGTCAGAATATTGGTTTAGCTTATATTGTGCTATGTTGAGGTCCTCTACGTTCAATTTATTCAGTTTAAGTGGTTTCAAATCGGGCAAATGTATTTTTTCTGGTAGGTAGTCACAGCAGCTGTAGGGTATATTAATTGGATGACTGCTATAGGTGATGTTGTCATGTGCGTCATTCTGTTTCTGGACGTGGATTCTCGTGCTGCCAACAAATGCATTACATTCAGGTTGGAGTTTCAAGAGCGTATTGTTGTTAGTGATTTTCGTGACGATGTCTCTGGTACCACATTTTATTGTTATGGGAAGAGGGTCAGCAACGGCTATTAGCCATAAGTTTCGGCTAATTTCTTGGATGTTGTAATCTATTGCAAGTACTATGGAAGTCTGGCATGTCCTGGGTAGATGACTTAGTTGCCTGAGGAGTTGGGCTTCACAGATGGCGTCTGTATCTATTGGATATGAAAGAGTACTGGAACATAGTTTTGTTCTTCCTCCAAGAGATTTACATGCTCCGGATTGTTACATACAACAGTGAATCATCATTTCGCGCAATATGTTTATATGATGTAATTAAAATATGATGAAGACCTGTTCGACTATCAAATATTGGAATTGGATACAAATTAAACAAAGTATATTTTTCAGGATCCACCAGTGGTATGTTGAGAACAAAAATTATTCTAGAATCTATTTGGTATGCTTGTAGTTCTATTATATCGAGATATTGAGCCACACTAGAAGTGTAGATTGGTAATGGAAGGTTATTGGTTTGTAATGATTGTGATATGTGCCTTAAGGACTCAATTAAGTCTTGCGGGGGGGGTGATGATTGAACTATGTAGTATTTTTAATCTTGCGAAAGTGATTGCATTTATGACATCATTAAGATAGTTTTCAATTAATGAGTAGCTCTCCATTAATGATTCACAAATGTTTAAAATTGCGATTTGGGATGAGTAGTATTTAAGCTGATCAGAAATATCCATTATTGAATTCCTAATTTCCTCTATATCTTTATTAAATGTTTCCTCGTCAACTTGAAGCTTTTGGATGGTGGCGTTAAAGTTCTTTATTACTGAGGTTGTTACGGAAATTTGATTTTTTAAGAGGTTCTCTAGTTCATGTTCGTCACGTGCTAGTTTGTCTATCCATTCACTAAAATATTCACCGTCTGAGGCATCTAGATTTCCAGTTATGGATTTCCAAATTGATCCCATACCGTTTATTAATCCACGTTTTTCTCTAAAAATGTATTTGCATGTATCAACCATAATGTCTGAGTATTTTTGATTTATGGAGTTTGATATTTATCTAAGGAGACTAACGTGAGTTTGGACTTCCGTCTTAAAAGCTAACATTCGAGGTACGGTTTCATCTAGGGTGTTTAATAGGTTGTTTAGTATTTTGTCATTATTTTCTATTGTATTTTTTATTGGTTTTAAATCTTTATAAACAAGAAGGGTCCATTTGTTATTAGAAATTTTTAATTTTGATTCTTCGTGAAAGAAGATTCCAATGGTATTGTTGATCGGTGTTATGTAATATTGGCAAAGGATGACTGGAAACAGTCCGAAGAGTCTGAAAGAGAATTTACTCATGATAGGGTTTCATTCTATCAAAATTTATTTTTGATTTGTTTGGGGGTTTAATACAATTGCTGAATTTTTAAGAATTTCGAGAATTTCAAAGGGTCCGTTAAACTTATTCGGTGCTTTATTTGCAATTTGAGATTCTTTAATATATACTTTATTACCTACTTGATAGTTTGGAGGGTTTTGGGAAAGATGTTGATCAAAACGTTCCTTAGCTTTTTCCTTTTTCCTATCAGTTTTAGATCGTGCAACTTTATAGAAGTATTGCATTCGATTGCTTAAGTCTCGTACATATTTAGATATTAAAGTTTTTTCATTATAGATGGTTTGAGGAGGTCTGGAGGACGTATGCCCAAAAATAAGCTCGTATGGTGTGAATCCGTGTGTTTTATTTTTTGTGTTGTTATAAGAAATAACAGCATATGGTAATATGTTGAAAGGGTGATCGTTTGGATTTTCGGATTGATTAGCCCGAATCATTTCTCCTAAGGTAGCATGGAATCTTTCGATTGAGCCATTTGATTGAGGGTGGCTTACACTAGAAAATGTTAGTTTTATCTCATAGAGTTCGCAAAGATCTTTCATAAGGATGTTGTCAAATTCACGGCCATAATCTGCATGGATCCTTAAGGGAGTGCCATAATGTTGAAAGAATAATAGAAGGGTGTTGATGACTGTTTTGGCAGTTTTGTCACTTAAAGGGTATGCCTGCGTAAATTTAGTGAGTTCATCTCTTATGGTCAGTGCGTAATTTCTAGTTGGGTATTCATAAATGTCGAGAATAATACGTTCAAATGGTGTTTTAGAAGTTTCGGTTATTACAAGAGGGTTGTTTAGGTTTTTCCTACAGGCTTTAACTTTTTGACAGGTTTCGCATGATTTTATAAGATTTTCAACGTCTTTTGAAAGACCTGGTCAATTGTATTTCTCTTTTATTCGACGTGTCGTTTCATTTATGCCACGGTGTAAGTTAGTTTTACCGCGATGGTAATGATCTAGAATTTGGGGAATTTCGTCAGCGTCGGGAGTTTTAATGAGATTTTGGCAAATTTTGATTTTAATGTCTTTGTCGGCGAAAACGTAAGATAAAATTTCTAAAATAGTTAATTCAAGGCGGTTTTCGACGTAATAAGTGATTGACATATCAAATTTATTTTGTCCCGTATAAATCACGTAAAACAAATGCTGAACTACCATTTCAGGGTCGAAAGGAAGGGGAATTATTAAATAATTTCGATTTTTGACAGATCTGCTAGAAAATATATTAATTTGGTTTGCTCCAAAGTTGGCGTCTTCTTCAAAGATATCATCTAATATTTTATGATGAAGCTCTTCTAGTTTGTTTTGCCAAAAAAAGGTGACTATTCTTTTATGAGTATTTTCTAAAAGTTCTTCTTTTGAAATTTTGAGCAATCTTGAAAATGATTAATTTTAATTCTAGAAAGGGCGTCCGCGTTTTTGTTTACTTTTACTTAGGTTTATGAATAATTTTGTAGTTATATTCTTCTAACTTTAAACGCCAGCGTGCTAATCTGCTTCCGGGGTCTTTAATTGAAAAGAGCCACGTGAGAGGGCGATGGTCAGTGACGAGAGTAAATTTCCTTCCATATAAGTACGGACGAAATTGCTTTACTGCCCACACAATTGGAAGGAGTTCCCTTTCAATGGTGGAATACTTTGTTTCAGCACTGCATAGTGTTCTTGACGCAAAGGCAATGGGTAAATCTTTGCCAACGGGGTCTTGAGATAGAACAGCGCGTATTGCATATGCACTCGCATCAGTGGTTAGAAGGAATGATTCATCGAAATTTGGATATATTAAAATTGGGTCTGAAGTTAACGCATTTTTGAGCTCGTCGAAAGCAATCTGCATCAAAGTCAAAAGGTACATCCTTTTGGAGTAATCTTGTTAATGGTTTAGTTTAATATCACTGATTTTAAAATTACCTTTTTAAAAAATATTTTTATTATATAAAATTATAAGTTTCAAAAATTACAGTATCGTGACTTAACTTAAAGAGTTTAATCTAATTAATTCATTACAATGGTTTTTGTCCTCCTATTTATATGTAAATTATGCCGATTCAGTGGGAACAGGCATCTTGGTTGATCGTGTGTGTGGGTGTCTGCTGATCCGGCGTCTGGGAAGTGACTTATCTGGTTTAGATAAGTGTTATCTGATCCGGTGAGAACCAAGGACTGGGTGACTTTGTTAAGGTGACATTTATTGTGGGAAATTGGATATAACATATATACCTAATGATAATTAATAATAATAACTGTCTTTGGCAATACTGACCACATCAGATCCAATATCTCATAGCGAATTCCATTGGAAAAAAAATTGTGGCACTAGGACGGCACCGATACTGGTTCGCTTCAAGTAAAACACCGCACTGTTTACCAATGGTTTTTAGATTTAGCCTTAAAGGAAAAATTCAAAAGCTGACTGTTGTTTATAGAGGTTATGTTTTAAGTTACCTTCCATTAAAATTTAGTTTGGCTTATATGCAATTATTTATCAACTTCCCCAAATAATAATCCCCACGTTTCCTACTTACGGGATAAGAACTAGAGCCGCACGACCTCCCATAGCTCGTGCGGAACTGGCTGCACTCAGGGCAAAAAGTGCCACCTTGGGGCCCCAATGGATTACACAAACCTGCACTAATTACACCAATGGTTTGTAAATTTTGCCCTAGTTCTGCACTCGCGCTATATTATTTCCCCAATATTTTTAGGAATTTTGATTTCGCTATTAGTTTTACAGTAGGCTGGTTGACCTCTTTGATACTTCCTTTCCATTGGTGAATATTACAAAAATATAACAAAAAATCAAGATCTGATAAATGTTGGTTTACTAAAGATCTTAAAACTTTTTCTAGAAACTTACGCTGCTAACATATAATACAAAAGTTTACAAATAATCAAGTATTTAATTCATATTTTAATTCTTATCGTTCATTATATCGCCGCCTAATTCGAATTTCTAAATGGTCCTACTACTCAAACCGTTTTGATAGGGCTTCCAACAAATCACAAGAGAGCTGAAAAATTATTAGTGATATTACTAGAGCCTTTAATCATCAGAGATTATCAATCCCTGAAATGCTGCTGATGAATTGAACAATTTTTTTCTAACTGCTCACACCTTGGAACAAAATATAGATTTGCCATATAGATAGATCCATTTTCCTATTTGCAGGGTCCTGTACAATTTTTTTTTATCCTACCAGTTTATAAGTGAAAGAGGTTTTATATTCCATCAAAAATATGAAGTCTGCAGGGGAAGATGGTATCCCAATTAAAGTGTTCACAAGCTTGCCAGACGTTGCTTTGACGGTATTGGCCGATGCAATCAATGATTTATGGGAAAACGATACCTTTCCACCTTTCCTAAAGTTGGCTAAAGTTGTTCCAATTCACAAAACTGGTACACTTGATAATCCTTCAAACTTTAGACCAATATCGCTCTTGCCTACCTTGTCAAAAAACATGAAAGTATTGGTAAGAAATCGTGTATTATCGTTTATAAAACACAATAATATTCTAAACAGATTTCAGCTTGGTTTCCAACCGGACACTGGCACAAGCGATACAGTGAACAACTTCCCTCATAACCTCTACTGCCAAATTAATGGTGGTAGAGCGTCTGCCGTAGTGTTTTGTGACTTGTCAAAAGCATTTGACTATGTCAGTCATGAGATTCTGTTGCGAAAACTACACCATTATTGTTTTAGAGGGGTGTCTGTGGGGGGGGGGGGTTTCTTCCTATTTGAGAGGTCGTCGCCAGCGCATATTTTTCTTGTACATCAATGATCTAACGAACCTCAATGTGCAAAGGAAATTTACATTGTTTGCTGATGATACGATCCTGCTCTAGCACACTCAGACATTTAATCTCCGAGAGCCACAATGACGGCGGATCTGTAAATTATGAATCAATGGTTGACATCAAACTTGCTGTCACTTAATACTCACAACACCAAATTAATAAGTTTTAAGTGTGTTCTCGACAGTGTTTTTGTTGATGATTTGCCAGTGAAGTCAATAGTTAATGAAGCTAGGTTTCTAGGGCTGGTTAGTTATAAGGAACTTAAATTGTGGGAACATATGGTAGCGCTTTATCAAAGGCTTGCCTCGGGAAATTTATCTGTTAGGATGAGCGTTCGGGAACTTGGAGCTGGGTTGGTCAAAACTGTTTACTTTGCCTTAAGAGAGTCTCTTGTCAATCTTCGCTTGTCATTCAGCCAGATACCTGTCGTCCACTATTTATAAAAGAAGGTATATACTTACAATCTTCTGCCTTTATATACAAGAAATGGGATGTATAATTTATAAAAATAGATATAGATTTATGACAAGTAATGCAAGATATCTACTCGGCATCAGAAAGATTTAAATCTCCCAATTCCAATATCAACATTAACCAAGAATTTAATTTTCTATGAGGGAATAAAGATTTTCAACCACCTACCAGAAACCATCAGAGGGACGACTTGTCCTAAGATGTTTAAGCGCCATTTAAAGAAACTGCTGTTGACAGGAACTTACTACTCCTCGCTGGAGTTCTATGGCGACTTATTTTACTTCTACTTGTAAGAAATTATGAGGTCAAGTGTAGTTTATAAGTGGTTTTGTTTATGACATGTATATGAACAATAAAGCATTTTTGACTTTGACTACACAAAACACATCAGGTGTACCAAATGCCCTTCGAGAGTTTAATGATATTGTTGCAAAAGTGAATAATAAGGATGCATTTTATACTTTTGGACAATATGTTACTGCAGAGCTTCATGAATTATCTACTAGGGCAACAATACTATTATAACAAATACAAAACTCGATAATAAATGCAAAACTGTCGGCTCTGCAATTTTCATCATGTTTGCCATCTACTTATGGACATTCTATAGTTTACGCATGCACTCCACAAGCGTCACCTATTCCGGATAACCCTACTTATTAGCACCTCCCTAAAAGTGGGTATGTCAACGTTATTACCTCTGAATTACTTTCAAATAGTCTCTGGACCAATAATACTAGTATTATTAATGTTTTGCAAAAAGCTCTACAGAATACCTTTGGTAACAATGCTGACTACACAATTTATATGTCATTATAATTTCGTTAGCAATAAATCTTATGTAAATTTGAAATTTCTTTTTATTAATCTGTTATTTATTTGCATTGTGAGATATTAGGTATATAGGATGGCCTACCGGGAGCTGCATCGACCAAAGGTTATTGGCAGAAACACGACTAAAATTATTTTAATAGTTTTGACATTTCCGGTTATATGGGAAGTAGATATTAATTTGCCTATTTTATATGAAACTTCATATATATATTATTTTATTTTTAGATTCTAAATACCATTGTAAATGTTATACTTTTTTAATTTTTTTATTCATAGTTTTCCCATAATCGATAGATGCAGTTTCGACTGGGCCAACTAACAACTTACCTTTATAAATGGTCTGAGAACATCCGATATTGTAATTAGGATTTGTGGAAAAAATATCGAAATTGTACATTGATATTCGAGGCATTTAAAGCTGTCGCCAGTGGCTAGATAGCATAGTGTTATTTCAAGTTTCATTTTTGGCGAACTAGCCTTTCTCATTACAGTATTCCTTTTTCGGAGGCTTCTACCATTTCCAACAAACTATTAAATTTCTTTGTACTGATTCTTAAATTATTCTATATCCTTTCGAGAAATCCACTCCATCACCCATTATTTTTTTCTTTTTTGGGAACTCTCTTTTCTGATTTCTTTCTGCACCGAGAAAAAATACATCTACGAAGTACCTCTTTGGACATTTTAGGAGACATTTTGACCTGATGATGAAATCACTTTCACCGAACGTACTTTAAACAACATTCTTATCACCAACATAAAGTTTTAGTTTGTTTCTGACGGGTAACTAGTTCGCCGATATTACACGATGCTTTTTTACTGTCCCGATGGTAAAAAAACTCAGATAGTAGCTAGTGAAGTTGACCGGTTTTTAACTTTACTCGCCCATATATTGGCCAGTAAACTATCTGGATAGTTTACAAGCTAGAATTACATTTACTACCTTTACAATTACTACCTTAATTACACAGAGCTAGTTTACTAGCAACTAGACAAAAAGCACACTAGCTGCGAGTAAACTATTATATCTCATATTATAGCTCCGTATAATAGACGCTTTACAAGAGTTAAATTGCCAGTAGCCTTTAGAACAGCTTTGCAGAAACGAAGATTATACGAAATTGATCTGATATGAAGATTTTTACGAAATCGAGATGGAGGGCAAAAAGTCCACAACAATCATGTTTCGGCAGTACAAAATCTGCACGATGTAAAATTTCTAATTTTGTACATAGATTTGTGAAATTTATTCAGATTTTCTTCGATACAATGTGCCACAATTATTAAATGTTCTTCTAAATGCGAGACAGAATATATGGTTCCTATATGATGCGGCTCCACTACATTTTAGATGAGAATTTCATGAACATCTAATAACTCAATAATGAGTTTTTGAATAGATGGATAGGACAAATTAATCAAACTAGATGTATTTAGAGCAATTTATTTTTAAAAGCTTAGCAGAGCGCTTTTGGCGTATGAGCCATCATCAGTACTAACTGTCTGTTAAGCCCAGGCGTTTTCCATAATATATAACGTATGAATATTTTGTGACATACAAAGTATTGTTAATTTAATTATTTCTTGAATATTATCGAAACCATTACTTTCCAGAAGTTCAATCAGATATTCCAAAGTTTCTGGTATGGGAATGCTTAGGAACAAAGAACATACATCGAAAGAAACAAGAATTTCATTTTCACTTAGAATTAAATTATTGATGATGGATAGGACGCAATGGACCCGTTTCCTGTCCTCCTCGCTCCCCAGATTTAACACCTTGAGATTTTTTTCTGTAAAGCTATTTGAAAAAGTTGGTGTATTATGATGGAGCCTTAGAACATTAAACGGTAGAATGAGTTAACAATAACATTGTTTGAGTTGAACATGTGCACAGGGTAAGAGGGCTGTTTTGTTTGTAAACATATTCATCGATTCTCTGTTGTCAAGACACGCATTTTCAAAAGAGGAAATTTTCAGCTTTATATCAACACATATAATAATGTTAATTTAATTAAACTTATTGATGTTAGATTTTGGATGAAAAATAAAAAGTAGAAATAGATATACAGGGTGGCCCATCGAAAACAGCACAGCAAGGTTTGGGGCTCTTTTTAAAAAAATCTCATTTAAAAAAATTTTCGAACCCGTCGATTCTTGATTTTAGTGTAAAATTTTTTTTAATACTTTTAACCCCTTAACATAAACCCCTTGGCGGTAGTTGCAACCACCCTCAAAATCTAAAATAAGAATGAGGGTCAAGTAATAGCTTATTTTAAAGCCCTTTTTATTCTAGTTACAACTGCCAAGTTTGAAATTGCTAACTTGAGTTTTCGCAGTATGACAGCTTGTCAAAGATTTTCAAACAATACCATTGTTTAATATTTTTATCGCTAGTTTTTAGAGGTTCTTGATTTATAAAACAAAAACTCTCACACCCATCGATTTGTGATTTTAGAAAAACGATTTTTTGTTTAAATTTTTAACCCCACAACTTCAGCCCCTTGGGCTTTTACCCTTATTTTTTAATGGGAAGGGATGTGTTGTGATACATCTTTTGAAAGGGCGTTCAATTTTGTTTACAATAGCGCTTTGTTTTTTAAATTTCAGCTGCGGGTTCCAGAGAAATCTAATTTAATTTTATTGATTAGTACTTACGCATTATCTTATTAAATGGTGAAAATGTTCGCCGTTTACCTCCATCCAATAGTAAAGTAACTGTTCAAAGTGTTCCCGGACATTGTGAAGAATATCGGGTGTTATTTTTTGGCATTCATGAATGATGCGGTTCTGTAAATCTTCTAAGGATTCAGGTTGGGTGGCATAAATTTTCAATTTCAGATGTCCCCACAAAAAGAAATCAAGAGGAAATAAATCGAGAGATCTCGCGGGCCATTCGATAGCACCCTTTCTCCCGATCTATCCACCAGGACACGTTTATCCAGACACTGCCGTACTGGTAATGCATAATGGGGAGTCTTGCTGAATATAGTATTTTTTTCATTTAGTCGTTTTCCATAATTTCAATCAATGCTGGGTTAAGGGCATTCTCCAAAAGTACGTATTTTCATTTAAATTTCCCGGTAAGATAAATGGTCCAGTTATATGATCACCAAAAATACCAACCCAAACCAGTTTACCAGTTTAATTTTTAAGAGTGTTGAGTATGAACCGCATGGTAGATCCTTGGAATTGTGTCAGACCAGTACCGACAATTATAATGATTGACAGTGCCATTGAGAAAAAATGAATATTCGTCTGAGAAGCAACATTTTAAAAGATAGTTGGGATTATTTGAAATTAGCTCGGATATTATTTCACAAAACTGTTAACGACCGTCGTTATCATCTTCATTTCATTCTTAAAAAAGTTATCTTAAATGGGTGCCTTTTATTATGTTTTAGAATTCTCTGTACAGTGGTCCGCGAGACTCGCGTTACATAAGAAAGTTTTCCGGTACTTATACGTTTTATGTAAGGTTTATACTAACTTCACCGAGAACACCAACTCCTGCCTCACTTCTTACTGAATTTTCAATATTCCTTATTTGCCACCGAACCAGTTTCCCGAAATTTTACCACTAACTCTAGGATGTAACCATGATGTACGTGTTTATCTGCATGTCTGCACCATGGGAAAAAGGCGATTGAAGCCAATCCTTTCACTAGAAAATACCGATACTGTCATAATATCATATCGAGGGAACACCGTTGTCATAAACGTAGAATAATAAAAACTTATTAAGAAATCTATAATAATTATAAAATATTTAATTTCCAAGAAAATACTTTTTTATAAATAAGTACCTTTACTCTAATGAGGTACGTTAAAAAACGCATAAAGAGTTCATAAACGGTAATGTTGTTTATAATTTAAACCAATCTATGAATAATAAATATAAAAAATACGGATTAAGTTTACAATTGAGTGATCCCAGTGAAAGTTTCCCCTTTTATCAAGAGACTGTAGAAACTCAAAAGACTGATAAAACAAACTTACTAACATTTACTCCCTTTTCGAACAAACCGTAGTCGAAAGCACAATCGCGGATATAGTAAGTTTAACTTATTTTTAATTCTGTAGTCAATTTAAAGAATGAACACTGCTTAGGAAAAAAGACTTAAGCGCCAAATATCAAAATAAGTAATTAACAGTTTAATATTTTAAAACCAAAAAATTCTTAAGAAATTTGCTATCGTAATCTTTAATACTGTAACGAAAAATAATTCACAAAAAATATAGAATTTAGACGTTTTTGTTGTCTCCTGAAAAAAATGATGAATGGCGCTTACGCCGTTTTGTCGTAACGCCTTCGATATTTATGTTTGTTAAAAATAAGAAATATACCTTGTTATCTTTCTTGTGACTTATATTCAAATTCGTGTTTTTTTAATTATGAATATTAAACTTTTTCCATACATTAAATATCAATATTATACGATAAAGGCGGAAACAGACTGTTATCACGTCACGTGAGCTCACGTGCTTTTACGTTGGCATGATTCAACCGTGATAGCATGCTTAGAAATACACTACTACTCAAGTTTTATTATGTACGTACAAAATTAATCGGAGAACTGGGGCAGTTTTTCTTTGATTCCAGTCTTTGTTTGTGTTGTGTGCTTCTACTGCTTCTTAATTTTCAATGATGGAAAGCGCTAGCTCAGTCATTTCTTCGGACTGGGAAGAGGAAATGGAAACTGTGGCTGCTTTTATCGTTGTCGAGGAAGAAAATAAAAAAAGGAGGAAAGCATGGGTTCATGATATAAACACCAAAAGAAAAGAACTAGGCGAATTTCATCGATTGGTTCAGGAATTAGAAAATGATCCAAAACGCTTTCACATGTATTTTCGAAACCAAGCAAGAATTTGACTTTTTACATGGACTAATTAAAACTGATATACAAAAACAAAATATCCAACTTCGAAGAGCTATCTGTACTCGAGAAAGATTGGCGGTTTGTTTGAGGTAGGTAGTAAAAAACCTAGTAGTTTCAAATATTTAAAAAAATATTTTTTTATTCAAAAACATTACTACTTACAGCTAAAACGGAAAACAAAAATATTTATATTTATATCATTAATATTCTGTAGTGATATTGTCGTATTGTGTAATATGGGGGAGGAAAACCATTTGAAGTAATGTTGGTCTGCGATAATTTTCTGCATTCTCTGCTGAATTTGAATAATCGCTTGCTTGGCTTAAATTGTCTGAAGGTGTACTAAAC
Organism: Anthonomus grandis grandis; assembly: GCF_022605725.1. NCBI lineage: Eukaryota > Metazoa > Arthropoda > Insecta > Coleoptera > Curculionidae > Anthonomus > Anthonomus grandis. Next base: position 22,235,522 of record NC_065560.1, read on the forward strand.
GGTTCTAAGCTAGGCGATAGAGATGACAAATATGTGGTATATGTTTGTGTTGGATGGGCGTTGGTCGATGTGAAGTTGAAACAAATGATTGTTCATTGCGCTGTATTTCAGCCGATAGCACCGAATTGCTCAATGCAAGCTTAATCCGCGCCTGTTCCACTTTTGGCAATTGTTTAGTCATTTTAAACATGCTCAGAAAAAACATGTCGGTGTCGTCCATAGTTTCCAAAACAGTACTCACTTTAGGTACTTTATTTGTTTCCTTGGTCTTTTCCTCATATTGGCGTTTTCTTAAAGAAGCACTTTCCTTTAAAATTCGAACCATTTCTTGTGCAGGAGTATGAGTTCGTTGTTTTTTATTGTTGTTTTGTGAGAGTTTCACTTTTTTGTAATGTTTTTCAACGGATTCTGCTTCAGCTGCTTTTTCATCACCAGCTAGGTTGTCCTGATCGCCTCTTTCCTTCTCTGCATCTAAATCGATATGATGGTCCGACTGACCAGGTGTACTTCCCTCTGTTCCTGACCCTTTGAATACATCTTCTGGCTCAGTTATTAAACTGACAGATGCCTGAGATTCGTTTAAGTTGCTGTATGTCCTGAAATAGAAGCATATCGTGTAAAATCGAAACGTGTGGTTTGTGAATTTAATCTAATGATTTTATACTTACTTTCGGGTTTCTAAAAAAGGTGTAATGAAGGACATTTGTTGCTCATATTTCCAGAGTGGTTTCTTTTTGGAAGTCATGCCACTTCTCGTTTCATCCCGCCGTCTATTTCCTGCATTACAAAAAGATCTTCTTAGATTGTCCCACCGTTCTTTAGCTTTATTCCCTGAAAAACAAAAAATGTAAACACTACAAATAATCTATATACAGTTCTTTTTGTTTCAGATTTTTGGCGACAGGAAATTCTTTTAGAAGTAGCTTTAATCATAGACTGGGATTTAGTACTGTACGAGAAATTGTGAAAGAAGTTTGTACTGCTATATGGAAAAGTCTGGGAACAATTGTAATGCCGCCACCCACAGAAGAAACGTGGAAAAGTGTCGCAGCGAAATACAAGAAAATGTGGAATTTTCCAAATTGCATTGGATCTATCGATGGCAAGCACATTAATATCCAGTGCCCTATTAATGCCGGATCTACATATTACAACTATAAGGGAAGCCATTCTATTGTACTATTAGCATTAGTTGATGCCGATTATAAGTTTATAGCCATCGATATTGGCTCATATGGCAGGAACAGTGACGGTGGGATTTTTTCTAATTCAGCAATTGGTTTAAAATTACAGAATAAAACCTTCAATGTGCCAGAATCGACCTCTAGTAGAAAATAGGCAACCACAACCATATGTCGTTATTGGAGATGAAGCATTTCCTCTAAAAAGTTATGTGCTTCGCCCATATAGCAGACATTATTTAGGAGACAACGAGCCCAATAAAATATTTAATTACCGATTGTCACGGGCAAGACGTGTAGTGCAAAATTCATTTGGCATTCTAGCTGCACGATGGAGATGTTTCCAGAGGTACTTAGAAGTGCAACCAGAATTTGTAGATAAAATCGTCCTTGCATCTTGGTGCCTGCATTACATGTTATGCGCAGACAATGAATTTGAAGCAGATATTGAATTTTTTTTTAATTTATTTATTTCCAAATTACAATTTAACCTATATTACTTTCCTTAATTCTAAAGCGTGTAAAGAAATAAATAATAAGTAAACCCCACTGAAACCAGTGGTTTGTGCGTGGGTTTAGAGTTATAACTTAAATTTACCCAATACCTAATAATAGCATTAATATATACAACAATAAGCAAACTTTATATTAATAATAAATGAGTGCCCCATTATATTAGGGATTATTTTTCCTGCTTTAATCTATCCCATTCAATGAATGTTCATGTTAGCGTTAAGTCTATATATCACAATTTTATTGCAGTTTTTTTTCTCCTTCCCCCTTCCCTCTCTTTCCTTTTTCTTCTTTCTCTCCTTACCCCAGTAATACAATAAACGAATTCCCACGCATTGATCCCAATATTCACTATTATCTAACTTCAAAATTGTCTTGATTATTTTTGTTAATTAGGTTTAGAATCTATATAAGTTTATATACTTTATGCAAGCTGTTTTACCTTGCTCCAGTAATTATTTTTTAGGCCTGTTTTAAAAGATGGAATATACAAAATATTTCGTAAGTTCTGTGGAATGAAGCGGTATACATGTGGTCCCAAGAATTGTAGAGATCTTTGCCCAATTCTTTTCGAATCACTTCGACTTTCCGATTCAGCTTTATTGAATTTGGATCCTCTAAGAAGAAATAGCACTCGCGAAGCTTCTCAAGTTCGAGACAATTTTAAAGAATATTTCAATTCTGATGCTGGTAGTGTTGTTTGGCAAATTAATAGTGTTTTACAGTAATTTTAATTTAGATATATTCTTTAAACCTTTTAAGTTAATATAAAGAATAAATCATACATTATCGGTATTTTAATTTTTTTTTTTAAATCATTAAAATTACAGCAAAAACCGGTAAAATAATGTGCTTACCTGATATTTCTAACTCCCTTCCAATTTCCTCTCAAGCTGCTTGGCGAATATGTTGATCGCGATATTCAGACAATTCATGATTGTATAAAACAGCATGTTCTCTCACTTTTTCTATCAAAATCTCATCCATTTCTATATAAAAACAACAATTTGGAACAAAACCGGCTAAACGTGTGAGCTCACACGAGACGAAAATGTGTGGATATGCAGAAAATAAGCACATGCTAGCACGCGTGCTGTCGGCGATGTAACGTGATACGCATGATGCATTAGAAACAAGATTCCACGTAACAACTTTTCAGATAGAGCGCACTGGTATTGCCTCGTCGCCTTATAGCCCCGTGGCCCCGTCAAGCCATCGCCGAAATTGTATTACCTGTGCAATAAATAAAACGTTTTTCGAAGCTGAAATGGTTATTTTGATTTAGATAGATTTACTGGTGACACGTTAATTCAGTTATTTTAGGTATATTAGTATTAATAAAATCTGTTTTTTAACAGTTTTATTCATCTTTGGCCTGTATCTGAAATATATGTACATTTTGATTGTTTCAAATATTGCACTAACTTCTTGACTTTTGAACTACTTCTACTTAACCGATTGTAACAAAATTTTACACAAACATTGGGTTCTTGTCTTATGACAATACAATATTATTATATTCACCAACCTTATGGAATTAACCCGGCATCGGCAACCAGCAACCCCTAGAAGTAATAAAATGCTAATTAAAAGACAAGCCAAAAACCAGAAAATAAAATATAATAATCTACTTTTGGTATTGATATATTAAATATGTAGGTAGTATTTCTACATAAAATTATGACCTCTGGATCAACTTTTAACAATTTATTAAATTAACGTGAGGTGCACATTCGCCAAAAAAAAATATAGCTGATGCGCCAACCTTATAAACAGAGAGTCGCCCAAAAAAGGGCTTCATATGCCTGCGAAAATTGGCCAAAAAAGGGCTTTTTTGGATAGATGAGATCTAAGAATCTAAAAGGTTTTTTGATATGGGGTTTTAAAATATTTTTTCAGAAAGGACAAAACTAGACTTCTGTAGTTTTATTTTTTTTTAATTAGGCCTAAAATCATATAAAGAACCAAGCTTAAACATACAGAAAATTAAGGTAATTTTCGAGTTTTGACACCAGTTCACGTACAGGGTATTCGAATAATCGAAAGGAAATATATAATACTAGCTTTACACCCGCGTTGCCCGCGATTTTTTTTTTAGCAATGTTGCCATTATAATTAACTTAACCTTCTTAAAGCCTGAATTTCGAAAAACCAAAAACACGTGTCAATTATTTTTTCAAGGAGATGCTATGTACCAAAATTGATTCCAATCGGATAATGTTTAGGATCGTAATGGGGCAACAACCCCTAACTCTTCGAAAGCTCCTAGCACCCCTTAGAGTTCGAATTTTGAAAAAATATAAATATGTGTCTTCTTATTTCTTAAGAAGATACTTTGTACCAAATTTCATTGAAATTGTATGAAGTTTAACAATTTTTTCATAAGAGCTTACACCCCCTATTTAACCCCCCTAGGAACTAAATTTCAAAAAATCCAAAAACACATGTAAATTTTTTTCCTAAGGAGATGCTATGTACCAAATTTTGTTGCAATCATATTATTTATAGGATAATAACGGGAAATCAGCACCTAATATTCTTCGATAGCCCCTAACACGTACCCCTTTAAATTAGAATTAAAAAAAAGAAAAAATATGACAACCATTCCGTTCGGCTGCAAAAACCTAATATCTAAGTACAATCAATACAGGATAATATAAAGTGCAAGTACATATTTAAATAAATCGACGGGGCTACGGGGCGATCAGGCGACGGGGCGAAACAGTGCGCTCCATCGGAAAAGTTGTTACGTAGACACTTGTGCATTAGAATACTATGTAAAACAGCGCTCCACACTTTTTGTCCGTAACCTGAGTTTACGTGATAGCACGTGAGCTCACGTGACGTGATACCAGTCTGTTTCCGCCTTAAGGGTGTCGCCCACTAGAGCGGAGCGCGCCGGAGCGTATGGCAGCGCGCCGGAAAGTACTTTTTATAATACATTGTTCTAAATGGGAGTCCGCTCACTTGTCGGAAGGGCACCGATCGGCAGCGCAACGAAGCGACCAGAATTCTATGTTGGGTATATTCTTCCGCTGCCGTACGCTGCCGATTGCGGTGCTACGCCGCGCGCTGGCTAATGTGCGATACGTAACGACGTAATGAAATTTTTTTTTTTTTGAAAAAATAAATCGAGGATGGGTTGTCAAATGATATCAGGTCAATGCTATCCTACATATTGATTAAGATCGATCTTAGTTTCGGATCTTATACTATAACTAAATACACATTTTATTGTCAGTATGTTCTTAATCCATTATTCCTCTGTTATCATTTCATTTTGAACTGTACCCTCGGGGAAAGAAAAATAATTTGCAAATAAATCCCTAACAGATATGGCCTCCATCGTTGCATTTCCTCCCACTCGTCGTAAATTTTGAAGATTATCATTGTTAAGGTTATTGTCAACTGATTCCAATGAAATTAAAGAAGGCCTTAAAAAATTATGTAAATAACAGGTCGCTAAAATAACTTTGTCCACATGTTCGGGGCTCATTATTAATCTCCTTTGATAAATCCTAAATACTTGTGTCAAAATTCCAAAAACATTTTCAGATAACCTTCTGGCTCGGCTCAAGCGATAATTAAAAGTTTTTTTTAATATATTGTCTTTTTTGTCTAATTTGTGAACCAGGAAACGGTCGCAATGAATGCTTGTTTAGAGGGAATGCTTCAACGCCTACAATTACGTGAGGCACAATGATATTGGTTCCTGGAAGACTTTTATCAGTAGGTATATTAAAAGAGTTCTGCAACAGTGCTTTTCCCATATTAGGAGAAGCAAATATTCCTCCATCACTGTTCTTTCCATAGGCACCTACATCTACACATATAAAACGATAATTGGCATCTACTAATGCCAGTAGAACGACACTAAACGTCTTTTTGTAGTTAAAATATAGCGAACCATTATTGGCAGGTGCTTCAATAATAACATGTTTGCCGTCGATGGCACCGATGCAATTGGGGAAATTCCATAGTTCGTAAAAGTCTTTTTCAACCGTTTTCCATGTTTCCTTTGTTGGGTTTGGCATTATTGTTTGACAATATTGCGTACTTTAGTCCAAATTATGTCACAAGTTGAATATACAATTTCTCTAACAGTGCTTTCTCCTAAGCGATACGAAAATGCAATTGATCTAAATGAATCTCCTGTAGCCAAGAATCTGAAAAGAAAATTTTTATATTTCAGCTTCAAAATGTAAAGATAAATGGAAAAAACTAAGAGACAATTTTCGCAAAACCATTAAAGCTCGTAAAACAAAGAGTGGGGATGCTGCAAAAAAAATTAGGCGCTGGAAGCTTGAACAACAGATGGCTTTCCTTCTTCCACACATCACTAAAAGACCTGAAACCTCAAACATACAAATAACAGAGGAAGAAACTGGAAATTCAAGTGAAGAGGATTCTTATTCCAATATTAGTTCACCACCGCCCACTCCATCGACTACATCGACCTCATCAGCCCCTAAGAAAAAATACAGAAATTTCAAAAACTAACAAAAAAATGGCAAGTTTTTAAAGCTGTCAATGAAGCTGAATTAGCAGCTTTATCTGAAAGACAACTTGTACAATCAAATAGAGCTGAATATCCACCATATGCACTCTCATCTTTATTACGAACATCTCGTCAGCATTCAAATAACTTTCAAGATTCTGTGCTATTGGCAATACCTCAAACATCACCAGACATAAACCATCAATACTATTCCTACACTCAACCATCATCATCATGTCAACAGACACAGACCCCACAATTTTCCGAGTATCTCACCAATTTACATAATTTAGATGATTCACACTAGTTGCCTGAACACTTATAAAAATAATTAGGAAAACTTTTAATTTTATTTTTTTATTATAATTTAAAAAATTTATTTTTTGAGTTTTTTTGCATATTAGAGGTGTACTTTCTTTGTAACATTTTTTGTATGAAAATCAACAAGTTATTTTAGAAGGTTACCTTTAACTTGCCTTAATTATCTGTTAAATTAAAGTTTTACTTTTTTTTCTATTAAACCACTTAAATTACCTATTTTGTAATGTAATTAACCTTAAACATACAGCTAACCTTTCTTCTGGACCTATAGCTTGACGAAATGACGTATTTTGTCTTTCTATTTCTGGTTTTAGGTAACCTAATAGTTTCATGAATTGTCCATGCGTCATTCGGAAATACTGATGAAACTTAATTTCGTGTTCGTTTTTGTTTTTTTTCTGCTTCTTCGCACAAAGCAGAAATTATAAATACCTCTTCCTCATCGGAGGACAGCATTGTACAGTCAACAAAATTGAAAATGTCCCTCGCTCCGTGGCTCTTTACGCATTTACACGTAATTTAAGCACAATTTGGCTACACTGTATGAATGAAGAAAGTATAGCGGCATTCTTCGAAAATAATTAACGGGGACTGATGCGGGGGCAGCTTATGCGATCGATCCCATTATAACATTGTGTATAAGGTACCATTGTAAATTTTAAGATCTATTTTATTTTTGAGGGTTTTTCCATATTAATTGGCGGCACGGGGATGCAGGTAAAATGTATAAGGTGGTAATTATAAATAAATTTGATGGTAAGTAGTATTGTACTGTTTTTTGTGTTTATAAGTGCCTCGAGTCTATTTACGTGTTTAATTTTTTTTATTTTTTAAAGTGTTTTATGTAATATTTTTTCATAATGCCAAGATTGCCTGGACAGAGGGAGAGTATCATGGAAATTCGTACTAGAATTATTATTATGCATGAGATGGGTGCACCTTACGAGAAATAGCAATGGCTACGGATCTTTCAGTAAGTTTTTTTTTTGTATGCATTTCGTTTAAATTTTTTGTTAGGTAAAATCACAGATTTAACTAGTAGTAGCTAGTTAAATCATTTTAAACTAAAATCTATTTAAACAAATAACTATTTAAACAAATAGCCGGGTAGTCAAAGAAACCATGAACTTGGATGTTAGTATGCAAACAATTAGGAATACTCTTCGTTCAGCTGGAATAAATTGTAGCCGACCAGCCAAAAAGGCCAAATTAACGGTCGACAACGCAGAGCGAAGGCTTAGGTTTGCTCAAGAAAATATTGACCGAGACTGGTCAAATGTGGTATTTACCGAAAACACGTTTTCTTCGGACATAAGGTCCCATCAATTAGTGTGGAGACCTACAAGTACCAGATATGATTCCCATTATGTCCAAGAAACTGAAAAAAGTGGGAGAATAACATTGTCATTATCGGGTTGGATGACCCAAAATGGACCCGGAATGCTGGTAACCACGCCACCCCAAATGAATTCCGCGGACTACGTGGACATTTTGTAAAATTCTTTTCTGCCTTCATACAGAATATTATATCCGGCTGGACCAATATCCTTTATGCATGATAATTGTCCAATTCATACCTCCCGTATGGCGAGAACATGGTTTGAGGAACATCCGGAATTTAATTTAATTCCATGGCCATCCAGAAGCCCCGACTTAAACCCCATCGAAAATTTGTGGGCTGAAATGGTGAATTCTTGGGATGCTTTTAATCAAGGCCAAATTAGATCGAAGGAAACGTTACTAGCCCACGCTCAAAGAGTTTGGGAATCTTTCAGAGGGAGACCCGATTTTAGTAATTACGCGGGATTAATGCGGAAAAGGCTTCAACAATGCATTGACGCAAATGGTTTTTATACCAAATATTAATTAAGAAGCGATACCAATACCAAATGCACCCTGTGACATTAAATAATTATTATTTAAAAAAAAGGTGTAAGTTTCGAAAAAAACAATACGTAGGCTATTTAAAAGTTTAAATAAAAAAGTATTTTTATTGTAGATTTAAATTGTAATTATACTTACTAAAGATTATTAGGAGTAGTGTTGAATGTTATTAATTATTATTAAGATGTTATACTTAAAGAACTGTAATTTGTCATTAAATAGGAAATAAAATGTTCGCTTTGAAACTGACCTTTGATCCATTACTTATACGTTTTATAAGGTTTAAAAAAAAGTAAATAAAAAATGATACGGGACTACTACAATTAAAGTTTAGTAATTAAAGTTAACTTCGCTTCAATAAAAAAAGTATAAAAAATAGTTTTTTATTCAAGAAGAAATCACGAGAGTGCCTTATTTACAAACGGAAATATTACTTTATTCATCACTTCAGTAAAAAAGTGTGCTTTACTCATGAGAACCACATAGATTTTTTTCTACCTCTTACCAAAATATAGACATAAACAATTTAAAATATGGATTTGCCGAACAACATTTTGGGTTAATCGAACAAGTGGGGACAATTTTGAACAGTTTTTGTAAAAACAATGTCCACTTAACTGGATAATTAGTAAAAAAAATTTCAATAACGCAAACTAACTTTGTTAATATGCAACTTTTACTATACGAGTATAGGCAATTTTTGGTATATCAACCAACTTCTTTTGACGAGTTCTACACCCTGTATTTTTATATAGGTATACTTATAAATAAAATGTGAGGAAAAAGAAACAAAAATCTTAATTTTTTTCCCATATTATGGTAGTACTTAGTACAAGTACTTAGTTTTACAGCGCTAGACAGGGTATTCCAAAATAAGTAGTTTTGGTAGTATCTCAGCTCGTATTACGTTATTAATGCTAGGACGCGGTGCTAACCATAGCGCGCTATTTTTTATGAAACCTTTAATGAATTGAAATGAAACAGAATTTTGAAGAGCGCATTTAGCCAACGTATAAAACACTATAGCGCATTGTCCTAAAAACTTTACATAAGGAAGAAAAACAAACTGATTGATTTTTTTAATATCAGCTTGCACAGCCACAAAAATATTCGAAACGTCCCATTGCAAAAACCCCATCTACTGAAAAATGAGTTCCGTCACCCCTGCCTATTTATACACGACTAAACTCGATCGATACTCTACACCCTAGCGCCCGCCGTACGCTACCCCTTTCAGTCAAAAGCCATGTTGCCAAATTGTAAGGCAACGAAGGCCGAGAGCAGATGCGAGGGACATTTTCAAATTTGCCGACTGTACAAACTGAAGAAACTGAGCTAGTCGCTCCGCGTCGCTTCGGTTTAGCGCGCTCTATGTGCGTATGGGCAAGAAAATGCGCTCCGCCGCGCTGCCATGTGCTCCGGCACGCTCCGCTCTAGTGGGCGACGCTCTTTAACGTGCGATAATTCTCCATATGACATCTAGCAACAACGCTGGCAATCGACATCTGCTGCGTTCTGATGACACATACCAATCAATCATACCATTGTATTTTTGTTTTTTCTATTGTCGCGGCGGCAAACATTTTTAACTTGAAAGAAAATTGTGTGTATAATCTACATACTTTTTTATGAACTTTTCTAATAATTATTTGTAATACATATTAATAATGTTAGACGATGAGTTAGGTTCTTCAGAATTGGGAACTTTAGAATTTTGGGAAGCAAGATATGATAGTGAAATCCAGAACTTTAAAAATCATGGAGATCCTGGAGAAGCTTGGTTCGGTGAAGATATAGTGGATCGAATAATTAAATGGATATCTGAAAATGTTGATAAGAATGTCTCAATTGCAGACCTGGGCTGCGGTAATGGACATGTTTTAATCGAACTAGCTCAGTTAGGTTATACTAAGCTTATTGGCTTAGATTACTCTGAAAAAGCAATTTGCTTAGCTAACACCATTAAGGATAATCAAAGCCTAAATATTAAATATGAGGTAAATGATATACTCCTAGGCTTAAATGGTGTTTACAATGTTATTCATGACAAAGGAACCTATGATGCCATTAGCTTAAGTGAAAACTCCAAGGAATTTCGAGAAAAGTATAGGATTAATGTGCACTCAGCTTTGGAAGCTAGCGGTTATTTTATTATAACGTCTTGCAATTGGACAGAAGAAGAGTTGAAAGAACATTTTAAAGAAGGTTTTGAGCTGCATTGCACAATACCCACCCCAGAGTTTAAATTTGGTGGAAAGGTTGGTAGTGTAGTATCAATATGTGTGTTTAAAAAAAAGTAATAATTATATAATAATAAATAAATATAATTTTTACTATATTTTTATTCTGTGTAATTTATTTGATACAAGGAGAGAAAGATAAATATGCCTTATTGGAATTTAGGCTTTCATAAAAATTTTAAAATTTGTCTAAAATAGTTTGATTGAGACATATTTGCTTATACCACTTGTTATTTTATTTATTAATTTATTTACAATATCTACAGAAAAAAATCAATTATAGAGTAAGCTATAAAGCAGGTAAATAATTTACAGCATTCCTATTATACTATTTGCCTTAAATAAGTAATCGATGTATTGAAAATATCATAGTCACTTTCCAAGTTATTATAGTGACACATGGATATTACAGGAGAATTTAGGTAATAGTTGATTTGAGCACACTCTAGAGTAAAATGTAAATAGCAATATTAGCAATGGACATCTTGTGTGGTAGACAGGTACGTGCTATCATACCCAACAAAATGGGATTGTCTACTTCGCTTCTAATTAATTTTCTGGTACCAACTTTCCAAATTCATTAAATTAAATTTATTCATTATCTACATTTTGGAAGTATGCTGGTCACATGTACCTGTATCCTTGTAGTTAATATATTAATATTTAAGTTCTGCACTCTCTCAAGGTTTAAAATATGCAGGTCATAACAAAGGCACCAAAGAATAGAACAATACTCCAAAATGCTTCTTATGTATGACATATAAAGAGTTTTAACACAGTTGGTTTTGGTAAAACTCTTACAACTTTTGAAATGACATTAGTTAAACTGGATAACAGAAAGGCAGCAGGTCCTGATGGAATTCCAAGCAGGCTATTCAAAGAATGCGACCATACCCTCTTCCTTCCACTTTTTCAAATTTTCAATCTGCCTTTCACATCTGGAACTCTAGATGATTGGAAGCTATCTCATGTATGTCCTATTTATAAATCTGAGAATAAAAATGATTTAACTAATTATCGTCCCAATAGTATCCTCTCTGCAATTCCTGGCTGTTTGAGCACTGTGTAGAGGTAATTTTGTCTGACACATTTCGGGAAATAATTGGGTACAACAATATGGATTTACCAGAGGTTGCTCTGTGACAACAAACTTGTTTATTTTTAGCAGCTACATCTTTAAATGCTTTGCCGACGGTAATGAAATACATGCGATATACACGGACTTTAGTAAAGCCTTCGATAAGGTCTCTCTAAAGTAAAGAAACTCTTTTACTTTGGATTAAGTCTTATCTGATGGATAGAGAACAGCGGGTTAAGATTGGTGGTTTTCTGTCAAACCTATTTTTGTCAACTTTAGGAGTCCCACTTAGGATCATTGTTATTCAGCCTCTTTATCAATTGTCTTGGCTCCCTATTAGGATCGATTTTTTCCTCTCAAGATCAGTTGGTGCTCCAGAGAGATATAAACAAAGCGTTTTCCTGGTGTAACTTAAATGAAATATCGAGAATGTAGGTTCATTTCAGAGGTTTGCTCGTTTAAGGGTCTCCCCCCCCCCTTGTTAATACGTTATTGAAGGTATCTCTTTAAAGCAGCTTGACTCAGTCAAGGATTTAAGTGTCTTTTTGGACCTAAGCCTTACTTTTTCCCACCACTGCGAGTATACCATAAATAAAGCTAATAAATTGCTTGGATTTATCCAGAGATCTTGCAAAGACTTTACCTATGTGTCAGCATTGTCACTATATAATTACCTAGTGAGATCTCTTGAATTTTCCAAGATAATTTGGTCACCTCATTTTCTCATTTATATTGAGAGGATTGAAAATGTTCAGCACAAGTTTATCAGATTTGCCAGATATGCTCTTTTGAATTCGGGCTTGAATCTTCTGGCGTCTGTTTTCTAAATATGAGTGCAAGAGTCGTACTAAATGATTGCTAATTCCATATTGATATTCAAGTTTTTTTTTTAATCATTGTGTGTGATACTTTATCAAACGCCTTAGTAAAATCACTATAAACTACATGCACTTTTTATCAAGACTTTCAAAAATAAATTGAGTTATGTTAGCCAAGTTGGACGCAGTTGACCTTTTATTAAAAAACAATATATTGGGAATTACTGACTTAAGTTTTAATAAAGCTATAAATATTCTTACATATTAAGGACTCAAGTATCTTTGCTGGACATGACAGAATAGCAATGGGTCTATAATTTTGGATATCTGCTGAATCACCTTTTTTAAACACAGAGCATATTTTTACTTGTTTCCATAAATTTGGAAATGTATTTGTTCTTATTGACAAATAACATTTTTCATGGTTACTTAGAGAGTATATATCGTTAACATTTTGCTAAATACCCAGTAGGTCACACAGGAACAGCACACTCATAGACCGATTGAAAATAAGAAGCCAAAGCATTTGAGATCTCTGCACAACTATTAAGTTCATCATTTTGATATTTCATTTTATGTGGTATTCTCGGACCATTTCTACTTCAATTAATATACTGCCGAATGATCTGGAATCCTTACCGATATTTTGATCCGTCTATTCGGATGAGCAAGTCAATGACATATCATCTTTTGATTTTGATAAATCAATTTGTCTGAGCAATTAAATTCTGTCAACGCAGGATGTTTATGAGGTTATTACTTCCTCTAAGAATAAGCTCTGCGCTGGACCAGATGGGAGTCCGGCATTCTTCCTAAAGAAATGTGTTTGTGTTCTTACGAAACCAATACTGAAGTTCTAAAACCTATTTTTAAATCTGGTAGTAGAAATCAAATTTCCAATTATTGGGCTGTGTGTAACCAAAATGAGTTGCCAAAGCTGCTTGGTCAGTCGTTGGGGTACTCTTAGTGAAGCTTAGGGCTTTAGGTATTGTGAGGCCTCTTCTTTAGTGGATCTCGGGATTCATCAGAGGTAGAACATAGATTGTTAATCTTGGAGGTACATGTTCCTCTGAAATTTTGGTGCCTTCTGACGTGCCACAGGGCTCTCACTCAGGCCCTGTTTTGTTTTGCCTCTTTTTGATTGATTTAGTTTGGAAACTTGAAAATTGTCGTGTGCTAATGTTTGCTGATGATGTGAAGCTATTTAGGCGTATCACATCCCTTTCTGATGCTGTGCTCCTGCAAAAAGACCTTAATTTGTTCTTTTATTGGTGCCACTTAAATAGATGTCCCTTAATATCAATAAGTGCCATAAGATTACTTTTTCTAAGCAAAGAAACCCTATTGTTTTTGTTTATAAAATAAATAATGTAGCAATTGGTGTCGAAACAGAGGTTTCTGACTTAGGAATATTTATTGACTCCAGGTTGTCTTTTAAAAGTCACATCAATCAGGTGACTGGTAAGGCAATGAAAATGCTGGGTTTTATCAGTTTAGCAGTAGTATCAGTTTAGCAGTCATACGTGACGGTCGTGTTTAAGTTCGTAGGAGGCTACGCCGGTACTCAGTTTTGTTTGTTTTGTTTTGATTCGATTTGTTTTGATTTTTTTTTACAACCACATCGATGTGCTATATTTCCGTACAAGTGTTCCTAATTAACAGGTCAATATTTTTTTTTGTTTTATAAATATTTCCTGTTTTAACTAACTAGACTTGTTTTGCTGGCATTGACCTTAACTTGAAACCATAGAACTTCAACCTTACGACGTGCTAGTGTGTTTGTTTTATGCGTGTTCCTGGTGACGCTCAGGCTCAAGTTCCTGTTTGGCTAGCAATTCCTGTCTAACCGTATTTATATATTAATTAATTTATTAAAATGAATCGTAATTTCAAATGCTGTCAAAAAAAGGAGTTTTCAAATTATTGCTGCATCTTTTGTATGTCTATATTCCTCCCAAGTTGTTTGGATAGAAATTCTGATGCCATAAAAATGGGAGGCTACAAAATTTTATGCTCAGAAAAATGTCAAATAAATTTTAATGAAAATGAGAATGAAAAGAAGTCTTACGAGCAGAAGATTCATGAATTATTGATTGAACTAAAAGAAAAGGATAGGCATATAGAAAGAATGAGAAGAAACAGTTTGGTGTTTGAAGATGAAGTGTCAGAGGCCGAAAAGAAGTTTTCTTCCTCCCTAGATAATCTACACAAACTTAATGATGAACCTAAAATTGAATTAACAAATTTAAAAACTAAAGAATGTGAGTTACTGTCACTATTAAAAGTATGTGAAGAGGAAAAAATAAATTTCAATATAGGAATCAATGAGTTAAATACCTTAAATAAAAATTTAATTGTAACAATAAAAACATTAGAAAATGAATCTGCAACCTATAAGACGCAAATAAATATGTTACAAATGGAAGTTAATGATTTAACCAAGATAAATAAGAATATGATCCAGTCGATAAAGGTGTTGGAAGTTGAAAAAGATACTTGCTATTCCGATATTTGCGCATTAAAGGAACAGCAAAACATATCTAAATTCGTTAATATAAATTATCCAACACAGTTGCCATGTAGGCCAAATTCACCCGTTGATAATCGACCTAGGCTTCTTTTTGTGGGTGGAAACTGTAGTAGAGTGTTCCTGAAGAAATTGCGTCTGAAGTTTGAAGCTAACTACAAAGTCCAGTGTTTCCTGAAGCCAGGAAGTACAAACAATGAACTGATTTATACTGCATCATCTATGGTTAAGGAATTTACAGAAAATGATATGTTGATTTTAATGTTAAATGGTATTTGCTCATCATTCGATATTTTAAAAAAAATTATACATTTACACAGCAATAGTTTAGTGATGACAAGCCCTTACATGTATCCAAACCATAATGTAATTTATAATAGCAATAAGGCTCTCTATAGAATATTTCACGCAAATAATATTAATCTAAATAGAATTTTAGAGTCTAATCATGCCAGCAACTTTGGATCAGATTTGGCATCATTACTGTATACCCAATATTTTAAAACATTTCAAAAGTAGCATTTCATCAAAAAATGTGTCCACAATAAAACCAAGTAATCAATCTGGACTTCTAGATACTGACTGTGATAGGGATTCTTTTTTATAGATAAATACACAGAAGATGAAGCTCACTCACATTCTATAAATAACATTGAAAATAAGCATGCGAAAAGTTTCAGTAGTTTTATTTTAAATATACAGTCTCTAAGAAATAAAATGGACGAGCTTCATCTTTTACTTGATTCATGTGATTTTCCTGATATTGTATTACTAACTGAGCACTGGTTAAAGCCTAACGAATGTTTCTTAATATCTGATTATATTCCTATATCAATTTTTTGTCGGCAACACTTCATACATGGAGGAACAGCTATTTTAGTTAAACAAACAATTGAAGCTTTTTTCTGTAAAATTAATAAGTATGATAGCTTTCTGTTGGAGAAGGTTTTTGAATTCTCCCTTTGTTTTTGTAAGCGATTTAATTTATATGTTCTTTGTGTTTATAGACCACCCACAGGAGATATTGGTATGTTCCTGGACAAACTTGATTCTCTATTATCCCAATTGTCTCTACACTCCATAGTTATATTGGCTGGTGACTTTAATATTAACTTCACTGATGTAAGCTTGCCATCATATCATACATCCCTTTTAAGTATATTGGAATCTTATGACTTGAAGATGCATGTTCTTTCACCCACACGTATAACATCCTCATCTGCAACTACTATTGATTATTTGTGTACAAATTTAAATGATGTGTCATGTAGAGTACTCTCATCTGGTATTTCTGACCATGAAGCCATTCTCGCTAGGATTCCATGCAACACTGTATTTCCTTCATCTCATTATATAGGAAGAATTTTCAGCAGAGCAAATTTTAATGCTTTTTCTTCTACTGCAGCTTTGGTTAATTGGAATGCAGTTGAAATGGCTCCTGACCCGTTTACTTTGTTATTTCATGTGCTATGTGACAAGATGTGACAAGTGTTTTCCTAAAAAGAGTCTTAAAATGAAAAATAGAAAACCAAGGGTCACAGCAGGCCTCAGAACTTCAGCTAAAAACCTCCGTTTTTTGGCTAAGCTGTGCAAGTTTACAACTAATGCAAACATTATTCTTTATCATCAGAAATATCGTAGTCTATATAGAAAGACGATAAAAGCAGCTAAGGTTAAATATTATAGTGACCGCTTGAATATGTCCTCAAATAGGCAGAGAGAATGTTGGTCAATTATAAATGACTTCAGGCATTCTCACAAGAAAGTTTCAGAACCAGAAGTAAGACCAAATAGTTTAAATGATTATTACTGTAATATTCCTCATTTATTGCTCAAGGATGTGAATACTAATATTGATCCTTTGCATTATATTCAACAAGTGTCAGTTCAAAATTCTTTTTTCTTTTATCCTGTTAGCCTTACTGATGTTAGAGATGCAATTAAAAGGTTAAAAAACCATAAATCAGCTGGAGCTGATGGAATATCATCAAAATTACTACTCCTTTTGCCTGACTCAGCATTGAATGCCTTAGCTTCTGCCATAAACAATTCCTTTCATAATAGCATCTTTCCAGCATGTTTGAAGGAGGCAGTGGTTATCCCTCTTTATAAGGGTGGAGATGTGAGTAAGCCTTGTAATTTTCGTCCAATTTCTATATTATCTACCCTCTCCAAGATAGTTGAAAAACTTGCAAAAATCAGAATTTTATCTTTTTTGCAACATAATTGCATTTTATCTGCAAATCAGTTTGGATTTCAAACGGGAAAAGGGACTCATGACGCTGTTTTCGGCTTTTTGGAGAGTGTCTATGTGTCCTTAAATTCTGGAGAGTCCGCGGCGGCAGTGTTTTGCGATTTATCCAAGGCATTTGATTGTGTAGATCATGGAATACTGCTGTCTAAGCTCAATAATTATGGCTTTAGAGGTGTGGCATTGCAATGGCTGGAATCCTATCTGTCTAATCGTACCCAAAGAGTTACAGTATCTGGATGTTTATCCGATTCCAGATCCCTTAAAACTGGAGTACCTCAGGGTTCAGTGTTAGGACCACTATTATTTTTGCTCTATGTAAATGATTTGGGTTCATTAAAACTGCAGGGCAAAGTGGTTCAGTCTGCTGATGATACCACCATTTTATGGAATCATAGAGATTCTGATAATGTTAGAGCCCAGGTTTTTAAGGATCTTAAGATTTTATCGGAGTGGTGTGCTGCAAACAGGCTTGTATTTAATGTGGGCAAAACCTTTATTATGGGATTTAAGTGTGACGTTCAGGGCCTTATGTTTAGTGAAAACTCCCCCTTGCAAAACAAAGAAAGCTGTAAGTTCCTTGGTATTACCATTGATGGTCGCCTTCGCTTCGAAGATCATATCCTAAATCTTGCATCAAAATTATCCTCTGGATGCTTTGCAGTAAGAATGGCGGGGCATGAGCTGGGAGGGGTAGTTGCACGTTCAGTGTACTTTTCTCTTATTGAGTCCCACCTTCGTTATGGCTTGCCTTTTTGGGGTTTAAGCAACAAGGGATTATTAAACATAATTTTTGTGATTCAAAAAAAGGCAGTTAGATACCTATGTTCCGCTGGGTTAAGAGATTTTTGTAAACCTCTCTTTATATCTCAAAAAATCCTAACTCTTTTTTCTCTTTTTATCTTAGAAACAGCTACTCTTATTCATAAATGTCCTAAACCTCCCTCTAACACTGGTCATATGACTCGCCAGGTTAACGATTTTCCCTTACCAATCCCTACATCCTCCCTCACGAAGAACTCACTTATATACCTCAGCAAAAAAATTTACAACCATGTTCCTCTATGTATCAGACAAATTTTAGAAGTTAAGAGATTCAAAAAGGAATTAAAATCACTTTTATTATCTAGGGCATATTATAGCCTTGACGATTTTTTTTATGATACCTTTTAACCTGTGCTCTGACATCATTTTAGTGTTTTAGTTTTGTTTCCTGTTAAATAATGTAATTTACTTCTTCTAAATTCTGTTTTATTGACAGCTTTACTTATTTTTTAATGAAATTTATCAAAAAGATGCTTTTTTTTCTCAATCTGTTTTGTTATGATTAATTTTGGTAATGTGTGTGAATTTTATGGTAAAGTGTTTTAGAAGTTATGTTTGTTTGAAATTTAAAGTGAATTTGGAATTTTTTTAGTTTTTAGGATGCTTGTACACAAGATTTTGTTGTCTTACGTAATATAGCACATTTTCTTTCTTCTTTCTTTCTATCCAACTGTCTATAACTGATTTGTCTTTGTTTACTTTTAAATTACTTTATTGCTCTCTTGTTAGGCCCATCTTGGAGTATGGCTCAATTGTGTGGTCCCCGTCATATAACTGCTACATTGAGCAGATTGAAAAAACTCAAAATAAAATTTTAAGGGTGGCTGCTTTTAGATGTGGTTACAGGAGACAGGAGTATTACTATCAGTGGGTCAGGGATAACCTGAACTTACCCACATTAGAGTCACGAAGAGTTTTCCCGAGTTATTGTCTGTTTTTAAACTTAGGGTGCGTTCCCATTCCACCATACCAATTATGGCATTAATGAGCCAATTACACGAATGGCTCGAAGTGCTAATGGTCTGTCAGGACAGATAAGCTTTTTTGAGTCTAGGATTACATCTTTTAAGGGGCAGTTAAAGAATATTATTTTTCAGTTATATTTCATAGGGGCTTTAATTAATTAACTCATCTACACCTTTCATTGATTTATAGATAGTTTTGTATCTGAATATATATATTTGTATGGGTATGCTATGTAACACTTGTAAATTGATTCCGTAAATAAATAAATAAATTTTAGCCCTTAGGTCCATAATTTGCCGCTCAATTTCGGGGTTATTTAATTGTTCTTAATTTATCCTTTACTTTAATGTCCTTAATTATAGATCGGTTCAATCATACCGGATGACTTTTTTTTTTACTTTTGACACACACATTTTTTGACATCCATATCACAAACAATTGAGACAAATCACTTTAGTCTTCATTTTGAAAGAGCATATGTCACATCAAAATTGGCTTTCCTAAAGCTAAAACGAACATCACTACAATTATCTAAGGGAGCTACATCCTTCTTACTTTGTAATGATGTATCTATTGTTAGTGGGGGATGGTGGTTGTCACTAGAACCAAATTCATATGTACTTTGGGATACCTTACTTGTCTAAGTTGTTAGAACTCAGTTTAAATTATGTTGATTACTATTTAAGATTAAATTCTCCCGTGTGCAATTAAAGAACAACAAAAAAGAAAACAACATTTAAATCTGCTGATTTCTACATCTAATATCATTATAATATTTACTTGAATGAGATATGTGAAAATCTGCTAGTATCACAAAATTACTATCATATAAATATAGTTCAGACTTTTGAAATTGTGTAAGTTTGCGAAACATAGACAATCATAAGATAGATAATATAAGAATTCTCATAATACCATATTTTTACTGCGAGTACATCCATTTGTGAGGTAACAAAATCTACATTAATTTTTGAACATATAAAATGCTTTTTATTTGCTAAAAGTACACCACCACCACAAATATTGCAAGTATTAATAAATCCCTAAGGTTGCTGGGATTCATTGAACTAGCTCGAACCATTCATTAAGTACCAGAAATTTTAACCACAATACCTGCAATAAAACACTACTTTGCCTTTATCAGAACCTGGAGTATGTCTCCTCTATTTGAAGCCCACACTATACATGTCTATCTACAGACTGGAAAGAGTTTATTTTATTCATTTATGGTTTATCCATTTACAATACAAAGTTACCAAAAATAGCTAGAAAAATAGCTAGATCTAAACTAAAATTATAAATAAACATACAAGTACATTTCAAATCCGAAAACATCACATACACTTTAAATAAATACTTAAGGTTAAAAGAAGAGTTCAAATATGGCCTAAGAAAAAACTAAACAATGCTTTGCTTGGCCAATATTTATAGCATTAATGATGGGATTCTATTACTGTTAGTTTTACTTCATTTCTCTTATATATATTATTTTCTTTCTTTAAATATCTATATAGGCTTTTTTTCTGCATTGTATACATAATATATTAATAATCTTGGTTTTTAAAGTACTGTAAATTTTGTTTATTTTTTACTATTACGTAAGTGCTCAATTTATACTGATATTATTTATACATGCTCTGTTAAGTTAACAGCTTTAGCTGCCCTTCGCAGAGCTTAAAATAAAGACGATTTATTATTATTATATCAAACAATATGCAAAACATCACCAATTATTTTTTAATATACACTTAACACGGCAAAGGGATGAATCAAAAAGGCAGCATTTATCTTCTAAAGTTAAGTTATTGCCTTATGCAGAATCCTTGTAAGGGTCTTATTTTGCCCAAAATTTGTTGAATGGAAGAGTATATTGAAGGTGCAAGTATGACAATTTTGCCTGGTCGCAACATTAATTTCACATTTTTTTCAATAAAAATGTGAAAGTTTAGGTATAGGAAGACATTGTCACATTTATTGGTGATATAAAATACAGCGTCTTCCATTTAAATTAAACAACTTTTTGGGTTGTAAAACTTGTAATAATTAATTTTTGAACGTCCTGTATAAATAGAAACTTTTTTTTACAAATGAAATGTAAAATTTAGTGCTCCTCAGTACAAATATGGTAAAAAAGAGAAAACACATATTAAGGAATTTATCATTGAAATTGTCTCAGTATTTTCACAAAAGACAAAATATTTCGAAAGCCTCAATATTTAGGCTAGGTAAACCTTAATAAAACCTACCTTTATTTACGATGTAGAATCCAAAAATTAACTAATATACAGGGTATTCATTTTTAGAAATACAAAACTTTGATATGTTTCTGCACTTTCAAACACCCTCTATGTCTAATTTTAAAAGATACTTATGGGACGCCTCTGATATTACCATTTTTTTACCCTGCAGTTTATCCAAAATATTCCGTGTCGTATGTCGTGAATAACCCTGTATATTACCACAACTTGTTCACACATCCATTCTCATGACTGCATTAAAAATGGCGTAAGTCACGATCATAACACAAGAATTAGAGCTAGAGGTAATTTAGACATTTCAATTAATTTAAAAAACATAAACTTAAAATTCTTTATTTATCTCGCTCCACTCGAAATAAAAAAACAGGCAAAAATTAAAGCAATATGTTCAAATAAATTTTCATTAATTCAGTCCTTGAAGTATTGAGGGTCATTAAATTTAAGATTACTGAACTAACATTTTTCTTTGATTCAAAGTCACCTACGGTAAGGAATAGCATTTGCAGCAATAGGGTTGCCGTAGTTAAGGACTTTTTAACGCTGTGTTTATTTTGCAAAAAAGAGGCATTAGATATATGTGTCATAAATCTCCACAGTACTTCTATTTAAAGACACTTACCTTACGTTGCTGGTTTATTGTTGACTCTGCTTGACTAACATTTAAAAAATATAAATCGTATCTTGAAAATAATGGCTTCTCAAAACATTATAATATCAAACTGAAAAGATTTAGGGAGGGTCTTTACCTTTTTTATTCCCTATTACCCTATAGCAGCCTCACTGTAGGTTTACAGGCAAGGGTGGCTTGGCCGTAATAGGTTGAGTAAAGAACCACTTGATTGTAGAATTCAATACCGATTTATTCACCCAAAACTACAACTATTTATATCAGTCTTAAACTAACAATTCGTGGCAATTTTCAAAACTAAGATGTTTTCTCTTTACAATACTTCCTACATTCCCAATGATGAAATCTTGCAAGTTGTTTTAAAAAACTAAACAGTTCGTGATTCGGGTGACGGACCTATGTTTTTAATGTTTTTATAAACTATACTACGCACCTTGACGGACTAACATAAACAGTTTTATATACTTAAGTAAAAAATAGAATTTTTAAATTAATAAATTTAAAATAAAAAATGTCGATTATACATCTTCCCCGCTCTCTCTGCTACTTGCTGTAGGAAGATTTAATGGACGGGCTTCTACCATCTCGGTCTCTCTGGTCTTATGCCTGGGTTCTCGTTGCTTGTATTGTCTAATTTTAATAACCCATAGGAATACGCAAGACACTAGGACAATGATCAGTATAGTACAGCCCCCTGCAGTATAGGAGTGGAGTGTGACCTTTCTCCATATCTTGCCTTCCAGCTGCTGGCCTAGTCTCGTCAATCGAAAGGTTAGTCAGATCATCTGATACCTTGAACACGGCTTCTCTCGAAAAATTGCTGACTGTGTTTGTTTTTGTATGGTGTATGGTGTCGCTGACATTAATAAATTTTGATGTTTTTGTATAACTAGAAACAACAGGAACGGTATCAAATCGGTTTGCAATTATATTATTTTGTTTTGTTTTTAGAATGCATGCTTCGGTTAACTGAATTATACCAGTGGTGTTTAATACCATTTCTTCTCGTATGCCATTGCACGTGATTGCGATGCTTATGGGATTTGGAGAGATAAACATCCATGTATTTGGAGTATAAAGCTGTTTCCAAATAGTCGTGTGGAGGTTACGTTTTGTTATGTTGCAAGAATTCTCTTGATGTCGTTGATATATTTCGTCAATGACGCAATTTGGACTGGCGTCTATGTTCCTAACTGTTGTCGGTGAACACAAATAGTTGCTGATTCGATGTATATGTCGTATGTATTCTTCCATAAATTGTCGATACTGGTCGTAGAGGCTCTTATTTTTTACAAACTTTTTCTTTAATTGTTGAAATCTTGCTATGGCTCGGGATTTTGATTCTCCTAATTGCGGTGGATACTCTTTGAAGGGCAGCTTCACTGTATAACTTCCATCCTTGTTTCTTTTTATTGTTTTTTGAAAGAGAGACACACACACTTGGTCTTCTGGCTTGATTTGCTGTTGACATGAGACTTCTTCTATTTCCCAAAATTTGGTCAGTTGATTATCTTCTTCTGTTCTTGATATCATGCTCTTTATTTGTAGATGTTTACTCTTTTCACTGATGATCATTGTTTCAGAAATAATCCAACCAAATTCTGTTTTTTGTCCTATTAGTCCATCCCGTTTTTTGAGCCCTTCTAGTATTATTTTCCCGTGTTCTTCTGATTCTAGTAGTACGTCGATTGGTCTTGTATTGAATGTGGGGTCTGCCAGAATAGTATTTTCCAATTCTTCTGCGTCTATCTCGTTTAACGGTTCACTCGGGAGCGCCTTCGTAATCCTTGATAATACTAGCAATTCTGTTGTATGTAGTCGCTGGGAAATCTTGGCCTTAGTTGAAAGAAGAAAGAAAGAAAGAAAATGTGCTATATTACGTAAGAATAATCTTGTGTACAAACATCCTACAAGCTAAAAAAACAAAACACAAATACAATTTTAAAAATTGACAAAACAATGAACAAAATTAAACACAAAAAGACAAAACTTTTTGAACTTACTTAAATTAAAGATAACTAAATAAAACAATCAATTACTAAATAAAGGTAAACTTGTTGACAAAACTAGAGAAGAAAAAAGGAAAAAAAGAAAACTTTCCAACATGTCCAAGGTTAAAACCTATCATTAAAAAAGTCATCCAGGTTATAATATGCCTTAGACAATAAAAGCGACTTTAATTCTCTTTTAAATTTCTTAATATCCGATATATGTCTAACACACAGAGGAACATGATTGTAAATTTTTTTACTTATGTAAATTAATGAGTTTTTGGTAAGGGAAGACGTAGGAATAGGTAGGGGAACATCATTTACACGACGAGTCAAATGGCCAGTGTCAGAGGGTAGTTTGGGAATTTTGTGAATAAGAGCAGCTGTTTCTAAGATAAAGAGTGAAAAAAGAGTTAGGATTTTTTCAGAAATGAAGAGGGGTTTGCAAGAATCTCTTAACTTAGCAGAACACAGGTATCTAACTGCTTTTTTTTTGAATAACAAAGATAATGTTAAGTAGCCCCTTATTGGTTAAACCCCAAAAAGGCAAGCCATACCGAATATGAGATTCAATAAGTGAAAAGTACACTGAACGTGCAACCACCCCTCCCAGCTCTTGTTTTGCCATTCTTACTGCGAAACATCCAGAAGATAATTTCCCAGCTAAATGTAAAATATGATCTTCAAACCGAAGGCGACCATCAATGGTAATTCCTAGGAACTTGCAGCACTCTTTATTCTGCAAGAGGGAATTTTCGTCAAACATCAGACCCTGAACATCGCACTTAAACCCCATAATAGACGTCTTTCTTACATTAAACGAGCCTGTTGGAAGCACACCACCCTGATAAAATCTGAAGGTCTTCAAGGATACAAGTCTTAATATAGTCAGAATTTTTATGGCTCCATAGTATGGTGGTATCATCAGCAAACTGAACCACCTTGCCCTGCAGTTTCAATGAACTCAAGTCATCCACATACAGTAAAAATAACAGTGGTCCCAACACTGAACCCTGGGGAACGCCGCATTTTAGGGATCTAGAAGCAGACAAACGCCCAGACACTTTAACCTTCTGAGTACGATTTGATAGATAGGACTCAAGCCATCGCAATGCTACGCCTCTAAAACCATATTTATCGAGCTTAGATAACAGTATTCCATGATACACACAGTCAAATGCTTTGGATAGATCACAAAACACTGCCGCCGATGACTCTCCAGAATTCAAGGACACATAGACGCTCTCCAAAAAGCTAAAAACAGCATCATGAGTCCCTTTACCGGCTTGAAATCCAACCACTGCCTCTTTTAAACATGAAGGAAAAATGCCATTATGTAAAGAATTGTTTATGGCAGAAACTAAAGCATTTAAGGCTGAATCAGGCAAAAAGAGTAACAACCTCGAAGATATCCCATCAGCTCCAGATGATTTATGGTTTTTAGGCGTTTGATTTCATTTTTTACTTCGGTAAGTTCGACAGGATGAAAGAAAAATGAATGCTCAACCGACACTTGTTGAAGATAGTGTAAGGGATCAATGTTACTACGAATGCCCTTGAGCAAGATATTAGGTATATCACAATAATAGTCGTTTAAAATGTCAGGTCTTAACTCCGGTTCCGATACTTTTCTATGGCAATGTCTAAAATCATTAATAATCGACCAACACTCTCTTTGCCTATTTGATGACATATTTAAGCGATCCCTATAATAATTAGATTTTGCTGCTTTAATTGTCTTTCTGTACAGACTACGGTATTTCTCATGATATACAAGGATATTTTCATTTGTGGTATATTTGCACAATTTAGTTAAAAAACGGAGGTTTTTAGCAGAAATTCTAAGGTCTCTTGTAACCCATGGTTTTCGTTTCTTAGTTTTAAGCCTCATTTTAGGAAAGCACTGATTGATCTTATCACACAGAACTTGAAAAAATAAAGTAAGTGGGTCAGAAGCCGTTTCAAGTGCATTCCAATTTACCGAAGCTGTAGCAGCAGAAAAAGCATTGAAATTTCTCCTGCTGAAAATTCTTCCCATATAATGAGATGAAGATGATACAGTATTATATGGCATTTTAGCAAGAATAGCTTCATGGTCGGAAATACCAGATGGGAGTACTGTGCATAAAACGTCAACAAAATTTGTACAGAAATAGTCAATTGTAGTTGCAGATGAAGAAGTTATTCGTGTGGGAGAAAGAACGTGCATTTTCAAGTCGTAAGAATTTAAAATACTTAAAAGAGAAGTACGTGGCAAGGTTTCATCAGTGTAGTTGATATTAAAGTCACCAGCCAATATAACCTTAGAGTGTAGGGACAACTGGGATAAAATAGAATCAAGTTTGTCCAGAAACATAGCAATATCTCCTGTAGGTGGCCTATAAACACAAAGAATATATAAATTAAAACGCTTACAAAAAGAAAGAGAGAATTCAAAAACATTCTCTAACAGAAGATTATCATACTTATCAATATTACAAAAAATCGTTTCAATTGTTTGCCTAGCAAGATCATGGTTCCTCCATGTATAGATTGTTGACGACAAAAATTTGATATAGGAAGATAATCAGATATTAAAAAACATTCACTAGGCCTCAACCAATGCTCAGTCAGAAGTACAATATCAGGAAAATTACATGTGTCCAGCAAAAGATGAAGCTCATCCATCTTGTTTCTTAGGGATTGTATATTAAGAATAAAGATACTTAAGTTTTTCGAAGAGCTAATTTCAATTTTACTAGTAGAATATGAACATGAATGAGATTCAACTTTCGTGGACACGTCTATAAAAAAGAAGAATCCAATTCACGATCAGTAACTAGTTCAGACTCATTAATTTGATGATTCAAAGACAATTTATTCGATGAAATATTTATTTTAAAATATTTGAAAATATGTGCATGTAATAATGATGCCAAGTCTGAACCAAAGTTACTGGCGTGATTAGACTCCAAAATCCCACACAGATTAATATTATTTTCATGAAAAGTACGATAAAGGGCCTTATTACTATTATAGATAACATTATGGTTTAAATAAGTATAAGGGCTTGTCATCACTAAAGTGTTTGTATCAACATGATTTTGAATTAAATTTTTTAAAACATCAGATGAAGAGCAAATTCCATTTAACATTACTATTAAAAAATCTTTCGTAAAGTCCTTAACTAAATTTGATGCTGTCCTAATCACCTCACTGCTTGAACTCTTTTATTTTTGACTTGGAAACACTTGATTCATTGTCGCCGACTCTTGATATTTCGGCGCGTATTTTTTTGTCTTGGTAAAGCTAATGCTTGTGCAGCCTCTTCAGAAATAAATGACGACTGGAAGCCTTGATCAATTAACACTCTTAATAAATGGGACGTGCCGTCGTATGCTGTGCCTTGGATTAGCGCTGTAGCCAGTAGAACTTTTTTTTTATCGGTATTGTTGTTAGGTTCCACCCTATTTAATTAGGGATTACGTCGGGTGTTAGACTTGTAGACAGAAAAAGAAAGTCGTATAATTGGTTATGAGAAATTAATTTATTCTCGTAAACTTCAACTGGTTAATCGCGGCAATCTCTGATTTTACACTTTACTTTATATACAACTATTTATATTTTATGGATTTTTATAAAAGAGCGCGGAGCCCGGTACATGTCTAATATGCAACCACCTGGTCTAACATATCGCAAAGACTATACTCCAACGACTGTTTTAACGGCGAAAACCGAAATTCAGACTCGTTACAACCATTATTTTTTACATGCGCCCTACTTCTTTTTTATTACAGGCGGCTCGAACTTATCGCGGGAACAAATCCTTTGACGGCGCGTCTTTTTCAGCGCTTTCCAGGTACGAAGCCATAAATCACGAGCACTTCTGCCGAATTAGGAGAATCTCGAGTGATACAAAATGGTATGAGATATTTAAAACCGTGGGTATGGCGAGCTAACTATCGAAATATAAAAGTCTCCTAACAATTGTTTCTTTCTTCAGCTGCGTGGTGAGTGCTTTGGGGGTGATTTCTTGAATTGTTATTTCTTGTGTTCGATTCATTGTATCTAGAGTTGACAATATTGGGCCTGAAGTTCGGTTCGTTGTTTCTCCTGAAGTTGTTTTGGTAGTTCTGTGGCCTTGAGGTGGAGTTTCCATTTCTTGCGTTTGAAGTGGCTTGTCGGTCTTGATGTAGTAAAGTATTGTGGGGTCCACTGCAGATTTTGCAGTTGCTTGTTGCGGTGCAACTATCTCTCGAATTATGGCTTAAACATCTGGTACATAGTTGATGATCTTTCATCATCTTCATTCGGTCCATTGATGATTGGCGCAAAAATAGATTGCAGTGCCAAATATTATGCCCTCGGTAGCATAGCTGGCATGCTTGATCTCTTGGGAATCTATCTTTTTTTTCTGAGTTGATCGCTTCAAGTGACTGAAATCTTCTTTTTAAAAATTCTAAAATGTCTTCTAGTGTGGCGACTTTAGAGGGCCTTCTAAAGTTTGCTAGTAGATTTTTGACGTTTCCTGGTCCCATTTTCTGCATTCTATTCTTCCTACTATCGGGTACCATGATGACGTGTCGTAGCCTAGATTCTTAATGCTTTCTAGGCATTCGGTTGTGACATCATACAGTAAGTTTTGGCACTGATTCGTAGGTAATTGTTGGGAACTCATAAATCTTGTCTACTAATTTTGATACAATGAGACGTTTGTTTTGATATCTCTGCTTCAATCAATTCCATGCTGCAGGGCAGTTTCCATCTGTTGCAAGTAGGTGCTTGATAGTGCTTTGTGCTTCTCCTCAAAGAAGGGATTTGAAGTGCTGGAGCTTCTGTGCACTTGATAATTTGTCATTTCGATGAATTATCCTGGTAAAAAGATCGTTAAACGTGGGGCATTCTTCGTACAGTCCGTTGAATGTTGGAATGTTGATTGTTGGGATGGGTGTGTTGTTTGATAGATTTTGGCCCTCCTTTATTTTTTCGTCTAGCTTCTCTATAATATCATCGTATGACCTTTTAATTAGACGGTGGGCAGATAAATATTCCTTGCTTGTAATGCCTTTGCATAGGATCTCGTTGTGAAGTTGCTGAATGGGCCCCCATTGATTCTTGGTGTCTTCTTTCAGAAATTCATAGCGAGTTGTAGGTTTATCTCTGCAGAGTTCTTCTTCAATTTCTTCAATCAAAAATTGAAACTCTTGGACTACTACTTCTTTTCGTCTTAGTATTGCTTCGTCTTCTTCAGGATTCTTTTCTTCTTCTGGTTTTTTGCACGTCTTCAAATGGCTTTTTAAATTATCGTACAATCCCTTAATTTGGTCCAAGTATTTCTTCGTGAAGTAACTATGACTGAATTCTCCGATTTTTCTAAGCTTCTCGTCATTTTCTACAATTGCGTCCCATATTCTGTCTCCCTGTTGGTTTCTCTGAGTAATATATATGATGATGTTTTTCTTGAGTTTGAATCTTTCTTTACATTGGTTAGAAGTTGTTCTAATTCTTCCGCTAGCTCCTGCTGGCGGAGGGCAATTTTATTCGTTTCTTCCATGGCTTTTTCCTGGGGCGGCAGTTTCTTGTTTTAGATTGCAGATGTAAAAGTGGTCTTTTGGCAGCTTACTCCTGGCTTGACTTTAAGATGGAGGCGGCGTCGTAGGCGGCAATTCCTTTTGTTTAACTCGAAAATGGAGGCGGCGTCGTAGGTGGCAACTCCTTTGATCCGACTCGAAGGACCATGAAAAGATTTAGGGAGGGTTTCCTTAACCTTTTTTATTCCCTATTACCCTATAGCAGCCTCACTGTAGGTTTACAGGCAAGGGTCGCTGGCCGTAATAGGTTAAGTAAAGAACCACTTGATTGTAGAATTCAATACTGATTTATTCACCCAAAACTACAACTATTTATATCAGTCTTAAATTAACAATTCGTGGTAATTTTCAAAACTAAGATGTTTTTTCTTTACAATACTTCCTACATTCCCAATGATGAAACCTCGCAAATTGTTTTAAAAAACTAAACAGTTCGTGATTCGGGTGACCTATATAACAGTTTTATATAAATTAAATTTATTAACTTAAAAATAGAATTTTTAAATTAATAAATTTAAAATTAAAAATGTCGATTAGACACAAACAAAACTACAATAATCCAATTCCCATTTTAAAAGGTGAACTAAAATGGAATTCCCTGATATACTTTAATATGAAATTTTTTAACCATATTTCAAATTGCATAAAAACCTCTAAAAGTTCTCGCTTTATAAAGTCCTTAACTTCTTAAAAGCAAATCTTTTTATAGCCCAGCACAGTGTTTTGAAGATAATTGGGAATTGGTTAATAGGATATAATTAGGTTTTAGTAAAGATGTGCAGGTTAGATTTTGTGATGTTACTCTAATAACATTTTAACTCGCTTCTCGTCAATTGAATTTTAAATTAAATTTTATGTTATTATTGTTTATACTTGTATGTTTAACCGACTATTGTGGATTTTTTTAAATTTGTGTTAAGTAATATGTCGATTTATGTTCCTATTTTATATTATAACAACCTTTATCAACAAATGCCATGTATTTATGATAATAGAGCATGTTTTGAATTTTAATTTTTGAATTAATAGGGATGAATAACGCACACAGGTATCTAAGTATACAGATCGTGTTATCGTGAGCTACGTATTATCTAAAATAATGGCAACACCGCTTGGTTGAGGCTTGCAGGCAGCGGAATTTTTCGTTTTTATTTTTTGAACCGGGAGTCAGCAGACCTTACTTTGCTGTGTTACTGCACGTTGCATTAATAATTTTTGAGCGTTATTATCGTGTTTTTTTTACTTTGGCTGTTTATACCCCTTCCAAAAGAGTTCAACTAATTAAATGGTTTTAAGGAGGCAATTCGACAGTACAATGTAGAGATTTGTTTTCAGTGACATTTGAGAATAGACCGTTTCCTTGTGCAAAAACGGTTTTAAATGTGGTTACAAATTTTGAGACATATTTTTGTCTTCAAGATTGTAAAAAATGCCACACAAACCGTCAAGAACCACCTGTTGAAGTGGTCCAGGATATAGAACGGCGGGAAGAAATCAGAAAAAAGGAATTTTGTGAACCCATGATGGAAAAGGCAAATGAAAACGAATATTTTTTAAAAAATATTTTGTTTTCTGATGAATCTTCTTTTCCATTACATAGCAAACACAATCCTTCTATTGTTCGTTATTGGTCTCAGGAAAACGAGCACAGAAGTTTTCAGTTTCGTACCCAGTATCCTCAGAAATTGAATGTTTGGGCAGGTATTTTGGGCGACAATGTTATAGGGCCATTTTTTATTGATGGCACGTTAAACGCCCAAAAGTACCTTGAGTTGCTGCAAAACCAAGTTCTTCCTGTCATTCAAATCCTACCTGATGTAGACCTGGGATCGGTTTATTTTCAGCAAGATGGCTGTCCTGCTCATAACGCGGCTAGGGTAAAAGAATTTTTAACAAATACTTTTCCTAATCGCCTTATTAGTGGGACTGGCGATATTAAATGGCCTCCTAGATCTCCAGATTTGTCTCCAAATGACTTTTATCTGTAGGGTTACCTTAAGCAGACCATTTACAAACATGAATTTAGTAGGCCAACAAATTTAGAGGAGTTGCGAAATAAAATTGTCGAAGTTGCCAATTCCATTTTACCTGAAACTCTTTTGGAGGTGCGAAATAGCTTTTACGATAGGTTAAGTTTTCGTTTAGCGAAAGGCGGTTTATTTGAGCCTTTTATTTAAAAAATGATATGTTGTTAAGTTTATTTATTAGAGTTTTATTTCTGATTTTTTATTATATTTTTATCAGAGTTGATATTTTATTTTTTATTAGAATAACGCTTTAATTTTCATTATGCAAAACACAGCATATTAAACAGTTTAAGATTACAATTCTATGCGGGTTTTACACATTGTAATGTCTGTAAAACCCGCATTAGAATAAATATTTAAAAAATGCCTGGATTTTCGCGTAATAGTTTGGGACATTTTGTCGCCAAACGACGCAGCTCCCACGAAAGTCAGATGTTTACTAATCCCGTGACCCGTCCTCGGGGCGGTGCTCTGTCGCACTCGTACACGCGCGACGTTGCAAAGTTTTGCCTCTATGCGGTTTCCTATAAGTAACGAACGAAAACACGATCTGTATCTTATACCTTGAAAAAAGCTTGCATCATGTTTAATATCATTACATATAAGTAAATTTAAATTAACCGTGAAAAAAAAGCACCGGCGAAATCGGAAGGCACTTTAAATCCGGTCAAATAATTAAAATAATATTTCCATACGAAATCAAAAATACTTTATTGCAATAATATTTTTAATTCATAAATACCCTCAATTATTAAAATTGACTAGATTTTTTTATTTTTTCCATTACTTTTTTGAACGGATCTTACAGTCTCATATTGAACAGCACATGGTCTGGGAAACCACCCCTTTTGCCTCAATAGTGCTTTTTGGTCATCGGGAAGATCGTCCTGGATCTTCTCACCGAACAACCATAATCTGAAATAAATTATCAGGAGATCAGTCATTAATATTGTGAAATGTAAATAAAGCAGCTTTATTTCAATCACTATTTTCGTTCTAGGAATATAAAAGTTGAAAAGTATTTATTTTTTAGCTATTCAAACCATTACTGGTAATTGCCCCTAAGAGTGTGATTGCATATCTAAGATAATGTTTTTCTATATGAAACAA
Source organism: Anthonomus grandis grandis (assembly GCF_022605725.1). Lineage (NCBI taxonomy): Eukaryota > Metazoa > Arthropoda > Insecta > Coleoptera > Curculionidae > Anthonomus > Anthonomus grandis. Next base: position 22,268,208 of record NC_065560.1, read on the forward strand.
AATAGTATAGTTATTTTTCAAACAACCAAACAATTAATTTCAATCATCCAAACTACATTTGAAAAAGCATTAGAAAATTAGCAGCATCTAAAATACTTTATATCAATATACAGGGTGATTGATGGTTGATGGTACCTTGATGGACGTTTACGGAGAACGGAAAATATTTTTTTTTTGAAAATTTGGCAACATGGGTTTTAGCTGATGATCTAACGACTAAAAATATTTTTAGCGATGCAGCGTTGCCGCTTATACCAAAAAGTAGTAGCAACTTTGTTATTTTAAATAGAATACCCTGTATATTTTTTATTTTCCGATCCGCTATCACCTTATGATTGGTTCTGTATAAGGTGTTCCTATACCTATCTTTAGTGGTTTTCGAGAAATTAATTATTTTCTTTATTGTTTGACGAAAACATAGATCTAAATAAATTTGTATTACTACGGCACTGGAACGCGCAGAACCTTGAAATTATAAACGTAATTTATGGAAGTATTGTAAAATATTTTTCACTATGAAAATTTGTTCTACGTTATACAGGAGTGCTCAAAATTAGTGATTTTACCGCTAGATTCAAAAATGGTAAAAAGTGCATTTTTTTTAATGGAACATCCTGTATATAATAACATATTCACAAAGGAAATTAAAATCCCTGTCTAAAGAGGTATTATATTCCTATATCGAAATAGTTCGGTTTCGGAAATAAAAGCAATTTTCTGTAAAAATCGGAATATTTGGACACATTTGCTTTAGTTGGCCATAAAAGGTCATGATCAAAAAATTGATGTTTGACAGTGACATTTAGTTGATTAATAGTGAATACGCGTGGGTGTTTTTTTAAAATAGTGACCTAAAAATTCATTAAAATGGAAAGAAATAGTTATTCAAATGAAGTTTGGATGAATCTATTTATTATTCATGGACAATGTGACAAAATTGTAGCAAGAACATGCAGAAAGTTCAAAGAAATGTACCCGAATTTACAAAAAATAGATAAAAGAAAATTTGTGCGAATACAAAATAACTTTATACAATTTGGTTCACAACTTAAAAATGATACTATGATTATAAGTAATTTACAATAAATTTTCAAAATGATTGCCATTGACTTCTAAGCAATTCAAAATCCTGCGTTGTACAGCATGTGTTGTCGCTGCTTGTATTTCATATGGATCTAGTTGACCAATACAATTGAAAACTCGTTGACGTAGTTCCTGTTTACTGTTTACCGGTGTCTTGTATATCATTTGCTTCAAATTACCTCAAAAGTAAAAATCAAGTGGTGTAAGATCAGGTGATCTCGCAGGCCAGTCCCATGGTCCCAAACGCCTAAACCAGCGGTCATCGAATTTCTCAAATAACTCACGTGTCACCTCCTCAGTGCAATGAGCAGGTGCCCCATCCAATTGGAACCAGCAAGTGCGATAATCTTCAAGCGTTAAATTTTCCAGAAAATCTTTTACTACTGAGCGCAAAATCTGAACGTATTTATGGGAGTTTAATGACCCGTCGTAAATAAAAAAAGCTATTTGATTGTCTTTTAGTAAACAAAAAACATTAAAACTAAATTTTTCTTGAAACCCCATTTCCTTAACCGCGTGTACCTATACCGCGTGTAAAAATACCTTCTCTAGAAAACTTTGCTTCGTCTGTCCATATTATTTTTTTTACAAAGTTTGGTTCCTCTTGAGTGCGTGTCAGAAGTATCTCACAATATTGAATGCGACGTTGGTAACCATCCGGTTTCAGCCGATGAACTTTTGAATATTTAAAGGGATGCCTATTATTGTCGTTCAGAATTCTTTGCACAGAATAATAAGTTAGGCCTAAATCAGCCGCGTACCGACGTCGGCACGGGCCTGTGTTCAAAATTTTCGCCGGGCACCTATTTCTGATAGGAAAACGAAAATTTTTTTTGTATGACATTTATTTATATTACTATATTAAAACACGTTAACGTATGTCTTAGCACCTACCTACACCTATTCTATCTAATCTAAAAGAAGCATTTAATAATAAAAAAAAATCCATCTAAAACGTTTTTTTTCTTGCTTTGGAATTTGCAAAAGTTGAGATAATATTATCAATATTGAGCTCTCGAGATATCTCATTTTCAATAGAAATAATTGCCAAAGCAGACAACCTTTCTTGGCCCATTACACTTCTTAAGTAATTTTTAATAATTTTTAATTTTGAAAACGATCTTTCTGAAGAAGCTACTGAAACAGGAATTGTAATAAAAATATTACATGCAGTTACAATTTCACTAAAACTGCAGCAAGATGTATAATTTTGAATCAAAATAAATTCGAGTAGTTCTAAAATCGTATTGATGTCATTTATTTTTCCCTGAAAGCATTTTCTAAAAGATATTAATTGGGAAGCAATTGAATCGGATAGATCGTCTGAATATTTAATATAAAGCCTTTCGCCCATTTCATATAATGTCTTATCCGAAATGGATAAATTACGTATAGTTTTTGGTAAAATTACCCTAAAAGTGTCGTAAATTTCGTTCAATGCGCCACTCCTGCTTTTTATTTGAGCAATAACTATGTCGATTGTTTTATAAAAAACATTAATTTTAAACCATTCATCAACGCTTTCAATGTGGTGGTGGTTTCTGCTCTCGTCAAAAAATATCTTGGGGCGAACTATTCTTTTTTGCACCAACTGAGTAGAAGTACCCGATTCTCCTGCTAATTCAATAGCTTCCTGCATTAATAAGTGAAAATTATTCCTCATTTCTTTCATATTTGCATATAAAGTATTAAATAATGTGACAGATTGATCAATATTTTGGTCTTTATTTTGTAAGAGCCTAGAAACGGTATCTACTTGCTTTAAGGCATTTGTTTCAATTATAATTAAAAGAACTGTTTTAAATTTCTCTAACTGACTTTTTAAAGATGTTGCTTCGGTAATTTCCGTTGTATTTTGAAAAGTAAGTATTATTTTAGAAAGTGTCTTTAATACATCAGTGTACCTAAAACGAAGAGCTTCCAAAGCATCATGCCTGGACTACCACCGAGTAGGTGCTAATTTTTTTAAAGTAATTTTATTTTGCTTCACACTTTGCAATAGCGCCCATTGTTTGATGCTGTGACCAAAAAACACATATTAATTTTGAACCATGTCAAAAAAGTTTCTTACTTCCGCAATATCTTTAACTGAATCATTAAGAAATTGGGTGGAGGTAAATATTTGTGCTCTGTTCTGTACCATTCGCCTCAGAAACAAGATGCCAAATTTATAGAGTTTTTTTGGGGATATTTAGAGAAAGTTAGTGGATTTAATGGCACCAACATTATCCTTGGAGATTTTAATTTTGATTTATTAAAAAACAATTTTTATAGTAACAAATTATTAAGTATCATTTATACCAATGGGTTTAGTCAAATAATTAAGACTCCAACAAGAATAGTCCAAAGAAGTCAGACTCTGATCGATTATTTAATTTCAAATGACAAATCTCTCTCGCATAAAGTTCATCAAACTCCTAAAATTAGTGACCATTCTATTATATCAATTTCTATGGATCAATCGAAGGAACAGCCAATGGATGTAGTAAGTTATACTAGGTCTTTTAAGACCTACAAATGCCATAAACTTCAGGAAGAACTGCTTACATGCAATTGGAATAGAAATAGTTCAGATGTCGACTTACTAGCTAATACTTTTGTCAGAGATATTAGAACAATTCTTGACAGTATGTGCCCAAGGATTAAAATTGTGCAAAAACAAATATGCCGATAAAAAATGGATAACTCAAGATATAAGGGAGCAAATGCAGGAACGGGATCGATTATATAAAAGGGCTGCCATAGAAAACAACGACAACGTTTGGAATGAATATAAAGCTATAAGAAATAAAATAGTAAGCAAGATAAGAGTAGAAAAGGATAGATTTTTTGCGAATACCATAGAGCTAAATAAAAATAATCAAAAAGAACTCTGGAAAAATCTGAAGACGTTTTTGCCAGGAAAAAACCAAAACATGCCTAATGAAATAAAGTTTGAAAATGAAATCATTACACAGGAGGATGATATTGCACATAGATTTAATAATTATTTCGTGAATAGTATTGATCTTATTCTTGCAGATATTCCACCAGCAGCAAATGGCCAAACATATTTCATTGAACCACCTTCAGTCCAGAAAACTTTGACACAATTTAATAAAGTTTCGATGACTAAAATGAAGGAAATACTTAAAAATCTAAAAAACGTTGGTGGTGGGGAGAGTGGCATCTCCAAGCAGGTTCTTTGCGATGTTGCTTATGTTGTGGGTGATCGTCTTCTGGATATTATCAATACATCCTTAAGTACTGGGATTTTTCCGCAAGCCTGGAAACTTTCTACTGTTGTTCCTGTTCCAAAAGTGCAAAACACTAAATTGTGTAATGAATTTCGGCCAATTAACACCGTACCTATTTATGAGAAGCTCCTTGAAGTATGTGTTAAGGAACAGCTACTCGAACATTGTAATATAAATAAAATAGTTGTGCCTAACCAATCGGGGTTCCGTGAGAATCATTCATGTGAGTCTGTCATTATTAATATAGTTGATAATTTTCTCAAGGCCCTTGACTCTGATAATCTAGTACTTGCTGTATTTTTGGATTTTAAGAGAGCGTTTGAAACCGTGAGTAGAGAAATGTTAATTAGGAAATTAGAACGGTTAGGCCTTAAAAATAATATATTGAAGTGGTTTCAATCTTATTAGAGTCATGTACAAAAATAGTTCATCTGAAAGTGTTAATGTAAAGCATGGTGTACCGCAGGGAACGGTCTTGGGCCTCTTGCTATTTTTATTGTATGTTAACGATATGGTGAAGGTAGTGCGGGGGTGTAATGTGGTGTTGTTTGCGGACGATACAATGTTATATGTGGTGGGTAAAGACATTCATCAACTGCAACAGGTCATGAACGTTGAACTCAATAACTTATTCATCTGGCTCTGTAGAAATAAACTAAGTTTAAATGCAAGTAAATCCAAGTAAATCCAAGTTTTGTATATTTGGCAAGAGATCTAGATTAAGTTCTATAGACATGGGCAATGTACAGATTTCTGTGAATGGGGAAAGTATTTTGTACGACAAAGAAATTAAATATTTGGGAACAATTTTCGATGCAAATCTGAATTTCCATGCTCATGCAGATTATGTAATGAGAAAATTTTCAAAAAAAGTTGGATTTATCACAAGAATTGGAAAAAATTTGTCAATGTACATCAAATTAAAACTTTACAACGCCATTGCTCTTCCTCATTTACAGTTCTGTTCAACATTATTGTTTAACTTGCCACAGTATAGAATTGACCAACTGGAAAGAATTCAAAATAGAGCTATGAGACTGATTCTAAATTGTAACCGTTACACGCCTGTTATCTCTATGTTGGGTGTCCTAGATATGTTGTCTGTACATCAAAGAATTTTGTATAACGTTTATTTGTTTATTTTTAAATTAAAACATCAGATGCTCCCCGATTATATTTGTAATAAATTAAGAGTTTTTGGAGATATACATAACTATAATACGAGAAATCGTATAGACTTCATACTAGTCGACAGATGTAACACAACCCAAATGCATAATTCAGTTCTATACAAAGGTTTAATACTATTTAACAACTTGCCTACTAACATCAAGAATTGTATTACTTTGAATCAGTTCAGAGGGCTCTTGAGAGGATTTATTATGAATAAGTAAAATTGTGTTTGTTATTTTATTATTTTATTTTAATTATGTAGTTTGTTAAGTGTTTTACTATAGTATGCATTGTTTCCGCTCCAATCATCATCTTGATTGTTGGTTTATCTGTTGACTGGGTATTTTTGGGCCAACCGGGATACTGGTTACAGCTTCTTGGAACTACCGAAGCCTTTCTAAGTATTACACGGGGGGACCAATGTGTCTAGTCGGCAAGGTCAACCAAGTTCCAAATGTGTGTCATCGGCTGATTGCAACCGAACCGACTCGATAACCTGAGTCGACATTATTTTTATTACTATAAGGCAAACAATAATTAACTGTGCTTTTAATAAGTAGGGCAAGGAAATAATGTTTAGGTTAAGTCTAGTTTTAATTTATGGTCTACCTCTGACAGGATATTTCTGGAACCGGGATGCTGTTTCTGGATTACCGAGACCATCCATGGACAAACCTTTATACACACCGCTCATGTTAGCAGCTCCGTCATAACCCTGCCCACGAAGCTTTTTTATAGAAAGATCATGGTTGTTTAGAATTTCCAAAATGGTTTAGCAAAGGCCCGCACCAGTTTGGTCCGTTACTGGAATAAACCCTAAAAAAGATTCCTGGATTTTAATTTGCGCCGGTGTGTTTTCTACATAATCTGTTATGACATATCTAATTATTATACTTAACTGATCAACTTTTGCAATATCCTGGGTGGTATCAACTATAACTAAAAAAAATGGAGCTTCTTTAATTCTCTTTAAAATTTCTTGTTTAACCGAATTGCTTAATATTTGAATAATTTCGTTCTGAATTTTTGGGTTTAAATACGTAACAGATTTTTTTTCCTTGTGTTCCAATAAATTTTGTAATACGGGATCATACTTTGAAAGCAATTGAATAATAGATAAAAAAAGACCTGGATTCTTTGAATTTTTGCTTTCATTATGTCCTCTAAAAGGCATGTTGCAAGAAGCTAGTGTTAGGGTCACATCAATGACGCGCCTTAAGATTTTTCTCCATATAGAAATTTCCTGGCGCATATTTTCATCTAATTCTTGGTCAATACTCTGAAAGTATTTTCGTGTTTGATTTTTTTTAAGTCCGGCATTAGCCAACCCAACTACAGCACGACGCTTCATGGCACCCCCACTCTCAATACGTAATGTATTTTTATCATTTTATATTTTAATTAAAATTTAAAGTGTGCAGTAAAATTTTTTGTCATCTGCACGAAAAAACTAACAAGATGCTGAGATCGCCGGGCCCCTGGGAGGCCCGTGTCTTTTGAACACTTTAGACCCATGGTCGGTACGCCGCTGGCCTAAATCATCTGCTGCACTCCGGATGGAAGCTTGTGGATATGCGTGAAAGTAGGCTAAAATATTCACGATGTTGTCCTCATCAGACGTTACAGGCTTGGGCAAACTTGTATCATTTTTAAGTTGTGAACCAAATTGTATAAAGTTATTTTGTATTCGCACAAATTTTCTTTTATCCATTTTTTGTAAATTCGGGTACATTTCATTGAACTTTCTGCATGTTCTTGCTACAATTTTGTCACATTGTCCATGAATAATACATAGATTCATCAAAACTTCATTTGAATAACAATTTTTTTCCATTTTAATCAATTTTTAGGTCACTATTTTAAAAAAACACCCAAGCGTATTTACTATTAAACAACTAAATGTCACTGTCAAACATCAATAGCATAGCATTGGTTCATCATGACCTTTCATGGCCAACGAAAGCAAATATGTCCAAATATTCCGATTTTTACAGAAAATTGCTTTTATTTCCGAAACCGAACTATTTCGATATAGGAATATAATACCTCTTTAGACAGGGATTTTAATTTCCTTTGAGAATATGTTATTATATACAGGATGTTCCATTTAAAAAAATGCACTTTTTACCATTTTTGTATCTAGCGGTAAAATCACTAATTTTGAGCAACCCTGTATAACGTAGAACAAATTTTCATAGTGAAAAATAATGTACCGGGTGGCCAACTAAGAATGGACGTCGGCGATATCTCAGGCCTTAATAGTCGTAGCGCCTTGAAAAAAAAAATTTGTAATAAAAGTGGCCAAAAAAAAATGCTGGAAATTATTTTGAAGTTTATTGGTCAACCGCTAGAGTGCGCCACAGCTTCTTTTAATCTTAAAATTGCATTTTTGCCAAAAAACTTTTAATAACGTACACCTCAAAATATTATATTAATATTCTGGGAAGATTTTCTCACAAAAAAGTTTTTACAAAAATTTCTGTCAGTTGTCAAATAAAGTGGTGGGGGGCGTTTTTAGCTTGAATAAAGAAAACAGCTGAAAATCAGCTATGACTGGACCGATTTTTTTTAAGCATATTTTTTTTTAAGTCTATTGCTGCCTTATTTTTCAACCAAAAAAAAAATTCAAATTACTTTTCCTAAAATCCGCTAGAGGACGTTGACTTGTGACTAACCCTTTCTGACGGATTATTTCAAAAACCTCAAACGCAACTATATGTATTTTTTTACGTCATTAAAAGCGGGGAAGAAAACTAAAGAAAGTGGTGAAAACGACACTTCGATATCACTTGTTTAACTTATTAACAAAATAGTGTCCATTCGAAAATAAAAGTGATAAAAATGGCCATAAATTACTATTTGCTTAGACAAGCTGAATAAACTCGTATTAACTAAGTATTTAAAAAAAAAAACAAACTCAGTAGTGTTTTAGAAAATCCGAGATATAGAATTGATCGTTATACGTTTATTTATACAGGGTGTTAACTAAATAAAGTTGGCCAAATTGGCCTATTTTGAGAAAACTGTGCATACAGTTTATAGTTATTCTATAGGAAAGTTTTGAAAATTTGGCACCATACCATACCATACCATAGAAAAGTTAATTAAAGATACAACAATAAAATAATTTGACACTTGTAACAATTTTGATGATACCGGATGTAGATGAAAACTTGCTTATTTTAAATAGAACACTCTATAATATGTTATTTGATATTTAAATTCTACATACAATTTTAAGAAATCTTAGGTGGTATAATAAATAATATGTTATACACATAATTTATTTAGTGCCTCCCCAAATGTTCAAAATGCATTCCATCATTTTCTATGCACTGAATCATCTTTTGTTCGGTAGACAGAACTGCAGTCTCTACCTCAGCAAATGAGAGAGTCTGCATGCAATCCCTAATCCGGCCAATCATATTTTGTAGCGTCGTAGGTCTTGTTGCAAAAACAATTTCTTTAACTCGACCCCATAAATAAAAATCCAGGCACGTTAGGTCTGGTGATCTAGCCGGCCATGGAAAGGTACCGCCCCGTCCTATCCATCTACCAGGGTAGGTAGCATCTAAAAACTCCCGAACATTTCGGACGAAATGTGCTGGACAGCCATCGTGCTGGAACATCATTCGTTGGCGAATTTCAAGTGGCACATCCTCTAATAAAATTGGCAATTCCTCCCTTAAAAACTGCAAATAATTTGCACCATTTAGTGCGTTGTTAAAAAAAAATGGGCCGATAATTCGACCTCCTAATATTCCTGCCCAACAATTTAAAGACCAACGGCCTTGATGCTGGACTTCTCGCATACAGTGCGGATTCGTTGGTGACCAGTAATGAATATTGTGGAGATTCACGCCTCGATTGCTGTGAAATGTAGCCTCATCTGTCCACAATATGTTTGAAAGCACCTGAGGATCCTCTGCAATCGTACCCAAAAGCCAGTGACAATGGTCTAGCCTTCGATCAAAATCTTGTGCACTTAATTCTTGATGCAGGACTAAATGATATGGATGAAACCTGGAACAAGATGATGACTGCTGATTCAACAGAATAGACCAATCTGGTGCTTTTCGTGTAAAATTTAATTAATTTTACATTTAAAGCATCATCATCAAAAAATGAACTCTCATTGGGAAAATTAAGTCTCATCGCGTATAGTGAAGATTAATATCCAAAAGATCGCTTACCTGTACTCCTTAAGAATATTCTGAACAGTAGTTCGACTTACTCCCAGGTCGTGCGCTATTGTTCTAGTACTTAAGTGAGGATTAAACTCGACGTAGGCTAAAACATTTATTATGTTGTCTTCGGTGCGTCCCCTGCGTTGTCTCCGAAACACGGGCAGCCGAACGTTTCCAGTCGTTCGCAAACGATGTGTGATTCGAAAAAAAAAATTTGCAGTAGGATGGCGTCTATCAGGATACTGATGCGCATACACCCTTGCAGCAACTGTGGCATTTCTCATACATTCAAAATAAGTACCTATTATGTCAAACGCCTCTTCGTTTGTGTAAAGCATTGTTAAACAAAGCAATACGAAAAACAGAGATAAAAAGTTAAGGAACAAAAAACTTGAACAAAACACAAAAAACCGAAACAAAACAGGAAAAACTGGAACAATACGAACAACTGGCACAACACGAAAAACTGAAACAACACGAAAAACTGGAAAAACAAAGTTCACAATACGGCGAACTAACAAGAAAACTATTGGATGTTATTAGCGAGACTTAAAAACGCTTTAACAATCCCAAGAAGAGACGCTAAAATGACATTTAACTGAAATATTTACATATTTTGCTTCCATGGTTCCATAGCCTACTAACTCAACTTTCCTATGCACAGTTTTCCCAAAATAGGCTCATTTGGTCAACTTAGTTTAGTTAACACCCTGTATAAATAAACGTATAACGATCAATCCTGTATGTCGGATTTTCTAAAAGAGTACTATGAGTTTGTTTGTTTAAAAAAATACTTATATAAAAGGAGTTTATTCAGTTTGTCTAAGCAAATAGGAGTTTATCGACATTTTCGTCATTTTTATTTTCGAAGGGACACTTTTTTTTATAACTTTTGTTTAAGAAATGATATCGAAGTGCCGTTTTCACCAGTTTCTTTAGTTTTCTTCCCCGCTTTTAATGACGTAAAAAAATACATATAGTTGCGTTTGAGGTTTTTGAAATAATCCGTCAGAAAGGGTTAGTCACAAGTCAACGTCCTCTAGCGGATTTTAGGAAAAGTAATTTGAATTTTTTTTTTGGTTGAAAAAATAAGGCAGCAATAGACTTAAAAAAAAATATGCTTAAAAAAAATCGGTCCAGTCATAGCTGATTTTCAGCTGTTTTCTTTATTCAAGCTAAAAACGCCCCCCACCACTTTATTTGACAACTGACAGAAATTTTTGTAAAAACTTTTTTGTGAGAAAATCTTCCCAGAATATTAATATAATATTTTAAGGTGTACGTTATTAAAAGTTTTTTGGCAAAAATTCAATTTTAAGATTAAAAGAAGCTGTGGCGCACTCTAGCGGTTGACCAATAAACTTCAAAATAATTTCCAGCATTTTTTTTTGGCCACTTTTATTACAAATTTTTTTTTTCAAGGCGCTACGACTATTAAGGCCTGAGATATCGCCGACGTCCATTCTTAGTTGGCCACCCGGTACAATACTTCCATAAATTACGTTTATAATTTCAAGGTTCTGCGCGTTCCAGTGCCGTAGTAATACAAATTTATTTGGAGCTATGTTTTGGTCAAAAAATAAAGAAAATAATTAATTTCGCGAAAACCACTAAAGATAGGTATAGGAATATACAAAACCAATCATAAAGGGATAGCGGATCGGAAAATAAAAAAATATACAGGGTATTCCATTTAAAATAACAAAGTTGCTACTACTTTTTGGTATACGCGGCAACGCTGCATCGCTAAAAATATTTTTAATCGTTAGATCATCAGCTAAAACCCATGTTGCCAAATTTTCAAAAAAAAATTATTTTCCGTTCTCCGTAAACGTCTAAGGTACCATCAACCATCAATCACCCTGTATTTTCTATTGATAACACTATACTATTGGTAACTCTCTCAAAAGTAGTAAACGATTATTAATATCTGTAAAAATCCTTATTACTAAAGTCGAAAGTGAATTTAATAATAGGGCTTTTTTTAATAATAAAACACTAATAAGAATTTTAAAATAATCTGGTAAATAAAGTGAAAATAACAAAACGGTTTTACCACTAACCAAAACCCTTTATTTTATCCCGTGTACTTATTTTACTCTTATTTTATTCTCTCATTTATTTCAAAAGTCAAAAATTTAATTTGAAGTGAAGATAAAATTCTTGTTTTTTTTCCATGTACCGTGTTTGTTCCTAATCATTCCTACACCAAAAACTTTGGTATTCTGTATTAGAATACTATAATTTGATTGAATTTTTGGAAGGTATGGTTTCTATAATATCCGGAAGATAATTTAATTAACAGAACTTTGCATTTCACAAAATATTTCCCAATACAACAATGGGTATTATGAACAACTTGAGGGTACAGCCATGAGTAATTGCCTCTCTCCCTTTCTTGCAGAGCTTTTCATGAACCGTTTTAATTAAATGCAAAAAGTACATTGCAATACTTTCCACAAGTTTGGTAAGAATGTGGATAAAGGATCCAGTCATACTATCGTGAAGCCAAACATCGTAGCTCACTGTTGAATTTCACCACCACCAAATTTAATCGTGGAGTAAGCCAAGGAAAAAGGATCCCGATAATTGAATTACATGAAGCTAAAATCACCATTGGCTTAACGACATTCCAACAGCAAGTATTAGTAGCAGATATTATAGATGACGTTATATTGGGATTAGATATTATGAATGCTCAGCAGTTTAAAATGGATGTATATAACCGCATATTAATGACAAAAACTGAAGAGATCCTTATGCATTATCTAGATGAAGATATTTGGAAATGCCCAAGTTGTTAAGTTATCTCAGGATATTACCATACCAGCTAAATTAGAGATGGTGGTTAATGCCATAACTGGAGGAAAAGATGGAGAAACTGTTTTGATTGAGCCCATGGATAATTGCAAAGTATACTGTCAAGGAATTCTTCCAGCAAAGACGTTATCTACCCAGAAGGAATCTACTGTTTTGGTTTGAATGGCAAACTTGAAAGGATATGATCAACATTTGAAAAAAGGACAGAATATTGGCGTGTGCTCTGAAGTAGCGGCAGCAATGAAAAATGGTTATAGAAGTCGTGATTCAAGCAGATCTTTTCCTATATGTTTACAAGAATCTTCTGCTAATTTAATCGTGGACCAGTGTAGTAAATTGCGATGTCTTCTTCAAGAAAATCAAGATGTATTTTCCTTGCACGATAATGACCTAAGAAGTACCGATTTAGTGCAGCATCGAATTAACACTGGAGACAATGCTCCATTAAAAAAAAAAACAAGCACCTCGATAGCTAAACAAGGTGAAGTTTCCTCAATGCTTCAAGAAATGAGAACACAAGGAGTAATAGAATCTTCCCAGAGTCCTTGGACATCTTCAGTTGAATAAGTGAAGAAAAAGGATGGATCCACCAGATTTTGTGTAGACTATCGGCGACTGAATGACATTACCAAGAAAGACAGTTATCCCCTACCAAGAATTGATGACACCCTGGATACGTTATCAGGTTCGCAATAGTTCTCAACGCTCGATCTGACGAGTGGCTACTGGCAGGTAAAGATGCATCCAGAAGATAAGGAAAAGACCGCATTCTCGACTGGTACAGGACTTTGGCAGTTTACAGTCATGCCCTTTGGACTCTGCAATCCTCAGCCACCTTTGAGATTGAGAGACTCATGGAAACAGTGTTACGTGGAATGTCTTGGGAATCATGTTTAGCTTATCATACTGGAAGATCATTTAAAGAATGTTTACAAGGTATTTGTTAAGCTTATATTATTATATTATATATTAAGATATCTGATTTAAATAAAAGTGTCGTAATTGAGATTTTCCAGTCCAAAGGTAATTTCAATGTATTATATATGCTATTATTATTATTTATTATATGCTATTTTTTAAGTTATTGCCCACATTTAAGAAAAAATCATTGAATGCATTTGCCCATAGCTTATCATTCTGTAAAAATGTGTTTTTATAGAGAATATTAAAAGAGTTTTGCGTTTTAATTTTTTTAACTTTGATGGCTTCATTTATGAAATTCCATGTTTTTTGATGTTATTTTTTGCTTCTTTAATTTTGGTTTTATAATACTTGTTTTTTTGCAGATTTCATAATTTTATTTAAATAGTTTCTATAGTGGTCAGCGCATTGCACAGAATATTTTTTTATTAACTCCTTTTTCAGTTTATCGCAATGGTTTATTGAGTTGACAAATGTTTTTATAAATTGTATACTTGTGTTGAGTAATGGCATTAGCATGACTTGCACTAGTTATTCAAATACTCATATTAATCTCACTTCTCTAAGTAAATTTTGAATGACCCCTATATCTAAAAATATGTCTGCTCGCTAACACCAAAATTCCTCATTCCCCTTCTAAAAATGAACGAGGAACCAGACGTGAGAGGAGTGGACAAGGACTTAAAGTCATTTCGTGTATTCGACGCAGTTTGGTGTATACTTCACTAGTACTCAAATTAAGTAACTATTCCCGTAAAACCTTGCCAATTATCGAAATTACCGGCCGGTAGCGGGAGTGACAGGCAGCTCAAGTATATAGAAGAAAGGAATCGACAGCCTATGATATGTTCATTTTTGTTATCCTTTTACTCCCATAAATTTATTGCTCTCACCCCCACAACTTGGTTTAATCTGAAATACGTTTTTTATATTTTCAAGAGACAATCCTACTGTGTAATGATCTGTTATTGTACTTCTTAGAATAAATGGGAAAAAAAAAGTATATATTAGATCTTTCATTTTCCTTATTCAGAAGATTAATGTTTATATCGCCTATAAACATTTCTATATCTTTAAAGTTTAAGGTGGATAAATAAATACAAGATTTAATCATAAAATGCTGTTGAATACCATGAAAAATTATCATAAAATCAAAAAATCGGTATTTCCGATGATGTCCTTATACTTTGGCGCGGTAGTGTCTGTAAAATGTAGTTGTACTAGTTTTTCAAAAATGGCGTCAAATATCACTTACCACATATATTCTTAAAAAACGATTTAGACACCGATGACGAAGGTTGTTACTGTTTAACAAAATGATATTTGTACGTTTCTCGACTTTTCTAAATTCGATAATATTTAACGAGAAGGTAGGGAATAAAAAACAAATAAATATTCCAAAAATGTAAGTGGCAACTTACTTTCTCCACCTGGTTACCAAAACTAAATCTCCTACATTTAACTTCAGTCTTGGCTCATCAGTGCAAGGAAAATTGCAACAAACTTTAATACCGTATGATAGAGGAAACCACCGTCCAGAGGCAGGACTGACAATCTTGTAGGTTCGGGCTTTAAGCCTTTTTTCATTTTTTTGTTCCAGTTGCTCAATCTAAAAATGGACGCAGTTTAACAAATTCATAAAACTTGTATTGCTTATTATTAACTTACAGTCAGTGAAAACTGAGAACATCCTTCTTTTACTTCCCAATTAATCCCGTCACCTACTGGATTGCCACTTAAAGTTAAAACTTGTTTTAGATTTCTCCATCTTCCCAAGTCATACGGAAAAATGTATGGTTCCTTGTGCTTTCTTCTGCAATCTGCCTTTTCTACAATCCAATCTTCTATTCCTGTACGATTTCTTAATATTGAACGAAACTAAAAACAATTTTAATCAAAAGATGCAGAGAAAATCTTGCCCGTAAGTACCTGAACAATAAATAACAATCCAACTGCACAAACAACTCCAATAGCTAATCCCAAAGATAAAACAGTAAGTATCATTCCCGTAAGGCCTAAGTACACTATTGGCACATCTGGGACTCTGTAGTAAAGGTAATTATTTCTGTACAAAGCCCTAGAATAATATAGTCATTTAACGAACAAAACTCCATTAATTATTAGTTTTTAAACATCACTTGTAAAAAGTACATTTATTATACAGGGTGACCAACTAAGAATGAGAGGTACTGTATCTCGAAACGTACTCATCGCAGAGGCTTGCGGTAAAAAATATTGTATTTTCAGCATCAAAAAAACAGGTAGTTGATTAAATTGATAATTACAGATAAAAATGTATTTTGGTTTTAAAACAGAAGGTACCTGGTAAATAATTTTTTTCGACCCCTTGTATTATCTAAGAGTAAAGCTTAGGTAATCGTAGGGCGGCTTTTTCACATGTTTTATGTATGTTGATAATACTTTGTCTTTCAGCAGCTGTAAAATGTTTACGAGGTCGCTTTCTGGGGGGTGAAAACATAGTATTGCAAGGAACTTTAGCCATACTTTATTTCAAAATAATTCTTTCCAAATCACTTACGATTAACTGTAAATATATGAACTGAAATAATAACTCATTCCGCTCGACTGAATATATAAGGATTTCAGGCCAAAAGGTGCCACCCCTTGCGCATAAAGCGGGCGTGGGCATTCTATCTGTTAGGCGAGGCGACTATAAAACGGCCAAGGGAAAAACCTGGAATTTTTTTAAAGTTTCTAAAATAACCGCTAGATAGCGTAACTGCGACCTTAAATCTAAGAAAATTAAGTTTTTGTGCATTTCGATATATTAACCTAACAAACAAATACTTGATCTTTAAAGTAGAGGACAATCTGAAACTTTTTTTATTCGACAGTTTTTGCTGTATCTCTAAAAATAAAGTGGTGGGGGAGTATTCAAAGGTTTCCGTAAAAAACACCCTGTATTTCAGAAATGGCTTAGTCGACTTTAACACAATTGTGTTCTTAAAAAAGAGCCATTCTTGGACTTTAAGTGTTTTAGTATTCGAAGTTTTGTTAGTTTAACATGTCGCCACCAGAGGGCTTTTTTGAACATTCGGACAGTAATGGAAAATTTTCTCAAAAAAATTAAATGCAATGGTATGACTTTTTTTTATGAAAAAGTAGCAAAATAATGCCCAAACAGGTTCGTGAAAATCGCATCTCGATATCCTATTCCTAACCTAAAAATTTAAGTCAAAGAAAACTTTATACGAATGTTAAAATTAATTTTTCTCGAATTTTCTTTTATATTAATCTGTGATTTATATTTTATTATTACACAATTCCGATTAAAAAAAAAATATATATAACGCTTTTGGTGTTTGTACTTAATTTAAGATCACTTGGTAGCAAACCTTTATAAACTGTTTTCTTTTCCAAGTTAAAAGCATCAGTAATTGATCTTTTTGAATATGGACTTCCAATATTTTAGGACACACATTCATTCAACCAAAGAATTAATGAATTTTAAAAAGAGAAAAAAAATATTAAGAAACCTGTCAGGTTTTAGGAAGCCCGTGAATTAATGTTGAAATAATTTAGGTAAATCGACAATAATTGATAAATTTTAAAAAAGTGTAATATCGGCATTCTTCAAATAAATTTAAAAACACATATTCAACTACCAGGGATATATGAATTGATAATTCAATTGCCTGGAATTTCTTACTTCCTGCATAACTTTGCTAAGATTTTCGAGAAATGTGTCCAAGATTGACTACTAAATTTCTTACAATCTAATTCAATTTTAAAACTAACCAGTATGGTTTTTTACCTAAGCTAAGGCTATTTAAGGCTGTCACGGCCGCAAAAGTAAGCTCCAAGCTTGTTCTAGAGTGCATAAAAGTCCTGAATAAACTGGTACAGGTTGGATGCAGGGTCCAGCTCGTCTGGATACCTGGCCACGCAGGCCATGCAGGTAATGAGGAAGCGGACTCTCTTTCCAGACTGGGATCCGCGAATGTACCGATGGGGCCGGAACCCATAGTTAGTAACGCCAAATGCGTTGCGGTCGCGTCAATGAAGGGTCTGTTGGACAAGTGGATCCACCGAAGATGGACTGAGTCCCCTGGTATGAGACAGGCCAAAGCGCACATAGGTGGGCCCTCTGCCTGTCTCACCAAAAATCTACTACGCCTAAAAAGACGCGAAATTCGGCTAGTGACAGGTCTTTTAACCAGTCACTGGCACTTAAGAAGCCATCTCCATACTATCGGTATTGCGGACAACCCGGAATGCCGATGGTGCTGTGAGGAGGATGAAACCGTTGACCATGTAGTCGGGGAGTGCCCAGCTCTTACGCGGGCCAGGTTCAAATACTTGGGTAACACTTTCAGTGTACCGAGCGACTTTAAGTCCTTCAGACCAGAGAGCCTTATCGGTTTCTCTAAGGCCGCTGGGCTCTGGTAACCCTCGGTGGGGCCTGTCGGGTCCATCAGGAGACCTATATGCACAACTGCCTTGGCAGCCCACTGTTTCGACAATTCAATTCAATACCTAAGCTAAGTACCACTGACGCAATGTAAAAATTAAAGATGCATTAAGTGACCCTTTAGATATCACAATAGGAGTGCCGCAGAAGACAGTTTTGGAACCGTTGTTGTTTTTATTGTATATAAATACATTGGCTAGTCTTAGGCTTCACAATGGTGTAATTGTTTCTTATGCAGATGATGCTGCCATAATATTCTCGGCAAAATCATGGAATGATGTCAAACAAAGTGTAATAGCAATATTTAGAGTTGTTTTAACTCATTTAAATTAACATTAAATTTAAACAAAACAAACTATATTGACTTTTCAATAACCAACGCAAATCGTCCTTCTTTCGACTTCATAGAAGTTAAAGACTAAGAAAAAGTTATGAAAGAAGTTATACATACTCGATATTTAGGTACAATAATTGAGAATTGACACCTTAAACGGGATCAACAGATTCTAAAACTAAAATCAACGCTTCGAAAATTATTATATAACTTTTATATATTAAGAAAAATTTTGAAAAACCATCGTAGTCTTTGATAAGACATGGCATTGTTGTGTGAGGTGGGCTGTATAATCTAGCTTTATATCCATTGACCATAGTACAAAACTATATATTAAAAACAATATACAGGGTGGTCCAGTTTAAACCTCATTAATTTTAATACGTGATAGATAATTTAAAAAGAAATAGATTTTCATCATAAAATTTTTCTCAGAAATGTTTAATAACAAAGATACAGGGTGTTAAAGTTAAGAATAATTATTTGTTTATTTATCATAAATTTTAAACTACCAGCTCAATTTTAATTACATTTCGCATGCAGGTTATTGTAGTGAATTGTCAATTACTGTTAAGGCTAGTTTAAAAAAAAATTTAGTGGCGTAACATACGGAGGGACTTGGTCCTTTTTTGTCTCAAATTTGCGAGGTGATAAAATATTTTTTATAAGAAGTCAACTGTTAAATTTTCCATTTAATTTTGAAAAAAAAGTCACTCTTGCAAAATTATGATTTAAGGCACTGTTTTTAAAATATCTTAGTTTAATTCAACTTAGTTTAATACAGAACCGCCTGTTGAAATGCTGCTATTTAACTTTTATTTATATTACTTTATATTTAACTTTTTTACAAATCCAAGTCCGATTTTCTTTTTTTTTATAAATTTTTGCAACATTTTAGCAGGTATTTCTGAACAATTCAATTAAGACATTTTAAACAGTGCCTTAAATCATAATTTTGCAAGAGTAACTTTTTTTCCAAATTAAATGGGAAATCTAATAGTTGACTTCTTATAAAATTTATTACCTCGCAGATTTGAGACAAAAAAGGACTAAGTCCCTTCGTATGTTACGCCACTGGCATTTTTTTTTAAATTGGCTTCATCAGTGATTGAAAATTCACTACAATAACCTGCATGCAATATTTAATTAAAATTGAGCTGGTAGTTTAAAAGTTATGAAAAATAAACAAATAATTATTCTTAACTTTAACACCCTGTATCTTTGTTATTAAACATTTCTGAGAAAAATTTTATAATAAAAGTCTATTTCTTTTTCAATTCTCTATCACGTATTAAAATTAATGACGTTGGAACTGGACCACCCTATATAATAAACACAAAATTTATCCAACAAGAATGCTTTATTCGAGGGAGGTTTTCGATGTTACATCATTGTATGCTTTGGATGTTAGTGTTTTTGTTTATAGGAATATTAAAATCAAAACTTGTCTTAAACATAGTTACCTAACTAGAAATAAAGGTAATGACCATATTGAAGTGCATAAGAGTAATATTAACGCTAATTTGAGATACTTTAATTACTTTGAGCCTAACATATATAATATGCTGCCCTTGGAAATTAGACATATAAGTAAAATCCATATTTTTAAGAAACAATGCAAAACTTTGATTTTTGAAAGATTTAATACATTTAAAAGTTAATTTTAATTTTAAATAACTAGCCTTAGTTTGAAATAACTATCTAATCAGGCAAATGATTGTTATGGTTGATTGGGATGCTTTTTTGGCGATGTATTTTGTTTTTCTTTTTAATGGTTTTTTGGACTTATCAGTATATGTTGGAGAGTATATGTGTTGCGACCTTTGTACATACAGATATTAGGTTATCTAGGTGTAGGTTGCAATATTCTGTTCATTATTATCTTTGTATCAACCTAGCAAATCTGCTACAATATTATCTACTTCTTTCAAACTATGTAAATGTGTAAGTATATAGAAAATAAAAGGGAAAGGTGAACACGGGTACTGTTCCTTCCAAATAAATAAATAAATTAGGGGCAATAAGAAGAATTTACAGCAAAAACATCCTATGATTGTTATTAATTTTTAAATGGCCTGGTGATATGTCCCACTTCTTAATTTTTTAATATAATATATATTTTAATGACACACTTAATATTTACCTATACAGGGAACAACCTAAGACGACACTAGCATGAGCGCAACCCAAAGTCGCAAACAAAAGAAAGTATAGGAAATGAGCATGGTTTCCCCAACCAACACAATTGTTAATCCATGGGCAGTGATGGTCCATTTTTTGTACACATCTACCACCTACAAAATATTTAATATAAGCACCTTTATGTTCGATAAGTAGTGTAAGTTCTTTAATACCAACTCACATTTTCGGCAGTGGTGGGATCTTGGAGCTTTATATCCAAGACACACTTTACATTCTTGTAAGTACTTACAATTAGCCTTGTCTGCCTACAAAAAAATATATACGATAATTCATACCATCAAATGGATTTAACAAACATTGAAGGGTTTTAATGGAACGTTAGTTTTTTTCTAAAAATTCATTTATCTACAAAAGTAATAACATTTAGATTCCTAAAATATATTTGTTACAAAATTGTCATCAACAACTATATTGGTTCTCTACGTAATATAGTTGATCTACAAAATATTGAAAAGATAGAATAATTAATTGCCGATGCAGACAGACCAACGCCTACTTGAATTTTATTTTATATATTTATGTAGAAAATGTACAGTACAAACATGTGTATAATGCTATCTCTAGATCTAAGTTTTACAAATTTGTTTCATACACCTAGGTGTTTACTTGTATGTGCAGAAGTTTATTATACATCATTCCTATATTAAATTATGACACAAGTGAAATAATGTATTCCTGTAACCTTAACAATATTGATTATTAATAACCAAATTTATATTCAATGATCATTGAGATAGTTTTACATTAACAGTCCCGAAGAAATACCCATTTGATGAGTTACTTATTTTATTGGATATTACGTCACTTATAGCAAAAATCAATTTAGAAATTACTATCTCACACACTCAAAAATTGAAAAAAGAAGAAAATAGACTTATTCACATATTTAAAAAAAATATGAACTCAAATATTGTATAATGATACCGTTCGATATACCTAATACAATTTAAGTTTAATAAGTTGTTTAATAAATTTAATAAGTTGTCGGGGACTAAGTACAGCATTAATCTAGATCAGACGATGATGCAAAGAGACCAGTTTAGGAAGGTAAAAACTGAGCTGCAAGAGAGGAATGCCGAAGAAAATGATAGTTACATCATTAGGTACATTAATGGATGTCCCAAGGTTGTAAGGAAAGACAGCCTGAGAGATAACACACGTAACACTAGAAAAAACTAGCCAATACCCCATTACAACTCTATTACCAGAATGTGGGAGGACTTCGTACCAAAATTGCTGAGTTGAACTTAATGTTGGATTGTTCAAGTTATGATATTATTGTTATTACGGATTGTTCAAGTTATAATATTATTGTTATTACGGAGAGTTGGTTGAATGAGGACATTTTTTCGGAAGAACTTAGTTGCTGTAATTACAGTATATTTCGTGCTGATAGAAATGTCCAGATTACATCAAAGAGTAGAGGTGGTGGAGTGCTAATACTGGTAAGAAATCACATACAAGCTTCAATCATTAAAAAGACAGAATCTCACTTTGAACAGCTGTTTTTGTTATGTAAATGTTCAGGATCAAGTTTTGTAGTGGGCGGTGTATATATTCCCCCAGGGTTCTTTGATGATATCTATAGTGATCACTGCATCACAATTGAAGAAATCTGTTCTATGTATTCTAGCACTAAGTTTTACATGATAGGTGACTTCAATTTGCCAGGGGTACATTGGTCAAATGCTCATAATGGGGTCCAAGTAGACTGTCCAACAAATTCACCAGCCGTGTTTCTAGCACAAATATATGGTTTTTTTAATATGTACCAAATGATTGATATGCCAAATAGCAGGGATGTGTTCCTGGATCTTCTGTTTACCAACGATAGGGCCATGAAATGTTTTAAGTCTCCAGATCCACTTTTTTGTGACTCAATT
Source organism: Anthonomus grandis grandis (assembly GCF_022605725.1). Taxonomy (NCBI): domain Eukaryota; kingdom Metazoa; phylum Arthropoda; class Insecta; order Coleoptera; family Curculionidae; genus Anthonomus; species Anthonomus grandis. The sequence continues at coordinate 22,290,479 of NC_065560.1, forward strand.
AATCATAGTCGTTTCGCTCCGTAATTGCTCACAGTTTTAGTGTGTTAAGATTAATAGCAGAAATAAGAAATTTTCACTAGTAGTGCTTTGTAAGACTGCCAATCCAACGCCATATGTTGTTACTTAATTAGTGAACAGTAAATGTGTTAAAAGAGTGATTTAAGTGCAAACAATAGACCAAATATGTCTATATGTGTTTTCTGTGAGGAATCCATACCATCACGAAAAAAACTGCCATGTAGTGAATGTAAAAACGCTTCGCATATCAACTGCGTTCACAAGTCCGTCGATGTTGCCAATTTGATTTCTGAAGTAAGAGGTTTATCCTGGAAGTGTGATGAATGTGTTTCAAAATGTATTTCCATTGACCAATCACGTTTAAAACTTCTCGTAAATGAGCATGTACAATCATCACTGGCTTCTATTACTGCTGCTTTTGAATCCCTAAAATCTGATTTAGTTACTGTAATCTCTGAGAAGATCTTAAGTGTCAAGTCGGCGACTACTGCACCGGTGAGCTATTCAAGTATAGCAAAAAATAACACTCAACCTGCTGTCTTGGTAGTGCCAAAGAACCAAGCCCAGACCACTGAAAAGACCAAGGAAGATATAACCCATCGAATTAACCCATCGGAATTGAATTTACACTTAACCAAAGTAAAAGCGGTTAAAAATGGTTCCATTGTCGTAGGCTGTAAAAGTCAGGAAGAAAACAAAAAGTTTAGAGAGATGGGTCAAGAAAAGTTAGCTGATTCCTATGAGATTAAGGAGCTTCACGGAATTAGTCCTAGGGTTCGTATAGTAGGTTTTAGGGAAAATTATAATAATGACGAATTTCTTAATTTAATTAAACAAATAAATAAAGATGTATTCTTTTCTGAATCCATATATAATGTTTTTAAAATATGTACGACAAAAAAAAGCGACAAGGTATTTCAGGCTGTTGTTCAATTAGATAGAGCGACATATGACAGGATCATAAAGGTGGGCACTGTTTTTGTGGGATATGATGCATGCTCTGTATTTGATGGTGTTGAAGTAAATCGCTGCTTTAACTGTAATGAATTTAACCATTCTTCAAAAAATTGCATTAAAACTCAAATTTGTCCCAGATGTAGTGAAAATCACTCAGTAAAAGATTGCAAATCTTCCACATTAAAATGTTCTAATTGTGTTAATCAATCACACTATACTGCACTAAGTACCGGACTTAGTAGGCGCTTTTTAGTCTATTATCAGAACGTACGTGGCTTGAGAACAAAGACTGCAGATTTATTAAATAGCACCTCGGCGTGTTGGTATGATCTAATGGCGCTTACTGAGACATGGCTCGATTCGTCAATATCTGATGGTGAGGTGGTTGCGGCTGTGTACAATGTCTTTCGAGTCGATAGAGATTTTCTAAATACGGGAAAATCACGAGGTGGGGGCTGTCTGATAGCCGTTAATAAAAAGTTTCATGCTTTTAAAATAGATGTAAATCAAAGTGTTGATCTTGAGCCCGGTATAGATATTGTTGGTGTTAAGATTGTATTAGATTTCTCGTCAATTTTAGTTTTTGCTGTATATCTTCCTCCGCCAGTATACCCTGAAACTTTGGAAAATCTGTTTGAGTGTCTAACATCCCTTGACTGCATTTTTGGTAAGAATATTTGCATATTGGGTGATTTTAATCTACCTAATTACGTTAACTGTAACAATTCTCAAGATAAGCATATTTTAATACTGCAAAACTTTATAACTTTTCTTAATTGCAATCAAAGCAACTCTATACAAAATTCAAATAACAGAATTCTTGATTTGGTCATAAACAATAATGAAAATTGCATAGTGGAAAAATCTTTGGATCCGTTGTTAACTGAAGATACTCATCATCCTGCTCTTGATATTTCGTTAAAATATTGCCACTCTATGAATTTTAAGCGTAAGACACTTTTTAACCTACAAAATGCATTTAACTTTAAAAAAGCTAATTTTCCTAATTTATATGATGCCTTTTCAAAGACTGATTGGTCATTTATGGAAGCTACGGTTTCTGTGGAGCATCAGTTTAAGGTCTTTTATGATTTAATATTAAAGGAATTGGACAGTTTTGTACCAAAATATCCTAATATGCCTAGGAGAAATTTTCCACCTTGGTTCACAAATAGTATTATAAGGGATTTAAAGCTTAAGAGTTCTCATTACAACAAATTTAAAAAATATGGAAGAATCGATGATATAAACACGTTTAAATTGTTACGCAATAAATCTAAAAGAGATATATCTAAATCTTACTATCAATACGTTTCAAATGTGGAAAGCAGTATCATAAATAATCCTAACAAATTTTGGAGTTTTATAAAGAATAAAAAAAATACAAGAGATATTCCTAAAGATATGTTTTACAAAGACACTCCTATAAAGGGCACCCTTGAGATAGTTAATTCCTTCGCTGACTACTTTAAACGATCTTTTTTAAATAATAATTTACACCCTAATTCTCATCATACCCCAAATAACTCTCCTAATATAAATATTTCTTGTTTTTCAGAACGCGAAGTACTCAATGCTTTAAACAAATTAAAACCTAAATTTACAACAGGACCGGATCTTATTCCTGCATTTATTATTAAGGACTGTAGGCATATACTTGTAAAGCCTTTACTTGTTTTGTTTAACAACTGTCTTTTATCGGGGTCTATTCCTGCATTATGGAAAGTTTCCAAGGTTTGTCCTGTATTTAAAAAAGGTAATAAGTCCGATATATGTAATTATAGACCTATATCTATAATTTGCAATTTTCGTAAAGTTTTTGAATTTTTAATTCACGATAGAGTTTTTCCGTTAACCAAAAATATTATTATTCCCCAACAGCACGGATTTTTTAAAGGAAGGTCTACGAGCACAAACCTTTTGCTTATAACTCAGAATATTGCTGAGGCAGTTGATAATGGGGAACAGATGGATGTTATATACCTGGATTTTAGCAAGGCTTTCGATCAATTGAATCATAGTTTAATTGTTGATAAGCTTAGTAATTTTGGATTTTCAGCTGTCTCTCTTCAATTGTTTCGCTCATATCTATGTGGTAGAAGTCAGTACGTGGAGTTATACGGCGAAAGGTCAAGCTCCTATGATGTAGTTTCTGGTGTCCCGCAGGGATCTGTGATTGGACCGCTACTGTTTAACTATTTTATTAACGATATTGCTGATAAATTAGATTGCGATTTTTTACTTTATGCAGACGACATCAAGTTATATAATAAAATAAGAAATCTCGCAGATTGTCATAGATTGCAGTATAATCTTGACTTGGTAAATGCTTGGTGTGTAGAAAATGGTCTAAAGTTGAATGTTTCTAAATGTAATGTTATGACATATACCAACAAATTAAAACCGTTATTATTTAACTACGCTTTAAATACGACTACATTAATACGCTCAAATTCTTTTAAAGACTTGGGAGTGTACTTTGATACCAAACTGTCTTTCTCATACCATATTGACACAGTAGTCTCAGAAGCGTCAAAATCATATGGATTTATTTATAGAAGCACTAAGGATTTCAGAAATCCAGATGCCCTAAAAACATTATATTTTGCATATGTACGATCGCGATTGGAATATGCTTCGGTGATATGGTCGCCGGCTTATAATGTACACATTAACAATCTAGAGCAAGTGCAAAGGCGCTTTTTAAAATACTTATGTTTTAAGTGTGATAATGTATACCCACCTCAGGGTTTTCCACATGATGATCTGCTTCAACGTTTTAATATTTGTTCCCTAGAAACTCGACGAACCTATTCTGCTCTTATGACATTGCATAAATTACTTAATTATCTAATCGATAGTCCGCCATTAGTGTCAAAATTATATTTTTTTGTGCCTCGTCTCAATAATAGACATCATACCACGTTTCATCTCCCTACTCCTAGAACAAATCTACTTAAATTTTCACCAATTTATACCATCTGTAGTATTTACAATAATGATGCTCATTTTGACATTTTCAATATTACAAAGGAAGCCTTATGTCGCTCACTTGAACACTAAGCCACAAGTAACCTGAGTTTGTATTAAGCTATTTTTTGTAAATAATATAGCCATTTCCGTTAATAAAAATTAAGGTTTATAGTCAGCATATTAGGTTTTGATCTTTTTGTTACTTATTTTCTCTGCCTCTTATTACTTTTTATGCAATTTTTTAGTTAGATTTAGTTAGCTTAGAAGATTTTTGTAACAAGTTATATATACATTTTTCTTAGTAAGCATAAGTTATATTTATGTATTTGAAGGTCTTTCCTGCCTTGTAGATGGGTATTTATTTACCTGTAAGGCTTGTATTGTAAAATAAAAAAAAATAAAAATAAAATAAAATATTTCTTATGCCTGTAATTTTAGAGTAGACAATGTAATGTTGGATTCACTTAAAGTTGAGGAATTTTATTTTGATTTTAAAAATGGGAACTATCAGGGTTTAAATGATTATCTTTTTTCTATAAATTGGGATACTATTTTTAATGATAGCGATATTAACATTGTGGTGTCAGAGTTCTATAACATTTTAAATTTTGGTATACAATGTTTTGTGCCTCAAAAAAATATAAGACATCTAGCTTTCCTTCATATTTTTCTACCGAATTAAGAAGATTGGTATTTCTTAAAAAAAGTAAGCATAAAAAATACCAACTATCCCATGATGAAAGAGATTATCATGAATTTACCGTTCTGAGAGCTCAGTGTAAAAGGTTAACTCAAGAGTGCTACAAAAATTATCTTGCTACTTTGAATGAGAACTTGACTAGTAATCCGAAAAATTTTTGGAAGTTCGTTAATAAGAAAAGAGCATCTAACATTGTGCCAAGGGAAATGTTTCTAGATAATAGTGTTGCAACTGATGATCAGCAGATTGTTGATTTATTCGCTACTCACTTTTCTGCAGTCTATTCAAATGCAAACACAACCCCACCTGAAAAGTCTTTTAGCCAAATTAATATTGACTGTCCTGTCATAAGTCTGGCTGAGGTGTTTGATAAGCTGGGGGCTTTGCCTAATAAGTTAATGATTGGTCCAGATGGAATCCCCAATATTTTTTTAAAAAACTGTCGATATGCACTATCACAACCACTATGTAGACTTTTTGACTTATCTCTTATTTCTGGAACATTTCCAGACATATGGAAAGAAGGTTATATTTCTCCTATTTTTAAATCAGGGTCGAGGGATGATGTCAGAAATTATCGTAGTGTGTCCATATTGTCATCCATCCCCAAAATTTTTGACAGCCTTATGTTTGCCCATTTGAATTGGCAATGTAGAGAAATTATTGTTGAGGAACAGCATGGTTTTAGAGGTGGTTGGTCCACTCTTACAAATTTACTCATATACCACAACAAGTTGTCGGATGCCTTGGAGAGGGGGTATCAAATTGATGCTGTATATACAGACTTCTCCAAGGCGTTTGACAAGGTAAATCATTTGTTATTAATTGAAAAATTGAGAAATATAGGTTTCTCTGATAGATTGCTAAAGTGGTTGCTTAGCTTTCTTAGTGATAGAAAGCAAGTGATTAAACTTGGTAATTTTATATCTAAGGTGATTGAAGTTTGTTCTGGAGTGCCACAAGGCGGACACTGCTCTCCTTTACTATTTAGTTTGTTTGTTAATGACCTTAGGGATGTCTTGGAGTACTATTGTGAATTTTTAATGTTTGCTGATGACCTCAAACTTTTCTTGGTTATTATGAATGAACTTGATATCAGCCTCTTACAGAAAGATCTTGATAGCCTTTCTCTGTGGTGCCAAAATAATTTGTTAGATTTGAATATTAATAAATGCTTCCAAATTTCATTTCATAGAAAAATAAGCAGGATACCATCATTTTACACAATTAACGGCCAGAAACTTCAATTAAAGGATGTTGCTAAGGATTTAGGAATACGGTTTGACACGAAATTAAACTTCTGCAATCATATAGACCAAATAGTAGTAAAAGCTAATAGAATGTTGGGTTTTACACTTAGAAATTGTGAGGGGTTATCATTGCAAGCTGTCAAATCTGTATATGTGGGATTGGTACGATCACGACTTGAGTATGGCTCAATTATCTGGACTCCCCAGTATAATGTCTATAACTGGAGAGTGTGCAAAACAAATTTTTAAGATATTATAACTACATGTTTAATTTAGATCTTATTGCTAATCATGATTATTCCCAAATATTGAATTATGTTAAAGTTTTGTCTTTGGATAAAAGAAGAACAATGTTTGACATCTGTTTTATCTATAAGTTGTTGAATGGTATTACATCCTGTCCGGATTTACTTTCCCAACTTAAATTTTCTATTCCTCAGAGAACTCTTAGACAAAATAATTTATTTCATATTGGGTTCCATAGAACCAATTATGGTAAAAACTCTTTTTTGGAGAAATCTCTAGATTTTTTGGATCGGGAGGAGAGGCTAGATGTTTTTAGCAATTCATATGGGTCTTTTAAGGGTAGTTTAATGAAAATTTTGAATACTTAGTATTGTTCAATTGATATTTTTAAGTAATATGTTGTTTGATGGGTAAACCAAGTGAGAATTTATGTTCCTAATCTGTTAGTTAATACAAAGATATTTTTTTTTTGTTTATTTACTTTAGAGTCTTTTTTTTTTAGTTAAGTACTTTAACTCTTAATAGTTTAAGTAAGGATTATTAATTATTGACATAACTGTATTTTATAATTTATTTTTTTTTGTAATGGGGGTTTCCCATTTAATGAATAAATAAAAAAAAAAAAAAAAAAAAAGTTTTGAATACAATAATTTACTTCAGGTATAATAATTTTTTATATACCTAGGAGCTGAGGTTTAATCTATTAATCTCTGAGCTCGTTTCTTCTTTTCAATATCCTACCTATCTTTGTTATGAATGTTAAAATTAAAAAACGATAAAAACAACGAGAAGACCTACTTTTAAAAAAAAAATGCCTAATTTGGACCAACGTTTCGGTAGTTATATCTACTACTGTTATCAAGGTAATTAAAGTAAAATTAAATTTAATTAAAAAGATAAACAAAATACACTTATCTTGAAAATCTTCTGCTATACAGGGTGTCTCACGACGAATAGACGCGATCTTTAAAAAATTATTTTAATATTTGGCTAAAAAAAAGATACAGCAAAAACTAGCATTAAAAATTAAAATGAAAAAAATCATTAAAAATCAATATTTTTAAATGGAAACCCCGTATTTTTATTATTTTTTCATGAAGATAATTAAAAATAAGGTTAACTTTGTATAAGCTTATCTAGTCCAAAAATTGATAGTTTCCGAAATATTGGCAGTTTAAATTTGGCGTAATATTAAAAGCTGCATAGTAACACGGCTTAAGGATTGTTGATTAGTTGGCCATGATGGTTATCATAGTTACCTCTAGTAACAGAAATGTCAGTATTGCTTGTAATTTCGTAATTTTTTAAAAACTAATATAACGGGGCCATTAAATTATACACACGAAGATTATTTAAATTTGTTTATTATCTATGGAGAATGTTTATAAAAAAGTTAATATAAAAGTTTTATTGAGAACATGTCAAATGTTTGCAGATAGATTCTCAAAAAAATAGAAACCATCATGTTGCGCTTTTAGGCGAATAATAGAAAATTTTGGCACTGTTAATTAAATAAGCCTTTATTTCCAACAGGCAACTTGCCCAATAACAGGAAACAGTTGCAAAACAATGAAAAATATAGTTAAAAAAAACACACACAAACAAACCTAAAAGAATGAAAAGAAAAGAAAAAGAGTAAAGTAAAGTCACATTCTCAAAAGTTATCCAAAGAATTAGAACAAATAACTATTAATATGATATAAAAACCCAATTATAAAAGTTTAACAAGATAATCACATATTCAACAAAATTAAATTAAATTAAATTAACTACAATATACCTACTAACTATAACTTAAACACATGGGTCTTAATCCCAAGAGTAATGATCCACCTAGATATCGACAATCACATGAACCGGAGAGAAATTTATATCGCACATGTGACAGATCCGATTAAATATAGCGCATATTGTATATAGTGGCGATTTCAACAGGATGTTAGTATGAGGCCTTGGCAGAAAGAATGTTAGGGGATGTCTAGCATTAAGCCTAGGCACCATGAAACGTACACCGGAAAGAAGTACAGGACTATCAATGAATCCATTCAGTAACCCATGCAGGAATTTTACAGAGAAGATCATTCTTCTGAGTTGTAATGGATGTAGATTGAAGCGTTCCAATAGTTGCCGATGATCAAACCCTCTTACCGGATATATGCCATCCTGCCTGAAGGCCAAAAACTTAGCAAATCTACGCTGAACAGATTCAAGGAGACCAACATGATTCTGATAGAGCGGGTTCCATATAATGCAGCCAAACTCCAGTTTTGATCTCACAAAGCAACAGAAAAGCAGTTTTAATGTAGACTCCAAAGTAAAACTCTGAGAACTTCTAATTATGAACCCAAGCCTTCTCAGGGCTGACTTGACTATGTTATTGAAGTGTGGAACGAATGTAAATTCAGAGTCAAAGGTTATACCAAGATCAGTAATTTGCTCTAATCTACTCAAAATAGTATCATTAATAAAGTAATTAAAATTTAAGGGTGTTTTTGATCTAGAGTAACTGACCACACTACACTTAGCCGCATTCAAGCCTAACCTGTTAACAGCACACCATACCTCCAATGTATTTAGACAGTTCTGAAGAAAAACGCAATCCTCCAAGCCATATACATTTAAATATAGCTTCAAATAATCGGCAAAAGCCAGCCTATGACAAGTGAGTGACTCAATCAAGTCATTTATAAAAAAACTAAACAGGAGCGGACCCAGGTTCGAGCCCTGTGGCACACCCGACGTTACGTTAAAAAGTTTCGATTTAAAGCCCTCATATTCAACATATTGAGATCTACCAATCAAGTAGGAATGAAATAAATTAAATAATCTCCCTGAAAAACCATACTGAGTTAATTTATGCAGCAAAATATAGTGATCTATCCGATCAAAGGCTTTTTGGAAGTCGGTATAAATAACATCGACTTGAGTATTAACATCAAGTGATTCACAGATGTGGCTAGACAGACAGGATAAGTTAGTAACACAAGATCGCCCGTTAAAAAATCCATGCTGGTCTACAGAGATGTGTTCTTTTGCGTGACTAAATAGCGACCGATTCAGGATAATTTCGAAAAGTTTTGAGAAGTTACAGAGTAATGAGATTGGCCTGTAGTTCACGATTAAATCAGAGTCCCCAGCTTTTAAAATAGGTATTATTTTAGCAGTCTTTCAAATTTCAGGGATTTGTTCTGTTGACAGTATTAAGTTGAAAATGTAGGTCAGCGGATCAGCCAGGACACCAATGCAATCTTTAACCAAGAAGCTAGGCACACCGTCTACACCAGATGTTAACTTATTTTTGAGTTTTTTACTAGCCAAAATAATCTGGGAAGCATCAACGTTGGCAATGTCAAAGTGGGGCACATTATCAGACGTCGACGAATGGTTAATGAAATTTGATTGTATAAATGCCTCACCAAAGAACAGTGCAAAAGCATCAACTATGTCTTGTGGGTCTTTTATTACCACGTCATCGGGTAGCCTGATCATACCAGGAATCCTGGTGCCAGCCTTCTTAGAACCAATAAAATTCCAAAAGCTAGATGGGTCCAAAGAAATATTCCTTTCGGTGTCTGATATATACAACTTATATTCATTGCGTATTTGTAGTTTGATAAGGCGTCTAAGAGAATGGAATTTATTTTGAAAGAATGGAGAATTGTACATTTTAAAGTCCTTGAAAGCCTTTTCTTTCCTATAAATGTTCCTAATCAATTCTCGAGAATAATAATTTGGAAATCTTCTTTTACGTTGCTGCTTAAGAGGAATGTGTGCGGCAAATATGCCATTCAATATATCATATAAGGCACCACATGCATCATTAACGTTAGAGGATAAATACACAGTAGACCAGTCAGCTTCAAGGATCGAGTCATAAAGGAGATGGAAGTTGGCCTTTCTAAAATTAAAAGAATGAGATAAGTTTTTATTAAGCTGAAAATTATGGACACGTTGGCCTGAGACGGTAAAATCAATTTCCAGTGCAGGGTGATGCAAATCCTCCAAGACAAAAGGCACGTCACTACGCGAAACAGTACAGGTGAAGTTAGATAAAACAAGATCCAATAGTCTGTTATTATAGTTTAGGATGTGATTACACTGAACAAGATTAAAAGTGTTAGCAAAATTATTCACAGCAATAGACTTCTGACTAACATGATTACCTGTAGGTGAGTTAATAGAGAAATCAGACACGTTAAAATCGCCCACTATTATTACATTATGGTTTAGCTTTGATATTAAAAGTGTAAACTGATCTAGAAATTGCTCGAAAATTACAGATGTGATAGATGGTGGGATGTACAAAACAATCATGTAAAATATCTGTAACCTAATAGTAAATTTACAGCCAGCAACATCGATAGAGGGCGCAATACTGTTGCAAAAATCAGACAAACTAATTTTTTCAGACACAATGTCTTTAGAAACTCCACAGAGAACTCCGCCACCTCGTGTGGCAATTACGGATTCAAATTTTCGGTCCGACCGGTAAACATCATAAGTCTTTGGAAATATTTCACCACTAGATATCTCTGGCCTCAACCATGTCTCGGTGATGCATATGGTGTGAAAATCCTGAGCAATGGCGGCAAGAAAAAAAGTCTCAGTTTTAGTGTTAAGACCACGAACATTTTGATAAAAACAAGTTAAGTGGGCATCACTAGCATGTGAAAATAAAGGCGAATCAAGTTTTTTGCTACAATTCTGGGGGAACCATTGATGTATCTTATATAAAGATTATTTTCTCCTTCCTCTTTGCGCCACTTTAACTCCGATCTGGCTGCCATAAGCTCATTGCGCTGCCAAGGCGTCATGTCTGTCTCGATGAAGAATTTACCGACAGTCTTCAATTTGTTCTTCAAAACAAGCCTAACATCGTCTGTACCACCAAGGATCACCCTAACAGCCTGCCGCCCGTTACGATTCGGCTTCCCAAATTTACTAACAGCCAGCACATTGACGGTAGTTTCGCACAAGTCAGTCAGCAGCTTCTTAGTCTGGACAACATCTTTCAAATCAAAGTTAAAAAGTATAATGTTGTTGGCCCTTTTCTGGCGCTCATGCAGCTCACTTAGGATGGCTTCGTCGATTGGCGCGGGCGTGACACTCGTGCTAGGAGCGGAAATAGGCGCAGTAGATGCCCGACAGCTGTAATCTGCTGAGAGAGCAGGCAAGTTATGCAGGGTTTCTTCAAGTACAACAATACATTGCTCCAATGTGACAGTTCTCTCGATGGATTCTGAGTTGTAGTTGTGCATAGTGGTTTCCAAATCATTTATTCTTTTTATTAACTTCGGAATATTAAATAAACCTTCCCTGCAGAGGGGACAAGCAAATGGCATCATTCTCGAAACTATGACAATAACTCTAATTTCACTGGAGGATATGCTACCACATTCTCTGCAAATAACTTTCTTGCAGAAATCGCACGGATATCCAAAAAGTTCATTTTTGATTTCCCTGAATGAGCAATTCTTACTGCACATATAACAAACTCCACTACCAGACATTTTTAATAAACTTGAATTATCGATATTACCAGCCCAGCTCCACTTGAAGATTGACAGATGATGTGGATAAGAGCACACATGTAATATGGCAGCCAACAGCTGATATGGATAAGTGCGCCCGGTAAAAACAGAACACCTTAATTCTTCAGCCCTAATTCAAGTGCATACAACTGGAATAACAGCTGGTGACCCAAAACTAGACACGAGAGACCCGAATTGAACGGAAAAAGGCGAATGAATCACTTCCCGATGAATAAAATCGAAAAAGAAAAACTTGTTAACGCTGTCAACTTTGACGTTCGAAAATTTTCTTCAGGTGAAAGCGCAAAAAAGGAAACCACTGGTTGACAATGAAAATATTGAAATTGGGATATTTTGCAGCATATCCTATGACGGCCTTAAGACAAGTAGCTTCACAAACTAGATTCTTCAAAGACACAATACATAGGATTTTGTTGAAACATAACTTCCACCCTTATTTAATATCTTTGGTTCAGCATCTTAGAGAAACAGATATCTTAACAATGGTACAGGAAAATCCTCACTTTTGGATGTCATAATTTTCAAAAAAAATGGTCTTTAAAAAAATGGTCTAATATTAAATAGTTTTAACAGACATAATTTCCATGTTTGGAGTGAAAAAATGAAATGAATGTGAAAAAATTATTAACTACTTACTCAAGAGTCACCCCCCACAAAAAAGGTAGTAATGAATTAAAGGATTTTTATTGTAGTGAGGAGAAGAGATGTTCTTATACTTACTTTAAGTGAGAAAAAAAGATGCTTATTGTTCTAATTAGGAAATATTTAATACTTAATATACTAATAAATTCCTTACTGGAGTCCATTTTAATGGCAAATATCCGGGTCCATGAAACATTGCTGACAATAAATTGTACAATGTCAATCCTGAAAGACTCATAAAACCTAATGTGTTTATAAACCCTCCTAGCGTTGTTGATGGCCACCACATACCACTGCAATGAATTGTCGATCCAGTGACCATTTTAATAATCCCTAAAAATTTGCAAATTAGCATGCAAGCAAATAAAAGTTAAGATTATAAGTTAGCAAGGTTACCTATTGCTGTTAATGGGCCCCAGTGGCACAGTTTCTTAAAAGGTCCATAACACATTGTGAACGATTTTTTTTAAGTTGTAAGTTGAACTACTAATTTCAACCAAATTATAAAATTTTCATTTTGTCAACAAAAAACAGGCAGTTTTCAGCTGAAAAGATTTAATGTATGAATTAATTAAAAACCATTATAATAGTACTTGCTCACGTCATGCTAAAAAAATGCATGCAAATTGTATAGGATTCTAAGAATAATAATTGAGTATAAAAATATAAATAATAAACACTTCAAACTATTTTAAAACCTGGGTTTTGTTTTGCTTTGAATATAAATAATGTCATAAAACGTCATACACAAAACATACATATTGAAACGATGGTTGCAGACACTCTGGCTGAACTTCATAAAATAAAGCCTCTTTCAGACGATACGACAATATTACGTTTCCATTTATGCATATTTACGTTCACGTGAGTTATGTGATGAGAAAAAACCTGTACAACCATAGAAGCCACTAGCCGCTGATCCTGCATTTTAACAAAATTCTTTCATTATTTATTATCGAGTTAAGTGACAATTTTTTAGATGGAGGTCTAAAGGGGGTTCTATCAGTTTAATTTTGTTGAATATTCAGTGTGTTTAAAAATAAGCTAAATGAGTTATTTATGGATTTTCTGGGATTCCCAAATATTGTAATCCTAACCGAACATTGGTTGAAATAAGATTAGCCCATGATTAGCCTCTGGGATTGGCAGATCTATTGTCTCTAAATTCGCTCGAGGGGAGTTCCGGCATATTGGCACTATAATAACAATAATAATAATAATAATAATAATAATAATAATAATAATAATAATAATAATAATAATAATAATAATAATAATAATAATAATAATAATAATAATAATAATAATAATAATAATAATAATAATAATAATAATAATAATAATAATAATAATAATAATAATAATAATAATAAGCCTTTATTTCCATCGGTTATATATTATTGGGTTATATATAATGATATTGATGCATAATGATTTCATTTCTAGTTATTCTTTTTTTCCAATAGCAAATGTTGATTTCCTTCTTAGAAAGAAAGTGTTTGAATTTTCAATAGTCTATTACAAAAAAATTAATTTATACATTTTAGGGGTTTACCCTCTGAAAGTTGTAATCTGGCGCCAGGCTTACCCAACTGGATAGAGGTGCACTATTGCCTGATTCTGACTTTTACTGAACTCCCATCCCCTGCGTAGCAAGATGTCAAATAATAACCGATGTTATAAATGCGATAAGGAATGTGTATTCAAGGAGCAAAAACAACGTCTTTTTGGCTTTTCATGCGATATTTTACCATCGCGTAATCTGCACTAACTGCAGCAATGCGCAGGCGCAGGAGGTTAGGGTTATCCCCGGTCGCGTATTCACCGACCATCTAGTGTTAAGACCGTAATAAGGATTCATTGACGCTGATTGGTCAAGATTTGAGTATCGATTAGGTAGGTATAACAGCTGTTTGCTATTTTCATTCAAATTAATTTTTGAGTGAACATCTAAATTAAGTTTTTTATAGTTGAATTTTAAGTATTTTGGACTAATTTTCGTGGTAAATTTCAATTAAAAAAACAATAAAACTATAAATAAAACAATTTAGTGCCGTATAAAGTGTTTGTGCCCATTACATGATTAACTATTTGTATGTGTACCTGTGTTAATGTGACGAGAAGTGTTCTGTTAGGGTGAATCACATTTTGTTCATTTTGTTGTTGTCTTTTATTTTTTTCTTATTATAATCAATAAACATTCACAAATTGAATAGTCTGAGTTTTATTTTAGGGGTTGTACATTTAAATAATTATTTCTCTTAATCTTTATGATTTTGTAGGCATAAGATTGCATTACTCAATTTAATTTCAGCTATAACTAGATAAATTTAATCATTTATAAAAAAAAACTGTAACACTAGGTACTACTTTTTTCTGCTCGTGATCCGTATTTTTGATGTAAAGATGTAGATATTGTGAAATTTTATAAAAAATATAATGTTTAATTGATTGTCGTTTTTTAAGAACTTATTATGAAGAATGAAATTTTGAGTTTGACAATGATCAAGAATGTTACGTTGTAAAGCGAGTGAAAGATCCTTCTGACAGTAAATAAATGATTTATTTTGTTAAACTTGTAAGAAACTGTATAAAAACAATAAATAATATAAAGTTGTTATATTATCGAACTTCTTTATTTTATACATTGAAAATAAAATATAAAATAAGGTAGATAACTCTGGCACATTTCAAAGATACATAACAACACATAACGTAACATTGGGTTTGATTAACAATCTTATTTTCATATTAGAAAAATTAGATAATGTCAATACATAAAAAGGTTAGCATCTACCAATCTATTGATTAGTTACCTACCATGAGATTTGGCACTGGGTGGGTTGGCCTTTTTTTTAACTCTGTTAGGCTTAAATTTTGTTGGAGGGCGTCCAGCAGCTATTATTTTTGAGCCCTTGGTGACTCCATTTCTTCTTCGTGCAATAAAAGTTGGTTGAACGCGAATAGCTGCACCACCTGTGAAATTCCGAGACACCTGAACTACCGCAGTAGGAACAAAACTGTTAAACCGTTCTTGGGTGTGTATTTTTGCTATACAAAGGTTTAACTTCTTTTTCAAATTCAATGGCAAGTTCTGTAAAAATGGTCTGAACTTTACAACCTCACTACAAATTTGTTCATAATATTCAGATGAAACTTCACTCGGTTCTGCCATTTTTTTCTTCGCACTCAAAAATTTGACTTTGTTTTATATTTATTCGATTGCAGTTACTGGATGAGATGGAAGAGCCATCGCTATTATCAGGGATGTCCTCGCTTAAACCTAAAAAGAATGAAAGTTCTGGACATTTTTGTCCCAATGCTAATTGTCCTAAATTGTATCTTTCACTAGCAGACACTAAAGGCAAATTCGGCAAACTACATTGGAAACAATTATACACAAAAGCATGATGTTTACAAAAACGACCCTGTGCACCAAAATGACATTCGCAAGTGGTGCAGATCTAGCCAAATATTTATCACTGCGGCAAGTATTAACAGTATTCAACTTGATTTTAATATCCAATGCAGCGCTACATCCAGTATTTCTCTCTGTTTTCTGGTGGATGGACTTATGTTTATAACTTTGATGACATAACCAAGCTTTGTAAAACATCATTCTAAAAGGATATTAGTAAGGTAAGGAATGCGTATAAAAAAAATCGTTAAAAAAATACAAAAAGCCAAATTAATTCGTATGCTGTCAAGCACCTACCCATAGACAAGGAATAATACGAGGGCGGGTCAATAAGTCCGTGACTTTTTGAATTTCCCGCTCTTTAATGGAAATGACAACTCTGCTCCTGTCAACAGAGAACTGTCAGTTGACGCCTGTCAAAATTTGAACAAGCTGCGTCATTTAGTTTGTGTTTGACAGCTGTTGATAGCAGACTACCACTCGTTTTGAGAAGAAAATAGAAAAAAGTGAATTTCGTGTGCTCATTTTTTACGGAAAAAAACCATCACTAAAACCAAGACTAAGCTTGATAAATATTATGGGGACTCTGCACCATCCATTTCCATGGTAAAGAAGTGGTTTACTGAATTTCGATGTGGCCGTACAAGCACGGAAGATGCCGAACGTTCTGGACGGCCAGTCGAGGTCTCTACATCCAAAACAATCGAAAAAATTCACGATATGGTTTTAGCCGATCGGAGATTGAAAGTGAGAGAGATTGTGGAAGCCATAGGCATCTAACATGGTTCAGTAGTTTCAATTTTGAAAGATCATTTTGGTATGAGAAAGCTTTCTGCAAGATGGGTGCCGCGTTTGCTCACAATCGACCAGAAACGCAACTGTGTGACAATTTCCCAGGAGTGTTTGGCGTTATTTAACCGCAATATGGACAAAATGTGGATCCACCATAACACGCCAGAGACTAAACAGGAGTCAAAACAGTGGATTTCTCGGGGTGAATCGGCGCCCAAGAAGGCAAAGGTGGGTTTTTCAGCCAATAAAGTCATGGCGACCGTTTTTTGGGATGCACGCGGTATAATCCACATTGACTATCTTCAAAAGGGGAAAACAATCAATGGAGAATCTTATACCAAGTTATTGGATAGATTCAATGAGGAACTGAAAGAAAAAAGACCACATTTGGCCAACAAAAAAGTTCTTTTCCACCAGGACAATGCAAGGGTCCACACATGTGCAGTTTCCATGGCAAAAATCCATGAATTAGGTTACGAATTATTTCCTTATCCGCTCTATTCTCCAGATTTAGCCCCCAGTGACTATTTCCTATTCCCAAACTAAAAGAAATATCTCGGCGGAAAGAGATTTGACAACGACGAAATCATATCTCAAACAAATGCCTATTTTGATGACCGTGACAAATCATATTTTTTCGAAGGGATAAAAAAATTGGAGAAACGTTGGACTAAGTGTATAGAACTCAAAAGAGACTATGTTGAAAAATAAAATAACTTTTTATATAAAAACCTGTCTTTTATCCAAAAAGTCACGGACTTATTGACCCGCCCTCGTATAATACACCTACCTTTGTGGAGAAGGTATATTATGATGTACGATCCAATTTGTTTTGGTTATGTCGCTAAATACCGACAAAAATGCTTAAACCTCCTCTTCAGAATTAACGTTGGCCCGTAAAGTAGCACATACTTTTTCGGACTTCTCTAGCACAAAACAAAACGTCCCGTTTAGTTTCGTAATTACATTTGTTAAATCATACATTTTGAGATTTTAAAAACAACAACAGCCTACAACGCCGAACAAACGAAAAACGAGACACGAACCACGAAACACGAGTTCGAGTTTTAAGTATCGACATACGTCTAATACGTCATTTCAAATTAAATTTGACCAATCAGCGTCGATGAATCCTCATTACGGTCTTAACACTAGATGGTCGGTGAATACGCTCCCCGGTCAGTCTCGGACCCTTTTGCATTTATGACTCGAATTTACCACAGAAGTGAAAAAATTTTCAAATACAGAGTTAGTACAGTTAATGAATGCTGAGATTGCTGCTTTAAATTCCAGAATCGCGAAGATCGAATCTAATATGAATACCAAAAAAATAAGTGATGTTAGCAAAAAGCTAACGTCTCTGAAGCAAGTTATTAAAGATAGTAAATCCCAGATGAAATTAAAACTGGATACCTCAGACTTTGAAATAAAAGTCAATGGCATTCAGCAGAAACTAGATAGTCTGAAATTCAATCATCCTACGAATCACTTGGCTCAATCAATCAATCAATCAATGCTTTATTGTCAAGAAATTGTTACAATTTGTAGACAAAGCTGTAAAACAAAAAAGACACAAAAATGCAAACAAAACACAATTAAAAAAAAGAAAAACAAAACAAAATTTAAAAAAAATATAAATAAATAAATAGGATAGATTATCTACAATATATACAGATTAATACAATTTAGAAATTGTAAGTAGTCAAAAATATTATTATAAAATATACAATTTAATGTATACAATGTCAAAAAAAAGATCATTAAAAAATCTCTCTACGTTAAAAAAAAAATGTAAAAAATGTTTAAAAAAGTAAAAAATTATAAAAAAATCCATCCTCAGGATAATGTAACGTGTGAACTTGAGGCTCATTTAAATACCCACAGTGAGCAGATGACAGCAAAGTTGGGCTCGGTTGTTCAAGCCATAAAGGAAACCAACACTGAACTTGTGCAACTACTTGTTTCCAATCTAGAGTCTAAAGAGTTAATAAGTAAAGTACGCATGCAGTCCAGTTCTAAAGCTTCGGAACGTAATATATATAAAACAACTCCTGGTAATATTTTATCCTCTACCAAGGATATAGTTGTGGGTTGTGCTGAGCCTGATAATATTGTTAATGGTAATTCTTTGCTCACTGCGGCAAAACCAACAACTGCTCTTCATGTATCCAACCTAAATTACACTGTATCAGATGATATTTTAAAAGCACATCGTAAAGATATAGTGCCTGGGGCAGAAGATGCCTTTATCACAGTTGTTAAGCTCAGAACAAGTGGAACATCGAATTCCTTTAAGATCGTTATACCTAACGAATATCTCAGCGTAATTGCTAAAGCTGAGAATTGGCCTAAGGAAGTATACATGTATGTAAAGAAGTGGAGGTATATGCAACATCCATCTCGTCGCTTCTCAAACACAATTCAACAAAAAGATAAAAATTTTCGCCTAACAAGGGGTTCCAGAAACCAATCGTAGATTCATCTGAACAGCTACACCTGATTTCCCATCCCGACGCTATAGATTTTTATTATCAAAATATTCGCGGTTTAAATTCAAAAGCGATTCCGTTTTACAATGAAGTTTGCTTAGAGGAAATGGACATTATCGGCTTGACAGAGACGAATTTACAAAATAATGTCGCGAACTCTGAACTGTTTCCGGACATTTACGATGTACACCGATGTGACCGAAGTCTAGACAGAACTGTCTATTGTTCGATTGTCGAAGAGTGGAGGTGTATTGTTAGCTGTTAAACGCGAGTTTAAAATGTTACCTCTAAATTTATTTCATTTGCTTCAAATTGTATATTCTATCGAGATTTTAGGTGCGCAATTGTTCTTTGACCATTTTACGTGCTTTGTATTTATTGTCTATATACCTCCTGCTAGTAGCAAATGGGATTATTATGATATGATGTACGATTACTTTGAAACAATGCAATATTTGTGTGACAAGAAAATAATTATAATGGGTGATTTTAATATCCCCAATTTTCTTAGTCACCAGCATGACTCTATTGTGAGACCAACTTTGGCTTTTATGAATATAATGGAATTCGTATAATATAACGACGTCCTTAATGTCAATGGAAGAATTCTGGATTTAGTGATAACCAATTTGTCTGAGTGTGAAGTTCATTTGAGTAGTTTTTCTTTTGTTGAATGTGATTCTTATCAACCCTCATTAATTATGAATTTTAAGGGTAAATTACCTCAGACTAATAATTTCACCCACAATTTACTGGTACAGAATTGTTTTAATTTTAGACGTGCTAATTATTCCATGTAATATAGCTTAATTGAAGCTGCTGACTGGCAGGAGGTGTTTGCCTCTTTTGATCCTAATGTATCTTGCGACAGCTTCTACAGTACATTTAATGAAATATTTCATAGAGCAGTAAAATCGTTAAAAAATATAAATTTCCAGTCTGGTTTAATTCTGATATCATAAAGTATATCAAACTAAAGAATTTAATTCGAAAAAAACTTAAGAAATACAGAACTCATTATTATGAAAGTCAGTTTAAAATAGTTCGAAGCAATATTAAAGAACAAATTAGGATTGCTTTTTTAGAATTTTCTCGAACAGCTGAAAATGGAATTAATGTAGACCCCTCCAATTTTTGGAACTATGTGCAGAACAAGAAAGGAATTTCACGTATTCCCGGAGTAATGCTGTTTCAGGATCGTACAATAAAAGATCCACAGCAAATTGTTGATGCATTTAGAACTTTCTTTCAAAGCGTATATATTGAGTCGGACCCATCTAGTATTAATGTTGGTATTGAATCGAGCCAGACTATTAACAACTCTCTAAATTGCTCTTATAATTTTTCGGAAGATGAAATTGTCACCGCCTGTAATAAACTAAAAAGAAAGTTGACTTCCGGTACCGATGGAGTACCAAGTCTTGTCGTTAAAGATTGTATTCGCGCTTTATCAGGGCCTATTGCCCACATATTTAATCTTATCTTGTCTTCAACAGTATTTCCCGATAAATGGAAGACTGCAAGAATATCCCCGATACTCAAAAAGGGACCGAAGAACGACATTCAAAATTACAGAGCTATATCGATCTTATGTAATCTCTCCCAACTTTTTGAAATAGTTCTTTATAATAGAATATATGCCCATGTCAAATTAGACATAGCACCTAATCAATTTGGTTTCATCAAAAATCGCTCCTGTACAGTAAACCTGGCTTGCCTAAATGAGTATCTGTATCAGCATTTGGATAATAGGGGTCAGGCTGATGTAATATACCTTGATTTTTGCAAAGCTTTTGACCAAATTGACCACTTTGTACTTGTTCATAAGCTAACATTTTTTGGTTTTTCTACGGATTTAGTTGCTTTGATAAAATCTTACTTACGAGGTCGTAAACAGTTTGTTGAATATGAAGGCTTTAATTCTCCTATATATGAAGTGTGCTCGGGAGTTCCGCAAGGATCTAACTAGGGCCCGCTTCTCTTTTTATTATTTATAAACGATCTTGCCAATTTACGGTCTTGTCAGAGTTTACTGTTTGCGGATGATATAAAATTGTTCACAAAAATAGATACTGAAGACGATTGCGAATTCCTTCAGGTAAATCTTAACAAAGTAGAGAATTGGTGCAATGTCAATAGACTATATTTAAATGTTAATAAATGCTCTATTCTCTCATTTTCTAGAAAACTGTTGCCAATCAATCTTGACTATAGAGACAAATAATGTTCTGTTAGCCAGAGTGGATGAGACGATTGATCAGGGAATTACTTATGATGCAAAATTAAGTTTCGCTAAGCATATAGCAAAAATAGTTTCTGACTCTGCCAAATTGTTGGATTTTGTTTATCGAAACTGTCGGCACTTTGAAAATATTAATACTTTAAAACTACTTTTTTTCACTTACATACGCTCAAAAATAGAATACGGATCTCTAATTTGGTACCCAATTTATAGCTACCTGATAGATGATATTGAGCGCATTCAACGCAAGTTTATGAAGTATCTCTGATTTAGATACAAATTTTTAGTTTCCATATACAGGGTGTCCGGAAAGTCAACAATAATACTGAAGGGACTGATGGAGCAACTCATAAGCACCCAGAAAAACATAAAATGACATTAGTAAAAAAATCGATGGTTTTCGAGATATTGGCACTGTAGTGGAAGTCACCAAAATCCTACTCTTGGATCAGATTTTCGATTGTCACGCCTTAACAATAGATATTTTTTGAATCTCTTTTTAGCTATGCAACACTGAATAGTCATTTTACTGATCAAAGACAAACATTAAACGGCTAAAAAATTTAATAAGAAATCTATTCTAAAATAAAGTATAACTTATTTTCATTTTTTAAACTTTGAATTTGACCGCTCATACTGGACCGAAAAATTGTACGGCAACCCGGCTAATACCTTAAAAAGTTTGCTCATTTAATTTAGTTTTAAAATTACCCAATATATTTTGAAAAAAACTTCACAATAACAGTAAAGTTTTAGAGTGAAAGAAAAACCTAATCTACCTTATGAAAAAAATAAAACAAATTTATAATTATATTATGTTCAAAAAATATTTTTATTTAACTTAAAAAAAAATTAAAACTCAAATAATGTTCGAACTGTCTACCAGCAACGCGAATTCAGGCGTGGCATCTTTTAATAAGTGACCTATTGATCCATCTTGCCTTCCTGGCAGCGTTAAGATCTTGGGCTGCATCATTTATTCGCTGCCGTAATTCAGCAATATTATTTATTGGTCTTGCATAAACCTTTTCTTTTATGCAACCCCAGTAAAAAAAATCGAGGGGGTTTAGGTCTGGAGACCTGGGAATTGGACCAAGTCGGCCGATCCATCTGTTAGGGTATGTTTGGTTTAAATACCGACGAACTTCATGGGCATAATGTGCCGGGCAAGCATCATTTTGGAACCACATTATTCGGCGACTGGCCAAAGGAACATCTTCTTAAAGAATTGGTAGATTGTTTCGACAAAAATCTAAATAAGCCTGCCAGTTCAAATTTTCTGGTAATTCGAATGGGCCAATTACACGTCGGTTCAAGATACCGGTCCACAAGTTTACTTTAAATCGGTACTGTGACCTTTCTTCTCGAATAGAGTGGGGATTTTCCAACGCATAAGTGCAAATTGTGCATGTTCATGAAGCCATCCTTTTTAAATGTACTCTCATCCGACCACAGTATATTATTTAAAAAACCCGGATCCTCTTGATTTTTTTGCAACATTCTGCGGCAAAATTGTAGGCGTGGTTCGTAGTCTAGAGGCAGTAGGCTTTGCACTCGTTGAACATGATAAGGGTGATATTGAAATCGCCTAGTGATGTCGTTTACTACCGATTTCGGTATCCCTGTTCTTCTTTCCAATGCTCGTGCCGAAGTAGTCGGATCATTTTCAATTTCTTCTTAAACTTGATCAACATAATCAATACGAGGTCTTCCCTCTCGAACAGGAGCATGAGGCATTCTGCCTTCGGAATATGAGCGGTGAACATTAATAAATACATGATAGTCAGGATATCGGGCCAAATTCGGATATCTTTCTTGATAAAGATTAGATGCTGCTAGAGCATTTCCTCTGCATTCACCATAAATGAGAAGCATGTTTGCATATTCTTGGGCGGTATACAGCAAGGGCATAATAAATGATTAACCAATAAAACAAACAGCTCAAAGAACACAGTCCACAGGAAAATTAATTCAAAAACAAATCCAAAGCAAAAGGTAACAGAAACGTTAGGATACAAGCAAAAAAGTAGTTAGTTCACGGAATACTGTAAACAAACTAAATTCCAAAAATGTTTGTTGTTTATTGCTATGGTGATAAGAATTACCTTCGCTCTTGATTTTTTAAACTTATATCTATTTTTAAGGCGTGACAATCGAAAATCTGATTTAAGAGTAGGATTTTGGTGACTTCCACTAAAGTGCCAATATCTCGAAAACCATAGATTTTTTACTAAGGTCATTTTATGTTTTTCTGGGCGCTTATGAGTCGCTCCATCAGCCCCTTCAGTATTATCGTTGACTTTTTGGACACCCTGTATGTGCTCCAAAAACTTAAATTTTCAAATTCGATATCTCGGCTTCTGTAAGTACTAGCTTTAAAAATCCAACGGTTTTGTCTTAGTTTCGACGTTCTGAATCCAACGAGTTTATTCCCAAAGTCGTAGCTCTGTTACTAACCGAGATACAAATTTTTGGTTTCCATATATGTGCACCAAAAACCAAAAGTTTGGAAGTCTGTATCTCGGCTTCTATAAGTACTAGCTTTAAAAATCCAACGGTTTTGTCTTAGTTTCGACGTTCTGAATCCAACGAGACTATTCTCAAAGTCGTAGCTCTTTTACTAACCGAGATACAAATTTTTGGTTTCCATATATGTGCACCAAAAACCAAAAGTTTGGAAGTCTGTATCTCGGCTTCTATAAGTACTAGCTTTAAAAATCCAACGGTTTTGTCTTAGTTTCGACGTTTTGAATTTAATGAGACTATTCCCAAAGTCGTAGCTCTTTTACTAACCGAGATACAAATTTTTGGTTTCCATATATGTGCACCAAAAACCAAAAGTTTGGAAGTCTGTATCTCGGCTTCTATAAGCACTAGCTTTAAAAATCCAACGGTTTTGTCTTAGTTTCGACGTTTTGAATTTAATGAGACTATTTCCAAAGTCGTAGCTCTTTTACTAACCGAGATACAAATTTTTGGTTTCCATATATGTGCACCAAAAACCAAAAGCTTGGAAGTCTGTATCTCGGCTTCTATAAGTACTAGCTTTAAAAATCCAACGGTTTTGTCTTAGTTTCGACGTTTTGAATTTAATGAGACTATTCCCAAAGTCGTAGCTCTTTTACTAACCGAGATACAAATTTTTGGTTTCCATATATGTGCACCAAAAACCAAAAGTTTGGAAGTCTGTATCTCGGCTTCTATAAGTACTAGCTTTAAAAATCCAACGGTTTTGTCTTAGTTTCGACGTTTTGAATTTAATGAGACTATTCCCAAAGTCGTAGCTCTTTTACTAACCGAGATACAAATTTTTGGTTTCCATATATGTGCACCAAAAACCAAAAGTTTGGAAGTCTGTATCTCGGCTTCTATAAGTACTAGCTTTAAAAATCCAACGGTTTTGTCTTAGTTTCGACGTTTTGAATTTAATGAGACTATTCCCAAAGTCGTAGCTCTTTTACTAACCGAGATACAAATTTTTGGTTTCCATATATGTGCACCAAAAACCAAAAGTTTGGAAGTCTGTATCTCGGCTTCTGTAAGTACTAGCTTTAAAAATCCAACGGTTTTGTCTTAGTTTCGACGTTCTGAATCCAACGAGACTATTCCCAAAGTCGTAGCTCTTTTACTAACCGAGATACAAATTTTTGGTTTCCATATATGTGCACCAAAAACCAAAAGTTTGGAAGTCTGTATCTCGGCTTCTGTAAGTACTAGCTTTAAAAATCCAACGGTTTTGTCTTAGTTTCGACGTTTTGAATTTAATGAGACTATTCCCAAAGTCGTAGCTCTTTTACTAACCGAGATACAAATTTTTGGTTTCCATATATGTGCACCAAAAACCAAAAGTTTGGAAGTCTGTATCTCGGCTTCTATAAGTACTAGCTGTAAAAATCCAACGGTTTTGTCTTAGTTTCGACGTTCTGAATCCAACGAGACTATTCCCAAAGTCGTAGCTCTTTTACTAACCGAGATACAAATTTTTGGTTTCCATATATGTGCACCAAAAACCAAAAGTTTGGAAGTCTGTATCTCGGCTTCTATAAGTACTAGCTTTAAAAATCCAACGGTTTTGTCTTAGTTTCGACGTTTTGAATTTAATGAGACTATTCCCAAAGTCGTAGCTCTTTTACTAACCGAGATACAAATTTTTGGTTTCCATATATGTGCACCAAAAACCCAAAGTTTGGAAGTCTGTATCTCGGCTTCTGTAAGTACTAGCTTTAAAAATCCAACGGTTTTGTCTTAGTTTCGACGTTTTGAATTTAATGAGACTATTCCCAAAGTCGTAGCTCTTCTACTAACCGAGATACAAACTTTTGGTTTCCATATATGTGCACCAAAAACCAAAAGTTTGGAAGTCTATATCTCGGCTTCTATAAGTACTAGCCTAAAAAATCCAACGGTTTTGTCTTAGTTTCGACGTTCTGAATCCAACGAGACTATTCCCAAAGTCGTAGCTCTTTTACTAACCGAGATACAAATTTTTGGTTTCCATATATGTGCACCAAAAACCAAAAGTTTGGAAGTCTGTATCTCGGCTTCTATAAGTACTAGCTTTAAAAATCCAACGGTTTTGTCTTAGTTTCGACGTTCTGAATCCAACGAGACTATTCTCAAAGTCGTAGCTCTTTTACTAACCGAGATACAAATTTTTGGTTTCCATATATGTGCACCAAAAACCAAAAGTTTGGAAGTCTGTATCTCGGCTTCTATAAGTACTAGCTTTAAAAATCCAACGGTTTTGTCTTAGTTTCGACGTTCTGAATCCAACGAGACTATTCTCAAAGTCGTAGCTCTTTTACTAACCGAGATACAAATTTTTGGTTTCCATATATGTGCACCAAAAACCAAAAGTTTGGAAGTCTGTATCTCGGCTTCTATAAGTACTAGCTTTAAAAATCCAACGGTTTTGTCTTAGTTTCGACGTTCTAAATCCAACGAGACTATTCCCAAAGTCGTAGCTCTGTTACTAACCGAGATACAAATTTTTGGTTTCCATATATGTGCACCAAAATCCATAAGTTTGGAAGTCTTTATCTCGGCTTCTATAAGTACTAGCTTTAAAAATCCAACGGTTTTGTCTTAGTTTCGACGTTCTGAATCCAACGAGACTATTCCCAAAGTCGTAGCTCTTTTACTAACCGAGATACAAATTTTTGGTTTCCATATATGTGCACCAAAAACCAAAAGTTTGGAAGTCTGTATCTCGGCTTCTATAAGTACTAGCTTTAAAAATCCAACGGTTTTGTCTTAGTTTCGACGTTCTGAATCCAACGAGACTATTCTCAAAGTCGTAGCTCTTTTACTAACCGAGATACAAATTTTTGGTTTCCATATATGTGCACCAAAAACCAAAAGTTTGGAAGTCTGTATCTCGGCTTCTATAAGTACTAGCTTTAAAAATCCAACGGTTTTGTCTTAGTTTCGACGTTCTGAATCCAACGAGACTATTCTCAAAGTCGTAGCTCGTTTACTAACCGAGATACAAATTTTTGGTTTCCATATATGTGCACCAAAAACCAAAAGTTTGGAAGTCTGTATCTCGGCTTCTATAAGTACTAGCTTTAAAAATCCAACGGTTTTGTCTTAGTTTCGACGTTCTGAATCCAACGAGACTATTCTCAAAGTCGTAGCTCTTTTACTAACCGAGATACAAATTTTTGGTTTCCATATATGTGCACCAAAAACCAAAAGTTTGGAAGTCTATATCTCGGCTTCTATAAGTACTAGCTTTAAAAATCCAACGGTTTTGTCTTAGTTTCGACGTTCTAAATCCAACAAGACTATTCCCAAAGTCGTCGCTCTGTTACTAACCGAGATACAAATTTTTGGTTTCCATATATGTGCACCAAAATCCATAAGTTTGGAAGTCTGTATCTCGGCTTCTATAAGTACTAGCTTTAAAAATCCAACGGTTTTGTCTTAGTTTCGACGTTCTGAATCCAACGAGACTATTCCCAAAGTCGTAGCTCTTTTACTAACCGAGATACAAATTTTTGGTTTCCATATATGTGCACCAAAAACCAAAAGTTTGGAAGTCTGTATCTCGGCTTCTATAAGTACTAGCTTTAAAAATCCAACGGTTTTGTCTTAGTTTCGACGTTCTGAATTCAACGAGACTATTCCCAAAGTCGTAGCTCTTTTACTAACCGAGATACAAATTTTTGGTTTCCATATATGTGCACCAAAAACCAAAAGTTTGGAAGTCTGTATCTCGGCTTCTATAAGTACTAGCTTTAAAAATCCAACGGTTTTGTCTTAGTTTCGACGTTCTGAATCCAACGAGACTATTCTCAAAGTCGTAGCTCTTTTACTAACCGAGATACAAATTTTTGGTTTCCATATATGTGCACCAAAAACCAAAAGTTTGGAAGTCTGTATCTCGGCTTCTATAAGTACTAGCTTTAAAAATCCAACGGTTTTGTCTTAGTTTCGACGTTCTGAATCCAACGAGACTATTCCCAAAGTCGTAGCTCTTTTACTAACCGAGATACAAATTTTTGGTTTCCATATATGTGCACCAAAAACCAAAAGTTTGGAAGTCTGTATCTCGGCTTCTATAAGTACTAGCTTTAAAAATCCAACGGTTTTGTCTTAGTTTCGACGTTCTAAATCCAACGAGACTATTCCCAAAGTCGTCGCTCTGTTACTAACCGAGATACAAATTTTTGGTTTCCATATATGTGCACCAAAATCCATAAGTTTGGAAGTCTGTATCTCGGCTTCTATAAGTACTAGCTTTAAAAATCCAACGGTTTTGTCTTAGTTTCGACGTTCTGAATCCAACGAGACTATTCCCAAAGTCGTAGCTCTTTTACTAACCGAGATACAAATTTTTGGTTTCCATATATGTGCACCAAAAACCAAAAGTTTGGAAGTCTGTATCTCGGCTTCTATAAGTACTAGCTTTAAAAATCCAACGGTTTTGTCTTAGTTTCGACGTTCTGAATTCAACGAGACTATTCCCAAAGTCGTAGCTCTTTTACTAACCGAGATACAAATTTTTGGTTTCCATATATGTGCACCAAAAACCAAAAGTTTGGAAGTCTGTATCTCGGCTTCTATAAGTACTAGCTTTAAAAATCCAACGGTTTTGTCTTAGTTTCGACGTTCTGAATCCAACAAGACTATTCCCAAAGTCGTAGCTCTTTTACTAACCGAGATACAAATTTTTGGTTTCCATATATGTGCACCAAAAACCAAAAGTTTGGAAGTCTGTATCTCGGCTTCTATAAGTACTAGCTTTAAAAATCCAACGGTTTTGTCTTAGTTTCGACGTTCTGAATTCAACGAGACTATTCCCAAAGTCGTAGCTCTTTTACTAACCGAGATACAAATTTTTGGTTTCCATATATGTGCACCAAAAACCAAAAGTTTGGAAGTCTGTATCTCGGCTTCTATAAGTACTAGCTTTAAAAATCCAACGGTTTTGTCTTAGTTTCGACGTTCTGAATCCAACAAGACTATTCCCAAAGTCGTAGCTCTTTTACTAACCGAGATACAAATTTTTGGTTTCCATATATGTGCACCAAAAACCAAAAGTTTGGAAGTCTGTATCTCGGCTTCTATAAGTACTAGCTTTAAAAATCCAACGGTTTTGTCTTAGTTTCGACGTTCTGAATCCAACGAGACTATTCTCAAAGTCGTAGCTCTTTTACTAACCGAGATACAAATTTTTGGTTTCCATATATGTGCACCAAAAACCAAAAGTTTGGAAGTCTATATCTCGGCTTCTATAAGTACTAGCTTTAAAAATCCAACGGTTTTGTCTTAGTTTCGACGTTCTAAATCCAACGAGACTATTCCCAAAGTCGTCGCTCTGTTACTAACCGAGATACAAATTTTTGGTTTCCATATATGTTCACCAAAATCCATAAGTTTGGAAGTCTGTATCTCGGCTTCTATAAGTACTAGCTTTAAAAATCCAACGGTTTTGTCTTAGTTTCGACGTTCTGAATCCAACGAGACTATTCCCAAAGTCGTAGCTCTTTTACTAACCGAGATACAAATTTTTGGTTTCCATATATGTGCACCAAAAACCAAAAGTTTGGAAGTCTGTATCTCGGCTTCTATAAGTACTAGCTTTAAAAATCCAACGGTTTTGTCTTAGTTTCGACGTTCTGAATTCAACGAGACTATTCCCAAAGTCGTAGCTCTTTTACTAACCGAGATACAAATTTTTGGTTTCCATATATGTGCACCAAAAACCAAAAGTTTGGAAGTCTGTATCTCGGCTTCTATAAGTACTAGCTTTAAAAATCCAACGGTTTTGTCTTAGTTTCGACGTTCTGAATCCAACAAGACTATTCCCAAAGTCGTAGCTCTTTTACTAACCGAGATACAAATTTTTGGTTTCCATATATGTGCACCAAAAACCAAAAGTTTGGAAGTCTGTATCTCGGCTTCTATAAGTACTAGCTTTAAAAATCCAACGGTTTTGTCTTAGTTTCGACGTTCTGAATTCAACGAGACTATTCATAAAGTCGTAGCTCTTTTACTAACCGAGATACAAATTTTTGGTTTCCATATATGTGCACCAAAAACCAAAAGTTTGGAAGTCTGTATCTCGGCTTCTATAAGTACGAGCTTTAAAAATCCAACGGTTTTGTCTTAGTTTCGACGTTCTGAATCCAACAAGACTATTCCCAAAGTCGTAGCTCTTTTACTAACCGAGATACAAATTTTTGGTTTCCATATATGTGCACCAAAAACCAAAAGTTTGGAAGTCTGTATCTCGGCTTCTATAAGTACTAGCTTTAAAAATCCAACGGTTTTGTCTTAGTTTCGACGTTCTGAATCCAACGAGACTATTCCCAAAGTCGTAGCTCTTTTACTAACCGAGATACAAATTTTTGGTTTCCATATATGTGCACCAAAAACCAAAAGTTTGGAAGTCTGTATCTCGGCTTCTATAAGTACTAGCTTTAAAAATCCAACGGTTTTGTCTTAGTTTCGACGTTCTGAATCCAACGAGACTATTCTCAAAGTCGTAGCTCTTTTACTAACCGAGATACAAATTTTTGGTTTCCATATATGTGCACCAAAAACCAAAAGTTTGGAAGTCTGTATCTCGGCTTCTATAAGTACTAGCTTTAAAAATCCAACGGTTTTGTCTTAGTTTCGACGTTCTGAATCCAACGAGACTATTCCCAAAGTCGTAGCTCTTTTACTAACCGAGATACAAATTTTTGGTTTCCATATATGTGCACCAAAAACCAAAAGTTTGGAAGTCTGTATCTCGGCTTCTATAAGTACTAGCTTTAAAAATCCAACGGTTTTGTCTTAGTTTCGACGTTCTGAATTCAACGAGACTATTCATAAAGTCGTAGCTCTTTTACTAACCGAGATACAAATTTTTGGTTTCCATATATGTGCACCAAAAACCAAAAGTTTGGAAGTCTGTATCTCGGCTTCTATAAGTACTAGCTTTAAAAATCCACCGGTTTTGTCTTAGTTTCGACGTTCTGAATCCAACAAGACTATTCCCAAAGTCGTAGCTCTTTTACTAACCGAGATACAAATTTTTGGTTTCCATATATGTGCACCAAAAACCAAAAGTTTGGAAGTCTGTATCTCGGCTTCTATAAGTACTAGCTTTAAAAATCCAACGGTTTTGTCTTAGTTTCGACGTTCTGAATCCAACGAGACTATTCCCAAAGTCGTAGCTCTTTTACTAACCGAGATACAAATTTTTGGTTTCCATATATGTGCACCAAAAACCAAAAGTTTGGAAGTCTGTATCTCGGCTTCTATAAGTACTAGCTTTAAAAATCCAACGGTTTTGTCTTAGTTTCGACGTTCTGAATCCAACGAGACTATTCCCAAAGTCGTAGCTCTTTTACTAACCGAGATACAAATTTTTGGTTTCCATATATGTGCACCAAAAACCAAAAGTTTGGAAGTCTGTATCTCGGCTTCTATAAGTACTAGCTTTAAAAATCCAACGGTTTTGTCTTAGTTTCGACGTTCTGAATCCAACGAGACTATTCCCAAAGTCGTAGCTCTTTTACTAACCGAGATACAAATTTTTGGTTTCCATATATGTGCACCAAAAACCAAAAGTTTGGAAGTCTGTATCTCGGCTTCTATAAGTACTAGCTTTAAAAATCCAACGGTTTTGTCTTAGTTTCGACGTTCTGAATCCAACGAGACTATTCCCAAAGTCGTAGCTCTTTTACTAACCGAGATACAAATTTTTGGTTTCCATATATGTGCACCAAAAACCAAAAGTTTGGAAGTCTGTATTTCGGCTTCTATAAGTACTAGCTTTAAAAATCCAACGGTTTTGTCTTAGTTTCGACGTTCTGAATCCAACGAGACTATTTCCAAAGTCGTAGCTCTTTTACTAACCGAGATACAAATTTTTGGTTTCCATATATGTGCACCAAAAACCCAAAGTTTGGAAGTGTGTATCTCGGCTTCTGTAAGTACTAGCTTTAAAAATTCAACGGTTTTGTCTTGGTTTCGACGTTCTCAATCTAACGAGACTATTCCCAAAGTCGTAGCTCTTCTACTAACCGAGATACAAACTTTTGGTTTCCATATATGTGCACCAAAAACCAAAAGTTTGGAAGTCTATATCTCGGCTTCTATAAGTACTAGCTTTAAAAATCCAACGGTTTTGTCCTAGTTTCGACGTTCTAAATCCAACGAGACTATTTCCAAAGTCGTAGCTCTGTTACTAACCGAGATACAAATTTTTGGTTTCCATATATGTGCACCAAAAACCAAAAGTTTGGAAGTCTGTATCTCGGCTTCTATAAGTACTAGCTTTAAAAATCCAACGGTTTTGTCTTAGTTACGACGTTCTGAATCCAACAAGACTATTCCCAAAGTCGTAGCTCTTTCACTAACCGAGATACAAATTTTTGGTTTCCATATATGTGCACCAAAAACCAAAAGTTTGGAAGTCTGTATCTCGGCTTCTATAAGTACTAGCTTTAAAAATCCAACGGTTTTGTCTTAGTTTCGACGTTCTGAATCCAACGAGACTATTCCCAAAGTCGTAGCTCTTTTACTAACCGAGATACAAATTTTTGGTTTCCATATATGTGCACCAAAAACCAAAAGTTTGGAAGTCTGTATCTCGGCTTCTATAAGTACTAGCTTTAAAAATCCAACGGTTTTGTCTTAGTTTCGACGTTCTGAATCCAACGAGACTATTCCCAAAGTCGTAGCTCTTTTACTAACCGAGATACAAATTTTTGGTTTCCATATATGTGCACCAAAAACCAAAAGTTTGGAAGTCTGTATTTCGGCTTCTATAAGTACTAGCTTTAAAAATCCAACGGTTTTGTCTTAGTTTCGACGTTCTGAATCCAACGAGACTATTCCCAAAGTCGTAGCTCTTTTACTAACCGAGATACAAATTTTTGATTTCCATATATGTGCACCAAAAACCCAAAGTTTGGAAGTGTGTATCTCGGCTTCTGTAAGTACTAGCTTTAAAAATTCAACGGTTTTGTCTTGGTTTCGACGTTCTGAATCTAACGAGACTATTCCCAAAGTCGTAGCTCTGTTACTAACCGAGATACAAATTTTTGGTTTCCATATATGTGCACCAAAATCCAAAAGTTTGGAAGTCTGTATCTCGGCTTCTATAAGTACTAGCTTTAAAAATCCAACGGTTTTGTCTTAGTTTCGACGTTCTAAATCCAACAAGACTATTCCCAAAGTCGTCGCTCTGTTACTAACCGAGATACAAATTTTTGGTTTCCATATATGTGCACCAAAATCCATAAGTTTGGAAGTCTGTATCTCGGCTTCTATAAGTACTAGCTTTAAAAATCCAACGGTTTTGTCTTAGTTTCGACGTTCTGAATCCAACGAGACTATTCCCAAAGTCGTAGCTCTTTTACTAACCGAGATACAAATTTTTGGTTTCCATATATGTGCACCAAAAACCAAAAGTTTGGAAGTCTGTATCTCGGCTTCTATAAGTACTAGCTTTAAAAATCCAACGGTTTTGTCTTAGTTTCGACGTTCTGAATTCAACGAGACTATTCCCAAAGTCGTAGCTCTTTTACTAACCGAGATACAAATTTTTGGTTTCCATATATGTGCACCAAAAACCAAAAGTTTGGAAGTCTGTATCTCGGCTTCTATAAGTACTAGCTTTAAAAATCCAACGGTTTTGTCTTAGTTTCGACGTTCTGAATCCAACGAGACTATTCTCAAAGTCGTAGCTCTTTTACTAACCGAGATACAAATTTTTGGTTTCCATATATGTGCACCAAAAACCAAAAGTTTGGAAGTCTGTATCTCGGCTTCTATAAGTACTAGCTTTAAAAATCCAACGGTTTTGTCTTAGTTTCGACGTTCTGAATCCAACGAGACTATTCCCAAAGTCGTAGCTCTTTTACTAACCGAGATACAAATTTTTGGTTTCCATATATGTGCACCAAAAACCAAAAGTTTGGAAGTCTGTATCTCGGCTTCTATAAGTACTAGCTTTAAAAATCCAACGGTTTTGTCTTAGTTTCGACGTTCTGAATCCAACGAGACTATTCTCAAAGTCGTAGCTCTTTTACTAACCGAGATACAAATTTTTGGTTTCCATATATGTGCACCAAAAACCAAAAGTTTGGAAGTCTGTATCTCGGCTTCTATAAGTACTAGCTTTAAAAATCCAACGGTTTTGTCTTAGTTTCGACGTTCTAAATCCAACGAGACTATTCCCAAAGTCGTCGCTCTGTTACTAACCGAGATACAAATTTTTGGTTTCCATATATGTGCACCAAAATCCATAAGTTTGGAAGTCTGTATCTCGGCTTCTATAAGTACTAGCTTTAAAAATCCAACGGTTTTGTCTTAGTTTCGACGTTCTGAATCCAACGAGACTATTCCCAAAGTCGTAGCTCTTTTACTAACCGAGATACAAATTTTTGGTTTCCATATATGTGCACCAAAAACCAAAAGTTTGGAAGTCTGTATCTCGGCTTCTATAAGTACTAGCTTTAAAAATCCAACGGTTTTGTCTTAGTTTCGACGTTCTGAATTCAACGAGACTATTCCCAAAGTCGTAGCTCTTTTACTAACCGAGATACAAATTTTTGGTTTCCATATATGTGCACCAAAAACCAAAAGTTTGGAAGTCTGTATCTCGGCTTCTATAAGTACTAGCTTTAAAAATCCAACGGTTTTGTCTTAGTTTCGACGTTCTGAATCCAACAAGACTATTCCCAAAGTCGTAGCTCTTTTACTAACCGAGATACAAATTTTTGGTTTCCATATATGTGCACCAAAAACCAAAAGTTTGGAAGTCTGTATCTCGGCTTCTATAAGTACTAGCTTTAAAAATCCAACGGTTTTGTCTTAGTTTCGACGTTCTGAATTCAACGAGACTATTCCCAAAGTCGTAGCTCTTTTACTAACCGAGATACAAATTTTTGGTTTCCATATATGTGCACCAAAAACCAAAAGTTTGGAAGTCTGTATCTCGGCTTCTATAAGTACTAGCTTTAAAAATCCAACGGTTTTGTCTTAGTTTCGACGTTCTGAATCCAACAAGACTATTCCCAAAGTCGTAGCTCTTTTACTAACCGAGATACAAATTTTTGGTTTCCATATATGTGCACCAAAAACCAAAAGTTTGGAAGTCTGTATCTCGGCTTCTATAAGTACTAGCTTTAAAAATCCAACGGTTTTGTCTTAGTTTCGACGTTCTGAATCCAACGAGACTATTCTCAAAGTCGTAGCTCTTTTACTAACCGAGATACAAATTTTTGGTTTCCATATATGTGCACCAAAAACCAAAAGTTTGGAAGTCTATATCTCGGCTTCTATAAGTACTAGCTTTAAAAATCCAACGGTTTTGTCTTAGTTTCGACGTTCTAAATCCAACGAGACTATTCCCAAAGTCGTCGCTCTGTTACTAACCGAGATACAAATTTTTGGTTTCCATATATGTTCACCAAAATCCATAAGTTTGGAAGTCTGTATCTCGGCTTCTATAAGTACTAGCTTTAAAAATCCAACGGTTTTGTCTTAGTTTCGACGTTCTGAATCCAACGAGACTATTCCCAAAGTCGTAGCTCTTTTACTAACCGAGATACAAATTTTTGGTTTCCATATATGTGCACCAAAAACCAAAAGTTTGGAAGTCTGTATCTCGGCTTCTATAAGTACTAGCTTTAAAAATCCAACGGTTTTGTCTTAGTTTCGACGTTCTGAATCCAACGAGACTATTCTCAAAGTCGTAGCTCTTTTACTAACCGAGATACAAATTTTTGGTTTCCATATATGTGCACCAAAAACCAAAAGTTTGGAAGTCTGTATCTCGGCTTCTATAAGTACTAGCTTTAAAAATCCAACGGTTTTGTCTTAGTTTCGACGTTCTGAATCCAACGAGACTATTCCCAAAGTCGTAGCTCTTTTACTAACCGAGATACAAATTTTTGGTTTCCATATATGTGCACCAAAAACCAAAAGTTTGGAAGTCTGTATCTCGGCTTCTATAAGTACTAGCTTTAAAAATCCAACGGTTTTGTCTTAGTTTCGACGTTCTGAATTCAACGAGACTATTCATAAAGTCGTAGCTCTTTTACTAACCGAGATACAAATTTTTGGTTTCCATATATGTGCACCAAAAACCAAAAGTTTGGAAGTCTGTATCTCGGCTTCTATAAGTACTAGCTTTAAAAATCCACCGGTTTTGTCTTAGTTTCGACGTTCTGAATCCAACAAGACTATTCCCAAAGTCGTAGCTCTTTTACTAACCGAGATACAAATTTTTGGTTTCCATATATGTGCACCAAAAACCAAAAGTTTGGAAGTCTGTATCTCGGCTTCTATAAGTACTAGCTTTAAAAATCCAACGGTTTTGTCTTAGTTTCGACGTTCTGAATCCAACGAGACTATTCCCAAAGTCGTAGCTCTTTTACTAACCGAGATACAAATTTTTGGTTTCCATATATGTGCACCAAAAACCAAAAGTTTGGAAGTCTGTATCTCGGCTTCTATAAGTACTAGCTTTAAAAATCCAACGGTTTTGTCTTAGTTTCGACGTTCTGAATCCAACGAGACTATTCCCAAAGTCGTAGCTCTTTTACTAACCGAGATACAAATTTTTGGTTTCCATATATGTGCACCAAAAACCAAAAGTTTGGAAGTCTGTATCTCGGCTTCTATAAGTACTAGCTTTAAAAATCCAACGGTTTTGTCTTAGTTTCGACGTTCTGAATCCAACGAGACTATTCCCAAAGTCGTAGCTCTTTTACTAACCGAGATACAAATTTTTGGTTTCCATATATGTGCACCAAAAACCAAAAGTTTGGAAGTCTGTATCTCGGCTTCTATAAGTACTAGCTTTAAAAATCCAACGGTTTTGTCTTAGTTTCGACGTTCTGAATCCAACGAGACTATTCCCAAAGTCGTAGCTCTTTTACTAACCGAGATACAAATTTTTGGTTTCCATATATGTGCACCAAAAACCAAAAGTTTGGAAGTCTGTATTTCGGCTTCTATAAGTACTAGCTTTAAAAATCCAACGGTTTTGTCTTAGTTTCGACGTTCTGAATCCAACGAGACTATTTCCAAAGTCGTAGCTCTTTTACTAACCGAGATACAAATTTTTGGTTTCCATATATGTGCACCAAAAACCCAAAGTTTGGAAGTGTGTATCTCGGCTTCTGTAAGTACTAGCTTTAAAAATTCAACGGTTTTGTCTTGGTTTCGACGTTCTCAATCTAACGAGACTATTCCCAAAGTCGTAGCTCTTCTACTAACCGAGATACAAACTTTTGGTTTCCATATATGTGCACCAAAAACCAAAAGTTTGGAAGTCTATATCTCGGCTTCTATAAGTACTAGCTTTAAAAATCCAACGGTTTTGTCCTAGTTTCGACGTTCTAAATCCAACGAGACTATTTCCAAAGTCGTAGCTCTGTTACTAACCGAGATACAAATTTTTGGTTTCCATATATGTGCACCAAAAACCAAAAGTTTGGAAGTCTGTATCTCGGCTTCTATAAGTACTAGCTTTAAAAATCCAACGGTTTTGTCTTAGTTACGACGTTCTGAATCCAACGAGACTATTCCCAAAGTCGTAGCTCTTTCACTAACCGAGATACAAATTTTTGGTTTCCATATATGTGCACCAAAAACCAAAAGTTTGGAAGTCTGTATCTCGGCTTCTATAAGTACTAGCTTTAAAAATCCAACGGTTTTGTCTTAGTTTCGACGTTCTGAATCCAACGAGACTATTCCCAAAGTCGTAGCTCTTTTACTAACCGAGATACAAATTTTTGGTTTCCATATATGTGCACCAAAAACCAAAAGTTTGGAAGTCTGTATCTCGGCTTCTATAAGTACTAGCTTTAAAAATCCAACGGTTTTGTCTTAGTTTCGACGTTCTGAATCCAACGAGACTATTCCCAAAGTCGTAGCTCTTTTACTAACCGAGATACAAATTTTTGGTTTCCATATATGTGCACCAAAAACCAAAAGTTTGGAAGTCTGTATTTCGGCTTCTATAAGTACTAGCTTTAAAAATCCAACGGTTTTGTCTTAGTTTCGACGTTCTGAATCCAACGAGACTATTCCCAAAGTCGTAGCTCTTTTACTAACCGAGATACAAATTTTTGATTTCCATATATGTGCACCAAAAACCCAAAGTTTGGAAGTGTGTATCTCGGCTTCTGTAAGTACTAGCTTTAAAAATTCAACGGTTTTGTCTTGGTTTCGACGTTCTGAATCTAACGAGACTATTCCCAAAGTCGTAGCTCTGTTACTAACCGAGATACAAATTTTTGGTTTCCATATATGTGCACCAAAATCCAAAAGTTTGGAAGTCTGTATCTCGGCTTCTATAAGTACTAGCTTTAAAAATCCAACGGTTTTGTCTTAGTTTCGACGTTCTAAATCCAACAAGACTATTCCCAAAGTCGTCGCTCTGTTACTAACCGAGATACAAATTTTTGGTTTCCATATATGTGCACCAAAATCCATAAGTTTGGAAGTCTGTATCTCGGCTTCTATAAGTACTAGCTTTAAAAATCCAACGGTTTTGTCTTAGTTTCGACGTTCTGAATCCAACGAGACTATTCCCAAAGTCGTAGCTCTTTTACTAACCGAGATACAAATTTTTGGTTTCCATATATGTGCACCAAAAACCAAAAGTTTGGAAGTCTGTATCTCGGCTTCTATAAGTACTAGCTTTAAAAATCCAACGGTTTTGTCTTAGTTTCGACGTTCTGAATTCAACGAGACTATTCCCAAAGTCGTAGCTCTTTTACTAACCGAGATACAAATTTTTGGTTTCCATATATGTGCACCAAAAACCAAAAGTTTGGAAGTCTGTATCTCGGCTTCTATAAGTACTAGCTTTAAAAATCCAACGGTTTTGTCTTAGTTTCGACGTTCTGAATCCAACGAGACTATTCTCAAAGTCGTAGCTCTTTTACTAACCGAGATACAAATTTTTGGTTTCCATATATGTGCACCAAAAACCAAAAGTTTGGAAGTCTGTATCTCGGCTTCTATAAGTACTAGCTTTAAAAATCCAACGGTTTTGTCTTAGTTTCGACGTTCTGAATCCAACGAGACTATTCCCAAAGTCGTAGCTCTTTTACTAACCGAGATACAAATTTTTGGTTTCCATATATGTGCACCAAAAACCAAAAGTTTGGAAGTCTGTATCTCGGCTTCTATAAGTACTAGCTTTAAAAATCCAACGGTTTTGTCTTAGTTTCGACGTTCTGAATCCAACGAGACTATTCTCAAAGTCGTAGCTCTTTTACTAACCGAGATACAAATTTTTGGTTTCCATATATGTGCACCAAAAACCAAAAGTTTGGAAGTCTGTATCTCGGCTTCTATAAGTACTAGCTTTAAAAATCCAACGGTTTTGTCTTAGTTTCGACGTTCTAAATCCAACGAGACTATTCCCAAAGTCGTCGCTCTGTTACTAACCGAGATACAAATTTTTGGTTTCCATATATGTGCACCAAAATCCATAAGTTTGGAAGTCTGTATCTCGGCTTCTATAAGTACTAGCTTTAAAAATCCAACGGTTTTGTCTTAGTTTCGACGTTCTGAATCCAACGAGACTATTCCCAAAGTCGTAGCTCTTTTACTAACCGAGATACAAATTTTTGGTTTCCATATATGTGCACCAAAAACCAAAAGTTTGGAAGTCTGTATCTCGGCTTCTATAAGTACTAGCTTTAAAAATCCAACGGTTTTGTCTTAGTTTCGACGTTCTGAATTCAACGAGACTATTCCCAAAGTCGTAGCTCTTTTACTAACCGAGATACAAATTTTTGGTTTCCATATATGTGCACCAAAAACCAAAAGTTTGGAAGTCTGTATCTCGGCTTCTATAAGTACTAGCTTTAAAAATCCAACGGTTTTGTCTTAGTTTCGACGTTCTGAATCCAACAAGACTATTCCCAAAGTCGTAGCTCTTTTACTAACCGAGATACAAATTTTTGGTTTCCATATATGTGCACCAAAAACCAAAAGTTTGGAAGTCTGTATCTCGGCTTCTATAAGTACTAGCTTTAAAAATCCAACGGTTTTGTCTTAGTTTCGACGTTCTGAATTCAACGAGACTATTCCCAAAGTCGTAGCTCTTTTACTAACCGAGATACAAATTTTTGGTTTCCATATATGTGCACCAAAAACCAAAAGTTTGGAAGTCTGTATCTCGGCTTCTATAAGTACTAGCTTTAAAAATCCAACGGTTTTGTCTTAGTTTCGACGTTCTGAATCCAACAAGACTATTCCCAAAGTCGTAGCTCTTTTACTAACCGAGATACAAATTTTTGGTTTCCATATATGTGCACCAAAAACCAAAAGTTTGGAAGTCTGTATCTCGGCTTCTATAAGTACTAGCTTTAAAAATCCAACGGTTTTGTCTTAGTTTCGACGTTCTGAATCCAACGAGACTATTCTCAAAGTCGTAGCTCTTTTACTAACCGAGATACAAATTTTTGGTTTCCATATATGTGCACCAAAAACCAAAAGTTTGGAAGTCTATATCTCGGCTTCTATAAGTACTAGCTTTAAAAATCCAACGGTTTTGTCTTAGTTTCGACGTTCTAAATCCAACGAGACTATTCCCAAAGTCGTCGCTCTGTTACTAACCGAGATACAAATTTTTGGTTTCCATATATGTTCACCAAAATCCATAAGTTTGGAAGTCTGTATCTCGGCTTCTATAAGTACTAGCTTTAAAAATCCAACGGTTTTGTCTTAGTTTCGACGTTCTGAATCCAACGAGACTATTCCCAAAGTCGTAGCTCTTTTACTAACCGAGATACAAATTTTTGGTTTCCATATATGTGCACCAAAAACCAAAAGTTTGGAAGTCTGTATCTCGGCTTCTATAAGTACTAGCTTTAAAAATCCAACGGTTTTGTCTTAGTTTCGACGTTCTGAATTCAACGAGACTATTCCCAAAGTCGTAGCTCTTTTACTAACCGAGATACAAATTTTTGGTTTCCATATATGTGCACCAAAAACCAAAAGTTTGGAAGTCTGTATCTCGGCTTCTATAAGTACTAGCTTTAAAAATCCAACGGTTTTGTCTTAGTTTCGACGTTCTGAATCCAACAAGACTATTCCCAAAGTCGTAGCTCTTTTACTAACCGAGATACAAATTTTTGGTTTCCATATATGTGCACCAAAAACCAAAAGTTTGGAAGTCTGTATCTCGGCTTCTATAAGTACTAGCTTTAAAAATCCAACGGTTTTGTCTTAGTTTCGACGTTCTGAATTCAACGAGACTATTCATAAAGTCGTAGCTCTTTTACTAACCGAGATACAAATTTTTGGTTTCCATATATGTGCACCAAAAACCAAAAGTTTGGAAGTCTGTATCTCGGCTTCTATAAGTACGAGCTTTAAAAATCCAACGGTTTTGTCTTAGTTTCGACGTTCTGAATCCAACAAGACTATTCCCAAAGTCGTAGCTCTTTTACTAACCGAGATACAAATTTTTGGTTTCCATATATGTGCACCAAAAACCAAAAGTTTGGAAGTCTGTATCTCGGCTTCTATAAGTACTAGCTTTAAAAATCCAACGGTTTTGTCTTAGTTTCGACGTTCTGAATCCAACGAGACTATTCCCAAAGTCGTAGCTCTTTTACTAACCGAGATACAAATTTTTGGTTTCCATATATGTGCACCAAAAACCAAAAGTTTGGAAGTCTGTATCTCGGCTTCTATAAGTACTAGCTTTAAAAATCCAACGGTTTTGTCTTAGTTTCGACGTTCTGAATCCAACGAGACTATTCTCAAAGTCGTAGCTCTTTTACTAACCGAGATACAAATTTTTGGTTTCCATATATGTGCACCAAAAACCAAAAGTTTGGAAGTCTGTATCTCGGCTTCTATAAGTACTAGCTTTAAAAATCCAACGGTTTTGTCTTAGTTTCGACGTTCTGAATCCAACGAGACTATTCCCAAAGTCGTAGCTCTTTTACTAACCGAGATACAAATTTTTGGTTTCCATATATGTGCACCAAAAACCAAAAGTTTGGAAGTCTGTATCTCGGCTTCTATAAGTACTAGCTTTAAAAATCCAACGGTTTTGTCTTAGTTTCGACGTTCTGAATTCAACGAGACTATTCATAAAGTCGTAGCTCTTTTACTAACCGAGATACAAATTTTTGGTTTCCATATATGTGCACCAAAAACCAAAAGTTTGGAAGTCTGTATCTCGGCTTCTATAAGTACTAGCTTTAAAAATCCACCGGTTTTGTCTTAGTTTCGACGTTCTGAATCCAACAAGACTATTCCCAAAGTCGTAGCTCTTTTACTAACCGAGATACAAATTTTTGGTTTCCATATATGTGCACCAAAAACCAAAAGTTTGGAAGTCTGTATCTCGGCTTCTATAAGTACTAGCTTTAAAAATCCAACGGTTTTGTCTTAGTTTCGACGTTCTGAATCCAACGAGACTATTCCCAAAGTCGTAGCTCTTTTACTAACCGAGATACAAATTTTTGGTTTCCATATATGTGCACCAAAAACCAAAAGTTTGGAAGTCTGTATCTCGGCTTCTATAAGTACTAGCTTTAAAAATCCAACGGTTTTGTCTTAGTTTCGACGTTCTGAATCCAACGAGACTATTCCCAAAGTCGTAGCTCTTTTACTAACCGAGATACAAATTTTTGGTTTCCATATATGTGCACCAAAAACCAAAAGTTTGGAAGTCTGTATCTCGGCTTCTATAAGTACTAGCTTTAAAAATCCAACGGTTTTGTCTTAGTTTCGACGTTCTGAATTCAACGAGACTATTCCCAAAGTCGTAGCTCTTTTACTAACCGAGATACAAATTTTTGGTTTCCATATATGTGCACCAAAAACCAAAAGTTTGGAAGTCTGTATCTCGGCTTCTATAAGTACTAGCTTTAAAAATCCAACGGTTTTGTCTTAGTTTCGACGTTCTGAATCCAACGAGACTATTCCCAAAGTCGTAGCTCTTTTACTAACCGAGATACAAATTTTTGGTTTCCATATATGTGCACCAAAAACCAAAAGTTTGGAAGTCTGTATTTCGGCTTCTATAAGTACTAGCTTTAAAAATCCAACGGTTTTGTCTTAGTTTCGACGTTCTGAATCCAACGAGACTATTTCCAAAGTCGTAGCTCTTTTACTAACCGAGATACAAATTTTTGGTTTCCATATATGTGCACCAAAAACCCAAAGTTTGGAAGTGTGTATCTCGGCTTCTGTAAGTACTAGCTTTAAAAATTCAACGGTTTTGTCTTGGTTTCGACGTTCTGAATCTAACGAGACTATTCCCAAAGTCGTAGCTCTTCTACTAACCGAGATACAAACTTTTGGTTTCCATATATGTGCACCAAAAACCAAAAGTTTGGAAGTCTATATCTCGGCTTCTATAAGTACTAGCTTTAAAAATCCAACGGTTTTGTCCTAGTTTCGACGTTCTAAATCCAACGAGACTATTTCCAAAGTCGTAGCTCTGTTACTAACCGAGATACAAATTTTTGGTTTCCATATATGTGCACCAAAAACCAAAAGTTTGGAAGTCTGTATCTCGGCTTCTATAAGTACTAGCTTTAAAAATCCAACGGTTTTGTCTTAGTTACGACGTTCTGAATCCAACGAGACTATTCCCAAAGTCGTAGCTCTTTCACTAACCGAGATACAAATTTTTGGTTTCCATATATGTGCACCAAAAACCAAAAGTTTGGAAGTCTGTATCTCGGCTTCTATAAGTACTAGCTTTAAAAATCCAACGGTTTTGTCTTAGTTTCGACGTTCTGAATCCAACGAGACTATTCCCAAAGTCGTAGCTCTTTTACTAACCGAGATACAAATTTTTGGTTTCCATATATGTGCACCAAAAACCAAAAGTTTGGAAGTCTGTATCTCGGCTTCT
Source organism: Anthonomus grandis grandis (assembly GCF_022605725.1). Lineage (NCBI taxonomy): Eukaryota > Metazoa > Arthropoda > Insecta > Coleoptera > Curculionidae > Anthonomus > Anthonomus grandis. The sequence goes on from NC_065560.1 coordinate 22,334,112, forward strand.
ATAAGTACTAGCTTTAAAAATCCAACGGTTTTGTCTTAGTTTCGACGTTCTGAATCCAACGAGACTATTCCCAAAGTCGTAGCTCTTTTACTAACCGAGATACAAATTTTTGGTTTCCATATATGTGCACCAAAAACCAAAAGTTTGGAAGTCTGTATTTCGGCTTCTATAAGTACTAGCTTTAAAAATCCAACGGTTTTGTCTTAGTTTCGACGTTCTGAATCCAACGAGACTATTCCCAAAGTCGTAGCTCTTTTACTAACCGAGATACAAATTTTTGATTTCCATATATGTGCACCAAAAACCCAAAGTTTGGAAGTGTGTATCTCGGCTTCTGTAAGTACTAGCTTTAAAAATTCAACGGTTTTGTCTTGGTTTCGACGTTCTGAATCTAACGAGACTATTCCCAAAGTCGTAGCTCTGTTACTAACCGAGATACAAATTTTTGGTTTCCATATATGTGCACCAAAATCCAAAAGTTTGGAAGTCTGTATCTCGGCTTCTATAAGTACTAGCTTTAAAAATCCAACGGTTTTGTCTTAGTTTCGACGTTCTGAATCCAACGAGACTATTCCCAAAGTCGTAGCTCTTTTACTAACCGAGATACAAATTTTTGGTTTCCATATATGTGCACCAAAAACCAAAAGTTTGGAAGTCTGTATCTCGGCTTCTATAAGTACTAGCTTTAAAAATCCAACGGTTTTGTCTTAGTTTCGACGTTCTGAATCCAACGAGACTATTCCCAAAGTCGTAGCTCTTTTACTAACCGAGATACAAACTTTTGGTTTCCATATATGTGCACCAAAAACCAAAAGTTTGGAAGTCTATATCTCGGCTTCTATAAGTACTAGCTTTAAAAATCCAACGGTTTTGTCTTAGTTTCGACGTTCTGAATCCAACGAGACTATTCCCAAAGTCGTAGCTCTTTTACTAACCGAGATACAAACTTTTGGTTTCCATATATGTGCACCAAAAACCAAAAGTTTGGAAGTCTATATCTCGGCTTCTATAAGTACTAGCTTTAAAAATCCAACGGTTTTGTCTTAGTTTCGACGTTCTGAATCCAACGAGACTATTTCCAAAGTCGTAGCTCTTTTACTAACTGAGATACAAACTTTTGGTTTCCATATATGTGCACCAAAAACCAAAAGTTTGGAAGTCTATATCTCGGCTTCTATAAGCACTAGCTTTAAAAATCCAACAATTTTGTCTTAGTTTCGACGTTCTGAATCCAACGAGACCATTCCCAAAATCGTAGCTCTTTTACTAACCGAGATACAAACTTTTGGTTTCCATATATGTGCACCAAAAACCAAAAGTTTGGAAGTCTATATCTCGGCTTCTATAAGTACTAGCTTTAAAAATCCAACAATTTTGTCTTAGTTTCGACGTTCTGAATCCAACGAGACTATTCCCAAAGTCGTAGCTCTTTTACTAACCGAGATACAAACTTTTGGTTTCCATATATGTGCACCAAAAACCAAAAGTTTGGAAGTCTATATCTCGGCTTCTATAAGTACTAGCTTTAAAAATCCAACGGTTTTGTCTTAGTTTCGACGTTCTGAATCCAACGAGACTATTCCCAAAGTCGTAGCTCTTTTACTAACCGAGATACAAACTTTTGGTTTCCATATATGTGCACCAAAAACCAAAAGTTTGGAAGTCTATATCTCGGCTTCTATAAGTACTAGCTTTAAAAATCCAACGGTTTTGTCTTAGTTTCGACGTTCTGAATCCAACGAGACTATTCCCAAAGTCGTAGCTCTTTTACTAACCGAGATACAAACTTTTGGTTTCCATATATGTGCACCAAAAACCAAAAGTTTGGAAGTCTATATCTCGGCTTCTATAAGTACTAGCTTTAAAAATCCAACGGTTTTGTCTTAGTTTCGACGTTCTGAATCCAACGAGACTATTCCCAAAGTCGTAGCTCTTTTACTAACCGAGATACAAATTTTTGGTTTCCATATATGTGCACCAAAAACCAAAAGTTTGGAAGTCTGTATCTCGGCTTCTATAAGTACTAGCTTTAAAAATCCAACGGTTTTGTCTTAGTTTCGACGTTCTGAATCCAACGAGACTATTCCCAAAGTCGTAGCTCTTTTACTAACCGAGATACAAATTTTTGGTTTCCATATATGTGCACCAAAAACCAAAAGTTTGGAAGTCTGTATTTCGGCTTCTATAAGTACTAGCTTTAAAAATCCAACGGTTTTGTCTTAGTTTCGACGTTCTGAATCCAACGAGACTATTCTCAAAGTCGTAGCTCTTTTACTAACCGAGATACAAATTTTTGGTTTCCATATATGTGCACCAAAAACCAAAAGTTTGGAAGTCTGTATCTCGGCTTCTATAAGTACTAGCTTTAAAAATCCAACGGTTTTGTCTTAGTTTCGACGTTCTGAATCCAACGAGACTATTCCCAAAGTCGTAGCTCTTTTACTAACCGAGATACAAATTTTTGGTTTCCATATATGTGCACCAAAAACCAAAAGTTTGGAAGTCTGTATCTCGGCTTCTATAAGTACTAGCTTTAAAAATCTAACGGTTTTGTCTTAGTTTCGACGTTCTGAATCCAACGAGACTATTCCCAAAGTCGTAGCTCTTTTACTAACCGAGATACAAATTTTTGGTTTCCATATATGTGCACCAAAAACCAAAAGTTTGGAAGTCTGTATCTCGGCTTCTATAAGTACTAGCTTTAAAAATCCAACGGTTTTGTCTTAGTTTCGACGTTCTGAATCCAACGAGACTATTCCCAAAGTCGTAGCTCTTTTACTAACCGAGATACAAATTTTTGGTTTCCATATATGTGCACCAAAAACCAAAAGTTTGGAAGTCTGTATTTCGGCTTCTATAAGTACTAGCTTTAAAAATCCAACGGTTTTGTCTTAGTTTCGACGTTCTGAATCCAACGAGACTATTCCCAAAGTCGTAGCTCTTTTACTAACCGAGATACAAATTTTTGGTTTCCATATATGTGCACCAAAAACCCAAAGTTTGGAAGTGTGTATCTCGGCTTCTGTAAGTACTAGCTTTAAAAATTCAACGGTTTTGTCTTGGTTTCGACGTTTTGAATCTAACGAGACTATTCCCAAAGTCGTAGCTCTTCTACTAACCGAGATACAAACTTTTGGTTTCCATATATGTGCACCAAAAACCAAAAGTTTGGAAGTCTATATCTCGGCTTCTATAAGTACTAGCTTTAAAAATCCAACGGTTTTGTCCTAGTTTCGACGTTCTAAATCCAACGAGACTATTTCCAAAGTCGTAGCTCTGTTACTAACCGAGATACAAACTTTTGGTTTCCATATATGTGCACCAAAAACCAAAAGTTTGGAAGTCTATATCTCGGCTTCTATAAGTACTAGCTTTAAAAATCCAACGGTTTTGTCTTAGTTTCGACGTTCTGAATCCAACGAGACTATTTCCAAAGTCGTAGCTCTTTTACTAACTGAGATACAAACTTTTGGTTTCCATATATGTGCACCAAAAACCAAAAGTTTGGAAGTCTATATCTCGGCTTCTATAAGCACTAGCTTTAAAAATCCAACAATTTTGTCTTAGTTTCGACGTTCTGAATCCAACGAGACCATTCCCAAAATCGTAGCTCTTTTACTAACCGAGATACAAACTTTTGGTTTCCATATATGTGCACCAAAAACCAAAAGTTTGGAAGTCTATATCTCGGCTTCTATAAGTACTAGCTTTAAAAATCCAACAATTTTGTCTTAGTTTCGACGTTCTGAATCCAACGAGACTATTCCCAAAGTCGTAGCTCTTTTACTAACCGAGATACAAACTTTTGGTTTCCATATATGTGCACCAAAAACCAAAAGTTTGGAAGTCTATATCTCGGCTTCTATAAGTACTAGCTTTAAAAATCCAACGGTTTTGTCTTAGTTTCGACGTTCTGAATCCAACGAGACTATTCCCAAAGTCGTAGCTCTTTTACTAACCGAGATACAAATTTTTGGTTTCCATATATGTGCACCAAAAACCAAAAGTTTGGAAGTCTGTATTTCGGCTTCTATAAGTACTAGCTTTAAAAATCCAACGGTTTTGTCTTAGTTTCGACGTTCTGAATCCAACGAGACTATTCTCAAAGTCGTAGCTCTTTTACTAACCGAGATACAAATTTTTGGTTTCCATATATGTGCACCAAAAACCAAAAGTTTGGAAGTCTGTATCTCGGCTTCTATAAGTACTAGCTTTAAAAATCCAACGGTTTTGTCTTAGTTTCGACGTTCTGAATCCAACGAGACTATTCCCAAAGTCGTAGCTCTTTTACTAACCGAGATACAAATTTTTGGTTTCCATATATGTGCACCAAAAACCAAAAGTTTGGAAGTCTGTATCTCGGCTTCTATAAGTACTAGCTTTAAAAATCTAACGGTTTTGTCTTAGTTTCGACGTTCTGAATCCAACGAGACTATTCCCAAAGTCGTAGCTCTTTTACTAACCGAGATACAAATTTTTGATTTCCATATATGTGCACCAAAAACCAAAAGTTTGGAAGTCTGTATCTCGGCTTCTATAAGTACTAGCTTTAAAAATCCAACGGTTTTGTCTTAGTTTCGACGTTCTGAATCCAACGAGACTATTCCCAAAGTCGTAGCTCTTTTACTAACCGAGATACAAATTTTTGGTTTCCATATATGTGCACCAAAAACCAAAAGTTTGGAAGTCTGTATTTCGGCTTCTATAAGTACTAGCTTTAAAAATCCAACGGTTTTGTCTTAGTTTCGACGTTCTGAATCCAACGAGACCATTCCCAAAGTCGTAGCTCTTTTACTAACCGAGATACAAATTTTTGGTTTCCATATATGTGCACCAAAAACCCAAAGTTTGGAAGTGTGTATCTCGGCTTCTGTAAGTACTAGCTTTAAAAATTCAACGATTTTGTCTTGGTTTCGACGTTCTGAATCTAACGAGACTATTCCCAAAGTCGTAGCTCTTCTACTAACCGAGATACAAACTTTTGGTTTCCATATATGTGCACCAAAAACCAAAAGTTTGGAAGTCTATATCTCGGCTTCTATAAGTACTAGCTTTAAAAATCCAACGGTTTTGTCCTAGTTTCGACGTTCTAAATCCAACGAGACTATTTCCAAAGTCGTAGCTCTGTTACTAACCGAGATACAAACTTTTGGTTTCCATATATGTGCACCAAAAACCAAAAGTTTGGAAGTCTATATCTCGGCTTCTATAAGTACTAGCTTTAAAAATCCAACGGTTTTGTCTTAGTTTCGACGTTCTGAATCCAACGAGACTATTTCCAAAGTCGTAGCTCTTTTACTAACTGAGATACAAACTTTTGGTTTCCATATATGTGCACCAAAAACCAAAAGTTTGGAAGTCTATATCTCGGCTTCTATAAGCACTAGCTTTAAAAATCCAACAATTTTGTCTTAGTTTCGACGTTCTGAATCCAACGAGACCATTCCCAAAATCGTAGCTCTTTTACTAACCGAGATACAAACTTTTGGTTTCCATATATGTGCACCAAAAACCAAAAGTTTGGAAGTCTATATCTCGGCTTCTATAAGTACTAGCTTTAAAAATCCAACAATTTTGTCTTAGTTTCGACGTTCTGAATCCAACGAGACTATTCCCAAAGTCGTAGCTCTTTTACTAACCGAGATACAAACTTTTGGTTTCCATATATGTGCACCAAAAACCAAAAGTTTGGAAGTCTATATCTCGGCTTCTATAAGTACTAGCTTTAAAAATCCAACGGTTTTGTTTTAGTTTCGACGTTCTGAATCCAACGAGACTATTCCCAAAGTCGTAGCTCTTTTACTAACCGAGATACAAACTTTTGGTTTCCATATATGTGCACCAAAAACCAAAAGTTTGGAAGTCTATATCTCGGCTTCTATAAGTACTAGCTTTAAAAATCCAACGGTTTTGTCTTAGTTTCGACGTTCTGAATCCAACGAGACTATTCCCAAAGTCGTAGCTCTTTTACTAACCGAGATACAAACTTTTGGTTTCCATATATGTGCACCAAAAACCAAAAGTTTGGAAGTCTATATCTCGGCTTCTATAAGTACTAGCTTTAAAAATCCAACGGTTTTGTCTTAGTTTCGACGTTCTGAATCCAACGAGACTATTCCCAAAGTCGTAGCTCTTTTACTAACCGAGATACAAATTTTTGGTTTCCATATATGTGCACCAAAAACCAAAAGTTTGGAAGTCTGTATCTCGGCTTCTATAAGTACTAGCTTTAAAAATCCAACGGTTTTGTCTTAGTTTCGACGTTCTGAATTCAACGAGACTATTCATAAAGTCGTAGCTCTTTTACTAACCGAGATACAAATTTTTGGTTTCCATATATGTGCACCAAAAACCAAAAGTTTGGAAGTCTGTATCTCGGCTTCTATAAGTACTAGCTTTAAAAATCCAACGGTTTTGTCTTAGTTTCGACGTTCTGAATCCAACGAGACTATTCCCAAATTCGTAGCTCTTTTACTAACCGAGATACAAACTTTTGGTTTCCATATATGTGCACCAAAAACCAAAAGTTTGGAAGTCTATATCTCGGCTTCTATAACTACTAGCCTAAAAAATCCAACGGTTTTGTCTTAGTTTCGACGTTCTAAATCCAACGAGACTATTCCCAAAGTCGTAGCTCTGTTACTAACCGAGATACAAATTTTTGGTTTCCATATATGTGCACCAAAAACCAAAAGTTTGGAAGTCTGTATCTCGGCTTCTATAAGTACTAGCTTTAAAAATCCAACGGTTTTGTCTTAGTTTCGACGTTCTGAATCCAACGAGACTATTCCCAAAGTCGTAGCTCTTTTACTAACCGAGATACAAATTTTTGGTTTCCATATATGTGCACCAAAAACCAAAAGTTTGGAAGTCTGTATCTCGGCTTCTATAAGTACTAGCTTTAAAAATCCAACGGTTTTGTCTTAGTTTCGACGTTCTGAATTCAACGAGACTATTCCCAAAGTCGTAGCTCTTTTACTAACCGAGATACAAATTTTTGGTTTCCATATATGTGCACCAAAAACCAAAAGTTTGGAAGTCTGTATCTCGGCTTCTATAAGTACTAGCTTTAAAAATCCAACGGTTTTGTCTTAGTTTCGACGTTCTGAATCCAACGAGACTATTCCCAAAGTCGTAGCTCTTTTACTAACCGAGATACAAATTTTTGGTTTCCATATATGTGCACCAAAAACCAAAAGTTTGGAAGTCTGTATCTCGGCTTCTATAAGTACTAGCTTTAAAAATCCAACGGTTTTGTCTTAGTTTCGACGTTCTGAATCCAACGAGACTATTCCCAAAGTCGTAGCTCTTTTACTAACCGAGATACAAATTTTTGGTTTCCATATATGTGCACCAAAAACCAAAAGTTTGGAAGTCTGTATTTCGGCTTCTATAAGTACTAGCTTTAAAAATCCAACGGTTTTGTCTTAGTTTCGACGTTCTGAATCCAACGAGACTATTCCCAAAGTCGTAGCTCTTTTACTAACCGAGATACAAATTTTTGGTTTCCATATATGTGCACCAAAAACCAAAAGTTTGGAAGTCTGTATCTCGGCTTCTATAAGTACTAGCTTTAAAAATCCAACGGTTTTGTCTTAGTTTCGACGTTCTGAATCCAACAAGACTATTCCCAAAGTCGTAGCTCTTTTACTAACCAAGATACAAATTTTTGGTTTCCATATATGTGCACCAAAAACCAAAAGTTTGGAAGTCTGTATCTCGGCTTCTATAAGTACTAGCTTTAAAAATCCAACGGTTTTGTCTTAGTTTCGACGTTCTGAATCCAACGAGACTATTCTCAAAGTCGTAGCTCTTTTACTAACCGAGATACAAATTTTTGGTTTCCATATATGTGCACCAAAAACCAAAAGTTTGGAAGTCTATATCTCGGCTTCTATAAGTACTAGCTTTAAAAATCCAACGGTTTTGTCTTAGTTTTGACGTTCTAAATCCAACGAGACTATTCCCAAAGTCGTCGCTCTGTTACTAACCGAGATACAAATTTTTGGTTTCCATATATGTGCACCAAAAACCAAAAGTTTGGAAGTCTATATCTCGGCTTCTATAAGTACTAGCTTTAAAAATCCAACGGTTTTGTCTTAGTTTCGACGTTCTAAATCCAACGAGACTATTCCCAAAGTCGTAGCTCTGTTACTAACCGAGATACAAATTTTTGGTTTCCATATATGTGCACCAAAAACCAAAAGTTTGGAAGTCTGTATCTCGGCTTCTATAAGTACTAGCTTTAAAAATCCAACGGTTTTGTCTTAGTTTCGACGTTCTAAATCCAACGAGACTATTCCCAAAGTCGTCGCTCTGTTACTAACCGAGATACAAATTTTTGGTTTCCATATATGTGCACCAAAAACCAAAAGTTTGGAAGTCTGTATCTCGGCTTCTATAAGTACTAGCTTTAAAAATCCAACGGTTTTGTCTTAGTTTCGACGTTCTAAATCCAACGAGACTATTCCCAAAGTCGTCGCTCTGTTACTAACCGAGATACAAATTTTTGGTTTCCATATATGTGCACCAAAAACCAAAAGTTTGGAAGTCTATATCTCGGCTTCTATAAGTACTAGCTTTAAAAATCCAACGGTTTTGTCTTAGTTTCGACGTTCTGAATCCAACGAGACTATTCTCAAAGTCGTAGCTCTTTTACTAACCGAGATACAAATTTTTGGTTTCCATATATGTGCACCAAAAACCAAAAGTTTGGAAGTCTATATCTCGGCTTCTATAAGTACTAGCTTTAAAAATCCAACGGTTTTGTCTTAGTTTCGACGTTCTAAATCCAACGAGACTATTCCCAAAGTCGTCGCTCTGTTACTAACCGAGATACAAATTTTTGGTTTCCATATATGTGCACCAAAAACCAAAAGTTTGGAAGTCTATATCTCGGCTTCTATAAGTACTAGCTTTAAAAATCCAACGGTTTTGTCTTAGTTTCGACGTTCTAAATCCAACGAGACTATTCCCAAAGTCGTAGCTCTTTTACTAACCGAGATACAAATTTTTGGTTTCCATATATGTGCACCAAAAACCAAAAGTTTGGAAGTCTGTATCTCGGCTTCTATAAGTACTAGCTTTAAAAATCCAACGGTTTTGTCTTAGTTTCGACGTTCTGAATCCAACGAGACTATTCCCAAAGTCGTAGCTCTTTTACTAACCGAGATACAAATTTTTGGTTTCCATATATGTGCACCAAAAACCAAAAGTTTGGAAGTCTATATCTCGGCTTCTATAAGTACTAGCTTTAAAAATCCCACGGTTTTGTCTTAGTTTCGACGTTCTAAATCCAACGAGACTATTCCCAAAGTCGTCGCTCTGTTACTAACCGAGATACAAATTTTTGGTTTCCATATATGTGCACCAAAATCCATAAGTTTGGAAGTCTGTATCTCGGCTTCTATAAGTACTAGCTTTAAAAATCCAACGGTTTTGTCTTAGTTTCGACGTTCTGAATCCAACGAGACTATTCCCAAAGTCGTAGCTCTTTTACTAACCGAGATACAAATTTTTGGTTTCCATATATGTGCACCAAAAACCAAAAGTTTGGAAGTCTGTATCTCGGCTTCTATAAGTACTAGCTTTAAAAATCCAACGGTTTTGTCTTAGTTTCGACGTTCTGAATTCAACGAGACTATTCCCAAAGTCGTAGCTCTTTTACTAACCGAGATACAAATTTTTGGTTTCCATATATGTGCACCAAAAACCAAAAGTTTGGAAGTCTGTATCTCGGCTTCTATAAGTACTAGCTTTAAAAATCCAACGGTTTTGTCTTAGTTTCGACGTTCTGAATCCAACAAGACTATTCCCAAAGTCGTAGCTCTTTTACTAACCGAGATACAAATTTTTGGTTTCCATATATGTGCACCAAAAACCAAAAGTTTGGAAGTCTGTATCTCGGCTTCTATAAGTACTAGCTTTAAAAATCCAACGGTTTTGTCTTAGTTTCGACGTTCTGAATCCAACGAGACTATTCTCAAAGTCGTAGCTCTTTTACTAACCGAGATACAAATTTTTGGTTTCCATATATGTGCACCAAAAACCAAAAGTTTGGAAGTCTGTATCTCGGCTTCTATAAGTACTAGCTTTAAAAATCCAACGGTTTTGTCTTAGTTTCGACGTTCTGAATCCAACGAGACTATTCTCAAAGTCGTAGCTCTTTTACTAACCGAGATACAAATTTTTGGTTTCCATATATGTGCACCAAAAACCAAAAGTTTGGAAGTCTATATCTCGGCTTCTATAAGTACTAGCTTTAAAAATCCAACGGTTTTGTCTTAGTTTCGACGTTCTAAATCCAACGAGACTATTCCCAAAGTCGTCGCTCGGTTACTAACCGAGATACAAATTTTTGGTTTCCATATATGTGCACCAAAATCCATAAGTTTGGAAGTCTGTATCTCGGCTTCTATAAGTACTAGCTTTAAAACTCCAACGGTTTTGTCTTAGTTTCGACGTTCTGAATCCAACGAGACTATTCTTAAAGTCGTAGCTCTTTTACTAACCGAGATACAAATTTTTGGTTTCCATATATGTGCACCAAAAACCAAAAGTTTGGAAGTCTGTATCTCGGCTTCTATAAGTACTAGCTTTAAAAATCCAACGGTTTTGTCTTAGTTTCGACGTTCTGAATTCAACGAGACTATTCCCAAAGTCGTAGCTCTTTTACTAACCGAGATACAAATTTTTGGTTTCCATATATGTGCACCAAAAACCAAAAGTTTGGAAGTCTGTATCTCGGCTTCTATAAGTACTAGCTTTAAAAATCCAACGGTTTTGTCTTAGTTTCGACGTTCTGAATCCAACAAGACTATTCCCAAAGTCGTAGCTCTTTTACTAACCGAGATACAAATTTTTGGTTTCCATATATGTGCACCAAAAACCAAAAGTTTGGAAGTCTGTATCTCGGCTTCTATAAGTACTAGCTTTAAAAATCCAACGGTTTTGTCTTAGTTTCGACGTTCTGAATCCAACAAGACTATTCCCAAAGTCGTAGCTCTTTTACTAACCGAGATACAAATTTTTGGTTTCCATATATGTGCACCAAAAACCAAAAGTTTGGAAGTCTGTATCTCGGCTTCTATAAGTACTAGCTTTAAAAATCCAACGGTTTTGTCTTAGTTTTGACGTTCTGAATCCAACAAGACTATTCCCAAAGTCGTAGCTCTTTTACTAACCGAGATACAAATTTTTGGTTTCCATATATGTGCACCAAAAACCAAAAGTTTGGAAGTCTGTATCTCGGCTTCTATAAGTACTAGCTTTAAAAATCCAACGGTTTTGTCTTAGTTTCGACGTTCTGAATCCAACAAGACTATTCCCAAAGTCGTAGCTCTTTTACTAACCGAGATACAAATTTTTGGTTTCCATATATGTGCACCAAAAACCAAAAGTTTGGAAGTCTGTATCTCGGCTTCTATAAGTACTAGCTTTAAAAATCCAACGGTTTTGTCTTAGTTTCGACGTTCTGAATCCAACGAGACTATTCTCAAAGTCGTAGCTCTTTTACTAACCGAGATACAAATTTTTGGTTTCCATATATGTGCACCAAAAACCAAAAGTTTGGAAGTCTATATCTCGGCTTCTATAAGTACTAGCTTTAAAAATCCAACGGTTTTGTCTTAGTTTCGACGTTCTAAATCCAACGAGACTATTCCCAAAGTCGTCGCTCTGTTACTAACCGAGATACAAATTTTTGGTTTCCATATATGTGCACCAAAATCCATAAGTTTGGAAGTCTGTATCTCGGCTTCTATAAGTACTAGCTTTAAAAATCCAACGGTTTTGTCTTAGTTTCGACGTTCTGAATCCAACAAGACTATTCCCAAAGTCGTAGCTCTTTTACTAACCGAGATACAAATTTTTGGTTTCCATATATGTGCACCAAAAACCAAAAGTTTGGAAGTCTGTATCTCGGCTTCTATAAGTACTAGCTTTAAAAATCCAACGGTTTTGTCTTAGTTTCGACGTTCTGAATTCAACGAGACTATTCCCAAAGTCGTAGCTCTTTTACTAACCGAGATACAAATTTTTGGTTTCCATATATGTGCACCAAAAACCAAAAGTTTGGAAGTCTGTATCTCGGCTTCTATAAGTACTAGCTTTAAAAATCCAACGGTTTTGTCTTAGTTTCGACGTTCTAAATCCAACGAGACTATTCCCAAAGTCGTCGCTCTGTTACTAACCGAGATACAAATTTTTGGTTTCCATATATGTGCACCAAAATCCATAAGTTTGGAAGTCTGTATCTCGGCTTCTATAAGTACTAGCTTTAAAAATCCAACGGTTTTGTCTTAGTTTCGACGTTCTGAATCCAACGAGACTATTCCCAAAGTCGTAGCTCTTTTACTAACCGAGATACAAATTTTTGGTTTCCATATATGTGCACCAAAAACCAAAAGTTTGGAAGTCTGTATCTCGGCTTCTATAAGTACTAGCTTTAAAAATCCAACGGTTTTGTCTTAGTTTCGACGTTCTGAATTCAACGAGACTATTCCCAAAGTCGTAGCTCTTTTACTAACCGAGATACAAATTTTTGGTTTCCATATATGTGCACCAAAAACCAAAAGTTTGGAAGTCTGTATCTCGGCTTCTATAAGTACTAGCTTTAAAAATCCAACGGTTTTGTCTTAGTTTCGACGTTCTGAATCCAACAAGACTATTCCCAAAGTCGTAGCTCTTTTACTAACCGAGATACAAATTTTTGGTTTCCATATATGTGCACCAAAAACCAAAAGTTTGGAAGTCTGTATCTCGGCTTCTATAAGTACTAGCTTTAAAAATCCAACGGTTTTGTCTTAGTTTCGACGTTCTGAATTCAACGAGACTATTCATAAAGTCGTAGCTCTTTTACTAACCGAGATACAAATTTTTGGTTTCCATATATGTGCACCAAAAACCAAAAGTTTGGAAGTCTGTATCTCGGCTTCTATAAGTACTAGCTTTAAAAATCCAACGGTTTTGTCTTAGTTTCGACGTTCTGAATCCAACAAGACTATTCCCAAAGTCGTAGCTCTTTTACTAACCGAGATACAAATTTTTGGTTTCCATATATGTGCACCAAAAACCAAAAGTTTGGAAGTCTGTATCTCGGCTTCTATAAGTACTAGCTTTAAAAATCCAACGGTTTTGTCTTAGTTTCGACGTTCTGAATCCAACGAGACTATTCTCAAAGTCGTAGCTCTTTTACTAACCGAGATACAAATTTTTGGTTTCCATATATGTGCACCAAAAACCAAAAGTTTGGAAGTCTATATCTCGGCTTCTATAAGTACTAGCTTTAAAAATCCAACGGTTTTGTCTTAGTTTCGACGTTCTAAATCCAACGAGACTATTCCCAAAGTCGTCGCTCTGTTACTAACCGAGATACAAATTTTTGGTTTCCATATATGTGCACCAAAATCCATAAGTTTGGAAGTCTGTATCTCGGCTTCTATAAGTACTAGCTTTAAAAATCCAACGGTTTTGTCTTAGTTTCGACGTTCTGAATCCAACGAGACTATTCCCAAAGTCGTAGCTCTTTTACTAACCGAGATACAAATTTTTGGTTTCCATATATGTGCACCAAAAACCAAAAGTTTGGAAGTCTGTATCTCGGCTTCTATAAGTACTAGCTTTAAAAATCCAACGGTTTTGTCTTAGTTTCGACGTTCTGAATTCAACGAGACTATTCCCAAAGTCGTAGCTCTTTTACTAACCGAGATACAAATTTTTGGTTTCCATATATGTGCACCAAAAACCAAAAGTTTGGAAGTCTGTATCTCGGCTTCTATAAGTACTAGCTTTAAAAATCCAACGGTTTTGTCTTAGTTTCGACGTTCTGAATCCAACAAGACTATTCCCAAAGTCGTAGCTCTTTTACTAACCGAGATACAAATTTTTGGTTTCCATATATGTGCACCAAAAACCAAAAGTTTGGAAGTCTGTATCTCGGCTTCTATAAGTACTAGCTTTAAAAATCCAACGGTTTTGTCTTAGTTTCGACGTTCTGAATTCAACGAGACTATTCATAAAGTCGTAGCTCTTTTACTAACCGAGATACAAATTTTTGGTTTCCATATATGTGCACCAAAAACCAAAAGTTTGGAAGTCTGTATCTCGGCTTCTATAAGTACTAGCTTTAAAAATCCAACGGTTTTGTCTTAGTTTCGACGTTCTGAATCCAACAAGACTATTCCCAAAGTCGTAGCTCTTTTACTAACCGAGATACAAATTTTTGGTTTCCATATATGTGCACCAAAAACCAAAAGTTTGGAAGTCTGTATCTCGGCTTCTATAAGTACTAGCTTTAAAAATCCAACGGTTTTGTCTTAGTTTCGACGTTCTGAATCCAACGAGACTATTCCCAAAGTCGTAGCTCTTTTACTAACCGAGATACAAATTTTTGGTTTCCATATATGTGCACCAAAAACCAAAAGTTTGGAAGTCTGTATCTCGGCTTCTATAAGTACTAGCTTTAAAAATCCAACGGTTTTGTCTTAGTTTCGACGTTCTGAATCCAACGAGACTATTCTCAAAGTCGTAGCTCTTTTACTAACCGAGATACAAATTTTTGGTTTCCATATATGTGCACCAAAAACCAAAAGTTTGGAAGTCTGTATCTCGGCTTCTATAAGTACTAGCTTTAAAAATCCAACGGTTTTGTCTTAGTTTCGACGTTCTGAATCCAACGAGACTATTCCCAAAGTCGTAGCTCTTTTACTAACCGAGATACAAATTTTTGGTTTCCATATATGTGCACCAAAAACCAAAAGTTTGGAAGTCTGTATCTCGGCTTCTATAAGTACTAGCTTTAAAAATCCAACGGTTTTGTCTTAGTTTCGACGTTCTGAATTCAACGAGACTATTCATAAAGTCGTAGCTCTTTTACTAACCGAGATACAAATTTTTGGTTTCCATATATGTGCACCAAAAACCAAAAGTTTGGAAGTCTGTATCTCGGCTTCTATAAGTACTAGCTTTAAAAATCCAACGGTTTTGTCTTAGTTTCGACGTTCTGAATCCAACAAGACTATTCCCAAAGTCGTAGCTCTTTTACTAACCGAGATACAAATTTTTGGTTTCCATATATGTGCACCAAAAACCAAAAGTTTGGAAGTCTGTATCTCGGCTTCTATAAGTACTAGCTTTAAAAATCCAACGGTTTTGTCTTAGTTTCGACGTTCTGAATCCAACGAGACTATTCCCAAAGTCGTAGCTCTTTTACTAACCGAGATACAAATTTTTGGTTTCCATATATGTGCACCAAAAACCAAAAGTTTGGAAGTCTGTATCTCGGCTTCTATAAGTACTAGCTTTAAAAATCCAACGGTTTTGTCTTAGTTTCGACGTTCTGAATCGAACGAGACTATTCTCAAAGTCGTAGCTCTTTTACTAACCGAGATACAAATTTTTGGTTTCCATATATGTGCACCAAAAACCAAAAGTTTGGAAGTCTGTATCTCGGCTTCTATAAGTACTAGCTTTAAAAATCCAACGGTTTTGTCTTAGTTTCGACGTTCTGAATCCAACGAGACTATTCCCAAAGTCGTAGCTCTTTTACTAACCGAGATACAAATTTTTGGTTTCCATATATGTGCACCAAAAACCAAAAGTTTGGAAGTCTGTATCTCGGCTTCTGTAAGTACTAGCTTTAAAAATTCAACGGTTTTGTCTTGGTTTCGACGTTCTGAATCTAACGAGACTATTCCCAAAGTCGTAGCTCTTCTACTAACCGAGATACAAACTTTTGGTTTCCATATATGTGCACCAAAAACCAAAAGTTTGGAAGTCTATATCTCGGCTTCTATAAGTACTAGCTTTAAAAATCCAACGGTTTTGTCCTAGTTTCGACGTTCTAAATCCAACGAGACTATTTCCAAAGTCGTAGCTCTGTTACTAACCGAGATACAAATTTTTGGTTTCCATATATGTGCACCAAAAACCAAAAGTTTGGAAGTCTGTATCTCGGCTTCTATAAGTACTAGCTTTAAAAATCCAACGGTTTTGTCTTAGTTACGACGTTCTGAATCCAACGAGACTATTCCCAAAGTCGTAGCTCTTTCACTAACCGAGATACAAATTTTTGGTTTCCATATATGTGCACCAAAAACCAAAAGTTTGGAAGTCTGTATCTCGGCTTCTATAAGTACTAGCTTTAAAAATCCAACGGTTTTGTCTTAGTTTCGACGTTCTGAATCCAACGAGACTATTCCCAAAGTCGTAGCTCTTTTACTAACCGAGATACAAATTTTTGGTTTCCATATATGTGCACCAAAAACCAAAAGTTTGGAAGTCTGTATCTCGGCTTCTATAAGTACTAGCTTTAAAAATCCAACGGTTTTGTCTTAGTTTCGACGTTCTGAATCCAACGAGACTATTCCCAAAGTCGTAGCTCTTTTACTAACCGAGATACAAATTTTTGGTTTCCATATATGTGCACCAAAAACCAAAAGTTTGGAAGTCTGTATTTCGGCTTCTATAAGTACTAGCTTTAAAAATCCAACGGTTTTGTCTTAGTTTCGACGTTCTGAATCCAACGAGACTATTCCCAAAGTCGTAGCTCTTTTACTAACCGAGATACAAATTTTTGATTTCCATATATGTGCACCAAAAACCCAAAGTTTGGAAGTGTGTATCTCGGCTTCTGTAAGTACTAGCTTTAAAAATTCAACGGTTTTGTCTTGGTTTCGACGTTTTGAATCTAACGAGACTATTCCCAAAGTCGTAGCTCTGTTACTAACCGAGATACAAATTTTTGGTTTCCATATATGTGCACCAAAATCCAAAAGTTTGGAAGTCTGTATCTCGGCTTCTATAAGTACTAGCTTTAAAAATCCAACGGTTTTGTCTTAGTTTCGACGTTCTGAATCCAACGAGACTATTCCCAAAGTCGTAGCTCTTTTACTAACCGAGATACAAATTTTTGGTTTCCATATATGTGCACCAAAAACCAAAAGTTTGGAAGTCTGTATCTCGGCTTCTATAAGTACTAGCTTTAAAAATCCAACGGTTTTGTCTTAGTTTCGACGTTCTGAATCCAACGAGACTATTCCCAAAGTCGTAGCTCTTTTACTAACCGAGATACAAACTTTTGGTTTCCATATATGTGCACCAAAAACCAAAAGTTTGGAAGTCTATATCTCGGCTTCTATAAGTACTAGCTTTAAAAATCCAACAATTTTGTCTTAGTTTCGACGTTCTGAATCCAACGAGACTATTCCCAAAGTCGTAGCTCTTTTACTAACCGAGATACAAACTTTTGGTTTCCATATATGTGCACCAAAAACCAAAAGTTTGGAAGTCTATATCTCGGCTTCTATAAGTACTAGCTTTAAAAATCCAACGGTTTTGTCTTAGTTTCGACGTTCTGAATCCAACGAGACTATTCCCAAAGTCGTAGCTCTTTTACTAACCGAGATACAAATTTTTGGTTTCCATATATGTGCACCAAAAACCAAAAGTTTGGAAGTCTGTATTTCGGCTTCTATAAGTACTAGCTTTAAAAATCCAACGGTTTTGTCTTAGTTTCGACGTTCTGAATCCAACGAGACTATTCCCAAAGTCGTAGCTCTTTTACTAACCGAGATACAAATTTTTGGTTTCCATATATGTGCACCAAAAACCAAAAGTTTGGAAGTCTGTATCTCGGCTTCTATAAGTACTAGCTTTAAAAATCCAACGGTTTTGTCTTAGTTTCGACGTTCTGAATTCAACGAGACTATTCATAAAGTCGTAGCTCTTTTACTAACCGAGATACAAATTTTTGGTTTCCATATATGTGCACCAAAAACCAAAAGTTTGGAAGTCTGTATCTCGGCTTCTATAAGTACTAGCTTTAAAAATCCAACGGTTTTGTCTTAGTTTCGACGTTCTGAATCCAACAAGACTATTCCCAAAGTCGTAGCTCTTTTACTAACCGAGATACAAATTTTTGGTTTCCATATATGTGCACCAAAAACCAAAAGTTTGGAAGTCTGTATCTCGGCTTCTATAAGTACTAGCTTTAAAAATCCAACGGTTTTGTCTTAGTTTCGACGTTCTGAATCCAACGAGACTATTCTCAAAGTCGTAGCTCTTTTACTAACCGAGATACAAATTTTTGGTTTCCATATATGTGCACCAAAAACCAAAAGTTTGGAAGTCTATATCTCGGCTTCTATAAGTACTAGCTTTAAAAATCCAACGGTTTTGTCTTAGTTTCGACGTTCTAAATCCAACGAGACTATTCCCAAAGTCGTCGCTCTGTTACTAACCGAGATACAAATTTTTGGTTTCCATATATGTGCACCAAAATCCATAAGTTTGGAAGTCTGTATCTCGGCTTCTATAAGTACTAGCTTTAAAAATCCAACGGTTTTGTCTTAGTTTCGACGTTCTGAATCCAACGAGACTATTCCCAAAGTCGTAGCTCTTTTACTAACCGAGATACAAATTTTTGGTTTCCATATATGTGCACCAAAAACCAAAAGTTTGGAAGTCTGTATCTCGGCTTCTATAAGTACTAGCTTTAAAAATCCAACGGTTTTGTCTTAGTTTCGACGTTCTGAATTCAACGAGACTATTCCCAAAGTCGTAGCTCTTTTACTAACCGAGATACAAATTTTTGGTTTCCATATATGTGCACCAAAAACCAAAAGTTTGGAAGTCTGTATCTCGGCTTCTATAAGTACTAGCTTTAAAAATCCAACGGTTTTGTCTTAGTTTCGACGTTCTGAATCCAACAAGACTATTCCCAAAGTCGTAGCTCTTTTACTAACCGAGATACAAATTTTTGGTTTCCATATATGTGCACCAAAAACCAAAAGTTTGGAAGTCTGTATCTCGGCTTCTATAAGTACTAGCTTTAAAAATCCAACGGTTTTGTCTTAGTTTCGACGTTCTGAATTCAACGAGACTATTCATAAAGTCGTAGCTCTTTTACTAACCGAGATACAAATTTTTGGTTTCCATATATGTGCACCAAAAACCAAAAGTTTGGAAGTCTGTATCTCGGCTTCTATAAGTACTAGCTTTAAAAATCCAACGGTTTTGTCTTAGTTTCGACGTTCTGAATCCAACAAGACTATTCCCAAAGTCGTAGCTCTTTTACTAACCGAGATACAAATTTTTGGTTTCCATATATGTGCACCAAAAACCAAAAGTTTGGAAGTCTGTATCTCGGCTTCTATAAGTACTAGCTTTAAAAATCCAACGGTTTTGTCTTAGTTTCGACGTTCTGAATCCAACGAGACTATTCCCAAAGTCGTAGCTCTTTTACTAACCGAGATACAAATTTTTGGTTTCCATATATGTGCACCAAAAACCAAAAGTTTGGAAGTCTGTATCTCGGCTTCTATAAGTACTAGCTTTAAAAATCCAACGGTTTTGTCTTAGTTTCGACGTTCTGAATCCAACGAGACTATTCTCAAAGTCGTAGCTCTTTTACTAACCGAGATACAAATTTTTGGTTTCCATATATGTGCACCAAAAACCAAAAGTTTGGAAGTCTGTATCTCGGCTTCTATAAGTACTAGCTTTAAAAATCCAACGGTTTTGTCTTAGTTTCGACGTTCTGAATCCAACGAGACTATTCCCAAAGTCGTAGCTCTTTTACTAACCGAGATACAAATTTTTGGTTTCCATATATGTGCACCAAAAACCAAAAGTTTGGAAGTCTGTATCTCGGCTTCTATAAGTACTAGCTTTAAAAATCCAACGGTTTTGTCTTAGTTTCGACGTTCTGAATTCAACGAGACTATTCATAAAGTCGTAGCTCTTTTACTAACCGAGATACAAATTTTTGGTTTCCATATATGTGCACCAAAAACCAAAAGTTTGGAAGTCTGTATCTCGGCTTCTATAAGTACTAGCTTTAAAAATCCAACGGTTTTGTCTTAGTTTCGACGTTCTGAATCCAACAAGACTATTCCCAAAGTCGTAGCTCTTTTACTAACCGAGATACAAATTTTTGGTTTCCATATATGTGCACCAAAAACCAAAAGTTTGGAAGTCTGTATCTCGGCTTCTATAAGTACTAGCTTTAAAAATCCAACGGTTTTGTCTTAGTTTCGACGTTCTGAATCCAACGAGACTATTCCCAAAGTCGTAGCTCTTTTACTAACCGAGATACAAATTTTTGGTTTCCATATATGTGCACCAAAAACCAAAAGTTTGGAAGTCTGTATCTCGGCTTCTATAAGTACTAGCTTTAAAAATCCAACGGTTTTGTCTTAGTTTCGACGTTCTGAATCGAACGAGACTATTCTCAAAGTCGTAGCTCTTTTACTAACCGAGATACAAATTTTTGGTTTCCATATATGTGCACCAAAAACCAAAAGTTTGGAAGTCTGTATCTCGGCTTCTATAAGTACTAGCTTTAAAAATCCAACGGTTTTGTCTTAGTTTCGACGTTCTGAATCCAACGAGACTATTCCCAAAGTCGTAGCTCTTTTACTAACCGAGATACAAATTTTTGGTTTCCATATATGTGCACCAAAAACCAAAAGTTTGGAAGTCTGTATCTCGGCTTCTGTAAGTACTAGCTTTAAAAATTCAACGGTTTTGTCTTGGTTTCGACGTTCTGAATCTAACGAGACTATTCCCAAAGTCGTAGCTCTTCTACTAACCGAGATACAAACTTTTGGTTTCCATATATGTGCACCAAAAACCAAAAGTTTGGAAGTCTATATCTCGGCTTCTATAAGTACTAGCTTTAAAAATCCAACGGTTTTGTCCTAGTTTCGACGTTCTAAATCCAACGAGACTATTTCCAAAGTCGTAGCTCTGTTACTAACCGAGATACAAATTTTTGGTTTCCATATATGTGCACCAAAAACCAAAAGTTTGGAAGTCTGTATCTCGGCTTCTATAAGTACTAGCTTTAAAAATCCAACGGTTTTGTCTTAGTTACGACGTTCTGAATCCAACGAGACTATTCCCAAAGTCGTAGCTCTTTCACTAACCGAGATACAAATTTTTGGTTTCCATATATGTGCACCAAAAACCAAAAGTTTGGAAGTCTGTATCTCGGCTTCTATAAGTACTAGCTTTAAAAATCCAACGGTTTTGTCTTAGTTTCGACGTTCTGAATCCAACGAGACTATTCCCAAAGTCGTAGCTCTTTTACTAACCGAGATACAAATTTTTGGTTTCCATATATGTGCACCAAAAACCAAAAGTTTGGAAGTCTGTATCTCGGCTTCTATAAGTACTAGCTTTAAAAATCCAACGGTTTTGTCTTAGTTTCGACGTTCTGAATCCAACGAGACTATTCCCAAAGTCGTAGCTCTTTTACTAACCGAGATACAAATTTTTGGTTTCCATATATGTGCACCAAAAACCAAAAGTTTGGAAGTCTGTATTTCGGCTTCTATAAGTACTAGCTTTAAAAATCCAACGGTTTTGTCTTAGTTTCGACGTTCTGAATCCAACGAGACTATTCCCAAAGTCGTAGCTCTTTTACTAACCGAGATACAAATTTTTGATTTCCATATATGTGCACCAAAAACCCAAAGTTTGGAAGTGTGTATCTCGGCTTCTGTAAGTACTAGCTTTAAAAATTCAACGGTTTTGTCTTGGTTTCGACGTTTTGAATCTAACGAGACTATTCCCAAAGTCGTAGCTCTGTTACTAACCGAGATACAAATTTTTGGTTTCCATATATGTGCACCAAAATCCAAAAGTTTGGAAGTCTGTATCTCGGCTTCTATAAGTACTAGCTTTAAAAATCCAACGGTTTTGTCTTAGTTTCGACGTTCTGAATCCAACGAGACTATTCCCAAAGTCGTAGCTCTTTTACTAACCGAGATACAAATTTTTGGTTTCCATATATGTGCACCAAAAACCAAAAGTTTGGAAGTCTGTATCTCGGCTTCTATAAGTACTAGCTTTAAAAATCCAACGGTTTTGTCTTAGTTTCGACGTTCTGAATCCAACGAGACTATTCCCAAAGTCGTAGCTCTTTTACTAACCGAGATACAAACTTTTGGTTTCCATATATGTGCACCAAAAACCAAAAGTTTGGAAGTCTATATCTCGGCTTCTATAAGTACTAGCTTTAAAAATCCAACAATTTTGTCTTAGTTTCGACGTTCTGAATCCAACGAGACTATTCCCAAAGTCGTAGCTCTTTTACTAACCGAGATACAAACTTTTGGTTTCCATATATGTGCACCAAAAACCAAAAGTTTGGAAGTCTATATCTCGGCTTCTATAAGTACTAGCTTTAAAAATCCAACGGTTTTGTCTTAGTTTCGACGTTCTGAATCCAACGAGACTATTCCCAAAGTCGTAGCTCTTTTACTAACCGAGATACAAATTTTTGGTTTCCATATATGTGCACCAAAAACCAAAAGTTTGGAAGTCTGTATTTCGGCTTCTATAAGTACTAGCTTTAAAAATCCAACGGTTTTGTCTTAGTTTCGACGTTCTGAATCCAACGAGACTATTCTCAAAGTCGTAGCTCTTTTACTAACCGAGATACAAATTTTTGGTTTCCATATATGTGCACCAAAAACCAAAAGTTTGGAAGTCTGTATCTCGGCTTCTATAAGTACTAGCTTTAAAAATCCAACGGTTTTGTCTTAGTTTCGACGTTCTGAATCCAACGAGACTATTCCCAAAGTCGTAGCTCTTTTACTAACCGAGATACAAATTTTTGGTTTCCATATATGTGCACCAAAAACCAAAAGTTTGGAAGTCTGTATCTCGGCTTCTATAAGTACTAGCTTTAAAAATCTAACGGTTTTGTCTTAGTTTTGACGTTCTGAATCCAACGAGACTATTCCCAAAGTCGTAGCTCTTTTACTAACCGAGATACAAATTTTTGATTTCCATATATGTGCACCAAAAACCAAAAGTTTGGAAGTCTGTATCTCGGCTTCTATAAGTACTAGCTTTAAAAATCCAACGGTTTTGTCTTAGTTTCGACGTTCTGAATCCAACGAGACTATTCCCAAAGTCGTAGCTCTTTTACTAACCGAGATACAAATTTTTGGTTTCCATATATGTGCACCAAAAACCAAAAGTTTGGAAGTCTGTATTTCGGCTTCTATAAGTACTAGCTTTAAAAATCCAACGGTTTTGTCTTAGTTTCGACGTTCTGAATCCAACGAGACTATTCCCAAAGTCGTAGCTCTTTTACTAACCGAGATACAAATTTTTGGTTTCCATATATGTGCACCAAAAACCCAAAGTTTGGAAGTGTGTATCTCGGCTTCTGTAAGTACTAGCTTTAAAAATTCAACGGTTTTGTCTTGGTTTCGACGTTCTGAATCTAACGAGACTATTCCCAAAGTCGTAGCTCTTCTACTAACCGAGATACAAACTTTTGGTTTCCATATATGTGCACCAAAAACCAAAAGTTTGGAAGTCTATATCTCGGCTTCTATAAGTACTAGCTTTAAAAATCCAACGGTTTTGTCCTAGTTTCGACGTTCTAAATCCAACGAGACTATTTCCAAAGTCGTAGCTCTGTTACTAACCGAGATACAAACTTTTGGTTTCCATATATGTGCACCAAAAACCAAAAGTTTGGAAGTCTATATCTCGGCTTCTATAAGTACTAGCTTTAAAAATCCAACGGTTTTGTCTTAGTTTCGACGTTCTGAATCCAACGAGACTATTTCCAAAGTCGTAGCTCTTTTACTAACTGAGATACAAACTTTTGGTTTCCATATATGTGCACCAAAAACCAAAAGTTTGGAAGTCTATATCTCGGCTTCTATAAGCACTAGCTTTAAAAATCCAACAATTTTGTCTTAGTTTCGACGTTCTGAATCCAACGAGACCATTCCCAAAATCGTAGCTCTTTTACTAACCGAGATACAAACTTTTGGTTTCCATATATGTGCACCAAAAACCAAAAGTTTGGAAGTCTATATCTCGGCTTCTATAAGTACTAGCTTTAAAAATCCAACAATTTTGTCTTAGTTTCGACGTTCTGAATCCAACGAGACTATTCCCAAAGTCGTAGCTCTTTTACTAACCGAGATACAAATTTTTGGTTTCCATATATGTGCACCAAAAACCCAAAGTTTGGAAGTGTGTATCTCGGCTTCTGTAAGTACTAGCTTTAAAAATTCAACGGTTTTGTCTTGGTTTCGACGTTCTGAATCTAACGAGACTATTCCCAAAGTCGTAGCTCTTCTACTAACCGAGATACAAACTTTTGGTTTCCATATATGTGCACCAAAAACCAAAAGTTTGGAAGTCTATATCTCGGCTTCTATAAGTACTAGCTTTAAAAATCCAACGGTTTTGTCCTAGTTTCGACGTTCTAAATCCAACGAGACTATTTCCAAAGTCGTAGCTCTGTTACTAACCGAGATACAAACTTTTGGTTTCCATATATGTGCACCAAAAACCAAAAGTTTGGAAGTCTATATCTCGGCTTCTATAAGTACTAGCTTTAAAAATCCAACGGTTTTGTCTTAGTTTCGACGTTCTGAATCCAACGAGACTATTTCCAAAGTCGTAGCTCTTTTACTAACTGAGATACAAACTTTTGGTTTCCATATATGTGCACCAAAAACCAAAAGTTTGGAAGTCTATATCTCGGCTTCTATAAGCACTAGCTTTAAAAATCCAACAATTTTGTCTTAGTTTCGACGTTCTGAATCCAACGAGACCATTCCCAAAATCGTAGCTCTTTTACTAACCGAGATACAAACTTTTGGTTTCCATATATGTGCACCAAAAACCAAAAGTTTGGAAGTCTATATCTCGGCTTCTATAAGTACTAGCTTTAAAAATCCAACAATTTTGTCTTAGTTTCGACGTTCTGAATCCAACGAGACTATTCCCAAAGTCGTAGCTCTTTTACTAACCGAGATACAAACTTTTGGTTTCCATATATGTGCACCAAAAACCAAAAGTTTGGAAGTCTATATCTCGGCTTCTATAAGTACTAGCTTTAAAAATCCAACGGTTTTGTTTTAGTTTCGACGTTCTGAATCCAACGAGACTATTCCCAAAGTCGTAGCTCTTTTACTAACCGAGATACAAACTTTTGGTTTCCATATATGTGCACCAAAAACCAAAAGTTTGGAAGTCTATATCTCGGCTTCTATAAGTACTAGCTTTAAAAATCCAACGGTTTTGTCTTAGTTTCGACGTTCTGAATCCAACGAGACTATTCCCAAAGTCGTAGCTCTTTTACTAACCGAGATACAAATTTTTGGTTTCCATATATGTGCACCAAAAACCAAAAGTTTGGAAGTCTGTATCTCGGCTTCTATAAGTACTAGCTTTAAAAAGTTTCGACGTTCTGAATTCAACGAGACTATTCATAAAGTCGTAGCTCTTTTACTAACCGAGATACAAATTTTTGGTTTCCATATATGTGCACCAAAAACCAAAAGTTTGGAAGTCTGTATCTCGGCTTCTATAAGTACTAGCTTTAAAAATCCAACGGTTTGGTCTTAGTTTCGACGTTCTGAATCCAACGAGACTATTCCCAAATTCGTAGCTCTTTTACTAACCGAGATACAAACTTTTGGTTTCCATATATGTGCACCAAAAACCAAAAGTTTGGAAGTCTATATCTCGGCTTCTATAACTACTAGCCTAAAAAATCCAACGGTTTTGTCTTAGTTTCGACGTTCTAAATCCAACGAGACTATTCCCAAAGTCGTAGCTCTGTTACTAACCGAGATACAAATTTTTGGTTTCCATATATGTGCACCAAAAACCAAAAGTTTGGAAGTCTGTATCTCGGCTTCTATAAGTACTAGCTTTAAAAATCCAACGGTTTTGTCTTAGTTTCGACGTTCTGAATCCAACGAGACTATTCCCAAAGTCGTAGCTCTTTTACTAACCGAGATACAAATTTTTGGTTTCCATATATGTGCACCAAAAACCAAAAGTTTGGAAGTCTGTATCTCGGCTTCTATAAGTACTAGCTTTAAAAATCCAACGGTTTTGTCTTAGTTTCGACGTTCTGAATTCAACGAGACTATTCCCAAAGTCGTAGCTCTTTTACTAACCGAGATACAAATTTTTGGTTTCCATATATGTGCACCAAAAACCAAAAGTTTGGAAGTCTGTATCTCGGCTTCTATAAGTACTAGCTTTAAAAATCCAACGGTTTTGTCTTAGTTTCGACGTTCTGAATCCAACGAGACTATTCCCAAAGTCGTAGCTCTTTTACTAACCGAGATACAAATTTTTGGTTTCCATATATGTGCACCAAAAACCAAAAGTTTGGAAGTCTGTATCTCGGCTTCTATAAGTACTAGCTTTAAAAATCCAACGGTTTTGTCTTAGTTTCGACGTTCTGAATCCAACGAGACTATTCCCAAAGTCGTAGCTCTTTTACTAACCGAGATACAAATTTTTGGTTTCCATATATGTGCACCAAAAACCAAAAGTTTGGAAGTCTGTATTTCGGCTTCTATAAGTACTAGCTTTAAAAATCCAACGGTTTTGTCTTAGTTTCGACGTTCTGAATCCAACGAGACTATTCCCAAATTCGTAGCTCTTTTACTAACCGAGATACAAACTTTTGGTTTCCATATATGTGCACCAAAAACCAAAAGTTTGGAAGTCTATATCTCGGCTTCTATAACTACTAGCCTAAAAAATCCAACGGTTTTGTCTTAGTTTCGACGTTCTAAATCCAACGAGACTATTCCCAAAGTCGTAGCTCTGTTACTAACCGAGATACAAATTTTTGGTTTCCATATATGTGCACCAAAAACCAAAAGTTTGGAAGTCTGTATCTCGGCTTCTATAAGTACTAGCTTTAAAAATCCAACGGTTTTGTCTTAGTTTCGACGTTCTGAATCCAACGAGACTATTCTCAAAGTCGTAGCTCTTTTACTAACCGAGATACAAATTTTTGGTTTCCATATATGTGCACCAAAAACCAAAAGTTTGGAAGTCTATATCTCGGCTTCTATAAGTACTAGCTTTAAAAATCCAACGGTTTTGTCTTAGTTTCGACGTTCTAAATCCAACGAGACTATTCCCAAAGTCGTCGCTCTGTTACTAACCGAGATACAAATTTTTGGTTTCCATATATGTGCACCAAAAACCAAAAGTTTGGAAGTCTATATCTCGGCTTCTATAAGTACTAGCTTTAAAAATCCAACGGTTTTGTCTTAGTTTCGACGTTCTAAATCCAACGAGACTATTTCCAAAGTCGTAGCTCTGTTACTAACCGAGATACAAATTTTTGGTTTCCATATATGTGCACCAAAAACCAAAAGTTTGGAAGTCTGTATCTCGGCTTCTATAAGTACTAGCTTTAAAAATCCAACGGTTTTGTCTTAGTTTCGACGTTCTAAATCCAACGAGACTATTCCCAAAGTCGTCGCTCTGTTACTAACCGAGATACAAATTTTTGGTTTCCATATATGTGCACCAAAAACCAAAAGTTTGGAAGTCTGTATCTCGGCTTCTATAAGTACTAGCTTTAAAAATCCAACGGTTTTGTCTTAGTTTCGACGTTCTAAATCCAACGAGACTATTCCCAAAGTCGTCGCTCTGTTACTAACCGAGATACAAATTTTTGGTTTCCATATATGTGCACCAAAAACCAAAAGTTTGGAAGTCTATATCTCGGCTTCTATAAGTACTAGCTTTAAAAATCCAACGGTTTTGTCTTAGTTTCGACGTTCTGAATCCAACGAGACTATTCTCAAAGTCGTAGCTCTTTTACTAACCGAGATACAAATTTTTGGTTTCCATATATGTGCACCAAAAACCAAAAGTTTGGAAGTCTATATCTCGGCTTCTATAAGTACTAGCTTTAAAAATCCAACGGTTTTGTCTTAGTTTCGACGTTCTAAATCCAACGAGACTATTCCCAAAGTCGTCGCTCTGTTACTAACCGAGATACAAATTTTTGGTTTCCATATATGTGCACCAAAAACCAAAAGTTTGGAAGTCTATATCTCGGCTTCTATAAGTACTAGCTTTAAAAATCCAACGGTTTTGTCTTAGTTTCGACGTTCTAAATCCAACGAGACTATTCCCAAAGTCGTAGCTCTTTTACTAACCGAGATACAAATTTTTGGTTTCCATATATGTGCACCAAAAACCAAAAGTTTGGAAGTCTGTATCTCGGCTTCTATAAGTACTAGCTTTAAAAATCCAACGGTTTTGTCTTAGTTTCGACGTTCTGAATCCAACGAGACTATTCCCAAAGTCGTAGCTCTTTTACTAACCGAGATACAAATTTTTGGTTTCCATATATGTGCACCAAAAACCAAAAGTTTGGAAGTCTGTATCTCGGCTTCTATAAGTACTAGCTTTAAAAATCCAACGGTTTTGTCTTAGTTTCGACGTTCTGAATCCAACGAGACTATTCTCAAAGTCGTAGCTCTTTTACTAACCGAGATACAAATTTTTGGTTTCCATATATGTGCACCAAAAACCAAAAGTTTGGAAGTCTATATCTCGGCTTCTATAAGTACTAGCTTTAAAAATCCCACGGTTTTGTCTTAGTTTCGACGTTCTAAATCCAACGAGACTATTCCCAAAGTCGTCGCTCTGTTACTAACCGAGATACAAATTTTTGGTTTCCATATATGTGCACCAAAATCCATAAGTTTGGAAGTCTGTATCTCGGCTTCTATAAGTACTAGCTTTAAAAATCCAACGGTTTTGTCTTAGTTTCGACGTTCTGAATTCAACGAGACTATTCCCAAAGTCGTAGCTCTTTTACTAACCGAGATACAAATTTTTGGTTTCCATATATGTGCACCAAAAACCAAAAGTTTGGAAGTCTGTATCTCGGCTTCTATAAGTACTAGCTTTAAAAATCCAACGGTTTTGTCTTAGTTTCGACGTTCTGAATCCAACGAGACTATTCTCAAAGTCGTAGCTCTTTTACTAACCGAGATACAAATTTTTGGTTTCCATATATGTGCACCAAAAACCAAAAGTTTGGAAGTCTATATCTCGGCTTCTATAAGTACTAGCTTTAAAAATCCCACGGTTTTGTCTTAGTTTCGACGTTCTGAATCCAACGAGACTATTCCCAAAGTCGTAGCTCTTTTACTAACCGAGATACAAATTTTTGGTTTCCATATATGTGCACCAAAAACCAAAAGTTTGGAAGTCTGTATCTCGGCTTCTATAAGTACTAGCTTTAAAAATCCAACGGTTTTGTCTTAGTTTCGACGTTCTGAATTCAACGAGACTATTCCCAAAGTCGTAGCTCTTTTACTAACCGAGATACAAATTTTTGGTTTCCATATATGTGCACCAAAAACCAAAAGTTTGGAAGTCTGTATCTCGGCTTCTATAAGTACTAGCTTTAAAAATCCAACGGTTTTGTCTTAGTTTCGACGTTCTGAATCCAACAAGACTATTCCCAAAGTCGTAGCTCTTTTACTAACCGAGATACAAATTTTTGGTTTCCATATATGTGCACCAAAAACCAAAAGTTTGGAAGTCTGTATCTCGGCTTCTATAAGTACTAGCTTTAAAAATCCAACGGTTTTGTCTTAGTTTCGACGTTCTGAATCCAACGAGACTATTCTCAAAGTCGTAGCTCTTTTACTAACCGAGATACAAATTTTTGGTTTCCATATATGTGCACCAAAAACCAAAAGTTTGGAAGTCTGTATCTCGGCTTCTATAAGTACTAGCTTTAAAAATCCAACGGTTTTGTCTTAGTTTCGACGTTCTAAATCCAACGAGACTATTCTCAAAGTCGTAGCTCTTTTACTAACCGAGATACAAATTTTTGGTTTCCATATATGTGCACCAAAAACCAAAAGTTTGGAAGTCTATATCTCGGCTTCTATAAGTACTAGCTTTAAAAATCCAACGGTTTTGTCTTAGTTTCGACGTTCTAAATCCAACGAGACTATTCCCAAAGTCGTAGCTCTGTTACTAACCGAGATACAAATTTTTGGTTTCCATATATGTGCACCAAAATCCATAAGTTTGGAAGTCTGTATCTCGGCTTCTATAAGTACTAGCTTTAAAAATCCAACGGTTTTGTCTTAGTTTCGACGTTCTGAATCCAACGAGACTATTCCCAAAGTCGTAGCTCTTTTACTAACCGAGATACAAATTTTTGGTTTCCATATATGTGCACCAAAAACCAAAAGTTTGGAAGTCTGTATCTCGGCTTCTATAAGTACTAGCTTTAAAAATCCAACGGTTTTGTCTTAGTTTCGACGTTCTAAATCCAACGAGACTATTCTTAAAGTCGTAGCTCTTTTACTAACCGAGATACAAATTTTTGGTTTCCATATATGTGCACCAAAAACCAAAAGTTTGGAAGTCTATATCTCGGCTTCTATAAGTACTAGCTTTAAAAATCCCACGGTTTTGTCTTAGTTTCGACGTTCTAAATCCAACGAGACTATTCCCAAAGTCGTCGCTCTGTTACTAACCGAGATACAAATTTTTGGTTTCCATATATGTGCACCAAAATCCATAAGTTTGGAAGTCTGTATCTCGGCTTCTATAAGTACTAGCTTTAAAAATCCAACGGTTTTGTCTTAGTTTCGACGTTCTGAATCCAACGAGACTATTCCCAAAGTCGTAGCTCTTTTACTAACCGAGATACAAATTTTTGGTTTCCATATATGTGCACCAAAAACCAAAAGTTTGGAAGTCTGTATCTCGGCTTCTATAAGTACTAGCTTTAAAAATCCAACGGTTTTGTCTTAGTTTCGACGTTCTGAATTCAACGAGACTATTCCCAAAGTCGTAGCTCTTTTACTAACCGAGATACAAATTTTTGGTTTCCATATATGTGCACCAAAAACCAAAAGTTTGGAAGTCTGTATCTCGGCTTCTATAAGTACTAGCTTTAAAAATCCAACGGTTTTGTCTTAGTTTCGACCTTCTGAATCCAACAAGACTATTCCCAAAGTCGTAGCTCTTTTACTAACCGAGATACAAATTTTTGGTTTCCATATATGTGCACCAAAAACCAAAAGTTTGGAAGTCTGTATCTCGGCTTCTATAAGTACTAGCTTTAAAAATCCAACGGTTTTGTCTTAGTTTCGACGTTCTGAATCCAACGAGACTATTCTCAAAGTCGTAGCTCTTTTACTAACCGAGATACAAATTTTTGGTTTCCATATATGTGCACCAAAAACCAAAAGTTTGGAAGTCTGTATCTCGGCTTCTATAAGTACTAGCTTTAAAAATCCAACGGTTTTGTCTTAGTTTCGACGTTCTGAATCCAACGAGACTATTCTCAAAGTCGTAGCTCTTTTACTAACCGAGATACAAATTTTTGGTTTCCATATATGTGCACCAAAAACCAAAAGTTTGGAAGTCTATATCTCGGCTTCTATAAGTACTAGCTTTAAAAATCCAACGGTTTTGTCTTAGTTTCGACGTTCTAAATCCAACGAGACTATTCCCAAAGTCGTCGCTCTGTTACTAACCGAGATACAAATTTTTGGTTTCCATATATGTGCACCAAAATCCATAAGTTTGGAAGTCTGTATCTCGGCTTCTATAAGTACTAGCTTTAAAAATCCAACGGTTTTGTCTTAGTTTCGACGTTCTGAATCCAACGAGACTATTCCCAAAGTCGTAGCTCTTTTACTAACCGAGATACAAATTTTTGGTTTCCATATATGTGCACCAAAAACCAAAAGTTTGGAAGTCTGTATCTCGGCTTCTATAAGTACTAGCTTTAAAAATCCAACGGTTTTGTCTTAGTTTCGACGTTCTGAATTCAACGAGACTATTCCCAAAGTCGTAGCTCTTTTACTAACCGAGATACAAATTTTTGGTTTCCATATATGTGCACCAAAAACCAAAAGTTTGGAAGTCTGTATCTCGGCTTCTATAAGTACTAGCTTTAAAAATCCAACGGTTTTGTCTTAGTTTCGACGTTCTGAATCCAACAAGACTATTCCCAAAGTCGTAGCTCTTTTACTAACCGAGATACAAATTTTTGGTTTCCATATATGTGCACCAGAAACCAAAAGTTTGGAAGTCTGTATCTCGGCTTCTATAAGTACTAGCTTTAAAAATCCAACGGTTTTGTCTTAGTTTCGACGTTCTGAATCCAACAAGACTATTCCCAAAGTCGTAGCTCTTTTACTAACCGAGATACAAATTTTTGGTTTCCATATATGTGCACCAAAAACCAAAAGTTTGGAAGTCTGTATCTCGGCTTCTATAAGTACTAGCTTTAAAAATCCAACGGTTTTGTCTTAGTTTCGACGTTCTGAATCCAACAAGACTATTCCCAAAGTCGTAGCTCTTTTACTAACCGAGATACAAATTTTTGGTTTCCATATATGTGCACCAAAAACCAAAAGTTTGGAAGTCTATATCTCGGCTTCTATAAGTACTAGCTTTAAAAATCCAACGGTTTTGTCTTAGTTTCGACGTTCTGAATTCAACGAGACTATTCATAAAGTCGTAGCTCTTTTACTAACCGAGATACAAATTTTTGGTTTCCATATATGTGCACCAAAAACCAAAAGTTTGGAAGTCTGTATCTCGGCTTCTATAAGTACTAGCTTTAAAAATCCAACGGTTTTGTCTTAGTTTCGACGTTCTGAATCCAACAAGACTATTCCCAAAGTCGTAGCTCTTTTACTAACCGAGATACAAATTTTTGGTTTCCATATATGTGCACCAAAAACCAAAAGTTTGGAAGTCTGTATCTCGGCTTCTATAAGTACTAGCTTTAAAAATCCAACGGTTTTGTCTTAGTTTCGACGTTCTGAATCCAACGAGACTATTCTCAAAGTCGTAGCTCTTTTACTAACCGAGATACAAATTTTTGGTTTCCATATATGTGCACCAAAAACCAAAAGTTTGGAAGTCTATATCTCGGCTTCTATAAGTACTAGCTTTAAAAATCCAACGGTTTTGTCTTAGTTTCGACGTTCTAAATCCAACGAGACTATTCCCAAAGTCGTCGCTCTGTTACTAACCGAGATACAAATTTTTGGTTTCCATATATGTGCACCAAAATCCATAAGTTTGGAAGTCTGTATCTCGGCTTCTATAAGTACTAGCTTTAAAAATCCAACGGTTTTGTCTTAGTTTCGACGTTCTGAATCCAACGAGACTATTCCCAAAGTCGTAGCTCTTTTACTAACCGAGATACAAATTTTTGGTTTCCATATATGTGCACCAAAAACCAAAAGTTTGGAAGTCTGTATCTCGGCTTCTATAAGTACTAGCTTTAAAAATCCAACGGTTTTGTCTTAGTTTCGACGTTCTGAATTCAACGAGACTATTCCCAAAGTCGTAGCTCTTTTATTAACCGAGATACAAATTTTTGGTTTCCATATATGTGCACCAAAAACCAAAAGTTTGGAAGTCTGTATCTCGGCTTCTATAAGTACTAGCTTTAAAAATCCAACGGTTTTGTCTTAGTTTCGACGTTCTAAATCCAACGAGACTATTCCCAAAGTCGTCGCTCTGTTACTAACCGAGATACAAATTTTTGGTTTCCATATATGTGCACCAAAATCCATAAGTTTGGAAGTCTGTATCTCGGCTTCTATAAGTACTAGCTTTAAAAATCCAACGGTTTTGTCTTAGTTTCGACGTTCTGAATCCAACGAGACTATTCCCAAAGTCGTAGCTCTTTTACTAACCGAGATACAAATTTTTGGTTTCCATATATGTACACCAAAAACCAAAAGTTTGGAAGTCTGTATCTCGGCTTCTATAAGTACTAGCTTTAAAAATCCAACGGTTTTGTCTTAGTTTCGACGTTCTGAATTCAACGAGACTATTCCCAAAGTCGTAGCTCTTTTACTAACCGAGATACAAATTTTTGGTTTCCATATATGTGCACCAAAAACCAAAAGTTTGGAAGTCTGTATCTCGGCTTCTATAAGTACTAGCTTTAAAAATCCAACGGTTTTGTCTTAGTTTCGACGTTCTGAATCCAACAAGACTATTCCCAAAGTCGTAGCTCTTTTACTAACCGAGATACAAATTTTTGGTTTCCATATATGTGCACCAAAAACCAAAAGTTTGGAAGTCTGTATCTCGGCTTCTATAAGTACTAGCTTTAAAAATCCAACGGTTTTGTCTTAGTTTCGACGTTCTGAATTCAACGAGACTATTCATAAAGTCGTAGCTCTTTTACTAACCGAGATACAAATTTTTGGTTTCCATATATGTGCACCAAAAACCAAAAGTTTGGAAGTCTGTATCTCGGCTTCTATAAGTACTAGCTTTAAAAATCCAACGGTTTTGTCTTAGTTTCGACGTTCTGAATCCAACAAGACTATTCCCAAAGTCGTAGCTCTTTTACTAACCGAGATACAAATTTTTGGTTTCCATATATGTGCACCAAAAACCAAAAGTTTGGAAGTCTGTATCTCGGCTTCTATAAGTACTAGCTTTAAAAATCCAACGGTTTTGTCTTAGTTTCGACGTTCTGAATCCAACGAGACTATTCTCAAAGTCGTAGCTCTTTTACTAACCGAGATACAAATTTTTGGTTTCCATATATGTGCACCAAAAACCAAAAGTTTGGAAGTCTATATCTCGGGTTCTATAAGTACTAGCTTTAAAAATCCAACGGTTTTGTCTTAGTTTCGACGTTCTGAATCCAACGAGACTATTCTCAAAGTCGTAGCTCTTTTACTAACCGAGATACAAATTTTTGGTTTCCATATATGTGCACCAAAAACCAAAAGTTTGGAAGTCTGTATCTCGGCTTCTATAAGTACTAGCTTTAAAAATCCAACGGTTTTGTCTTAGTTTCGACGTTCTGAATCCAACGAGACTATTCTCAAAGTCGTAGCTCTTTTACTAACCGAGATACAAATTTTTGGTTTCCATATATGTGCACCAAAAACCAAAAGTTTGGAAGTCTGTATCTCGGCTTCTATAAGTACTAGCTTTAAAAATCCAACGGTTTTGTCTTAGTTTCGACGTTCTGAATCCAACGAGACTATTCCCAAAGTCGTAGCTCTTTTACTAACCGAGATACAAATTTTTGGTTTCCATATATGTGCACCAAAAACCAAAAGTTTGGAAGTCTGTATCTCGGCTTCTATAAGTACTAGCTTTAAAAACCCAACGGTTTTGTCTTAGTTTCGACGTTCTGAATCCAACGAGACTATTCCCAAAGTCGTAGCTCTTTTACTAACCGAGATACAAATTTTTGGTTTCCATATATGTGCACCAAAAACCCAAAGTTTGGAAGTGTGTATCTCGGCTTCTGTAAGTACTAGCTTTAAAAATTCAACGGTTTTGTCTTGGTTTCGACGTTCTGAATCTAACGAGACTATTCCCAAAGTCGTAGCTCTTCTACTAACCGAGATACAAACTTTTGGTTTCCATATATGTGCACCAAAAACCAAAAGTTTGGAAGTCTATATCTCGGCTTCTATAAGTACTAGCTTTAAAAATCCAACGGTTTTGTCCTAGTTTCGACGTTCTAAATCCAACGAGACTATTTCCAAAGTCGTAGCTCTGTTACTAACCGAGATACAAATTTTTGGTTTCCATATATGTGCACCAAAAACCAAAAGTTTGGAAGTCTGTATCTCGGCTTCTATAAGTACTAGCTTTAAAAATCCAACGGTTTTGTCTTAGTTACGACGTTCTGAATCCAACGAGACTATTCCCAAAGTCGTAGCTCTTTTACTAACCGAGATACAAATTTTTGGTTTCCATATATGTGCACCAAAAACCAAAAGTTTGGAAGTCTGTATCTCGGCTTCTATAAGTACTAGCTTTAAAAATCCAACGGTTTTGTCTTAGTTTCGACGTTCTGAATCCAACGAGACTATTCCCAAAGTCGTAGCTCTTTTACTAACCGAGATACAAATTT
The DNA here is from genome assembly GCF_022605725.1 of Anthonomus grandis grandis. Taxonomy (NCBI): domain Eukaryota; kingdom Metazoa; phylum Arthropoda; class Insecta; order Coleoptera; family Curculionidae; genus Anthonomus; species Anthonomus grandis. The sequence continues at coordinate 22,369,819 of NC_065560.1, forward strand.
TTGGTTTCCATATATGTGCACCAAAAACCAAAAGTTTGGAAGTCTGTATCTCGGCTTCTATAAGTACTAGCTTTAAAAATCCAACGGTTTTGTCTTAGTTTCGACGTTCTGAATCCAACGAGACTATTCCCAAAGTCGTAGCTCTTTTACTAACCGAGATACAAATTTTTGGTTTCCATATATGTGCACCAAAAACCAAAAGTTTGGAAGTCTGTATTTCGGCTTCTATAAGTACTAGCTTTAAAAATCCAACGGTTTTGTCTTAGTTTCGACGTTCTGAATCCAACGAGACTATTCCCAAAGTCGTAGCTCTTTTACTAACCGAGATACAAATTTTTGATTTCCATATATGTGCACCAAAAACCCAAAGTTTGGAAGTGTGTATCTCGGCTTCTGTAAGTACTAGCTTTAAAAATTCAACGGTTTTGTCTTGGTTTCGACGTTTTGAATCTAACGAGACTATTCCCAAAGTCGTAGCTCTGTTACTAACCGAGATACAAATTTTTGGTTTCCATATATGTGCACCAAAATCCAAAAGTTTGGAAGTCTGTATCTCGGCTTCTATAAGTACTAGCTTTAAAAATCCAACGGTTTTGTCTTAGTTTCGACGTTCTGAATCCAACGAGACTATTCCCAAAGTCGTAGCTCTTTTACTAACCGAGATACAAATTTTTGGTTTCCATATATGTGCACCAAAAACCAAAAGTTTGGAAGTCTGTATCTCGGCTTCTATAAGTACTAGCTTTAAAAATCCAACGGTTTTGTCTTAGTTTCGACGTTCTGAATCCAACGAGACTATTCCCAAAGTCGTAGCTCTTTTACTAACCGAGATACAAACTTTTGGTTTCCATATATGTGCACCAAAAACCAAAAGTTTGGAAGTCTATATCTCGGCTTCTATAAGTACTAGCTTTAAAAATCCAACGGTTTTGTCTTAGTTTCGACGTTCTGAATCCAACGAGACTATTCCCAAAGTCGTAGCTCTTTTACTAACCGAGATACAAACTTTTGGTTTCCATATATGTGCACCAAAAACCAAAAGTTTGGAAGTCTATATCTCGGCTTCTATAAGTACTAGCTTTAAAAATCCAACGGTTTTGTCTTAGTTTCGACGTTCTGAATCCAACGAGACTATTTCCAAAGTCGTAGCTCTTTTACTAACTGAGATACAAACTTTTGGTTTCCATATATGTGCACCAAAAACCAAAAGTTTGGAAGTCTATATCTCGGCTTCTATAAGCACTAGCTTTAAAAATCCAACAATTTTGTCTTAGTTTCGACGTTCTGAATCCAACGAGACCATTCCCAAAATCGTAGCTCTTTTACTAACCGAGATACAAACTTTTGGTTTCCATATATGTGCACCAAAAACCAAAAGTTTGGAAGTCTATATCTCGGCTTCTATAAGTACTAGCTTTAAAAATCCAACGGTTTTGTCTTAGTTTCGACGTTCTGAATCCAACGAGACTATTCCCAAAGTCGTAGCTCTTTTACTAACCGAGATACAAACTTTTGGTTTCCATATATGTGCACCAAAAACCAAAAGTTTGGAAGTCTATATCTCGGCTTCTATAAGTACTAGCTTTAAAAATCCAACGGTTTTGTCTTAGTTTCGACGTTCTGAATTCAACGAGACTATTCATAAAGTCGTAGCTCTTTTACTAACTGAGATACAAACTTTTGGTTTCCATATATGTGCACCAAAAACCAAAAGTTTGGAAGTCTATATCTCGGCTTCTATAAGCACTAGCTTTAAAAATCCAACAATTTTGTCTTAGTTTCGACGTTCTGAATCCAACGAGACCATTCCCAAAATCGTAGCTCTTTTACTAACCGAGATACAAATTTTTGGTTTCCATATATGTGCACCAAAAACCAAAAGTTTGGAAGTCTGTATCTCGGCTTCTATAAGTACTAGCTTTAAAAATCCAACGGTTTTGTCTTAGTTTCGACGTTCTGAATCCAACGAGACTATTCCCAAAGTCGTAGCTCTTTTACTAACCGAGATACAAATTTTTGGTTTCCATATATGTGCACCAAAAACCAAAAGTTTGGAAGTCTGTATTTCGGCTTCTATAAGTACTAGCTTTAAAAATCCAACGGTTTTGTCTTAGTTTCGACGTTCTGAATCCAACGAGACTATTCCCAAAGTCGTAGCTCTTTTACTAACCGAGATACAAATTTTTGATTTCCATATATGTGCACCAAAAACCCAAAGTTTGGAAGTGTGTATCTCGGCTTCTGTAAGTACTAGCTTTAAAAATTCAACGGTTTTGTCTTGGTTTCGACGTTCTGAATCTAACGAGACTATTCCCAAAGTCGTAGCTCTGTTACTAACCGAGATACAAATTTTTGGTTTCCATATATGTGCACCAAAATCCAAAAGTTTGGAAGTCTGTATCTCGGCTTCTATAAGTACTAGCTTTAAAAATCCAACGGTTTTGTCTTAGTTTCGACGTTCTGAATCCAACGAGACCATTCCCAAAATCGTAGCTCTTTTACTAACCGAGATACAAACTTTTGGTTTCCATATATGTGCACCAAAAACCAAAAGTTTGGAAGTCTATATCTCGGCTTCTATAAGTACTAGCTTTAAAAATCCAACGGTTTTGTCTTAGTTTCGACGTTCTGAATCCAACGAGACTATTCCCAAAGTCGTAGCTCTTTTACTAACCGAGATACAAACTTTTGGTTTCCATATATGTGCACCAAAAACCAAAAGTTTGGAAGTCTGTATCTCGGCTTCTATAAGTACTAGCTTTAAAAATCCAACGGTTTTGTCTTAGTTTCGACGTTCTGAATTCAACGAGACTATTCATAAAGTCGTAGCTCTTTTACTAACCGAGATACAAATTTTTGGTTTCCATATATGTGCACCAAAAACCAAAAGTTTGGAAGTCTGTATCTCGGCTTCTATAAGTACTAGCTTTAAAAATCCAACGGTTTTGTCTTAGTTTCGACGTTCTGAATCCAACAAGACTATTCCCAAAGTCGTAGCTCTTTTACTAACCGAGATACAAATTTTTGGTTTCCATATATGTGCACCAAAAACCAAAAGTTTGGAAGTCTGTATCTCGGCTTCTATAAGTACTAGCTTTAAAAATCCAACGGTTTTGTCTTAGTTTCGACGTTCTGAATCCAACGAGACTATTCCCAAAGTCGTAGCTCTTTTACTAACCGAGATACAAATTTTTGGTTTCCATATATGTGCACCAAAAACCAAAAGTTTGGAAGTCTGTATCTCGGCTTCTATAAGTACTAGCTTTAAAAATCCAACGGTTTTGTCTTAGTTTCGACGTTCTGAATCCAACGAGACTATTCTCAAAGTCGTAGCTCTTTTACTAACCGAGATACAAATTTTTGGTTTCCATATATGTGCACCAAAAACCAAAAGTTTGGAAGTCTGTATCTCGGCTTCTATAAGTACTAGCTTTAAAAATCCAACGGTTTTGTCTTAGTTTCGACGTTCTGAATCCAACGAGACTATTCCCAAAGTCGTAGCTCTTTTACTAACCGAGATACAAATTTTTGGTTTCCATATATGTGCACCAAAAACCAAAAGTTTGGAAGTCTGTATCTCGGCTTCTATAAGTACTAGCTTTAAAAATCTAACGGTTTTGTCTTAGTTTCGACGTTCTGAATCCAACGAGACTATTCCCAAAGTCGTAGCTCTTTTACTAACCGAGATACAAATTTTTGGTTTCCATATATGTGCACCAAAAACCAAAAGTTTGGAAGTCTGTATCTCGGCTTCTATAAGTACTAGCTTTAAAAATCCAACGGTTTTGTCTTAGTTTCGACGTTCTGAATCCAACGAGACTATTCCCAAAGTCGTAGCTCTTTTACTAACCGAGATACAAATTTTTGGTTTCCATATATGTGCACCAAAAACCAAAAGTTTGGAAGTCTGTATTTTGGCTTCTATAAGTACTAGCTTTAAAAATCCAACGGTTTTGTCTTAGTTTCGACGTTCTGAATCCAACGAGACTATTCCCAAAGTCGTAGCTCTTTTACTAACCGAGATACAAATTTTTGGTTTCCATATATGTGCACCAAAAACCCAAAGTTTGGAAGTGTGTATCTCGGCTTCTGTAAGTACTAGCTTTAAAAATTCAACGGTTTTGTCTTGGTTTCGACGTTCTGAATCTAACGAGACTATTCCCAAAGTCGTAGCTCTTCTACTAACCGAGATACAAACTTTTGGTTTCCATATATGTGCACCAAAAACCAAAAGTTTGGAAGTCTATATCTCGGCTTCTATAAGTACTAGCTTTAAAAATCCAACGGTTTTGTCCTAGTTTCGACGTTCTAAATCCAACGAGACTATTTCCAAAGTCGTAGCTCTGTTACTAACCGAGATACAAACTTTTGGTTTCCATATATGTGCACCAAAAACCAAAAGTTTGGAAGTCTATATCTCGGCTTCTATAAGTACTAGCTTTAAAAATCCAACGGTTTTGTCTTAGTTTCGACGTTCTGAATCCAACGAGACTATTTCCAAAGTCGTAGCTCTTTTACTAACTGAGATACAAACTTTTGGTTTCCATATATGTGCACCAAAAACCAAAAGTTTGGAAGTCTATATCTCGGCTTCTATAAGCACTAGCTTTAAAAATCCAACAATTTTGTCTTAGTTTCGACGTTCTGAATCCAACGAGACCATTCCCAAAATCGTAGCTCTTTTACTAACCGAGATACAAACTTTTGGTTTCCATATATGTGCACCAAAAACCAAAAGTTTGGAAGTCTATATCTCGGCTTCTATAAGTACTAGCTTTAAAAATCCAACAATTTTGTCTTAGTTTCGACGTTCTGAATCCAACGAGACTATTCCCAAAGTCGTAGCTCTTTTACTAACCGAGATACAAACTTTTGGTTTCCATATATGTGCACCAAAAACCAAAAGTTTGGAAGTCTATATCTCGGCTTCTATAAGTACTAGCTTTAAAAATCCAACGGTTTTGTCTTAGTTTCGACGTTCTGAATCCAACGAGACTATTCCCAAAGTCGTAGCTCTTTTACTAACCGAGATACAAACTTTTGGTTTCCATATATGTGCACCAAAAACCAAAAGTTTGGAAGTCTATATCTCGGCTTCTATAAGTACTAGCTTTAAAAATCCAACGGTTTTGTCTTAGTTTCGACGTTCTGAATCCAACGAGACTATTCCCAAAGTCGTAGCTCTTTTACTAACCGAGATACAAACTTTTGGTTTCCATATATGTGCACCAAAAACCAAAAGTTTGGAAGTCTATATCTCGGCTTCTATAAGTACTAGCTTTAAAAATCCAACGGTTTTGTCTTAGTTTCGACGTTCTGAATCCAACGAGACTATTCCCAAAGTCGTAGCTCTTTTACTAACCGAGATACAAATTTTTGGTTTCCATATATGTGCACCAAAAACCAAAAGTTTGGAAGTCTGTATCTCGGCTTCTATAAGTACTAGCTTTAAAAATCCAACGGTTCTGTCTTAGTTTCGACGTTCTGAATTCAACGAGACTATTCATAAAGTCGTAGCTCTTTTACTAACCGAGATACAAATTTTTGGTTTCCATATATGTGCACCAAAAACCAAAAGTTTGGAAGTCTGTATCTCGGCTTCTATAAGTACTAGCTTTAAAAATCCAACGGTTTTGTCTTAGTTTCGACGTTCTGAATCCAACAAGACTATTCCCAAAGTCGTAGCTCTTTTACTAACCGAGATACAAATTTTTGGTTTCCATATATGTGCACCAAAAACCAAAAGTTTGGAAGTCTGTATCTCGGCTTCTATAAGTACTAGCTTTAAAAATCCAACGGTTTTGTCTTAGTTTCGACGTTCTGAATCCAACGAGACTATTCCCAAAGTCGTAGCTCTTTTACTAACCGAGATACAAATTTTTGGTTTCCATATATGTGCACCAAAAACCAAAAGTTTGGAAGTCTGTATCTCGGCTTCTATAAGTACTAGCTTTAAAAATCCAACGGTTTTGTCTTAGTTTCGACGTTCTGAATCCAACGAGACTATTCCCAAAGTCGTAGCTCTTTTACTAACCGAGATACAAATTTTTGGTTTCCATATATGTGCACCAAAAACCAAAAGTTTGGAAGTCTGTATCTCGGCTTCTATAAGTACTAGCTTTAAAAATTCAACGGTTTTGTCTTAGTTTCGACGTTCTGAATCCAACGAGACTATTCTCAAAGTCGTAGCTCTTTTACTAACCGAGATACAAATTTTTGGTTTCCATATATGTGCACCAAAAACCAAAAGTTTGGAAGTCTGTATCTCGGCTTCTATAAGTACTAGCTTTAAAAATCCAACGGTTTTGTCTTAGTTTCGACGTTCTGAATCCAACGAGACTATTCCCAAAGTCGTAGCTCTTTTACTAACCGAGATACAAATTTTTGGTTTCCATATATGTGCACCAAAAACCAAAAGTTTGGAAGTCTGTATCTCGGCTTCTATAAGTACTAGCTTTAAAAATCTAACGGTTTTGTCTTAGTTTCGACGTTCTGAATCCAACGAGACTATTCCCAAAGTCGTAGCTCTTTTACTAACCGAGATACAAATTTTTGGTTTCCATATATGTGCACCAAAAACCAAAAGTTTGGAAGTCTGTATCTCGGCTTCTATAAGTACTAGCTTTAAAAATCCAACGGTTTTGTCTTAGTTTCGACGTTCTGAATCCAACGAGACTATTCCCAAAGTCGTAGCTCTTTTACTAACCGAGATACAAATTTTTGGTTTCCATATATGTGCACCAAAAACCAAAAGTTTGGAAGTCTGTATTTCGGCTTCTATAAGTACTAGCTTTAAAAATCCAACGGTTTTGTCTTAGTTTCGACGTTCTGAATCCAACGAGACTATTCCCAAAGTCGTAGCTCTTTTACTAACCGAGATACAAATTTTTGGTTTCCATATATGTGCACCAAAAACCCAAAGTTTGGAAGTGTGTATCTCGGCTTCTGTAAGTACTAGCTTTAAAAATTCAATGGTTTTGTCTTGGTTTCGACGTTCTGAATCTAACGAGACTATTCCCAAAGTCGTAGCTCTTCTACTAACCGAGATACAAACTTTTGGTTTCCATATATGTGCACCAAAAACCAAAAGTTTGGAAGTCTATATCTCGGCTTCTATAAGTACTAGCTTTAAAAATCCAACGGTTTTGTCCTAGTTTCGACGTTCTAAAACCAACGAGACTATTTCCAAAGTCGTAGCTCTGTTACTAACCGAGATACAAATTTTTGGTTTCCATATATGTGCACCAAAAACCAAAAGTTTGGAAGTCTGTATCTCGGCTTCTATAAGTACTAGCTTTAAAAATCCAACGGTTTTGTCTTAGTTTCGACGTTCTGAATCCAACGAGACTATTCCCAAAGTCGTAGCTCTTTTACTAACCGAGATACAAATTTTTGGTTTCCATATATGTGCACCAAAAACCAAAAGTTTGGAAGTCTGTATTTCGGCTTCTATAAGTACTAGCTTTAAAAATCCAACGGTTTTGTCTTAGTTTCGACGTTCTGAATCCAACGAGACTATTCCCAAAGTCGTAGCTCTTTTACTAACCGAGATACAAATTTTTGGTTTCCATATATGTGCACCAAAAACCAAAAGTTTGGAAGTCTGTATCTCGGCTTCTATAAGTACTAGCTTTAAAAATCCAACGGTTTTGTCTTAGTTTCGACGTTCTGAATCCAACGAGACTATTCCCAAAGTCGTAGCTCTTTTACTAACCGAGATACAAATTTTTGGTTTCCATATATGTGCACCAAAAACCAAAAGTTTGGAAGTCTGTATCTCGCCTTCTATAAGTACTAGCTTTAAAAATCCAACGGTTTTGTCTTAGTTTCGACGTTCTGAATCCAACGAGACTATTCCCAAAGTCGTAGCTCTTTTACTAACCGAGATACAAATTTTTGGTTTCCATATATGTGCACCAAAAACCAAAAGTTTGGAAGTCTGTATTTCGGCTTCTATAAGTACTAGCTTTAAAAATCCAACGGTTTTGTCTTAGTTTCGACGTTCTGAATCCAACGAGACTATTCCCAAAGTCGTAGCTCTTTTACTAACCGAGATACAAATTTTTGGTTTCCATATATGTGCACCAAAAACCAAAAGTTTGGAAGTCTGTATCTCGGCTTCTATAAGTACTAGCTTTAAAAATCCAACGGTTTTGTCTTAGTTTCGACGTTCTGAATCCAACGAGACTATTCCCAAAGTCGTAGCTCTTTTACTAACCGAGATACAAATTTTTGGTTTCCATATATGTGCACCAAAAACCAAAAGTTTGGAAGTCTGTATCTCGGCTTCTATAAGTACTAGCTTTAAAAATCCAACGGTTTTGTCTTAGTTTCGACGTTCTGAATCCAACGAGACTATTCCCAAAGTCGTAGCTCTTTTACTAACCGAGATACAAATTTTTGGTTTCCATATATGTGCACCAAAAACCAAAAGTTTGGAAGTCTGTATCTCGGCTTCTATAAGTACTAGCTTTAAAAATCCAACGGTTTTGTCTTAGTTTCGACGTTCTGAATCCAACGAGACTATTCCCAAAGTCGTAGCTCTTTTACTAACCGAGATACAAATTTTTGGTTTCCATATATGTGCACCAAAAACCAAAAGTTTGGAAGTCTGTATTTCGGCTTCTATAAGTACTAGCTTTAAAAACCCAACGGTTTTGTCTTAGTTTCGACGTTCTGAATCCAACGAGACTATTCCCAAAGTCGTAGCTCTTTTACTAACCGAGATACAAATTTTTGGTTTCCATATATGTGCACCAAAAACCCAAAGTTTGGAAGTGGGTATCTCGGCTTCTGTAAGTACTAGCTTTAAAAATTCAACGGTTTTGTCTTGGTTTCGACGTTCTGAATCTAACGAGACTATTCCCAAAGTCGTAGCTCTTCTACTAACCGAGATACAAACTTTTGGTTTCCATATATGTGCACCAAAAACCAAAAGTTTGGAAGTCTATATCTCGGCTTCTATAAGTACTAGCTTTAAAAATCCAACGGTTTTGTCCTAGTTTCGACGTTCTAAATCCAACGAGACTATTTCCAAAGTCGTAGCTCTGTTACTAACCGAGATACAAATTTTTGGTTTCCATATATGTGCACCAAAAACCAAAAGTTTGGAAGTCTGTATCTCGGCTTCTATAAGTACTAGCTTTAAAAATCCAACGGTTTTGTCTTAGTTACGACGTTCTGAATCCAACGAGACTATTCCCAAAGTCGTAGCTCTTTCACTAACCGAGATACAAATTTTTGGTTTCCATATATGTGCACCAAAAACCAAAAGTTTGGAAGTCTGTATCTCGGCTTCTATAAGTACTAGCTTTAAAAATCCAACGGTTTTGTCTTAGTTTCGACGTTCTGAATCCAACGAGACTATTCCCAAAGTCGTAGCTCTTTTACTAACCGAGATACAAATTTTTGATTTCCATATATGTGCACCAAAAACCCAAAGTTTGGAAGTGTGTATCTCGGCTTCTGTAAGTACTAGCTTTAAAAATCCAACGGTTTTGTCTTAGTTTCGACGTTCTGAATCCAACAAGACTATTCCCAAAGTCGTAGCTCTTTTACTAACCGAGATACAAATTTTTGGTTTCCATATATGTGCACCAAAAACCAAAAGTTTGGAAGTCTGTATCTCGGCTTCTATAAGTACTAGCTTTAAAAATCCAACGGTTTTGTCTTAGTTTCGACGTTCTGAATCCAACGAGACTATTCCCAAAGTCGTAGCTCTTTTACTAACCGAGATACAAATTTTTGGTTTCCATATATGTGCACCAAAAACCAAAAGTTTGGAAGTCTGTATCTCGGCTTCTATAAGTACTAGCTTTAAAAATCCAACGGTTTTGTCTTAGTTTCGACGTTCTGAATCCAACGAGACTATTCCCAAAGTCGTAGCTCTTTTACTAACCGAGATACAAATTTTTGGTTTCCATATATGTGCACCAAAAACCAAAAGTTTGGAAGTCTGTATTTCGGCTTCTATAAGTACTAGCTTTAAAAATCCAACGGTTTTGTCTTAGTTTCGACGTTCTGAATCCAACGAGACTATTCTCAAAGTCGTAGCTCTTTTACTAACCGAGATACAAATTTTTGGTTTCCATATATGTGCACCAAAAACCAAAAGTTTGGAAGTCTGTATCTCGGCTTCTATAAGTACTAGCTTTAAAAATCCAACGGTTTTGTCTTAGTTTCGACGTTCTGAATCCAACGAGACTATTCCCAAAGTCGTAGCTCTTTTACTAACCGAGATACAAATTTTTGGTTTCCATATATGTGCACCAAAAACCAAAAGTTTGGAAGTCTGTATCTCGGCTTCTATAAGTACTAGCTTTAAAAATCTAACGGTTTTGTCTTAGTTTCGACGTTCTGAATCCAACGAGACTATTCCCAAAGTCGTAGCTCTTTTACTAACCGAGATACAAATTTTTGGTTTCCATATATGTGCACCAAAAACCAAAAGTTTGGAAGTCTGTATCTCGGCTTCTATAAGTACTAGCTTTAAAAATCCAACGGTTTTGTCTTAGTTTCGACGTTCTGAATCCAACGAGACTATTCCCAAAGTCGTAGCTCTTTTACTAACCGAGATACAAATTTTTGGTTTCCATATATGTGCACCAAAAACCAAAAGTTTGGAAGTCTGTATTTTGGCTTCTATAAGTACTAGCTTTAAAAATCCAACGGTTTTGTCTTAGTTTCGACGTTCTGAATCCAACGAGACTATTCCCAAAGTCGTAGCTCTTTTACTAACCGAGATACAAATTTTTGGTTTCCATATATGTGCACCAAAAACCCAAAGTTTGGAAGTGTGTATCTCGGCTTCTGTAAGTACTAGCTTTAAAAATTCAACGGTTTTGTCTTGGTTTCGACGTTCTGAATCTAACGAGACTATTCCCAAAGTCGTAGCTCTTCTACTAACCGAGATACAAACTTTTGGTTTCCATATATGTGCACCAAAAACCAAAAGTTTGGAAGTCTATATCTCGGCTTCTATAAGTACTAGCTTTAAAAATCCAACGGTTTTGTCCTAGTTTCGACGTTCTAAATCCAACGAGACTATTTCCAAAGTCGTAGCTCTGTTACTAACCGAGATACAAACTTTTGGTTTCCATATATGTGCACCAAAAACCAAAAGTTTGGAAGTCTATATCTCGGCTTCTATAAGTACTAGCTTTAAAAATCCAACGGTTTTGTCTTAGTTTCGACGTTCTGAATCCAACGAGACTATTTCCAAAGTCGTAGCTCTTTTACTAACTGAGATACAAACTTTTGGTTTCCATATATGTGCACCAAAAACCAAAAGTTTGGAAGTCTATATCTCGGCTTCTATAAGCACTAGCTTTAAAAATCCAACAATTTTGTCTTAGTTTCGACGTTCTGAATCCAACGAGACTATTCCCAAAGTCGTAGCTGTTTTACTAACCGAGATACAAACTTTTGGTTTCCATATATGTGCACCAAAAACCAAAAGTTTGGAAGTCTATATCTCGGCTTCTATAAGTACTAGCTTTAAAAATCCAACAATTTTGTCTTAGTTTCGACGTTCTGAATCCAACGAGACTATTCCCAAAGTCGTAGCTCTTTTACTAACCGAGATACAAACTTTTGGTTTCCATATATGTGCACCAAAAACCAAAAGTTTGGAAGTCTATATCTCGGCTTCTATAAGTACTAGCTTTAAAAATCCAACGGTTTTGTCTTAGTTTCGACGTTCTGAATCCAACGAGACTATTCCCAAAGTCGTAGCTCTTTTACTAACCGAGATACAAACTTTTGGTTTCCATATATGTGCACCAAAAACCAAAAGTTTGGAAGTCTATATCTCGGCTTCTATAAGTACTAGCTTTAAAAATCCAACGGTTTTGTCTTAGTTTCGACGTTCTGAATCCAACGAGACTATTCCCAAAGTCGTAGCTCTTTTACTAACCGAGATACAAACTTTTGGTTTCCATATATGTGCACCAAAAACCAAAAGTTTGGAAGTCTATATCTCGGCTTCTATAAGTACTAGCTTTAAAAATCCAACGGTTTTGTCTTAGTTTCGACGTTCTGAATCCAACGAGACTATTCCCAAAGTCGTAGCTCTTTTACTAACCGAGATACAAATTTTTGGTTTCCATATATGTGCACCAAAAACCAAAAGTTTGGAAGTCTGTATCTCGGCTTCTATAAGTACTAGCTTTAAAAATCCAACGGTTTTGTCTTAGTTTCGACGTTCTGAATTCAACGAGACTATTCATAAAGTCGTAGCTCTTTTACTAACCGAGATACAAATTTTTGGTTTCCATATATGTGCACCAAAAACCAAAAGTTTGGAAGTCTGTATCTCGGCTTCTATAAGTACTAGCTTTAAAAATCCAACGGTTTTGTCTTAGTTTCGACGTTCTGAATCCAACAAGACTATTCCCAAAGTCGTAGCTCTTTTACTAACCGAGATACAAATTTTTGGTTTCCATATATGTGCACCAAAAACCAAAAGTTTGGAAGTCTGTATCTCGGCTTCTATAAGTACTAGCTTTAAAAATCCAACGGTTTTGTCTTAGTTTCGACGTTCTGAATCCAACGAGACTATTCCCAAAGTCGTAGCTCTTTTACTAACCGAGATACAAATTTTTGGTTTCCATATATGTGCACCAAAAACCAAAAGTTTGGAAGTCTGTATCTCGGCTTCTATAAGTACTAGCTTTAAAAATTCAACGGTTTTGTCTTAGTTTCGACGTTCTGAATCCAACGAGACTATTCTCAAAGTCGTAGCTCTTTTACTAACCGAGATACAAATTTTTGGTTTCCATATATGTGCACCAAAAACCAAAAGTTTGGAAGTCTGTATCTCGGCTTCTATAAGTACTAGCTTTAAAAATCCAACGGTTTTGTCTTAGTTTCGACGTTCTGAATCCAACGAGACTATTCCCAAAGTCGTAGCTCTTTTACTAACCGAGATACAAATTTTTGGTTTCCATATATGTGCACCAAAAACCAAAAGTTTGGAAGTCTGTATCTCGGCTTCTATAAGTACTAGCTTTAAAAATCTAACGGTTTTGTCTTAGTTTCGACGTTCTGAATCCAACGAGACTATTCCCAAAGTCGTAGCTCTTTTACTAACCGAGATACAAATTTTTGGTTTCCATATATGTGCACCAAAAACCAAAAGTTTGGAAGTCTGTATCTCGGCTTCTATAAGTACTAGCTTTAAAAATCCAACGGTTTTGTCTTAGTTTCGACGTTCTGAATCCAACGAGACTATTCCCAAAGTCGTAGCTCTTTTACTAACCGAGATACAAATTTTTGGTTTCCATATATGTGCACCAAAAACCAAAAGTTTGGAAGTCTGTATTTCGGCTTCTATAAGTACTAGCTTTAAAAATCCAACGGTTTTGTCTTAGTTTCGACGTTCTGAATCCAACGAGACTATTCCCAAAGTCGTAGCTCTTTTACTAACCGAGATACAAATTTTTGGTTTCCATATATGTGCACCAAAAACCCAAAGTTTGGAAGTGTGTATCTCGGCTTCTGTAAGTACTAGCTTTAAAAATTCAACGGTTTTGTCTTGGTTTCGACGTTCTGAATCTAACGAGACTATTCCCAAAGTCGTAGCTCTTCTACTAACCGAGATACAAACTTTTGGTTTCCATATATGTGCACCAAAAACCAAAAGTTTGGAAGTCTATATCTCGGCTTCTATAAGTACTAGCTTTAAAAATCCAACGGTTTTGTCCTAGTTTCGACGTTCTAAAACCAACGAGACTATTTCCAAAGTCGTAGCTCTGTTACTAACCGAGATACAAATTTTTGGTTTCCATATATGTGCACCAAAAACCAAAAGTTTGGAAGTCTGTATCTCGGCTTCTATAAGTACTAGCTTTAAAAATCCAACGGTTTTGTCTTAGTTTCGACGTTCTGAATCCAACGAGACTATTCCCAAAGTCGTAGCTCTTTTACTAACCGAGATACAAATTTTTGGTTTCCATATATGTGCACCAAAAACCAAAAGTTTGGAAGTCTGTATTTCGGCTTCTATAAGTACTAGCTTTAAAAATCCAACGGTTTTGTCTTAGTTTCGACGTTCTGAATCCAACGAGACTATTCCCAAAGTCGTAGCTCTTTTACTAACCGAGATACAAATTTTTGGTTTCCATATATGTGCACCAAAAACCAAAAGTTTGGAAGTCTGTATCTCGGCTTCTATAAGTACTAGCTTTAAAAATCCAACGGTTTTGTCTTAGTTTCGACGTTCTGAATCCAACGAGACTATTCCCAAAGTCGTAGCTCTTTTACTAACCGAGATACAAATTTTTGGTTTCCATATATGTGCACCAAAAACCAAAAGTTTGGAAGTCTGTATCTCGGCTTCTATAAGTACTAGCTTTAAAAATCCAACGGTTTTGTCTTAGTTTCGACGTTCTGAATTCAACGAGACTATTCATAAAGTCGTAGCTCTTTTACTAACCGAGATACAAATTTTTGGTTTCCATATATGTGCACCAAAAACCAAAAGTTTGGAAGTCTGTATCTCGGCTTCTATAAGTACTAGCTTTAAAAATCCAACGGTTTTGTCTTAGTTTCGACGTTCTGAATCCAACGAGACTATTCCCAAAGTCGTAGCTCTTTTACTAACCGAGATACAAACTTTTGGTTTCCATATATGTGCACCAAAAACCAAAAGTTTGGAAGTCTATATCTCGGCTTCTATAAGTACTAGCTTTAAAAATCCAACGGTTTTGTCTTAGTTTCGACGTTCTGAATCCAACGAGACTATTCCCAAAGTCGTAGCTCTTTTACTAACCGAGATACAAACTTTTGGTTTCCATATATGTGCACCAAAAACCAAAAGTTTGGAAGTCTATATCTCGGCTTCTATAAGTACTAGCTTTAAAAATCCAACGGTTTTGTCTTAGTTTCGACGTTCTGAATCCAACGAGACTATTCCCAAAGTCGTAGCTCTTTTACTAACCGAGATACAAATTTTTGGTTTCCATATATGTGCACCAAAAACCAAAAGTTTGGAAGTCTGTATCTCGGCTTCTATAAGTACTAGCTTTAAAAATCCAACGGTTTTGTCTTAGTTTCGACGTTCTGAATTCAACGAGACTATTCATAAAGTCGTAGCTCTTTTACTAACCGAGATACAAATTTTTGGTTTCCATATATGTGCACCAAAAACCAAAAGTTTGGAAGTCTGTATCTCGGCTTCTATAAGTACTAGCTTTAAAAATCCAACGGTTTTGTCTTAGTTTCGACGTTCTGAATCCAACAAGACTATTCCCAAAGTCGTAGCTCTTTTACTAACCGAGATACAAATTTTTGGTTTCCATATATGTGCACCAAAAACCAAAAGTTTGGAAGTCTGTATCTCGGCTTCTATAAGTACTAGCTTTAAAAATCCAACGGTTTTGTCTTAGTTTCGACGTTCTGAATCCAACGAGACTATTCCCAAAGTCGTAGCTCTTTTACTAACCGAGATACAAATTTTTGGTTTCCATATATGTGCACCAAAAACCAAAAGTTTGGAAGTCTGTATCTCGGCTTCTATAAGTACTAGCTTTAAAAATTCAACGGTTTTGTCTTAGTTTCGACGTTCTGAATCCAACGAGACTATTCTCAAAGTCGTAGCTCTTTTACTAACCGAGATACAAATTTTTGGTTTCCATATATGTGCACCAAAAACCAAAAGTTTGGAAGTCTGTATCTCGGCTTCTATAAGTACTAGCTTTAAAAATCCAACGGTTTTGTCTTAGTTTCGACGTTCTGAATCCAACGAGACTATTCCCAAAGTCGTAGCTCTTTTACTAACCGAGATACAAATTTTTGGTTTCCATATATGTGCACCAAAAACCAAAAGTTTGGAAGTCTGTATCTCGGCTTCTATAAGTACTAGCTTTAAAAATCTAACGGTTTTGTCTTAGTTTCGACGTTCTGAATCCAACGAGACTATTCCCAAAGTCGTAGCTCTTTTACTAACCGAGATACAAATTTTTGGTTTCCATATATGTGCACCAAAAACCAAAAGTTTGGAAGTCTGTATCTCGGCTTCTATAAGTACTAGCTTTAAAAATCCAACGGTTTTGTCTTAGTTTCGACGTTCTGAATCCAACGAGACTATTCCCAAAGTCGTAGCTCTTTTACTAACCGAGATACAAATTTTTGGTTTCCATATATGTGCACCAAAAACCAAAAGTTTGGAAGTCTGTATTTCGGCTTCTATAAGTACTAGCTTTAAAAATCCAACGGTTTTGTCTTAGTTTCGACGTTCTGAATCCAACGAGACTATTCCCAAAGTCGTAGCTCTTTTACTAACCGAGATACAAATTTTTGGTTTCCATATATGTGCACCAAAAACCCAAAGTTTGGAAGTGTGTATCTCGGCTTCTGTAAGTACTAGCTTTAAAAATTCAACGGTTTTGTCTTGGTTTCGACGTTCTGAATCTAACGAGACTATTCCCAAAGTCGTAGCTCTTTTACTAACCGAGATACAAACTTTTGGTTTCCATATATGTGCACCAAAAACCAAAAGTTTGGAAGTCTATATCTCGGCTTCTATAAGTACTAGCTTTAAAAATCCAACGGTTTTGTCCTAGTTTCGACGTTCTAAAACCAACGAGACTATTTCCAAAGTCGTAGCTCTGTTACTAACCGAGATACAAATTTTTGGTTTCCATATATGTGCACCAAAAACCAAAAGTTTGGAAGTCTGTATCTCGGCTTCTATAAGTACTAGCTTTAAAAATCCAACGGTTTTGTCTTAGTTTCGACGTTCTGAATCCAACGAGACTATTCCCAAAGTCGTAGCTCTTTTACTAACCGAGATACAAATTTTTGGTTTCCATATATGTGCACCAAAAACCAAAAGTTTGGAAGTCTGTATTTCGGCTTCTATAAGTACTAGCTTTAAAAATCCAACGGTTTTGTCTTAGTTTCGACGTTCTGAATCCAACGAGACTATTCCCAAAGTCGTAGCTCTTTTACTAACCGAGATACAAATTTTTGGTTTCCATATATGTGCACCAAAAACCAAAAGTTTGGAAGTCTGTATCTCGGCTTCTATAAGTACTAGCTTTAAAAATCCAACGGTTTTGTCTTAGTTTCGACGTTCTGAATCCAACGAGACTATTCCCAAAGTCGTAGCTCTTTTACTAACCGAGATACAAATTTTTGGTTTCCATATATGTGCACCAAAAACCAAAAGTTTGGAAGTCTGTATCTCGGCTTCTATAAGTACTAGCTTTAAAAATCCAACGGTTTTGTCTTAGTTTCGACGTTCTGAATTCAACGAGACTATTCATAAAGTCGTAGCTCTTTTACTAACCGAGATACAAATTTTTGGTTTCCATATATGTGCACCAAAAACCAAAAGTTTGGAAGTCTGTATCTCGGCTTCTATAAGTACTAGCTTTAAAAATCCAACGGTTTTGTCTTAGTTTCGACGTTCTGAATCCAACAAGACTATTCCCAAAGTCGTAGCTCTTTTACTAACCGAGATACAAATTTTTGGTTTCCATATATGTGCACCAAAAACCAAAAGTTTGGAAGTCTGTATCTCGGCTTCTATAAGTACTAGCTTTAAAAATCCAACGGTTTTGTCTTAGTTTCGACGTTCTGAATCCAACGAGACTATTCCCAAAGTCGTAGCTCTTTTACTAACCGAGATACAAATTTTTGGTTTCCATATATGTGCACCAAAAACCAAAAGTTTGGAAGTCTGTATCTCGGCTTCTATAAGTACTAGCTTTAAAAATCCAACGGTTTTGTCTTAGTTTCGACGTTCTGAATCCAACGAGACTATTCTCAAAGTCGTAGCTCTTTTACTAACCGAGATACAAATTTTTGGTTTCCATATATGTGCACCAAAAACCAAAAGTTTGGAAGTCTGTATCTCGGCTTCTATAAGTACTAGCTTTAAAAATCCAACGGTTTTGTCTTAGTTTCGACGTTCTGAATCCAACGAGACTATTCCCAAAGTCGTAGCTCTTTTACTAACCGAGATACAAATTTTTGGTTTCCATATATGTGCACCAAAAACCAAAAGTTTGGAAGTCTGTATCTCGGCTTCTATAAGTACTAGCTTTAAAAATCCAACGGTTTTGTCTTAGTTTCGACGTTCTGAATCCAACGAGACTATTCCCAAAGTCGTAGCTCTTTTACTAACCGAGATACAAATTTTTGGTTTCCATATATGTGCACCAAAAACCAAAAGTTTGGAAGTCTGTATTTCGGCTTCTATAAGTACTAGCTTTAAAAATCCAACGGTTTTGTCTTAGTTTCGACGTTCTGAATCCAACGAGACTATTCCCAAAGTCGTAGCTCTTTTACTAACCGAGATACAAATTTTTGGTTTCCATATATGTGCACCAAAAACCAAAAGTTTGGAAGTCTGTATCTCGGCTTCTATAAGTACTAGCTTTAAAAATCCAACGGTTTTGTCTTAGTTTCGACGTTCTGAATCCAACGAGACTATTCCCAAAGTCGTAGCTCTTTTACTAACCGAGATACAAATTTTTGGTTTCCATATATGTGCACCAAAAACCAAAAGTTTGGAAGTGTGTATCTCGGCTTCTGTAAGTACTAGCTTTAAAAATTCAACGGTTTTGTCTTGGTTTCGACGTTCTGAATCTAACGAGACTATTCCCAAAGTCGTAGCTCTTCTACTAACCGAGATACAAACTTTTGGTTTCCATATATGTGCACCAAAAACCAAAAGTTTGGAAGTCTATATCTCGGCTTCTATAAGTACTAGCTTTAAAAATCCAACGGTTTTGTCCTAGTTTCGACGTTCTAAATCCAACGAGACTATTTCCAAAGTCGTAGCTCTGTTACTAACCGAGATACAAATTTTTGGTTTCCATATATGTGCACCAAAAACCAAAAGTTTGGAAGTCTGTATCTCGGCTTCTATAAGTACTAGCTTTAAAAATCCAACGGTTTTGTCTTAGTTACGACGTTCTGAATCCAACGAGACTTTTCCCAAAGTCGTAGCTCTTTCACTAACCGAGATACAAATTTTTGGTTTCCATATATGTGCACCAAAAACCAAAAGTTTGGAAGTCTGTATCTCGGCTTCTATAAGTACTAGCTTTAAAAATCCAACGGTTTTGTCTTAGTTTCGACGTTCTGAATCCAACGAGACTATTCCCAAAGTCGTAGCTCTTTTACTAACCGAGATACAAATTTTTGGTTTCCATATATGTGCACCAAAAACCAAAAGTTTGGAAGTCTGTATCTCGGCTTCTATAAGTACTAGCTTTAAAAATCCAACGGTTTTGTCTTAGTTTCGACGTTCTGAATCCAACGAGACTATTCCCAAAGTCGTAGCTCTTTTACTAACCGAGATACAAATTTTTGGTTTCCATATATGTGCACCAAAAACCCAAAGTTTGGAAGTGTGTATCTCGGCTTCTGTAAGTACTAGCTTTAAAAATTCAACGGTTTTGTCTTGGTTTCGACGTTCTGAATCTAACGAGACTATTCCCAAAGTCGTAGCTCTTTTACTAACCGAGATACAAATTTTTGGTTTCCATATATGTGCACCAAAAACCAAAAGTTTGGAAGTCTGTATCTCGGCTTCTATAAGTACTAGCCTTAAAAATCCAACGGTTTTGTCTTAGTTTCGACGTTCTGAATCCAACGAGACTATTCCCAAAGTCGTAGCTCTTTTACTAACCGAGATACAAATTTTTGGTTTCCATATATGTGCACCAAAAACCAAAAGTTTGGAAGTCTGTATCTCGGCTTCTATAAGTACTAGCTTTAAAAATCCAACGGTTTTGTCTTAGTTTCGACGTTCTGAATCCAACGAGACTATTCCCAAAGTCGTAGCTCTTTTACTAACCGAGATACAAATTTTTGGTTTCCATATATGTGCACCAAAAACCAAAAGTTTGGAAGTCTGTATCTCGGCTTCTATAAGTACTAGCTTTAAAAATCCAACGGTTTTGTCTTAGTTTCGACGTTCTGAATCCAACGAGACTATTCTCAAAGTCGTAGCTCTTTTACTAACCGAGATACAAATTTTTGGTTTCCATATATGTGCACCAAAAACCAAAAGTTTGGAAGTCTGTATCTCGGCTTCTATAAGTACTAGCTTTAAAAATCCAACGGTTTTGTCTTAGTTTCGACGTTCTGAATCCAACGAGACTATTCCCAAAGTCGTAGCTCTTTTACTAACCGAGATACAAATTTTTGGTTTCCATATATGTGCACCAAAAACCAAAAGTTTGGAAGTCTGTATCTCGGCTTCTATAAGTACTAGCTTTAAAAATCCAACGGTTTTGTCTTAGTTTCGACGTTCTGAATCCAACGAGACTATTCCCAAAGTCGTAGCTCTTTTACTAACCGAGATACAAATTTTTGGTTTCCATATATGTGCACCAAAAACCAAAAGTTTGGAAGTCTGTATTTCGGCTTCTATAAGTACTAGCTTTAAAAATCCAACGGTTTTGTCTTAGTTTCGACGTTCTGAATCCAACGAGACTATTCCCAAAGTCGTAGCTCTTTTACTAACCGAGATACAAATTTTTGGTTTCCATATATGTGCACCAAAAACCAAAAGTTTGGAAGTCTGTATCTCGGCTTCTATAAGTACTAGCTTTAAAAATCCAACGGTTTTGTCTTAGTTTCGACGTTCTGAATCCAACGAGACTATTCCCAAAGTCGTAGCTCTTTTACTAACCGAGATACAAATTTTTGGTTTCCATATATGTGCACCAAAAACCAAAAGTTTGGAAGTGTGTATCTCGGCTTCTGTAAGTACTAGCTTTAAAAATTCAACGGTTTTGTCTTGGTTTCGACGTTCTGAATCTAACGAGACTATTCCCAAAGTCGTAGCTCTTCTACTAACCGAGATACAAACTTTTGGTTTCCATATATGTGCACCAAAAACCAAAAGTTTGGAAGTCTATATCTCGGCTTCTATAAGTACTAGCTTTAAAAATCCAACGGTTTTGTCCTAGTTTCGACGTTCTAAATCCAACGAGACTATTTCCAAAGTCGTAGCTCTGTTACTAACCGAGATACAAATTTTTGGTTTCCATATATGTGCACCAAAAACCAAAAGTTTGGAAGTCTGTATCTCGGCTTCTATAAGTACTAGCTTTAAAAATCCAACGGTTTTGTCTTAGTTACGACGTTCTGAATCCAACGAGACTATTCCCAAAGTCGTAGCTCTTTCACTAACCGAGATACAAATTTTTGGTTTCCATATATGTGCACCAAAAACCAAAAGTTTGGAAGTCTGTATCTCGGCTTCTATAAGTACTAGCTTTAAAAATCCAACGGTTTTGTCTTAGTTTCGACGTTCTGAATCCAACGAGACTATTCCCAAAGTCGTAGCTCTTTTACTAACCGAGATACAAATTTTTGGTTTCCATATATGTGCACCAAAAACCAAAAGTTTGGAAGTCTGTATCTCGGCTTCTATAAGTACTAGCTTTAAAAATCCAACGGTTTTGTCTTAGTTTCGACGTTCTGAATCCAACGAGACTATTCCCAAAGTCGTAGCTCTTTTACTAACCGAGATACAAATTTTTGGTTTCCATATATGTGCACCAAAAACCAAAAGTTTGGAAGTCTGTATTTCGGCTTCTATAAGTACTAGCTTTAAAAATCCAACGGTTTTGTCTTAGTTTCGACGTTCTGAATCCAACGAGACTATTCCCAAAGTCGTAGCTCTTTTACTAACCGAGATACAAATTTTTGATTTCCATATATGTGCACCAAAAACCCAAAGTTTGGAAGTGTGTATCTCGGCTTCTGTAAGTACTAGCTTTAAAAATTCAACGGTTTTGTCTTGGTTTCGACGTTCTGAATCTAACGAGACTATTCCCAAAGTCGTAGCTCTGTTACTAACCGAGATACAAATTTTTGGTTTCCATATATGTGCACCAAAATCCAAAAGTTTGGAAGTCTGTATCTCGGCTTCTATAAGTACTAGCTTTAAAAATCCTACGGTTTTGTCTTAGTTTCGACGTTCTGAATCCAACGAGACTATTCCCAAAGTCGTAGCTCTTTTACTAACCGAGATACAAATTTTTGGTTTCCATATATGTGCACCAAAAACCAAAAGTTTGGAAGTCTGTATCTCGGCTTCTATAAGTACTAGCTTTAAAAATCCAACGGTTTTGTCTTAGTTTCGACGTTCTGAATCCAACGAGACTATTCCCAAAGTCGTAGCTCTTTTACTAACCGAGATACAAATTTTTGATTTCCATATATGTGCACCAAAAACCCAAAGTTTGGAAGTGTGTATCTCGGCTTCTGTAAGTACTAGCTTTAAAAATTCAACGGTTTTGTCTTGGTTTCGACGTTCTGAATCTAACGAGACTATTCCCAAAGTCGTAGCTCTTTTACTAACCGAGATACAAATTTTTGGTTTCCATATATGTGCACCAAAAACCAAAAGTTTGGAAGTCTGTATCTCGGCTTCTATAAGTACTAGCCTTAAAAATCCAACGGTTTTGTCTTAGTTTCGACGTTCTGAATCCAACGAGACTATTCCCAAAGTCGTAGCTCTTTTACTAACCGAGATACAAATTTTTGGTTTCCATATATGTGCACCAAAAACCAAAAGTTTGGAAGTCTGTATTTCGGCTTCTATAAGTACTAGCTTTAAAAATCCAACGGTTTTGTCTTAGTTTCGACGTTCTGAATCCAACGAGACTATTCCCAAAGTCGTAGCTCTTTTACTAACCGAGATACAAATTTTTGATTTCCATATATGTGCACCAAAAACCCAAAGTTTGGAAGTGTGTATCTCGGCTTCTGTAAGTACTAGCTTTAAAAATTCAACGGTTTTGTCTTGGTTTCGACGTTCTGAATCTAACGAGACTATTCCCAAAGTCGTAGCTCTTTTACTAACCGAGATACAAATTTTTGGTTTCCATATATGTGCACCAAAAACCAAAAGTTTGGAAGTCTGTATCTCGGCTTCTATAAGTACTAGCTTTAAAAATCCAACGGTTTTGTCTTAGTTTCGACGTTCTGAATCCAACGAGACTATTCCGAAAGTCGTAGCTCTTTTACTAACCGAGATACAAATTTTTGGTTTCCATATATGTGCACCAAAAACCAAAAGTTTGGAAGTCTGTATCTCGGCTTCTATAAGTACTAGCTTTAAAAATCCAACGGTTTTGTCTTAGTTTCGACGTTCTGAATCCAACGAGACTATTCCCAAAGTCGTAGCTCTTTTACTAACCGAGATACAAATTTTTGGTTTCCATATATGTGCACCAAAAACCAAAAGTTTGGAAGTCTGTATTTCGGCTTCTATAAGTACTAGCTTTAAAAATCCAACGGTTTTGTCTTAGTTTCGACGTTCTGAATCCAACGAGACTATTCCCAAAGTCGTAGCTCTTTTACTAACCGAGATACAAATTTTTGATTTCCATATATGTGCACCAAAAACCCAAAGTTTGGAAGTGTGTATCTCGGCTTCTGTAAGTACTAGCTTTAAAAATTCAACGGTTTTGTCTTGGTTTCGACGTTCTGAATCTAACGAGACTATTCCCAAAGTCGTAGCTCTGTTACTAACCGAGATACAAATTTTTGGTTTCCATATATGTGCACCAAAATCCAAAAGTTTGGAAGTCTGTATCTCGGCTTCTATAAGTACTAGCTTTAAAAATCCAACGGTTTTGTCTTAGTTTCGACGTTCTGAATCCAACGAGACTATTCCCAAAGTCGTAGCTCTTTTACTAACCGAGATACAAATTTTTGGTTTCCATATATGTGCACCAAAAACCAAAAGTTTGGAAGTCTGTATCTCGGCTTCTATAAGTACTAGCTTTAAAAATCCAACGGTTTTGTCTTAGTTTCGACGTTCTGAATCCAACGAGACTATTCCCAAAGTCGTAGCTCTTTTACTAACCGAGATACAAACTTTTGGTTTCCATATATGTGCACCAAAAACCAAAAGTTTGGAAGTCTATATCTCGGCTTCTATAAGTACTAGCTTTAAAAATCCAACGGTTTTGTCTTAGTTTCGACGTTCTGAATCCAACGAGACTATTCCCAAAGTCGTAGCTCTTTTACTAACCGAGATACAAACTTTTGGTTTCCATATATGTGCACCAAAATCCAAAAGTTTGGAAGTCTGTATCTCGGCTTCTATAAGTACTAGCTTTAAAAATCCAACGGTTTTGTCTTAGTTTCGACGTTCTGAATCCAACGAGACTATTCCCAAAGTCGTAGCTCTTTTACTAACCGAGATACAAATTTTTGGTTTCCATATATGTGCACCAAAAACCAAAAGTTTGGAAGTCTGTATCTCGGCTTCTATAAGTACTAGCTTTAAAAATCCAACGGTTTTGTCTTAGTTTCGACGTTCTGAATCCAACGAGACTATTCCGAAAGTCGTAGCTCTTTTACTAACCGAGATACAAATTTTTGGTTTCCATATATGTGCACCAAAAACCAAAAGTTTGGAAGTCTGTATCTCGGCTTCTATAAGTACTAGCTTTAAAAATCCAACGGTTTTGTCTTAGTTTCGACGTTCTGAATCCAACGAGACTATTCCCAAAGTCGTAGCTCTTTTACTAACCGAGATACAAATTTTTGGTTTCCATATATGTGCACCAAAAACCAAAAGTTTGGAAGTCTGTATTTCGGCTTCTATAAGTACTAGCTTTAAAAATCCAACGGTTTTGTCTTAGTTTCGACGTTCTGAATCCAACGAGACTATTCCCAAAGTCGTAGCTCTTTTACTAACCGAGATACAAATTTTTGATTTCCATATATGTGCACCAAAAACCCAAAGTTTGGAAGTGTGTATCTCGGCTTCTGTAAGTACTAGCTTTAAAAATTCAACGGTTTTGTCTTGGTTTCGACGTTCTGAATCTAACGAGACTATTCCCAAAGTCGTAGCTCTGTTACTAACCGAGATACAAATTTTTGGTTTCCATATATGTGCACCAAAATCCAAAAGTTTGGAAGTCTGTATCTCGGCTTCTATAAGTACTAGCTTTAAAAATCCAACGGTTTTGTCTTAGTTTCGACGTTCTGAATCCAACGAGACTATTCCCAAAGTCGTAGCTCTTTTACTAACCGAGATACAAATTTTTGGTTTCCATATATGTGCACCAAAAACCAAAAGTTTGGAAGTCTGTATCTCGGCTTCTATAAGTACTAGCTTTAAAAATCCAACGGTTTTGTCTTAGTTTCGACGTTCTGAATCCAACGAGACTATTCCCAAAGTCGTAGCTCTTTTACTAACCGAGATACAAACTTTTGGTTTCCATATATGTGCACCAAAAACCAAAAGTTTGGAAGTCTATATCTCGGCTTCTATAAGTACTAGCTTTAAAAATCCAACGGTTTTGTCTTAGTTTCGACGTTCTGAATCCAACGAGACTATTCCCAAAGTCGTAGCTCTTTTACTAACCGAGATACAAACTTTTGGTTTCCATATATGTGCACCAAAAACCAAAAGTTTGGAAGTCTATATCTCGGCTTCTATAAGTACTAGCTTTAAAAATCCAACGGTTTTGTCTTAGTTTCGACGTTCTGAATCCAACGAGACTATTTCCAAAGTCGTAGCTCTTTTACTAACTGAGATACAAACTTTTGGTTTCCATATATGTGCACCAAAAACCAAAAGTTTGGAAGTCTATATCTCGGCTTCTATAAGCACTAGCTTTAAAAATCCAACAATTTTGTCTTAGTTTCGACGTTCTGAATCCAACGAGACCATTCCCAAAATCGTAGCTCTTTTACTAACCGAGATACAAACTTTTGGTTTCCATATATGTGCACCAAAAACCAAAAGTTTGGAAGTCTATATCTCGGCTTCTATAAGTACTAGCTTTAAAAATCCAACAATTTTGTCTTAGTTTCGACGTTCTGAATCCAACGAGACTATTCCCAAAGTCGTAGCTCTTTTACTAACCGAGATACAAACTTTTGGTTTCCATATATGTGCACCAAAAACCAAAAGTTTGGAAGTCTATATCTCGGCTTCTATAAGTACTAGCTTTAAAAATCCAACGGTTTTGTCTTAGTTTCGACGTTCTGAATCCAACGAGACTATTCCCAAAGTCGTAGCTCTTTTACTAACCGAGATACAAACTTTTGGTTTCCATATACGAGAACGAGTATATACCGTAAACGAGAACCTGCATTCAAAAGTAACCGAATTGTTTACCGAACAGCTAAAAGTAAATATTAATGGATCGGATATAAAAAAGTGCTACCGTGTTTTGGCCAAGGCACGCAATGATAGTCCTCCTGCAGTTCTCGTGAACTTCGGTAGTGATATGGCTCGTGTTTCGGTACTAAAAGGTCGCAAAAATTTGAAAAACAGTAATATATTTATAAAGGAAGATTTAACTAAAAATCGCCTTTTTCTACTTAATAAGGCCATTGACTTGTTTGGTGTCAAAAACGCATGGGTCCTGAATGGAGTTATTTATACTAAGTTTAACAATAAAGTGCATCGTATACCTAGTGAAAGTGACTTAATTAAAATAAAGTCTGCTTAGCTTAATAATGGACAGTAATTTAATACGTTTTGTTATTGTTATCAATACTCATGCAATTTCGATTTTCGGTAAGAAAATTCTTTTTAACCAATAACTTAATCATAATTACAAAATTTTTTTGCCTGGTTTTGGTTCTATATGAATAATTATTATTTTTTACAAAGTAATCCCGGGGCATTGTGTGGAAGCGCTGTTTTTTCTATTTTGTTTTCTATTGTTTTTGTTTTTAGGCTAAGCTATTTATTATCTATATATACCTGTATAGGGAAACACTGATATATTTTCGAGCTTGCATAACATTAAATTTTTCCGCATTTTTCCTATAATTATACATACATATATTATTGTTAATAAGAATCAAATTGGTTACTGGATGATGACTACTAGTAAATTCAAAGTTGGCCACTTAAACGTAAGATCTATCTTTACGGGTTTTGCTGAATTACGTGATATGATAGAAGCAAATAATTTTGAGATATTTTTGTTGTCTGAAACTTGGCTGTCTGAGGGGGATGATTCTGACACATTTAAGATTCCGGGTTACCAAATGTTTAGAAAAGATAGGGTCGGCAGGGGGGGAGGTGTGGCTGCTTTTGTTAAATGTACATATCAAGTTGATATATTGACTTTTGATTTTAATATTAATCCTAAACTTGAATACCTTGTTTTTAAGATTAGGTTGGGAAATAAGTATTATGGCTTTTGTGTTTTTTACAAGCCACCAACGCTAAATTTTAGTGCATTAACCGCTGACTTTGATAATATATTTTCATGTCTTTATCCTGCTGTAGAAGAAACTTTTTGTTTAGGGGACTTTAATATTAATTTATTGAGTCTTCAAAATCCACTTACTACACTTTTTGAAAACTACAACCTACATCAAGTAATTGAAGAGCCCACACGAGTAACGGCAAATGTAAGTACTCTTTTAGATGTCATATTTGTTTCTAATGTGCTGTTGGTTTCTAATAAGGGTGTGTTATCGGCTGATGCCGTATCCGACCATAAAATTATATATTGTGAATTAAATTTAGCAAAAATAAATTGCAGTCAAAAAATTGTTAGGTACCGTTGTTTTAAAAATTTTAATGTATACAATTTCAATGCAGACATGCACAATTTGCCGTGGGATAATATTTTTTACGAAAATGACATTAATATGAAGATATCTATGTTTAATAACTTTATTTTAACCCTTTTTGATAGGCATGCGCCTGTCCGAGAATCTCGCATTACTAAGCCTAAAGCACCATGGCTCACAGAAAACCTAAAAATCTTTATGAGACAAAGGGACGATGCCTTGCGTATATTCAAACAGTCAAAACTATTGGAAGATTGGAATACTTACAAAGGTTTAAGAAATTTTACTTTGTCTCGGGTTCGGAGAGAGAAGAGGAAGTATATCGATTCACTTTTTTTAAATAAAAGAGAACCGAGTCAGCTGTGGAATGCACTAAAAAGTTTTAATATTTGTAAGAATAAGGATGGTCTAATTCCGTCGTTTCTCTCTGATCCCAATGAGATAAGTAATTTTTTTGACTTAACTGCGCAGGTCAATCCAGGCTGTGAGGAAAAAACGTCTTATTATAATAATAACTTTTATAGAGATGCGAATATGTTTAGTTTCCATTTAACGAGTCCGGATGAGGTTAACAAAATTTTAAATAATATAAAAACAATTGCGATGGGTACCGATCAAATTTCTTCATTAATGCTTAAGTATTGTAGCCCCTTTGTTGACTTGTACTTAACCCACATTATAAATTGTTGCATAGAGATAAGTTACTTTCCTGATCAATGGAAAACTTCAATGGGAAAACCTTTGCCTAAAATGTCTACTCCTACAACTCTTAATGACATTCGCATTATAAGTATTTTGCCTGCCGTTTCGAAAATTTTTGAAAGAATTCTTTATAATCAGATATATAACTATTGCTTATCTAATGAAATAATACCAAATTCACAATGTGGGTTTAGGAAACATTTTAACACTTCGGTAGCACTTTGTAATGTAACTGATGACTTATTTAGAGCTTGTGATAAAAACATGCATACCGTTTTAGTGCTGTTGGATTATTCTAAGGCGTTTGACACCATTAACCATAATTTGTTGTGCGCTAAGCTTAAGTATTACGGTTTTAATAATAACTCCTATTTGCTTTTAAAATCCTATTTGTCTAATAGATATCAAACGATTTTTTCCGATAACAGAAAGTCTGAACAAGTAAGTATTAGTTGTGGAGTACCGCAGGGTTCTATTTTGGGTCCTTTGCTTTTTATAATGTATACCTCAGATGTTTTAAAATCGCTTAAATATTGTAAGCTTCAGGCATTTGCTGATGATACGCAAATTTATTATTGTTTTGATTACAGCGACTATAAAGAGGCCGAATCACTCATAAATGAAGACCTGCAAGCACTAGGCTTAAACTCAAAAAATCACAATTTAAAATTAAATCCTAATAAGTCCCAGCTTATGATATTTGGTAACAAAAATCAAAGAGAGTTTTTAAAATCTAATATAAATATTAATTTCGATAATACAAGATTGGAATTTGTAAACAACGGTAAAAACTTGGGGGTTATTTTGGATGAACAATTAAGATTTAAGGAACACCTTAAAAAAATTTTTCAAAGAACTTTTATGTCCCTGAAAACATTGTATAATAACCGCCATATGTTAAATGTAAAGTTAAGAAAACAATTATGTGAATCCCTTGTACTGTCTCATTTTAATTATGCTGACGTAGTTTATGGGTTTTGTCTAGATTTGGAAAGTCGGGTAAGAATTCAAAGGGTCCAAAATGCTTGCGTTCGATTTGTTTATGGACTCCGAAAATTTGACCATGTATCTTATTTATATAGAGATATTAGATGGCTTAAAATGGATATGCGCAGGATATTACATTTTGCAGTGTTTTTATTGAAAATAATTAATGACACATCTTCCCCTGTCTCCCTTAAAGAAAGACTAATTTTTCGGGACACTGTTCATGGTTTAAATATAAGGTTTTCTAAAAGAATTACGGTTCCACTTCATCATAGTGTCATGTTTCAGAGGTCATATTCTTATAATGCAGCAAATATTTTTAATAAAGTACCAACAAACCTAATTAATTTATCAATTCAATCTTTTAAAATAAAATTCAAGGAACATCTATTTAATTTGCAAACCAATGGAGATTTTTTTTAGTGGCTTTTGTTATTTGTGCAATTTTTCTGGCAAATTTAATGTTTGTTATGCAAGTTTCTTCTAGTTTTTTCTGATTGTAATATTTAATTAATAATTTATTGTAATTTACTAATTAATTTGCCTAAGATAATTTTTTTTTTAACTACCTAATTTATTTACTGATGGTAAAGTATAGCTTCTGGTTCAGTAGAGTAGCTCTTTAAAGCTAGACTGCGCCAGTGGTTTATGCTACTTTTTTTTTAATAATGTTTTTTTTTTCTCAGCTATGTTTATGTAATTTTAAAAATAAAAGGCATATTTATTTATTTATTTATTTATTTATTTATTTATATATGTGCACCAAAAACCAAAAGTTTGGAAGTCTATATCTCGGCTTCTATAAGTACTAGCTTTAAAAATCCAACGGTTTTGTCTTAGTTTCGACGTTCTGAATCCAACGAGACTATTCCCAAAGTCGTAGCTCTTTTACTAACCGAGATACAAACTTTTGGTTTCCATATATGTGCACCAAAAACCAAAAGTTTGGAAGTCTATATCTCGGCTTCTATAAGTACTAGCTTTAAAAATCCAACGGTTTTGTCTTAGTTTCGACGTTCTGAATCCAACGAGACTATTCCCAAAGTCGTAGCTCTTTTACTAACCGAGATACAAATTTTTGGTTTCCATATATGTGCACCAAAAACCAAAAGTTTGGAAGTCTGTATCTCGGCTTCTATAAGTACTAGCTTTAAAAATCCAACGGTTTTGTCTTAGATTCGACGTTCTGAATCCAACGAGACTATTCCCAAAGTCGTAGCTCTTTTACTAACCGAGATACAAACTTTTGGTTTCCATATATGTGCACCAAAAACCAAAAGTTTGGAAGTCTATATCTCGGCTTCTATAAGTACTAGCTTTAAAAATCCAACGGTTTTGTCTTAGTTTCGACGTTCTGAATCCAACGAGACTATTCCCAAAGTCGTAGCTCTTTTACTAACCGAGATACAAACTTTTGGTTTCCATATATGTGCACCAAAAACCAAAAGTTTGGAAGTCTATATCTCGGCTTCTATAAGTACTAGCTTTAAAAATCCAACGGTTTTGTCTTAGTTTCGACGTTCTGAATCCAACGAGACTATTTTCAAAGTCGTAGCTCTTTTACTAACTGAGATACAAACTTTTGGTTTCCATATATGTGCACCAAAAACCAAAAGTTTGGAAGTCTATATCTCGGCTTCTATAAGCACTAGCTTTAAAAATCTAACAATTTTGTCTTAGTTTCGACGTTCTGAATCCAACGAGACCATTCCCAAAATCGTAGCTCTTTTACTAACCGAGATACAAACTTTTGGTTTCCATATATGTGCACCAAAAACCAAAAGTTTGGAAGTCTATATCTCGGCTTCTATAAGTACTAGCTTTAAAAATCCAACAATTTTGTCTTAGTTTCGACGTTCTGAATCCAACGAGACTATTCCCAAAGTCGTAGCTCTGTTACTAACCGAGATACAAATTTTTGGTTTCCATATATGTGCACCAAAATCCAAAAGTTTGGAAGTCTGTATCTCGGCTTCTATAAGTACTAGCTTTAAAAATCCAACGGTTTTGTCTTAGTTGCGACGTTCTGAATCCAACGAGACTATTCCCAAAGTCGTAGCTCTTTTACTAACCGAGATACAAATTTTTGGTTTCCATATATGTGCACCAAAAACCAAAAGTTTGGAAGTCTGTATCTCGGCTTCTATAAGTACTAGCTTTAAAAATCCAACGGTTTTGTCTTAGTTTCGACGTTCTGAATCCAACGAGACTATTCCCAAAGTCGTAGCTCTTTTACTAACCGAGATACAAACTTTTGGTTTCCATATATGTGCACCAAAAACCAAAAGTTTGGAAGTCTATATCTCGGCTTCTATAAGTACTAGCTTTAAAAATCCAACGGTTTTGTCTTAGTTTCGACGTTCTGAATCCAACGAGACTATTCCCAAAGTCGTAGCTCTTTTACTAACCGAGATACAAATTTTTGATTTCCATATATGTGCACCAAAAACCCAAAGTTTGGAAGTGTGTATCTCGGCTTCTGTAAGTACTAGCTTTAAAAATTCAACGGTTTTGTCTTGGTTTCGACGTTCTGAATCTAACGAGACTATTCCCAAAGTCGTAGCTCTGTTACTAACCGAGATACAAATTTTTGGTTTCCATA
Organism: Anthonomus grandis grandis; assembly: GCF_022605725.1. NCBI lineage: Eukaryota > Metazoa > Arthropoda > Insecta > Coleoptera > Curculionidae > Anthonomus > Anthonomus grandis. Next base: position 22,401,641 of record NC_065560.1, read on the forward strand.
TATGTGCACCAAAATCCAAAAGTTTGGAAGTCTGTATCTCGGCTTCTATAAGTACTAGCTTTAAAAATCCAACGGTTTTGTCTTAGTTTCGACGTTCTGAATCCAACGAGACTATTTCCAAAGTCGTAGCTCTTTTACTAACTGAGATACAAACTTTTGGTTTCCATATATGTGCACCAAAAACCAAAAGTTTGGAAGTCTATATCTCGGCTTCTATAAGCACTAGCTTTAAAAATCCAACAATTTTGTCTTAGTTTCGACGTTCTGAATCCAACGAGACCATTCCCAAAATCGTAGCTCTTTTACTAACCGAGATACAAACTTTTGGTTTCCATATATGTGCACCAAAAACCAAAAGTTTGGAAGTCTATATCTCGGCTTCTATAAGTACTAGCTTTAAAAATCCAACGGTTTTGTCTTAGTTTCGACGTTCTGAATCCAACGAGACAATTCCCAAAGTCGTAGCTCTTTTACTAACCGAGATACAAACTTTTGGTTTCCATATATGTGCACCAAAAACCAAAAGTTTGGAAGTCTATATCTCGGCTTCTATAAGTACTAGCTTTAAAAATCCAACGGTTTTGTCTTAGTTTCGACGTTCTGAATCCAACGAGACTATTCCCAAAGTCGTAGCTCTTTTACTAACCGAGATACAAACTTTTGGTTTCCATATATGTGCACCAAAAACCAAAAGTTTGGAAGTCTATATCTCGGCTTCTATAAGTACTAGCTTTAAAAATCCAACGGTTTTGTCTTAGTTTCGACGTTCTGAATCCAACGAGACTATTCCCAAAGTCGTAGCTCTTTTACTAACCGAGATACAAACTTTTGGTTTCCATATATGTGCACCAAAAACCAAAAGTTTGGAAGTCTATATCTCGGCTTCTATAAGTACTAGCTTTAAAAATCCAACGGTTTTGTCTTAGTTTCGACGTTCTGAATCCAACGAGACTATTCCCAAAGTCGTAGCTCTTTTACTAACCGAGATACAAATTTTTGGTTTCCATATATGTGCACCAAAAACCAAAAGTTTGGAAGTCTGTATCTCGGCTTCTATAAGTACTAGCTTTAAAAATCCAACGGTTTTGTCTTAGTTTCGACGTTCTGAATCCAACGAGACTATTCCCAAAGTCGTAGCTTTTTTACTAACCGAGATACAAACTTTTGGTTTCCATATATGTGCACCAAAAACCAAAAGTTTGGAAGTCTATATCTCGGCTTCTATAAGTACTAGCTTTAAAAATCCAACGGTTTTGTCTTAGTTTCGACGTTCTGAATCCAACGAGACTATTCCCAAAGTCGTAGCTCTTTTACTAACCGAGATACAAACTTTTGGTTTCCATATATGTGCACCAAAAACCAAAAGTTTGGAAGTCTATATCTCGGCTTCTATAAGTACTAGCTTTAAAAATCCAACGGTTTTGTCTTAGTTTCGACGTTCTGAATCCAACGAGACTATTCCCAAAGTCGTAGCTCTTTTACTAACCGAGATACAAACTTTTGGTTTCCATATATGTGCACCAAAAACCAAAAGTTTGGAAGTCTATATCTCGGCTTCTATAAGTACTAGCTTTAAAAATCCAACGGTTTTGTCTTAGTTTCGACGTTCTGAATCCAACGAGACTATTCCCAAAGTCGTAGCTCTTTTACTAACCGAGATACAAATTTTTGGTTTCCATATATGTGCACCAAAAACCAAAAGTTTGGAAGTCTGTATCTCGGCTTCTATAAGTACTAGCTTTAAAAATCCAACGGTTTTGTCTTAGTTTCGACGTTCTGAATCCAACGAGACTATTCCCAAAGTCGTAGCTCTTTTACTAACCGAGATACAAACTTTTGGTTTCCATATATGTGCACCAAAAACCAAAAGTTTGGAAGTCTATATCTCGGCTTCTATAAGTACTAGCTTTAAAAATCCAACGGTTTTGTCTTAGTTTCGACGTTCTGAATCCAACGAGACTATTCCCAAAGTCGTAGCTCTTTTACTAACCGAGATACAAACTTTTGGTTTCCATATATGTGCACCAAAAACCAAAAGTTTGGAAGTCTATATCTCGGCTTCTATAAGTACTAGCTTTAAAAATCCAACGGTTTTATCTTAGTTTCGACGTTCTGAATCCAACGAGACTATTTTCAAAGTCGTAGCTCTTTTACTAACTGAGATACAAACTTTTGGTTTCCATATATGTGCACCAAAAACCAAAAGTTTGGAAGTCTATATCTCGGCTTCTATAAGTACTAGCTTTAAAAATCCAACGGTTTTGTCTTAGTTTCGACGTTCTGAATCCAACGAGACTATTTTCAAAGTCGTAGCTCTTTTACTAACTGAGATACAAACTTTTGGTTTCCATATATGTGCACCAAAAACCAAAAGTTTGGAAGTCTATATCTCGGCTTCTATAAGTACTAGCTTTAAAAATCCAACGGTTTTGTCTTAGTTTCGACGTTCTGAATCCAACGAGACCATTCCCAAAATCGTAGCTCTTTTACTAACCGAGATACAAACTTTTGGTTTCCATATATGTGCACCAAAAACCAAAAGTTTGGAAGTCTATATCTCGGCTTCTATAAGTACTAGCTTTAAAAATCCAACAATTTTGTCTTAGTTTCGACGTTCTGAATCCAACGAGACTATTCCCAAAGTCGTAGCTCTTTTACTAACCGAGATACAAACTTTTGGTTTCCATATATGTGCACCAAAAACCAAAAGTTTGGAAGTCTATATCTCGGCTTCTATAAGTACTAGCTTTAAAAATCCAACGGTTTTGTCTTAGTTTCGACGTTCTGAATCCAACGAGACTATTCCCAAAGTCGTAGCTCTTTTACTAACCGAGATACAAACTTTTGGTTTCCATATATGTGCACCAAAAACCAAAAGTTTGGAAGTCTATATCTCGGCTTCTATAAGTACTAGCTTTAAAAATCCAACGGTTTTGTTTTAGTTTCGACGTTCTGAATCCAACGAGACTATTCCCAAAGTCGTAGCTCTTTTACTAACCGAGATACAAACTTTTGGTTTCCATATATGTGCACCAAAAACCAAAAGTTTGGAAGTCGATATCTCGGCTTCTATAAGTACTAGCTTTAAAAATCCAACGGTTTTGTCTTAGTTTCGACGTTCTGAATCCAACGAGACTATTCCCAAAGTCGTAGCTTTTTTACTAACCGAGATACAAACTTTTGGTTTCCATATATGTGCACCAAAAACCAAAAGTTTGGAAGTCTATATCTCGGCTTCTATAAGTACTAGCTTTAAAAATCCAACAATTTTGTCTTAGCTTCGACGTTCTGAATTCAACGAGACTATTCATAAAGTCGTAGCTCTTTTACTAACCGAGATACAAACTTTTGGTTTCCATATATGTGCACCAAAAACCAAAAGTTTGGAAGTGTGTATCTCGGCTTCTGTAAGTACTAGCTTTAAAAATTCAACGGTTTTGTCTTGGTTTCGACGTTCTGAATCTAACGAGACTATTCCCAAAGTCGTAGCTCTGTTACTAACCGAGATACAAATTTTTGGTTTCCATATATGTGCACCAAAATCCAAAAGTTTGGAAGTCTGTATCTCGGCTTCTATAAGTACTAGCTTTAAAAATCCAACGGTTTTGTCTTAGTTTCGACGTTCTGAATCCAACGAGACTATTCCCAAAGTCGTAGCTCTTTTACTAACCGAGATACAAATTTTTGGTTTCCATATATGTGCACCAAAAACCAAAAGTTTGGAAGTCTGTATCTCGGCTTCTATAAGTACTAGCTTTAAAAATCCAACGGTTTTGTCTTAGTTTCGACGTTCTAAATCCAACGAGACTATTTTCAAAGTCGTAGCTCTTTTACTAACTGAGATACAAACTTTTGGTTTCCATATATGTGCACCAAAAACCAAAAGTTTGGAAGTCTATATCTCGGCTTCTATAAGTACTAGCTTTAAAAATCCAACGGTTTTGTCTTAGTTTCGACGTTCTGAATCCAACGAGACTATTCCTAAAGTCGTAGCTCTTTTACTAACCGAGATACAAACTTTTGGTTTCCATATATGTGCACCAAAAACCAAAAGTTTGGAAGTCTATATCTCGGCTTCTATAAGTACTAGCTTTAAAAATCCAACGGTTTTGTCTTAGTTTCGACGTTCTGAATCCAACGAGACTATTCCCAAAGTCGTAGCTTTTTTACTAACCGAGATACAAACTTTTGGTTTCCATATATGTGCACCAAAAACCAAAAGTTTGGAAGTCTATATCTCGGCTTCTATAAGTACTAGCTTTAAAAATCCAACAATTTTGTCTTAGTTTCGACGTTCTGAATTCAACGAGACTATTCATAAAGTCGTAGCTCTTTTACTAACCGAGATACAAACTTTTGGTTTCCATATATATGCACCAAAAACCAAAAGTTTGGAAGTCTATATCTCGGCTTCTATAAGTACTAGCTTTAAAAATCCAACAATTTTGTCTTAGTTTCGACGTTCTGAATCCAACGAGACTATTCCCAAAGTCGTAGCTCTTTTACTAACCGAGATACAAACTTTTGGTTTCCATATATGTGCACCAAAAACCAAAAGTTTGGAAGTCTATATCTCGGCTTCTATAAGTACTAGCTTTAAAAATCCAACAATTTTGTCTTAATTTCGACGTTCTGAATTCAACGAGACTATTCATAAAGTCGTAGCTCATTTACTAACCGAGATACAAATTTTTGGTTTCCATATATGTGCACCAAAAACCAAAAGTTTGGATGTCTGTATCTCGGCTTCTATAAGTACTAGCTTTAAAAATCCAACAATTTTGTCTTAGTTTCGACGTTCTGAATTCAACGAGACTATTCATAAAGTCGTAGCTCTTTTACTAACCGAGATACAAACTTTTGGTTTCCATATATGTGCACCAAAAACCAAAAGTTTGGAAGTGTGTATCTCGGCTTCTGTAAGTACTAGCTTTAAAAATTCAACGGTTTTGTCTTGGTTTCGACGTTCTGAATCTAACGAGACTATTCCCAAAGTCGTAGCTCTGTTACTAACCGAGATACAAATTTTTGGTTTCCATATATGTGCACCAAAATCCAAAAGTTTGGAAGTCTGTATCTCGGCTTCTATAAGTACTAGCTTTAAAAATCCAACGGTTTTGTCTTAGTTTCGACGTTCTGAATCCAACGAGACTATTCCCAAAGTTGTAGCTCTTTTACTAACCGAGATACAAATTTTTGGTTTCCATATATGTGCACCAAAAACCAAAAGTTTGGAAGTCTGTATCTCGGCTTCTATAAGTACTAGCTTTAAAAATCCAACGGTTTTGTCTTAGTTTCGACGTTCTGAATCCAACGAGACTATTCCCAAAGTCGTAGCTCTTTTACTAACCGAGATACAAACTTTTGGTTTCCATATATGTGCACCAAAAACCAAAAGTTTGGAAGTCTATATCTCGGCTTCTATAAGTACTAGCTTTAAAAATCCAACAATTTTGTCTTAGTTTCGACGTTCTGAATCCAACGAGACTATTCTTAAAGTCGTAGCTCTTTTACTAACCGAGATACAAACTTTTGGTTTCCATATATGTGCACCAAAAACCAAAAGTTTGGAAGTCTATATCTCGGCTTCTATAAGTACTAGCTTTAAAAATCCAACGGTTTTGTCTTAGTTTCGACGTTCTGAATCCAACGAGACTATTCCCAAAGTCGTAGCTCTTTTACTAACCGAGATACAAACTTTTGGTTTCCATATATGTGCACCAAAAACCAAAAGTTTGGAAGTCTATATCTCGGCTTCTATAAGTACTAGCTTTAAAAATCCAACGGTTTTGTCTTAGTTTCGACGTTCTGAATCCAACGAGACTATTCCCAAAGTCGTAGCTCTTTTACTAACCGAGATACAAACTTTTGGTTTCCATATATGTGCACCAAAAACCAAAAGTTTGGAAGTCTATATCTCGGCTTCTATAAGTACTAGCTTTAAAAATCCAACAATTTTGTCTTAGTTTCGACGTTCTGAATTCAACGAGACTATTCATAAAGTCGTAGCTCATTTACTAACCGAGATACAAATTTTTGGTTTCCATATATGTGCACCAAAAACCAAAAGTTTGGAAGTCTGTATCTCGGCTTCTATAAGTACTAGCTTTAAAAATCCAACGGTTTTGTCTTAGTTTCGACGTTCTGAATCCAACGAGACTATTCCCAAAGTCGTAGCTCTTTTACTAACCGAGATACAAATTTTTGGTTTCCATATATGTGCACCAAAAACCAAAAGTTTGGAAGTCTGTATCTCGGCTTCTATAAGTACTAGCTTTAAAAATCCAACGGTTTTGTCTTAGTTTCGACGTTCTGAATCCAACGAGACTATTCCCAAAGTCGTAGCTCTTTTACTAACCGAGATACAAATTTTTGGTTTCCATATATGTGCACCAAAAACCAAAAGTTTGGAAGTCTGTATCTCGGCTTCTATAAGTACTAGCTTTAAAAATCCAACGGTTTTGTCTTAGTTTCGACGTTCTGAATCCAACGAGACTATTTCCAAAGTCGTAGCTCTTTTACTAACCGAGATACAAATTTTTGGTTTCCATATATGTGCACCAAAAACCAAAAGTTTGGAAGTCTGTATCTCGGCTTCTATAAGTACTAGCTTTAAAAATCCAACGGTTTTGTCTTAGTTTCGACGTTCTGAATCCAACGAGACTATTCCCAAAGTCGTAGCTCTTTTACTAACCGAGATACAAACTTTTGGTTTCCATATATGTGCACCAAAAACCAAAAGTTTGGAAGTCTATATCTCGGCTTCTATAAGTACTAGCTTTAAAAATCCAACGGTTTTGTCTTAGATTCGACGTTCTGAATCCAACGAGACTATTCCCAAAGTCGTAGCTCTTTTACTAACCGAGATACAAACTTTTGGTTTCCATATATGTACACCAAAAACCAAAAGTTTGGAAGTCTATATCTCGCCTTCTATAAGTACTAGCTTTAAAAATCCAACGGTTTTGTCTTAGTTTCGACGTTCTGAATCCAACGAGACTATTCCCAAAGTCGTAGCTCTTTTACTAACCGAGATACAAACTTTTGGTTTCCATATATGTGCACCAAAAACCAAAAGTTTGGAAGTCTATATCTCGGCTTCTATAAGTACTAGCTTTAAAAATCCAACAATTTTGTCTTAGTTTCGACGTTCTGAATCCAACGAGACTATTCCCAAAGTCGTAGCTTTTTTACTAACCGAGATACAAACTTTTGGTTTCCATATATGTGCACCAAAAACCAAAAGTTTGGAAGTCTATATCTCGGCTTCTATAAGTACTAGCTTTAAAAATCCAACGGTTTTGTCTTAGTTTCGACGTTCTGAATCCAACGAGACTATTCCCAAAGTCGTAGCTCTTTTACTAACCGAGATACAAACTTTTGGTTTCCATATATGTGCACCAAAAACCAAAAGTTTGGAAGTCTATATCTCGGCTTCTATAAGTACTAGCTTTAAAAATCCAACGGTTTTGTCTTAGTTTCGACGTTTTGAATCCAACGAGACTATTTCCAAAGTCGTAGCTCTTTTACTAACTGAGATACAAACTTTTGGTTTCCATATATGTGCACCAAAAACCAAAAGTTTGGAAGTCTATATCTCGGCTTCTATAAGTACTAGCTTTAAAAATCCAACGGTTTTGTCTTAGTTTCGACGTTCTGAATCCAACGAGACTATTCCCAAAGTCGTAGCTTTTTTACTAACCGAGATACAAACTTTTGGTTTCCATATTTGTGCACCAAAAACCAAAAGTTTGGAAGTCTATATCTCGGCTTCTATAAGTACTAGCTTTAAAATTCCAACAATTTTGTCTTAGTTTCGACGTTCTGAATCCAACGAGACTATTCCCAAAGTCGTAGCTTTTTTACTTACCGAGATACAAACTTTTGGTTTCCATATATGTGCACCAAAAACCAAAAGTTTGGAAGTCTATATCTCGGCTTCTATAAGTACTAGCTTTAAAAATCCAACAGTATTGTCTTAGTTTCGACGTTCTGAATCCAACGAGACTATTCCCAAAGTCGTAGCTCTTTTACTAACCGAGATACAAACTTTTGGTTTCCATATATGTGCACCAAAAACCAAAAGTTTGGAAGTCTATATCTCGGCTTCTATAAGAACTAGCTTTAAAAATCCAACGGTTTTGTCTTAGTTTCGACGTTCTGAATCCAACAAGACTATTCCCAAAGTCGTAGCTCTTTTACTAACCGAGATACAAACTTTTGGTTTCCATATATGTGCACCAAAAACCAAAAGTTTGGAAGTCTATATCTCGGCTTCTATAAGTACTAGCTTTAAAAATCCAACGGTTTTGTCTTAGTTTCGACGTTCTGAATCCAACGAGACTATTCATAAAGTCGTAGCTCTTTTACTAACCGAGATACAAACTTTTGGTTTCCATATATGTGCACCAAAAACCAAAAGTTTGGAAGTCTATATCTCGGCTTCTATAAGTACTAGCTTTAAAAATCCAACGGTTTTGTCTTAGTTTCGACGTTCTGAATCCAACGAGACTATTCCCAAAGTCGTAGCTCTTTTACTAACTGAGATACAAACTTTTGGTTTCCATATATGTGCACCAAAAACCAAAAGTTTGGAAGTCTATATCTCGGCTTCTATAAGTACTAGCTTTAAAAATCCAACGGTTTTGTCTTAGTTTCGACGTTCTGAATCCAACGAGACTATTTCCAAAGTCGTAGCTCTTTTACTAACTGAGATACAAACTTTTGGTTTCCATATATGTGCACCAAAAACCAAAAGTTTGGAAGTCTATATCTCGGCTTCTATAAGCACTAGCTTTAAAAATCCAACAATTTTGTCTTAGTTTCGACGTTCTGAATCCAACGAGACCATTTTCAAAATCGTAGCTCTTTTACTAACCGAGATACAAACTTTTGGTTTCCATATATGTGCACCAAAAACCAAAAGTTTGGAAGTCTATATCTCGGCTTCTATAAGTACTAGCTTTAAAAATCCAACGGTTTTGTCTTAGTTTCGACGTTCTGAATCCAACGAGACTATTTTCAAAGTCGTAGCTCTTTTACTAACCGAGATACAAACTTTTGGTTTCCATATATGTGCACCAAAAACCAAAAGTTTGGAAGTCTATATCTCGGCTTCTATAAGTACTAGCTTTAAAAATCCAACGGTTTTGTCTTAGTTTCGACGTTCTGAATCCAACGAGACTATTTTCAAAGTTGTAGCTCTTTTACTAACCGAGATACAAACTTTTGGTTTCCATATATGTGCACCAAAAACCAAAAGTTTGGAAGTCTATATCTCGGCTTCTATAAGTACTAGCTTTAAAGATCCAACAATATTGTCTTAGTTTCGACGTTCTGAATCCAACGAGACTATTCCCAAAGTCGTAGCTCTTTTACTAATCGAGATACAAACTTTTGGTTTCCATATATGTGCACCAAAAACCAAAAGTTTGGAAGTCTATATCTCGGCTTCTATAAGTACTAGCTTTAAAAATCCAACGGTTTTGTCTTAGTTTCGACGTTCTGAATCCAACGAGACTATTCCCAAAGTCGTAGTTCTTTTACTAACCGAGATACAAACTTTTGGTTTCCATATATGTGCACCAAAAACCAAAAGTTTGGAAGTCTATATCTCGGCTTCTATAAGTACTAGCTTTAAAAATCCAACGGTTTTATCTTAGTTTCGACGTTCTGAATCCAACGAGACTATTCCCAAAGTCGTAGCTCTTTTACTAACCGAGATACAAACTTTTGGTTTCCATATATGTGCACCAAAAACCAAAAGTTTGGAAGTCTATATCTCGGCTTCTATAAGTACTAGCTTTAAAAATCCAACGGTTTTGTCTTAGTTTTGACGTTCTGAATCCAACGAGACTATTCCCAAAGTCGTAGCTCTTTTACTAATTGAGATACAAACTTTTGGTTTCCATATATGTGCACCAAAAACCAAAAGTTTGGAAGTCTATATCTCGGCTTCTATAAGTACTAGCTTTAAAAATCTAACGGTTTTGTCTTAGTTTCGACGTTCTGAATCCAACGAGACTATTTTCAAAGTTGTAGCTCTTTTACTAATTGAGATACAAACTTTTGGTTTCCATATATGTGCACCAAAAACCAAAAGTTTGGAAGTCTATATCTCGGCTTCTATAAGTACTAGCTTTAAAATTCCAACGGTTTTGTCTTAGTTTCGACGTTCTGAATCCAACGAGACTATTTTCAAAGTTGTAGCTCTTTTACTAACCGAGATACAAACTTTTGGTTTCCATATATGTGCACCAAAAACCAAAAGTTTGGAAGTCTATATCTCGGCTTCTATAAGTACTAGCTTTAAAAATCCAACGGTTTTATCTTAGTTTCGACGTTCTGAATCCAACGAGACTATTCCCAAAGTCGTAGCTCTTTTACTAACCGAGATACAAACTTTTGGTTTCCATATATGTGCACCAAAAACCAAAAGTTTGGAAGTCTATATCTCGGCTTCTATAAGTACTAGCTTTAAAAATCCAACGGTTTTGTCTTAGTTTTGACGTTCTGAATCCAACGAGACTATTCCCAAAGTCGTAGCTCTTTTACTAATTGAGATACAAACTTTTGGTTTCCATATATGTGCACCAAAAACCAAAAGTTTGGAAGTCTATATCTCGGCTTCTATAAGTACTAGCTTTAAAAATCCAACGGTTTTGTCTTAGTTTCGACGTTCTGAATCCAACGAAACTATTTCCAAAGTCGTAGCTCTTTTACTAACTGAGATACAAACTTTTGGTTTCCATATATGTGCACCAAAAACCAAAAGTTTGGAAGTCTATATCTCGGCTTCTATAAGTACTAGCTTTAAAAATCCAACGGTTTTGTCTTAGTTTCGACGTTCTGAATCCAACGAGACTATTCCCAAAGTCGTAGCTTTTTTACTAACCGAGATACAAACTTTTGGTTTCCATATATGTGCACCAAAAACCAAAAGTTTGGAAGTCTATATCTCGGCTTCTATAAGTACTAGCTTTAAAAATCCAACGGTTTTGTCTTAGTTTCGACGTTCTGAATCCAACGAGACTATTCCCAAAGTCGTAGCTCTTTTACTAACCGAGATACAAACTTTTGGTTTCCATATATGTGCACCAAAAACCAAAAGTTTGGAAGTCTATATCTCGGCTTCTATAAGTACTAGCTTTAAAAATCCAACAATTTTGACTTAGTTTCGACGTTCTGAATCCAACGAGACTATTTTCAAAGTTGTAGCTCTTTTACTAACCGAGATACAAACTTTTGGTTTCCATATATGTGCACCAAAAACCAAAAGTTTGGAAGTCTATATCTCGGCTTCTATAAGTACTAGCTTTAAAAATCCAACGGTTTTGTCTTAGTTTCGACGTTCTGAATCCAACGAGACTATTCCCAAAGTCGTAGCTCTTTTACTAACCGAGATACAAACTTTTGGTTTCCATATATGTGCACCAAAAACCAAAAGTTTGGAAGTCTATATCTCGGCTTCTATAAGTACTAGCTTTAAAAATCCAACGGTTTTGTCTTAGTTTCGACGTTTTGAATCCAACGAGACTATTTCCAAAGTCGTAGCTCTTTTACTAACTGAGATACAAACTTTTGGTTTCCATATATGTGCACCAAAAACCAAAAGTTTGGAAGTCTATATCTCGGCTTCTATAAGCACTAGCTTTAAAAATCCAACAATTTTGTCTTAGTTTCGACGTTCTGAATCCAACGAGACCATTCCCAAAATCGTAGCTCTTTTACTAACCGAGATACAAACTTTTGGTTTCCATATATGTGCACCAAAAACCAAAAGTTTGGAAGTCTATATCTCGGCTTCTATAAGTACTAGCTTTAAAAATCCAACGGTTTTGTCTTAGTTTCGACGTTCTGAATCCAACGAGACTATTCCCAAAGTCGTAGCTCTTTTACTAACCGAGATACAAACTTTTGGTTTCCATATATGTGCACCAAAAACCAAAAGTTTGGAAGTCTATATCTCGGCTTCTATAAGTACTAGCTTTAAAAATCCAACGGTTTTGTCTTAGTTTCGACGTTCTGAATCCAACGAGACTATTCATAAAGTCGTAGCTCTTTTACTAACCGAGATACAAACTTTTGGTTTCCATATATGTGCACCAAAAACCAAAAGTTTGGAAGTCTATATCTCGGCTTCTATAAGTACTAGCTTTAAAAATCTAACGGTTTTGTCTTAGTTTCGACGTTCTGAATCCAACGAGACTATTCCCAAAGTCGTAGCTCTTTTACTAACTGAGATACAAACTTTTGGTTTCCATATATGTGCACCAAAAACCAAAAGTTTGGAAGTCTATATCTCGGCTTCTATAAGCACTAGCTTTAAAAATCCAACAATTTTGTCTTAGTTTTGACGTTCTGAATCCAACGAGACCATTTTCAAAATCGTAGCTCTTTTACTAACCGAGATACAAACTTTTGGTTTCCATATATGTGCACCAAAAACCAAAAGTTTGGAAGTCTATATCTCGGCTTCTATAAGTACTAGCTTTAAAAATCCAACAATTTTGTCTTAGTTTCGACGTTCTGAATCCAACGAGACTATTTTCAAAGTTGTAGCTCTTTTACTAACCGAGATACAAACTTTTGGTTTCCATATATGTGCACCAAAAACCAAAAGTTTGGAAGTCTATATCTCGGCTTCTATAAGTACTAGCTTTAAAATTCCAACAATTTTGTCTTAGTTTCGACGTTCTGAATCCAACGAGACTATTCCCAAAGTCGTAGCTTTTTTACTAACCGAGATACAAACTTTTGGTTTCCATATATGTGCACCAAAAACCAAAAGTTTGGAAGTCTATATCTCGGCTTCTATAAGAACTAGCTTTAAAAATCCAACGGTTTTGTCTTAGTTTCGACGTTCTGAATCCAACAAGACTATTCCCAAAGTCGTAGCTCTTTTACTACCCGAGATACAAACTTTTGGTTTCCATATATGTGCACCAAAAACCAAAAGTTTGGAAGTCTATATCTCGGCTTCTATAAGTACTAGCTTTAAAAATCCAACGGTTTTGTCTTAGTTTCGACGTTCTGAATCCAACGAGACTATTCATAAAGTCGTAGCTCTTTTACTAACCGAGATACAAACTTTTGGTTTCCATATATGTGCACCAAAAACCAAAAGTTTGGAAGTCTATATCTCGGCTTCTATAAGTACTAGCTTTAAAAATCCAACGGTTTTGTCTTAGTTTCGACGTTCTGAATCCAACGAGACTATTCCCAAAGTCGTAGCTCTTTTACTAACCGAGATACAAACTTTTGGTTTCCATATATGTGCACCAAAAACCAAAAGTTTGGAAGTCTATATCTCGGCTTCTATAAGTACTAGCTTTAAAAATCCAACAATTTTGACTTAGTTTCGACGTTTTGAATCCAACGAGACTATTTCCAAAGTCGTAGCTCTTTTACTAACCGAGATACAAACTTTTGGTTTCCATATATGTGCACCAAAAACCAAAAGTTTGGAAGTCTATATCTCGGCTTCTATAAGTACTAGCTTTAAAAATCCAACGGTTTTGTCTTAGTTTCGACGTTCTGAATCCAACGAGACTATTCCCAAAGTCGTAGTTCTTTTACTAACCGAGATACAAACTTTTGGTTTCCATATATGTGCACCAAAAACCAAAAGTTTGGAAGTCTATATCTCGGCTTCTATAAGTACTAGCTTTAAAAATCCAACGGTTTTATCTTAGTTTCGACGTTCTGAATCCAACGAGACTATTCCCAAAGTCGTAGCTCTTTTACTAACCGAGATACAAACTTTTGGTTTCCATATATGTGCACCAAAAACCAAAAGTTTGGAAGTCTATATCTCGGCTTCTATAAGTACTAGCTTTAAAAATCCAACGGTTTTGTCTTAGTTTTGACGTTCTGAATCCAACGAGACTATTCCCAAAGTCGTAGCTCTTTTACTAATTGAGATACAAACTTTTGGTTTCCATATATGTGCACCAAAAACCAAAAGTTTGGAAGTCTATATCTCGGCTTCTATAAGTACTAGCTTTAAAAATCTAACGGTTTTGTCTTAGTTTCGACGTTCTGAATCCAACGAGACTATTTTCAAAGTTGTAGCTCTTTTACTAATTGAGATACAAACTTTTGGTTTCCATATATGTGCACCAAAAACCAAAAGTTTGGAAGTCTATATCTCGGCTTCTATAAGTACTAGCTTTAAAATTCCAACGGTTTTGTCTTAGTTTCGACGTTCTGAATCCAACGAGACTATTTTCAAAGTTGTAGCTCTTTTACTAACCGAGATACAAACTTTTGGTTTCCATATATGTGCACCAAAAACCAAAAGTTTGGAAGTCTATATCTCGGCTTCTATAAGTACTAGCTTTAAAAATCCAACGGTTTTATCTTAGTTTCGACGTTCTGAATCCAACGAGACTATTCCCAAAGTCGTAGCTCTTTTACTAACCGAGATACAAACTTTTGGTTTCCATATATGTGCACCAAAAACCAAAAGTTTGGAAGTCTATATCTCGGCTTCTATAAGTACTAGCTTTAAAAATCCAACGGTTTTGTCTTAGTTTTGACGTTCTGAATCCAACGAGACTATTCCCAAAGTCGTAGCTCTTTTACTAATTGAGATACAAACTTTTGGTTTCCATATATGTGCACCAAAAACCAAAAGTTTGGAAGTCTATATCTCGGCTTCTATAAGTACTAGCTTTAAAAATCCAACGGTTTTGTCTTAGTTTCGACGTTCTGAATCCAACGAAACTATTTCCAAAGTCGTAGCTCTTTTACTAACTGAGATACAAACTTTTGGTTTCCATATATGTGCACCAAAAACCAAAAGTTTGGAAGTCTATATCTCGGCTTCTATAAGTACTAGCTTTAAAAATCCAACGGTTTTGTCTTAGTTTCGACGTTCTGAATCCAACGAGACTATTCCCAAAGTCGTAGCTTTTTTACTAACCGAGATACAAACTTTTGGTTTCCATATATGTGCACCAAAAACCAAAAGTTTGGAAGTCTATATCTCGGCTTCTATAAGTACTAGCTTTAAAAATCCAACGGTTTTGTCTTAGTTTCGACGTTCTGAATCCAACGAGACTATTCCCAAAGTCGTAGCTCTTTTACTAACCGAGATACAAACTTTTGGTTTCCATATATGTGCACCAAAAACCAAAAGTTTGGAAGTCTATATCTCGGCTTCTATAAGTACTAGCTTTAAAAATCCAACAATTTTGACTTAGTTTCGACGTTCTGAATCCAACGAGACTATTTTCAAAGTTGTAGCTCTTTTACTAACCGAGATACAAACTTTTGGTTTCCATATATGTGCACCAAAAACCAAAAGTTTGGAAGTCTATATCTCGGCTTCTATAAGTACTAGCTTTAAAAATCCAACGGTTTTGTCTTAGTTTCGACGTTCTGAATCCAACGAGACTATTCCCAAAGTCGTAGCTCTTTTACTAACCGAGATACAAACTTTTGGTTTCCATATATGTGCACCAAAAACCAAAAGTTTGGAAGTCTATATCTCGGCTTCTATAAGTACTAGCTTTAAAAATCCAACGGTTTTGTCTTAGTTTCGACGTTTTGAATCCAACGAGACTATTTCCAAAGTCGTAGCTCTTTTACTAACTGAGATACAAACTTTTGGTTTCCATATATGTGCACCAAAAACCAAAAGTTTGGAAGTCTATATCTCGGCTTCTATAAGCACTAGCTTTAAAAATCCAACAATTTTGTCTTAGTTTCGACGTTCTGAATCCAACGAGACCATTCCCAAAATCGTAGCTCTTTTACTAACCGAGATACAAACTTTTGGTTTCCATATATGTGCACCAAAAACCAAAAGTTTGGAAGTCTATATCTCGGCTTCTATAAGTACTAGCTTTAAAAATCCAACGGTTTTGTCTTAGTTTCGACGTTCTGAATCCAACGAGACTATTCCCAAAGTCGTAGCTCTTTTACTAACCGAGATACAAACTTTTGGTTTCCATATATGTGCACCAAAAACCAAAAGTTTGGAAGTCTATATCTCGGCTTCTATAAGTACTAGCTTTAAAAATCCAACGGTTTTGTCTTAGTTTCGACGTTCTGAATCCAACGAGACTATTCATAAAGTCGTAGCTCTTTTACTAACCGAGATACAAACTTTTGGTTTCCATATATGTGCACCAAAAACCAAAAGTTTGGAAGTCTATATCTCGGCTTCTATAAGTACTAGCTTTAAAAATCTAACGGTTTTGTCTTAGTTTCGACGTTCTGAATCCAACGAGACTATTCCCAAAGTCGTAGCTCTTTTACTAACTGAGATACAAACTTTTGGTTTCCATATATGTGCACCAAAAACCAAAAGTTTGGAAGTCTATATCTCGGCTTCTATAAGCACTAGCTTTAAAAATCCAACAATTTTGTCTTAGTTTTGACGTTCTGAATCCAACGAGACCATTTTCAAAATCGTAGCTCTTTTACTAACCGAGATACAAACTTTTGGTTTCCATATATGTGCACCAAAAACCAAAAGTTTGGAAGTCTATATCTCGGCTTCTATAAGTACTAGCTTTAAAAATCCAACAATTTTGTCTTAGTTTCGACGTTCTGAATCCAACGAGACTATTTTCAAAGTTGTAGCTCTTTTACTAACCGAGATACAAACTTTTGGTTTCCATATATGTGCACCAAAAACCAAAAGTTTGGAAGTCTATATCTCGGCTTCTATAAGTACTAGCTTTAAAATTCCAACAATTTTGTCTTAGTTTCGACGTTCTGAATCCAACGAGACTATTCCCAAAGTCGTAGCTTTTTTACTAACCGAGATACAAACTTTTGGTTTCCATATATGTGCACCAAAAACCAAAAGTTTGGAAGTCTATATCTCGGCTTCTATAAGAACTAGCTTTAAAAATCCAACGGTTTTGTCTTAGTTTCGACGTTCTGAATCCAACAAGACTATTCCCAAAGTCGTAGCTCTTTTACTAACCGAGATACAAACTTTTGGTTTCCATATATGTGCACCAAAAACCAAAAGTTTGGAAGTCTATATCTCGGCTTCTATAAGTACTAGCTTTAAAAATCCAACGGTTTTGTCTTAGTTTCGACGTTCTGAATCCAACGAGACTATTCATAAAGTCGTAGCTCTTTTACTAACCGAGATACAAACTTTTGGTTTCCATATATGTGCACCAAAAACCAAAAGTTTGGAAGTCTATATCTCGGCTTCTATAAGTACTAGCTTTAAAAATCCAACGGTTTTGTCTTAGTTTCGACGTTCTGAATCCAACGAGACTATTCCCAAAGTCGTAGCTCTTTTACTAACCGAGATACAAACTTTTGGTTTCCATATATGTGCACCAAAAACCAAAAGTTTGGAAGTCTATATCTCGGCTTCTATAAGTACTAGCTTTAAAAATCCAACAATTTTGACTTAGTTTCGACGTTTTGAATCCAACGAGACTATTTCCAAAGTCGTAGCTCTTTTACTAACCGAGATACAAACTTTTGGTTTCCATATATGTGCACCAAAAACCAAAAGTTTGGAAGTCTATATCTCGGCTTCTATAAGTACTAGCTTTAAAAGTCCAACGGTTTTGTCTTAGTTTCGACGTTCTGAATCCAACGAGACTATTCCCAAAGTCGTAGCTCTTTTACTAACCGAGATACAAACTTTTGGTTTCCATATATGTGCACCAAAAACCAAAAGTTTGGAAGTCTATATCTCGGCTTCTATAAGTACTAGCTTTAAAAATCCAACGGTTTTGTCTTAGTTTCGACGTTCTGAATCCAACGAGACTATTCATAAAGTCGTAGCTCTTTTACTAACCGAGATACAAACTTTTGGTTTCCATATATGTGCACCAAAAACCAAAAGTTTGGAAGTCTATATCTCGGCTTCTATAAGTACTAGCTTTAAAAATCTAACGGTTTTGTCTTAGTTTCGACGTTCTGAATCCAACGAGACTATTCCCAAAGTCGTAGCTCTTTTACTAACTGAGATACAAACTTTTGGTTTCCATATATGTGCACCAAAAACCAAAAGTTTGGAAGTCTATATCTCGGCTTCTATAAGCACTAGCTTTAAAAATCCAACAATTTTGTCTTAGTTTTGACGTTCTGAATCCAACGAGACCATTTTCAAAATCGTAGCTCTTTTACTAACCGAGATACAAACTTTTGGTTTCCATATATGTGCACCAAAAACCAAAAGTTTGGAAGTCTATATCTCGGCTTCTATAAGTACTAGCTTTAAAAATCCAACAATTTTGTCTTAGTTTCGACGTTCTGAATCCAACGAGACTATTTTCAAAGTTGTAGCTCTTTTACTAACCGAGATACAAACTTTTGGTTTCCATATATGTGCACCAAAAACCAAAAGTTTGGAAGTCTATATCTCGGCTTCTATAAGTACTAGCTTTAAAATTCCAACAATTTTGTCTTAGTTTCGACGTTCTGAATCCAACGAGACTATTCCCAAAGTCGTAGCTTTTTTACTAACCGAGATACAAACTTTTGGTTTCCATATATGTGCACCAAAAACCAAAAGTTTGGAAGTCTATATCTCGGCTTCTATAAGAACTAGCTTTAAAAATCCAACGGTTTTGTCTTAGTTTCGACGTTCTGAATCCAACAAGACTATTCCCAAAGTCGTAGCTCTTTTACTAACCGAGATACAAACTTTTGGTTTCCATATATGTGCACCAAAAACCAAAAGTTTGGAAGTCTATATCTCGGCTTCTATAAGTACTAGCTTTAAAAATCCAACGGTTTTGTCTTAGTTTCGACGTTCTGAATCCAACGAGACTATTCATAAAGTCGTAGCTCTTTTACTAACCGAGATACAAACTTTTGGTTTCCATATATGTGCACCAAAAACCAAAAGTTTGGAAGTCTATATCTCGGCTTCTATAAGTACTAGCTTTAAAAATCCAACGGTTTTGTCTTAGTTTCGACGTTCTGAATCCAACGAGACTATTCCCAAAGTCGTAGCTCTTTTACTAACTGAGATACAAACTTTTGGTTTCCATATATGTGCACCAAAAACCAAAAGTTTGGAAGTCTATATCTCGGCTTCTATAAGTACTAGCTTTAAAAATCCAACGGTTTTGTCTTAGTTTCGACGTTCTGAATCCAACGAGACTATTTCCAAAGTCGTAGCTCTTTTACTAACTGAGATACAAACTTTTGGTTTCCATATATGTGCACCAAAAACCAAAAGTTTGGAAGTCTATATCTCGGCTTCTATAAGCACTAGCTTTAAAAATCCAACAATTTTGTCTTAGTTTTGACGTTCTGAATCCAACGAGACCATTTTCAAAATCGTAGCTCTTTTACTAACCGAGATACAAACTTTTGGTTTCCATATATGTGCACCAAAAACCAAAAGTTTGGAAGTCTATATCTCGGCTTCTATAAGTACTAGCTTTAAAAATCCAACAATTTTGTCTTAGTTTCGACGTTCTGAATCCAACGAGACTATTCCCAAAGTCGTAGCTTTTTTACTAACCGAGATACAAACTTTTGGTTTCCATATATGTGCACCAAAAACCAAAAGTTTGGAAGTCTATATCTCGGCTTCTATAAGTACTAGCTTTAAAAATCCAACAATATTGTCTTAGTTTCGACGTTCTGAATCCAACGAGACTATTCCCAAAGTCGTAGCTCTTTTACTAACCGAGATACAAACTTTTGGTTTCCATATATGTGCACCAAAAACCAAAAGTTTGGAAGTCTATATCTCGGCTTCTATAAGTACTAGCTTTAAAAATCCAACGGTTTTGTCTTAGTTTCGACGTTCTGAATCCAACGAGACTATTCCCAAAGTCGTAGCTCTTTTACTAACCGAGATACAAACTTTTGGTTTCCATATATGTGCACCAAAAACCAAAAGTTTGGAAGTCTATATCACGGCTTCTATAAGTACTAGCTTTAAAAATCCAACGGTTTTGTCTTAGTTTCGACGTTCTGAATCCAACGAGACTATTCCCAAAGTCGTAGCTCTTTTACTAATTGAGATACAAACTTTTGGTTTCCATATATGTGCACCAAAAACCAAAAGTTTGGAAGTCTATATCTCGGCTTCTATAAGTACTAGCTTTAAAATTCCAACAATTTTGTCTTAGTTTCGACGTTCTGAATCCAACGAGACTATTCCCAAAGTCGTAGCTCTTTTACTAATTGAGATACAAACTTTTGGTTTCCATATATGTGCACCAAAAACCAAAAGTTTGGAAGTCTATATCTCGGCTTCTATAAGTACTAGCTTTAAAAATCCAACGGTTTTGTCTTAGTTTCGACGTTCTGAATCCAACGAGACTATTCCCAAAGTCGTAGCTCTTTTACTAACCGAGATACAAACTTTTGGTTTCCATATATGTGCACCAAAAACCAAAAGTTTGGAAGTCTATATCACGGCTTCTATAAGTACTAGCTTTAAAAATCCAACGGTTTTGTCTTAGTTTCGACGTTCTGAATCCAACGAGACTATTCCCAAAGTCGTAGCTCTTTTACTAACCGAGATACAAACTTTTGGTTTCCATATATGTGCACCAAAAACCAAAAGTTTGGAAGTCTATATCTCGGCTTCTATAAGTACTAGCTTTAAAATTCCAACAATTTTGTCTTAGTTTCGACGTTCTGAATCCAACGAGACTATTCCCAAAGTCGTAGCTTTTTTACTAACCGAGATACAAACTTTTGGTTTCCATATATGTGCACCAAAAACCAAAAGTTTGGAAGTCTATATCTCGGCTTCTATAAGAACTAGCTTTAAAAATCCAACGGTTTTGTCTTAGTTTCGACGTTCTGAATCCAACAAGACTATTCCCAAAGTCGTAGCTCTTTTACTAACCGAGATACAAACTTTTGGTTTCCATATATGTGCACCAAAAACCAAAAGTTTGGAAGTCTATATCTCGGCTTCTATAAGTACTAGCTTTAAAAATCCAACGGTTTTGTCTTAGTTTCGACGTTCTGAATCCAACGAGACTATTCATAAAGTCGTAGCTCTTTTACTAACCGAGATACAAACTTTTGGTTTCCATATATGTGCACCAAAAACCAAAAGTTTGGAAGTCTATATCTCGGCTTCTATAAGTACTAGCTTTAAAAATCCAACGGTTTTGTCTTAGTTTCGACGTTCTGAATCCAACGAGACTATTCCCAAAGTCGTAGCTCTTTTACTAACTGAGATACAAACTTTTGGTTTCCATATATGTGCACCAAAAACCAAAAGTTTGGAAGTCTATATCTCGGCTTCTATAAGTACTAGCTTTAAAAATCCAACGGTTTTGTCTTAGTTTCGACGTTCTGAATCCAACGAGACTATTTCCAAAGTCGTAGCTCTTTTACTAACTGAGATACAAACTTTTGGTTTCCATATATGTGCACCAAAAACCGAAAGTTTGGAAGTCTATATCTCGGCTTCTATAAGCACTAGCTTTAAAAATCCAACAATTTTGTCTTAGTTTCGACGTTCTGAATCCAACGAGACCATTTTCAAAATCGTAGCTCTTTTACTAACCGAGATACAAACTTTTGGTTTCCATATATGTGCACCAAAAACCAAAAGTTTGGAAGTCTATATCTCGGCTTCTATAAGTACTAGCTTTAAAAATCCAACGGTTTTGTCTTAGTTTCGACGTTCTGAATCCAACGAGACTATTCCCAAAGTCGTAGCTCTTTTACTAACTGAGATACAAACTTTTGGTTTCCATATATGTGCACCAAAAACCAAAAGTTTGGAAGTCTATATCTCGGCTTCTATAAGTACTAGCTTTAAAAATCCAACGGTTTTGTCTTAGTTTCGACGTTCTGAATCCAACGAGACTATTTCCAAAGTCGTAGCTCTTTTACTAACTGAGATACAAACTTTTGGTTTCCATATATGTGCACCAAAAACCAAAAGTTTGGAAGTCTATATCTCGGCTTCTATAAGCACTAGCTTTAAAAATCCAACAATTTTGTCTTAGTTTTGACGTTCTGAATCCAACGAGACCATTTTCAAAATCGTAGCTCTTTTACTAACCGAGATACAAACTTTTGGTTTCCATATATGTGCACCAAAAACCAAAAGTTTGGAAGTCTATATCTCGGCTTCTATAAGTACTAGCTTTAAAAATCCAACAATTTTGTCTTAGTTTCGACGTTCTGAATCCAACGAGACTATTCCCAAAGTCGTAGCTCTTTTACTAACCGAGATACAAACTTTTGGTTTCCATATATGTGCACCAAAAACCAAAAGTTTGGAAGTCTATATCTCGGCTTCTATAAGTACTAGCTTTAAAAATCCAACAATTTTGTCTTAGTTTCGACGTTCTGAATCCAACGAGACCATTTTCAAAATCGTAGCTCTTTTACTAACCGAGATACAAACTTTTGGTTTCCATATATGTGCACCAAAAACCAAAAGTTTGGAAGTCTATATCTCGGCTTCTATAAGTACTAGCTTTAAAAATCCAACAATTTTGTCTTAGTTTCGACGTTCTGAATCCAACGAGACTATTTTCAAAGTTGTAGCTCTTTTACTAACCGAGATACAAACTTTTGGTTTCCATATATGTGCACCAAAAACCAAAAGTTTGGAAGTCTATATCTCGGCTTCTATAAGTACTAGCTTTAAAAATCCAACAATTTTGTCTTAGTTTCGACGTTCTGAATCCAACGAGACTATTTTCAAAGTTGTAGCTCTTTTACTAACCGAGATACAAACTTTTGGTTTCCATATATGTGCACCAAAAACCAAAAGTTTGGAAGTCTATATCTCGGCTTCTATAAGTACTAGCTTTAAAAATCCAACGGTTTTGTCTTAGTTTCGACGTTCTGAATCCAACGAGACTATTCCCAAAGTCGTAGCTCTTTTACTAACCGAGATACAAACTTTTGGTTTCCATATATGTGCACCAAAAACCAAAAGTTTGGAAGTCTATATCTCGGCTTCTATAAGTACTAGCTTTAAAAATCCAACGGTTTTGTCTTAGTTTCGACGTTCTGAATCCAACGAGACTATTTCCAAAGTCGTAGCTCTTTTACTAACTGAGATACAAACTTTTGGTTTCCATATATGTGCACCAAAAACCGAAAGTTTGGAAGTCTATATCTCGGCTTCTATAAGCACTAGCTTTAAAAATCCAACAATTTTGTCTTAGTTTCGACGTTCTGAATCCAACGAGACCATTTTCAAAATCGTAGCTCTTTTACTAACCGAGATACAAACTTTTGGTTTCCATATATGTGCACCAAAAACCAAAAGTTTGGAAGTCTATATCTCGGCTTCTATAAGTACTAGCTTTAAAAATCCAACGGTTTTGTCTTAGTTTCGACGTTCTGAATCCAACGAGACTATTCCCAAAGTCGTAGCTCTTTTACTAACTGAGATACAAACTTTTGGTTTCCATATATGTGCACCAAAAACCAAAAGTTTGGAAGTCTATATCTCGGCTTCTATAAGTACTAGCTTTAAAAATCCAACGGTTTTGTCTTAGTTTCGACGTTCTGAATCCAACGAGACTATTTCCAAAGTCGTAGCTCTTTTACTAACTGAGATACAAACTTTTGGTTTCCATATATGTGCACCAAAAACCAAAAGTTTGGAAGTCTATATCTCGGCTTCTATAAGCACTAGCTTTAAAAATCCAACAATTTTGTCTTAGTTTTGACGTTCTGAATCCAACGAGACCATTTTCAAAATCGTAGCTCTTTTACTAACCGAGATACAAACTTTTGGTTTCCATATATGTGCACCAAAAACCAAAAGTTTGGAAGTCTATATCTCGGCTTCTATAAGTACTAGCTTTAAAAATCCAACAATTTTGTCTTAGTTTCGACGTTCTGAATCCAACGAGACTATTCCCAAAGTCGTAGCTCTTTTACTAATTGAGATACAAACTTTTGGTTTCCATATATGTGCACCAAAAACCAAAAGTTTGGAAGTCTATATCTCGGCTTCTATAAGTACTAGCTTTAAAAATCCAACAATTTTGTCTTAGTTTCGACGTTCTGAATCCAACGAGACCATTTTCAAAATCGTAGCTCTTTTACTAACCGAGATACAAACTTTTGGTTTCCATATATGTGCACCAAAAACCAAAAGTTTGGAAGTCTATATCTCGGCTTCTATAAGTACTAGCTTTAAAAATCCAACAATTTTGTCTTAGTTTCGACGTTCTGAATCCAACGAGACTATTTTCAAAGTTGTAGCTCTTTTACTAACCGAGATACAAACTTTTGGTTTCCATATATGTGCACCAAAAACCAAAAGTTTGGAAGTCTATATCTCGGCTTCTATAAGTACTAGCTTTAAAAATCCAACGGTTTTGTCTTAGTTTCGACGTTCTGAATCCAACGAGACTATTCCCAAAGTCGTAGCTCTTTTACTAACCGAGATACAAACTTTTGGTTTCCATATATGTGCACCAAAAACCAAAAGTTTGGAAGTCTATATCTCGGCTTCTATAAGTACTAGCTTTAAAATTCCAACAATTTTGTCTTAGTTTCGACGTTCTGAATCCAACGAGACTATTCCCAAAGTCGTAGCTTTTTTACTAACCGAGATACAAACTTTTGGTTTCCATATATGTGCACCAAAAACCAAAAGTTTGGAAGTCTATATCTCGGCTTCTATAAGTACTAGCTTTAAAAATCCAACAATATTGTCTTAGTTTCGACGTTCTGAATCCAACGAGACTATTCCCAAAGTCGTAGCTCTTTTACTAACCGAGATACAAACTTTTGGTTTCCATATATGTGCACCAAAAACCAAAAGTTTGGAAGTCTATATCTCGGCTTCTATAAGTACTAGCTTTAAAAATCCAACGGTTTTGTCTTAGTTTCGACGTTCTGAATCCAACGAGACTATTCCCAAAGTCGTAGCTCTTTTACTAACCGAGATACAAACTTTTGGTTTCCATATATGTGCACCAAAAACCAAAAGTTTGGAAGTCTATATCTCGGCTTCTATAAGTACTAGCTTTAAAAATCCAACGGTTTTGTCTTAGTTTCGACGTTCTGAATCCAACGAGACTATTCCCAAAGTCGTAGCTCTTTTACTAACCGAGATACAAACTTTTGGTTTCCATATATGTGCACCAAAAACCAAAAGTTTGGAAGTCTATATCTCGGCTTCTATAAGTACTAGCTTTAAAAATCCAACGGTTTTGTCTTAGTTTCGACGTTCTGAATCCAACGAGACTATTCCCAAAGTCGTAGCTCTTTTACTAATTGAGATACAAACTTTTGGTTTCCATATATGTGCACCAAAAACCAAAAGTTTGGAAGTCTATATCTCGGCTTCTATAAGTACTAGCTTTAAAATTCCAACAATTTTGTCTTAGTTTCGACGTTCTGAATCCAACGAGACTATTCCCAAAGTCGTAGCTCTTTTACTAATTGAGATACAAACTTTTGGTTTCCATATATGTGCACCAAAAACCAAAAGTTTGGAAGTCTATATCTCGGCTTCTATAAGTACTAGCTTTAAAAATCCAACGGTTTTGTCTTAGTTTCGACGTTCTGAATCCAACGAGACTATTCCCAAAGTCGTAGCTCTTTTACTAACCGAGATACAAACTTTTGGTTTCCATATATGTGCACCAAAAACCAAAAGTTTGGAAGTCTATATCACGGCTTCTATAAGTACTAGCTTTAAAAATCCAACGGTTTTGTCTTAGTTTCGACGTTCTGAATCCAACGAGACTATTCCCAAAGTCGTAGCTCTTTTACTAACCGAGATACAAACTTTTGGTTTCCATATATGTGCACCAAAAACCAAAAGTTTGGAAGTCTATATCTCGGCTTCTATAAGTACTAGCTTTAAAATTCCAACAATTTTGTCTTAGTTTCGACGTTCTGAATCCAACGAGACTATTCCCAAAGTCGTAGCTTTTTTACTAACCGAGATACAAACTTTTGGTTTCCATATATGTGCACCAAAAACCAAAAGTTTGGAAGTCTATATCTCGGCTTCTATAAGAACTAGCTTTAAAAATCCAACGGTTTTGTCTTAGTTTCGACGTTCTGAATCCAACAAGACTATTCCCAAAGTCGTAGCTCTTTTACTAACCGAGATACAAACTTTTGGTTTCCATATATGTGCACCAAAAACCAAAAGTTTGGAAGTCTATATCTCGGCTTCTATAAGTACTAGCTTTAAAAATCCAACGGTTTTGTCTTAGTTTCGACGTTCTGAATCCAACGAGACTATTCATAAAGTCGTAGCTCTTTTACTAACCGAGATACAAACTTTTGGTTTCCATATATGTGCACCAAAAACCAAAAGTTTGGAAGTCTATATCTCGGCTTCTATAAGAACTAGCTTTAAAAATCCAACGGTTTTGTCTTAGTTTCGACGTTCTGAATCCAACAAGACTATTCCCAAAGTCGTAGCTCTTTTACTAACCGAGATACAAACTTTTGGTTTCCATATATGTGCACCAAAAACCAAAAGTTTGGAAGTCTATATCTCGTCTTCTATAAGTACTAGCTTTAAAAATCCAACGGTTTTGTCTTAGTTTCGACGTTCTGAATCCAACGAGACTATTCCCAAAGTCGTAGCTCTTTTACTAACTGAGATACAAACTTTTGGTTTCCATATATGTGCACCAAAAACCAAAAGTTTGGAAGTCTATATCTCGGCTTCTATAAGTACTAGCTTTAAAAATCCAACGGTTTTGTCTTAGTTTCGACGTTCTGAATCCAACGAGACTATTTCCAAAGTCGTAGCTCTTTTACTAACTGAGATACAAACTTTTGGTTTCCATATATGTGCACCAAAAACCGAAAGTTTGGAAGTCTATATCTCGGCTTCTATAAGCACTAGCTTTAAAAATCCAACAATTTTGTCTTAGTTTCGACGTTCTGAATCCAACGAGACCATTTTCAAAATCGTAGCTCTTTTACTAACCGAGATACAAACTTTTGGTTTCCATATATGTGCACCAAAAACCAAAAGTTTGGAAGTCTATATCTCGGCTTCTATAAGTACTAGCTTTAAAAATCCAACGGTTTTGTCTTAGTTTCGACGTTCTGAATCCAACGAGACTATTTTCAAAGTTGTAGCTCTTTTACTAACCGAGATACAAACTTTTGGTTTCCATATATGTGCACCAAAAACCAAAAGTTTGGAAGTCTATATCTCGGCTTCTATAAGTACTAGCTTTAAAAATCCAACGGTTTTGTCTTAGTTTCGACGTTCTGAATCCAACGAGACTATTTTCAAAGTTGTAGCTCTTTTACTAACCGAGATACAAACTTTTGGTTTCCATATATGTGCACCAAAAACCAAAAGTTTGGAAGTCTATATCTCGGCTTCTATAAGTACTAGCTTTAAAAATCCAACGGTTTTGTCTTAGTTTCGACGTTCTGAATCCAACGAGACTATTTTCAAAGTTGTAGCTCTTTTACTAACCGAGATACAAACTTTTGGTTTCCATATATGTGCACCAAAAACCAAAAGTTTGGAAGTCTATATCTCGGCTTCTATAAGTACTAGCTTTAAAAATCCAACAATTTTGTCTTAGTTTCGACGTTCTGAATCCAACGAGACTATTTTCAAAGTTGTAGCTCTTTTACTAACCGAGATACAAACTTTTGGTTTCCATATATGTGCACCAAAAACCAAAAGTTTGGAAGTCTATATCTCGGCTTCTATAAGTACTAGCTTTAAAAATCCAACGGTTTTGTCTTAGTTTCGACGTTCTGAATCCAACGAGACTATTCCCAAAGTCGTAGCTCTTTTACTAACCGAGATACAAACTTTTGGTTTCCATATATGTGCACCAAAAACCAAAAGTTTGGAAGTCTATATCTCGGCTTCTATAAGTACTAGCTTTAAAATTCCAACAATTTTGTCTTAGTTTCGACGTTCTGAATCCAACGAGACTATTCCCAAAGTCGTAGCTTTTTTACTAACCGAGATACAAACTTTTGGTTTCCATATATGTGCACCAAAAACCAAAAGTTTGGAAGTCTATATCTCGGCTTCTATAAGTACTAGCTTTAAAAATCCAACAATATTGTCTTAGTTTCGACGTTCTGAATCCAACGAGACTATTCCCAAAGTCGTAGCTCTTTTACTAACCGAGATACAAACTTTTGGTTTCCATATATGTGCACCAAAAACCAAAAGTTTGGAAGTCTATATCTCGGCTTCTATAAGAACTAGCTTTAAAAATCCAACGGTTTTGTCTTAGTTTCGACGTTCTGAATCCAACGAGACTATTCCCAAAGTCGTAGCTCTTTTACTAACCG
Organism: Anthonomus grandis grandis; assembly: GCF_022605725.1. Lineage (NCBI taxonomy): Eukaryota > Metazoa > Arthropoda > Insecta > Coleoptera > Curculionidae > Anthonomus > Anthonomus grandis. The sequence goes on from NC_065560.1 coordinate 22,429,841, forward strand.
AGATACAAACTTTTGGTTTCCATATATGTGCACCAAAAACCAAAAGTTTGGAAGTCTATATCTCGGCTTCTATAAGTACTAGCTTTAAAATTCCAACGGTTTTGTCTTAGTTTCGACGTTCTGAATCCAACGAGACCATTTTCAAAATCGTAGCTCTTTTACTAACCGAGATACAAACTTTTGGTTTCCATATATGTGCACCAAAAACCAAAAGTTTGGAAGTCTATATCTCGGCTTCTATAAGTACTAGCTTTAAAAATCCAACGGTTTTGTCTTAGTTTCGACGTTCTGAATCCAACGAGACTATTTTCAAAGTTGTAGCTCTTTTACTAACCGAGATACAAACTTTTGGTTTCCATATATGTGCACCAAAAACCAAAAGTTTGGAAGTCTATATCTCGGCTTCTATAAGTACTAGCTTTAAAAATCCAACAATTTTGTCTTAGTTTCGACGTTCTGAATCCAACGAGACTATTTTCAAAGTTGTAGCTCTTTTACTAACCGAGATACAAACTTTTGGTTTCCATATATGTGCACCAAAAACCAAAAGTTTGGAAGTCTATATCTCGGCTTCTATAAGTACTAGCTTTAAAAATCCAACGGTTTTGTCTTAGTTTCGACGTTCTGAATCCAACGAGACTATTCCCAAAGTCGTAGCTCTTTTACTAACCGAGATACAAACTTTTGGTTTCCATATATGTGCACCAAAAACCAAAAGTTTGGAAGTCTATATCTCGGCTTCTATAAGTACTAGCTTTAAAATTCCAACAATTTTGTCTTAGTTTCGACGTTCTGAATCCAACGAGACTATTCCCAAAGTCGTAGCTTTTTTACTAACCGAGATACAAACTTTTGGTTTCCATATATGTGCACCAAAAACCAAAAGTTTGGAAGTCTATATCTCGGCTTCTATAAGTACTAGCTTTAAAAATCCAACAATATTGTCTTAGTTTCGACGTTCTGAATCCAACGAGACTATTCCCAAAGTCGTAGCTCTTTTACTAACCGAGATACAAACTTTTGGTTTCCATATATGTGCACCAAAAACCAAAAGTTTGGAAGTCTATATCTCGGCTTCTATAAGAACTAGCTTAAAAAATCCAACGGTTTTGTCTTAGTTTCGACGTTCTGAATCCAACGAGACTATTCCCAAAGTCGTAGCTCTTTTACTAACCGAGATACAAACTTTTGGTTTCCATATATGTGCACCAAAAACCAAAAGTTTGGAAGTCTATATCTCGGCTTCTATAAGTACTAGATTTAAAATTCCAACGGTTTTGTCTTAGTTTCGACGTTCTGAATCCAACGAGACTATTCCCAAAGTCGTAGCTCTTTTACTAACCGAGATACAAACTTTTGGTTTCCATATATGTGCACCAAAAACCAAAAGTTTGGAAGTCTATATCTCGGCTTCTATAAGTACTAGCTTTAAAAATCCAACGGTTTTGTCTTAGTTTCGACGTTCTGAATCCAACGAGACTATTCCCAAAGTCGTAGCTCTTTTACTAACCGAGATACAAACTTTTGGTTTCCATATATGTGCACCAAAAACCAAAAGTTTGGAAGTCTATATCTCGGCTTCTATAAGTACTAGCTTTAAAAATCCAACGGTTTTGTCTTAGTTTCGACGTTCTGAATCCAACGAGACTATTCCCAAAGTCGTAGCTCTTTTACTAATTGAGATACAAACTTTTGGTTTCCATATATGTGCACCAAAAACCAAAAGTTTGGAAGTCTATATCTCGGCTTCTATAAGTACTAGCTTTAAAAATCCAACGGTTTTGTCTTAGTTTCGACGTTCTGAATCCAACGAAACTATTTCCAAAGTCGTAGCTCTTTTACTAACTGAGATACAAACTTTTGGTTTCCATATATGTGCACCAAAGACCAAAAGTTTGGAAGTCTATATCTCGGCTTCTATAAGTACTAGCTTTAAAAATCCAACGGTTTTGTCTTAGTTTCGACGTTCTGAATCCAACGAGACTATTCCCAAAGTCGTAGCTCTTTTACTAACCGAGATACAAACTTTTGGTTTCCATATATGTGCACCAAAAACCAAAAGTTTGGAAGTCTATATCTCGGCTTCTATAAGTACTAGCTTTAAAAGTCCAACGGTTTTGTCTTAGTTTCGACATTCTGAATCCAACGAGACTATTTTCAAAGTTGTAGCTCTTTTACTAACCGAGATACAAACTTTTGGTTTCCATATATGTGCACCAAAAACCAAAAGTTTGGAAGTCTATATCTCGGCTTCTATAAGTACTAGCTTTAAAAATCCAACGGTTTTGTCTTAGTTTCGACGTTCTGAATCCAACGAGACTATTCCCAAATTCGTAGCTCTTTTACTAACCGAGATACAAACTTTTGGTTTCCAAATATGTGCACCAAAAACCAAAAGTTTGGAAGTCTATATCTCGGCTTCTATAAGAACTAGCTTTAAAAATCCAACAATATTGTCTTAGTTTCGACGTTCTGAATCCAACGAGACTATTCCCAAAGTCGTAGCTTTTTTACTAACCGAGATACAAACTTTTGGTTTCCATATATGTGCACCAAAAACCAAAAGTTTGGAAGTCTATATCTCGGCTTCTATAAGTACTAGCTTTAAAAATCCAACGGTTTTGTCTTAGTTTCGACGTTCTGAATCCAACGAAACTATTCCCAAAGTCGTAGCTTTTTTACTAACCGAGATACAAACTTTTGGTTTCCATATATGTGCATCAAAAACCAAAAGTTTGGAAGTCTATATCTCGGCTTCTATAAGAACTAGCTTTAAAAATCCAACGGTTTTGTCTTAGTTTCGACGTTCTGAATCCAACGAGACTATTCCCAAATTCGTAGCTCTTTTACTAACCGAGATACAAACTTTTGGTTTCCAAATATGTGCACCAAAAACCAAAAGTTTGGAAGTCTATATCTCGGCTTCTATAAGTACTAGCTTTAAAATTCCAACAATTTTGTCTTAGTTTCGACGTTCTGAATCCAACGAGACTATTCCCAAAGTCGTAGCTTTTTTACTAACCGAGATACAAACTTTTGGTTTCCATATATGTGCACCAAAAACCAAAAGTTTGGAAGTCTATATCTCGGCTTCTATAAGTACTAGCTTTAAAAATCCAACAATATTGTCTTAGTTTCGACGTTCTGAATCCAACGAGACTATTCCCAAAGTCGTAGCTCTTTTACTAACCGAGATACAAACTTTTGGTTTCCATATATGTGCACCAAAAACCAAAAGTTTGGAAGTCTATATCTCGGCTTCTATAAGTACTAGATTTAAAATTCCAACGGTTTTGTCTTAGTTTCGACGTTCTGAATCCAACGAGACTATTCCCAAAGTCGTAGCTCTTTTACTAACCGAGATACAAACTTTTGGTTTCCATATATGTGCACCAAAAACCAAAAGTTTGGAAGTCTATATCTCGGCTTCTATAAGTACTAGCTTTAAAAATCCAACGGTTTTGTCTTAGTTTCGACGTTCTGAATCCAACGAGACTATTCCCAAAGTCGTAGCTCTTTTACTAACCGAGATACAAACTTTTGGTTTCCATATATGTGCACCAAAAACCAAAAGTTTGGAAGTCTATATCTCGGCTTCTATAAGTACTAGCTTTAAAAATCCAACGGTTTTGTCTTAGTTTCGACGTTCTGAATCCAACGAGACTATTCCCAAAGTCGTAGCTCTTTTACTAATTGAGATACAAACTTTTGGTTTCCATATATGTGCACCAAAAACCAAAAGTTTGGAAGTCTATATCTCGGCTTCTATAAGTACTAGCTTTAAAAATCCAACGGTTTTGTCTTAGTTTCGACGTTCTGAATCCAACGAAACTATTTCCAAAGTCGTAGCTCTTTTACTAACTGAGATACAAACTTTTGGTTTCCATATATGTGCACCAAAGACCAAAAGTTTGGAAGTCTATATCTCGGCTTCTATAAGTACTAGCTTTAAAAATCCAACGGTTTTGTCTTAGTTTCGACGTTCTGAATCCAACGAGACTATTCCCAAAGTCGTAGCTCTTTTACTAACCGAGATACAAACTTTTGGTTTCCATATATGTGCACCAAAAACCAAAAGTTTGGAAGTCTATATCTCGGCTTCTATAAGTACTAGCTTTAAAAGTCCAACGGTTTTGTCTTAGTTTCGACGTTCTGAATCCAACGAGACTATTTTCAAAGTTGTAGCTCTTTTACTAACCGAGATACAAACTTTTGGTTTCCATATATGTGCACCAAAAACCAAAAGTTTGGAAGTCTATATCTCGGCTTCTATAAGTACTAGCTTTAAAAATCCAACGGTTTTGTCTTAGTTTCGACGTTCTGAATCCAACGAGACTATTCCCAAATTGTAGCTCTTTTACTAACCGAGATACAAACTTTTGGTTTCCAAATATGTGCACCAAAAACCAAAAGTTTGGAAGTCTATATCTCGGCTTCTATAAGAACTAGCTTTAAAAATCCAACAATATTGTCTTAGTTTCGACGTTCTGAATCCAACGAGACTATTCCCAAAGTCGTAGCTTTTTTACTAACCGAGATACAAACTTTTGGTTTCCATATATGTGCACCAAAAACCAAAAGTTTGGAAGTCTATATCTCGGCTTCTATAAGTACTAGCTTTAAAAATCCAACAATATTGTCTTAGTTTCGACGTTCTGAATCCAACGAGACTATTCCCAAAGTCGTAGCTTTTTTACTAACCGAGATACAAACTTTTGGTTTCCATATATGTGCACCAAAAACCAAAAGTTTGGAAGTCTATATCTCGGCTTCTATAAGAACTAGCTTTAAAAATCCAACGGTTTTGTCTTAGTTTCGACGTTCTGAATCCAACGAGACTATTCCCAAATTCGTAGCTCTTTTACTAACCGAGATACAAACTTTTGGTTTCCAAATATGTGCACCAAAAACCAAAAGTTTGGAAGTCTATATCTCGGCTTCTATAAGTACTAGCTTTAAAATTCCAACAATTTTGTCTTAGTTTCGACGTTCTGAATCCAACGAGACTATTCCCAAAGTCGTAGCTTTTTTACTAACCGAGATACAAACTTTTGGTTTCCATATATGTGCACCAAAAACCAAAAGTTTGGAAGTCTATATCTCGGCTTCTATAAGTACTAGCTTTAAAAATCCAACAATATTGTCTTAGTTTCGACGTTCTGAATCCAACGAGACTATTCCCAAAGTCGTAGCTCTTTTACTAACCGAGATACAAACTTTTGGTTTCCATATATGTGCACCAAAAACCAAAAGTTTGGAAGTCTATATCTCGGCTTCTATAAGTACTAGCTTTAAAAATCCAACAATATTGTCTTAGTTTCGACGTTCTGAATCCAACGAGACTATTCCCAAAGTCGTAGCTTTTTTACTAACCGAGATACAAACTTTTGGTTTCCATATATGTGCACCAAAAACCAAAAGTTTGGAAGTCTATATCTCGGCTTCTATAAGTACTAGCTTTAAAAATCCAACAATATTGTCTTAGTTTCGACGTTCTGAATCCAACGAGACTATTCCCAAAGTCGTAGCTTTTTTACTAACCGAGATACAAACTTTTGGTTTCCATATATGTGCACCAAAAACCAAAAGTTTGGAAGTCTATATCTCGGCTTCTATAAGTACTAGCTTTAAAAATCCAACGGTTTTGTCTTAGTTTCGACGTTCTGAATCCAACGAGACCATTCCCAAAATCGTAGCTCTTTTACTAACCGAGATACAAACTTTTGGTTTCCATATATGTGCACCAAAAACCAAAAGTTTGGAAGTCTATATCTCGGCTTCTATAAGTACTAGCTTTAAAAATCCAACAATTTTGTCTTAGTTTCGACGTTCTGAATCCAACGAGACCATTCCCAAAATCGTAGCTCTTTTACTAACCGAGATACAAACTTTTGGTTTCCATATATGTGCACCAAAAACCAAAAGTTTGGAAGTCTATATCTCGGCTTCTATAAGTACTAGCTTTAAAAATCCAACGGTTTTGTCTTAGTTTCGACGTTCTGAATCCAACGAGACTATTCCCAAAGTCGTAGCTCTTTTACTAACCGAGATACAAACTTTTGGTTTCCATATATGTGCACCAAAAACCAAAAGTTTGGAAGTCTATATCTCGGCTTCTATAAGTACTAGCTTTAAAAATCCAACGGTTTTGTCTTAGTTTCGACGTTCTGAATCCAACGAGACTATTCCCAAAGTCGTAGCTCTTTTACTAACCGAGATACAAACTTTTGGTTTCCATATATGTGCACCAAAAACCAAAAGTTTGGAAGTCTATATCTCGGCTTCTATAAGTACTAGCTTTAAAAATCCAACGGTTTTGTCTTAGTTTCGACGTTCTGAATCCAACGAGACTATTCCCAAAGTCGTAGCTCTTTTACTAACCGAGATACAAACTTTTGGTTTCCATATATGTGCACCAAAAACCAAAAGTTTGGAAGTCTATATCTCGGCTTCTATAAGTACTAGCTTTAAAAATCCAACGGTTTTGTCTTAGTTTCGACGTTCTGAATCCAACGAGACCATTTTCAAAATCGTAGCTCTTTTACTAACCGAGATACAAACTTTTGGTTTCCATATATGTGCACCAAAAACCAAAAGTTTGGAAGTCTATATCTCGGCTTCTATAAGTACTAGCTTTAAAAATCCAACAATTTTGTCTTAGTTTCGACGTTCTGAATCCAACGAGACCATTTTCAAAATCGTAGCTCTTTTACTAACCGAGATACAAACTTTTGGTTTCCATATATGTGCACCAAAAACCAAAAGTTTGGAAGTCTATATCTCGGCTTCTATAAGTACTAGCTTTAAAAATCCAACAATTTTGTCTTAGTTTCGACGTTCTGAATCCAACGAGACTATTTTCAAAGTTGTAGCTCTTTTACTAACCGAGATACAAACTTTTGGTTTCCATATATGTGCACCAAAAACCAAAAGTTTGGAAGTCTATATCTCGGCTTCTATAAGTACTAGCTTTAAAAATCCAACGGTTTTGTCTTAGTTTCGACGTTCTGAATCCAACGAGACTGTTCCCAAAGTCGTAGCTCTTTTACTAACCGAGATACAAACTTTTGGTTTCCATATATGTGCACCAAAAACCAAAAGTTTGGAAGTCTATATCTCGGCTTCTATAAGTACTAGCTTTAAAATTCCAACAATTTTGTCTTAGTTTCGACGTTTTGAATCCAACGAGACTATTCCCAAAGTCGTAGCTTTTTTACTAACCGAGATACAAACTTTTGGTTTCCATATATGTGCACCAAAAACCAAAAGTTTGGAAGTCTATATCTCGGCTTCTATAAGTACTAGCTTTAAAAATCCAACAATATTGTCTTAGTTTCGACGTTCTGAATCCAACGAGACTATTCCCAAAGTCGTAGCTCTTTTACTAACCGAGATACAAACTTTTGGTTTCCATATATGTGCACCAAAAACCAAAAGTTTGGAAGTCTATATCTCGGCTTCTATAAGTACTAGCTTTAAAATTCCAACGGTTTTGTCTTAGTTTCGACGTTCTGAATCCAACGAGACTATTTTCAAAGTTGTAGCTCTTTTACTAACCGAGATACAAACTTTTGGTTTCCATATATGTGCACCAAAAACCAAAAGTTTGGAAGTCTATATCTCGGCTTCTATAAGAACTAGCTTTAAAAATCCAACGGTTTTGTCTTAGTTTCGACGTTCTGAATCCAACGAGACTATTCCCAAATTCGTAGCTCTTTTACTAACCGAGATACAAACTTTTGGTTTCCAAATATGTGCACCAAAAACCAAAAGTTTGGAAGTCTATATCTCGGCTTCTATAAGTACTAGCTTTAAAATTCCAACAATTTTGTCTTAGTTTCGACGTTCTGAATCCAACGAGACTATTCCCAAAGTCGTAGCTTTTTTACTAACCGAGATACAAACTTTTGGTTTCCATATATGTGCACCAAAAACCAAAAGTTTGGAAGTCTATATCTCGGCTTCTATAAGTACTAGCTTTAAAAATCCAACAATATTGTCTTAGTTTCGACGTTCTGAATCCAACGAGACTATTCCCAAAGTCGTAGCTCTTTTACTAACCGAGATACAAACTTTTGGTTTCCATATATGTGCACCAAAAACCAAAAGTTTGGAAGTCTATATCTCGGCTTCTATAAGTACTAGCTTTAAAAATCCAACAATATTGTCTTAGTTTCGACGTTCTGAATCCAACGAGACTATTCCCAAAGTCGTAGCTTTTTTACTAACCGAGATACAAACTTTTGGTTTCCATATATGTGCACCAAAAACCAAAAGTTTGGAAGTCTATATCTCGGCTTCTATAAGTACTAGCTTTAAAAATCCAACAATATTGTCTTAGTTTCGACGTTCTGAATCCAACGAGACTATTCCCAAAGTCGTAGCTTTTTTACTAACCGAGATACAAACTTTTGGTTTCCATATATGTGCACCAAAAACCAAAAGTTTGGAAGTCTATATCTCGGCTTCTATAAGTACTAGCTTTAAAAATCCAACGGTTTTGTCTTAGTTTCGACGTTCTGAATCCAACGAGACCATTCCCAAAATCGTAGCTCTTTTACTAACCGAGATACAAACTTTTGGTTTCCATATATGTGCACCAAAAACCAAAAGTTTGGAAGTCTATATCTCGGCTTCTATAAGTACTAGCTTTAAAAATCCAACAATTTTGTCTTAGTTTCGACGTTCTGAATCCAACGAGACCATTCCCAAAATCGTAGCTCTTTTACTAACCGAGATACAAACTTTTGGTTTCCATATATGTGCACCAAAAACCAAAAGTTTGGAAGTCTATATCTCGGCTTCTATAAGTACTAGCTTTAAAAATCCAACGGTTTTGTCTTAGTTTCGACGTTCTGAATCCAACGAGACTATTCCCAAAGTCGTAGCTCTTTTACTAACCGAGATACAAACTTTTGGTTTCCATATATGTGCACCAAAAACCAAAAGTTTGGAAGTCTATATCTCGGCTTCTATAAGTACTAGCTTTAAAAATCCAACGGTTTTGTCTTAGTTTCGACGTTCTGAATCCAACGAGACTATTCCCAAAGTCGTAGCTCTTTTACTAACCGAGATACAAACTTTTGGTTTCCATATATGTGCACCAAAAACCAAAAGTTTGGAAGTCTATATCTCGGCTTCTATAAGTACTAGCTTTAAAAATCCAACGGTTTTGTCTTAGTTTCGACGTTCTGAATCCAACGAGACTATTCCCAAAGTCGTAGCTCTTTTACTAACCGAGATACAAACTTTTGGTTTCCATATATGTGCACCAAAAACCAAAAGTTTGGAAGTCTATATCTCGGCTTCTATAAGTACTAGCTTTAAAAATCCAACGGTTTTGTCTTAGTTTCGACGTTCTGAATCCAACGAGACCATTTTCAAAATCGTAGCTCTTTTACTAACCGAGATACAAACTTTTGGTTTCCATATATGTGCACCAAAAACCAAAAGTTTGGAAGTCTATATCTCGGCTTCTATAAGTACTAGCTTTAAAAATCCAACAATTTTGTCTTAGTTTCGACGTTCTGAATCCAACGAGACCATTTTCAAAATCGTAGCTCTTTTACTAACCGAGATACAAACTTTTGGTTTCCATATATGTGCACCAAAAACCAAAAGTTTGGAAGTCTATATCTCGGCTTCTATAAGTACTAGCTTTAAAAATCCAACAATTTTGTCTTAGTTTCGACGTTCTGAATCCAACGAGACTATTTTCAAAGTTGTAGCTCTTTTACTAACCGAGATACAAACTTTTGGTTTCCATATATGTGCACCAAAAACCAAAAGTTTGGAAGTCTATATCTCGGCTTCTATAAGTACTAGCTTTAAAAATCCAACGGTTTTGTCTTAGTTTCGACGTTCTGAATCCAACGAGACTGTTCCCAAAGTCGTAGCTCTTTTACTAACCGAGATACAAACTTTTGGTTTCCATATATGTGCACCAAAAACCAAAAGTTTGGAAGTCTATATCTCGGCTTCTATAAGTACTAGCTTTAAAATTCCAACAATTTTGTCTTAGTTTCGACGTTTTGAATCCAACGAGACTATTCCCAAAGTCGTAGCTTTTTTACTAACCGAGATACAAACTTTTGGTTTCCATATATGTGCACCAAAAACCAAAAGTTTGGAAGTCTATATCTCGGCTTCTATAAGTACTAGCTTTAAAAATCCAACAATATTGTCTTAGTTTCGACGTTCTGAATCCAACGAGACTATTCCCAAAGTCGTAGCTCTTTTACTAACCGAGATACAAACTTTTGGTTTCCATATATGTGCACCAAAAACCAAAAGTTTGGAAGTCTATATCTCGGCTTCTATAAGTACTAGCTTTAAAATTCCAACGGTTTTGTCTTAGTTTCGACGTTCTGAATCCAACGAGACTATTTTCAAAGTTGTAGCTCTTTTACTAACCGAGATACAAACTTTTGGTTTCCATATATGTGCACCAAAAACCAAAAGTTTGGAAGTCTATATCTCGGCTTCTATAAGTACTAGCTTTAAAATTCCAACGGTTTTGTCTTAGTTTCGACGTTCTGAATCCAACGAGACTATTCCCAAAGTCGTAGCTCTTTTACTAACCGAGATACAAACTTTTGGTTTCCATATATGTGCACCAAAAACCAAAAGTTTGGAAGTCTATATCTCGGCTTCTATAAGTACTAGCTTTAAAAATCCAACGGTTTTGTCTTAGTTTCGACGTTCTGAATCCAACGAGACTATTCCCAAAGTCGTAGCTCTTTTACTAACCGAGATACAAACTTTTGGTTTCCATATATGTGCACCAAAAACCAAAAGTTTGGAAGTCTATATCTCGGCTTCTATAAGTACTAGCTTTAAAAATCCAACGGTTTTGTCTTAGTTTCGACGTTCTGAATCCAACGAGACTATTCCCAAAGTCGTAGCTCTTTTACTAACCGAGATACAAACTTTTGGTTTCCATATATGTGCACCAAAAACCAAAAGTTTGGAAGTCTATATCTCGGCTTCTATAAGTACTAGCTTTAAAATTCCAACGGTTTTGTCTTAGTTTCGACGTTCTGAATCCAACTAGACTATTTTCAAAGTTGTAGCTCTTTTACTAACCGAGATACAAACTTTTGGTTTCCATATATGTGCACCAAAAACCAAAAGTTTGGAAGTCTATATCTCGGCTTCTATAAGTACTAGCTTTAAAATTCCAACGGTTTTGTCTTAGTTTCGACGTTCTGAATCCAACGAGACTATTTTCAAAGTTGTAGCTCTTTTACTAACCGAGATACAAACTTTTGGTTTCCATATATGTGCACCAAAAACCAAAAGTTTGGAAGTCTATATCTCGGCTTCTATAAGTACTAGCTTTAAAAATCCAACGGTTTTGTCTTAGTTTCGACGTTCTGAATCCAACGAAACTATTTCCAAAGTCGTAGCTCTTTTACTAACTGAGATACAAACTTTTGGTTTCCATATATGTGCACCAAAAACCAAAAGTTTGGAAGTCTATATCTCGGCTTCTATAAGTACTAGCTTTAAAAATCCAACGGTTTTGTCTTAGTTTCGACGTTCTGAATCCAACGAGACTATTCCCAAAGTCGTAGTTCTTTTACTAACCGAGATACAAACTTTTGGTTTCCATATATGTGCACCAAAAACCAAAAGTTTGGAAGTCTATATCTCGGCTTCTATAAGTACTAGCTTTAAAAATCCAACGGTTTTGTCTTAGTTTCGATGTTCTGAATCCAACGAGACTATTTTCAAAGTTGTAGCTCTTTTACTAACCGAGATACAAACTTTTGGTTTCCATATATGTGCACCAAAAACCAAAAGTTTGGAAGTCTATATCTCGGCTTCTATAAGTACTAGCTTTAAAATTCCAACGGTTTTGTCTTAGTTTCGACGTTCTGAATCCAACGAGACTATTTTCAAAGTTGTAGCTCTTTTACTAACCGAGATACAAACTTTTGGTTTCCATATATGTGCACCAAAAACCAAAAGTTTGGAAGTCTATATCTCGGCTTCTATAAGTACTAGCTTTAAAAATCCAACGGTTTTGTCTTACTTTCGACGTTCTGAATCCAACGAGACTATTCCCAAAGTCGTAGCTCTTTTACTAATTGAGATACAAACTTTTGGTTTCCATATATGTGCACCAAAAACCAAAAGTTTGGAAGTCTATATCTCGGCTTCTATAAGTACTAGCTTTAAAAATCCAACGGTTTTGTTTAGTTTCGACGTTCTGAATCCAACGAGACTATTCCCAAAGTCGTAGCTCTTTTACTAACCGAGATACAAACTTTTGGTTTCCATATATGTGCACCAAAAACCAAAAGTTTGGAAGTCTATATCTCGGCTTCTATAAGTACTAGCTTTAAAATTCCAACGGTTTTGTCTTAGTTTCGACGTTCTGAATCCAACGAGACTATTTTCAAAGTTGTAGCTCTTTTACTAACCGAGATACAAACTTTTGGTTTCCATATATGTGCACCAAAAACCAAAAGTTTGGAAGTCTATATCTCGGCTTCTATAAGTACTAGCTTTAAAAATCCAACGGTTTTGTCTTAGTTTCGACGTTCTGAATCCAACGAGACTATTCCCAAAGTCGTAGCTCTTTTACTAACCGAGATACAAACTTTTGGTTTCCGTATATATGTGCACCAAAAACCAAAAGTTTGGAAGTCTATATCTCGGCTTCTATAAGTACTAGCTTTAAAAATCCAACGGTTTTGTCTTAGTTTCGACGTTCTGAATCCAACGAGACTATTCCCAAAGTCGTAGCTCTTTTACTAATTGAGATACAAACTTTTGGTTTCCATATATGTGCACCAAAAACCAAAAGTTTGGAAGTCTATATCTCGGCTTCTATAAGTACTAGCTTTAAAAATCCAACGGTTTTGTCTTAGTTTCGACGTTCTGAATCCAACGAAACTATTTCCAAAGTCGTAGCTCTTTTACTAACTGAGATACAAACTTTTGGTTTCCATATATGTGCACCAAAAACCAAAAGTTTGGAAGTCTATATCTCGGCTTCTATAAGTACTAGCTTTAAAATTCCAACGGTTTTGTCTTAGTTTCGACGTTCTGAATCCAACGAGACTATTTCCAAAGTCGTAGCTCTTTTACTAACTGAGATACAAACTTTTGGTTTCCATATATGTGCACCAAAAACCAAAAGTTTGGAAGTCTATATCTCGGCTTCTATAAGCACTAGCTTTAAAAATCCAACAATTTTGTCTTAGTTTCGACGTTCTGAATCCAACGAGACTATTCCCAAAGTCGTAGCTCTTTTACTAACCGAGATACAAACTTTTGGTTTCCGTATATATGTGCACCAAAAACCAAAAGTTTGGAAGTCTATATCTCGGCTTCTATAAGTACTAGCTTTAAAAATCCAACGGTTTTGTCTTAGTTTCGACGTTCTGAATCCAACGAGACTATTCCCAAAGTCGTAGCTCTTTTACTAATTGAGATACAAACTTTTGGTTTCCATATATGTGCACCAAAAACCAAAAGTTTGGAAGTCTATATCTCGGCTTCTATAAGTACTAGCTTTAAAAATCCAACGGTTTTGTCTTAGTTTCGACGTTCTGAATCCAACGAAACTATTTCCAAAGTCGTAGCTCTTTTACTAACTGAGATACAAACTTTTGGTTTCCATATATGTGCACCAAAAACCAAAAGTTTGGAAGTCTATATCTCGGCTTCTATAAGTACTAGCTTTAAAATTCCAACGGTTTTGTCTTAGTTTCGACGTTCTGAATCCAACGAGACTATTTCCAAAGTCGTAGCTCTTTTACTAACTGAGATACAAACTTTTGGTTTCCATATATGTGCACCAAAAACCAAAAGTTTGGAAGTCTATATCTCGGCTTCTATAAGCACTAGCTTTAAAAATCCAACAATTTTGTCTTAGTTTCGACGTTCTGAATCCAACGAGACCATTTTCAAAATCGTAGCTCTTTTACTAACCGAGATACAAACTTTTGGTTTCCATATATGTGCACCAAAAACCAAAAGTTTGGAAGTCTATATCTCGGCTTCTATAAGTACTAGCTTTAAAAATCCAACGGTTTTGTCTTAGTTTCGACGTTCTGAATCCAACGAGACTATTCCCAAAGTCGTAGCTCTTTTACTAACCGAGATACAAACTTTTGGTTTCCATATATGTGCACCAAAAACCAAAAGTTTGGAAGTCTATATCTCGGCTTCTATAAGTACTAGCTTTAAAATTCCAACAATTTTGTCTTAGTTTCGACGTTCTGAATCCAACGAGACTATTCCCAAAGTCGTAGCTTTTTTACTAACCGAGATACAAACTTTTGGTTTCCATATATGTGCACCAAAAACCAAAAGTTTGGAAGTCTATATCTCGGCTTCTATAAGTACTAGCTTTAAAAATCCAACAATATTGTCTTAGTTTCGACGTTCTGAATCCAACGAGACTATTCCCAAAGTCGTAGCTCTTTTACTAACCGAGATACAAACTTTTGGTTTCCATATATGTGCACCAAAAACCAAAAGTTTGGAAGTCTATATCTCGGCTTCTATAAGAACTAGCTTAAAAAATCCAACGGTTTTGTCTTAGTTTCGACGTTCTAAATCCAACGAGACTATTCCCAAAGTCGTAGCTCTTTTACTAACCGAGATACAAACTTTTGGTTTCCATATATGTGCACCAAAAACCAAAAGTTTGGAAGTCTATATCTCGGCTTCTATAAGTACTAGCTTTAAAATTCCAACGGTTTTGTCTTAGTTTCGACGTTCTGAATCCAACGAGACTATTCCCAAAGTCGTAGCTCTTTTACTAACCGAGATACAAACTTTTGGTTTCCATATATGTGCACCAAAAACCAAAAGTTTGGAAGTCTATATCTCGGCTTCTATAAGTACTAGCTTTAAAAATCCAACGGTTTTGTCTTAGTTTCGACGTTCTGAATCCAACGAGACTATTCCCAAAGTCGTAGCTCTTTTACTAACCGAGATACAAACTTTTGGTTTCCATATATGTGCACCAAAAACCAAAAGTTTGGAAGTCTATATCTCGGCTTCTATAAGTACTAGCTTTAAAAATCCAACGGTTTTGTCTTAGTTTCGACGTTCTGAATCCAACGAGACTATTCCCAAAGTCGTAGCTCTTTTACTAATTGAGATACAAACTTTTGGTTTCCATATATGTGCACCAAAAACCAAAAGTTTGGAAGTCTATATCTCGGCTTCTATAAGTACTAGCTTTAAAAATCCAACGGTTTTGTCTTAGTTTCGACGTTCTGAATCCAACGAAACTATTTCCAAAGTCGTAGCTCTTTTACTAACTGAGATACAAACTTTTGGTTTCCATATATGTGCACCAAAAACCAAAAGTTTGGAAGTCTATATCTCGGCTTCTATAAGTACTAGCTTTAAAAATCCAACGGTTTTGTCTTAGTTTCGACGTTCTGAATCCAACGAGACTATTTTCAAAGTTGTAGCTCTTTTACTAACCGAGATACAAACTTTTGGTTTCCATATATGTGCACCAAAAACCAAAAGTTTGGAAGTCTATATCTCGGCTTCTATAAGTACTAGCTTTAAAAATCCAACGGTTTTGTCTTAGTTTCGACGTTCTGAATCCAACGAGACTATTCCCAAAGTCGTAGCTCTTTTACTAACCGAGATACAAACTTTTGGTTTCCATATATGTGCACCAAAAACCAAAAGTTTGGAAGTCTATATCTCGGCTTCTATAAGTACTAGCTTTAAAAATCCAACGGTTTTGTCTTAGTTTCGACGTTCTGAATCCAACGAGACTATTTTCAAAGTTGTAGCTCTTTTACTAACCGAGATACAAACTTTTGGTTTCCATATATGTGCACCAAAAACCAAAAGTTTGGAAGTCTATATCTCGGCTTCTATAAGTACTAGCTTTAAAAATCCAACGGTTTTGTCTTAGTTTCGACGTTCTGAATCCAACGAGACTATTCCCAAATTCGTAGCTCTTTTACTAACCGAGATACAAACTTTTGGTTTCCAAATATGTGCACCAAAAACCAAAAGTTTGGAAGTCTATATCTCGGCTTCTATAAGAACTAGCTTTAAAAATCCAACAATATTGTCTTAGTTTCGACGTTCTGAATCCAACGAGACTATTCCCAAAGTCGTAGCTTTTTTACTAACCGAGATACAAACTTTTGGTTTCCATATATGTGCACCAAAAACCAAAAGTTTGGAAGTCTATATCTCGGCTTCTATAAGTACTAGCTTTAAAAATCCAACAATATTGTCTTAGTTTCGACGTTCTGAATCCAACGAGACTATTCCCAAAGTCGTAGCTTTTTTACTAACCGAGATACAAACTTTTGGTTTCCATATATGTGCACCAAAAACCAAAAGTTTGGAAGTCTATATCTCGGCTTCTATAAGAACTAGCTTTAAAAATCCAACGGTTTTGTCTTAGTTTCGACGTTCTGAATCCAACGAGACTATTCCCAAATTCGTAGCTCTTTTACTAACCGAGATACAAACTTTTGGTTTCCAAATATGTGCACCAAAAACCAAAAGTTTGGAAGTCTATATCTCGGCTTCTATAAGTACTAGCTTTAAAATTCCAACAATTTTGTCTTAGTTTCGACGTTCTGAATCCAACGAGACTATTCCCAAAGTCGTAGCTTTTTTACTAACCGAGATACAAACTTTTGGTTTCCATATATGTGCACCAAAAACCAAAAGTTTGGAAGTCTATATCTCGGCTTCTATAAGTACTAGCTTTAAAAATCCAACAATATTGTCTTAGTTTCGACGTTCTGAATCCAACGAGACTATTCCCAAAGTCGTAGCTCTTTTACTAACCGAGATACAAACTTTTGGTTTCCATATATGTGCACCAAAAACCAAAAGTTTGGAAGTCTATATCTCGGCTTCTATAAGTACTAGCTTTAAAAATCCAACAATTTTGTCTTAGTTTCGACGTTCTAAATCCAACGAGACCATTCCCAAAATCGTAGCTCTTTTACTAACCGAGATACAAACTTTTGGTTTCCATATATGTGCACCAAAAACCAAAAGTTTGGAAGTCTATATCTCGGCTTCTATAAGTACTAGCTTTAAAAATCCAACGGTTTTGTCTTAGTTTCGACGTTCTGAATCCAACGAGACTATTCCCAAAGTCGTAGCTCTTTTACTAACCGAGATACAAACTTTTGGTTTCCATATATGTGCACCAAAAACCAAAAGTTTGGAAGTCTATATCTCGGCTTCTATAAGTACTAGCTTTAAAAATCCAACGGTTTTGTCTTAGTTTCGACGTTCTGAATCCAACGAGACTATTTTCAAAGTTGCAGCTCTTTTACTAACCGAGATACAAACTTTTGGTTTCCATATATGTGCACCAAAAACCAAAAGTTTGGAAGTCTATATCTCGGCTTCTATAAGTACTAGCTTTAAAAATCCAACGGTTTTGTCTTAGTTTCGACGTTCTGAATCCAACGAGACTATTCCCAAATTCGTAGCTCTTTTACTAACCGAGATACAAACTTTTGGTTTCCAAATATGTGCACCAAAAACCAAAAGTTTGGAAGTCTATATCTCGGCTTCTATAAGAACTAGCTTTAAAAATCCAACGGTTTTGTCTTAGTTTCGACGTTCTGAATCCAACAAGACTATTCCCAAAGTCGTAGCTCTTTTACTAACCGAGATACAAACTTTTGGTTTCCATATATGTGCACCAAAAACCAAAAGTTTGGAAGTCTATATCTCGGCTTCTATAAGTACTAGCTTTAAAAATCCAACGGTTTTGTCTTAGTTTCGACGTTCTGAATCCAACGAGACTATTCCCAAAGTCGTAGCTCTTTTACTAACCGAGATACAAACTTTTGGTTTCCATATATGTGCACCAAAAACCAAAAGTTTGGAAGTCTATATCTCGGCTTCTATAAGTACTAGCTTTAAAAATATAACGGTTTTGTCTTAGTTTCGACGTTCTGAATCCAACGAGACTATTCCCAAAGTCGTAGCTCTTTTACTAACCGAGATACAAACTTTTGGTTTCCATATATGTGCACCAAAAACCAAAAGTTTGGAAGTCTATATCTCGGCTTCTATAAGTACTAGCTTTAAAAATCCAACGGTTTTGTCTTAGTTTCGACGTTCTGAATCCAACGAGACCATTTTCAAAATCGTAGCTCTTTTACTAACCGAGATACAAACTTTTGGTTTCCATATATGTGCACCAAAAACCAAAAGTTTGGAAGTCTATATCTCGGCTTCTATAAGTACTAGCTTTAAAAATCCAACAATTTTGTCTTAGTTTCGACGTTCTGAATCCAACGAGACCATTTTCAAAATCGTAGCTCTTTTACTAACCGAGATACAAACTTTTGGTTTCCATATATGTGCACCAAAAACCAAAAGTTTGGAAGTCTATATCTCGGCTTCTATAAGTACTAGCTTTAAAAATCCAACGGTTTTGTCTTAGTTTCGACGTTCTGAATCCAACGAGACTGTTCCCAAAGTCGTAGCTCTTTTACTAACCGAGATACAAACTTTTGGTTTCCATATATGTGCACCAAAAACCAAAAGTTTGGAAGTCTATATCTCGGCTTCTATAAGTACTAGCTTTAAAATTCCAACAATTTTGTCTTAGTTTCGACGTTTTGAATCCAACGAGACTATTCCCAAAGTCGTAGCTTTTTTACTAACCGAGATACAAACTTTTGGTTTCCATATATGTGCACCAAAAACCAAAAGTTTGGAAGTCTATATCTCGGCTTCTATAAGTACTAGCTTTAAAAATCCAACAATATTGTCTTAGTTTCGACGTTCTGAATCCAACGAGACTATTCCCAAAGTCGTAGCTCTTTTACTAACCGAGATACAAACTTTTGGTTTCCATATATGTGCACC
Source organism: Anthonomus grandis grandis (assembly GCF_022605725.1). Taxonomy (NCBI): domain Eukaryota; kingdom Metazoa; phylum Arthropoda; class Insecta; order Coleoptera; family Curculionidae; genus Anthonomus; species Anthonomus grandis. Next base: position 22,448,693 of record NC_065560.1, read on the forward strand.
AAAAACCAAAAGTTTGGAAGTCTATATCTCGGCTTCTATAAGTACTAGCTTTAAAAATCCAACGGTTTTGTCTTAGTTTCGACGTTCTGAATCCAACGAGACTATTCCCAAAGTCGTAGCTCTTTTACTAACCGAGATACAAACTTTTGGTTTCCATATATGTGCACCAAAAACCAAAAGTTTGGAAGTCTATATCACGGCTTCTATAAGTACTAGCTTTAAAATTCCAACGGTTTTGTCTTAGTTTCGACGTTCTGAATCCAACGAGACTATTTTCAAAGTTGTAGCTCTTTTACTAACCGAGATACAAACTTTTGGTTTCCATATATGTGCACCAAAAACCAAAAGTTTGGAAGTCTATATCTCGGCTTCTATAAGTACTAGCTTTAAAAATCCAACAATATTGTCTTAGTTTCGACGTTCTGAATCCAACGAGACTATTCCCAAAGTCGTAGCTCTTTTACTAACCGAGATACAAACTTTTGGTTTCCATATATGTGCACCAAAAACCAAAAGTTTGGAAGTCTATATCTCGGCTTCTATAAGTACTAGCTTTAAAATTCCAACGGTTTTGTCTTAGTTTCGACGTTCTGAATCCAACGAGACTATTCCCAAAGTCGTAGCTCTTTTACTAACCGAGATACAAACTTTTGGTTTCCATATATGTGCACCAAAAACCAAAAGTTTGGAAGTCTATATCTCGGCTTCTATAAGTACTAGCTTTAAAAATCCAACGGTTTTGTCTTAGTTTCGACGTTCTGAATCCAACGAGACTATTCCCAAAGTCGTAGCTCTTTTACTAACCGAGATACAAACTTTTGGTTTCCATATATGTGCACCAAAAACCAAAAGTTTGGAAGTCTATATCTCGGCTTCTATAAGTACTAGCTTTAAAAATCCAACGGTTTTGTCTTAGTTTCGACGTTCTGAATCCAACGAGACTATTCCCAAAGTCGTAGCTCTTTTACTAATTGAGATACAAACTTTTGGTTTCCATATATGTGCACCAAAAACCAAAAGTTTGGAAGTCTATATCTCGGCTTCTATAAGTACTAGCTTTAAAAATCCAACGGTTTTGTCTTAGTTTCGACGTTCTGAATCCAACGAAACTATTTCCAAAGTCGTAGCTCTTTTACTAACTGAGATACAAACTTTTGGTTTCCATATATGTGCACCAAAAACCAAAAGTTTGGAAGTCTATATCTCGGCTTCTATAAGTACTAGCTTTAAAAATCCAACGGTTTTGTCTTAGTTTCGACGTTCTGAATCCAACGAGACTATTTTCAAAGTTGTAGCTCTTTTACTAACCGAGATACAAACTTTTGGTTTCCATATATGTGCACCAAAAACCAAAAGTTTGGAAGTCTATATCTCGGCTTCTATAAGTACTAGCTTTAAAAATCCAACGGTTTTGTCTTAGTTTCGACGTTCTGAATCCAACGAGACTATTCCCAAAGTCGTAGCTCTTTTACTAACCGAGATACAAACTTTTGGTTTCCATATATGTGCACCAAAAACCAAAAGTTTGGAAGTCTATATCTCGGCTTCTATAAGTACTAGCTTTAAAAATCCAACGGTTTTGTCTTAGTTTCGACGTTCTGAATCCAACGAGACTATTTTCAAAGTTGTAGCTCTTTTACTAACCGAGATACAAACTTTTGGTTTCCATATATGTGCACCAAAAACCAAAAGTTTGGAAGTCTATATCTCGGCTTCTATAAGTACTAGCTTTAAAAATCCAACGGTTTTGTCTTAGTTTCGACGTTCTGAATCCAACGAGACTATTCCCAAATTCGTAGCTCTTTTACTAACCGAGATACAAACTTTTGGTTTCCAAATATGTGCACCAAAAACCAAAAGTTTGGAAGTCTATATCTCGGCTTCTATAAGAACTAGCTTTAAAAATCCAACAATATTGTCTTAGTTTCGACGTTCTGAATCCAACGAGACTATTCCCAAAGTCGTAGCTTTTTTACTAACCGAGATACAAACTTTTGGTTTCCATATATGTGCACCAAAAACCAAAAGTTTGGAAGTCTATATCTCGGCTTCTATAAGTACTAGCTTTAAAAATCCAACAATATTGTCTTAGTTTCGACGTTCTGAATCCAACGAGACTATTCCCAAAGTCGTAGCTTTTTTACTAACCGAGATACAAACTTTTGGTTTCCATATATGTGCACCAAAAACCAAAAGTTTGGAAGTCTATATCTCGGCTTCTATAAGAACTAGCTTTAAAAATCCAACGGTTTTGTCTTAGTTTCGACGTTCTGAATCCAACGAGACTATTCCCAAATTCGTAGCTCTTTTACTAACCGAGATACAAACTTTTGGTTTCCAAATATGTGCACCAAAAACCAAAAGTTTGGAAGTCTATATCTCGGCTTCTATAAGTACTAGCTTTAAAATTCCAACAATTTTGTCTTAGTTTCGACGTTCTGAATCCAACGAGACTATTCCCAAAGTCGTAGCTTTTTTACTAACCGAGATACAAACTTTTGGTTTCCATATATGTGCACCAAAAACCAAAAGTTTGGAAGTCTATATCTCGGCTTCTATAAGTACTAGCTTTAAAAATCCAACAATATTGTCTTAGTTTCGACGTTCTGAATCCAACGAGACTATTCCCAAAGTCGTAGCTCTTTTACTAACCGAGATACAAACTTTTGGTTTCCATATATGTGCACCAAAAACCAAAAGTTTGGAAGTCTATATCTCGGCTTCTATAAGTACTAGCTTTAAAAATCCAACAATTTTGTCTTAGTTTCGACGTTCTAAATCCAACGAGACCATTCCCAAAATCGTAGCTCTTTTACTAACCGAGATACAAACTTTTGGTTTCCATATATGTGCACCAAAAACCAAAAGTTTGGAAGTCTATATCTCGGCTTCTATAAGTACTAGCTTTAAAAATCCAACGGTTTTGTCTTAGTTTCGACGTTCTGAATCCAACGAGACTATTCCCAAAGTCGTAGCTCTTTTACTAACCGAGATACAAACTTTTGGTTTCCATATATGTGCACCAAAAACCAAAAGTTTGGAAGTCTATATCTCGGCTTCTATAAGTACTAGCTTTAAAAATCCAACGGTTTTGTCTTAGTTTCGACGTTCTGAATCCAACGAGACTATTTTCAAAGTTGCAGCTCTTTTACTAACCGAGATACAAACTTTTGGTTTCCATATATGTGCACCAAAAACCAAAAGTTTGGAAGTCTATATCTCGGCTTCTATAAGTACTAGCTTTAAAAATCCAACGGTTTTGTCTTAGTTTCGACGTTCTGAATCCAACGAGACTATTCCCAAATTCGTAGCTCTTTTACTAACCGAGATACAAACTTTTGGTTTCCAAATATGTGCACCAAAAACCAAAAGTTTGGAAGTCTATATCTCGGCTTCTATAAGAACTAGCTTTAAAAATCCAACGGTTTTGTCTTAGTTTCGACGTTCTGAATCCAACAAGACTATTCCCAAAGTCGTAGCTCTTTTACTAACCGAGATACAAACTTTTGGTTTCCATATATGTGCACCAAAAACCAAAAGTTTGGAAGTCTATATCTCGGCTTCTATAAGTACTAGCTTTAAAAATCCAACGGTTTTGTCTTAGTTTCGACGTTCTGAATCCAACGAGACTATTCCCAAAGTCGTAGCTCTTTTACTAACCGAGATACAAACTTTTGGTTTCCATATATGTGCACCAAAAACCAAAAGTTTGGAAGTCTATATCTCGGCTTCTATAAGTACTAGCTTTAAAAATATAACGGTTTTGTCTTAGTTTCGACGTTCTGAATCCAACGAGACTATTCCCAAAGTCGTAGCTCTTTTACTAACCGAGATACAAACTTTTGGTTTCCATATATGTGCACCAAAAACCAAAAGTTTGGAAGTCTATATCTCGGCTTCTATAAGTACTAGCTTTAAAAATCCAACGGTTTTGTCTTAGTTTCGACGTTCTGAATCCAACGAGACCATTTTCAAAATCGTAGCTCTTTTACTAACCGAGATACAAACTTTTGGTTTCCATATATGTGCACCAAAAACCAAAAGTTTGGAAGTCTATATCTCGGCTTCTATAAGTACTAGCTTTAAAAATCCAACAATTTTGTCTTAGTTTCGACGTTCTGAATCCAACGAGACCATTTTCAAAATCGTAGCTCTTTTACTAACCGAGATACAAACTTTTGGTTTCCATATATGTGCACCAAAAACCAAAAGTTTGGAAGTCTATATCTCGGCTTCTATAAGTACTAGCTTTAAAAATCCAACGGTTTTGTCTTAGTTTCGACGTTCTGAATCCAACGAGACTGTTCCCAAAGTCGTAGCTCTTTTACTAACCGAGATACAAACTTTTGGTTTCCATATATGTGCACCAAAAACCAAAAGTTTGGAAGTCTATATCTCGGCTTCTATAAGTACTAGCTTTAAAATTCCAACAATTTTGTCTTAGTTTCGACGTTTTGAATCCAACGAGACTATTCCCAAAGTCGTAGCTTTTTTACTAACCGAGATACAAACTTTTGGTTTCCATATATGTGCACCAAAAACCAAAAGTTTGGAAGTCTATATCTCGGCTTCTATAAGTACTAGCTTTAAAAATCCAACAATATTGTCTTAGTTTCGACGTTCTGAATCCAACGAGACTATTCCCAAAGTCGTAGCTCTTTTACTAACCGAGATACAAACTTTTGGTTTCCATATATGTGCACCAAAAACCAAAAGTTTGGAAGTCTATATCTCGGCTTCTATAAGTACTAGCTTTAAAAATCCAACGGTTTTGTCTTAGTTTCGACGTTCTGAATCCAACGAGACTATTCCCAAAGTCGTAGCTCTTTTACTAACCGAGATACAAACTTTTGGTTTCCATATATGTGCACCAAAAACCAAAAGTTTGGAAGTCTATATCACGGCTTCTATAAGTACTAGCTTTAAAATTCCAACGGTTTTGTCTTAGTTTCGACGTTCTGAATCCAACGAGACTATTTTCAAAGTTGTAGCTCTTTTACTAACCGAGATACAAACTTTTGGTTTCCATATATGTGCACCAAAAACCAAAAGTTTGGAAGTCTATATCTCGGCTTCTATAAGTACTAGCTTTAAAAATCCAACAATATTGTCTTAGTTTCGACGTTCTGAATCCAACGAGACTATTCCCAAAGTCGTAGCTCTTTTACTAACCGAGATACAAACTTTTGGTTTCCATATATGTGCACCAAAAACCAAAAGTTTGGAAGTCTATATCTCGGCTTCTATAAGAACTAGCTTAAAAAATCCAACGGTTTTGTCTTAGTTTCGACGTTCTAAATCCAACGAGACTATTCCCAAAGTCGTAGCTCTTTTACTAACCGAGATACAAACTTTTGGTTTCCATATATGTGCACCAAAAACCAAAAGTTTGGAAGTCTATATCTCGGCTTCTATAAGTACTAGCTTTAAAATTCCAACGGTTTTGTCTTAGTTTCGACGTTCTGAATCCAACGAGACTATTCCCAAAGTCGTAGCTCTTTTACTAACCGAGATACAAACTTTTGGTTTCCATATATGTGCACCAAAAACCAAAAGTTTGGAAGTCTATATCTCGGCTTCTATAAGTACTAGCTTTAAAAATCCAACGGTTTTGTCTTAGTTTCGACGTTCTGAATCCAACGAGACTATTCCCAAAGTCGTAGCTCTTTTACTAACCGAGATACAAACTTTTGGTTTCCATATATGTGCACCAAAAACCAAAAGTTTGGAAGTCTATATCTCGGCTTCTATAAGTACTAGCTTTAAAAATCCAACGGTTTTGTCTTAGTTTCGACGTTCTGAATCCAACGAGACTATTCCCAAAGTCGTAGCTCTTTTACTAATTGAGATACAAACTTTTGGTTTCCATATATGTGCACCAAAAACCAAAAGTTTGGAAGTCTATATCTCGGCTTCTATAAGTACTAGCTTTAAAAATCCAACGGTTTTGTCTTAGTTTCGACGTTCTGAATCCAACGAAACTATTTCCAAAGTCGTAGCTCTTTTACTAACTGAGATACAAACTTTTGGTTTCCATATATGTGCACCAAAAACCAAAAGTTTGGAAGTCTATATCTCGGCTTCTATAAGTACTAGCTTTAAAAATCCAACGGTTTTGTCTTAGTTTCGACGTTCTGAATCCAACGAGACTATTCCCAAAGTCGTAGCTCTTTTACTAACCGAGATACAAACTTTTGGTTTCCATATATGTGCACCAAAAACCAAAAGTTTGGAAGTCTATATCTCGGCTTCTATAAGTACTAGCTTTAAAAATCCAACGGTTTTGTCTTAGTTTCGACGTTCTGAATCCAACGAGACTATTTTCAAAGTTGTAGCTCTTTTACTAACCGAGATACAAACTTTTGGTTTCCATATATGTGCACCAAAAACCAAAAGTTTGGAAGTCTATATCTCGGCTTCTATAAGTACTAGCTTTAAAAATCCAACGGTTTTGTCTTAGTTTCGACGTTCTGAATCCAACGAGACTATTCCCAAATTCGTAGCTCTTTTACTAACCGAGATACAAACTTTTGGTTTCCAAATATGTGCACCAAAAACCAAAAGTTTGGAAGTCTATATCTCGGCTTCTATAAGAACTAGCTTTAAAAATCCAACAATATTGTCTTAGTTTCGACGTTCTGAATCCAACGAGACTATTCCCAAAGTCGTAGCTTTTTTACTAACCGAGATACAAACTTTTGGTTTCCATATATGTGCACCAAAAACCAAAAGTTTGGAAGTCTATATCTCGGCTTCTATAAGTACTAGCTTTAAAAATCCAACAATATTGTCTTAGTTTCGACGTTCTGAATCCAACGAGACTATTCCCAAAGTCGTAGCTTTTTTACTAACCGAGATACAAACTTTTGGTTTCCATATATGTGCACCAAAAACCAAAAGTTTGGAAGTCTATATCTCGGCTTCTATAAGAACTAGCTTTAAAAATCCAACGGTTTTGTCTTAGTTTCGACGTTCTGAATCCAACGAGACTATTCCCAAATTCGTAGCTCTTTTACTAACCGAGATACAAACTTTTGGTTTCCAAATATGTGCACCAAAAACCAAAAGTTTGGAAGTCTATATCTCGGCTTCTATAAGTACTAGCTTTAAAATTCCAACAATTTTGTCTTAGTTTCGACGTTCTGAATCCAACGAGACTATTCCCAAAGTCGTAGCTTTTTTACTAACCGAGATACAAACTTTTGGTTTCCATATATGTGCACCAAAAACCAAAAGTTTGGAAGTCTATATCTCGGCTTCTATAAGTACTAGCTTTAAAAATCCAACAATATTGTCTTAGTTTCGACGTTCTGAATCCAACGAGACTATTCCCAAAGTCGTAGCTCTTTTACTAACCGAGATACAAACTTTTGGTTTCCATATATGTGCACCAAAAACCAAAAGTTTGGAAGTCTATATCTCGGCTTCTATAAGTACTAGCTTTAAAAATCCAACAATTTTGTCTTAGTTTCGACGTTCTAAATCCAACGAGACCATTCCCAAAATCGTAGCTCTTTTACTAACCGAGATACAAACTTTTGGTTTCCATATATGTGCACCAAAAACCAAAAGTTTGGAAGTCTATATCTCGGCTTCTATAAGTACTAGCTTTAAAAATCCAACGGTTTTGTCTTAGTTTCGACGTTCTGAATCCAACGAGACTATTCCCAAAGTCGTAGCTCTTTTACTAACCGAGATACAAACTTTTGGTTTCCATATATGTGCACCAAAAACCAAAAGTTTGGAAGTCTATATCTCGGCTTCTATAAGTACTAGCTTTAAAAATCCAACGGTTTTGTCTTAGTTTCGACGTTCTGAATCCAACGAGACTATTTTCAAAGTTGCAGCTCTTTTACTAACCGAGATACAAACTTTTGGTTTCCATATATGTGCACCAAAAACCAAAAGTTTGGAAGTCTATATCTCGGCTTCTATAAGTACTAGCTTTAAAAATCCAACGGTTTTGTCTTAGTTTCGACGTTCTGAATCCAACGAGACTATTCCCAAATTCGTAGCTCTTTTACTAACCGAGATACAAACTTTTGGTTTCCAAATATGTGCACCAAAAACCAAAAGTTTGGAAGTCTATATCTCGGCTTCTATAAGAACTAGCTTTAAAAATCCAACGGTTTTGTCTTAGTTTCGACGTTCTGAATCCAACAAGACTATTCCCAAAGTCGTAGCTCTTTTACTAACCGAGATACAAACTTTTGGTTTCCATATATGTGCACCAAAAACCAAAAGTTTGGAAGTCTATATCTCGGCTTCTATAAGTACTAGCTTTAAAAATCCAACGGTTTTGTCTTAGTTTCGACGTTCTGAATCCAACGAGACTATTCCCAAAGTCGTAGCTCTTTTACTAACCGAGATACAAACTTTTGGTTTCCATATATGTGCACCAAAAACCAAAAGTTTGGAAGTCTATATCTCGGCTTCTATAAGTACTAGCTTTAAAAATCCAACGGTTTTGTCTTAGTTTCGACGTTCTGAATCCAACGAGACTATTCCCAAAGTCGTAGCTCTTTTACTAACCGAGATACAAACTTTTGGTTTCCATATATGTGCACCAAAAACCAAAAGTTTGGAAGTCTATATCTCGGCTTCTATAAGTACTAGCTTTAAAAATCCAACGGTTTTGTCTTAGTTTCGACGTTCTGAATCCAACGAGACCATTTTCAAAATCGTAGCTCTTTTACTAACCGAGATACAAACTTTTGGTTTCCATATATGTGCACCAAAAACCAAAAGTTTGGAAGTCTATATCTCGGCTTCTATAAGTACTAGCTTTAAAAATCCAACAATTTTGTCTTAGTTTCGACGTTCTGAATCCAACGAGACCATTTTCAAAATCGTAGCTCTTTTACTAACCGAGATACAAACTTTTGGTTTCCATATATGTGCACCAAAAACCAAAAGTTTGGAAGTCTATATCTCGGCTTCTATAAGTACTAGCTTTAAAAATCCAACGGTTTTGTCTTAGTTTCGACGTTCTGAATCCAACGAGACTGTTCCCAAAGTCGTAGCTCTTTTACTAACCGAGATACAAACTTTTGGTTTCCATATATGTGCACCAAAAACCAAAAGTTTGGAAGTCTATATCTCGGCTTCTATAAGTACTAGCTTTAAAATTCCAACAATTTTGTCTTAGTTTCGACGTTTTGAATCCAACGAGACTGTTCCCAAAGTCGTAGCTCTTTTACTAACCGAGATACAAACTTTTGGTTTCCATATATGTGCACCAAAAACCAAAAGTTTGGAAGTCTATATCTCGGCTTCTATAAGTACTAGCTTTAAAATTCCAACAATTTTGTCTTAGTTTCGACGTTTTGAATCCAACGAGACTATTCCCAAAGTCGTAGCTTTTTTACTAACCGAGATACAAACTTTTGGTTTCCATATATGTGCACCAAAAACCAAAAGTTTGGAAGTCTATATCTCGGCTTCTATAAGTACTAGCTTTAAAAATCCAACGGTTTTGTCTTAGTTTCGACGTTCTGAATCCAACGAGACTATTCCCAAATTCGTAGCTCTTTTACTAACCGAGATACAAACTTTTGGTTTCCAAATATGTGCACCAAAAACCAAAAGTTTGGAAGTCTATATCTCGGCTTCTATAAGTACTAGCTTTAAAAATCCAACGGTTTTGTCTTAGTTTCGACGTTTTGAATCCAACGAGACTATTCCCAAAGTCGTAGCTCTTTTACTAATTGAGATACAAACTTTTGGTTTCCATATATGTGCACCAAAAACCAAAAGTTTGGAAGTCTATATCTCGGCTTCTATAAGTACTAGCTTTAAAAATCCAACGGTTTTGTCTTAGTTTCGACGTTCTGAATCCAACGAGACTATTCCCAAAGTCGTAGCTCTTTTACTAATTGAGATACAAACTTTTGGTTTCCATATATGTGCACCAAAAACCAAAAGTTTGGAAGTCTATATCTCGGCTTCTATAAGTACTAGCTTTAAAAATCCAACGGTTTTGTCTTAGTTTCGACGTTCTGAATCCAACGAAACTATTTCCAAAGTCGTAGCTCTTTTACTAACTGAGATACAAACTTTTGGTTTCCATATATGTGCACCAAAAACCAAAAGTTTGGAAGTCTATATCTCGGCTTCTATAAGTACTAGCTTTAAAAATCCAACGGTTTTGTCTTAGTTTCGACGTTCTGAATCCAACGAGACTATTCCCAAAGTCGTAGCTCTTTTACTAACCGAGATACAAACTTTTGGTTTCCATATATGTGCACCAAAAACCAAAAGTTTGGAAGTCTATATCTCGGCTTCTATAAGTACTAGCTTTAAAAATCCAACGGTTTTGTCTTAGTTTCGACGTTCTGAATCCAACGAGACTATTTTCAAAGTTGTAGCTCTTTTACTAACCGAGATACAAACTTTTGGTTTCCATATATGTGCACCAAAAACCAAAAGTTTGGAAGTCTATATCTCGGCTTCTATAAGTACTAGCTTTAAAAATCCAACGGTTTTGTCTTAGTTTCGACGTTCTGAATCCAACGAGACTATTCCCAAATTCGTAGCTCTTTTACTAACCGAGATACAAACTTTTGGTTTCCAAATATGTGCACCAAAAACCAAAAGTTTGGAAGTCTATATCTCGGCTTCTATAAGAACTAGCTTTAAAAATCCAACAATATTGTCTTAGTTTCGACGTTCTGAATCCAACGAGACTATTCCCAAAGTCGTAGCTTTTTTACTAACCGAGATACAAACTTTTGGTTTCCATATATGTGCACCAAAAACCAAAAGTTTGGAAGTCTATATCTCGGCTTCTATAAGTACTAGCTTTAAAAATCCAACAATATTGTCTTAGTTTCGACGTTCTGAATCCAACGAGACTATTCCCAAAGTCGTAGCTTTTTTACTAACCGAGATACAAACTTTTGGTTTCCATATATGTGCACCAAAAACCAAAAGTTTGGAAGTCTATATCTCGGCTTCTATAAGAACTAGCTTTAAAAATCCAACGGTTTTGTCTTAGTTTCGACGTTCTGAATCCAACGAGACTATTCCCAAATTCGTAGCTCTTTTACTAACCGAGATACAAACTTTTGGTTTCCAAATATGTGCACCAAAAACCAAAAGTTTGGAAGTCTATATCTCGGCTTCTATAAGTACTAGCTTTAAAATTCCAACAATTTTGTCTTAGTTTCGACGTTCTGAATCCAACGAGACTATTCCCAAAGTCGTAGCTTTTTTACTAACCGAGATACAAACTTTTGGTTTCCATATATGTGCACCAAAAACCAAAAGTTTGGAAGTCTATATCTCGGCTTCTATAAGTACTAGCTTTAAAAATCCAACAATATTGTCTTAGTTTCGACGTTCTGAATCCAACGAGACTATTCCCAAAGTCGTAGCTCTTTTACTAACCGAGATACAAACTTTTGGTTTCCATATATGTGCACCAAAAACCAAAAGTTTGGAAGTCTATATCTCGGCTTCTATAAGTACTAGCTTTAAAAATCCAACAATTTTGTCTTAGTTTCGACGTTCTAAATCCAACGAGACCATTCCCAAAATCGTAGCTCTTTTACTAACCGAGATACAAACTTTTGGTTTCCATATATGTGCACCAAAAACCAAAAGTTTGGAAGTCTATATCTCGGCTTCTATAAGTACTAGCTTTAAAAATCCAACGGTTTTGTCTTAGTTTCGACGTTCTGAATCCAACGAGACTATTCCCAAAGTCGTAGCTCTTTTACTAACCGAGATACAAACTTTTGGTTTCCATATATGTGCACCAAAAACCAAAAGTTTGGAAGTCTATATCTCGGCTTCTATAAGTACTAGCTTTAAAAATCCAACGGTTTTGTCTTAGTTTCGACGTTCTGAATCCAACGAGACTATTTTCAAAGTTGCAGCTCTTTTACTAACCGAGATACAAACTTTTGGTTTCCATATATGTGCACCAAAAACCAAAAGTTTGGAAGTCTATATCTCGGCTTCTATAAGTACTAGCTTTAAAAATCCAACGGTTTTGTCTTAGTTTCGACGTTCTGAATCCAACGAGACTATTCCCAAATTCGTAGCTCTTTTACTAACCGAGATACAAACTTTTGGTTTCCAAATATGTGCACCAAAAACCAAAAGTTTGGAAGTCTATATCTCGGCTTCTATAAGAACTAGCTTTAAAAATCCAACGGTTTTGTCTTAGTTTCGACGTTCTGAATCCAACAAGACTATTCCCAAAGTCGTAGCTCTTTTACTAACCGAGATACAAACTTTTGGTTTCCATATATGTGCACCAAAAACCAAAAGTTTGGAAGTCTATATCTCGGCTTCTATAAGTACTAGCTTTAAAAATCCAACGGTTTTGTCTTAGTTTCGACGTTCTGAATCCAACGAGACTATTCCCAAAGTCGTAGCTCTTTTACTAACCGAGATACAAACTTTTGGTTTCCATATATGTGCACCAAAAACCAAAAGTTTGGAAGTCTATATCTCGGCTTCTATAAGTACTAGCTTTAAAAATCCAACGGTTTTGTCTTAGTTTCGACGTTCTGAATCCAACGAGACTATTCCCAAAGTCGTAGCTCTTTTACTAACCGAGATACAAACTTTTGGTTTCCATATATGTGCACCAAAAACCAAAAGTTTGGAAGTCTATATCTCGGCTTCTATAAGTACTAGCTTTAAAAATCCAACGGTTTTGTCTTAGTTTCGACGTTCTGAATCCAACGAGACCATTTTCAAAATCGTAGCTCTTTTACTAACCGAGATACAAACTTTTGGTTTCCATATATGTGCACCAAAAACCAAAAGTTTGGAAGTCTATATCTCGGCTTCTATAAGTACTAGCTTTAAAAATCCAACAATTTTGTCTTAGTTTCGACGTTCTGAATCCAACGAGACCATTTTCAAAATCGTAGCTCTTTTACTAACCGAGATACAAACTTTTGGTTTCCATATATGTGCACCAAAAACCAAAAGTTTGGAAGTCTATATCTCGGCTTCTATAAGTACTAGCTTTAAAAATCCAACGGTTTTGTCTTAGTTTCGACGTTCTGAATCCAACGAGACTGTTCCCAAAGTCGTAGCTCTTTTACTAACCGAGATACAAACTTTTGGTTTCCATATATGTGCACCAAAAACCAAAAGTTTGGAAGTCTATATCTCGGCTTCTATAAGTACTAGCTTTAAAATTCCAACAATTTTGTCTTAGTTTCGACGTTTTGAATCCAACGAGACTGTTCCCAAAGTCGTAGCTCTTTTACTAACCGAGATACAAACTTTTGGTTTCCATATATGTGCACCAAAAACCAAAAGTTTGGAAGTCTATATCTCGGCTTCTATAAGTACTAGCTTTAAAATTCCAACAATTTTGTCTTAGTTTCGACGTTCTGAATCCAACGAGACTATTTTCAAAGTTGTAGCTCTTTTACTAACCGAGATACAAACTTTTGGTTTCCATATATGTGCACCAAAAACCAAAAGTTTGGAAGTCTATATCTCGGCTTCTATAAGTACTAGCTTTAAAAATCCAACGGTTTTGTCTTAGTTTCGACGTTCTGAATCCAACGAGACTGTTCCCAAAGTCGTAGCTCTTTTACTAACCGAGATACAAACTTTTGGTTTCCATATATGTGCACCAAAAACCAAAAGTTTGGAAGTCTATATCTCGGCTTCTATAAGTACTAGCTTTAAAATTCCAACAATTTTGTCTTAGTTTCGACGTTTTGAATCCAACGAGACTATTCCCAAAGTCGTAGCTTTTTTACTAACCGAGATACAAACTTTTGGTTTCCATATATGTGCACCAAAAACCAAAAGTTTGGAAGTCTATATCTCGGCTTCTATAAGTACTAGCTTTAAAAATCCAACAATATTGTCTTAGTTTCGACGTTCTGAATCCAACGAGACTATTCCCAAAGTCGTAGCTCTTTTACTAACCGAGATACAAACTTTTGGTTTCCATATATGTGCACCAAAAACCAAAAGTTTGGAAGTCTATATCTCGGCTTCTATAAGTACTAGCTTTAAAAATCCAACGGTTTTGTCTTAGTTTCGACGTTCTGAATCCAACGAGACTATTCCCAAAGTCGTAGCTCTTTTACTAACCGAGATACAAACTTTTGGTTTCCATATATGTGCACCAAAAACCAAAAGTTTGGAAGTCTATATCACGGCTTCTATAAGTACTAGCTTTAAAATTCCAACGGTTTTGTCTTAGTTTCGACGTTCTGAATCCAACGAGACTATTTTCAAAGTTGTAGCTCTTTTACTAACCGAGATACAAACTTTTGGTTTCCATATATGTGCACCAAAAACCAAAAGTTTGGAAGTCTATATCTCGGCTTCTATAAGTACTAGCTTTAAAAATCCAACGGTTTTGTCTTAGTTTCGACGTTCTGAATCCAACAAGACTATTCCCAAAGTCGTAGCTCTTTTACTAACCGAGATACAAACTTTTGGTTTCCATATATGTGCACCAAAAACCAAAAGTTTGGAAGTCTATATCTCGGCTTCTATAAGTACTAGCTTTAAAAATCCAACGGTTTTGTCTTAGTTTCGACGTTCTGAATCCAACGAGACTATTCCCAAAGTCGTAGCTCTTTTACTAATTGAGATACAAACTTTTGGTTTCCATATATGTGCACCAAAAACCAAAAGTTTGGAAGTCTATATCTCGGCTTCTATAAGTACTAGCTTTAAAAATCCAACGGTTTTGTCTTAGTTTCGACGTTCTGAATCCAACGAGACTATTCCCAAAGTCGTAGCTCTTTTACTAACCGAGATACAAACTTTTGGTTTCCATATATGTGCACCAAAAACCAAAAGTTTGGAAGTCTATATCTCGGCTTCTATAAGTACTAGCTTTAAAATTCCAACGGTTTTGTCTTAGTTTCGACGTTCTGAATCCAACGAGACTATTTTCAAAGTTGTAGCTCTTTTACTAACCGAGATACAAACTTTTGGTTTCCATATATGTGCACCAAAAACCAAAAGTTTGGAAGTCTATATCTCGGCTTCTATAAGTACTAGCTTTAAAATTCCAACGGTTTTGTCTTAGTTTCGACGTTCTGAATCCAACGAGACTATTTTCAAAGTTGTAGCTCTTTTGCTAACCGAGATACAAACTTTTGGTTTCCATATATGTGCACCAAAAACCAAAAGTTTGGAAGTCTATATCTCGGCTTCTATAAGTACTAGCTTTAAAAATCCAACGGTTTTGTCTTAGTTTCGACGTTCTGAATCCAACGAGACTATTCCCAAATTCGTAGCTCTTTTACTAACCGAGATACAAACTTTTGGTTTCCAAATATGTGCACCAAAAACCAAAAGTTTGGAAGTCTATATCTCGGCTTCTATAAGAACTAGCTTTAAAAATCCAACGGTTTTGTCTTAGTTTCGACGTTCTGAATCCAACAACACTATTCCCAAAGTCGTAGCTCTTTTACTAACCGAGATACAAACTTTTGGTTTCCATATATGTGCACCAAAAACCAAAAGTTTGGAAGTCTATATCTCGGCTTCTATAAGTACTAGCTTTAAAAATCCAACGGTTTTGTCTTAGTTTCGACGTTCTGAATCCAACGAGACTATTCCCAAAGTCGTAGCTCTTTTACTAACCGAGATACAAACTTTTGGTTTCCATATATGTGCACCAAAAACCAAAAGTTTGGAAGTCTATATCTCGGCTTCTATAAGTACTAGCTTTAAAAATCCAACGGTTTTGTCTTAGTTTCGACGTTCTGAATCCAACGAGACTATTCCCAAAGTCGTAGCTCTTTTACTAACCGAGATACAAACTTTTGGTTTCCATATATGTGCACCAAAAACCAAAAGTTTGGAAGTCTATATCTCGGCTTCTATAAGTACTAGCTTTAAAAATCCAACGGTTTTGTCTTAGTTTCGACGTTCTGAATCCAACGAGACTATTCCCAAAGTCGTAGCTTTTTTACTAACCGAGATACAAACTTTTGGTTTCCATATATGTGCACCAAAAACCAAAAGTTTGGAAGTCTATATCTCGGCTTCTATAAGTACTAGCTTTAAAAATCCAACGGTTTTGTCTTAGTTTCGACGTTCTGAATCCAACGAGACCATTTTCAAAATCGTAGCTCTTTTACTAACCGAGATACAAACTTTTGGTTTCCATATATGTGCACCAAAAACCAAAAGTTTGGAAGTCTATATCTCGGCTTCTATAAGTACTAGCTTTAAAAATCCAACAATTTTGTCTTAGTTTCGACGTTCTGAATCCAACGAGACCATTTTCAAAATCGTAGCTCTTTTACTAACCGAGATACAAACTTTTGGTTTCCATATATGTGCACCAAAAACCAAAAGTTTGGAAGTCTATATCTCGGCTTCTATAAGTACTAGCTTTAAAAATCCAACAATTTTGTCTTAGTTTCGACGTTCTGAATCCAACGAGACTATTTTCAAAGTTGTAGCTCTTTTACTAACCGAGATACAAACTTTTGGTTTCCATATATGTGCACCAAAAACCAAAAGTTTGGAAGTCTATATCTCGGCTTCTATAAGTACTAGCTTTAAAAATCCAACGGTTTTGTCTTAGTTTCGACGTTCTGAATCCAACGAGACTGTTCCCAAAGTCGTAGCTCTTTTACTAACCGAGATACAAACTTTTGGTTTCCATATATGTGCACCAAAAACCAAAAGTTTGGAAGTCTATATCTCGGCTTCTATAAGTACTAGCTTTAAAATTCCAACAATTTTGTCTTAGTTTCGACGTTTTGAATCCAACGAGACTATTCCCAAAGTCGTAGCTTTTTTACTAACCGAGATACAAACTTTTGGTTTCCATATATGTGCACCAAAAACCAAAAGTTTGGAAGTCTATATCTCGGCTTCTATAAGTACTAGCTTTAAAAATCCAACAATATTGTCTTAGTTTCGACGTTCTGAATCCAACGAGACTATTCCCAAAGTCGTAGCTCTTTTACTAACCGAGATACAAACTTTTGGTTTCCATATATGTGCACCAAAAACCAAAAGTTTGGAAGTCTATATCTCGGCTTCTATAAGTACTAGCTTTAAAATTCCAACGGTTTTGTCTTAGTTTCGACGTTCTGAATCCAACGAGACTATTTTCAAAGTTGTAGCTCTTTTACTAACCGAGATACAAACTTTTGGTTTCCATATATGTGCACCAAAAACCAAAAGTTTGGAAGTCTATATCTCGGCTTCTATAAGTACTAGCTTTAAAAATCCAACGGTTTTGTCTTAGTTTCGACGTTCTGAATCCAACGAAACTATTTCCAAAGTCGTAGCTCTTTTACTAACTGAGATACAAACTTTTGGTTTCCATATATGTGCACCAAAAACCAAAAGTTTGGAAGTCTATATCTCGGCTTCTATAAGTACTAGCTTTAAAAATCCAACGGTTTTGTCTTAGTTTCGACGTTCTGAATCCAACGAGACTATTCCCAAAGTCGTAGTTCTTTTACTAACCGAGATACAAACTTTTGGTTTCCATATATGTGCACCAAAAACCAAAAGTTTGGAAGTCTATATCTCGGCTTCTATAAGTACTAGCTTTAAAAATCCAACGGTTTTGTCTTAGTTTCGATGTTCTGAATCCAACGAGACTATTTTCAAAGTTGTAGCTCTTTTACTAACCGAGATACAAACTTTTGGTTTCCATATATGTGCACCAAAAACCAAAAGTTTGGAAGTCTATATCTCGGCTTCTATAAGTACTAGCTTTAAAATTCCAACGGTTTTGTCTTAGTTTCGACGTTCTGAATCCAACGAGACTATTTTCAAAGTTGTAGCTCTTTTACTAACCGAGATACAAACTTTTGGTTTCCATATATGTGCACCAAAAACCAAAAGTTTGGAAGTCTATATCTCGGCTTCTATAAGTACTAGCTTTAAAAATCCAACGGTTTTGTCTTAGTTTCGACGTTCTGAATCCAACGAGACTATTCCCAAAGTCGTAGCTCTTTTACTAATTGAGATACAAACTTTTGGTTTCCATATATGTGCACCAAAAACCAAAAGTTTGGAAGTCTATATCTCGGCTTCTATAAGTACTAGCTTTAAAAATCCAACGGTTTTGTCTTAGTTTCGACGTTCTGAATCCAACGAGACTATTCCCAAAGTCGTAGCTCTTTTACTAACCGAGATACAAACTTTTGGTTTCCATATATGTGCACCAAAAACCAAAAGTTTGGAAGTCTATATCTCGGCTTCTATAAGTACTAGCTTTAAAATTCCAACGGTTTTGTCTTAGTTTCGATGTTCTGAATCCAACGAGACTATTCCCAAAGTCGTAGCTCTTTTACTAATTGAGATACAAACTTTTGGTTTCCATATATGTGCACCAAAAACCAAAAGTTTGGAAGTCTATATCTCGGCTTCTATAAGTACTAGCTTTAAAATTCCAACGGTTTTGTCTTAGTTTCGATGTTCTGAATCCAACGAGACTATTTTCAAAGTTGTAGCTCTTTTACTAACCGAGATACAAACTTTTGGTTTCCATATATGTGCACCAAAAACCAAAAGTTTGGAAGTCTATATCTCGGCTTCTATAAGTACTAGCTTTAAAATTCCAACGGTTTTGTCTTAGTTTCGATGTTCTGAATCCAACGAGACTATTTTCAAAGTTGTAGCTCTTTTACTAACCGAGATACAAACTTTTGGTTTCCATATATGTGCACCAAAAACCAAAAGTTTGGAAGTCTATATCTCGGCTTCTATAAGTACTAGCTTTAAAAATCCAACGGTTTTGTCTTAGTTTCGACGTTCTGAATCCAACGAGACTATTCCCAAAGTCGTAGCTCTTTTACTAATTGAGATACAAACTTTTGGTTTCCATATATGTGCACCAAAAACCAAAAGTTTGGAAGTCTATATCTCGGCTTCTATAAGTACTAGCTTTAAAAATCCAACGGTTTTGTCTTAGTTTCGACGTTCTGAATCCAACGAGACTATTCCCAAAGTCGTAGCTCTTTTACTAACCGAGATACAAACTTTTGGTTTCCATATATGTGCACCAAAAACCAAAAGTTTGGAAGTCTATATCTCGGCTTCTATAAGTACTAGCTTTAAAATTCCAACGGTTTTGTCTTAGTTTCGACGTTCTGAATCCAACGAGACTATTTTCAAAGTTGTAGCTCTTTTACTAACCGAGATACAAACTTTTGGTTTCCATATATGTGCACCAAAAACCAAAAGTTTGGAAGTCTATATCTCGGCTTCTATAAGTACTAGCTTTAAAATTCCAACGGTTTTGTCTTAGTTTCGACGTTCTGAATCCAACGAGACTATTTTCAAAGTTGTAGCTCTTTTACTAACCGAGATACAAACTTTTGGTTTCCATATATGTGCACCAAAAACCAAAAGTTTGGAAGTCTATATCTCGGCTTCTATAAGTACTAGCTTTAAAAATCCAACGGTTTTGCCTTAGTTTCGACGTTCTGAATCCAACGAAACTATTTCCAAAGTCGTAGCTCTTTTACTAAC
This sequence comes from Anthonomus grandis grandis, assembly GCF_022605725.1. Classification (NCBI taxonomy): domain Eukaryota; kingdom Metazoa; phylum Arthropoda; class Insecta; order Coleoptera; family Curculionidae; genus Anthonomus; species Anthonomus grandis. The sequence continues at coordinate 22,468,145 of NC_065560.1, forward strand.
TGAGATACAAACTTTTGGTTTCCATATATGTGCACCAAAAACCAAAAGTTTGGAAGTCTATATCTCGGCTTCTATAAGTACTAGCTTTAAAAATCCAACGGTTTTGTCTTAGTTTCGACGTTCTGAATCCAACGAGACTATTCCCAAAGTCGTAGTTCTTTTACTAACCGAGATACAAACTTTTGGTTTCCATATATGTGCACCAAAAACCAAAAGTTTGGAAGTCTATATCTCGGCTTCTATAAGTACTAGCTTTAAAAATCCAACGGTTTTGTCTTACTTTCGACGTTCTGAATCCAACGAGACTATTCCCAAAGTCGTAGCTCTTTTACTAATTGAGATACAAACTTTTGGTTTCCATATATGTGCACCAAAAACCAAAAGTTTGGAAGTCTATATCTCGGCTTCTATAAGTACTAGCTTTAAAAATCCAACGGTTTTGTCTTAGTTTCGACGTTCTGAATCCAACGAGACTATTCCCAAAGTCGTAGCTCTTTTACTAACCGAGATACAAACTTTTGGTTTCCATATATGTGCACCAAAAACCAAAAGTTTGGAAGTCTATATCTCGGCTTCTATAAGTACTAGCTTTAAAATTCCAACGGTTTTGTCTTAGTTTCGACGTTCTGAATCCAACGAGACTATTTTCAAAGTTGTAGCTCTTTTACTAACCGAGATACAAACTTTTGGTTTCCATATATGTGCACCAAAAACCAAAAGTTTGGAAGTCTATATCTCGGCTTCTATAAGTACTAGCTTTAAAAATCCAACGGTTTTGTCTTAGTTTCGACGTTCTGAATCCAACGAGACTATTCCCAAAGTCGTAGCTCTTTTACTAACCGAGATACAAACTTTTGGTTTCCATATATGTGCACCAAAAACCAAAAGTTTGGAAGTCTATATCTCGGCTTCTATAAGTACTAGCTTTAAAAATCCAACGGTTTTGTCTTAGTTTCGACGTTCTGAATCCAACGAGACTATTCCCAAAGTCGTAGCTCTTTTACTAATTGAGATACAAACTTTTGGTTTCCATATATGTGCACCAAAAACCAAAAGTTTGGAAGTCTATATCTCGGCTTCTATAAGTACTAGCTTTAAAATTCCAACGGTTTTGTCTTAGTTTCGACGTTCTGAATCCAACGAGACTATTTTCAAAGTTGTAGCTCTTTTACTAACCGAGATACAAACTTTTGGTTTCCATATATGTGCACCAAAAACCAAAAGTTTGGAAGTCTATATCTCGGCTTCTATAAGTACTAGCTTTAAAAATCCAACGGTTTTGTCTTAGTTTCGACGTTCTGAATCCAACGAAACTATTTCCAAAGTCGTAGCTCTTTTACTAACTGAGATACAAACTTTTGGTTTCCATATATGTGCACCAAAAACCAAAAGTTTGGAAGTCTATATCTCGGCTTCTATAAGCACTAGCTTTAAAAATCCAACAATTTTGTCTTAGTTTCGACGTTCTGAATCCAACGAGACCATTCCCAAAATCGTAGCTCTTTTACTAACCGAGATACAAACTTTTGGTTTCCATATATGTGCACCAAAAACCAAAAGTTTGGAAGTCTATATCTCGGCTTCTATAAGTACTAGCTTTAAAAATCCAACGGTTTTGTCTTAGTTTCGACGGTCTGAATCCAACGAGACTATTTCCAAAGTCGTAGCTCTTTTACTAACCGAGATACAAACTTTTGGTTTCCATATATGTGCACCAAAAACCAAAAGTTTGGAAGTCTATATCTCGGCTTCTATAAGTACTAGCTTTGAAAATCCAACGGTTTTGTCTTAGTTTCGACGTTCTGAATCCAACGAGACTATTCATAAAGTCGTAGCTCTTTTACTAACCGAGATACAAACTTTTGGTTTCCATATATGTGCACCAAAAACCAAAAGTTTGGAAGTCTATATCTCGGCTTCTATAAGTACTAGCTTTAAAAATCCAACGGTTTTGTCTTAGTTTTGACGTTCTGAATCCAACGAGACTATTCCCAAAGTCGTAGCTCTTTTACTAACTGAGATACAAACTTTTGGTTTCCATATATGTGCACCAAAAACCAAAAGTTTGGAAGTCTATATCTCGGCTTCTATAAGTACTAGCTTTAAAAATCCAACGGTTTTGTCTTAGTTTCGACGTTCTGAATCCAACGAGACTATTTCCAAAGTCGTAGCTCTTTTACTAACTGAGATACAAACTTTTGGTTTCCATATATGTGCACCAAAAACCAAAAGTTTGGAAGTCTATATCTCGGCTTCTATAAGCACTAGCTTTAAAAATCCAACAATTTTGTCTTAGTTTCGACGTTCTGAATCCAACGAGACCATTCCCAAAATCGTAGCTCTTTTACTAACCGAGATACAAACTTTTGGTTTCCATATATGTGCACCAAAAACCAAAAGTTTGGAAGTCTATATCTCGGCTTCTATAAGTACTAGCTTTAAAAATCCAACAATTTTGTCTTAGTTTCGACGTTCTGAATCCAACGAGACTATTTTCAAAGTTGTAGCTCTTTTACTAACCGAGATACAAACTTTTGGTTTCCATATATGTGCACCAAAAACCAAAAGTTTGGAAGTCTATATCTCGGCTTCTATAAGTACTAGCTTTAAAAATCCAACGGTTTTGTCTTAGTTTCGACGTTCTGAATCCAACGAGACTATTTACAAAGTCGTAGTTTTTTTACTAACTGAGATACAAACTTTTGGTTTCCATATATGTGCACCAAAAACCAAAAGTTTGGAAGTCTATATCTCGGCTTCTATAAGCACTAGCTTTAAAAATCCAACAATTTTGTCTTAGTTTCCACGTTCTGAATCCAACGAGACTATTTTCAAAGTTGTAGCTCTTTTACTAACCGAGATACAAACTTTTGGTTTCCATATATGTGCACCAAAAACCAAAAGTTTGGAAGTCTATATCTCGGCTTCTATAAGTACTAGCTTTAAAAATCCAACGGTTTTGTCTTAGTTTCGACGTTCTGAATCCAACGAGACTATTCATAAAGTCGTAGCTCTTTTACTAACCGAGATACAAACTTTTGGTTTCCATATATGTGCACCAAAAACCAAAAGTTTGGAAGTCTATATCTCGGCTTCTATAAGTACTAGCTTTAAAAATCCAACGGTTTTGTCTTAGTTTCGACGTTCTGAATCCAACGAGACTATTCCCAAATTCGTAGCTCTTTTACTAACCGAGATACAAACTTTTGGTTTCCAAATATGTGCACCAAAAACCAAAAGTTTGGAAGTCTATATCTCGGCTTCTATAAGAACTAGCTTTAAAAATCCAACGGTTTTGTCTTAGTTTCGACGTTCTGAATCCAACAAGACTATTCCCAAAGTCGTAGCTCTTTTACTAACCGAGATACAAACTTTTGGTTTCCATATATGTGCACCAAAAACCAAAAGTTTGGAAGTCTATATCTCGGCTTCTATAAGTACTAGCTTTAAAAATCCAACGGTTTTGTCTTAGTTTCGACGTTCTGAATCCAACGAGACTATTCCCAAAGTCGTAGCTCTTTTACTAACCGAGATACAAACTTTTGGTTTCCATATATGTGCACCAAAAACCAAAAGTTTGGAAGTCTATATCTCGGCTTCTATAAGTACTAGCTTTAAAAATCCAACGGTTTTGTCTTAGTTTTGACGGTCTGAATCCAACGAGACTATTTCCAAAGTCGTAGCTCTTTTACTAACCGAGATACAAATTTTTGGTTTCCATATATGTGCACCAAAAACCAAAAGTTTGGAAGTCTATATCTCGGCTTCTATAAGTACTAGCTTTAAAAATCCAACGGTTTTGTCTTAGTTTCGACGTTCTGAATCCAACGAGACTATTCCCAAAGTCGTAGCTCTTTTACTAACCGAGATACAAACTTTTGGTTTCCATATATGTGCACCAAAAACCAAAAGTTTGGAAGTCTATATCTCGGCTTCTATAAGTACTAGCTTTAAAAATCCAACGGTTTTGTCTTAGTTTCGACGGTCTGAATCCAACGAGACTATTTCCAAAGTCGTAGCTCTTTTACTAACCGAGATACAAATTTTTGGTTTCCATATATGTGCACCAAAAACCAAAAGTTTGGAAGTCTATATCTCGGCTTCTATACGTACTAGCTTTAAAAATCCAACGGTTTTGTCTTAGTTTCGACGTTCTGAATCCAACGAGACTATTCATAAAGTCGTAGCTCTTTTACTAACCGAGATACAAACTTTTGGTTTCCATATATGTGCACCAAAAACCAAAAGTTTGGAAGTCTATATCTCGGCTTCTATAAGTACTAGCTTTAAAAATCCAACGGTTTTGTCTTAGTTTCGACGTTCTGAATCCAACGAGACTATTCCCAAATTCGTAGCTCTTTTACTAACCGAGATACAAACTTTTGGTTTCCAAATATGTGCACCAAAAACCAAAAGTTTGGAAGTCTATATCTCGGCTTCTATAAGAACTAGCTTTAAAAATCCAACGGTTTTGTCTTAGTTTCGACGTTCTGAATCCAACAAGACTATTCCCAAAGTCGTAGCTCTTTTACTAACCGAGATACAAACTTTTGGTTTCCATATATGTGCACCAAAAACCAAAAGTTTGGAAGTCTATATCTCGGCTTCTATAAGTACTAGCTTTAAAAATCCAACGGTTTTGTCTTAGTTTCGACGTTCTGAATCCAACGAGACTATTCCCAAAGTCGTAGCTCTTTTACTAACCGAGATACAAACTTTTGGTTTCCATATATGTGCACCAAAAACCAAAAGTTTGGAAGTCTATATCTCGGCTTCTATAAGTACTAGCTTTAAAAATCCAACGGTTTTGTCTTAGTTTCGACGTTCTGAATCCAACGAGACTATTCCCAAAGTCGTAGCTCTTTTACTAACCGAGATACAAACTTTTGGTTTCCATATATGTGCACCAAAAACCAAAAGTTTGGAAGTCTATATCTCGGCTTCTATAAGTACTAGCTTTAAAAATCCAACGGTTTTGTCTTAGTTTCGACGTTCTGAATCCAACGAGACTATTCCCAAAGTCGTAGCTTTTTTACTAACCGAGATACAAACTTTTGGTTTCCATATATGTGCACCAAAAACCAAAAGTTTGGAAGTCTATATCTCGGCTTCTATAAGTACTAGCTTTAAAAATCCAACGGTTTTGTCTTAGTTTCGACGTTCTGAATCCAACGAGACCATTTTCAAAATCGTAGCTCTTTTACTAACCGAGATACAAACTTTTGGTTTCCATATATGTGCACCAAAAACCAAAAGTTTGGAAGTCTATATCTCGGCTTCTATAAGTACTAGCTTTAAAAATCCAACAATTTTGTCTTAGTTTCGACGTTCTGAATCCAACGAGACCATTTTCAAAATCGTAGCTCTTTTACTAACCGAGATACAAACTTTTGGTTTCCATATATGTGCACCAAAAACCAAAAGTTTGGAAGTCTATATCTCGGCTTCTATAAGTACTAGCTTTAAAAATCCAACAATTTTGTCTTAGTTTCGACGTTCTGAATCCAACGAGACTATTTTCAAAGTTGTAGCTCTTTTACTAACCGAGATACAAACTTTTGGTTTCCATATATGTGCACCAAAAACCAAAAGTTTGGAAGTCTATATCTCGGCTTCTATAAGTACTAGCTTTAAAAATCCAACGGTTTTGTCTTAGTTTCGACGTTCTGAATCCAACGAGACTGTTCCCAAAGTCGTAGCTCTTTTACTAACCGAGATACAAACTTTTGGTTTCCATATATGTGCACCAAAAACCAAAAGTTTGGAAGTCTATATCTCGGCTTCTATAAGTAATAGCTTTAAAAATCCAACGGTTTTGTCTTAGTTTCGACGTTCTGAATCCAACGAAACTATTTCCAAAGTCGTAGCTCTTTTACTAACTGAGATACAAACTTTTGGTTTCCATATATGTGCACCAAAAACCAAAAGTTTGGAAGTCTATATCTCGGCTTCTATAAGTACTAGCTTTAAAAATCCAACGGTTTTGTCTTAGTTTCGACGTTCTGAATCCAACGAGACTATTCCCAAAGTCGTAGCTCTTTTACTAACCGAGATACAAACTTTTGGTTTCCATATATGTGCACCAAAAACCAAAAGTTTGGAAGTCTATATCTCGGCTTCTATAAGTACTAGCTTTAAAAATCCAACGGTTTTGTCTTAGTTTCGATGTTCTGAATCCAACGAGACTATTTTCAAAGTTGTAGCTCTTTTACTAACCGAGATACAAACTTTTGGTTTCCATATATGTGCACCAAAAACCAAAAGTTTGGAAGTCTATATCTCGGCTTCTATAAGTACTAGCTTTAAAATTCCAACGGTTTTGTCTTAGTTTCGACGTTCTGAATCCAACGAGACTATTTTCAAAGTTGTAGCTCTTTTACTAACCGAGATACAAACTTTTGGTTTCCATATATGTGCACCAAAAACCAAAAGTTTGGAAGTCTATATCTCGGCTTCTATAAGTACTAGCTTTAAAATTCCAACAATTTTGTCTTAGTTTCGACGTTTTGAATCCAACGAGACTATTCTCAAAGTCGTAGCTTTTTTACTAACCGAGATACAAACTTTTGGTTTCCATATATGTGCACCAAAAACCAAAAGTTTGGAAGTCTATATCTCGGCTTCTATAAGTACTAGCTTTAAAAATCCAACAATATTGTCTTAGTTTCGACGTTCTGAATCCAACGAGACTATTCCCAAAGTCGTAGCTCTTTTACTAACCGAGATACAAACTTTTGGTTTCCATATATGTGCACCAAAAACCAAAAGTTAGGAAGTCTATATCTCGGCTTCTATAAGTACTAGCTTTAAAAATCCAACGGTTTTGTCTTAGTTTCGACGTTCTGAATCCAACGAGACTATTCCCAAAGTCGTAGCTCTTTTACTAACCGAGATACAAACTTTTGGTTTCCATATATGTGCACCAAAAACCAAAAGTTTGGAAGTCTATATCTCGGCTTCTATAAGTACTAGCTTTAAAAATCCAACGGTTTTGTCTTAGTTTCGACGTTCTGAATCCAACGAGACCATTTTCAAAATCGTAGCTCTTTTACTAACCGAGATACAAACTTTTGGTTTCCATATATGTGCACCAAAAACCAAAAGTTTGGAAGTCTATATCTCGGCTTCTATAAGTACTAGCTTTAAAAATCCAACAATTTTGTCTTAGTTTCGACGTTCTGAATCCAACGAGACCATTTTCAAAATCGTAGCTCTTTTACTAACCGAGATACAAACTTTTGGTTTCCATATATGTGCACCAAAAACCAAAAGTTTGGAAGTCTATATCTCGGCTTCTATAAGTACTAGCTTTAAAAATCCAACAATTTTGTCTTAGTTTCGACGTTCTGAATCCAACGAGACTATTTTCAAAGTTGTAGCTCTTTTACTAACCGAGATACAAACTTTTGGTTTCCATATATGTGCACCAAAAACCAAAAGTTTGGAAGTCTATATCTCGGCTTCTATAAGTACTAGCTTTAAAAATCCAACGGTTTTGTCTTAGTTTCGGCGTTCTGAATCCAACGAGACTGTTCCCAAAGTCGTAGCTCTTTTACTAACCGAGATACAAACTTTTGGTTTCCATATATGTGCACCAAAAACCAAAAGTTTGGAAGTCTATATCTCGGCTTCTATAAGTAATAGCTTTAAAAATCCAACGGTTTTGTCTTAGTTTCGACGTTCTGAATCCAACGAAACTATTTCCAAAGTCGTAGCTCTTTTACTAACTGAGATACAAACTTTTGGTTTCCATATATGTGCACCAAAAACCAAAAGTTTGGAAGTCTATATCTCGGCTTCTATAAGTACTAGCTTTAAAAATCCAACGGTTTTGTCTTAGTTTCGACGTTCTGAATCCAACGAGACTATTCCCAAAGTCGTAGCTCTTTTACTAACCGAGATACAAACTTTTGGTTTCCATATATGTGCACCAAAAACCAAAAGTTTGGAAGTCTATATCTCGGCTTCTATAAGTACTAGCTTTAAAAATCCAACGGTTTTGTCTTAGTTTCGACGTTCTGAATCCAACGAGACTATTCCCAAAGTCGTAGCTCTTTTACTAACCGAGATACAAACTTTTGGTTTCCATATATGTGCACCAAAAACCAAAAGTTTGGAAGTCTATATCTCGGCTTCTATAAGTACTAGCTTTAAAATTCCAACGGTTTTGTCTTAGTTTCGACGTTCTGAATCCAACGAGACTATTTTCAAAGTTGTAGCTCTTTTACTAACCGAGATACAAACTTTTGGTTTCCATATATGTGCACCAAAAACCAAAAGTTTGGAAGTCTATATCTCGGCTTCTATAAGTACTAGCTTTAAAAATCCAACGGTTTTGTCTTAGTTTCGACGTTCTGAATCCAACGAGACTATTCCCAAAGTCGTAGCTCTTTTACTAACCGAGATACAAACTTTTGGTTTCCATATATGTGCACCAAAAACCAAAAGTTTGGAAGTCTATATCTCGGCTTCTATAGGTACTAGCTTTAAAAATCCAACGGTTTTGTCTTAGTTTCGACGTTCTGAATCCAACGAGACTATTCCCAAAGTCGTAGCTCTTTTACTAATTGAGATACAAACTTTTGGTTTCCATATATGTGCACCAAAAACCAAAAGTTTGGAAGTCTATATCTCGGCTTCTATAAGTACTAGCTTTAAAAATCCAACGGTTTTGTCTTAGTTTCGACGTTCTGAATCCAACGAAACTATTTCCAAAGTCGTAGCTCTTTTACTAACTGAGATACAAACTTTTGGTTTCCATATATGTGCACCAAAAACCAAAAGTTTGGAAGTCTATATCTCGGCTTCTATAAGCACTAGCTTTAAAAATCCAACAATTTTGTCTTAGTTTCGACGTTCTGAATCCAACGAGACCATTCCCAAAATCGTAGCTCTTTTACTAACCGAGATACAAACTTTTGGTTTCCATATATGTGCACCAAAAACCAAAAGTTTGGAAGTCTATATCTCGGCTTCTATAAGTACTAGCTTTAAAAATCCAATGGTTTTGTCTTAGTTTCGACGTTCTGAATCCAACGAGACTATTCCCAAAGTCGTAGCTTTTTTACTAACCGAGATACAAACCTTTTGGTTTCCATATATGTGCACCAAAAACCAAAAGTTTGGAAGTCTATATCTCACTCTCACGAGATGTGTATTTAAAAATCCAACGGTTTTGTCTTAGTTTCGACGTTCTGAATCCAACAAGACTATTCCCAAAGTCGTAGCTCTTTTACTAACCGAGATACAAACTTTTGGTTTCCATATATGTGCACCAAAAACCAAAAGTTTGGAAGTCTATATCTCGGCTTCTATAAGTACTAGCTTTAAAAATCCAACGGTTTTGTCTTAGTTTCGACGTTCTGAATCCAACGAGACTATTCCCAAAGTCGTAGCTCTTTTACTAACCGAGATACAAACTTTTGGTTTCCATATATGTGCACCAAAAACCAAAAGTTTGGAAGTCTATATCTCGGCTTCTATAAGTACTAGCTTTAAAAATCCAACGGTTTTGTCTTAGTTTCGACGTTCTGAATCCAACGAGACTATTCCCAAAGTCGTAGCTCTTTTACTAACCGAGATACAAACTTTTGGTTTCCATATATGTGCACCAAAAACCAAAAGTTTGGAAGTCTATATCTCGGCTTCTATAAGTACTAGCTTTAAAAATCCAACGGTTTTGTCTTAGTTTCGACGGTCTGAATCCAACGAGACTATTTCCAAAGTCGTAGCTCTTTTACTAACCGAGATACAAACTTTTGGTTTCCATATATGTGCACCAAAAACCAAAAGTTTGGAAGTCTATATCTCGGCTTCTATAAGAACTAGCTTTAAAAATCCAACGGTTTTGTCTTAGTTTCGACGTTCTGAATCCAACGAGACTATTCCCAAAGTCGTAGCTCTTTTACTAACCGAGATACAAACTTTTGGTTTCCATATATGTGCACCAAAAACCAAAAGTTTGGAAGTCTATATCTCGGCTTCTATAAGTACTAGCTTTAAAAATCCAACGGTTTTGTCTTAGTTTCGATGTTCTGAATCCAACGAGACTATTCCCAAAGTCGTAGCTCTTTTACTAACCGAGATACAAACTTTTGGTTTCCATATATGTGCACCAAAAACCAAAAGTTTGGAAGTCTATATCTCGGCTTCTATAAGTACTAGCTTTAAAATTCCAACGGTTTTGTCTTAGTTTCGACGTTCTGAATCCAACGAGACTATTTTCAAAGTTGTAGCTCTTTTACTAACCGAGATACAAACTTTTGGTTTCCATATATGTGCACCAAAAACCAAAAGTTTGGAAGTCTATATCTCGGCTTCTATAAGTACTAGCTTTAAAAATCCAACGGTTTTGTCTTACTTTCGACGTTCTGAATCCAACGAGACTATTCCCAAAGTCGTAGCTCTTTTACTAACCGAGATACAAACTTTTGGTTTCCATATATGTGCACCAAAAACCAAAAGTTTGGAAGTCTATATCTCGGCTTCTATAAGTACTAGCTTTAAAAATCCAACGGTTTTGTCTTAGTTTCGACGTTCTGAATCCAACGAGACTATTCCCAAAGTCGTAGCTCTTTTACTAATTGAGATACAAACTTTTGGTTTCCATATATGTGCACCAAAAACCAAAAGTTTGGAAGTCTATATCTCGGCTTCTATAAGTACTAGCTTTAAAAATCCAACGGTTTTGTCTTAGTTTCGACGTTCTGAATCCAACGAAACTATTTTCAAAGTCGTAGCTCTTTTACTAACTGAGATACAAACTTTTGGTTTCCATATATGTGCACCAAAAACCAAAAGTTTGGAAGTCTATATCTCGGCTTCTATAAGCACTAGCTTTAAAAATCCAACAATTTTGTCTTAGTTTCGACGTTCTGAATCCAACGAGACCATTCCCAAAATCGTAGCTCTTTTACTAACCGAGATACAAACTTTTGGTTTCCATATATGTGCACCAAAAACCAAAAGTTTGGAAGTCTATATCTCGGCTTCTATAAGTACTAGCTTTAAAAATCCAACGGTTTTGTCTTAGTTTCGACGTTCTGAATCCAACGAGACTATTCCCAAAGTCGTAGCTCTTTTACTAACCGAGATACAAACTTTTGGTTTCCATATATGTGCACCAAAAACCAAAAGTTTGGAAGTCTATATCTCGGCTTCTATAAGTACTAGCTTTAAAAATCCAACGGTTTTGTCTTAGTTTCGACGTTCTGAATCCAACGAGACTATTCCCAAAGTCGTAGCTCTTTTACTAACCGAGATACAAACTTTTGGTTTCCATATATGTGCACCAAAAACCAAAAGTTTGGAAGTCTATATCTCGGCTTCTATAAGAACTAGCTTTAAAAATCCAACGGTTTTGTCTTAGTTTCGACGTTCTGAATCCAACAAGACTATTCTCAAAGTCGTAGCTCTTTTACTAACCGAGATACAAACTTTTGGTTTCCATATATGTGCACCAAAAACCAAAAGTTTGGAAGTCTATATCTCGGCTTCTATAAGTACTAGCTTTAAAAATCCAACGGTTTTGTCTTAGTTTCGACGTTCTGAATCCAACGAGACTATTCCCAAAGTCGTAGCTCTTTTACTAACCGAGATACAAACTTTTGGTTTCCATATATGTGCACCAAAAACCAAAAGTTTGGAAGTCTATATCTCGGCTTCTATAAGTACTAGCTTTAAAAATCCAACGGTTTTGTCTTAGTTTCGACGTTCTGAATCCAACGAGACTATTCATAAAGTCGTAGCTCTTTTACTAACCGAGATACAAACTTTTGGTTTCCATATATGTGCACCAAAAACCAAAAGTTTGGAAGTCTATATCTCGGCTTCTATAAGTACTAGCTTTAAAAATCCAACGGTTTTGTCTTAGTTTTGACGTTCTGAATCCAACGAGACTATTCCCAAAGTCGTAGCTCTTTTACTAACTGAGATACAAACTTTTGGTTTCCATATATGTGCACCAAAAACCAAAAGTTTGGAAGTCTATATCTCGGCTTCTATAAGTACTAGCTTTAAAAATCCAACGGTTTTGTCTTAGTTTCGACGTTCTGAATCCAACGAGACTATTTCCAAAGTCGTAGCTCTTTTACTAACTGAGATACAAACTTTTGGTTTCCATATATGTGCACCAAAAACCAAAAGTTTGGAAGTCTATATCTCGGCTTCTATAAGCACTAGCTTTAAAAATCCAACAATTTTGTCTTAGTTTCGACGTTCTGAATCCAACGAGACCATTCCCAAAATCGTAGCTCTTTTACTAACCGAGATACAAACTTTTGGTTTCCATATATGTGCACCAAAAACCAAAAGTTTGGAAGTCTATATCTCGGCTTCTATAAGTACTAGCTTTAAAAATCCAACAATTTTGTCTTAGTTTCGACGTTCTGAATCCAACGAGACTATTTTCAAAGTTGTAGCTCTTTTACTAACCGAGATACAAACTTTTGGTTTCCATATATGTGCACCAAAAACCAAAAGTTTGGAAGTCTATATCTCGGCTTCTATAAGTACTAGCTTTAAAAATCCAACGGTTTTGTCTTAGTTTCGACGTTCTGAATCCAACGAGACTATTTCCAAAGTCGTAGTTTTTTTACTAACTGAGATACAAACTTTTGGTTTCCATATATGTGCACCAAAAACCAAAAGTTTGGAAGTCTATATCTCGGCTTCTATAAGCACTAGCTTTAAAAATCCAACAATTTTGTCTTAGTTTCGACGTTCTGAATCCAACGAGACTATTTTCAAAGTTGTAGCTCTTTTACTAACCGAGATACAAACTTTTGGTTTCCATATATGTGCACCAAAAACCAAAAGTTTGGAAGTCTATATCTCGGCTTCTATAAGCACTAGCTTTAAAAATCCAACAATTTTGTCTTAGTTTCGACGTTCTGAATCCAACGAGACTATTTTCAAAGTTGTAGCTCTTTTACTAACCGAGATACAAACTTTTGGTTTCCATATATGTGCACCAAAAACCAAAAGTTTGGAAGTCTATATCTCGGCTTCTATAAGTACTAGCTTAAAAAATCCAACGGTTTTGTCTTAGTTTCGACGTTCTGAATCCAACGAGACTATTCCCAAAGTCGTAGCTCTTTTACTAACCGAGATACAAACTTTTGGTTTCCATATATGTGCACCAAAAACCAAAAGTTTGGAAGTCTATATCTCGGCTTCTATAAGTACTAGCTTTAAAAATCCAACGGTTTTGTCTTAGTTTCGACGTTCTGAATCCAACGAGACTATTCCCAAAGTCGTAGCTCTTTTACTAACCGAGATACAAACTTTTGGTTTCCATATATGTGCACCAAAAACCAAAAGTTTGGAAGTCTATATCTCGGCTTCTATAAGTACTAGCTTTAAAAATCCAACGGTTTTGTCTTAGTTTCGACGTTCTGAATCCAACGAGACTATTCCCAAAGTCGTAGCTTTTTTACTAACCGAGATACAAACTTTTGGTTTCCATATATGTGCACCAAAAACCAAAAGTTTGGAAGTCTATATCTCGGCTTCTATAAGTACTAGCTTTAAAAATCCAACGGTTTTGTCTTAGTTTCGACGTTCTGAATCCAACGAGACCATTTTCAAAATCGTAGCTCTTTTACTAACCGAGATACAAACTTTTGGTTTCCATATATGTGCACCAAAAACCAAAAGTTTGGAAGTCTATATCTCGGCTTCTATAAGTACTAGTTTAAAAAATCCAACAATTTTGTCTTAGTTTCGACGTTCTGAATCCAACGAGACCATTTTCAAAATCGTAGCTCTTTTACTAACCGAGATACAAACTTTTGGTTTCCATATATGTGCACCAAAAACCAAAAGTTTGGAAGTCTATATCTCGGCTTCTATAAGTACTAGCTTTAAAAATCCAACAATTTTGTCTTAGTTTCGACGTTCTGAATCCAACGAGACTATTTTCAAAGTTGTAGCTCTTTTACTAACCGAGATACAAACTTTTGGTTTCCATATATGTGCACCAAAAACCAAAAGTTTGGAAGTCTATATCTCGGCTTCTATAAGTACTAGCTTTAAAAATCCAACGGTTTTGTCTTAGTTTCGACGTTCTGAATCCAACGAGACTGTTCCCAAAGTCGTAGCTCTTTTACTAACCGAGATACAAACTTTTGGTTTCCATATATGTGCACCAAAAACCAAAAGTTTGGAAGTCTATATCTCGGCTTCTATAAGTACTAGCTTTAAAATTCCAACAATTTTGTCTTAGTTTCGACGTTTTGAATCCAACGAGACTATTCCCAAAGTCGTAGCTTTTTTACTAACCGAGATACAAACTTTTGGTTTCCATATATGTGCACCAAAAACCAAAAGTTTGGAAGTCTATATCTCGGCTTCTATAAGTACTAGCTTTAAAAATCCAACAATATTGTCTTAGTTTCGACGTTCTGAATCCAACGAGACTATTCCCAAAGTCGTAGCTCTTTTACTAACCGAGATACAAACTTTTGGTTTCCATATATGTGCACCAAAAACCAAAAGTTAGGAAGTCTATATCTCGGCTTCTATAAGTACTAGCTTTAAAAATCCAACGGTTTTGTCTTAGTTTCGACGTTCTGAATCCAACGAGACTATTCCCAAAGTCGTAGCTCTTTTACTAACCGAGATACAAACTTTTGGTTTCCATATATGTGCACCAAAAACCAAAAGTTTGGAAGTCTATATCTCGGCTTCTATAAGTACTAGCTTTAAAATTCCAACGGTTTTGTCTTAGTTTCGACGTTCTGAATCCAACGAGACTATTTTCAAAGTTGTAGCTCTTTTACTAACCGAGATACAAACTTTTGGTTTCCATATATGTGCACCAAAAACCAAAAGTTAGGAAGTCTATATCTCGGCTTCTATAAGTACTAGCTTTAAAAATCCAACGGTTTTGTCTTAGTTTCGACGTTCTGAATCCAACGAGACTATTCATAAAGTCGTAGCTCTTTTACTAACCGAGATACAAACTTTTGGTTTCCATATATGTGCACCAAAAACCAAAAGTTTGGAAGTCTATATCTCGGCTTCTATAAGTACTAGCTTTAAAAATCCAACGGTTTTGTCTTAGTTTCGATGTTCTGAATTCAACGAGACTATTTTCAAAGTTGTAGCTCTTTTACTAACCGAGATACAAACTTTTGGTTTCCATATATGTGCACCAAAAACCAAAAGTTTGGAAGTCTATATCTCGGCTTCTATAAGTACTAGCTTTAAAAATCCAACGGTTTTGTCTTAGTTTCGACGTTCTGAATCCAACGAGACTATTCCCAAAGTCGTAGCTCTTTTACTAACCGAGATACAAACTTTTGGTTTCCATATATGTGCACCAAAAACCAAAAGTTTGGAAGTCTATATCTCGGCTTCTATAAGTACTAGCTTTAAAAATCCAACGGTTTTGTCTTAGTTTCGACGTTCTGAATCCAACGAGACTATTCCCAAAGTCGTAGCTCTTTTACTAACCGAGATACAAACTTTTGGTTTCCATATATGTGCACCAAAAACCAAAAGTTTGGAAGTCTATATCTCGGCTTCTATAAGTACTAGCTTTAAAAATCCAACGGTTTTGTCTTAGTTTCGACGTTCTGAATCCAACGAGACTATTCCCAAAGTCGTAGCTTTTTTACTAACCGAGATACAAACTTTTGGTTTCCATATATGTGCACCAAAAACCAAAAGTTTGGAAGTCTATATCTCGGCTTCTATAAGTACTAGCTTTAAAAATCCAACGGTTTTGTCTTAGTTTCGACGTTCTGAATCCAACGAGACCATTTTCAAAATCGTAGCTCTTTTACTAACCGAGATACAAACTTTTGGTTTCCATATATGTGCACCAAAA
Source organism: Anthonomus grandis grandis (assembly GCF_022605725.1). Classification (NCBI taxonomy): domain Eukaryota; kingdom Metazoa; phylum Arthropoda; class Insecta; order Coleoptera; family Curculionidae; genus Anthonomus; species Anthonomus grandis. Next base: position 22,483,977 of record NC_065560.1, read on the forward strand.
ACCAAAAGTTTGGAAGTCTATATCTCGGCTTCTATAAGTACTAGCTTTAAAAATCCAACAATTTTGTCTTAGTTTCGACGTTCTGAATCCAACGAGACCATTTTCAAAATCGTAGCTCTTTTACTAACCGAGATACAAACTTTTGGTTTCCATATATGTGCACCAAAAACCAAAAGTTTGGAAGTCTATATCTCGGCTTCTATAAGTACTAGCTTTAAAAATCCAACAATTTTGTCTTAGTTTCGACGTTCTGAATCCAACGAGACTATTTTCAAAGTTGTAGCTCTTTTACTAACCGAGATACAAACTTTTGGTTTCCATATATGTGCACCAAAAACCAAAAGTTTGGAAGTCTATATCTCGGCTTCTATAAGTACTAGCTTTAAAAATCCAACGGTTTTGTCTTAGTTTCGACGTTCTGAATCCAACGAGACTGTTCCCAAAGTCGTAGCTCTTTTACTAACCGAGATACAAACTTTTGGTTTCCATATATGTGCACCAAAAACCAAAAGTTTGGAAGTCTATATCTCGGCTTCTATAAGTACTAGCTTTAAAATTCCAACAATTTTGTCTTAGTTTCGACGTTTTGAATCCAACGAGACTATTCCCAAAGTCGTAGCTTTTTTACTAACCGAGATACAAACTTTTGGTTTCCATATATGTGCACCAAAAACCAAAAGTTTGGAAGTCTATATCTCGGCTTCTATAAGTACTAGCTTTAAAAATCCAACAATATTGTCTTAGTTTCGACGTTCTGAATCCAACGAGACTATTCCCAAAGTCGTAGCTCTTTTACTAACCGAGATACAAACTTTTGGTTTCCATATATGTGCACCAAAAACCAAAAGTTAGGAAGTCTATATCTCGGCTTCTATAAGTACTAGCTTTAAAAATCCAACGGTTTTGTCTTAGTTTCGACGTTCTGAATCCAACGAGACTATTCCCAAAGTCGTAGCTCTTTTACTAACCGAGATACAAACTTTTGGTTTCCATATATGTGCACCAAAAACCAAAAGTTTGGAAGTCTGTATCTCGGCTTCTATAAGTACTAGCTTTAAAAATCCAACGGTTTTGTCTTAGTTTCGACGTTCTGAATCCAACGAGACCATTTTCAAAATCGTAGCTCTTTTACTAACCGAGATACAAACTTTTGGTTTCCATATATGTGCACCAAAAACCAAAAGTTTGGAAGTCTATATCTCGGCTTCTATAAGTACTAGCTTTAAAAATCCAACAATTTTGTCTTAGTTTCGACGTTCTGAATCCAACGAGACCATTTTCAAAATCGTAGCTCTTTTACTAACCGAGATACAAACTTTTGGTTTCCATATATGTGCACCAAAAACCAAAAGTTTGGAAGTCTATATCTCGGCTTCTATAAGTACTAGCTTTAAAAATCCAACGGTTTTGTCTTAGTTTCGACGTTCTGAATCCAACGAGACTGTTCCCAAAGTCGTAGCTCTTTTACTAACCGAGATACAAACTTTTGGTTTCCATATATGTGCACCAAAAACCAAAAGTTTGGAAGTCTATATCTCGGCTTCTATAAGTACTAGCTTTAAAATTCCAACAATTTTGTCTTAGTTTCGACGTTTTGAATCCAACGAGACTATTCCCAAAGTCGTAGCTTTTTTACTAACCGAGATACAAACTTTTGGTTTCCATATATGTGCACCAAAAACCAAAAGTTTGGAAGTCTATATCTCGGCTTCTATAAGTACTAGCTTTAAAAATCCAACAATATTGTCTTAGTTTCGACGTTCTGAATCCAACGAGACTATTCCCAAAGTCGTAGCTCTTTTACTAACCGAGATACAAACTTTTGGTTTCCATATATGTGCACCAAAAACCAAAAGTTAGGAAGTCTATATCTCGGCTTCTATAAGTACTAGCTTTAAAAATCCAACGGTTTTGTCTTAGTTTCGACGTTCTGAATCCAACGAGACTATTCCCAAAGTCGTAGCTCTTTTACTAACCGAGATACAAACTTTTGGTTTCCATATATGTGCACCAAAAACCAAAAGTTTGGAAGTCTATATCTCGGCTTCTATAAGTACTAGCTTTAAAAATCCAACGGTTTTGTCTTAGTTTCGACGTTCTGAATCCAACGAGACCATTTTCAAAATCGTAGCTCTTTTACTAACCGAGATACAAACTTTTGGTTTCCATATATGTGCACCAAAAACCAAAAGTTTGGAAGTCTATATCTCGGCTTCTATAAGTACTAGCTTTAAAAATCCAACAATTTTGTCTTAGTTTCGACGTTCTGAATCCAACGAGACCATTTTCAAAATCGTAGCTCTTTTACTAACCGAGATACAAACTTTTGGTTTCCATATATGTGCACCAAAAACCAAAAGTTTGGAAGTCTATATCTCGGCTTCTATAAGTACTAGCTTTAAAAATCCAACGGTTTTGTCTTAGTTTCGACGTTCTGAATCCAACGAGACTGTTCCCAAAGTCGTAGCTCTTTTACTAACCGAGATACAAACTTTTGGTTTCCATATATGTGCACCAAAAACCAAAAGTTTGGAAGTCTATATCTCGGCTTCTATAAGTACTAGCTTTAAAAATCCAACGGTTTTGTCTTAGTTTCGACGTTCTGAATCCAACGAAACTATTTCCAAAGTCGTAGCTCTTTTACTAACTGAGATACAAACTTTTGGTTTCCATATATGTGCACCAAAAACCAAAAGTTTGGAAGTCTATATCTCGGCTTCTATAAGTACTAGCTTTAAAAATCCAACGGTTTTGTCTTAGTTTCGACGTTCTGAATCCAACGAGACTATTCCCAAAGTCGTAGCTCTTTTACTAACCGAGATACAAACTTTTGGTTTCCATATATGTGCACCAAAAACCAAAAGTTTGGAAGTCTATATCTCGGCTTCTATAAGTACTAGCTTTAAAAATCCAACGGTTTTGTCTTAGTTTCGATGTTCTGAATCCAACGAGACTATTTTCAAAGTTGTAGCTCTTTTACTAACCGAGATACAAACTTTTGGTTTCCATATATGTGCACCAAAAACCAAAAGTTTGGAAGTCTATATCTCGGCTTCTATAAGTACTAGCTTTAAAATTCCAACGGTTTTGTCTTAGTTTCGACGTTCTGAATCCAACGAGACTATTTTCAAAGTTGTAGCTCTTTTACTAACCGAGATACAAACTTTTGGTTTCCATATATGTGCACCAAAAACCAAAAGTTTGGAAGTCTATATCTCGGCTTCTATAAGTACTAGCTTTAAAAATCCAACGGTTTTGTCTTAGTTTCGACGTTCTGAATCCAACGAGACTATTCCCAAAGTCGTAGCTCTTTTACTAATTGAGATACAAACTTTTGGTTTCCATATATGTGCACCAAAAACCAAAAGTTTGGAAGTCTATATCTCGGCTTCTATAAGTACTAGCTTTAAAAATCCAACGGTTTTGTCTTAGTTTCGACGTTCTGAATCCAACGAGACTATTCCCAAAGTCGTAGCTCTTTTACTAACCGAGATACAAACTTTTGGTTTCCATATATGTGCACCAAAAACCAAAAGTTTGGAAGTCTATATCTCGGCTTCTATAAGTACTAGCTTTAAAATTATAACGGTTTTGTCTTAGTTTCGACGTTCTGAATCCAACGAGACTATTTTCAAAGTTGTAGCTCTTTTACTAACCGAGATACAAACTTTTGGTTTCCATATATGTGCACCAAAAACCAAAAGTTTGGAAGTCTATATCTCGGCTTCTATAAGTACTAGCTTTAAAAATCCAACGGTTTTGTCTTAGTTTCGACGTTCTGAATCCAACGAGACTATTCCCAAAGTCGTAGCTCTTTTACTAACCGAGATACAAACTTTTGGTTTCCATATATGTGCACCAAAAACCAAAAGTTTGGAAGTCTATATCTCGGCTTCTATAGGTACTAGCTTTAAAAATCCAACGGTTTTGTCTTAGTTTCGACGTTCTGAATCCAACGAGACTATTCCCAAAGTCGTAGCTCTTTTACTAATTGAGATACAAACTTTTGGTTTCCATATATGTGCACCAAAAACCAAAAGTTTGGAAGTCTATATCTCGGCTTCTATAAGTACTAGCTTTAAAAATCCAACGGTTTTGTCTTAGTTTCGACGTTCTGAATCCAACGAAACTATTTCCAAAGTCGTAGCTCTTTTACTAACTGAGATACAAACTTTTGGTTTCCATATATGTGCACCAAAAACCAAAAGTTTGGAAGTCTATATCTCGGCTTCTATAAGCACTAGCTTTAAAAATCCAACAATTTTGTCTTAGTTTCGACGTTCTGAATCCAACGAGACCATTCCCAAAATCGTAGCTCTTTTACTAACCGAGATACAAACTTTTGGTTTCCATATATGTGCACCAAAAACCAAAAGTTTGGAAGTCTATATCTCGGCTTCTATAAGTACTAGCTTTAAAAATCCAATGGTTTTGTCTTAGTTTCGACGTTCTGAATCCAACGAGACTATTCCCAAAGTCGTAGCTTTTTTACTAACCGAGATACAAACTTTTGGTTTCCATATATGTGCACCAAAAACCAAAAGTTTGGAAGTCTATATCTCGGCTTCTATAAGAACTAGCTTTAAAAATCCAACGGTTTTGTCTTAGTTTCGACGTTCTGAATCCAACAAGACTATTCCCAAAGTCGTAGCTCTTTTACTAACCGAGATACAAACTTTTGGTTTCCATATATGTGCACCAAAAACCAAAAGTTTGGAAGTCTATATCTCGGCTTCTATAAGTACTAGCTTTAAAAATCCAACGGTTTTGTCTTAGTTTCGACGTTCTGAATCCAACGAGACTATTCCCAAAGTCGTAGCTCTTTTACTAACCGAGATACAAACTTTTGGTTTCCATATATGTGCACCAAAAACCAAAAGTTTGGAAGTCTATATCTCGGCTTCTATAAGTACTAGCTTTAAAAATCCAACGGTTTTGTCTTAGTTTCGACGTTCTGAATCCAACGAGACTATTCCCAAAGTCGTAGCTCTTTTACTAACCGAGATACAAACTTTTGGTTTCCATATATGTGCACCAAAAACCAAAAGTTTGGAAGTCTATATCTCGGCTTCTATAAGTACTAGCTTTAAAAATCCAACGGTTTTGTCTTAGTTTCGACGGTCTGAATCCAACGAGACTATTTCCAAAGTCGTAGCTCTTTTACTAACCGAGATACAAACTTTTGGTTTCCATATATGTGCACCAAAAACCAAAAGTTTGGAAGTCTATATCTCGGCTTCTATAAGAACTAGCTTTAAAAATCCAACGGTTTTGTCTTAGTTTCGACGTTCTGAATCCAACGAGACTATTCCCAAAGTCGTAGCTCTTTTACTAACCGAGATACAAACTTTTGGTTTCCATATATGTGCACCAAAAACCAAAAGTTTGGAAGTCTATATCTCGGCTTCTATAAGTACTAGCTTTAAAAATCCAACGGTTTTGTCTTAGTTTCGATGTTCTGAATCCAACGAGACTATTCCCAAAGTCGTAGCTCTTTTACTAACCGAGATACAAACTTTTGGTTTCCATATATGTGCACCAAAAACCAAAAGTTTGGAAGTCTATATCTCGGCTTCTATAAGTACTAGCTTTAAAATTCCAACGGTTTTGTCTTAGTTTCGACGTTCTGAATCCAACGAGACTATTCCCAAAGTCGTAGCTCTTTTACTAACCGAGATACAAACTTTTGGTTTCCATATATGTGCACCAAAAACCAAAAGTTTGGAAGTCTATATCTCGGCTTCTATAGGTACTAGCTTTAAAAATCCAACGGTTTTGTCTTAGTTTCGACGTTCTGAATCCAACGAGACTATTCCCAAAGTCGTAGCTCTTTTACTAATTGAGATACAAACTTTTGGTTTCCATATATGTGCACCAAAAACCAAAAGTTTGGAAGTCTATATCTCGGCTTCTATAAGTACTAGCTTTAAAAATCCAACGGTTTTGTCTTAGTTTCGACGTTCTGAATCCAACGAAACTATTTCCAAAGTCGTAGCTCTTTTACTAACTGAGATACAAACTTTTGGTTTCCATATATGTGCACCAAAAACCAAAAGTTTGGAAGTCTATATCTCGGCTTCTATAAGTACTAGCTTTAAAAATCCAACGGTTTTGTCTTAGTTTCGACGTTCTGAATCCAACGAGACTATTCCCAAAGTCGTAGCTCTTTTACTAACCGAGATACAAACTTTTGGTTTCCATATATGTGCACCAAAAACCAAAAGTTTGGAAGTCTATATCTCGGCTTCTATAAGTACTAGCTTTAAAATTATAACGGTTTTGTCTTAGTTTCGACGTTCTGAATCCAACGAGACTATTTTCAAAGTTGTAGCTCTTTTACTAACCGAGATACAAACTTTTGGTTTCCATATATGTGCACCAAAAACCAAAAGTTTGGAAGTCTATATCTCGGCTTCTATAAGTACTAGCTTTAAAAATCCAACGGTTTTGTCTTAGTTTCGACGTTCTGAATCCAACGAGACTATTCCCAAAGTCGTAGCTCTTTTACTAACCGAGATACAAACTTTTGGTTTCCATATATGTGCACCAAAAACCAAAAGTTTGGAAGTCTATATCTCGGCTTCTATAGGTACTAGCTTTAAAAATCCAACGGTTTTGTCTTAGTTTCGACGTTCTGAATCCAACGAGACTATTCCCAAAGTCGTAGCTCTTTTACTAATTGAGATACAAACTTTTGGTTTCCATATATGTGCACCAAAAACCAAAAGTTTGGAAGTCTATATCTCGGCTTCTATAAGTACTAGCTTTAAAAATCCAACGGTTTTGTCTTAGTTTCGACGTTCTGAATCCAACGAAACTATTTCCAAAGTCGTAGCTCTTTTACTAACTGAGATACAAACTTTTGGTTTCCATATATGTGCACCAAAAACCAAAAGTTTGGAAGTCTATATCTCGGCTTCTATAAGCACTAGCTTTAAAAATCCAACAATTTTGTCTTAGTTTCGACGTTCTGAATCCAACGAGACCATTCCCAAAATCGTAGCTCTTTTACTAACCGAGATACAAACTTTTGGTTTCCATATATGTGCACCAAAAACCAAAAGTTTGGAAGTCTATATCTCGGCTTCTATAAGTACTAGCTTTAAAAATCCAATGGTTTTGTCTTAGTTTCGACGTTCTGAATCCAACGAGACTATTCCCAAAGTCGTAGCTTTTTTACTAACCGAGATACAAACTTTTGGTTTCCATATATGTGCACCAAAAACCAAAAGTTTGGAAGTCTATATCTCGGCTTCTATAAGAACTAGCTTTAAAAATCCAACGGTTTTGTCTTAGTTTCGACGTTCTGAATCCAACAAGACTATTCCCAAAGTCGTAGCTCTTTTACTAACCGAGATACAAACTTTTGGTTTCCATATATGTGCACCAAAAACCAAAAGTTTGGAAGTCTATATCTCGGCTTCTATAAGTACTAGCTTTAAAAATCCAACGGTTTTGTCTTAGTTTCGACGTTCTGAATCCAACGAGACTATTCCCAAAGTCGTAGCTCTTTTACTAACCGAGATACAAACTTTTGGTTTCCATATATGTGCACCAAAAACCAAAAGTTTGGAAGTCTATATCTCGGCTTCTATAAGTACTAGCTTTAAAAATCCAACGGTTTTGTCTTAGTTTCGACGTTCTGAATCCAACGAGACTATTCCCAAAGTCGTAGCTCTTTTACTAACCGAGATACAAACTTTTGGTTTCCATATATGTGCACCAAAAACCAAAAGTTTGGAAGTCTATATCTCGGCTTCTATAAGTACTAGCTTTAAAAATCCAACGGTTTTGTCTTAGTTTCGACGGTCTGAATCCAACGAGACTATTTCCAAAGTCGTAGCTCTTTTACTAACCGAGATACAAACTTTTGGTTTCCATATATGTGCACCAAAAACCAAAAGTTTGGAAGTCTATATCTCGGCTTCTATAAGAACTAGCTTTAAAAATCCAACGGTTTTGTCTTAGTTTCGACGTTCTGAATCCAACGAGACTATTCCCAAAGTCGTAGCTCTTTTACTAACCGAGATACAAACTTTTGGTTTCCATATATGTGCACCAAAAACCAAAAGTTTGGAAGTCTATATCTCGGCTTCTATAAGTACTAGCTTTAAAAATCCAACGGTTTTGTCTTAGTTTCGATGTTCTGAATCCAACGAGACTATTCCCAAAGTCGTAGCTCTTTTACTAACCGAGATACAAACTTTTGGTTTCCATATATGTGCACCAAAAACCAAAAGTTTGGAAGTCTATATCTCGGCTTCTATAAGTACTAGCTTTAAAATTCCAACGGTTTTGTCTTAGTTTCGACGTTCTGAATCCAACGAGACTATTCCCAAAGTCGTAGCTCTTTTACTAACCGAGATACAAACTTTTGGTTTCCATATATGTGCACCAAAAACCAAAAGTTTGGAAGTCTATATCTCGGCTTCTATAGGTACTAGCTTTAAAAATCCAACGGTTTTGTCTTAGTTTCGACGTTCTGAATCCAACGAGACTATTCCCAAAGTCGTAGCTCTTTTACTAATTGAGATACAAACTTTTGGTTTCCATATATGTGCACCAAAAACCAAAAGTTTGGAAGTCTATATCTCGGCTTCTATAAGTACTAGCTTTAAAAATCCAACGGTTTTGTCTTAGTTTCGACGTTCTGAATCCAACGAAACTATTTCCAAAGTCGTAGCTCTTTTACTAACTGAGATACAAACTTTTGGTTTCCATATATGTGCACCAAAAACCAAAAGTTTGGAAGTCTATATCTCGGCTTCTATAAGCACTAGCTTTAAAAATCCAACAATTTTGTCTTAGTTTCGACGTTCTGAATCCAACGAGACCATTCCCAAAATCGTAGCTCTTTTACTAACCGAGATACAAACTTTTGGTTTCCATATATGTGCACCAAAAACCAAAAGTTTGGAAGTCTATATCTCGGCTTCTATAAGTACTAGCTTTAAAAATCCAATGGTTTTGTCTTAGTTTCGACGTTCTGAATCCAACGAGACTATTCCCAAAGTCGTAGCTTTTTTACTAACCGAGATACAAACTTTTGGTTTCCATATATGTGCACCAAAAACCAAAAGTTTGGAAGTCTATATCTCGGCTTCTATAAGAACTAGCTTTAAAAATCCAACGGTTTTGTCTTAGTTTCGACGTTCTGAATCCAACAAGACTATTCCCAAAGTCGTAGCTCTTTTACTAACCGAGATACAAACTTTTGGTTTCCATATATGTGCACCAAAAACCAAAAGTTTGGAAGTCTATATCTCGGCTTCTATAAGTACTAGCTTTAAAAATCCAACGGTTTTGTCTTAGTTTCGACGTTCTGAATCCAACGAGACTATTCCCAAAGTCGTAGCTCTTTTACTAACCGAGATACAAACTTTTGGTTTCCATATATGTGCACCAAAAACCAAAAGTTTGGAAGTCTATATCTCGGCTTCTATAAGTACTAGCTTTAAAAATCCAACGGTTTTGTCTTAGTTTCGACGTTCTGAATCCAACGAGACTATTCCCAAAGTCGTAGCTCTTTTACTAACCGAGATACAAACTTTTGGTTTCCATATATGTGCACCAAAAACCAAAAGTTTGGAAGTCTATATCTCGGCTTCTATAAGTACTAGCTTTAAAAATCCAACGGTTTTGTCTTAGTTTCGACGGTCTGAATCCAACGAGACTATTTCCAAAGTCGTAGCTCTTTTACTAACCGAGATACAAACTTTTGGTTTCCATATATGTGCACCAAAAACCAAAAGTTTGGAAGTCTATATCTCGGCTTCTATAAGAACTAGCTTTAAAAATCCAACGGTTTTGTCTTAGTTTCGACGTTCTGAATCCAACGAGACTATTCCCAAAGTCGTAGCTCTTTTACTAACCGAGATACAAACTTTTGGTTTCCATATATGTGCACCAAAAACCAAAAGTTTGGAAGTCTATATCTCGGCTTCTATAAGTACTAGCTTTAAAAATCCAACGGTTTTGTCTTAGTTTCGACGTTCTGAATCCAACGAGACTATTCCCAAAGTCGTAGCTCTTTTACTAACCGAGATACAAACTTTTGGTTTCCATATATGTGCACCAAAAACCAAAAGTTTGGAAGTCTATATCTCGGCTTCTATAAGTACTAGCTTTAAAAATCCAACGGTTTTGTCTTAGTTTCGACGGTCTGAATCCAACGAGACTATTCCCAAAGTCGTAGCTCTTTTACTAACCGAGATACAAACTTTTGGTTTCCATATATGTGCACCAAAAACCAAAAGTTTGGAAGTCTATATCTCGGCTTCTATAAGTACTAGCTTTAAAAATCCAACGGTTTTGTCTTAGTTTCGACGTTCTGAATCCAACGAGACTATTCCCAAAGTCGTAGCTCTTTTACTAACCGAGATACAAACTTTTGGTTTCCATATATGTGCACCAAAAACCAAAAGTTTGGAAGTCTATATCTCGGCTTCTATAAGAACTAGCTTTAAAAATCCAACGGTTTTGTCTTAGTTTCGACGTTCTGAATCCAACAAGACTATTCCCAAAGTCGTAGCTCTTTTACTAACCGAGATACAAACTTTTGGTTTCCATATATGTGCACCAAAAACCAAAAGTTTGGAAGTCTATATCTCGGCTTCTATAAGTACTAGCTTTAAAAATCCAACGGTTTTGTCTTAGTTTCGACGTTCTGAATCCAACGAGACTATTCCCAAAGTCGTAGCTCTTTTACTAACCGAGATACAAACTTTTGGTTTCCATATATGTGCACCAAAAACCAAAAGTTTGGAAGTCTATATCTCGGCTTCTATAAGTACTAGCTTTAAAATTCCAACAATTTTGTCTTAGTTTCGACGTTTTGAATCCAACGAGACTATTCCCAAAGTCGTAGCTTTTTTACTAACCGAGATACAAACTTTTGGTTTCCATATATGTGCACCAAAAACCAAAAGTTTGGAAGTCTATATCTCGGCTTCTATAAGTACTAGCTTTAAAAATCCAACAATATTGTCTTAGTTTCGACGTTCTGAATCCAACGAGACTATTCCCAAAGTCGTAGCTCTTTTACTAACCGAGATACAAACTTTTGGTTTCCATATATGTGCACCAAAAACCAAAAGTTAGGAAGTCTATATCTCGGCTTCTATAAGTACTAGCTTTAAAAATCCAACGGTTTTGTCTTAGTTTCGACGTTCTGAATCCAACGAGACTATTCCCAAAGTCGTAGCTCTTTTACTAACCGAGATACAAACTTTTGGTTTCCATATATGTGCACCAAAAACCAAAAGTTTGGAAGTCTATATCTCGGCTTCTATAAGTACTAGCTTTAAAAATCCAACGGTTTTGTCTTAGTTTCGACGTTCTGAATCCAACGAGACCATTTTCAAAATCGTAGCTCTTTTACTAACCGAGATACAAACTTTTGGTTTCCATATATGTGCACCAAAAACCAAAAGTTTGGAAGTCTATATCTCGGCTTCTATAAGTACTAGCTTTAAAAATCCAACAATTTTGTCTTAGTTTCGACGTTCTGAATCCAACGAGACCATTTTCAAAATCGTAGCTCTTTTACTAACCGAGATACAAACTTTTGGTTTCCATATATGTGCACCAAAAACCAAAAGTTTGGAAGTCTATATCTCGGCTTCTATAAGTACTAGCTTTAAAAATCCAACAATTTTGTCTTAGTTTCGACGTTCTGAATCCAACGAGACTATTTTCAAAGTCGTAGCTCTTTTACTAACCGAGATACAAACTTTTGGTTTCCATATATGTGCACCAAAAACCAAAAGTTAGGAAGTCTATATCTCGGCTTCTATAAGTACTAGCTTTAAAAATCCAACGGTTTTGTCTTAGTTTCGACGTTCTGAATCCAACGAGACTATTCCCAAAGTCGTAGCTTTTTTACTAACCGAGATACAAACTTTTGGTTTCCATATATGTGCACCAAAAACCAAAAGTTAGGAAGTCTATATCTCGGCTTCTATAAGTACTAGCTTTAAAAATCCAACGGTTTTGTCTTAGTTTCGACGTTCTGAATCCAACGAGACTATTCCCAAAGTCGTAGCTCTTTTACTAACCGAGATACAAACTTTTGGTTTCCATATATGTGCACCAAAAACCAAAAGTTTGGAAGTCTATATCTCGGCTTCTATAGGTACTAGCTTTAAAAATCCAACGGTTTTGTCTTAGTTTCGACGTTCTGAATCCAACGAGACTATTCCCAAAGTCGTAGCTCTTTTACTAATTGAGATACAAACTTTTGGTTTCCATATATGTGCACCAAAAACCAAAAGTTTGGAAGTCTATATCTCGGCTTCTATAAGTACTAGCTTTAAAAATCCAACGGTTTTGTCTTAGTTTCGACGTTCTGAATCCAACGAAACTATTTCCAAAGTCGTAGCTCTTTTACTAACTGAGATACAAACTTTTGGTTTCCATATATGTGCACCAAAAACCAAAAGTTTGGAAGTCTATATCTCGGCTTCTATAAGCACTAGCTTTAAAAATCCAACAATTTTGTCTTAGTTTCGACGTTCTGAATCCAACGAGACCATTCCCAAAATCGTAGCTCTTTTACTAACCGAGATACAAACTTTTGGTTTCCATATATGTGCACCAAAAACCAAAAGTTTGGAAGTCTATATCTCGGCTTCTATAAGTACTAGCTTTAAAAATCCAATGGTTTTGTCTTAGTTTCGACGTTCTGAATCCAACGAGACTATTCCCAAAGTCGTAGCTTTTTTACTAACCGAGATACAAACTTTTGGTTTCCATATATGTGCACCAAAAACCAAAAGTTTGGAAGTCTATATCTCGGCTTCTATAAGAACTAGCTTTAAAAATCCAACGGTTTTGTCTTAGTTTCGACGTTCTGAATCCAACAAGACTATTCCCAAAGTCGTAGCTCTTTTACTAACCGAGATACAAACTTTTGGTTTCCATATATGTGCACCAAAAACCAAAAGTTTGGAAGTCTATATCTCGGCTTCTATAAGTACTAGCTTTAAAAATCCAACGGTTTTGTCTTAGTTTCGACGTTCTGAATCCAACGAGACTATTCCCAAAGTCGTAGCTCTTTTACTAACCGAGATACAAACTTTTGGTTTCCATATATGTGCACCAAAAACCAAAAGTTTGGAAGTCTATATCTCGGCTTCTATAAGTACTAGCTTTAAAAATCCAACGGTTTTGTCTTAGTTTCGACGTTCTGAATCCAACGAGACTATTCCCAAAGTCGTAGCTCTTTTACTAACCGAGATACAAACTTTTGGTTTCCATATATGTGCACCAAAAACCAAAAGTTTGGAAGTCTATATCTCGGCTTCTATAAGTACTAGCTTTAAAAATCCAACGGTTTTGTCTTAGTTTCGACGGTCTGAATCCAACGAGACTATTTCCAAAGTCGTAGCTCTTTTACTAACCGAGATACAAACTTTTGGTTTCCATATATGTGCACCAAAAACCAAAAGTTTGGAAGTCTATATCTCGGCTTCTATAAGAACTAGCTTTAAAAATCCAACGGTTTTGTCTTAGTTTCGACGTTCTGAATCCAACGAGACTATTCCCAAAGTCGTAGCTCTTTTACTAACCGAGATACAAACTTTTGGTTTCCATATATGTGCACCAAAAACCAAAAGTTTGGAAGTCTATATCTCGGCTTCTATAAGTACTAGCTTTAAAAATCCAACGGTTTTGTCTTAGTTTCGACGTTCTGAATCCAACGAGACTATTCCCAAAGTCGTAGCTCTTTTACTAACCGAGATACAAACTTTTGGTTTCCATATATGTGCACCAAAAACCAAAAGTTTGGAAGTCTATATCTCGGCTTCTATAAGTACTAGCTTTAAAAATCCAACGGTTTTGTCTTAGTTTCGACGGTCTGAATCCAACGAGACTATTCCCAAAGTCGTAGCTCTTTTACTAACCGAGATACAAACTTTTGGTTTCCATATATGTGCACCAAAAACCAAAAGTTTGGAAGTCTATATCTCGGCTTCTATAAGTACTAGCTTTAAAAATCCAACGGTTTTGTCTTAGTTTCGACGTTCTGAATCCAACGAGACTATTCCCAAAGTCGTAGCTCTTTTACTAACCGAGATACAAACTTTTGGTTTCCATATATGTGCACCAAAAACCAAAAGTTTGGAAGTCTATATCTCGGCTTCTATAAGAACTAGCTTTAAAAATCCAACGGTTTTGTCTTAGTTTCGACGTTCTGAATCCAACAAGACTATTCCCAAAGTCGTAGCTCTTTTACTAACCGAGATACAAACTTTTGGTTTCCATATATGTGCACCAAAAACCAAAAGTTTGGAAGTCTATATCTCGGCTTCTATAAGTACTAGCTTTAAAAATCCAACGGTTTTGTCTTAGTTTCGACGTTCTGAATCCAACGAGACTATTCCCAAAGTCGTAGCTCTTTTACTAACCGAGATACAAACTTTTGGTTTCCATATATGTGCACCAAAAACCAAAAGTTTGGAAGTCTATATCTCGGCTTCTATAAGTACTAGCTTTAAAATTCCAACAATTTTGTCTTAGTTTCGACGTTTTGAATCCAACGAGACTATTCCCAAAGTCGTAGCTTTTTTACTAACCGAGATACAAACTTTTGGTTTCCATATATGTGCACCAAAAACCAAAAGTTTGGAAGTCTATATCTCGGCTTCTATAAGTACTAGCTTTAAAAATCCAACACTATTGTCTTAGTTTCGACGTTCTGAATCCAACGAGACTATTCCCAAAGTCGTAGCTCTTTTACTAACCGAGATACAAACTTTTGGTTTCCATATATGTGCACCAAAAACCAAAAGTTAGGAAGTCTATATCTCGGCTTCTATAAGTACTAGCTTTAAAAATCCAACGGTTTTGTCTTAGTTTCGACGTTCTGAATCCAACGAGACTATTCCCAAAGTCGTAGCTCTTTTACTAACCGAGATACAAACTTTTGGTTTCCATATATGTGCACCAAAAACCAAAAGTTTGGAAGTCTATATCTCGGCTTCTATAAGTACTAGCTTTAAAAATCCAACGGTTTTGTCTTAGTTTCGACGTTCTGAATCCAACGAGACCATTTTCAAAATCGTAGCTCTTTTACTAACCGAGATACAAACTTTTGGTTTCCATATATGTGCACCAAAAACCAAAAGTTTGGAAGTCTATATCTCGGCTTCTATAAGTACTAGCTTTAAAAATCCAACAATTTTGTCTTAGTTTCGACGTTCTGAATCCAACGAGACCATTTTCAAAATCGTAGCTCTTTTACTAACCGAGATACAAACTTTTGGTTTCCATATATGTGCACCAAAAACCAAAAGTTTGGAAGTCTATATCTCGGCTTCTATAAGTACTAGCTTTAAAAATCCAACAATTTTGTCTTAGTTTCGACGTTCTGAATCCAACGAGACTATTTTCAAAGTTGTAGCTCTTTTACTAACCGAGATACAAACTTTTGGTTTCCATATATGTGCACCAAAAACCAAAAGTTTGGAAGTCTATATCTCGGCTTCTATAAGTACTAGCTTTAAAAATCCAACGGTTTTGTCTTAGTTTCGACGTTCTGAATCCAACGAGACTGTTCCCAAAGTCGTAGCTCTTTTACTAACCGAGATACAAACTTTTGGTTTCCATATATGTGCACCAAAAACCAAAAGTTTGGAAGTCTATATCTCGGCTTCTATAAGTACTAGCTTTAAAAATCCAACGGTTTTGTCTTAGTTTCGACGTTCTGAATCCAACGAAACTATTTCCAAAGTCGTAGCTCTTTTACTAACTGAGATACAAACTTTTGGTTTCCATATATGTGCACCAAAAACCAAAAGTTTGGAAGTCTATATCTCGGCTTCTATAAGTACTAGCTTTAAAAATCCAACGGTTTTGTCTTAGTTTCGACGTTCTGAATCCAACGAGACTATTCCCAAAGTCGTAGCTCTTTTACTAACCGAGATACAAACTTTTGGTTTCCATATATGTGCACCAAAAACCAAAAGTTTGGAAGTCTATATCTCGGCTTCTATAAGTACTAGCTTTAAAAATCCAACGGTTTTGTCTTAGTTTCGATGTTCTGAATCCAACGAGACTATTTTCAAAGTTGTAGCTCTTTTACTAACCGAGATACAAACTTTTGGTTTCCATATATGTGCACCAAAAACCAAAAGTTTGGAAGTCTATATCTCGGCTTCTATAAGTACTAGCTTTAAAATTCCAACGGTTTTGTCTTAGTTTCGACGTTCTGAATCCAACGAGACTATTTTCAAAGTTGTAGCTCTTTTACTAACCGAGATACAAACTTTTGGTTTCCATATATGTGCACCAAAAACCAAAAGTTTGGAAGTCTATATCTCGGCTTCTATAAGTACTAGCTTTAAAAATCCAACGGTTTTGTCTTAGTTTCGACGTTCTGAATCCAACGAGACTATTCCCAAAGTCGTAGCTCTTTTACTAATTGAGATACAAACTTTTGGTTTCCATATATGTGCACCAAAAACCAAAAGTTTGGAAGTCTATATCTCGGCTTCTATAAGTACTAGCTTTAAAAATCCAACGGTTTTGTCTTAGTTTCGACGTTCTGAATCCAACGAAACTATTTCCAAAGTCGTAGCTCTTTTACTAACTGAGATACAAACTTTTGGTTTCCATATATGTGCACCAAAAACCAAAAGTTTGGAAGTCTATATCTCGGCTTCTATAAGCACTAGCTTTAAAAATCCAACAATTTTGTCTTAGTTTCGACGTTCTGAATCCAACGAGACCATTCCCAAAATCGTAGCTCTTTTACTAACCGAGATACAAACTTTTGGTTTCCATATATGTGCACCAAAAACCAAAAGTTTGGAAGTCTATATCTCGGCTTCTATAAGTACTAGCTTTAAAAATCCAATGGTTTTGTCTTAGTTTCGACGTTCTGAATCCAACGAGACTATTCCCAAAGTCGTAGCTTTTTTACTAACCGAGATACAAACTTTTGGTTTCCATATATGTGCACCAAAAACCAAAAGTTTGGAAGTCTATATCTCGGCTTCTATAAGCACTAGCTTTAAAAATCCAACAATTTTGTCTTAGTTTCGACGTTCTGAATCCAACGAGACCATTCCCAAAATCGTAGCTCTTTTACTAACCGAGATACAAACTTTTGGTTTCCATATATGTGCACCAAAAACCAAAAGTTTGGAAGTCTATATCTCGGCTTCTATAAGAACTAGCTTTAAAAATCCAACGGTTTTGTCTTAGTTTCGTCGTTCTGAATCCAACGAGACTATTCCCAAAGTCGTAGCTCTTTTACTAACCGAGATACAAACTTTTGGTTTCCATATATGTGCACCAAAAACCAAAAGTTTGGAAGTCTATATCTCGGCTTCTATAAGTACTAGCTTTAAAAATCCAACGGTTTTGTCTTAGTTTCGACGTTCTGAATCCAACGAGACTATTCCCAAAGTCGTAGCTCTTTTACTAACCGAGATACAAACTTTTGGTTTCCATATATGTGCACCAAAAACCAAAAGTTTGGAAGTCTATATCTCGGCTTCTATAAGTACTAGCTTTAAAAATCCAACGGTTTTGTCTTAGTTTCGACGTTCTGAATCCAACGAGACCATTTTCAAAATCGTAGCTCTTTTACTAACCGAGATACAAACTTTTGGTTTCCATATATGTGCACCAAAAACCAAAAGTTTGGAAGTCTATATCTCGGCTTCTATAAGTACTAGCTTTAAAAATCCAACAATTTTGTCTTAGTTTCGACGTTCTGAATCCAACGAGACCATTTTCAAAATCGTAGCTCTTTTACTAACCGAGATACAAACTTTTGGTTTCCATATATGTGCACCAAAAACCAAAAGTTTGGAAGTCTATATCTCGGCTTCTATAAGTACTAGCTTTAAAAATCCAACAATTTTGTCTTAGTTTCGACGTTCTGAATCCAACGAGACTATTTTCAAAGTCGTAGCTCTTTTACTAACCGAGATACAAACTTTTGGTTTCCATATATGTGCACCAAAAACCAAAAGTTAGGAAGTCTATATCTCGGCTTCTATAAGTACTAGCTTTAAAAATCCAACGGTTTTGTCTTAGTTTCGACGTTCTGAATCCAACGAGACTATTCCCAAAGTCGTAGCTTTTTTACTAACCGAGATACAAACTTTTGGTTTCCATATATGTGCACCAAAAACCAAAAGTTAGGAAGTCTATATCTCGGCTTCTATAAGTACTAGCTTTAAAAATCCAACGGTTTTGTCTTAGTTTCGACGTTCTGAATCCAACGAGACTATTCCCAAAGTCGTAGCTCTTTTACTAACCGAGATACAAACTTTTGGTTTCCATATATGTGCACCAAAAACCAAAAGTTTGGAAGTCTATATCTCGGCTTCTATAGGTACTAGCTTTAAAAATCCAACGGTTTTGTCTTAGTTTCGACGTTCTGAATCCAACGAGACTATTCCCAAAGTCGTAGCTCTTTTACTAATTGAGATACAAACTTTTGGTTTCCATATATGTGCACCAAAAACCAAAAGTTTGGAAGTCTATATCTCGGCTTCTATAAGTACTAGCTTTAAAAATCCAACGGTTTTGTCTTAGTTTCGACGTTCTGAATCCAACGAGACTATTCCCAAAGTCGTAGCTCTTTTACTAATTGAGATACAAACTTTTGGTTTCCATATATGTGCACCAAAAACCAAAAGTTTGGAAGTCTATATCTCGGCTTCTATAAGTACTAGCTTTAAAAATCCAATGGTTTTGTCTTAGTTTCGACGTTCTGAATCCAACGAGACTATTCCCAAAGTCGTAGCTTTTTTACTAACCGAGATACAAACTTTTGGTTTCCATATATGTGCACCAAAAACCAAAAGTTTGGAAGTCTATATCTCGGCTTCTATAAGAACTAGCTTTAAAAATCCAACGGTTTTGTCTTAGTTTCGACGTTCTGAATCCAACAAGACTATTCCCAAAGTCGTAGCTCTTTTACTAACCGAGATACAAACTTTTGGTTTCCATATATGTGCACCAAAAACCAAAAGTTTGGAAGTCTATATCTCGGCTTCTATAAGTACTAGCTTTAAAAATCCAACGGTTTTGTCTTAGTTTCGACGTTCTGAATCCAACGAGACTATTCCCAAAGTCGTAGCTCTTTTACTAACCGAGATACAAACTTTTGGTTTCCATATATGTGCACCAAAAACCAAAAGTTTGGAAGTCTATATCTCGGCTTCTATAAGTACTAGCTTTAAAAATCCAACGGTTTTGTCTTAGTTTCGACGTTCTGAATCCAACGAGACTATTCCCAAAGTCGTAGCTCTTTTACTAACCGAGATACAAACTTTTGGTTTCCATATATGTGCACCAAAAACCAAAAGTTTGGAAGTCTATATCTCGGCTTCTATAAGTACTAGCTTTAAAAATCCAACGGTTTTGTCTTAGTTTCGACGGTCTGAATCCAACGAGACTATTTCCAAAGTCGTAGCTCTTTTACTAACCGAGATACAAACTTTTGGTTTCCATATATGTGCACCAAAAACCAAAAGTTTGGAAGTCTATATCTCGGCTTCTATAAGAACTAGCTTTAAAAATCCAACGGTTTTGTCTTAGTTTCGACGTTCTGAATCCAACGAGACTATTCCCAAAGTCGTAGCTCTTTTACTAACCGAGATACAAACTTTTGGTTTCCATATATGTGCACCAAAAACCAAAAGTTTGGAAGTCTATATCTCGGCTTCTATAAGTACTAGCTTTAAAAATCCAACGGTTTTGTCTTAGTTTCGACGTTCTGAATCCAACGAGACTATTCCCAAAGTCGTAGCTCTTTTACTAACCGAGATACAAACTTTTGGTTTCCATATATGTGCACCAAAAACCAAAAGTTTGGAAGTCTATATCTCGGCTTCTATAAGTACTAGCTTTAAAAATCCAACGGTTTTGTCTTAGTTTCGACGGTCTGAATCCAACGAGACTATTCCCAAAGTCGTAGCTCTTTTACTAACCGAGATACAAACTTTTGGTTTCCATATATGTGCACCAAAAACCAAAAGTTTGGAAGTCTATATCTCGGCTTCTATAAGTACTAGCTTTAAAAATCCAACGGTTTTGTCTTAGTTTCGACGTTCTGAATCCAACGAGACTATTCCCAAAGTCGTAGCTCTTTTACTAACCGAGATACAAACTTTTGGTTTCCATATATGTGCACCAAAAACCAAAAGTTTGGAAGTCTATATCTCGGCTTCTATAAGAACTAGCTTTAAAAATCCAACGGTTTTGTCTTAGTTTCGACGTTCTGAATCCAACAAGACTATTCCCAAAGTCGTAGCTCTTTTACTAACCGAGATACAAACTTTTGGTTTCCATATATGTGCACCAAAAACCAAAAGTTTGGAAGTCTATATCTCGGCTTCTATAAGTACTAGCTTTAAAAATCCAACGGTTTTGTCTTAGTTTCGACGTTCTGAATCCAACGAGACTATTCCCAAAGTCGTAGCTCTTTTACTAACCGAGATACAAACTTTTGGTTTCCATATATGTGCACCAAAAACCAAAAGTTTGGAAGTCTATATCTCGGCTTCTATAAGTACTAGCTTTAAAATTCCAACAATTTTGTCTTAGTTTCGACGTTTTGAATCCAACGAGACTATTCCCAAAGTCGTAGCTTTTTTACTAACCGAGATACAAACTTTTGGTTTCCATATATGTGCACCAAAAACCAAAAGTTTGGAAGTCTATATCTCGGCTTCTATAAGTACTAGCTTTAAAAATCCAACAATATTGTCTTAGTTTCGACGTTCTGAATCCAACGAGACTATTCCCAAAGTCGTAGCTCTTTTACTAACCGAGATACAAACTTTTGGTTTCCATATATGTGCACCAAAAACCAAAAGTTAGGAAGTCTATATCTCGGCTTCTATAAGTACTAGCTTTAAAAATCCAACGGTTTTGTCTTAGTTTCGACGTTCTGAATCCAACGAGACTATTCCCAAAGTCGTAGCTCTTTTACTAACCGAGATACAAACTTTTGGTTTCCATATATGTGCACCAAAAACCAAAAGTTTGGAAGTCTATATCTCGGCTTCTATAAGTACTAGCTTTAAAATTCCAACAATTTTGTCTTAGTTTCGACGTTTTGAATCCAACGAGACTATTCCCAAAGTCGTAGCTCTTTTACTAACCGAGATACAAACTTTTGGTTTCCATATATGTGCACCAAAAACCAAAAGTTTGGAAGTCTATATCTCGGCTTCTATAAGTACTAGCTTTAAAAATCCAACAATATTGTCTTAGTTTCGACGTTCTGAATCCAACGAGACTATTCCCAAAGTCGTAGCTCTTTTACTAACCGAGATACAAACTTTTGGTTTCCATATATGTGCACCAAAAACCAAAAGTTAGGAAGTCTATATCTCGGCTTCTATAAGTACTAGCTTTAAAAATCCAACGGTTTTGTCTTAGTTTCGACGTTCTGAATCCAACGAGACTATTCCCAAAGTCGTAGCTCTTTTACTAACCGAGATACAAACTTTTGGTTTCCATATATGTGCACCAAAAACCAAAAGTTTGGAAGTCTATATCTCGGCTTCTATAAGTACTAGCTTTAAAAATCCAACGGTTTTGTCTTAGTTTCGACGGTCTGAATCCAACGAGACTATTTCCAAAGTCGTAGCTCTTTTACTAACCGAGATACAAACTTTTGGTTTCCATATATGTGCACCAAAAACCAAAAGTTTGGAAGTCTATATCTCGGCTTCTATAAGAACTAGCTTTAAAAATCCAACGGTTTTGTCTTAGTTTCGACGTTCTGAATCCAACGAGACTATTCCCAAAGTCGTAGCTCTTTTACTAACCGAGATACAAACTTTTGGTTTCCATATATGTGCACCAAAAACCAAAAGTTTGGAAGTCTATATCTCGGCTTCTATAAGTACTAGCTTTAAAAATCCAACGGTTTTGTCTTAGTTTCGACGTTCTGAATCCAACGAGACTATTCCCAAAGTCGTAGCTCTTTTACTAACCGAGATACAAACTTTTGGTTTCCATATATGTGCACCAAAAACCAAAAGTTTGGAAGTCTATATCTCGGCTTCTATAAGAACTAGCTTTAAAAATCCAACGGTTTTGTCTTAGTTTCGACGTTCTGAATCCAACAAGACTATTCCCAAAGTCGTAGCTCTTTTACTAACCGAGATACAAACTTTTGGTTTCCATATATGTGCACCAAAAACCAAAAGTTTGGAAGTCTATATCTCGGCTTCTATAAGTACTAGCTTTAAAAATCCAACGGTTTTGTCTTAGTTTCGACGTTCTGAATCCAACGAGACTATTCCCAAAGTCGTAGCTCTTTTACTAACCGAGATACAAACTTTTGGTTTCCATATATGTGCACCAAAAACCAAAAGTTTGGAAGTCTATATCTCGGCTTCTATAAGTACTAGCTTTAAAATTCCAACAATTTTGTCTTAGTTTCGACGTTTTGAATCCAACGAGACTATTCCCAAAGTCGTAGCTTTTTTACTAACCGAGATACAAACTTTTGGTTTCCATATATGTGCACCAAAAACCAAAAGTTTGGAAGTCTATATCTCGGCTTCTATAAGTACTAGCTTTAAAAATCCAACAATATTGTCTTAGTTTCGACGTTCTGAATCCAACGAGACTATTCCCAAAGTCGTAGCTCTTTTACTAACCGAGATACAAACTTTTGGTTTCCATATATGTGCACCAAAAACCAAAAGTTAGGAAGTCTATATCTCGGCTTCTATAAGTACTAGCTTTAAAAATCCAACGGTTTTGTCTTAGTTTCGACGTTCTGAATCCAACGAGACTATTCCCAAAGTCGTAGCTCTTTTACTAACCGAGATACAAACTTTTGGTTTCCATATATGTGCACCAAAAACCAAAAGTTTGGAAGTCTATATCTCGGCTTCTATAAGTACTAGCTTTAAAAATCCAACGGTTTTGTCTTAGTTTCGACGTTCTGAATCCAACGAGACCATTTTCAAAATCGTAGCTCTTTTACTAACCGAGATACAAACTTTTGGTTTCCATATATGTGCACCAAAAACCAAAAGTTTGGAAGTCTATATCTCGGCTTCTATAAGTACTAGCTTTAAAAATCCAACAATTTTGTCTTAGTTTCGACGTTCTGAATCCAACGAGACCATTTTCAAAATCGTAGCTCTTTTACTAACCGAGATACAAACTTTTGGTTTCCATATATGTGCACCAAAAACCAAAAGTTTGGAAGTCTATATCTCGGCTTCTATAAGTACTAGCTTTAAAAATCCAACAATTTTGTCTTAGTTTCGACGTTCTGAATCCAACGAGACTATTTTCAAAGTTGTAGCTCTTTTACTAACCGAGATACAAACTTTTGGTTTCCATATATGTGCACCAAAAACCAAAAGTTTGGAAGTCTATATCTCGGCTTCTATAAGTACTAGCTTTAAAAATCCAACGGTTTTGTCTTAGTTTCGACGTTCTGAATCCAACGAGACTGTTCCCAAAGTCGTAGCTCTTTTACTAACCGAGATACAAACTTTTGGTTTCCATATATGTGCACCAAAAACCAAAAGTTTGGAAGTCTATATCTCGGCTTCTATAAGTACTAGCTTTAAAAATCCAACGGTTTTGTCTTAGTTTCGACGTTCTGAATCCAACGAAACTATTTCCAAAGTCGTAGCTCTTTTACTAACTGAGATACAAACTTTTGGTTTCCATATATGTGCACCAAAAACCAAAAGTTTGGAAGTCTATATCTCGGCTTCTATAAGTACTAGCTTTAAAAATCCAACGGTTTTGTCTTAGTTTCGACGTTCTGAATCCAACGAGACTATTCCCAAAGTCGTAGCTCTTTTACTAACCGAGATACAAACTTTTGGTTTCCATATATGTGCACCAAAAACCAAAAGTTTGGAAGTCTATATCTCGGCTTCTATAAGTACTAGCTTTAAAAATCCAACGGTTTTGTCTTAGTTTCGATGTTCTGAATCCAACGAGACTATTTTCAAAGTTGTAGCTCTTTTACTAACCGAGATACAAACTTTTGGTTTCCATATATGTGCACCAAAAACCAAAAGTTTGGAAGTCTATATCTCGGCTTCTATAAGTACTAGCTTTAAAATTCCAACGGTTTTGTCTTAGTTTCGACGTTCTGAATCCAACGAGACTATTTTCAAAGTTGTAGCTCTTTTACTAACCGAGATACAAACTTTTGGTTTCCATATATGTGCACCAAAAACCAAAAGTTTGGAAGTCTATATCTCGGCTTCTATAAGTACTAGCTTTAAAAATCCAACGGTTTTGTCTTAGTTTCGACGTTCTGAATCCAACGAGACTATTCCCAAAGTCGTAGCTCTTTTACTAATTGAGATACAAACTTTTGGTTTCCATATATGTGCACCAAAAACCAAAAGTTTGGAAGTCTATATCTCGGCTTCTATAAGTACTAGCTTTAAAAATCCAACGGTTTTGTCTTAGTTTCGACGTTCTGAATCCAACGAAACTATTTCCAAAGTCGTAGCTCTTTTACTAACTGAGATACAAACTTTTGGTTTCCATATATGTGCACCAAAAACCAAAAGTTTGGAAGTCTATATCTCGGCTTCTATAAGCACTAGCTTTAAAAATCCAACAATTTTGTCTTAGTTTCGACGTTCTGAATCCAACGAGACCATTCCCAAAATCGTAGCTCTTTTACTAACCGAGATACAAACTTTTGGTTTCCATATATGTGCACCAAAAACCAAAAGTTTGGAAGTCTATATCTCGGCTTCTATAAGTACTAGCTTTAAAAATCCAATGGTTTTGTCTTAGTTTCGACGTTCTGAATCCAACGAGACTATTCCCAAAGTCGTAGCTTTTTTACTAACCGAGATACAAACTTTTGGTTTCCATATATGTGCACCAAAAACCAAAAGTTTGGAAGTCTATATCTCGGCTTCTATAAGAACTAGCTTTAAAAATCCAACGGTTTTGTCTTAGTTTCGTCGTTCTGAATCCAACGAGACTATTCCCAAAGTCGTAGCTCTTTTACTAACCGAGATACAAACTTTTGGTTTCCATATATGTGCACCAAAAACCAAAAGTTTGGAAGTCTATATCTCGGCTTCTATAAGTACTAGCTTTAAAAATCCAACGGTTTTGTCTTAGTTTCGACGTTCTGAATCCAACGAGACTATTCCCAAAGTCGTAGCTCTTTTACTAACCGAGATACAAACTTTTGGTTTCCATATATGTGCACCAAAAACCAAAAGTTTGGAAGTCTATATCTCGGCTTCTATAAGTACTAGCTTTAAAAATCCAACGGTTTTGTCTTAGTTTCGACGTTCTGAATCCAACGAGACTATTCCCAAAGTCGTAGCTCTTTTACTAACCGAGATACAAACTTTTGGTTTCCATATATGTGCACCAAAAACCAAAAGTTTGGAAGTCTATATCTCGGCTTCTATAAGTACTAGCTTTAAAAATCCAACGGTTTTGTCTTAGTTTCGACGGTCTGAATCCAACGAGACTATTCCCAAAGTCGTAGCTCTTTTACTAACCGAGATACAAACTTTTGGTTTCCATATATGTGCACCAAAAACCAAAAGTTTGGAAGTCTATATCTCGGCTTCTATAGGTACTAGCTTTAAAAATCCAACGGTTTTGTCTTAGTTTCGACGTTCTGAATCCAACGAGACTATTCCCAAAGTCGTAGCTCTTTTACTAATTGAGATACAAACTTTTGGTTTCCATATATGTGCACCAAAAACCAAAAGTTTGGAAGTCTATATCTCGGCTTCTATAAGTACTAGCTTTAAAAATCCAACGGTTTTGTCTTAGTTTCGACGTTCTGAATCCAACGAGACTATTCCCAAAGTCGTAGCTCTTTTACTAATTGAGATACAAACTTTTGGTTTCCATATATGTGCACCAAAAACCAAAAGTTTGGAAGTCTATATCTCGGCTTCTATAAGTACTAGCTTTAAAAATCCAATGGTTTTGTCTTAGTTTCGACGTTCTGAATCCAACGAGACTATTCCCAAAGTCGTAGCTTTTTTACTAACCGAGATACAAACTTTTGGTTTCCATATATGTGCACCAAAAACCAAAAGTTTGGAAGTCTATATCTCGGCTTCTATAAGAACTAGCTTTAAAAATCCAACGGTTTTGTCTTAGTTTCGACGTTCTGAATCCAACAAGACTATTCCCAAAGTCGTAGCTCTTTTACTAACCGAGATACAAACTTTTGGTTTCCATATATGTGCACCAAAAACCAAAAGTTTGGAAGTCTATATCTCGGCTTCTATAAGTACTAGCTTTAAAAATCCAACGGTTTTGTCTTAGTTTCGACGTTCTGAATCCAACGAGACTATTCCCAAAGTCGTAGCTCTTTTACTAACCGAGATACAAACTTTTGGTTTCCATATATGTGCACCAAAAACCAAAAGTTTGGAAGTCTATATCTCGGCTTCTATAAGTACTAGCTTTAAAAATCCAACGGTTTTGTCTTAGTTTCGACGTTCTGAATCCAACGAGACTATTCCCAAAGTCGTAGCTCTTTTACTAACCGAGATACAAACTTTTGGTTTCCATATATGTGCACCAAAAACCAAAAGTTTGGAAGTCTATATCTCGGCTTCTATAAGTACTAGCTTTAAAAATCCAACGGTTTTGTCTTAGTTTCGACGGTCTGAATCCAACGAGACTATTTCCAAAGTCGTAGCTCTTTTACTAACCGAGATACAAACTTTTGGTTTCCATATATGTGCACCAAAAACCAAAAGTTTGGAAGTCTATATCTCGGCTTCTATAAGAACTAGCTTTAAAAATCCAACGGTTTTGTCTTAGTTTCGACGTTCTGAATCCAACGAGACTATTCCCAAAGTCGTAGCTCTTTTACTAACCGAGATACAAACTTTTGGTTTCCATATATGTGCACCAAAAACCAAAAGTTTGGAAGTCTATATCTCGGCTTCTATAAGTACTAGCTTTAAAAATCCAACGGTTTTGTCTTAGTTTCGACGTTCTGAATCCAACGAGACTATTCCCAAAGTCGTAGCTCTTTTACTAACCGAGATACAAACTTTTGGTTTCCATATATGTGCACCAAAAACCAAAAGTTTGGAAGTCTATATCTCGGCTTCTATAAGTACTAGCTTTAAAAATCCAACGGTTTTGTCTTAGTTTCGACGGTCTGAATCCAACGAGACTATTCCCAAAGTCGTAGCTCTTTTACTAACCGAGATACAAACTTTTGGTTTCCATATATGTGCACCAAAAACCAAAAGTTTGGAAGTCTATATCTCGGCTTCTATAAGTACTAGCTTTAAAAATCCAACGGTTTTGTCTTAGTTTCGACGTTCTGAATCCAACGAGACTATTCCCAAAGTCGTAGCTCTTTTACTAACCGAGATACAAACTTTTGGTTTCCATATATGTGCACCAAAAACCAAAAGTTTGGAAGTCTATATCTCGGCTTCTATAAGAACTAGCTTTAAAAATCCAACGGTTTTGTCTTAGTTTCGACGTTCTGAATCCAACAAGACTATTCCCAAAGTCGTAGCTCTTTTACTAACCGAGATACAAACTTTTGGTTTCCATATATGTGCACCAAAAACCAAAAGTTTGGAAGTCTATATCTCGGCTTCTATAAGTACTAGCTTTAAAAATCCAACGGTTTTGTCTTAGTTTCGACGTTCTGAATCCAACGAGACTATTCCCAAAGTCGTAGCTCTTTTACTAACCGAGATACAAACTTTTGGTTTCCATATATGTGCACCAAAAACCAAAAGTTTGGAAGTCTATATCTCGGCTTCTATAAGTACTAGCTTTAAAATTCCAACAATTTTGTCTTAGTTTCGACGTTTTGAATCCAACGAGACTATTCCCAAAGTCGTAGCTTTTTTACTAACCGAGATACAAACTTTTGGTTTCCATATATGTGCACCAAAAACCAAAAGTTTGGAAGTCTATATCTCGGCTTCTATAAGTACTAGCTTTAAAAATCCAACAATATTGTCTTAGTTTCGACGTTCTGAATCCAACGAGACTATTCCCAAAGTCGTAGCTCTTTTACTAACCGAGATACAAACTTTTGGTTTCCATATATGTGCACCAAAAACCAAAAGTTAGGAAGTCTATATCTCGGCTTCTATAAGTACTAGCTTTAAAAATCCAACGGTTTTGTCTTAGTTTCGACGTTCTGAATCCAACGAGACTATTCCCAAAGTCGTAGCTCTTTTACTAACCGAGATACAAACTTTTGGTTTCCATATATGTGCACCAAAAACCAAAAGTTTGGAAGTCTATATCTCGGCTTCTATAAGTACTAGCTTTAAAATTCCAACAATTTTGTCTTAGTTTCGACGTTTTGAATCCAACGAGACTATTCCCAAAGTCGTAGCTCTTTTACTAACCGAGATACAAACTTTTGGTTTCCATATATGTGCACCAAAAACCAAAAGTTTGGAAGTCTATATCTCGGCTTCTATAAGTACTAGCTTTAAAAATCCAACAATATTGTCTTAGTTTCGACGTTCTGAATCCAACGAGACTATTCCCAAAGTCGTAGCTCTTTTACTAACCGAGATACAAACTTTTGGTTTCCATATATGTGCACCAAAAACCAAAAGTTAGGAAGTCTATATCTCGGCTTCTATAAGTACTAGCTTTAAAAATCCAACGGTTTTGTCTTAGTTTCGACGTTCTGAATCCAACGAGACTATTCCCAAAGTCGTAGCTCTTTTACTAACCGAGATACAAACTTTTGGTTTCCATATATGTGCACCAAAAACCAAAAGTTTGGAAGTCTATATCTCGGCTTCTATAAGTACTAGCTTTAAAAATCCAACGGTTTTGTCTTAGTTTCGACGGTCTGAATCCAACGAGACTATTTCCAAAGTCGTAGCTCTTTTACTAACCGAGATACAAACTTTTGGTTTCCATATATGTGCACCAAAAACCAAAAGTTTGGAAGTCTATATCTCGGCTTCTATAAGAACTAGCTTTAAAAATCCAACGGTTTTGTCTTAGTTTCGACGTTCTGAATCCAACGAGACTATTCCCAAAGTCGTAGCTCTTTTACTAACCGAGATACAAACTTTTGGTTTCCATATATGTGCACCAAAAACCAAAAGTTTGGAAGTCTATATCTCGGCTTCTATAAGTACTAGCTTTAAAAATCCAACGGTTTTGTCTTAGTTTCGACGTTCTGAATCCAACGAGACTATTCCCAAAGTCGTAGCTCTTTTACTAACCGAGATACAAACTTTTGGTTTCCATATATGTGCACCAAAAACCAAAAGTTTGGAAGTCTATATCTCGGCTTCTATAAGAACTAGCTTTAAAAATCCAACGGTTTTGTCTTAGTTTCGACGTTCTGAATCCAACAAGACTATTCCCAAAGTCGTAGCTCTTTTACTAACCGAGATACAAACTTTTGGTTTCCATATATGTGCACCAAAAACCAAAAGTTTGGAAGTCTATATCTCGGCTTCTATAAGTACTAGCTTTAAAAATCCAACGGTTTTGTCTTAGTTTCGACGTTCTGAATCCAACGAGACTATTCCCAAAGTCGTAGCTCTTTTACTAACCGAGATACAAACTTTTGGTTTCCATATATGTGCACCAAAAACCAAAAGTTTGGAAGTCTATATCTCGGCTTCTATAAGTACTAGCTTTAAAATTCCAACAATTTTGTCTTAGTTTCGACGTTTTGAATCCAACGAGACTATTCCCAAAGTCGTAGCTTTTTTACTAACCGAGATACAAACTTTTGGTTTCCATATATGTGCACCAAAAACCAAAAGTTTGGAAGTCTATATCTCGGCTTCTATAAGTACTAGCTTTAAAAATCCAACAATATTGTCTTAGTTTCGACGTTCTGAATCCAACGAGACTATTCCCAAAGTCGTAGCTCTTTTACTAACCGAGATACAAACTTTTGGTTTCCATATATGTGCACCAAAAACCAAAAGTTAGGAAGTCTATATCTCGGCTTCTATAAGTACTAGCTTTAAAAATCCAACGGTTTTGTCTTAGTTTCGACGTTCTGAATCCAACGAGACTATTCCCAAAGTCGTAGCTCTTTTACTAACCGAGATACAAACTTTTGGTTTCCATATATGTGCACCAAAAACCAAAAGTTTGGAAGTCTATATCTCGGCTTCTATAAGTACTAGCTTTAAAAATCCAACGGTTTTGTCTTAGTTTCGACGTTCTGAATCCAACGAGACCATTTTCAAAATCGTAGCTCTTTTACTAACCGAGATACAAACTTTTGGTTTCCATATATGTGCACCAAAAACCAAAAGTTTGGAAGTCTATATCTCGGCTTCTATAAGTACTAGCTTTAAAAATCCAACAATTTTGTCTTAGTTTCGACGTTCTGAATCCAACGAGACCATTTTCAAAATCGTAGCTCTTTTACTAACCGAGATACAAACTTTTGGTTTCCATATATGTGCACCAAAAACCAAAAGTTTGGAAGTCTATATCTCGGCTTCTATAAGTACTAGCTTTAAAAATCCAACAATTTTGTCTTAGTTTCGACGTTCTGAATCCAACGAGACTATTTTCAAAGTTGTAGCTCTTTTACTAACCGAGATACAAACTTTTGGTTTCCATATATGTGCACCAAAAACCAAAAGTTTGGAAGTCTATATCTCGGCTTCTATAAGTACTAGCTTTAAAAATCCAACGGTTTTGTCTTAGTTTCGACGTTCTGAATCCAACGAGACTGTTCCCAAAGTCGTAGCTCTTTTACTAACCGAGATACAAACTTTTGGTTTCCATATATGTGCACCAAAAACCAAAAGTTTGGAAGTCTATATCTCGGCTTCTATAAGTACTAGCTTTAAAAATCCAACGGTTTTGTCTTAGTTTCGACGTTCTGAATCCAACGAAACTATTTCCAAAGTCGTAGCTCTTTTACTAACTGAGATACAAACTTTTGGTTTCCATATATGTGCACCAAAAACCAAAAGTTTGGAAGTCTATATCTCGGCTTCTATAAGTACTAGCTTTAAAAATCCAACGGTTTTGTCTTAGTTTCGACGTTCTGAATCCAACGAGACTATTCCCAAAGTCGTAGCTCTTTTACTAACCGAGATACAAACTTTTGGTTTCCATATATGTGCACCAAAAACCAAAAGTTTGGAAGTCTATATCTCGGCTTCTATAAGTACTAGCTTTAAAAATCCAACGGTTTTGTCTTAGTTTCGATGTTCTGAATCCAACGAGACTATTTTCAAAGTTGTAGCTCTTTTACTAACCGAGATACAAACTTTTGGTTTCCATATATGTGCACCAAAAACCAAAAGTTTGGAAGTCTATATCTCGGCTTCTATAAGTACTAGCTTTAAAATTCCAACGGTTTTGTCTTAGTTTCGACGTTCTGAATCCAACGAGACTATTTTCAAAGTTGTAGCTCTTTTACTAACCGAGATACAAACTTTTGGTTTCCATATATGTGCACCAAAAACCAAAAGTTTGGAAGTCTATATCTCGGCTTCTATAAGTACTAGCTTTAAAAATCCAACGGTTTTGTCTTAGTTTCGACGTTCTGAATCCAACGAGACTATTCCCAAAGTCGTAGCTCTTTTACTAATTGAGATACAAACTTTTGGTTTCCATATATGTGCACCAAAAACCAAAAGTTTGGAAGTCTATATCTCGGCTTCTATAAGTACTAGCTTTAAAAATCCAACGGTTTTGTCTTAGTTTCGACGTTCTGAATCCAACGAAACTATTTCCAAAGTCGTAGCTCTTTTACTAACTGAGATACAAACTTTTGGTTTCCATATATGTGCACCAAAAACCAAAAGTTTGGAAGTCTATATCTCGGCTTCTATAAGCACTAGCTTTAAAAATCCAACAATTTTGTCTTAGTTTCGACGTTCTGAATCCAACGAGACCATTCCCAAAATCGTAGCTCTTTTACTAACCGAGATACAAACTTTTGGTTTCCATATATGTGCACCAAAAACCAAAAGTTTGGAAGTCTATATCTCGGCTTCTATAAGTACTAGCTTTAAAAATCCAATGGTTTTGTCTTAGTTTCGACGTTCTGAATCCAACGAGACTATTCCCAAAGTCGTAGCTTTTTTACTAACCGAGATACAAACTTTTGGTTTCCATATATGTGCACCAAAAACCAAAAGTTTGGAAGTCTATATCTCGGCTTCTATAAGAACTAGCTTTAAAAATCCAACGGTTTTGTCTTAGTTTCGTCGTTCTGAATCCAACGAGACTATTCCCAAAGTCGTAGCTCTTTTACTAACCGAGATACAAACTTTTGGTTTCCATATATGTGCACCAAAAACCAAAAGTTTGGAAGTCTATATCTCGGCTTCTATAAGTACTAGCTTTAAAAATCCAACGGTTTTGTCTTAGTTTCGACGTTCTGAATCCAACGAGACTATTCCCAAAGTCGTAGCTCTTTTACTAACCGAGATACAAACTTTTGGTTTCCATATATGTGCACCAAAAACCAAAAGTTTGGAAGTCTATATCTCGGCTTCTATAAGTACTAGCTTTAAAAATCCAACGGTTTTGTCTTAGTTTCGACGTTCTGAATCCAACGAGACTATTCCCAAAGTCGTAGCTCTTTTACTAACCGAGATACAAACTTTTGGTTTCCATATATGTGCACCAAAAACCAAAAGTTTGGAAGTCTATATCTCGGCTTCTATAAGTACTAGCTTTAAAAATCCAACGGTTTTGTCTTAGTTTCGACGGTCTGAATCCAACGAGACTATTCCCAAAGTCGTAGCTCTTTTACTAACCGAGATACAAACTTTTGGTTTCCATATATGTGCACCAAAAACCAAAAGTTTGGAAGTCTATATCTCGGCTTCTATAAGTACTAGCTTTAAAAATCCAACGGTTTTGTCTTAGTTTCGACGTTCTGAATCCAACGAGACTATTCCCAAAGTCGTAGCTCTTTTACTAACCGAGATACAAACTTTTGGTTTCCATATATGTGCACCAAAAACCAAAAGTTTGGAAGTCTATATCTCGGCTTCTATAAGAACTAGCTTTAAAAATCCAACGGTTTTGTCTTAGTTTCGACGTTCTGAATCCAACAAGACTATTCCCAAAGTCGTAGCTCTTTTACTAACCGAGATACAAACTTTTGGTTTCCATATATGTGCACCAAAAACCAAAAGTTTGGAAGTCTATATCTCGGCTTCTATAAGTACTAGCTTTAAAAATCCAACGGTTTTGTCTTAGTTTCGACGTTCTGAATCCAACGAGACTATTCCCAAAGTCGTAGCTCTTTTACTAACCGAGATACAAACTTTTGGTTTCCATATATGTGCACCAAAAACCAAAAGTTTGGAAGTCTATATCTCGGCTTCTATAAGTACTAGCTTTAAAATTCCAACAATTTTGTCTTAGTTTCGACGTTTTGAATCCAACGAGACTATTCCCAAAGTCGTAGCTTTTTTACTAACCGAGATACAAACTTTTGGTTTCCATATATGTGCACCAAAAACCAAAAGTTTGGAAGTCTATATCTCGGCTTCTATAAGTACTAGCTTTAAAAATCCAACAATATTGTCTTAGTTTCGACGTTCTGAATCCAACGAGACTATTCCCAAAGTCGTAGCTCTTTTACTAACCGAGATACAAACTTTTGGTTTCCATATATGTGCACCAAAAACCAAAAGTTAGGAAGTCTATATCTCGGCTTCTATAAGTACTAGCTTTAAAAATCCAACGGTTTTGTCTTAGTTTCGACGTTCTGAATCCAACGAGACTATTCCCAAAGTCGTAGCTCTTTTACTAACCGAGATACAAACTTTTGGTTTCCATATATGTGCACCAAAAACCAAAAGTTTGGAAGTCTATATCTCGGCTTCTATAAGTACTAGCTTTAAAAATCCAACGGTTTTGTCTTAGTTTCGACGTTCTGAATCCAACGAGACCATTTTCAAAATCGTAGCTCTTTTACTAACCGAGATACAAACTTTTGGTTTCCATATATGTGCACCAAAAACCAAAAGTTTGGAAGTCTATATCTCGGCTTCTATAAGTACTAGCTTTAAAAATCCAACAATTTTGTCTTAGTTTCGACGTTCTGAATCCAACGAGACCATTTTCAAAATCGTAGCTCTTTTACTAACCGAGATACAAACTTTTGGTTTCCATATATGTGCACCAAAAACCAAAAGTTTGGAAGTCTATATCTCGGCTTCTATAAGTACTAGCTTTAAAAATCCAACAATTTTGTCTTAGTTTCGACGTTCTGAATCCAACGAGACTATTTTCAAAGTTGTAGCTCTTTTACTAACCGAGATACAAACTTTTGGTTTCCATATATGTGCACCAAAAACCAAAAGTTTGGAAGTCTATATCTCGGCTTCTATAAGTACTAGCTTTAAAAATCCAACGGTTTTGTCTTAGTTTCGACGTTCTGAATCCAACGAGACTGTTCCCAAAGTCGTAGCTCTTTTACTAACCGAGATACAAACTTTTGGTTTCCATATATGTGCACCAAAAACCAAAAGTTTGGAAGTCTATATCTCGGCTTCTATAAGTACTAGCTTTAAAAATCCAACGGTTTTGTCTTAGTTTCGACGTTCTGAATCCAACGAAACTATTTCCAAAGTCGTAGCTCTTTTACTAACTGAGATACAAACTTTTGGTTTCCATATATGTGCACCAAAAACCAAAAGTTTGGAAGTCTATATCTCGGCTTCTATAAGTACTAGCTTTAAAAATCCAACGGTTTTGTCTTAGTTTCGACGTTCTGAATCCAACGAGACTATTCCCAAAGTCGTAGCTCTTTTACTAACCGAGATACAAACTTTTGGTTTCCATATATGTGCACCAAAAACCAAAAGTTTGGAAGTCTATATCTCGGCTTCTATAAGTACTAGCTTTAAAAATCCAACGGTTTTGTCTTAGTTTCGATGTTCTGAATCCAACGAGACTATTTTCAAAGTTGTAGCTCTTTTACTAACCGAGATACAAACTTTTGGTTTCCATATATGTGCACCAAAAACCAAAAGTTTGGAAGTCTATATCTCGGCTTCTATAAGTACTAGCTTTAAAATTCCAACGGTTTTGTCTTAGTTTCGACGTTCTGAATCCAACGAGACTATTTTCAAAGTTGTAGCTCTTTTACTAACCGAGATACAAACTTTTGGTTTCCATATATGTGCACCAAAAACCAAAAGTTTGGAAGTCTATATCTCGGCTTCTATAAGTACTAGCTTTAAAAATCCAACGGTTTTGTCTTAGTTTCGACGTTCTGAATCCAACGAGACTATTCCCAAAGTCGTAGCTCTTTTACTAATTGAGATACAAACTTTTGGTTTCCATATATGTGCACCAAAAACCAAAAGTTTGGAAGTCTATATCTCGGCTTCTATAAGTACTAGCTTTAAAAATCCAACGGTTTTGTCTTAGTTTCGACGTTCTGAATCCAACGAGACTATTCCCAAAGTCGTAGCTCTTTTACTAACCGAGATACAAACTTTTGGTTTCCATATATGTGCACCAAAAACCAAAAGTTTGGAAGTCTATATCTCGGCTTCTATAAGTACTAGCTTTAAAATTCCAACGGTTTTGTCTTAGTTTCGACGTTCTGAATCCAACGAGACTATTTTCAAAGTTGTAGCTCTTTTACTAACCGAGATACAAACTTTTGGTTTCCATATATGTGCACCAAAAACCAAAAGTTTGGAAGTCTATATCTCGGCTTCTATAAGTACTAGCTTTAAAAATCCAACGGTTTTGTCTTAGTTTCGACGTTCTGAATCCAACGAGACTATTCCCAAAGTCGTAGCTCTTTTACTAACCGAGATACAAACTTTTGGTTTCCATATATGTGCACCAAAAACCAAAAGTTTGGAAGTCTATATCTCGGCTTCTATAGGTACTAGCTTTAAAAATCCAACGGTTTTGTCTTAGTTTCGACGTTCTGAATCCAACGAGACTATTCCCAAAGTCGTAGCTCTTTTACTAATTGAGATACAAACTTTTGGTTTCCATATATGTGCACCAAAAACCAAAAGTTTGGAAGTCTATATCTCGGCTTCTATAAGTACTAGCTTTAAAAATCCAACGGTTTTGTCTTAGTTTCGACGTTCTGAATCCAACGAAACTATTTCCAAAGTCGTAGCTCTTTTACTAACTGAGATACAAACTTTTGGTTTCCATATATGTGCACCAAAAACCAAAAGTTTGGAAGTCTATATCTCGGCTTCTATAAGCACTAGCTTTAAAAATCCAACAATTTTGTCTTAGTTTCGACGTTCTGAATCCAACGAGACCATTCCCAAAATCGTAGCTCTTTTACTAACCGAGATACAAACTTTTGGTTTCCATATATGTGCACCAAAAACCAAAAGTTTGGAAGTCTATATCTCGGCTTCTATAAGTACTAGCTTTAAAAATCCAATGGTTTTGTCTTAGTTTCGACGTTCTGAATCCAACGAGACTATTCCCAAAGTCGTAGCTTTTTTACTAACCGAGATACAAACTTTTGGTTTCCATATATGTGCACCAAAAACCAAAAGTTTGGAAGTCTATATCTCGGCTTCTATAAGAACTAGCTTTAAAAATCCAACGGTTTTGTCTTAGTTTCGTCGTTCTGAATCCAACAAGACTATTCCCAAAGTCGTAGCTCTTTTACTAACCGAGATACAAACTTTTGGTTTCCATATATGTGCACCAAAAACCAAAAGTTTGGAAGTCTATATCTCGGCTTCTATAAGTACTAGCTTTAAAAATCCAACGGTTTTGTCTTAGTTTCGACGTTCTGAATCCAACGAGACTATTCCCAAAGTCGTAGCTCTTTTACTAACCGAGATACAAACTTTTGGTTTCCATATATGTGCACCAAAAACCAAAAGTTTGGAAGTCTATATCTCGGCTTCTATAAGTACTAGCTTTAAAAATCCAACGGTTTTGTCTTAGTTTCGACGTTCTGAATCCAACGAGACTATTCCCAAAGTCGTAGCTCTTTTACTAACCGAGATACAAACTTTTGGTTTCCATATATGTGCACCAAAAACCAAAAGTTTGGAAGTCTATATCTCGGCTTCTATAAGTACTAGCTTTAAAAATCCAACGGTTTTGTCTTAGTTTCGACGGTCTGAATCCAACGAGACTATTTCCAAAGTCGTAGCTCTTTTACTAACCGAGATACAAACTTTTGGTTTCCATATATGTGCACCAAAAACCAAAAGTTTGGAAGTCTATATCTCGGCTTCTATAAGAACTAGCTTTAAAAATCCAACGGTTTTGTCTTAGTTTCGACGTTCTGAATCCAACGAGACTATTCCCAAAGTCGTAGCTCTTTTACTAACCGAGATACAAACTTTTGGTTTCCATATATGTGCACCAAAAACCAAAAGTTTGGAAGTCTATATCTCGGCTTCTATAAGTACTAGCTTTAAAAATCCAACGGTTTTGTCTTAGTTTCGATGTTCTGAATCCAACGAGACTATTCCCAAAGTCGTAGCTCTTTTACTAACCGAGATACAAACTTTTGGTTTCCATATATGTGCACCAAAAACCAAAAGTTTGGAAGTCTATATCTCGGCTTCTATAAGTACTAGCTTTAAAATTCCAACGGTTTTGTCTTAGTTTCGACGTTCTGAATCCAACGAGACTATTCCCAAAGTCGTAGCTCTTTTACTAACCGAGATACAAACTTTTGGTTTCCATATATGTGCACCAAAAACCAAAAGTTTGGAAGTCTATATCTCGGCTTCTATAGGTACTAGCTTTAAAAATCCAACGGTTTTGTCTTAGTTTCGACGTTCTGAATCCAACGAGACTATTCCCAAAGTCGTAGCTCTTTTACTAATTGAGATACAAACTTTTGGTTTCCATATATGTGCACCAAAAACCAAAAGTTTGGAAGTCTATATCTCGGCTTCTATAAGTACTAGCTTTAAAAATCCAACGGTTTTGTCTTAGTTTCGACGTTCTGAATCCAACGAAACTATTTCCAAAGTCGTAGCTCTTTTACTAACTGAGATACAAACTTTTGGTTTCCATATATGTGCACCAAAAACCAAAAGTTTGGAAGTCTATATCTCGGCTTCTATAAGCACTAGCTTTAAAAATCCAACAATTTTGTCTTAGTTTCGACGTTCTGAATCCAACGAGACCATTCCCAAAATCGTAGCTCTTTTACTAACCGAGATACAAACTTTTGGTTTCCATATATGTGCACCAAAAACCAAAAGTTTGGAAGTCTATATCTCGGCTTCTATAAGTACTAGCTTTAAAAATCCAATGGTTTTGTCTTAGTTTCGACGTTCTGAATCCAACGAGACTATTCCCAAAGTCGTAGCTTTTTTACTAACCGAGATACAAACTTTTGGTTTCCATATATGTGCACCAAAAACCAAAAGTTTGGAAGTCTATATCTCGGCTTCTATAAGAACTAGCTTTAAAAATCCAACGGTTTTGTCTTAGTTTCGACGTTCTGAATCCAACAAGACTATTCCCAAAGTCGTAGCTCTTTTACTAACCGAGATACAAACTTTTGGTTTCCATATATGTGCACCAAAAACCAAAAGTTTGGAAGTCTATATCTCGGCTTCTATAAGTACTAGCTTTAAAAATCCAACGGTTTTGTCTTAGTTTCGACGTTCTGAATCCAACGAGACTATTCCCAAAGTCGTAGCTCTTTTACTAACCGAGATACAAACTTTTGGTTTCCATATATGTGCACCAAAAACCAAAAGTTTGGAAGTCTATATCTCGGCTTCTATAAGTACTAGCTTTAAAAATCCAACGGTTTTGTCTTAGTTTCGACGGTCTGAATCCAACGAGACTATTTCCAAAGTCGTAGCTCTTTTACTAACCGAGATACAAACTTTTGGTTTCCATATATGTGCACCAAAAACCAAAAGTTTGGAAGTCTATATCTCGGCTTCTATAAGAACTAGCTTTAAAAATCCAACGGTTTTGTCTTAGTTTCGACGTTCTGAATCCAACGAGACTATTCCCAAAGTCGTAGCTCTTTTACTAACCGAGATACAAACTTTTGGTTTCCATATATGTGCACCAAAAACCAAAAGTTTGGAAGTCTATATCTCGGCTTCTATAAGTACTAGCTTTAAAAATCCAACGGTTTTGTCTTAGTTTCGACGTTCTGAATCCAACGAGACTATTCCCAAAGTCGTAGCTCTTTTACTAACCGAGATACAAACTTTTGGTTTCCATATATGTGCACCAAAAACCAAAAGTTTGGAAGTCTATATCTCGGCTTCTATAAGTACTAGCTTTAAAAATCCAACGGTTTTGTCTTAGTTTCGACGGTCTGAATCCAACGAGACTATTTCCAAAGTCGTAGCTCTTTTACTAACCGAGATACAAACTTTTGGTTTCCATATATGTGCACCAAAAACCAAAAGTTTGGAAGTCTATATCTCGGCTTCTATAAGAACTAGCTTTAAAAATCCAACGGTTTTGTCTTAGTTTCGACGTTCTGAATCCAACGAGACTATTCCCAAAGTCGTAGCTCTTTTACTAACCGAGATACAAACTTTTGGTTTCCATATATGTGCACCAAAAACCAAAAGTTTGGAAGTCTATATCTCGGCTTCTATAAGTACTAGCTTTAAAATTCCAACAATTTTGTCTTAGTTTCGACGTTTTGAATCCAACGAGACTATTCCCAAAGTCGTAGCTTTTTTACTAACCGAGATACAAACTTTTGGTTTCCATATATGTGCACCAAAAACCAAAAGTTTGGAAGTCTATATCTCGGCTTCTATAAGTACTAGCTTTAAAAATCCAACAATATTGTCTTAGTTTCGACGTTCTGAATCCAACGAGACTATTCCCAAAGTCGTAGCTCTTTTACTAACCGAGATACAAACTTTTGGTTTCCATATATGTGCACCAAAAACCAAAAGTTAGGAAGTCTATATCTCGGCTTCTATAAGTACTAGCTTTAAAAATCCAACGGTTTTGTCTTAGTTTCGACGTTCTGAATCCAACGAGACTATTCCCAAAGTCGTAGCTCTTTTACTAACCGAGATACAAACTTTTGGT
The DNA here is from genome assembly GCF_022605725.1 of Anthonomus grandis grandis. Taxonomy (NCBI): domain Eukaryota; kingdom Metazoa; phylum Arthropoda; class Insecta; order Coleoptera; family Curculionidae; genus Anthonomus; species Anthonomus grandis. The sequence goes on from NC_065560.1 coordinate 22,523,940, forward strand.
TTCCATATATGTGCACCAAAAACCAAAAGTTTGGAAGTCTATATCTCGGCTTCTATAAGTACTAGCTTTAAAAATCCAACGGTTTTGTCTTAGTTTCGACGTTCTGAATCCAACGAGACTATTCCCAAAGTCGTAGCTCTTTTACTAACCGAGATACAAACTTTTGGTTTCCATATATGTGCACCAAAAACCAAAAGTTTGGAAGTCTATATCTCGGCTTCTATAAGTACTAGCTTTAAAAATCCAACGGTTTTGTCTTAGTTTCGACGGTCTGAATCCAACGAGACTATTTCCAAAGTCGTAGCTCTTTTACTAACCGAGATACAAACTTTTGGTTTCCATATATGTGCACCAAAAACCAAAAGTTTGGAAGTCTATATCTCGGCTTCTATAAGAACTAGCTTTAAAAATCCAACGGTTTTGTCTTAGTTTCGACGTTCTGAATCCAACGAGACTATTCCCAAAGTCGTAGCTCTTTTACTAACCGAGATACAAACTTTTGGTTTCCATATATGTGCACCAAAAACCAAAAGTTTGGAAGTCTATATCTCGGCTTCTATAAGTACTAGCTTTAAAAATCCAACGGTTTTGTCTTAGTTTCGATGTTCTGAATCCAACGAGACTATTCCCAAAGTCGTAGCTCTTTTACTAACCGAGATACAAACTTTTGGTTTCCATATATGTGCACCAAAAACCAAAAGTTTGGAAGTCTATATCTCGGCTTCTATAAGTACTAGCTTTAAAATTCCAACGGTTTTGTCTTAGTTTCGACGTTCTGAATCCAACGAGACTATTCCCAAAGTCGTAGCTCTTTTACTAACCGAGATACAAACTTTTGGTTTCCATATATGTGCACCAAAAACCAAAAGTTTGGAAGTCTATATCTCGGCTTCTATAAGTACTAGCTTTAAAATTCCAACGGTTTTGTCTTAGTTTCGACGTTCTGAATCCAACGAGACTATTCCCAAAGTCGTAGCTCTTTTACTAACCGAGATACAAACTTTTGGTTTCCATATATGTGCACCAAAAACCAAAAGTTTGGAAGTCTATATCTCGGCTTCTATAAGAACTAGCTTTAAAAATCCAACGGTTTTGTCTTAGTTTCGACGTTCTGAATCCAACGAGACTATTCCCAAAGTCGTAGCTCTTTTACTAACCGAGATACAAACTTTTGGTTTCCATATATGTGCACCAAAAACCAAAAGTTTGGAAGTCTATATCTCGGCTTCTATAAGTACTAGCTTTAAAAATCCAACGGTTTTGTCTTAGTTTCGATGTTCTGAATCCAACGAGACTATTCCCAAAGTCGTAGCTCTTTTACTAACCGAGATACAAACTTTTGGTTTCCATATATGTGCACCAAAAACCAAAAGTTTGGAAGTCTATATCTCGGCTTCTATAAGTACTAGCTTTAAAATTCCAACGGTTTTGTCTTAGTTTCGACGTTCTGAATCCAACGAGACTATTCCCAAAGTCGTAGCTCTTTTACTAACCGAGATACAAACTTTTGGTTTCCATATATGTGCACCAAAAACCAAAAGTTTGGAAGTCTATATCTCGGCTTCTATAGGTACTAGCTTTAAAAATCCAACGGTTTTGTCTTAGTTTCGACGTTCTGAATCCAACGAGACTATTCCCAAAGTCGTAGCTCTTTTACTAATTGAGATACAAACTTTTGGTTTCCATATATGTGCACCAAAAACCAAAAGTTTGGAAGTCTATATCTCGGCTTCTATAAGTACTAGCTTTAAAAATCCAACGGTTTTGTCTTAGTTTCGACGTTCTGAATCCAACGAAACTATTTCCAAAGTCGTAGCTCTTTTACTAACTGAGATACAAACTTTTGGTTTCCATATATGTGCACCAAAAACCAAAAGTTTGGAAGTCTATATCTCGGCTTCTATAAGCACTAGCTTTAAAAATCCAACAATTTTGTCTTAGTTTCGACGTTCTGAATCCAACGAGACCATTCCCAAAATCGTAGCTCTTTTACTAACCGAGATACAAACTTTTGGTTTCCATATATGTGCACCAAAAACCAAAAGTTTGGAAGTCTATATCTCGGCTTCTATAAGTACTAGCTTTAAAAATCCAATGGTTTTGTCTTAGTTTCGACGTTCTGAATCCAACGAGACTATTCCCAAAGTCGTAGCTTTTTTACTAACCGAGATACAAACTTTTGGTTTCCATATATGTGCACCAAAAACCAAAAGTTTGGAAGTCTATATCTCGGCTTCTATAAGAACTAGCTTTAAAAATCTAACGGTTTTGTCTTAGTTTCGACGTTCTGAATCCAACAAGACTATTCCCAAAGTCGTAGCTCTTTTACTAACCGAGATACAAACTTTTGGTTTCCATATATGTGCACCAAAAACCAAAAGTTTGGAAGTCTATATCTCGGCTTCTATAAGTACTAGCTTTAAAAATCCAACGGTTTTGTCTTAGTTTCGACGTTCTGAATCCAACGAGACTATTCCCAAAGTCGTAGCTCTTTTACTAACCGAGATACAAACTTTTGGTTTCCATATATGTGCACCAAAAACCAAAAGTTTGGAAGTCTATATCTCGGCTTCTATAAGTACTAGCTTTAAAAATCCAACGGTTTTGTCTTAGTTTCGACGTTCTGAATCCAACGAGACTATTCCCAAAGTCGTAGCTCTTTTACTAACCGAGATACAAACTTTTGGTTTCCATATATGTGCACCAAAAACCAAAAGTTTGGAAGTCTATATCTCGGCTTCTATAAGTACTAGCTTTAAAAATCCAACGGTTTTGTCTTAGTTTCGACGGTCTGAATCCAACGAGACTATTTCCAAAGTCGTAGCTCTTTTACTAACCGAGATACAAACTTTTGGTTTCCATATATGTGCACCAAAAACCAAAAGTTTGGAAGTCTATATCTCGGCTTCTATAAGAACTAGCTTTAAAAATCCAACGGTTTTGTCTTAGTTTCGACGTTCTGAATCCAACGAGACTATTCCCAAAGTCGTAGCTCTTTTACTAACCGAGATACAAACTTTTGGTTTCCATATATGTGCACCAAAAACCAAAAGTTTGGAAGTCTATATCTCGGCTTCTATAAGTACTAGCTTTAAAAATCCAACGGTTTTGTCTTAGTTTCGACGTTCTGAATCCAACGAGACTATTCCCAAAGTCGTAGCTCTTTTACTAACCGAGATACAAACTTTTGGTTTCCATATATGTGCACCAAAAACCAAAAGTTTGGAAGTCTATATCTCGGCTTCTATAAGTACTAGCTTTAAAAATCCAACGGTTTTGTCTTAGTTTCGACGGTCTGAATCCAACGAGACTATTTCCAAAGTCGTAGCTCTTTTACTAACCGAGATACAAACTTTTGGTTTCCATATATGTGCACCAAAAACCAAAAGTTTGGAAGTCTATATCTCGGCTTCTATAAGAACTAGCTTTAAAAATCCAACGGTTTTGTCTTAGTTTCGACGTTCTGAATCCAACGAGACTATTCCCAAAGTCGTAGCTCTTTTACTAACCGAGATACAAACTTTTGGTTTCCATATATGTGCACCAAAAACCAAAAGTTTGGAAGTCTATATCTCGGCTTCTATAAGTACTAGCTTTAAAATTCCAACAATTTTGTCTTAGTTTCGACGTTTTGAATCCAACGAGACTATTCCCAAAGTCGTAGCTTTTTTACTAACCGAGATACAAACTTTTGGTTTCCATATATGTGCACCAAAAACCAAAAGTTTGGAAGTCTATATCTCGGCTTCTATAAGTACTAGCTTTAAAAATCCAACAATATTGTCTTAGTTTCGACGTTCTGAATCCAACGAGACTATTCCCAAAGTCGTAGCTCTTTTACTAACCGAGATACAAACTTTTGGTTTCCATATATGTGCACCAAAAACCAAAAGTTAGGAAGTCTATATCTCGGCTTCTATAAGTACTAGCTTTAAAAATCCAACGGTTTTGTCTTAGTTTCGACGTTCTGAATCCAACGAGACTATTCCCAAAGTCGTAGCTCTTTTACTAACCGAGATACAAACTTTTGGTTTCCATATATGTGCACCAAAAACCAAAAGTTTGGAAGTCTATATCTCGGCTTCTATAAGTACTAGCTTTAAAAATCCAACGGTTTTGTCTTAGTTTCGACGTTCTGAATCCAACGAGACCATTTTCAAAATCGTAGCTCTTTTACTAACCGAGATACAAACTTTTGGTTTCCATATATGTGCACCAAAAACCAAAAGTTTGGAAGTCTATATCTCGGCTTCTATAAGTACTAGCTTTAAAAATCCAACAATTTTGTCTTAGTTTCGACGTTCTGAATCCAACGAGACCATTTTCAAAATCGTAGCTCTTTTACTAACCGAGATACAAACTTTTGGTTTCCATATATGTGCACCAAAAACCAAAAGTTTGGAAGTCTATATCTCGGCTTCTATAAGTACTAGCTTTAAAAATCCAACAATTTTGTCTTAGTTTCGACGTTCTGAATCCAACGAGACTATTTTCAAAGTTGTAGCTCTTTTACTAACCGAGATACAAACTTTTGGTTTCCATATATGTGCACCAAAAACCAAAAGTTTGGAAGTCTATATCTCGGCTTCTATAAGTACTAGCTTTAAAAATCCAACGGTTTTGTCTTAGTTTCGACGTTCTGAATCCAACGAGACTGTTCCCAAAGTCGTAGCTCTTTTACTAACCGAGATACAAACTTTTGGTTTCCATATATGTGCACCAAAAACCAAAAGTTTGGAAGTCTATATCTCGGCTTCTATAAGTACTAGCTTTAAAAATCCAACGGTTTTGTCTTAGTTTCGACGTTCTGAATCCAACGAAACTATTTCCAAAGTCGTAGCTCTTTTACTAACTGAGATACAAACTTTTGGTTTCCATATATGTGCACCAAAAACCAAAAGTTTGGAAGTCTATATCTCGGCTTCTATAAGTACTAGCTTTAAAAATCCAACGGTTTTGTCTTAGTTTCGACGTTCTGAATCCAACGAGACTATTCCCAAAGTCGTAGCTCTTTTACTAACCGAGATACAAACTTTTGGTTTCCATATATGTGCACCAAAAACCAAAAGTTTGGAAGTCTATATCTCGGCTTCTATAAGTACTAGCTTTAAAAATCCAACGGTTTTGTCTTAGTTTCGATGTTCTGAATCCAACGAGACTATTTTCAAAGTTGTAGCTCTTTTACTAACCGAGATACAAACTTTTGGTTTCCATATATGTGCACCAAAAACCAAAAGTTTGGAAGTCTATATCTCGGCTTCTATAAGTACTAGCTTTAAAATTCCAACGGTTTTGTCTTAGTTTCGACGTTCTGAATCCAACGAGACTATTTTCAAAGTTGTAGCTCTTTTACTAACCGAGATACAAACTTTTGGTTTCCATATATGTGCACCAAAAACCAAAAGTTTGGAAGTCTATATCTCGGCTTCTATAAGTACTAGCTTTAAAAATCCAACGGTTTTGTCTTAGTTTCGACGTTCTGAATCCAACGAGACTATTCCCAAAGTCGTAGCTCTTTTACTAATTGAGATACAAACTTTTGGTTTCCATATATGTGCACCAAAAACCAAAAGTTTGGAAGTCTATATCTCGGCTTCTATAAGTACTAGCTTTAAAAATCCAACGGTTTTGTCTTAGTTTCGACGTTCTGAATCCAACGAGACTATTCCCAAAGTCGTAGCTCTTTTACTAACCGAGATACAAACTTTTGGTTTCCATATATGTGCACCAAAAACCAAAAGTTTGGAAGTCTATATCTCGGCTTCTATAAGTACTAGCTTTAAAATTCCAACGGTTTTGTCTTAGTTTCGACGTTCTGAATCCAACGAGACTATTTTCAAAGTTGTAGCTCTTTTACTAACCGAGATACAAACTTTTGGTTTCCATATATGTGCACCAAAAACCAAAAGTTTGGAAGTCTATATCTCGGCTTCTATAAGTACTAGCTTTAAAAATCCAACGGTTTTGTCTTAGTTTCGACGTTCTGAATCCAACGAGACTATTCCCAAAGTCGTAGCTCTTTTACTAACCGAGATACAAACTTTTGGTTTCCATATATGTGCACCAAAAACCAAAAGTTTGGAAGTCTATATCTCGGCTTCTATAGGTACTAGCTTTAAAAATCCAACGGTTTTGTCTTAGTTTCGACGTTCTGAATCCAACGAGACTATTCCCAAAGTCGTAGCTCTTTTACTAATTGAGATACAAACTTTTGGTTTCCATATATGTGCACCAAAAACCAAAAGTTTGGAAGTCTATATCTCGGCTTCTATAAGTACTAGCTTTAAAAATCCAACGGTTTTGTCTTAGTTTCGACGTTCTGAATCCAACGAAACTATTTCCAAAGTCGTAGCTCTTTTACTAACTGAGATACAAACTTTTGGTTTCCATATATGTGCACCAAAAACCAAAAGTTTGGAAGTCTATATCTCGGCTTCTATAAGCACTAGCTTTAAAAATCCAACAATTTTGTCTTAGTTTCGACGTTCTGAATCCAACGAGACCATTCCCAAAATCGTAGCTCTTTTACTAACCGAGATACAAACTTTTGGTTTCCATATATGTGCACCAAAAACCAAAAGTTTGGAAGTCTATATCTCGGCTTCTATAAGTACTAGCTTTAAAAATCCAATGGTTTTGTCTTAGTTTCGACGTTCTGAATCCAACGAGACTATTCCCAAAGTCGTAGCTTTTTTACTAACCGAGATACAAACTTTTGGTTTCCATATATGTGCACCAAAAACCAAAAGTTTGGAAGTCTATATCTCGGCTTCTATAAGAACTAGCTTTAAAAATCCAACGGTTTTGTCTTAGTTTCGACGTTCTGAATCCAACAAGACTATTCCCAAAGTCGTAGCTCTTTTACTAACCGAGATACAAACTTTTGGTTTCCATATATGTGCACCAAAAACCAAAAGTTTGGAAGTCTATATCTCGGCTTCTATAAGTACTAGCTTTAAAAATCCAACGGTTTTGTCTTAGTTTCGACGTTCTGAATCCAACGAGACTATTCCCAAAGTCGTAGCTCTTTTACTAACCGAGATACAAACTTTTGGTTTCCATATATGTGCACCAAAAACCAAAAGTTTGGAAGTCTATATCTCGGCTTCTATAAGTACTAGCTTTAAAAATCCAACGGTTTTGTCTTAGTTTCGACGTTCTGAATCCAACGAGACTATTCCCAAAGTCGTAGCTCTTTTACTAACCGAGATACAAACTTTTGGTTTCCATATATGTGCACCAAAAACCAAAAGTTTGGAAGTCTATATCTCGGCTTCTATAAGTACTAGCTTTAAAAATCCAACGGTTTTGTCTTAGTTTCGACGGTCTGAATCCAACGAGACTATTTCCAAAGTCGTAGCTCTTTTACTAACCGAGATACAAACTTTTGGTTTCCATATATGTGCACCAAAAACCAAAAGTTTGGAAGTCTATATCTCGGCTTCTATAAGAACTAGCTTTAAAAATCCAACGGTTTTGTCTTAGTTTCGACGTTCTGAATCCAACGAGACTATTCCCAAAGTCGTAGCTCTTTTACTAACCGAGATACAAACTTTTGGTTTCCATATATGTGCACCAAAAACCAAAAGTTTGGAAGTCTATATCTCGGCTTCTATAAGTACTAGCTTTAAAAATCCAACGGTTTTGTCTTAGTTTCGATGTTCTGAATCCAACGAGACTATTCCCAAAGTCGTAGCTCTTTTACTAACCGAGATACAAACTTTTGGTTTCCATATATGTGCACCAAAAACCAAAAGTTTGGAAGTCTATATCTCGGCTTCTATAAGTACTAGCTTTAAAATTCCAACGGTTTTGTCTTAGTTTCGACGTTCTGAATCCAACGAGACTATTTTCAAAGTTGTAGCTCTTTTACTAACCGAGATACAAACTTTTGGTTTCCATATATGTGCACCAAAAACCAAAAGTTTGGAAGTCTATATCTCGGCTTCTATAAGTACTAGCTTTAAAAATCCAACGGTTTTGTCTTAGTTTCGACGTTCTGAATCCAACGAGACTATTCCCAAAGTCGTAGCTCTTTTACTAACCGAGATACAAACTTTTGGTTTCCATATATGTGCACCAAAAACCAAAAGTTTGGAAGTCTATATCTCGGCTTCTATAAGTACTAGCTTTAAAAATCCAACGGTTTTGTCTTAGTTTCGACGTTCTGAATCCAACGAGACTATTCCCAAAGTCGTAGCTCTTTTACTAATTGAGATACAAACTTTTGGTTTCCATATATGTGCACCAAAAACCAAAAGTTTGGAAGTCTATATCTCGGCTTCTATAAGTACTAGCTTTAAAAATCCAACGGTTTTGTCTTAGTTTCGACGTTCTGAATCCAACGAAACTATTTTCAAAGTCGTAGCTCTTTTACTAACTGAGATACAAACTTTTGGTTTCCATATATGTGCACCAAAAACCAAAAGTTTGGAAGTCTATATCTCGGCTTCTATAAGCACTAGCTTTAAAAATCCAACAATTTTGTCTTAGTTTCGACGTTCTGAATCCAACGAGACCATTCCCAAAATCGTAGCTCTTTTACTAACCGAGATACAAACTTTTGGTTTCCATATATGTGCACCAAAAACCAAAAGTTTGGAAGTCTATATCTCGGCTTCTATAAGTACTAGCTTTAAAAATCCAACGGTTTTGTCTTAGTTTCGACGTTCTGAATCCAACGAGACTATTCCCAAAGTCGTAGCTCTTTTACTAACCGAGATACAAACTTTTGGTTTCCATATATGTGCACCAAAAACCAAAAGTTTGGAAGTCTATATCTCGGCTTCTATAAGTACTAGCTTTAAAAATCCAACGGTTTTGTCTTAGTTTCGACGTTCTGAATCCAACGAGACTATTCCCAAAGTCGTAGCTCTTTTACTAACCGAGATACAAACTTTTGGTTTCCATATATGTGCACCAAAAACCAAAAGTTTGGAAGTCTATATCTCGGCTTCTATAAGAACTAGCTTTAAAAATCCAACGGTTTTGTCTTAGTTTCGACGTTCTGAATCCAACAAGACTATTCTCAAAGTCGTAGCTCTTTTACTAACCGAGATACAAACTTTTGGTTTCCATATATGTGCACCAAAAACCAAAAGTTTGGAAGTCTATATCTCGGCTTCTATAAGTACTAGCTTTAAAAATCCAACGGTTTTGTCTTAGTTTCGACGTTCTGAATCCAACGAGACTATTCCCAAAGTCGTAGCTCTTTTACTAACCGAGATACAAACTTTTGGTTTCCATATATGTGCACCAAAAACCAAAAGTTTGGAAGTCTATATCTCGGCTTCTATAAGTACTAGCTTTAAAAATCCAACGGTTTTGTCTTAGTTTCGACGTTCTGAATCCAACGAGACTATTCATAAAGTCGTAGCTCTTTTACTAACCGAGATACAAACTTTTGGTTTCCATATATGTGCACCAAAAACCAAAAGTTTGGAAGTCTATATCTCGGCTTCTATAAGTACTAGCTTTAAAAATCCAACGGTTTTGTCTTAGTTTTGACGTTCTGAATCCAACGAGACTATTCCCAAAGTCGTAGCTCTTTTACTAACTGAGATACAAACTTTTGGTTTCCATATATGTGCACCAAAAACCAAAAGTTTGGAAGTCTATATCTCGGCTTCTATAAGTACTAGCTTTAAAAATCCAACGGTTTTGTCTTAGTTTCGACGTTCTGAATCCAACGAGACTATTTCCAAAGTCGTAGCTCTTTTACTAACTGAGATACAAACTTTTGGTTTCCATATATGTGCACCAAAAACCAAAAGTTTGGAAGTCTATATCTCGGCTTCTATAAGCACTAGCTTTAAAAATCCAACAATTTTGTCTTAGTTTCGACGTTCTGAATCCAACGAGACCATTCCCAAAATCGTAGCTCTTTTACTAACCGAGATACAAACTTTTGGTTTCCATATATGTGCACCAAAAACCAAAAGTTTGGAAGTCTATATCTCGGCTTCTATAAGTACTAGCTTTAAAAATCCAACAATTTTGTCTTAGTTTCGACGTTCTGAATCCAACGAGACTATTTTCAAAGTTGTAGCTCTTTTACTAACCGAGATACAAACTTTTGGTTTCCATATATGTGCACCAAAAACCAAAAGTTTGGAAGTCTATATCTCGGCTTCTATAAGTACTAGCTTTAAAAATCCAACGGTTTTGTCTTAGTTTCGACGTTCTGAATCCAACGAGACTATTTCCAAAGTCGTAGTTTTTTTACTAACTGAGATACAAACTTTTGGTTTCCATATATGTGCACCAAAAACCAAAAGTTTGGAAGTCTATATCTCGGCTTCTATAAGCACTAGCTTTAAAAATCCAACAATTTTGTCTTAGTTTCGACGTTCTGAATCCAACGAGACTATTTTCAAAGTTGTAGCTCTTTTACTAACCGAGATACAAACTTTTGGTTTCCATATATGTGCACCAAAAACCAAAAGTTTGGAAGTCTATATCTCGGCTTCTATAAGCACTAGCTTTAAAAATCCAACAATTTTGTCTTAGTTTCGACGTTCTCAATCCAACGAGACTATTTTCAAAGTTGTAGCTCTTTTACTAACCGAGATACAAACTTTTGGTTTCCATATATGTGCACCAAAAACCAAAAGTTTGGAAGTCTATATCTCGGCTTCTATAAGTACTAGCTTTAAAAATCCAACGGTTTTGTCTTAGTTTCGACGTTCTGAATCCAACGAGACTATTCCCAAAGTCGTAGCTCTTTTACTAACCGAGATACAAACTTTTGGTTTCCATATATGTGCACCAAAAACCAAAAGTTTGGAAGTCTATATCTCGGCTTCTATAAGTACTAGCTTTAAAAATCCAACGGTTTTGTCTTAGTTTCGACGTTCTGAATCCAACGAGACTATTCCCAAAGTCGTAGCTCTTTTACTAACCGAGATACAAACTTTTGGTTTCCATATATGTGCACCAAAAACCAAAAGTTTGGAAGTCTATATCTCGGCTTCTATAAGTACTAGCTTTAAAAATCCAACGGTTTTGTCTTAGTTTCGACGTTCTGAATCCAACGAGACTATTCCCAAAGTCGTAGCTTTTTTACTAACCGAGATACAAACTTTTGGTTTCCATATATGTGCACCAAAAACCAAAAGTTTGGAAGTCTATATCTCGGCTTCTATAAGTACTAGCTTTAAAAATCCAACGGTTTTGTCTTAGTTTCGACGTTCTGAATCCAACGAGACCATTTTCAAGATCGTAGCTCTTTTACTAACCGAGATACAAACTTTTGGTTTCCATATATGTGCACCAAAAACCAAAAGTTTGGAAGTCTATATCTCGGCTTCTATAAGTACTAGCTTTAAAAATCCAACAATTTTGTCTTAGTTTCGACGTTCTGAATCCAACGAGACCATTTTCAAAATCGTAGCTCTTTTACTAACCGAGATACAAACTTTTGGTTTCCATATATGTGCACCAAAAACCAAAAGTTTGGAAGTCTATATCTCGGCTTCTATAAGTACTAGCTTTAAAAATCCAACAATTTTGTCTTAGTTTCGACGTTCTGAATCCAACGAGACTATTTTCAAAGTTGTAGCTCTTTTACTAACCGAGATACAAACTTTTGGTTTCCATATATGTGCACCAAAAACCAAAAGTTTGGAAGTCTATATCTCGGCTTCTATAAGTACTAGCTTTAAAAATCCAACGGTTTTGTCTTAGTTTCGACGTTCTGAATCCAACGAGACTGTTCCCAAAGTCGTAGCTCTTTTACTAACCGAGATACAAACTTTTGGTTTCCATATATGTGCACCAAAAACCAAAAGTTTGGAAGTCTATATCTCGGCTTCTATAAGTACTAGCTTTAAAATTCCAACGGTTTTGTCTTAGTTTCGACGTTCTGAATCCAACGAGACTATTTTCAAAGTTGTAGCTCTTTTACTAACCGAGATACAAACTTTTGGTTTCCATATATGTGCACCAAAAACCAAAAGTTTGGAAGTCTATATCTCGGCTTCTATAAGTACTAGCTTTAAAAATCCAACGGTTTTGTCTTAGTTTCGACGTTCTGAATCCAACGAGACTATTCCCAAAGTCGTAGCTCTTTTACTAACCGAGATACAAACTTTTGGTTTCCATATATGTGCACCAAAAACCAAAAGTTTGGAAGTCTATATCTCGGCTTCTATAGGTACTAGCTTTAAAAATCCAACGGTTTTGTCTTAGTTTCGACGTTCTGAATCCAACGAGACTATTCCCAAAGTCGTAGCTCTTTTACTAATTGAGATACAAACTTTTGGTTTCCATATATGTGCACCAAAAACCAAAAGTTTGGAAGTCTATATCTCGGCTTCTATAAGTACTAGCTTTAAAAATCCAACGGTTTTGTCTTAGTTTCGACGTTCTGAATCCAACGAAACTATTTCCAAAGTCGTAGCTCTTTTACTAACTGAGATACAAACTTTTGGTTTCCATATATGTGCACCAAAAACCAAAAGTTTGGAAGTCTATATCTCGGCTTCTATAAGCACTAGCTTTAAAAATCCAACAATTTTGTCTTAGTTTCGACGTTCTGAATCCAACGAGACCATTCCCAAAATCGTAGCTCTTTTACTAACCGAGATACAAACTTTTGGTTTCCATATATGTGCACCAAAAACCAAAAGTTTGGAAGTCTATATCTCGGCTTCTATAAGTACTAGCTTTAAAAATCCAATGGTTTTGTCTTAGTTTCGACGTTCTGAATCCAACGAGACTATTCCCAAAGTCGTAGCTTTTTTACTAACCGAGATACAAACTTTTGGTTTCCATATATGTGCACCAAAAACCAAAAGTTTGGAAGTCTATATCTCGGCTTCTATAAGAACTAGCTTTAAAAATCCAACGGTTTTGTCTTAGTTTCGACGTTCTGAATCCAACAAGACTATTCCCAAAGTCGTAGCTCTTTTACTAACCGAGATACAAACTTTTGGTTTCCATATATGTGCACCAAAAACCAAAAGTTTGGAAGTCTATATCTCGGCTTCTATAAGTACTAGCTTTAAAAATCCAACGGTTTTGTCTTAGTTTCGACGTTCTGAATCCAACGAGACTATTCCCAAAGTCGTAGCTCTTTTACTAACCGAGATACAAACTTTTGGTTTCCATATATGTGCACCAAAAACCAAAAGTTTGGAAGTCTATATCTCGGCTTCTATAAGTACTAGCTTTAAAAATCCAACGGTTTTGTCTTAGTTTCGACGTTCTGAATCCAACGAGACTATTCCCAAAGTCGTAGCTCTTTTACTAACCGAGATACAAACTTTTGGTTTCCATATATGTGCACCAAAAACCAAAAGTTTGGAAGTCTATATCTCGGCTTCTATAAGTACTAGCTTTAAAAATCCAACGGTTTTGTCTTAGTTTCGACGGTCTGAATCCAACGAGACTATTTCCAAAGTCGTAGCTCTTTTACTAACCGAGATACAAACTTTTGGTTTCCATATATGTGCACCAAAAACCAAAAGTTTGGAAGTCTATATCTCGGCTTCTATAAGAACTAGCTTTAAAAATCCAACGGTTTTGTCTTAGTTTCGACGTTCTGAATCCAACGAGACTATTCCCAAAGTCGTAGCTCTTTTACTAACCGAGATACAAACTTTTGGTTTCCATATATGTGCACCAAAAACCAAAAGTTTGGAAGTCTATATCTCGGCTTCTATAAGTACTAGCTTTAAAAATCCAACGGTTTTGTCTTAGTTTCGATGTTCTGAATCCAACGAGACTATTCCCAAAGTCGTAGCTCTTTTACTAACCGAGATACAAACTTTTGGTTTCCATATATGTGCACCAAAAACCAAAAGTTTGGAAGTCTATATCTCGGCTTCTATAAGTACTAGCTTTAAAATTCCAACGGTTTTGTCTTAGTTTCGACGTTCTGAATCCAACGAGACTATTTTCAAAGTTGTAGCTCTTTTACTAACCGAGATACAAACTTTTGGTTTCCATATATGTGCACCAAAAACCAAAAGTTTGGAAGTCTATATCTCGGCTTCTATAAGTACTAGCTTTAAAAATCCAACGGTTTTGTCTTAGTTTCGACGTTCTGAATCCAACGAGACTATTCCCAAAGTCGTAGCTCTTTTACTAACCGAGATACAAACTTTTGGTTTCCATATATGTGCACCAAAAACCAAAAGTTTGGAAGTCTATATCTCGGCTTCTATAAGTACTAGCTTTAAAAATCCAACGGTTTTGTCTTAGTTTCGACGTTCTGAATCCAACGAGACTATTCCCAAAGTCGTAGCTCTTTTACTAATTGAGATACAAACTTTTGGTTTCCATATATGTGCACCAAAAACCAAAAGTTTGGAAGTCTATATCTCGGCTTCTATAAGTACTAGCTTTAAAAATCCAACGGTTTTGTCTTAGTTTCGACGTTCTGAATCCAACGAAACTATTTTCAAAGTCGTAGCTCTTTTACTAACTGAGATACAAACTTTTGGTTTCCATATATGTGCACCAAAAACCAAAAGTTTGGAAGTCTATATCTCGGCTTCTATAAGCACTAGCTTTAAAAATCCAACAATTTTGTCTTAGTTTCGACGTTCTGAATCCAACGAGACCATTCCCAAAATCGTAGCTCTTTTACTAACCGAGATACAAACTTTTGGTTTCCATATATGTGCACCAAAAACCAAAAGTTTGGAAGTCTATATCTCGGCTTCTATAAGTACTAGCTTTAAAAATCCAACGGTTTTGTCTTAGTTTCGACGTTCTGAATCCAACGAGACTATTCCCAAAGTCGTAGCTCTTTTACTAACCGAGATACAAACTTTTGGTTTCCATATATGTGCACCAAAAACCAAAAGTTTGGAAGTCTATATCTCGGCTTCTATAAGTACTAGCTTTAAAAATCCAACGGTTTTGTCTTAGTTTCGACGTTCTGAATCCAACGAGACTATTCCCAAAGTCGTAGCTCTTTTACTAACCGAGATACAAACTTTTGGTTTCCATATATGTGCACCAAAAACCAAAAGTTTGGAAGTCTATATCTCGGCTTCTATAAGAACTAGCTTTAAAAATCCAACGGTTTTGTCTTAGTTTCGACGTTCTGAATCCAACAAGACTATTCTCAAAGTCGTAGCTCTTTTACTAACCGAGATACAAACTTTTGGTTTCCATATATGTGCACCAAAAACCAAAAGTTTGGAAGTCTATATCTCGGCTTCTATAAGTACTAGCTTTAAAAATCCAACGGTTTTGTCTTAGTTTCGACGTTCTGAATCCAACGAGACTATTCCCAAAGTCGTAGCTCTTTTACTAACCGAGATACAAACTTTTGGTTTCCATATATGTGCACCAAAAACCAAAAGTTTGGAAGTCTATATCTCGGCTTCTATAAGTACTAGCTTTAAAAATCCAACGGTTTTGTCTTAGTTTCGACGTTCTGAATCCAACGAGACTATTCATAAAGTCGTAGCTCTTTTACTAACCGAGATACAAACTTTTGGTTTCCATATATGTGCACCAAAAACCAAAAGTTTGGAAGTCTATATCTCGGCTTCTATAAGTACTAGCTTTAAAAATCCAACGGTTTTGTCTTAGTTTTGACGTTCTGAATCCAACGAGACTATTCCCAAAGTCGTAGCTCTTTTACTAACTGAGATACAAACTTTTGGTTTCCATATATGTGCACCAAAAACCAAAAGTTTGGAAGTCTATATCTCGGCTTCTATAAGTACTAGCTTTAAAAATCCAACGGTTTTGTCTTAGTTTCGACGTTCTGAATCCAACGAGACTATTTCCAAAGTCGTAGCTCTTTTACTAACTGAGATACAAACTTTTGGTTTCCATATATGTGCACCAAAAACCAAAAGTTTGGAAGTCTATATCTCGGCTTCTATAAGCACTAGCTTTAAAAATCCAACAATTTTGTCTTAGTTTCGACGTTCTGAATCCAACGAGACCATTCCCAAAATCGTAGCTCTTTTACTAACCGAGATACAAACTTTTGGTTTCCATATATGTGCACCAAAAACCAAAAGTTTGGAAGTCTATATCTCGGCTTCTATAAGTACTAGCTTTAAAAATCCAACAATTTTGTCTTAGTTTCGACGTTCTGAATCCAACGAGACTATTTTCAAAGTTGTAGCTCTTTTACTAACCGAGATACAAACTTTTGGTTTCCATATATGTGCACCAAAAACCAAAAGTTTGGAAGTCTATATCTCGGCTTCTATAAGTACTAGCTTTAAAAATCCAACGGTTTTGTCTTAGTTTCGACGTTCTGAATCCAACGAGACTATTTCCAAAGTCGTAGTTTTTTTACTAACTGAGATACAAACTTTTGGTTTCCATATATGTGCACCAAAAACCAAAAGTTTGGAAGTCTATATCTCGGCTTCTATAAGCACTAGCTTTAAAAATCCAACAATTTTGTCTTAGTTTCGACGTTCTGAATCCAACGAGACTATTTTCAAAGTTGTAGCTCTTTTACTAACCGAGATACAAACTTTTGGTTTCCATATATGTGCACCAAAAACCAAAAGTTTGGAAGTCTATATCTCGGCTTCTATAAGCACTAGCTTTAAAAATCCAACAATTTTGTCTTAGTTTCGACGTTCTGAATCCAACGAGACTATTTTCAAAGTTGTAGCTCTTTTACTAACCGAGATACAAACTTTTGGTTTCCATATATGTGCACCAAAAACCAAAAGTTTGGAAGTCTATATCTCGGCTTCTATAAGTACTAGCTTTAAAAATCCAACGGTTTTGTCTTAGTTTCGACGTTCTGAATCCAACGAGACTATTCCCAAAGTCGTAGCTCTTTTACTAACCGAGATACAAACTTTTGGTTTCCATATATGTGCACCAAAAACCAAAAGTTTGGAAGTCTATATCTCGGCTTCTATAAGTACTAGCTTTAAAAATCCAACGGTTTTGTCTTAGTTTCGACGTTCTGAATCCAACGAGACTATTCCCAAAGTCGTAGCTCTTTTACTAACCGAGATACAAACTTTTGGTTTCCATATATGTGCACCAAAAACCAAAAGTTTGGAAGTCTATATCTCGGCTTCTATAAGTACTAGCTTTAAAAATCCAACGGTTTTGTCTTAGTTTCGACGTTCTGAATCCAACGAGACTATTCCCAAAGTCGTAGCTTTTTTACTAACCGAGATACAAACTTTTGGTTTCCATATATGTGCACCAAAAACCAAAAGTTTGGAAGTCTATATCTCGGCTTCTATAAGTACTAGCTTTAAAAATCCAACGGTTTTGTCTTAGTTTCGACGTTCTGAATCCAACGAGACCATTTTCAAAATCGTAGCTCTTTTACTAACCGAGATACAAACTTTTGGTTTCCATATATGTGCACCAAAAACCAAAAGTTTGGAAGTCTATATCTCGGCTTCTATAAGTACTAGCTTTAAAAATCCAACAATTTTGTCTTAGTTTCGACGTTCTGAATCCAACGAGACCATTTTCAAAATCGTAGCTCTTTTACTAACCGAGATACAAACTTTTGGTTTCCATATATGTGCACCAAAAACCAAAAGTTTGGAAGTCTATATCTCGGCTTCTATAAGTACTAGCTTTAAAAATCCAACAATTTTGTCTTAGTTTCGACGTTCTGAATCCAACGAGACTATTTTCAAAGTTGTAGCTCTTTTACTAACCGAGATACAAACTTTTGGTTTCCATATATGTGCACCAAAAACCAAAAGTTTGGAAGTCTATATCTCGGCTTCTATAAGTACTAGCTTTAAAAATCCAACGGTTTTGTCTTAGTTTCGACGTTCTGAATCCAACGAGACTGTTCCCAAAGTCGTAGCTCTTTTACTAACCGAGATACAAACTTTTGGTTTCCATATATGTGCACCAAAAACCAAAAGTTTGGAAGTCTATATCTCGGCTTCTATAAGTACTAGCTTTAAAATTCCAACAATTTTGTCTTAGTTTCGACGTTTTGAATCCAACGAGACTATTCCCAAAGTCGTAGCTTTTTTACTAACCGAGATACAAACTTTTGGTTTCCATATATGTGCACCAAAAACCAAAAGTTTGGAAGTCTATATCTCGGCTTCTATAAGTACTAGCTTTAAAAATCCAACAATATTGTCTTAGTTTCGACGTTCTGAATCCAACGAGACTATTCCCAAAGTCGTAGCTCTTTTACTAACCGAGATACAAACTTTTGGTTTCCATATATGTGCACCAAAAACCAAAAGTTAGGAAGTCTATATCTCGGCTTCTATAAGTACTAGCTTTAAAAATCCAACGGTTTTGTCTTAGTTTCGACGTTCTGAATCCAACGAGACTATTCCCAAAGTCGTAGCTCTTTTACTAACCGAGATACAAACTTTTGGTTTCCATATATGTGCACCAAAAACCAAAAGTTTGGAAGTCTATATCTCGGCTTCTATAAGTACTAGCTTTAAAATTCCAACGGTTTTGTCTTAGTTTCGACGTTTTGAATCCAACGAGACTATTTTCAAAGTTGTAGCTCTTTTACTAACCGAGATACAAACTTTTGGTTTCCATATATGTGCACCAAAAACCAAAAGTTTGGAAGTCTATATCTCGGCTTCTATAAGTACTAGCTTTAAAAATCCAACGGTTTTGTCTTAGTTTCGACGTTCTGAATCCAACGAGACTATTCCCAAAGTCGTAGCTCTTTTACTAACCGAGATACAAACTTTTGGTTTCCATATATGTGCACCAAAAACCAAAAGTTTGGAAGTCTATATCTCGGCTTCTATAAGTACTAGCTTTAAAAATCCAACGGTTTTGTCTTAGTTTCGACGTTCTGAATCCAACGAGACTATTTTCAAAGTTGTAGCTCTTTTACTAACCGAGATACAAACTTTTGGTTTCCATATATGTGCACCAAAAACCAAAAGTTTGGAAGTCTATATCTCGGCTTCTATAAGTACTAGCTTTAAAAATCCAACGGTTTTGTCTTAGTTTCGACGTTCTGAATCCAACGAGACTATTCCCAAAGTCGTAGCTCTTTTACTAACCGAGATACAAACTTTTGGTTTCCATATATGTGCACCAAAAACCAAAAGTTTGGAAGTCTATATCTCGGCTTCTATAAGTACTAGCTTTAAAAATCCAACGGTTTTGTCTTAGTTTCGATGTTCTGAATCCAACGAGACTATTTTCAAAGTTGTAGCTCTTTTACTAACCGAGATACAAACTTTTGGTTTCCATATATGTGCACCAAAAACCAAAAGTTTGGAAGTCTATATCTCGGCTTCTATAAGTACTAGCTTTAAAATTCCAACGGTTTTGTCTTAGTTTCGACGTTCTGAATCCAACGAGACTATTTTCAAAGTTGTAGCTCTTTTACTAACCGAGATACAAACTTTTGGTTTCCATATATGTGCACCAAAAACCAAAAGTTTGGAAGTCTATATCTCGGCTTCTATAAGTACTAGCTTTAAAAATCCAACGGTTTTGTCTTAGTTTCGACGTTCTGAATCCAACGAGACTATTCCCAAAGTCGTAGCTCTTTTACTAATTGAGATACAAACTTTTGGTTTCCATATATGTGCACCAAAAACCAAAAGTTTGGAAGTCTATATCTCGGCTTCTATAAGTACTAGCTTTAAAAATCCAACGGTTTTGTCTTAGTTTCGACGTTCTGAATCCAACGAGACTATTCCCAAAGTCGTAGCTCTTTTACTAACCGAGATACAAACTTTTGGTTTCCATATATGTGCACCAAAAACCAAAAGTTTGGAAGTCTATATCTCGGCTTCTATAAGTACTAGCTTTAAAATTCCAACGGTTTTGTCTTAGTTTCGACGTTCTGAATCCAACGAGACTATTTTCAAAGTTGTAGCTCTTTTACTAACCGAGATACAAACTTTTGGTTTCCATATATGTGCACCAAAAACCAAAAGTTTGGAAGTCTATATCTCGGCTTCTATAAGTACTAGCTTTAAAAATCCAACGGTTTTGTCTTAGTTTCGACGTTCTGAATCCAACGAGACTATTCCCAAAGTCGTAGCTCTTTTACTAACCGAGATACAAACTTTTGGTTTCCATATATGTGCACCAAAAACCAAAAGTTTGGAAGTCTATATCTCGGCTTCTATAGGTACTAGCTTTAAAAATCCAACGGTTTTGTCTTAGTTTCGACGTTCTGAATCCAACGAGACTATTCCCAAAGTCGTAGCTCTTTTACTAATTGAGATACAAACTTTTGGTTTCCATATATGTGCACCAAAAACCAAAAGTTTGGAAGTCTATATCTCGGCTTCTATAAGTACTAGCTTTAAAAATCCAACGGTTTTGTCTTAGTTTCGACGTTCTGAATCCAACGAAACTATTTCCAAAGTCGTAGCTCTTTTACTAACTGAGATACAAACTTTTGGTTTCCATATATGTGCACCAAAAACCAAAAGTTTGGAAGTCTATATCTCGGCTTCTATAAGCACTAGCTTTAAAAATCCAACAATTTTGTCTTAGTTTCGACGTTCTAAATCCAACGAGACCATTCCCAAAATCGTAGCTCTTTTACTAACCGAGATACAAACTTTTGGTTTCCATATATGTGCACCAAAAACCAAAAGTTTGGAAGTCTATATCTCGGCTTCTATAAGTACTAGCTTTAAAAATCCAATGGTTTTGTCTTAGTTTCGACGTTCTGAATCCAACGAGACTATTCCCAAAGTCGTAGCTTTTTTACTAACCGAGATACAAACTTTTGGTTTCCATATATGTGCACCAAAAACCAAAAGTTTGGAAGTCTATATCTCGGCTTCTATAAGAACTAGCTTTAAAAATCCAACGGTTTTGTCTTAGTTTCGACGTTCTGAATCCAACAAGACTATTCCCAAAGTCGTAGCTCTTTTACTAACCGAGATACAAACTTTTGGTTTCCATATATGTGCACCAAAAACCAAAAGTTTGGAAGTCTATATCTCGGCTTCTATAAGTACTAGCTTTAAAAATCCAACGGTTTTGTCTTAGTTTCGACGTTCTGAATCCAACGAGACTATTCCCAAAGTCGTAGCTCTTTTACTAACCGAGATACAAACTTTTGGTTTCCATATATGTGCACCAAAAACCAAAAGTTTGGAAGTCTATATCTCGGCTTCTATAAGTACTAGCTTTAAAAATCCAACGGTTTTGTCTTAGTTTCGACGTTCTGAATCCAACGAGACTATTCCCAAAGTCGTAGCTCTTTTACTAACCGAGATACAAACTTTTGGTTTCCATATATGTGCACCAAAAACCAAAAGTTTGGAAGTCTATATCTCGGCTTCTATAAGTACTAGCTTTAAAAATCCAACGGTTTTGTCTTAGTTTCGACGGTCTGAATCCAACGAGACTATTTCCAAAGTCGTAGCTCTTTTACTAACCGAGATACAAACTTTTGGTTTCCATATATGTGCACCAAAAACCAAAAGTTTGGAAGTCTATATCTCGGCTTCTATAAGAACTAGCTTTAATAATCCAACGGTTTTGTCTTAGTTTCGACGTTCTGAATACAACGAGACTATTCCCAAAGTCGTAGCTCTTTTACTAACCGAGATACAAACTTTTGGTTTCCATATATGTGCACCAAAAACCAAAAGTTTGGAAGTCTATATCTCGGCTTCTATAAGTACTAGCTTTAAAAATCCAACGGTTTTGTCTTAGTTTCGATGTTCTGAATCCAAGGAGACTATTCCCAAAGTCGTAGCTCTTTTACTAACCGAGATACAAACTTTTGGTTTCCATATATGTGCACCAAAAACCAAAAGTTTGGAAGTCTATATCTCGGCTTCTATAAGTACTAGCTTTAAAATTCCAACGGTTTTGTCTTAGTTTCGACGTTCTGAATCCAACGAGACTATTTTCAAAGTTGTAGCTCTTTTACTAACCGAGATACAAACTTTTGGTTTCCATATATGTGCACCAAAAACCAAAAGTTTGGAAGTCTATATCTCGGCTTCTATAAGTACTAGCTTTAAAAATCCAACGGTTTTGTCTTAGTTTCGACGTTCTGAATCCAACGAGACTATTCCCAAAGTCGTAGCTCTTTTACTAACCGAGATACAAACTTTTGGTTTCCATATATGTGCACCAAAAACCAAAAGTTTGGAAGTCTATATCTCGGCTTCTATAAGTACTAGCTTTAAAAATCCAACGGTTTTGTCTTAGTTTCGACGTTCTGAATCCAACGAGACTATTCCCAAAGTCGTAGCTCTTTTACTAACCGAGATACAAACTTTTGGTTTCCATATATGTGCACCAAAAACCAAAAGTTTGGAAGTCTATATCTCGGCTTCTATAAGTACTAGCTTTAAAAATCCAACGGTTTTGTCTTAGTTTCGATGTTCTGAATCCAACGAGACTATTTTCAAAGTTGTAGCTCTTTTACTAACCGAGATACAAACTTTTGGTTTCCATATATGTGCACCAAAAACCAAAAGTTTGGAAGTCTATATCTCGGCTTCTATAAGTACTAGCTTTAAAATTCCAACGGTTTTGTCTTAGTTTCGACGTTCTGAATCCAACGAGACTATTTTCCAAGTTGTAGCTCTTTTACTAACCGAGATACAAACTTTTGGTTTCCATATATGTGCACCAAAAACCAAAAGTTTGGAAGTCTATATCTCGGCTTCTATAAGTACTAGCTTTAAAAATCCAACGGTTTTGTCTTAGTTTCGACGTTCTGAATCCAACGAAACTATTTCCAAAGTCGTAGCTCTTTTACTAACTGAGATACAAACTTTTGGT
The DNA here is from genome assembly GCF_022605725.1 of Anthonomus grandis grandis. Lineage (NCBI taxonomy): Eukaryota > Metazoa > Arthropoda > Insecta > Coleoptera > Curculionidae > Anthonomus > Anthonomus grandis. Next base: position 22,546,620 of record NC_065560.1, read on the forward strand.
TTCCATATATGTGCACCAAAAACCAAAAGTTTGGAAGTCTATATCTCGGCTTCTATAAGCACTAGCTTTAAAAATCCAACAATTTTGTCTTAGTTTCGACGTTCTGAATCCAACGAGACCATTCCCAAAATCGTAGCTCTTTTACTAACCGAGATACAAACTTTTGGTTTCCATATATGTGCACCAAAAACCAAAAGTTTGGAAGTCTATATCTCGGCTTCTATAAGTACTAGCTTTAAAAATCCAACGGTTTTGTCTTAGTTTCGACGTTCTGAATCCAACGAGACTATTCCCAAAGTCGTAGCTCTTTTACTAACCGAGATACAAACTTTTGGTTTCCATATATGTGCACCAAAAACCAAAAGTTTGGAAGTCTATATCTCGGCTTCTATAAGTACTAGCTTTAAAAATCCAACGGTTTTGTCTTAGTTTCGACGTTCTGAATCCAACGAGACTATTCCCAAAGTCGTAGCTCTTTTACTAACCGAGATACAAACTTTTGGTTTCCATATATGTGCACCAAAAACCAAAAGTTTGGAAGTCTATATCTCGGCTTCTATAAGAACTAGCTTTAAAAATCCAACGGTTTTGTCTTAGTTTCGACGTTCTGAATCCAACAAGACTATTCCCAAAGTCGTAGCTCTTTTACTAACCGAGATACAAACTTTTGGTTTCCATATATGTGCACCAAAAACCAAAAGTTTGGAAGTCTATATCTCGGCTTCTATAAGTACTAGCTTTAAAAATCCAACGGTTTTGTCTTAGTTTCGACGTTCTGAATCCAACGAGACTATTCCCAAAGTCGTAGCTCTTTTACTAACCGAGATACAAACTTTTGGTTTCCATATATGTGCACCAAAAACCAAAAGTTTGGAAGTCTATATCTCGGCTTCTATAAGTACTAGCTTTAAAAATCCAACGGTTTTGTCTTAGTTTCGACGTTCTGAATCCAACGAGACTATTCATAAAGTCGTAGCTCTTTTACTAACCGAGATACAAACTTTTGGTTTCCATATATGTGCACCAAAAACCAAAAGTTTGGAAGTCTATATCTCGGCTTCTATAAGTACTAGCTTTAAAAATCCAACGGTTTTGTCTTAGTTTTGACGTTCTGAATCCAACGAGACTATTCCCAAAGTCGTAGCTCTTTTACTAACTGAGATACAAACTTTTGGTTTCCATATATGTGCACCAAAAACCAAAAGTTTGGAAGTCTATATCTCGGCTTCTATAAGTACTAGCTTTAAAAATCCAACGGTTTTGTCTTAGTTTCGACGTTCTGAATCCAACGAGACTATTTCCAAAGTCGTAGCTCTTTTACTAACTGAGATACAAACTTTTGGTTTCCATATATGTGCACCAAAAACCAAAAGTTTGGAAGTCTATATCTCGGCTTCTATAAGCACTAGCTTTAAAAATCCAACAATTTTGTCTTAGTTTCGACGTTCTGAATCCAACGAGACCATTCCCAAAATCGTAGCTCTTTTACTAACCGAGATACAAACTTTTGGTTTCCATATATGTGCACCAAAAACCAAAAGTTTGGAAGTCTATATCTCGGCTTCTATAAGTACTAGCTTTAAAAATCCAACAATTTTGTCTTAGTTTCGACGTTCTGAATCCAACGAGACTATTTTCAAAGTTGTAGCTCTTTTACTAACCGAGATACAAACTTTTGGTTTCCATATATGTGCACCAAAAACCAAAAGTTTGGAAGTCTATATCTCGGCTTCTATAAGTACTAGCTTTAAAAATCCAACGGTTTTGTCTTAGTTTCGACGTTCTGAATCCAACGAGACTATTCATAAAGTCGTAGCTCTTTTACTAACCGAGATACAAACTTTTGGTTTCCATATATGTGCACCAAAAACCAAAAGTTTGGAAGTCTATATCTCGGCTTCTATAAGTACTAGCTTTAAAAATCCAACGGTTTTGTCTTAGTTTTGACGTTCTGAATCCAACGAGACTATTCCCAAAGTCGTAGCTCTTTTACTAACTGAGATACAAACTTTTGGTTTCCATATATGTGCACCAAAAACCAAAAGTTTGGAAGTCTATATCTCGGCTTCTATAAGTACTAGCTTTAAAAATCCAACGGTTTTGTCTTAGTTTCGACGTTCTGAATCCAACGAGACTATTTCCAAAGTCGTAGCTCTTTTACTAACTGAGATACAAACTTTTGGTTTCCATATATGTGCACCAAAAACCAAAAGTTTGGAAGTCTATATCTCGGCTTCTATAAGCACTAGCTTTAAAAATCCAACAATTTTGTCTTAGTTTCGACGTTCTGAATCCAACGAGACCATTCCCAAAATCGTAGCTCTTTTACTAACCGAGATACAAACTTTTGGTTTCCATATATGTGCACCAAAAACCAAAAGTTTGGAAGTCTATATCTCGGCTTCTATAAGTACTAGCTTTAAAAATCCAACAATTTTGTCTTAGTTTCGACGTTCTGAATCCAACGAGACTATTTTCAAAGTTGTAGCTCTTTTACTAACCGAGATACAAACTTTTGGTTTCCATATATGTGCACCAAAAACCAAAAGTTTGGAAGTCTATATCTCGGCTTCTATAAGTACTAGCTTTAAAAATCCAACGGTTTTGTCTTAGTTTCGACGGTCTGAATCCAACGAGACTATTTCCAAAGTCGTAGCTCTTTTACTAACCGAGATACAAACTTTTGGTTTCCATATATGTGCACCAAAAACCAAAAGTTTGGAAGTCTATATCTCGGCTTCTATAAGAACTAGCTTTAATAATCCAACGGTTTTGTCTTAGTTTCGACGTTCTGAATCCAACGAGACTATTCCCAAAGTCGTAGCTCTTTTACTAACCGAGATACAAACTTTTGGTTTCCATATATGTGCACCAAAAACCAAAAGTTTGGAAGTCTATATCTCGGCTTCTATAAGTACTAGCTTTAAAAATCCAACGGTTTTGTCTTAGTTTCGATGTTCTGAATCCAAGGAGACTATTCCCAAAGTCGTAGCTCTTTTACTAACCGAGATACAAACTTTTGGTTTCCATATATGTGCACCAAAAACCAAAAGTTTGGAAGTCTATATCTCGGCTTCTATAAGTACTAGCTTTAAAATTCCAACAATTTTGTCTTAGTTTCGACGTTCTGAATCCAACGAGACTATTTTCAAAGTTGTAGCTCTTTTACTAACCGAGATACAAACTTTTGGTTTCCATATATGTGCACCAAAAACCAAAAGTTTGGAAGTCTATATCTCGGCTTCTATAAGTACTAGCTTTAAAAATCCAACGGTTTTGTCTTAGTTTCGACGTTCTGAATCCAACGAGACTATTCCCAAAGTCGTAGCTCTTTTACTAACCGAGATACAAACTTTTGGTTTCCATATATGTGCACCAAAAACCAAAAGTTTGGAAGTCTATATCTCGGCTTCTATAAGTACTAGCTTTAAAAATCCAACGGTTTTGTCTTAGTTTCGACGTTCTGAATCCAACGAGACTATTCCCAAAGTCGTAGCTCTTTTACTAATTGAGATACAAACTTTTGGTTTCCATATATGTGCACCAAAAACCAAAAGTTTGGAAGTCTATATCTCGGCTTCTATAAGTACTAGCTTTAAAAATCCAACGGTTTTGTCTTAGTTTCGACGTTCTGAATCCAACGAAACTATTTCCAAAGTCGTAGCTCTTTTACTAACTGAGATACAAACTTTTGGTTTCCATATATGTGCACCAAAAACCAAAAGTTTGGAAGTCTATATCTCGGCTTCTATAAGCACTAGCTTTAAAAATCCAACAATTTTGTCTTAGTTTCGACGTTCTGAATCCAACGAGACCATTCCCAAAATCGTAGCTCTTTTACTAACCGAGATACAAACTTTTGGTTTCCATATATGTGCACCAAAAACCAAAAGTTTGGAAGTCTATATCTCGGCTTCTATAAGTACTAGCTTTAAAAATCCAACGGTTTTGTCTTAGTTTCGACGTTCTGAATCCAACGAGACTATTCCCAAAGTCGTAGCTCTTTTACTAACCGAGATACAAACTTTTGGTTTCCATATATGTGCACCAAAAACCAAAAGTTTGGAAGTCTATATCTCGGCTTCTATAAGTACTAGCTTTAAAAATCCAACGGTTTTGTCTTAGTTTCGACGTTCTGAATCCAACGAGACTATTCCCAAAGTCGTAGCTCTTTTACTAACCGAGATACAAACTTTTGGTTTCCATATATGTGCACCAAAAACCAAAAGTTTGGAAGTCTATATCTCGGCTTCTATAAGAACTAGCTTTAAAAATCCAACGGTTTTGTCTTAGTTTCGACGTTCTGAATCCAACAAGACTATTCCCAAAGTCGTAGCTCTTTTACTAACCGAGATACAAACTTTTGGTTTCCATATATGTGCACCAAAAACCAAAAGTTTGGAAGTCTATATCTCGGCTTCTATAAGTACTAGCTTTAAAAATCCAACGGTTTTGTCTTAGTTTCGACGTTCTGAATCCAACGAGACTATTCCCAAAGTCGTAGCTCTTTTACTAACCGAGATACAAACTTTTGGTTTCCATATATGTGCACCAAAAACCAAAAGTTTGGAAGTCTATATCTCGGCTTCTATAAGTACTAGCTTTAAAAATCCAACGGTTTTGTCTTAGTTTCGACGTTCTGAATCCAACGAGACTATTCATAAAGTCGTAGCTCTTTTACTAACCGAGATACAAACTTTTGGTTTCCATATATGTGCACCAAAAACCAAAAGTTTGGAAGTCTATATCTCGGCTTCTATAAGTACTAGCTTTAAAAATCCAACGGTTTTGTCTTAGTTTTGACGTTCTGAATCCAACGAGACTATTCCCAAAGTCGTAGCTCTTTTACTAACTGAGATACAAACTTTTGGTTTCCATATATGTGCACCAAAAACCAAAAGTTTGGAAGTCTATATCTCGGCTTCTATAAGTACTAGCTTTAAAAATCCAACGGTTTTGTCTTAGTTTCGACGTTCTGAATCCAACGAGACTATTTCCAAAGTCGTAGCTCTTTTACTAACTGAGATACAAACTTTTGGTTTCCATATATGTGCACCAAAAACCAAAAGTTTGGAAGTCTATATCTCGGCTTCTATAAGCACTAGCTTTAAAAATCCAACAATTTTGTCTTAGTTTCGACGTTCTGAATCCAACGAGACCATTCCCAAAATCGTAGCTCTTTTACTAACCGAGATACAAACTTTTGGTTTCCATATATGTGCACCAAAAACCAAAAGTTTGGAAGTCTATATCTCGGCTTCTATAAGTACTAGCTTTAAAAATCCAACAATTTTGTCTTAGTTTCGACGTTCTGAATCCAACGAGACTATTTTCAAAGTTGTAGCTCTTTTACTAACCGAGATACAAACTTTTGGTTTCCATATATGTGCACCAAAAACCAAAAGTTTGGAAGTCTATATCTCGGCTTCTATAAGTACTAGTTTTAAAAATCCAACGGTTTTGTCTTAGTTTCGACGTTCTGAATCCAACGAGACTATTTCCAAAGTCGTAGTTTTTTTACTAACTGAGATACAAACTTTTGGTTTCCATATATGTGCACCAAAAACCAAAAGTTTGGAAGTCTATATCTCGGCTTCTATAAGCACTAGCTTTAAAAATCCAACAATTTTGTCTTAGTTTCGACGTTCTGAATCCAACGAGACTATTTTCAAAGTTGTAGCTCTTTTACTAACCGAGATACAAACTTTTGGTTTCCATATATGTGCACCAAAAACCAAAAGTTTGGAAGTCTATATCTCGGCTTCTATAAGCACTAGCTTTAAAAATCCAACAATTTTGTCTTAGTTTCGACGTTCTGAATCCAACGAGACTATTTTCAAAGTTGTAGCTCTTTTACTAACCGAGATACAAACTTTTGGTTTCCATATATGTGCACCAAAAACCAAAAGTTTGGAAGTCTATATCTCGGCTTCTATAAGCACTAGCTTTAAAAATCCAACAATTTTGTCTTAGTTTCGACGTTCTGAATCCAACGAGACTATTTTCAAAGTTGTAGCTCTTTTACTAACCGAGATACAAACTTTTGGTTTCCATATATGTGCACCAAAAACCAAAAGTTTGGAAGTCTATATCTCGGCTTCTATAAGCACTAGCTTTAAAAATCCAACAATTTTGTCTTAGTTTCGACGTTCTGAATCCAACGAGACTATTTTCAAAGTTGTAGCTCTTTTACTAACCGAGATACAAACTTTTGGTTTCCATATATGTGCACCAAAAACCAAAAGTTTGGAAGTCTATATCTCGGCTTCTATAAGTACTAGCTTTAAAAATCCAACGGTTTTGTCTTAGTTTCGACGGTCTGAATCCAACGAGACTATTTCCAAAGTCGTAGCTCTTTTACTAACCGAGATACAAATTTTTGGTTTCCATATATGTGCACCAAAAACCAAAAGTTTGGAAGTCTATATCTCGGCTTCTATAAGTACTAGCTTTAAAAATCCAACGGTTTTGTCTTAGTTTTGACGTTCTGAATCCAACGAGACTATTCCCAAAGTCGTAGCTCTTTTACTAACTGAGATACAAACTTTTGGTTTCCATATATGTGCACCAAAAACCAAAAGTTTGGAAGTCTATATCTCGGCTTCTATAAGTACTAGCTTTAAAAATCCAACGGTTTTGTCTTAGTTTTGACGTTCTGAATCCAACGAGACTATTCCCAAAGTCGTAGCTCTTTTACTAACTGAGATACAAACTTTTGGTTTCCATATATGTGCACCAAAAACCAAAAGTTTGGAAGTCTATATCTCGGCTTCTATAAGTACTAGCTTTAAAAATCCAACGGTTTTGTCTTAGTTTTGACGTTCTGAATCCAACGAGACTATTCCCAAAGTCGTAGCTCTTTTACTAACTGAGATACAAACTTTTGGTTTCCATATATGTGCACCAAAAACCAAAAGTTTGGAAGTCTATATCTCGGCTTCTATAAGTACTAGCTTTAAAAATCCAACAATTTTGTCTTAGTTTCGACGTTCTGAATCCAACGAGACTATTCCCAAAGTCGTAGCTCTTTTACTAACCGAGATACAAACTTTTGGTTTCCATATATGTGCACCAAAAACCAAAAGTTTGGAAGTCTATATCTCGGCTTCTATAAGTACTAGCTTTAAAAATCCAACGGTTTTGTCTTAGTTTTGACGTTCTGAATCCAACGAGACTATTCCCAAAGTCGTAGCTCTTTTACTAACTGAGATACAAACTTTTGGTTTCCATATATGTGCACCAAAAACCAAAAGTTTGGAAGTCTATATCTCGGCTTCTATAAGTACTAGCTTTAAAAATCCAACGGTTTTGTCTTAGTTTTGACGTTCTGAATCCAACGAGACTATTCCCAAAGTCGTAGCTCTTTTACTAACTGAGATACAAACTTTTGGTTTCCATATATGTGCACCAAAAACCAAAAGTTTGGAAGTCTATATCTCGGCTTCTATAAGTACTAGCTTTAAAAATCCAACAATTTTGTCTTAGTTTCGACGTTCTGAATCCAACGAGACTATTCCCAAAGTCGTAGCTCTTTTACTAACCGAGATACAAACTTTTGGTTTCCATATATGTGCACCAAAAACCAAAAGTTTGGAAGTCTATATCTCGGCTTCTATAAGTACTAGCTTTAAAAATCCAACGGTTTTGTCTTAGTTTTGACGTTCTGAATCCAACGAGACTATTCCCAAAGTCGTAGCTCTTTTACTAACTGAGATACAAACTTTTGGTTTCCATATATGTGCACCAAAAACCAAAAGTTTGGAAGTCTATATCTCGGCTTCTATAAGTACTAGCTTTAAAAATCCAACGGTTTTGTCTTAGTTTCGACGTTCTGAATCCAACGAGACTATTTCCAAAGTCGTAGCTCTTTTACTAACTGAGATACAAACTTTTGGTTTCCATATATGTGCACCAAAAACCAAAAGTTTGGAAGTCTATATCTCGGCTTCTATAAGCACTAGCTTTAAAAATCCAACAATTTTGTCTTAGTTTCGACGTTCTGAATCCAACGAGACCATTCCCAAAATCGTAGCTCTTTTACTAACCGAGATACAAACTTTTGGTTTCCATATATGTGCACCAAAAACCAAAAGTTTGGAAGTCTATATCTCGGCTTCTATAAGTACTAGCTTTAAAAATCCAACAATTTTGTCTTAGTTTCGACGTTCTGAATCCAACGAGACTATTTTCAAAGTTGTAGCTCTTTTACTAACCGAGATACAAACTTTTGGTTTCCATATATGTGCACCAAAAACCAAAAGTTTGGAAGTTTATATCTCGGCTTCTATAAGTACTAGCTTTAAAAATCCAACGGTTTTGTCTTAGTTTCGACGTTCTGAATCCAACGAGACTATTCCCAAAGTCGTAGCTCTTTTACTAACCGAGATACAAACTTTTGGTTTCCATATATGTGCACCAAAAACCAAAAGTTTGGAAGTCTATATCTCGGCTTCTATAAGTACTAGCTTTAAAAATCCAACGGTTTTGTCTTAGTTTCGACGTTCTGAATCCAACGAGACTATTCCCAAAGTCGTAGCTCTTTTACTAACCGAGATACAAACTTTTGGTTTCCATATATGTGCACCAAAAACCAAAAGTTTGGAAGTCTATATCTCGGCTTCTATAAGTACTAGCTTTAAAAATCCAACGGTTTTGTCTTAGTTTCGACGTTCTGAATCCAAAGAGACTATTTCCAAAGTCGTAGCTCTTTTACTAACCGAGATACAAACTTTTGGTTTCCATATATGTGCACCAAAAACCAAAAGTTTGGAAGTCTATATCTCGGCTTCTATAAGTACTAGCTTTAAAAATCCAACGGTTTTGTCTTAGTTTCGACGTTCTGAATCCAACGAGACTATTCATAAAGTCGTAGCTCTTTTACTAACCGAGATACAAACTTTTGGTTTCCATATATGTGCACCAAAAACCAAAAGTTTGGAAGTCTATATCTCGGCTTCTATAAGTACTAGCTTTAAAAATCCAACGGTTTTGTCTTAGTTTCGACGTTCTGAATCCAACGAGACTATTCCCAAAGTCGTAGCTCTTTTACTAACCGAGATACAAACTTTTGGTTTCCATATATGTGCACCAAAAACCAAAAGTTTGGAAGTCTATATCTCGGCTTCTATAAGTACTAGCTTTAAAAATCCAACAGTTTTGTCTTAGTTTCGACGTTCTGAATCCAACGAGACTATTTCCAAAGTCGTAGCTCTTTTACTAACCGAGATACAAACTTTTGGTTTCCATATATGTGCACCAAAAACCAAAAGTTTGGAAGTCTATATCTCGGCTTCTATAAGTACTAGCTTTAAAAATCCAACGGTTTTGTCTTAGTTTCGACGTTCTGAATCCAACAAGACTATTTCCAAAGTCGTAGCTCTTTTACTAACTGAGATACAAACTTTTGGTTTCCATATATGTGCACCAAAAACCAAAAGTTTGGAAGTCTATATCTCGGCTTCTATAAGCACTAGCTTTAAAAATCCAACAATTTTGTCTTAGTTTCGACGTTCTGAATCCAACGAGACCATTCCCAAAATCGTAGCTCTTTTACTAACCGAGATACAAACTTTTGGTTTCCATATATGTGCACCAAAAACCAAAAGTTTGGAAGTCTATATCTCGGCTTCTATAAGTACTAGCTTTAAAAATCCAACAATTTTGTCTTAGTTTCGACGTTCTGAATCCAACGAGACTATTTTCAAAGTTGTAGCTCTTTTACTAACCGAGATACAAACTTTTGGTTTCCATATATGTGCACCAAAAACCAAAAGTTTGGAAGTCTATATCTCGGCTTCTATAAGTACTAGCTTTAAAAATCCAACGGTTTTGTCTTAGTTTCGACGTTCTGAATCCAACGAGACTATTCCCAAAGTCGTAGCTCTTTTACTAACCGAGATACAAACTTTTGGTTTCCATATATGTGCACCAAAAACCAAAAGTTTGGAAGTCTATATCTCGGCTTCTATAAGTACTAGCTTTAAAAATCCAACGGTTTTGTCTTAGTTTTGACGTTCTGAATCCAACGAGACTATTCCCAAAGTCGTAGCTCTTTTACTAACTGAGATACAAACTTTTGGTTTCCATATATGTGCACCAAAAACCAAAAGTTTGGAAGTCTATATCTCGGCTTCTATAAGTACTAGCTTTAAAAATCCAACGGTTTTGTCTTAGTTTCGACGTTCTGAATCCAACGAGACTATTTCCAAAGTCGTAGCTCTTTTACTAACTGAGATACAAACTTTTGGTTTCCATATATGTGCACCAAAAACCAAAAGTTTGGAAGTCTATATCTCGGCTTCTATAAGCACTAGCTTTAAAAATCCAACAATTTTGTCTTAGTTTCGACGTTCTGAATCCAACGAGACCATTCCCAAAATCGTAGCTCTTTTACTAACCGAGATACAAACTTTTGGTTTCCATATATGTGCACCAAAAACCAAAAGTTTGGAAGTCTATATCTCGGCTTCTATAAGTACTAGCTTTAAAAATCCAACAATTTTGTCTTAGTTTCGACGTTCTGAATCCAACGAGACTATTTTCAAAGTTGTAGCTCTTTTACTAACCGAGATACAAACTTTTGGTTTCCATATATGTGCACCAAAAACCAAAAGTTTGGAAGTCTATATCTCGGCTTCTATAAGTACTAGCTTTAAAAATCCAACGGTTTTGTCTTAGTTTCGACGTTCTGAATCCAACGAGACTATTTCCAAAGTCGTAGTTTTTTTACTAACTGAGATACAAACTTTTGGTTTCCATATATGTGCACCAAAAACCAAAAGTTTGGAAGTCTATATCTCGGCTTCTATAAGCACTAGCTTTAAAAATCCAACAATTTTGTCTTAGTTTCGACGTTCTGAATCCAACGAGACTATTTTCAAAGTTGTAGCTCTTTTACTAACCGAGATACAAACTTTTGGTTTCCATATATGTGCACCAAAAACCAAAAGTTTGGAAGTCTATATCTCGGCTTCTATAAGCACTAGCTTTAAAAATCCAACAATTTTGTCTTAGTTTCGACGTTCTGAATCCAACGAGACTATTTTCAAAGTTGTAGCTCTTTTACTAACCGAGATACAAACTTTTGGTTTCCATATATGTGCACCAAAAACCAAAAGTTTGGAAGTCTATATCTCGGCTTCTATAAGCACTAGCTTAAAAAATCCAACAATTTTGTCTTAGTTTCGACGTTCTGAATCCAACGAGACTATTTTCAAAGTTGTAGCTCTTTTACTAACCGAGATACAAACTTTTGGTTTCCATATATGTGCACCAAAAACCAAAAGTTTGGAAGTCTATATCTCGGCTTCTATAAGCACTAGCTTTAAAAATCCAACAATTTTGTCTTAGTTTCGACGTTCTGAATCCAACGAGACTATTTTCAAAGTTGTAGCTCTTTTACTAACCGAGATACAAACTTTTGGTTTCCATATATGTGCACCAAAAACCAAAAGTTTGGAAGTCTATATCTCGGCTTCTATAAGTACTAGCTTTAAAAATCCAACGGTTTTGTCTTAGTTTCGACGGTCTGAATCCAACGAGACTATTTCCAAAGTCGTAGCTCTTTTACTAACCGAGATACAAATTTTTGGTTTCCATATATGTGCACCAAAAACCAAAAGTTTGGAAGTCTATATCTCGGCTTCTATAAGTACTAGCTTTAAAAATCCAACGGTTTTGTCTTAGTTTTGACGTTCTGAATCCAACGAGACTATTCCCAAAGTCGTAGCTCTTTTACTAACTGAGATACAAACTTTTGGTTTCCATATATGTGCACCAAAAACCAAAAGTTTGGAAGTCTATATCTCGGCTTCTATAAGTACTAGCTTTAAAAATCCAACGGTTTTGTCTTAGTTTTGACGTTCTGAATCCAACGAGACTATTCCCAAAGTCGTAGCTCTTTTACTAACTGAGATACAAACTTTTGGTTTCCATATATGTGCACCAAAAACCAAAAGTTTGGAAGTCTATATCTCGGCTTCTATAAGTACTAGCTTTAAAAATCCAACGGTTTTGTCTTAGTTTTGACGTTCTGAATCCAACGAGACTATTCCCAAAGTCGTAGCTCTTTTACTAACTGAGATACAAACTTTTGGTTTCCATATATGTGCACCAAAAACCAAAAGTTTGGAAGTCTATATCTCGGCTTCTATAAGTACTAGCTTTAAAAATCCAACAATTTTGTCTTAGTTTCGACGTTCTGAATCCAACGAGACTATTCCCAAAGTCGTAGCTCTTTTACTAACCGAGATACAAACTTTTGGTTTCCATATATGTGCACCAAAAACCAAAAGTTTGGAAGTCTATATCTCGGCTTCTATAAGTACTAGCTTTAAAAATCCAACGGTTTTGTCTTAGTTTTGACGTTCTGAATCCAACGAGACTATTCCCAAAGTCGTAGCTCTTTTACTAACTGAGATACAAACTTTTGGTTTCCATATATGTGCACCAAAAACCAAAAGTTTGGAAGTCTATATCTCGGCTTCTATAAGTACTAGCTTTAAAAATCCAACGGTTTTGTCTTAGTTTTGACGTTCTGAATCCAACGAGACTATTCCCAAAGTCGTAGCTCTTTTACTAACTGAGATACAAACTTTTGGTTTCCATATATGTGCACCAAAAACCAAAAGTTTGGAAGTCTATATCTCGGCTTCTATAAGTACTAGCTTTAAAAATCCAACAATTTTGTCTTAGTTTCGACGTTCTGAATCCAACGAGACTATTCCCAAAGTCGTAGCTCTTTTACTAACCGAGATACAAACTTTTGGTTTCCATATATGTGCACCAAAAACCAAAAGTTTGGAAGTCTATATCTCGGCTTCTATAAGTACTAGCTTTAAAAATCCAACGGTTTTGTCTTAGTTTTGACGTTCTGAATCCAACGAGACTATTCCCAAAGTCGTAGCTCTTTTACTAACTGAGATACAAACTTTTGGTTTCCATATATGTGCACCAAAAACCAAAAGTTTGGAAGTCTATATCTCGGCTTCTATAAGTACTAGCTTTAAAAATCCAACGGTTTTGTCTTAGTTTCGACGTTCTGAATCCAACGAGACTATTTCCAAAGTCGTAGCTCTTTTACTAACCGAGATACAAACTTTTGGTTTCCATATATGTGCACCAAAAACCAAAAGTTTGGAAGTCTATATCTCGGCTTCTATAAGTACTAGCTTTAAAAATCCAACGGTTTTGTCTTAGTTTTGACGTTCTGAATCCAACGAGACTATTCCCAAAGTCGTAGCTCTTTTACTAACTGAGATACAAACTTTTGGTTTCCATATATGTGCACCAAAAACCAAAAGTTTGGAAGTCTATATCTCGGCTTCTATAAGTACTAGCTTTAAAAATCCAACGGTTTTGTCTTAGTTTCGACGTTCTGAATCCAACGAGACTATTTCCAAAGTCGTAGCTCTTTTACTAACTGAGATACAAACTTTTGGTTTCCATATATGTGCACCAAAAACCAAAAGTTTGGAAGTCTATATCTCGGCTTCTATAAGTACTAGCTTTAAAAATCCAACAATTTTGTCTTAGTTTCGACGTTCTGAATCCAACGAGACTATTTCCAAAGTCGTAGCTCTTTTACTAACCGAGATACAAACTTTTGGTTTCCATATATGTGCACCAAAAACCAAAAGTTTGGAAGTCTATATCTCGGCTTCTATAAGTACTAGCTTTAAAAATCCAACGGTTTTGTCTTAGTTTCGACGTTCTGAATCCAACGAGACCATTCCCAAAATTGTAGCTCTTTTACTAACCGAGATACAAACTTTTGGTTTCCATATATGTGCACCAAAAACCAAAAGTTTGGAAGTCTATATCTCGGCTTCTATAAGTACTAGCTTTAAAAATCCAACGGTTTTGTCTTAGTTTCGACGTTTTGAATCCAACGAGACTATTTCCAAAGTCGTAGCTCTTTTACTAACCGAGATACAAACTTTTGGTTTCCATATATGTGCACCAAAAACCAAAAGTTTGGAAGTCTATATCTCGGCTTCTATAAGTACTAGCTTTAAAAATCCAACGGTTTTGTCTTAGTTTCGACGTTCTGAATCCAACGAGACTATTCATAAAGTCGTAGCTCTTTTACTAACCGAGATACAAACTTTTGGTTTCCATATATGTGCACCAAAAACCAAAAGTTTGGAAGTCTATATCTCGGCTTCTATAAGTACTAGCTTTAAAAATCCAACGGTTTTGTCTTAGTTTCGACGTTCTGAATCCAACGAGACTATTCCCAAAGTCGTAGCTCTTTTACTAACCGAGATACAAACTTTTGGTTTCCATATATGTGCACCAAAAACCAAAAGTTTGGAAGTCTATATCTCGGCTTCTATAAGTACTAGCTTTAAAAATCCAACGGTTTTGTCTTAGTTTCGACGTTCTGAATCCAAAGAGACTATTTCCAAAGTCGTAGCTCTTTTACTAACCGAGATACAAACTTTTGGTTTCCATATATGTGCACCAAAAACCAAAAGTTTGGAAGTCTATATCTCGGCTTCTATAAGTACTAGCTTTAAAAATCCAACAATTTTGTCTTAGTTTCGACGTTCTGAATCCAACGAGACTATTTTCAAAGTTGTAGCTCTTTTACTAACCGAAATACAAACTTTTGGTTTCCATATATGTGCACCAAAAACCAAAAGTTTGGAAGTTTATATCTCGGCTTCTATAAGTACTAGCTTTAAAAATCCAACGGTTTTGTCTTAGTTTCGACGTTCTGAATCCAACGAGACTATTCCCAAAGTCGTAGCTCTTTTACTAACCGAGATACAAACTTTTGGTTTCCATATATGTGCACCAAAAACCAAAAGTTTGGAAGTCTATATCTCGGCTTCTATAAGTACTAGCTTTAAAAATCCAACGGTTTTGTCTTAGTTTCGACGTTCTGAATCCAAAGAGACTATTTCCAAAGTCGTAGCTCTTTTACTAACCGAGATACAAACTTTTGGTTTCCATATATGTGCACCAAAAACCAAAAGTTTGGAAGTCTATATCTCGGCTTCTATAAGTACTAGCTTTAAAAATCCAACAATTTTGTCTTAGTTTCGACGTTCTGAATCCAACGAGACTATTCCCAAAGTCGTAGCTCTTTTACTAACCGAGATACAAACTTTTGGTTTCCATATATGTGCACCAAAAACCAAAAGTTTGGAAGTCTATATCTCGGCTTCTATAAGTACTAGCTTTAAAAATCCAACGGTTTTGTCTTAGTTTCGACGTTCTGAATCCAAAGAGACTATTTCCAAAGTCGTAGCTCTTTTACTAACCGAGATACAAACTTTTGGTTTCCATATATGTGCACCAAAAACCAAAAGTTTGGAAGTCTATATCTCGGCTTCTATAAGTACTAGCTTTAAAAATCCAACGGTTTTGTCTTAGTTTCGACGTTCTGAATCCAACGAGACTATTCCCAAAGTCGTAGCTCTTTTACTAACCGAGATACAAACTTTTGGTTTCCATATATGTGCACCAAAAACCAAAAGTTTGGAAGTCTATATCTCGGCTTCTATAAGTACTAGCTTTAAAAATCCAACGGTTTTGTCTTAGTTTCGACGTTCTGAATCCAAAGAGACTATTTCCAAAGTCGTAGCTCTTTTACTAACCGAGATACAAACTTTTGGTTTCCATATATGTGCACCAAAAACCAAAAGTTTGGAAGTCTATATCTCGGCTTCTATAAGTACTAGCTTTAAAAATCCAACGGTTTTGTCTTAGTTTCGACGTTCTGAATCCAAAGAGACTATTCCCAAAGTCGTAGCTCTTTTACTAACCGAGATACAAACTTTTGGTTTCCATATATGTGCACCAAAAACCAAAAGTTTGGAAGTCTATATCTCGGCTTCTATAAGTACTAGCTTTAAAAATCCAACAGTTTTGTCTTAGTTTCGACGTTCTGAATCCAACGAGACTATTTCCAAAGTCGTAGCTCTTTTACTAACCGAGATACAAACTTTTGGTTTCCATATATGTGCACCAAAAACCAAAAGTTTGGAAGTCTATATCTCGGCTTCTATAAGTACTAGCTTTAAAAATCCAACGGTTTTGTCTTAGTTTCGACGTTCTGAATCCAAAGAGACTATTCCCAAAGTCGTAGCTCTTTTACTAACCGAGATACAAACTTTTGGTTTCCATATATGTGCACCAAAAACCAAAAGTTTGGAAGTCTATATCTCGGCTTCTATAAGAACTAGCTTTAAAAATCCAACGGTTTTGTCTTAGTTTCGACGTTCTGAATCCAACAAGACTATTCCCAAAGTCGTAGCTCTTTTACTAACCGAGATACAAACTTTTGGTTTCCATATATGTGCACCAAAAACCAAAAGTTTGGAAGTCTATATCTCGGCTTCTATAAGTACTAGCTTTAAAAATCCAACGGTTTTGTCTTAGTTTCGACGTTCTGAATCCAACGAGACTATTCATAAAGTCGTAGCTCTTTTACTAACCGAGATACAAACTTTTGGTTTCCATATATGTGCACCAAAAACCAAAAGTTTGGAAGTCTATATCTCGGCTTCTATAAGTACTAGCTTTAAAAATCCAACAATTTTGTCTTAGTTTCGACGTTCTGAATCCAACGAGACCATTCCCAAAATTGTAGCTCTTTTACTAACCGAGATACAAACTTTTGGTTTCCATATATGTGCACCAAAAACCAAAAGTTTGGAAGTCTATATCTCGGCTTCTATAAGTACTAGCTTTAAAAATCCAACGGTTTTGTCTTAGTTTCGACGTTCTGAATCCAACGAGACTATTTCCAAAGTCGTAGCTCTTTTACTAACCGAGATACAAACTTTTGGTTTCCATATATGTGCACCAAAAACCAAAAGTTTGGAAGTCTATATCTCGGCTTCTATAAGTACTAGCTTTAAAAATCCAACGGTTTTGTCTTAGTTTCGACGTTCTGAATCCAACGAGACTATTCATAAAGTCGTAGCTCTTTTACTAACCGAGATACAAACTTTTGGTTTCCATATATGTGCACCAAAAACCAAAAGTTTGGAAGTCTATATCTCGGCTTCTATAAGTACTAGCTTTAAAAATCCAACGGTTTTGTCTTAGTTTCGACGTTCTGAATCCAACGAGACTATTCCCAAAGTCGTAGCTCTTTTACTAACCGAGATACAAACTTTTGGTTTCCATATATGTGCACCAAAAACCAAAAGTTTGGAAGTCTATATCTCGGCTTCTATAAGTACTAGCTTTAAAAATCCAACGGTTTTGTCTTAGTTTCGACGTTCTGAATCCAAAGAGACTATTTCCAAAGTCGTAGCTCTTTTACTAACCGAGATACAAACTTTTGGTTTCCATATATGTGCACCAAAAACCAAAAGTTTGGAAGTCTATATCTCGGCTTCTATAAGTACTAGCTTTAAAAATCCAACAATTTTGTCTTAGTTTCGACGTTCTGAATCCAACGAGACTATTTTCAAAGTTGTAGCTCTTTTACTAACCGAAATACAAACTTTTGGTTTCCATATATGTGCACCAAAAACCAAAAGTTTGGAAGTTTATATCTCGGCTTCTATAAGTACTAGCTTTAAAAATCCAACGGTTTTGTCTTAGTTTCGACGTTCTGAATCCAACGAGACTATTCCCAAAGTCGTAGCTCTTTTACTAACCGAGATACAAACTTTTGGTTTCCATATATGTGCACCAAAAACCAAAAGTTTGGAAGTCTATATCTCGGCTTCTATAAGTACTAGCTTTAAAAATCCAACGGTTTTGTCTTAGTTTCGACGTTCTGAATCCAAAGAGACTATTTCCAAAGTCGTAGCTCTTTTACTAACCGAGATACAAACTTTTGGTTTCCATATATGTGCACCAAAAACCAAAAGTTTGGAAGTCTATATCTCGGCTTCTATAAGTACTAGCTTTAAAAATCCAACGGTTTTGTCTTAGTTTCGACGTTCTGAATCCAACGAGACTATTCCCAAAGTCGTAGCTCTTTTACTAACCGAGATACAAACTTTTGGTTTCCATATATGTGCACCAAAAACCAAAAGTTTGGAAGTCTATATCTCGGCTTCTATAAGTACTAGCTTTAAAAATCCAACGGTTTTGTCTTAGTTTCGACGTTCTGAATCCAAAGAGACTATTTCCAAAGTCGTAGCTCTTTTACTAACCGAGATACAAACTTTTGGTTTCCATATATGTGCACCAAAAACCAAAAGTTTGGAAGTCTATATCTCGGCTTCTATAAGTACTAGCTTTAAAAATCCAACGGTTTTGTCTTAGTTTCGACGTTCTGAATCCAACGAGACTATTCCCAAAGTCGTAGCTCTTTTACTAACCGAGATACAAACTTTTGGTTTCCATATATGTGCACCAAAAACCAAAAGTTTGGAAGTCTATATCTCGGCTTCTATAAGTACTAGCTTTAAAAATCCAACGGTTTTGTCTTAGTTTCGACGTTCTGAATCCAAAGAGACTATTTCCAAAGTCGTAGCTCTTTTACTAACCGAGATACAAACTTTTGGTTTCCATATATGTGCACCAAAAACCAAAAGTTTGGAAGTCTATATCTCGGCTTCTATAAGTACTAGCTTTAAAAATCCAACGGTTTTGTCTTAGTTTCGACGTTCTGAATCCAAAGAGACTATTCCCAAAGTCGTAGCTCTTTTACTAACCGAGATACAAACTTTTGGTTTCCATATATGTGCACCAAAAACCAAAAGTTTGGAAGTCTATATCTCGGCTTCTATAAGTACTAGCTTTAAAAATCCAACAGTTTTGTCTTAGTTTCGACGTTCTGAATCCAACGAGACTATTTCCAAAGTCGTAGCTCTTTTACTAACCGAGATACAAACTTTTGGTTTCCATATATGTGCACCAAAAACCAAAAGTTTGGAAGTCTATATCTCGGCTTCTATAAGTACTAGCTTTAAAAATCCAACGGTTTTGTCTTAGTTTCGACGTTCTGAATCCAAAGAGACTATTTCCAAAGTCGTAGCTCTTTTACTAACCGAGATACAAACTTTTGGTTTCCATATATGTGCACCAAAAACCAAAAGTTTGGAAGTCTATATCTCGGCTTCTATAAGTACTAGCTTTAAAAATCCAACGGTTTTGTCTTAGTTTCGACGTTCTGAATCCAAAGAGACTATTTCCAAAGTCGTAGCTCTTTTACTAACCGAGATACAAACTTTTGGTTTCCATATATGTGCACCAAAAACCAAAAGTTTGGAAGTCTATATCTCGGCTTCTATAAGTACTAGCTTTAAAAATCCAACGGTTTTGTCTTAGTTTCGACGTTCTGAATCCAACGAGACTATTCCCAAAGTCGTAGCTCTTTTACTAACCGAGATACAAACTTTTGGTTTCCATATATGTGCACCAAAAACCAAAAGTTTGGAAGTCTATATCTCGGCTTCTATAAGTACTAGCTTTAAAAATCCAACGGTTTTGTCTTAGTTTCGACGTTCTGAATCCAACGAGACTATTCCCAAAGTCGTAGCTCTTTTACTAACCGAGATACAAACTTTTGGTTTCCATATATGTGCACCAAAAACCAAAAGTTTGGAAGTCTATATCTCGGCTTCTATAAGTACTAGCTTTAAAAATCCAACGGTTTTGTCTTAGTTTCGACGTTCTGAATCCAAAGAGACTATTTCCAAAGTCGTAGCTCTTTTACTAACCGAGATACAAACTTTTGGTTTCCATATATGTGCACCAAAAACCAAAAGTTTGGAAGTCTATATCTCGGCTTCTATAAGTACTAGCTTTAAAAATCCAACGGTTTTGTCTTAGTTTCGACGTTCTGAATCCAACGAGACTATTCATAAAGTCGTAGCTCTTTTACTAACCGAGATACAAACTTTTGGTTTCCATATATGTGCACCAAAAACCAAAAGTTTGGAAGTCTATATCTCGGCTTCTATAAGTACTAGCTTTAAAAATCCAACGGTTTTGTCTTAGTTTCGACGTTCTGAATCCAACGAGACTATTTCCAAAGTCGTAGTTTTTTTACTAACTGAGATACAAACTTTTGGTTTCCATATATGTGCACCAAAAACCAAAAGTTTGGAAGTCTATATCTCGGCTTCTATAAGCACTAGCTTTAAAAATCCAACAATTTTGTCTTAGTTTCGACGTTCTGAATCCAACGAGACTATTCCCAAAGTCGTAGCTCTTTTACTAACCGAGATACAAACTTTTGGTTTCCATATATGTGCACCAAAAACCAAAAGTTTGGAAGTCTATATCTCGGCTTCTATAAGTACTAGCTTTAAAAATCCAATGGTTTTGTCTTAGTTTCGACGTTCTGAATCCAACGAGACTATTCCCAAAGTCGTAGCTCTTTTACTAACCGAGATACAAACTTTTGGTTTCCATATATGTGCACCAAAAACCAAAAGTTTGGAAGTCTATATCTCGGCTTCTATAAGAACTAGCTTTAAAAATCCAACGGTTTTGTCTTAGTTTCGACGTTCTGAATCCAACAAGACTATTCCCAAAGTCGTAGCTCTTTTACTAACCGAGATACAAACTTTTGGTTTCCATATATGTGCACCAAAAACCAAAAGTTTGGAAGTCTATATCTCGGCTTCTATAAGTACTAGCTTTAAAAATCCAACGGTTTTGTCTTAGTTTCGACGTTCTGAATCCAACGAGACTATTCATAAAGTCGTAGCTCTTTTACTAACCGAGATACAAACTTTTGGTTTCCATATATGTGCACCAAAAACCAAAAGTTTGGAAGTCTATATCTCGGCTTCTATAAGTACTAGCTTTAAAAATCCAACAATTTTGTCTTAGTTTCGACGTTCTGAATCCAACGAGACCATTCCCAAAATTGTAGCTCTTTTACTAACCGAGATACAAACTTTTGGTTTCCATATATGTGCACCAAAAACCAAAAGTTTGGAAGTCTATATCTCGGCTTCTATAAGTACTAGCTTTAAAAATCCAACGGTTTTGTCTTAGTTTCGACGTTCTGAATCCAACGAGACTATTTCCAAAGTCGTAGCTCTTTTACTAACCGAGATACAAACTTTTGGTTTCCATATATGTGCACCAAAAACCAAAAGTTTGGAAGTCTATATCTCGGCTTCTATAAGTACTAGCTTTAAAAATCCAACGGTTTTGTCTTAGTTTCGACGTTCTGAATCCAACGAGACTATTCATAAAGTCGTAGCTCTTTTACTAACCGAGATACAAACTTTTGGTTTCCATATATGTGCACCAAAAACCAAAAGTTTGGAAGTCTATATCTCGGCTTCTATAAGTACTAGCTTTAAAAATCCAACGGTTTTGTCTTAGTTTCGACGTTCTGAATCCAACGAGACTATTCCCAAAGTCGTAGCTCTTTTACTAACCGAGATACAAACTTTTGGTTTCCATATATGTGCACCAAAAACCAAAAGTTTGGAAGTCTATATCTCGGCTTCTATAAGTACTAGCTTTAAAAATCCAACGGTTTTGTCTTAGTTTCGACGTTCTGAATCCAACGAGACTATTTCCAAAGTCGTAGCTCTTTTACTAACCGAGATACAAACTTTTGGTTTCCATATATGTGCACCAAAAACCAAAAGTTTGGAAGTCTATATCTCGGCTTCTATAAGTACTAGCTTTAAAAATCCAACGGTTTTGTCTTAGTTTCGACGTTCTGAATCCAACGAGACTATTCATAAAGTCGTAGCTCTTTTACTAACCGAGATACAAACTTTTGGTTTCCATATATGTGCACCAAAAACCAAAAGTTTGGAAGTCTATATCTCGGCTTCTATAAGTACTAGCTTTAAAAATCCAACGGTTTTGTCTTAGTTTTGACGTTCTGAATCCAACGAGACTATTCCCAAAGTCGTAGCTCTTTTACTAACTGAGATACAAACTTTTGGTTTCCATATATGTGCACCAAAAACCAAAAGTTTGGAAGTCTATATCTCGGCTTCTATAAGTACTAGCTTTAAAAATCCAACGGTTTTGTCTTAGTTTCGACGTTCTGAATCCAACGAGACTATTCCCAAAGTCGTAGCTCTTTTACTAACCGAGATACAAACTTTTGGTTTCCATATATGTGCACCAAAAACCAAAAGTTTGGAAGTCTATATCTCGGCTTCTATAAGTACTAGCTTTAAAAATCCAACAGTTTTGTCTTAGTTTCGACGTTCTGAATCCAACGAGACTATTTCCAAAGTCGTAGCTCTTTTACTAACCGAGATACAAACTTTTGGTTTCCATATATGTGCACCAAAAACCAAAAGTTTGGAAGTCTATATCTCGGCTTCTATAAGTACTAGCTTTAAAAATCCAACGGTTTTGTCTTAGTTTCGACGTTCTGAATCCAACGAGACTATTTCCAAAGTCGTAGCTCTTTTACTAACTGAGATACAAACTTTTGGTTTCCATATATGTGCACCAAAAACCAAAAGTTTGGAAGTCTATATCTCGGCTTCTATAAGCACTAGCTTTAAAAATCCAACAATTTTGTCTTAGTTTCGACGTTCTGAATCCAACGAGACCATTCCCAAAATCGTAGCTCTTTTACTAACCGAGATACAAACTTTTGGTTTCCATATATGTGCACCAAAAACCAAAAGTTTGGAAGTCTATATCTCGGCTTCTATAAGTACTAGCTTTAAAAATCCAACAATTTTGTCTTAGTTTCGACGTTCTGAATCCAACGAGACTATTTTCAAAGTTGTAGCTCTTTTACTAACCGAGATACAAACTTTTGGTTTCCATATATGTGCACCAAAAACCAAAAGTTTGGAAGTCTATATCTCGGCTTCTATAAGTACTAGCTTTAAAAATCCAACGGTTTTGTCTTAGTTTCGACGTTCTGAATCCAACGAGACTATTCCCAAAGTCGTAGCTCTTTTACTAACCGAGATACAAACTTTTGGTTTCCATATATGTGCACCAAAAACCAAAAGTTTGGAAGTCTATATCTCGGCTTCTATAAGTACTAGCTTTAAAAATCCAACGGTTTTGTCTTAGTTTTGACGTTCTGAATCCAACGAGACTATTCCCAAAGTCGTAGCTCTTTTACTAACTGAGATACAAACTTTTGGTTTATTATTAAATTTTTCTTTTACAGGCAGTTGAGCTACTTTAGCCCATAATCATTCTATAGACCTGTCCAGTGACTTGCCGAGTTGGGACTTTTCCATATCGTTCTCACCATCATATAATCCCAAGACCTAAGACTCTCACGAGATGTGTGAGATACAAACTTTTGGTTTCCATATATGTGCACCAAAAACCAAAAGTTTGGAAGTCTATATCTCGGCTTCTATAAGCACTAGCTTTAAAAATCCAACAATTTTGTCTTAGTTTCGACGTTCTGAATCCAACGAGACCATTCCCAAAATCGTAGCTCTTTTACTAACCGAGATACAAACTTTTGGTTTCCATATATGTGCACCAAAAACCAAAAGTTTGGAAGTCTATATCTCGGCTTCTATAAGTACTAGCTTTAAAAATCCAACAATTTTGTCTTAGTTTCGACGTTCTGAATCCAACGAGACTATTTTCAAAGTTGTAGCTCTTTTACTAACCGAGATACAAACTTTTGGTTTCCATATATGTGCACCAAAAACCAAAAGTTTGGAAGTCTATATCTCGGCTTCTATAAGTACTAGCTTTAAAAATCCAACGGTTTTGTCTTAGTTTCGACGTTCTGAATCCAACGAGACTATTTCCAAAGTCGTAGTTTTTTTACTAACTGAGATACAAACTTTTGGTTTCCATATATGTGCACCAAAAACCAAAAGTTTGGAAGTCTATATCTCGGCTTCTATAAGCACTAGCTTTAAAAATCCAACAATTTTGTCTTAGTTTCGACGTTCTGAATCCAACGAGACTATTTTCAAAGTTGTAGCTCTTTTACTAACCGAGATACAAACTTTTGGTTTCCATATATGTGCACCAAAAACCAAAAGTTTGGAAGTCTATATCTCGGCTTCTATAAGCACTAGCTTTAAAAATCCAACAATTTTGTCTTAGTTTCGACGTTCTGAATCCAAC
This sequence comes from Anthonomus grandis grandis, assembly GCF_022605725.1. Classification (NCBI taxonomy): domain Eukaryota; kingdom Metazoa; phylum Arthropoda; class Insecta; order Coleoptera; family Curculionidae; genus Anthonomus; species Anthonomus grandis. The sequence goes on from NC_065560.1 coordinate 22,570,590, forward strand.
GAGACTATTTTCAAAGTTGTAGCTCTTTTACTAACCGAGATACAAACTTTTGGTTTCCATATATGTGCACCAAAAACCAAAAGTTTGGAAGTCTATATCTCGGCTTCTATAAGCACTAGCTTAAAAAATCCAACAATTTTGTCTTAGTTTCGACGTTCTGAATCCAACGAGACTATTTTCAAAGTTGTAGCTCTTTTACTAACCGAGATACAAACTTTTGGTTTCCATATATGTGCACCAAAAACCAAAAGTTTGGAAGTCTATATCTCGGCTTCTATAAGCACTAGCTTTAAAAATCCAACAATTTTGTCTTAGTTTCGACGTTCTGAATCCAACGAGACTATTTTCAAAGTTGTAGCTCTTTTACTAACCGAGATACAAACTTTTGGTTTCCATATATGTGCACCAAAAACCAAAAGTTTGGAAGTCTATATCTCGGCTTCTATAAGTACTAGCTTTAAAAATCCAACGGTTTTGTCTTAGTTTCGACGGTCTGAATCCAACGAGACTATTTCCAAAGTCGTAGCTCTTTTACTAACCGAGATACAAATTTTTGGTTTCCATATATGTGCACCAAAAACCAAAAGTTTGGAAGTCTATATCTCGGCTTCTATAAGTACTAGCTTTAAAAATCCAACGGTTTTGTCTTAGTTTCGACGTTCTGAATCCAACGAGACTATTCATAAAGTCGTAGCTCTTTTACTAACCGAGATACAAACTTTTGGTTTCCATATATGTGCACCAAAAACCAAAAGTTTGGAAGTCTATATCTCGGCTTCTATAAGTACTAGCTTTAAAAATCCAACGGTTTTGTCTTAGTTTCGACGTTCTGAATCCAACGAGACTATTTCCAAAGTCGTAGTTTTTTTACTAACTGAGATACAAACTTTTGGTTTCCATATATGTGCACCAAAAACCAAAAGTTTGGAAGTCTATATCTCGGCTTCTATAAGCACTAGCTTTAAAAATCCAACAATTTTGTCTTAGTTTCGACGTTCTGAATCCAACGAGACTATTCCCAAAGTCGTAGCTCTTTTACTAACCGAGATACAAACTTTTGGTTTCCATATATGTGCACCAAAAACCAAAAGTTTGGAAGTCTATATCTCGGCTTCTATAAGTACTAGCTTTAAAAATCCAATGGTTTTGTCTTAGTTTCGACGTTCTGAATCCAACGAGACTATTCCCAAAGTCGTAGCTCTTTTACTAACCGAGATACAAACTTTTGGTTTCCATATATGTGCACCAAAAACCAAAAGTTTGGAAGTCTATATCTCGGCTTCTATAAGAACTAGCTTTAAAAATCCAACGGTTTTGTCTTAGTTTCGACGTTCTGAATCCAACAAGACTATTCCCAAAGTCGTAGCTCTTTTACTAACCGAGATACAAACTTTTGGTTTCCATATATGTGCACCAAAAACCAAAAGTTTGGAAGTCTATATCTCGGCTTCTATAAGTACTAGCTTTAAAAATCCAACGGTTTTGTCTTAGTTTCGACGTTCTGAATCCAACGAGACTATTCATAAAGTCGTAGCTCTTTTACTAACCGAGATACAAACTTTTGGTTTCCATATATGTGCACCAAAAACCAAAAGTTTGGAAGTCTATATCTCGGCTTCTATAAGTACTAGCTTTAAAAATCCAACAATTTTGTCTTAGTTTCGACGTTCTGAATCCAACGAGACCATTCCCAAAATTGTAGCTCTTTTACTAACCGAGATACAAACTTTTGGTTTCCATATATGTGCACCAAAAACCAAAAGTTTGGAAGTCTATATCTCGGCTTCTATAAGTACTAGCTTTAAAAATCCAACGGTTTTGTCTTAGTTTCGACGTTCTGAATCCAACGAGACTATTTCCAAAGTCGTAGCTCTTTTACTAACCGAGATACAAACTTTTGGTTTCCATATATGTGCACCAAAAACCAAAAGTTTGGAAGTCTATATCTCGGCTTCTATAAGTACTAGCTTTAAAAATCCAACGGTTTTGTCTTAGTTTCGACGTTCTGAATCCAACGAGACTATTCATAAAGTCGTAGCTCTTTTACTAACCGAGATACAAACTTTTGGTTTCCATATATGTGCACCAAAAACCAAAAGTTTGGAAGTCTATATCTCGGCTTCTATAAGTACTAGCTTTAAAAATCCAACGGTTTTGTCTTAGTTTCGACGTTCTGAATCCAACGAGACTATTCCCAAAGTCGTAGCTCTTTTACTAACCGAGATACAAACTTTTGGTTTCCATATATGTGCACCAAAAACCAAAAGTTTGGAAGTCTATATCTCGGCTTCTATAAGTACTAGCTTTAAAAATCCAACGGTTTTGTCTTAGTTTCGACGTTCTGAATCCAACGAGACTATTTCCAAAGTCGTAGCTCTTTTACTAACCGAGATACAAACTTTTGGTTTCCATATATGTGCACCAAAAACCAAAAGTTTGGAAGTCTATATCTCGGCTTCTATAAGTACTAGCTTTAAAAATCCAACGGTTTTGTCTTAGTTTCGACGTTCTGAATCCAACGAGACTATTCATAAAGTCGTAGCTCTTTTACTAACCGAGATACAAACTTTTGGTTTCCATATATGTGCACCAAAAACCAAAAGTTTGGAAGTCTATATCTCGGCTTCTATAAGTACTAGCTTTAAAAATCCAACGGTTTTGTCTTAGTTTTGACGTTCTGAATCCAACGAGACTATTCCCAAAGTCGTAGCTCTTTTACTAACTGAGATACAAACTTTTGGTTTCCATATATGTGCACCAAAAACCAAAAGTTTGGAAGTCTATATCTCGGCTTCTATAAGTACTAGCTTTAAAAATCCAACGGTTTTGTCTTAGTTTCGACGTTCTGAATCCAACGAGACTATTCCCAAAGTCGTAGCTCTTTTACTAACCGAGATACAAACTTTTGGTTTCCATATATGTGCACCAAAAACCAAAAGTTTGGAAGTCTATATCTCGGCTTCTATAAGTACTAGCTTTAAAAATCCAACAGTTTTGTCTTAGTTTCGACGTTCTGAATCCAACGAGACTATTTCCAAAGTCGTAGCTCTTTTACTAACCGAGATACAAACTTTTGGTTTCCATATATGTGCACCAAAAACCAAAAGTTTGGAAGTCTATATCTCGGCTTCTATAAGTACTAGCTTTAAAAATCCAACGGTTTTGTCTTAGTTTCGACGTTCTGAATCCAACGAGACTATTTCCAAAGTCGTAGCTCTTTTACTAACTGAGATACAAACTTTTGGTTTCCATATATGTGCACCAAAAACCAAAAGTTTGGAAGTCTATATCTCGGCTTCTATAAGCACTAGCTTTAAAAATCCAACAATTTTGTCTTAGTTTCGACGTTCTGAATCCAACGAGACCATTCCCAAAATCGTAGCTCTTTTACTAACCGAGATACAAACTTTTGGTTTCCATATATGTGCACCAAAAACCAAAAGTTTGGAAGTCTATATCTCGGCTTCTATAAGTACTAGCTTTAAAAATCCAACAATTTTGTCTTAGTTTCGACGTTCTGAATCCAACGAGACTATTTTCAAAGTTGTAGCTCTTTTACTAACCGAGATACAAACTTTTGGTTTCCATATATGTGCACCAAAAACCAAAAGTTTGGAAGTCTATATCTCGGCTTCTATAAGTACTAGCTTTAAAAATCCAACGGTTTTGTCTTAGTTTCGACGTTCTGAATCCAACGAGACTATTCCCAAAGTCGTAGCTCTTTTACTAACCGAGATACAAACTTTTGGTTTCCATATATGTGCACCAAAAACCAAAAGTTTGGAAGTCTATATCTCGGCTTCTATAAGTACTAGCTTTAAAAATCCAACGGTTTTGTCTTAGTTTTGACGTTCTGAATCCAACGAGACTATTCCCAAAGTCGTAGCTCTTTTACTAACTGAGATACAAACTTTTGGTTTCCATATATGTGCACCAAAAACCAAAAGTTTGGAAGTCTATATCTCGGCTTCTATAAGTACTAGCTTTAAAAATCCAACGGTTTTGTCTTAGTTTCGACGTTCTGAATCCAACGAGACTATTTCCAAAGTCGTAGCTCTTTTACTAACTGAGATACAAACTTTTGGTTTCCATATATGTGCACCAAAAACCAAAAGTTTGGAAGTCTATATCTCGGCTTCTATAAGCACTAGCTTTAAAAATCCAACAATTTTGTCTTAGTTTCGACGTTCTGAATCCAACGAGACCATTCCCAAAATCGTAGCTCTTTTACTAACCGAGATACAAACTTTTGGTTTCCATATATGTGCACCAAAAACCAAAAGTTTGGAAGTCTATATCTCGGCTTCTATAAGTACTAGCTTTAAAAATCCAACAATTTTGTCTTAGTTTCGACGTTCTGAATCCAACGAGACTATTTTCAAAGTTGTAGCTCTTTTACTAACCGAGATACAAACTTTTGGTTTCCATATATGTGCACCAAAAACCAAAAGTTTGGAAGTCTATATCTCGGCTTCTATAAGTACTAGCTTTAAAAATCCAACGGTTTTGTCTTAGTTTCGACGTTCTGAATCCAACGAGACTATTTCCAAAGTCGTAGTTTTTTTACTAACTGAGATACAAACTTTTGGTTTCCATATATGTGCACCAAAAACCAAAAGTTTGGAAGTCTATATCTCGGCTTCTATAAGCACTAGCTTTAAAAATCCAACAATTTTGTCTTAGTTTCGACGTTCTGAATCCAACGAGACTATTTTCAAAGTTGTAGCTCTTTTACTAACCGAGATACAAACTTTTGGTTTCCATATATGTGCACCAAAAACCAAAAGTTTGGAAGTCTATATCTCGGCTTCTATAAGCACTAGCTTTAAAAATCCAACAATTTTGTCTTAGTTTCGACGTTCTGAATCCAACGAGACTATTTTCAAAGTTGTAGCTCTTTTACTAACCGAGATACAAACTTTTGGTTTCCATATATGTGCACCAAAAACCAAAAGTTTGGAAGTCTATATCTCGGCTTCTATAAGCACTAGCTTAAAAAATCCAACAATTTTGTCTTAGTTTCGACGTTCTGAATCCAACGAGACTATTTTCAAAGTTGTAGCTCTTTTACTAACCGAGATACAAACTTTTGGTTTCCATATATGTGCACCAAAAACCAAAAGTTTGGAAGTCTATATCTCGGCTTCTATAAGCACTAGCTTTAAAAATCCAACAATTTTGTCTTAGTTTCGACGTTCTGAATCCAACGAGACTATTTTCAAAGTTGTAGCTCTTTTACTAACCGAGATACAAACTTTTGGTTTCCATATATGTGCACCAAAAACCAAAAGTTTGGAAGTCTATATCTCGGCTTCTATAAGTACTAGCTTTAAAAATCCAACGGTTTTGTCTTAGTTTCGACGGTCTGAATCCAACGAGACTATTTCCAAAGTCG